>NC_072413.2:10000-1477500 GCF_028858775.2 Pan troglodytes | reverse complement strand
AACTAATATATACTATATACTGTAAATAAGATATCAAAAAGTATAGTAAATATATTTTATATACTGAACATAAAATGTCAAAATGTCCGCCAAATATATATTATATACTCTAAATCAAATATCAAAAATTACAGTAAATATATTTTATATACTGTACATAAAATGTCAAAAAGTACACCAAATATATAATATACTGTAAATAATATATCAAAAAATTACTGTAAATATATTTTATATACTGTACATAAAATATCAAAAAGTACACCAAATATATATAATATACCGTAAATAAAATACGAAAAACTACAGTAACTATATTTTATATACTGTACATAAAATGTCAAAAATTACTCCCAATATATATTATATATTGTTGAGAAGATATCAAAAAGCACAGTAAATATATTTTATATACTGTACATAAAATATCAAAAAGTACACCAAATATATAATACACTGTAAATAAAATATTAAAAAGTACAGTAAATTTATTTTATATACTGTACATATAATATTATCTAAAAGTACACCAAATACATATTATATACTGTAAATGAAATACCAAAAAGTACAGTAAATATATATTACATACCTTTCATAAAATATCAAATAGTACAGTAAATATATATTACATACTGTACATAAAATATGAAAAAGTACAGTAAATATATTTTATGTACTGTACATAAATATCAAAATGTACACCAAATATACATTATATACTGTAAATAAAATATCAAAAACTAAAGTAAATATATTTTATATACTGTACATAAAATGTCAAAAAGTACTCCTAATAAATAATATACTGTAAATAAAATATCAAAAAGTACAGTAAATTTATTTCATAATCTGTACATATAATATTATCTAAAAGTACAGCAAATACATATAATATACTGTAAATGAAATATCAAAAAGTACAGTAAATATACATTACATACCATTCATAAAATATCAAAAAGTATAGTAAATTTATATTACATACTGCACATAAAATATGAAAAAGTACACCAAATATATATTATATACTGTAAATAAAATATCAAAATATTACTGTAAATATATTTTATATACTGTACATAAAATTTTAAAAAGTTCAAAAAATATATATTATATACTGTAAATAAGATATCAAAAAGTACAGTAAATATATTTTATATACTGAACATAAAATGTCAAAATGTCCACCAAATATATATTATATACTCTAAATAAAATATCAAACATTACAGTAAATATGTTTTATATACTGTACATAAAACGTCAAAACGTACACCAAATATATAATATACTGTAAATAAAATATCAAAAAAATACTGTAAATATATTTTATATACTGTACGTAAAATATCAAAAAGTACACTAAATATATATTATACAGTGTAAATAAAATACAAAAAACTACAATAAGTATATTTTATATACTGTATGTAAAATGTCAAATAGTACAACAAGTAAATAATATACTGTAAATAAAATATCAAAAAGTACAGTAAATTTATCTTATATTCTGTACATATAATATTATCTGAAACTACACCAAATACATATTATATACCGTAAATGAAATATCAAAAAGTACAGTAAATATATATTACATAACTTTCATAAAATATCAAAAAGTACAGTAAATATATAATACATACTGTACATAAATTATGAAAAAGTACACCAAGTATATATTCTATACTGTAAATAAAATATCAAATAATTACTGTAAATATATTTTATATACTGTACATAAAATATCAAATGTACACCAAATATATATAATATACTGTAAATGAAATATGAAAAACTACAGTAAATATATTTTGTATACTCCACATAAAATGTCAAAATGTACACCAAATATATATTTTATACTGTAAATAAAATATCAAAATATACAGTAAATATATTTTACATACTGTACATAAAATGCCAAAATATACACCAAATATATATTTTGTACTGTAAATAAAATATCAAATATACAGTAAATATATTTTATATACTGTACATAAAATGTCAAAAGTACACCAAATATATATTTTATAGTGTAAATAAGATATCAAAAAGTACAGTAAATATGTATTATATACTGAACATAAAATGTCAAAAAGTACACCAAATATATATTATATACTCTAAATAAAATATCAAAAATTACAGTAAATTTATTTTATATACTGTACCTAAAATGTCAAAAAGTACACCAAATATATAATATACTGTAAATAACATATCAGAAAGTACAATAAATTTATTTTATATTCTGTACATATAATATTATCTAAAAGTACACCAAATACATATTATATACTGTAAATGAAATATAAAATATTACAGTAAATATATATTACATAACTATCATAAAATATCAAAAACTACAGTAAATATGTATTACATACTGTACATAAAATATGAAAAATTACACCAAATATATATAATATACTGTATATAAAATATCAAAAAATTACTGTAAAAACATTTAATATACTGTACATAAAATATCAAAAAGTACACCAAATATATATTATATAATGTAAATGAAATATGAAAAACTACGGTAAATATATTTTATATACTGTACATAAAATGTCAAAAAGTACACCAAATATATATTATATACTGTAAATAAGATTTAAAAAAGTACAGTAAATATATTTTATATACTGAACATAAAACGTCAAAAATTACACCAAATATATATTATATACACGAAATAAAATGTCAAAAATTACAGTAAATATATTTTATATACTGTACATAAAATGTGAAAAAGTACACCAAATATATAATATACTGTAAATAAAATATCGAAAAAATACTGTAAGTATATTTTATATAGTGTACATAATATATCAAAAATTACACCAAATATATATTATATACTGTAAATAAAATATGAAAAACTACAGTAAATATATTTCATATACTGTACATAAAATGGCAAAATGTACACCAGATACATATTTTATATTGTAAATAAAATATCAAAATGTACAGTAAATATATTTTACATACTGTACATACAATGCCAAAAAGTACACCAAATATATAATTTTTAGTGTAAATAAAATATCAAAATGTACAGTAACTATATTTTATATACTGTGCATAAATTGTGAAAAAGTACACCAAGTATATATTGTATACGGTAAATAAGATATGCAAAAGTACAGTACATATATTTTAAATAGTGTACATAAAATGTCAAAAAGTACACCAAACATGTATTATATACTCTAATTAATATCAAAAATTACACTAAATATACTTTATATACTGTACATAAAATGTCAAAAAGTACACCAAATATATAATATATTGTAAATAAAATGTCAAAAAGTACAGTAAATTTATTTTATATTCTGTACATATATTATCTAAAAGTTCACCAAATACATAATATATGCTGAAAATGAAATATCAAAAAATACAGTGAATATATATTACATACCTTTCATAAAATACCAAAAGTACAGTAAATAAATATTACATAATGTACATAAAATATGAAAAAGTACACCAAATATATATTATATACTGTAAACAAAATATCAAAAAATTACTGTAAATATATTTAATATACTGTACATAAAATGTCAAAAATTACACCAAATATATATTATAGACTGTAAATAAGGTATGAAAAAGTACAGTAAATATATTTTATGTACTGAACATAAAATGTCAAAGAGTACACCAAATATATATTATAAAATGTAAATAAAATATCAAAAAATTACTGTAAATATATTTTATATACTGTGCATAATATATCAAAATGTACACCAAATATATATACTATACTGTAAATAAAATAAGAAAAACTGCAGTAAATATGTTTTATATACTATACATAAAATGGCAAAATGTACAACAAATACATATTTTATACTGTAAATAAATTATCAAAATGTACAGTAAATATATTTTACATACCTTACATAAAATGCCAAAAAGTACACCAAATATATATTTTTACTGTAAATAAAATATCAAAATGTACAGTAACTATATTTTATATACTGTATATAAAATGTCAAAAAGTACACCAAATATATATTATATACTGTAAATAAGATATCAAAAAGGACTGTAAATTTATTTTATATACTGTACATAAAATATCAAAAACTACACCGAATATATATTATATACTCTAAATAAAATATCAAAAATTACAGTAAATATATTTTATATACTGTACCTAAAATGTCAAAAAGTACACCAAATAAATAATATACTGTAAATAACATATCAGAAAGTACAGTAAATTTATTTTATATTCTGTACATATAATATTATCTAAAAGTACATCAAACACATATTATATACTGTAAATGAAATATAAAAAAGTATAGTAAATATATATTACATAACTATCATAAAATATCAAAAAGTACAGTAAATATGTATTACATACCATACATAAAATATGAAAAAGTACACAAAATGTATATAATATACTGTATATAAAATATCAAAAAATTACTGTAAATATATTTAATATACTGTACATAAAATATCAAAAAGTACACCAAATATATATTATATAATGTAAATGAAATATGAAAAAGTACGGTAAATATATTTTATATACTGTACATAAAATGTCAAAAACTACACCAAATATATATTATATAATGTAAATAAGATATCAAAAAGTACAGTAAATATATTTTATATACTGAACATAAAATATCAAAAAGTACACCAAATGTATATTATATACACGAAATAAAATGTCAAAAATTGCAGTAAATATATTTTATGTACTGTACATAAAATGTAAAAATGTACACCAATTATAAAATATACTGTAAATAAAATATCAAAAAAATACTGTAAATATATTTTATATACTGTACATAATATATCAAAAAGTACACCAAATATATATTATGTACTGTAAATAAAATATCAAAAACTACAGTAAATATATTTTATATACTGTACATAAAATGGCAAAATGAACACCAAATATATATTTTATACTGTAAATAAAATATCAAAATGTACAGTAAATATATTTTACATACTGTACATACAATGCCAAAAAGTACACCAAATATATATTTTTACTGTAAATAAAATATGAAAATGTACAGTAACTATATTTTATATACTGTACATAAAATGTCAAAAAGTACACCAAGTATATATTATATACTGTAAATAAGATATCAAAAAGTACAGTAAATATATTTTATATAGTGTACATAAAATGTCAAATAGTACACCAAATATGTATTATATACTCTAAATAAAATATCAAAAATTACACTAAATATACTTTATATACTGTACATAAAATGTGAAAAAGTACACCAAATATACAATATAATGTAAATAAAATATCAAAAAGTACAGTAAATGTATTTTATATTCTGTACATATAATATTATCTAAAAGTACACCAAATACATATTTTATGCTGTAAATGAAATATCAAAAAATACAGTGAATATATATTACATACCTTTCATAAAATACCAAAAGTACAGTAAATATATATTACATACTGTATATAAATATGAAAAAGTACACCAAATATATATTCTATAATGTAAATAAAATATCAAATAATTACTGTAAATATATTTTATATAGTGTATATAAAATATCAAAAAGTACACCAAATATATATTATATACTGTAAATCAAATAGGAAAAACTACAGTAAATATATTTTGTATTCTGTACATAAAATGTCAAAATGTACACCAAATATATATTTTAAACTGTAAATAAAATATCAAAATGTACAGTAAATATATTTTACATACTGTACATAAAATGCCAAAAAGTACACAAAATATATATTTTGTATTGTAAATTAAATATCAAAATGTACAGTAAATATATTTTATATACTGTACATAAAATGTCAAAAAGTACACCAAATATATATTATATACTGTAAATAAGATATCAAAAAGTACAGTAAATATATTTTACATACTAAACATGAAATGTCAAAAAGTACACATAATATATAATACACTGTAAATAAAATATCAAAAAATTACGGTAAATATATTTTGTATACTGTACATAAAATATCAAAAAGTACACCAAATGTATATTATATACTGTAAATAAAATATGAAAAACTACAATAAATATATTTTATATACTGAACATAAAATGTCAAACAGTACAACAAATATATATTATATACTGTAAATAAAATATAAAAAAATTACTGTAAATATATTTTATATACTGTACATAATATATCAAAATGTACACCAAATATATATACTATACTGTAAATAAAATAAGAAAAACTGCAGTAAATATGTTTTATATACTATACATAAAATGGCAAAAGTACACCAAATACATATTTTATACTGTAAATAAAATATCAAAATATACAGTAAATATATTTTACATACCTTACATAAAATGCCAAAAAGTACACCAAATATATATTTTTACTGTAAATAAAATATCAAAATATACAGTAACTATATTTTATATACTGTATATAAAATGTCAAAAGTACACCAAATATATATTATATACTGTAAATAAGATATCAAAAAGTACAGTAAATTTATTTTATATACTGTACATAAAATGTTAAAAACTACACCAAATATATATTATATACTCTTAATAAAATATCAAAAATTATAGTAAATATATTTTGTATACTGTTCCTAAAATGTCAAAAAGTACACCAAATATATAATATACTGTAAATAACATATCAGAAAGTACAGTAAATTTATTTTATATTCTGTACATATAATATTATCTAAAAGTACACCAAATACACATTATATACTGAAAATGAAATATAAAAAAGTACAGCAAATATATATTACATAACTATCATAAAATATCAAAAAGTACAGTAAATATGTATTACATACTGTACATAAAATATGAAAAAGTACACCAAATATATAAAATATACTGTATATAAAATATCAAAAAATTACTGTAAATATATATAATATACTGTACATAAAATATCAAAAAGTACACGAAATATATATTATATAATGTAAATGAAATATGAAAAAATACAGTAATTATATTTTATATACTGTACATAAAATGTCAAAAACTACACCAAATATATATTATATACTGTAAATAAGATATCAGAAAGTACAGTAAATATACTTTATATACTGAACATAAAATGTCAAAAAGTACACCAAATATATATTATATAATGTAAATAAAATATCAAAAAGTACACTAAATTTATTTTATATACTGTACATAAAATGTCAAGAAGTACACCAAGCATATATTATATACTCTAAATAAAATATCAAAAATTACAGTAAATATAGTTTATATACTGTACATAAAATGTCAAAAAGTACACCAAATATATAATATACTGTACATAAAATATCAAAAAGTACAGTAAATTTATTTTATATTCTGTAAATATAATATTATCTAAAAGTACACCAAATACATATTATATGCGGTAAATGAATTATCAAAAAGTACAGTAAGTATATATTACATACCTTTCATAAAATATCAAAAAGTACAGTAAATATGTATTACATACTGTACATAAAATATGAAAAAGTACACCAAGTATATATTATATACTGTATGTAATATATAAAACATTACTGTAAATATATTTTATATACTGTACATAAAATATCAAAATTACACCAAATATATATTATATACTGTAAATGAAATATGAAAAACTACAGTAAATATATTTTGTATACTCCACATAAAATGTCAAAATGTATACCAAATATATATTTTATACTGTAAATAAAATATCAAAATATACAGTAAATATATTTTAGATAGTGTACATAAAATGCCAAATAGTACACCAAATATATATTTTGTACTGTAAATAAAATATCAAAATGTACAGTAAATATACTTTTTATACTGTACATAAAATGTCAAAAGTACACCAAATATATATAATATACTGTAAATAAAATATGAAAAAGTACAGTAATTATATTTTATATAGTGAACATAAAATGTCAAAAAGTACACCAAATATATGTTATATACTGTAAATAAGATATCAAAAAGTACAGTAAATATATTTTACATACTGTATATAAAATGCCAAAAAGTACACAAAATATATATTATATACTCTAAATAAAATATCAAAAATTACAGTAAATGTGTATTATATACTGTTCATAAAATGTCAAAAATACACCAAATATATATTATATACTGTAAATAAGATATCAAAAAGTACAGTAAATTTATTTTATATAATGTACATAAAATGTCAAAAGTACACCAAATATATAATATACTCTAAATAAAATATCAAAAATTACAGCAAATATATATTATATACTGTACATAAAATGTTAAATATTACACCAAATAAATAATATACTGTAAATAAAATATCAAAAAATACAGTAAATTTATTTTATATTCTGTACATATAATATTATCTAAAACTACACCAAATACATATTATATACCGTAAATGAAATATCAAAAAGTACAGTAAATATATATTACATACCTTTCATAAAATATCAAAAAGTACAGTAAATATATATTACATACTGTACATAAAATATGAAAAAGTATACAAAATATATATTATATACTGGAAATAAAATATCAAAAAAATTACTGTAAATATATTTTATATACTGTACATAAAATATCAAAAAGTACAGCAAATATATATTATATACTGAAAATGATATATGAAAAACTACAATATGTATATTTTATATACTGTACATAAAATGTCAAAATGTACAACAAATAAATATTTTATACTGTAAATAAAATATCAAAATGTACAGTAAATATATTTTACATACTGTACATAAAATGCCAAATATTACACCAAATATATATTTTGTACTGTAAATAAAATATCAAAATATACAGTAAATATAATTTACATACTGTACATAAAATATCAAAAATACACCAAATATATAATCTATACTGTAAATAAAATATCAAAAGCCACAGTAAATATATTTTATATATTCTACATAAAATGTCAAAAAGCACACCAAATATGTATTACATAGTGTAAATAAAATATCAAAAAGTACTGTAAATATATTTCATATACTGTACATATAATATTTTCTAAAAGTACACCAAATACATATTATATATTGTAAATGAAATATCAAAAATTATAGTAAATATATATTACATACATTTCATATAATATCAAAAATTTCAGTAAACATATATCACATACAGTACATAAAATATCAAAAATTACACCAAATATGTATTATATACTGAAAATAAAATATCAAAATGTACAGTAAATATATTTTATATATTCTACATAAAATGCCAAAAAGTATAGCAATTATATATTATGTACTGTAAATGAAATATCAAACGCTACAGTAAATATATTTTACATACTGTACATAAAATATCAAAAAGCACATCAAATATATATTATATACTGTAAATAAAATATCAAAAACTACAGGAAATATATTTTATATACTGTACATAGAACGTCAAAAAGTAAACCAAATATATATTGTATACTCTAAATAAAATATCAAAAAGTACAGTAAATATATTTTATATACTGTACATATAATATTTTCTAAAAGTACACCAAATACATATTATATATTGTAAATGAAATATCAAAATGTACAGTAAATATATATTACATACCTTTCATATAATATCAAAAGTACAGAAAATGTATATTATATACTGTACATAAAATGTCAAAAAGTAAACTAAATATACATTATATACTGTAAATAAAATGTCAAAAAGTACAGTAGATATATTTTATATACTGTACACAAAATATCAAAAAGTACAGAAAATACATATTATATACTGTAAATAGTATATCAAAAACTACAGTAAATATATTTTATGTACTGTACATAAAATGTCAAAAAGTAAACCAAATATGTATTATATACTCTATATAAAATATCAAAAAGTACAATAGATATATTTTATATACTGTACCCAAAATATCAAAAAGTACACCAAATATATATTATATACTGTAAATAAAATATCAAAAACTACAGGAAATATATTTTATATACTGTACATAGAACGTCAAAAAGTAAACCAAATATATATTGTATACTCTAAATAAAATATCAAAAAGTACAGTAAATATATTTTATATACTGTACATATAATATTTTCTAAAAGTACACCAAATACATATTATATACTGTAAATGAAATATCAAAATGTACAGTAAATATATATTACATACCTTTCATATAATATCAAAAGTACAGAAAATGTATATTATATACTGTACATAAAATGTCAAAAAGTAAACTAAATATACATTATATACTGTAAATAAAATGTCAAAAAGTACAGTAGATATATTTTATATACTGTACACAAAATATCAAAAAGTACAGAAAATACATATTATATACTGTAAATAGTATATCAAAAACTACAGTAAATATATTTTATGTACTGTACATAAAATGTCAAAAAGTAAACCAAATATGTATTATATACTCTATATAAGATATCAAAAAGTACAATAGATATATTTTATATAATGTACCCAAAATATCAAAAAGTACACCAAATATATATTATATACTGTAAATAAAATATCAAAAACTACAGGAAATATATGTTACATACTATACATAAAATGTCAATAAGTACACCAAATAGATATTATATACTGTAAATAAAATATGAAAAAGTACAATATATATATTTTATATACTGTACATGTATTATTATCTAAAAGTACATGAAATACATATTATATACTGTAAATGAATGTGAAAAAGTACAGTAAATATATATTACATATCTTTCATAAAATATCAAAAAGTACAGTAAATATATATTACATACTGTAAAAAAAATCAAAAAGTACACCAAATATATATTTTATACTGCAAACAATATATCAAAAACTACAGTAACTATATTTTATGTACTGTACATAAAACGTCAAAAAGTACACAAAACATATATTATATACTGTAAATAAAATATCAAAAATTACAGTACATACATTTTGTATACTGTATATTTAAAATTATCTAAAAGTACACCAAATACATATTATAGACTCTAAATGAAATATCAAAAAGTACAGTAAATATATATTAGATACATTTCAAAAAATATCAAAAATTACAGTAAATATATATTTTACACTGTTCATAAAATATCAAAAAGTACACCAAATATATATTATATTCTGTAAATAAAACATCAAAATGTACAGTAAATATATATTGTATATTGTACATAATATAACAAAAAGTACACCAAATATATATTATATACTATAAATAATATAACAAAAACTACAGTAAATATATTTTATATACTGTACATAAAACATCAAAAAATACACAAATTATATATTATATACTGTAAATAAAATATCAAAATGTACAGTAAATATATTTTACATGCTGTACATAAAATGTCAAAAATTACACCAAATATGTATTATATACTGAAAATAAAATATCAAAATGTACAGTAAATATATTTTATATATTCTACATAAAATGCCAAAAAGCATAGCAATTATATATGATGTACTGTAAATGAAATATCAAACGCTACAGTAAATATATTTTACATACTGTACATAAAATATCAAAAAGCACACCAAATATATATTATATACTGTAAATAAAATATCAAATACTACAGGAAATATATTTTATATACTGTACATAGAACGTCAAAAAGTAAACCAAATATATATCATATACTCTAAATAAAACATCCAAAAGTACAGTAAATATATTTTATATACTGTACATATAATATTTTCTAAAAGTACACCAAATACATATTATATACTGTAAATGAAATATCAAAATGTACAGTAAATATATATTACATACCTTTCATATAATATCAAAAGTACAGAAAATGTATATTATATACTGTAAATAAAATGTAAAAAGTAAACTAAATATACATTATATACTGTAAATAAAATATCAAATAGTACAGTAGATATATTTTATATACTGTACACAAAATATCAAAAAGTACAGAAAATACATATTATATACTGTAAATAGTATATCAAAAACTACAGTAAATATATTTTATGTACTGTACATAAAATGTCAAAAAGTAAACCAAATATATATTATATACTCTATATAAAATATCAAAAAGTACAATAGATATATTTTATATACTGTAGCCAAAATATCAAAAAGTACAGCAAATATATATTATATACTGTAAATAAAATATCAAAAAATTACTGTAAATATATTTTATATACTGTACATAATATGTCAATAAGTACACCAAATAGATATTATATACTGTAAATAAAATATGAAAAAGTACAGTATATATATTTTATATACTCTAAATAAAATATGAAAAAGTACAGTATATATATTTTATATACTGTACATGTATTATTATCTAAAAGTACATGAAATACATATTATATACTGTAAATGAATGTGAAAAAGTACAGTAAATATATATTACATATCTTTCATAAAATATCAAAAAGTACAGTAATTATATATTACATACTGTAAAAAAAATCAAAAAGTACACCAAATATATATTATATACAGCAAATGATATATCAAAAACTACAGTAAATATATTTTATGTACTGTACATAAAACGTCAAAAAGTACACAAAACATATATTATATACTGTAAATAAAATATCAAAAATTACAGTACATACATTTTGTATACTGTATATTTAAAATTATCTAAAAGTACACCAAATAAATATTATAGACTCTAAATGAAATATCAAAAAGTACAGTAAATATATATTAGATACATTACAAAAAATATCAAAAATTACAGTAAATATATATTTTACACTGTTCATAAAATATCAAAAAGTACACCAAATATATATTATATTCTGTAAATAAAATATCAAAATGTACAGTAAATATATATTATATATTGTACATAATATAACAAAAAGTACACCAAATATATATTATATACTATAAATAATAAAACAAAAACTACAGTAAAAATATTTTATATACTGTACATAAAACATCAAAAAATACACAAATTATATATTATATACTGTAAATAAAATATCAAAATGTACAGTAAATATATTTTACATGCTGTACATAAAATGTCAAAAATTACACCAAATATATATTATATACTCGAAATAAAATATCAAAAACTACAGTAAATATATTTTATATACTGTACATAAAATGTCAAAAAGTATGCAAATTATATATAATATAATGTAAATAAAATATCAAAAGTACAGTAGATATATTTTATATACTGTACACAAAATATCAAAAAGTACACCAAATATATATTATATACTCTAAATAAAATATCAAAAACTACAGTAAATAAATTTTATAAACTGTACATAAAATGGCAAAATGTACACCAAATATATATTTTATACTGTAAATAAAATATCAAATTGTACATTAAATATATTTTACATGCTGTATATAAAATGCCAAAAAGAACACCAAATATATATATTTACTGTAAATAAAATATCAAATTGTACAGTAAATATATTTTATATACTGTACATAAAATGTCAAAAGTACACCAAATATATACTATATATTGTAATTAAGATATCAAGATGTACAGTAAATATATTTTATATGATGTACATAAAATGTCAAAAAGTACACCAAATATATAATATAATGTAAATAAAATATCAAAAAGTACAGTAAATTTATATTATATACTGTACATATAATAACTAAACGTACAGCAAATACATATTATATAATGTAAATGAAATATCAAAAAGTACAGTAAATATCTATTACATAACTTTCATAAAATATCAAAAAGTATAGTAAATATGTATAACATCCTGTACATAAAATATGAAAAAGTACACCAAATATATATTATATACTCTAAATAAAATATCAAAAAATTACTGTAAATATGTTTTATATACTGTATATAAAATGTCAAAAGTACACCAAATATATACTATACACTGTAAATAAGATATCAAAAAGTACAGTAAATATAGCTTATATACTGAACATAAAATGTCAAAATGTACAACAAATATATATTATATGCTCTAAATAAAATATCAAAAATTACAGTAAATATATTTTATATACTGTACATAAAATGTAAAAAGTACACCAAATATATAATATAGTGTAAATAAAATACCAAAAAGGTACTGTAAATATATTTTATATAGTGTACATAAAATATCAAAAAGTATAACAAATATATATTATGTACTGTAAATAAAATATGAAAAACTACAGTAAATATATTTTTTATACTGCACATAAAATGGCAAAATGTACACGAAATATATATTTTATACTGTAAATAAAATATCAAAATGTACAGTAAATATATTTTACATAATGTACATACAATGCCAAAAAGTGCACCAAATATGTATTTTTAGTGTAAATAAAATATCAAAAAGTACAGTAACTATATTTTATATAATGTACATAAAATGTCAAAACGTACACCAAATATATATTATATACTGTAAATAAGATATCAAAAGGTACAGTAAATTTATTTTATATACTGTAAATAAAATGTCAAAAAGTACACCAAATATGTATTATATCCTCTAAATAAAATGTCAAAAATTACATTAAATATATTTTATATACTGTACATAAAATGTCAAAAAGTACACCAAATATATAATATACTGTAAATAAAATATCAAAATGTACAGTAAGTTTATTTTATATTCTGTACATACAATATTATCTAAACGTAAACCAAATACATATTATATACTGTAAATGAAATCTCAAAAAGAACAGTAAATATATTACATACCTTTCATAAAATATGAAAAGTACACTAAATATATATTACATACTGTACATAAAATATGAAAAAGTACACCAAATATATATTACATACTGTAAATAAAATATCAAAAAATTACTAAAAATATATTTTATATACTGTACATAAAATGTCAAAAAGTACACCAAATATATATTATATACTGTAAATAAGATATCAAAAAGTACACTAAATATATTTTATATGCTGAACATAAAATGTCAAAATGTACACCAAATATATATTATATACTCTAAATAAAATATCAAAAATTACAGAAAAAATATTTTATAAACTGTACATAAAATGTCAAAAAGTACACCAAATATATAATACAGTGTAAATAAAATATCAAAAAATTACTGTAAATATATTTTGTGTATTGTACATAAAATATCAAAAAGTACACCAAATATATATTATATACTGTAAATGAAATATGAAAAACTACAGTAAATATATTTTATATACTGTACATAAAATGGCAAAATGTACACCAAATATATAGTTTATACTGTAAATAAAATATCAAAATGTACAGTAAATATATTTTAAATGCTGTATATAAAATGCCAAAATGTACAGCAAATATATATATTTACTGTAAATAAAATATCAAAATGTACAGTAAACATATTTTATATACTGTAAATAAAATGTCAAAAGTACACCAAATATATATTATATACTGTAATTAAGATATCAAAATGTACAGTAAAAATATTTTATATACTGTATGTAAAATGTCAAAAAGTACACCAAATATATAATATAATGTAAATATAATATCAAAAAGTATAGTAAATTTATATTATATACAGTACATATAATATTATCTAAACATACAGCAAATACATATTATATAATGTAAATGAAATATCAAAAAGTACAGTAAATATATATTAAATACCTTTCATAAAACATCAAAAAGTACAGTAAATATATATAACATACTGTACATAAAATATGGAAAAGTACACCAAATATATATTATATACTGTAAATAAAATATCAAAAAATTACAGTAAATATGTTTTATATACTGTACATAAAATATCAAAATGTACACCAAATATATATTCTACACTGTAAATCTGGGGTTGTTTGGAGAGTAGCTGGGAGACACAGGAGACCCGCCGAGAGCTGGGGGTGAGCTGCTGGGTGATGGCAGTAAGAACATGTGGTATATTATTGATGAACGTGGGGACTCTGAGGAATCCTCAGAGGAGGACACGGGAGAGCCCAATGGCTTCATTGATTGCCCATCACGGTGAGGACAGGGAAATGGGAGCTTGTGGGATTCTGGTGATGACAGAGGTGAGTGTGGTGAAGCCCTAGGGGATGGTGAATGGTAGCTCCGGATCCCTGGTGAGGAGCTTCCCCTTAAGCCTGAGTTTCTGATAGGGGAGAGGGAGAAGCTGGGTGAAGCTCGCATGGACCTTGGGGAGTCCGGGCTGGGGGACCGTTCATAAGAAGAGCCAGACAAGACCCTACTGTTCTTAGGTGCAGACATGATTAGGAAACCTGCAGCTCCCAGGGGCCCCTACTAATTTTCTAACTCGCAGAAAGAAGGAGTGTGTGTGCGTGTGTGTGTGCGTGTGTGTGTGTGTGTGTGTGTGTGTGCGGTGTGAGGTATGTGCCCCTTAAGAAAATGGAAATCAACCAACCAATGAGACAGACAGACAGACAGACAGACAGACAGACAGAGATTCACTTGCCCAAGTGTTCTGTCCTGTCCTCTGAATCCGCTTCCAAGTCGCAAGACGCTGTGAGCTCCAAGTCCACGCAGAGTCCGCCAAACGCTCCGGCCGCTGATCCGCTCCGCGAAGATCTGAGTACAGGCCAGCCAGGGTGGGTTTAAATAGCCTCGGGCGCAGCCTAGCAGCGGAAAGGGCGGAGCTTCACTCCTCCTTTCCATCAGTCACCCCCAACTTTCCCAGGCTACACCTCGTGGGAAACTGTTCTCCTGCTTTGATTTCATGCGCCACCTTTGGGACAATCTAAGAACTTACAAGTTTTCTTGGCCAGATATGTTAGGAATTGTATGCACTGAAACACTGAAAACCAACTAGTGGTTCTGTGGTTCCCACGTTGTGGTTTTGACACCAGCAGCATCCTTGCCACAATCAAAACCCGGAGATCCACAGATCTGCGTTGTAACAAGACCTCCCCCTGACCCTGATGCATGGCAGTTTAAGAAGTCTTTCCGTGTAAGCGAAAAGACTTTGAAGAAAAGGTGGAGATATGCGTTGTATAAACATTCTTTTGCTCTGGAACCACGTAGAGACTTGGGAGCCAGTTGGGTGGAGCATTCGTTGGATGAGGGTGCTCGGGTTAGGAATATCAAGGTGTGGCTCCAGATAATCCAATCATCTAATTAAGATTCCAGTTATGCTCATCTGTTTCAAAATTCCGTTTGGGTACATTCTTTTAGTCAGACTGAGAATGGCAAAGCCTCAACCCCAATTTCCAGGGAGGGTTGAGAGCCTCAGGTGGAGTTGATCACCAACAGCCTATGGTTTAACCCATCATGCCTATAGAATGAGGTCTCCATAAAAACCCAAAAGGACTGGGATCAGAGAGCTTCTGGATAACACTTCCTGGAAGGTAGTGCGCCCCTCCCCACATGCCGGGCCCCACATTAATTTCTGAACTTTTTGCAATGTCCGCTAAAATACAACAGCAACTGTAAGTGCTTCCCTGCGTGCTGTGAGCTCTTCCAGCAAATGAATGCAACTAAATCTGGGAGTGGTGGCAACCTGATTTATAGCCAGTTGCTGAGAAGCACAGGTAAAACCACGTTTTACAATGCTTCCCATTGTTATTAGTGTGGGAGGCCTGTGTGGCGGGACCCGGCCCTTTGGAATCTAATGCTATGTCCCGGTAGGTAGCGTCACCATTGAATTAGAAGACACACATATGTTGAGAATAATCTTTCTGGTCATTTGCTGCATGTCTTATTTACAATATGTAATCAAATTCTTTATCCTGACTTTATGGCACCTGGGTTGAGAACCATGATTTGAACCAAACATTGGTCTGTCACGTTCTGAGTTTGAAACTTTAGTTTGCCTTTAGCGTTTTGCTATTGCTTTTTCGTTTTCTTTTGTTTCGTTTCGTTTCTAAGTTCTGGGGTATATGTGCAGGATGTGCAGATTTCTTACTAAGGTAAACGTGTGCCATGGTGGTTTGCTGCACCTGTCAACCCATCACCTAGGCATTAAGCCCAGCATGCAGTAGCTGTTCTTCTTAACGCTCTGCCCCCCGAAAGGCCCCAGTGTGTGTTGTTCCCCTTCCTGTGTCCATGTGATCTCCTTTTTCAGCTCCCATTATAAGTGAGAATGTGGCGTTTGGTTTTCTTTCCCTGGATTAGTTTGCTGAGGATAATGACCACACATCACCACTGTTTTTGTTTTTTTAGTATAAAGAGTAGTATTTTATTGAATAAGATTTGCTCCCAGAAAAATAAGCTTAAATCTACAATGAATGCCAGACTCTACAGCAGAAAGCAATTTTCTCACTTTTCCGCACACAATGGTTCCTACTAAGTGAAAAAAAGCCATAAAATTTCATTCACAAATGTACTACTCTGTCTCAAAACATCTCACATAATCATGCACTCGACTAAAGCCATTAGATCAGTTCTTCAGTCAGGATAAAGAAGTATCCCTCTAATAACTGACTTTTATAATGGTATCAATATCCACTCCCAGTCAGTCTGCCGTGGTTAATGGTGTACAGCATGACTGAATACAATGGAATTGATGACGCCCATATCCACGGACAAACCGTGACTTATGATGGTTTGATTTATGATTTTTCAACGTTATGATGGGTTTATTGGACTATTAGATGCGTTTCTGAGTTACACTGGGTTTATGAGTATGCGACCCTAGACTCCAGAAACAGCTGTATAAGGAAAAACAGGTGTACCTAATAAACATATGCTTAGTGACTTGGGATAAACCAATAGATGTTCACAACTGATGGAGAGCCGTGAAAGAGAGATAGCGGTAAATAGTTACAATAACACAATTTTCCTGCACCTGTCGTGGATTTCCCCAAAAAAATGCAGAATGTGGGATGCACCTAAGGCATATGAAAGAGAGAGGGCAGAAGGAGTAAGAGAGAAGTAGGAGGAAGGAAGGAAGGAAGGAAGGAAGGAAGGAAGGAAGGAAGGAAGGAAAGAAGGAAGGTAGGAAAGAAGGAAGGAAGGAAGGAAGGAAGGAAAGAAGGAAGGAAGGAAGGAAAGAAGGACGAAAGGAAGGAGAAAACACCCGGTGTTACTAAAACCCCCCCAAAAAATGGTTTCCCCCTGTGGGTAAGCCTACAATGTGGAGGAATCTTGAAAATATTGTGCTACGTGTTATGTCAGTCATAACAGCTCACCTATTGTGCAATTCCGTTTATAGGAAATGTCTACAATATGGAAATCTATGCATATGGGATTGATGGCACTAGGTAGTTGCTACCTAGGGCTGAGGGTCAGGGAGAGGGTTTGAGACAGAATGAGGAGTGACTAATGTCTACAAGGTTTTTCTCTGGTCGGGGGTGATAAGACGTTCTACAATGGATTGCGAATTATAATTGAATGTGCACAACCACAGGTATACTAAAAGCCACTCAATTCATGACTTTTAATGGGGGAATCTTAAGTGGCGCACTCTCATGGAGACCACGGCAGACATAGTGAGAGAGAAAAAGGTGAGTAAATATCTGAAACGGAGGCAGAAACAGAGAGAACGAAAAGCCCTGTGAAAGGAAGGGAGAGCGAAAAGGGAAAATGGTCCTATTTAGAAATGACAGATGTGAAACTGGGGTTCACATCAACAGTGTCACTGCCAGGAAGGAGGGTCATGCTAGCCATGTCACCGGTAGTGTGTCCCGCAGGGACGCCGACCTGCTGGAGCGTCGTGCCAGCATGGGCTCTGGCAGCCACGTGGGCCAGCAGGAGGGACCCGCTGCACAGCTGTGGGGTGAGGATAGACTGGGTGGTGATATCGGCCATTACAGGGGCCTCTTCTGCTGGCAAGAGTGTGACTGTAGCAAGTAGATGGACAGGCCTGCATGTGAGGACGGAATGCAGTAGGGGCTCTTGTGCGGCTGGGCGTGGGGCCCTCACGGGAACCGTGGAGAAATGGCCAGGTAACTGCGTCATGTGGGCTAGTAGATTGGCCAGGGCTTCGAACTGAAGGACAATAACGGGGAGTAGCGGTCAGGCCCTGGGAGTGTCTGAGTGTAAGTGGAGATGGGTTTGGGGTCACTGAGGGATGCGTGAGAGCCATCCCTGTGTAGGTACAGGTCATAGGGAGATAGTCTCGTGAGGCCTGTGAGTGTCTATGGTTGCCCTGGGTGCCTGGGGCTGACTGTGGCAGAAATCTGGGGAAGGCTGGAGAGAAGCTGGGAGGCCCAGGAGAGTCCCTTAAGGCAGGGGGTGAAGAGGTGAAAGAAATGGGGGAGGGTGGCAGTAAGGTCCGTGAGTTTGTAGATGATTCCTGGGTGCGGGAAGCTGACTCCAGGTGCAATCTGGAGATGGTTGGAGAGTAGCTGAGAGAGACAGAAGAGTCCCTGAGGGCTGGGGGTGAGAACATGAGGGAGACTGGGGAGTAAGTCAGTGAAATTCGTGAGTTCGGTGGTGTATCGTGGGTGCCTGGAACTGACTCCAGCTGGAATCTGGAGGAGTTTTGAGAGTAGCTGAAAGAGACACAAGAGTCCCTGTGGGCTGAGGGCAAAGACCTGAGAGAGACCAGGGAGGACCTCAGTGAAGTCTGTGAGTCTGTAGGTGATTCCGGAGTGTGGGAGGCTGACTCCCGCTGAAATCTGGGCGTGGTGGGAGAGTAGCTGGGACAGACAGGAGAGTCCCAGGGGGCTGGGGGTGAAGACATGAGAGAGACTGGGGAGTAACTCAGCGAAACTGCTGAGTTTGGTGGTGATACCTGGGTGCCTGGAACGGACTCCCGCTGAAATCTGGGCATGGATGGAGAGTAGCTGAGACACACAGGAGAGTCCCTGAGGGCTGGGGGTGAAGACATGAGAGAGACCGGGGAGTACCTCAGTGAAACTGGTGAGTTTGGTGGTGACTCCGGGGTGCCTGGAACTGACCCCAGCTGAAATGTGGGCATGGTTGGAGAGTAGCTGGGACAGACGGGAGAGTCCCTGAGGGATGGTGAAGACATGAGAGAGACTGGGGAGTAACGCAGTGAAATTGGTGAGTTTGATGGTGATTCCTGGGTGCCTGGAACTGACTCCCGCTGAAGTGTGGGCGTGGTTGGAGAGTAGCTGGGACACACAGGAGAGTCCCTGAGGGTTGGAGATAAAGGCGTGCTAGAGACTGAGGAGTAACTGAGTGAAATTGGTGAGTTTGGTGGTGAGTCCGGGGTGCCTGGAACTGACCCCAGCTGAAATGTGGGCGTGGTTGGAGAGTAGCTGGGACAGACGGGAGAGTCCCTGAGGGATGGTGAAGACATGAGAGAGACTGGGGAGTAACGCAGTGAAATTGGTGAGTTTGATGGTGATTCCTGGGTGCCTGGGACTGACTCCCGCTGAAGTGTGGGCGTGTTTGGAGAGTAGCTGGGACAGACAGGCGAGTCCCTGAGGGTTGGAGATAAAGACGTGCTAGAGACTGAGGAGTAACTGAGTGAAATTGGTGAGTTTGGTGGTGAGTCCGGGGTGCCTGGAACTGACTCCAGCTGAAATGTGGGCGTGGTTGGAGAGTAGCTGGGACAGACGGGAGAGTCCCTGAGGGATGGTGAAGACATGAGAGAGACTGGGGAGTAACGCAGTGAAATTGGTGAGTTTGGTGGTGATTTCTGGGTGCCTGCAACGAACTCCCGCTGAAGTGTGGGCGTGTTTGGAGAGTAGCTGGGACAGACAGGCGAGTCCCTGAGGGTTGGAGATAAAGACGTGCTGGAGACTGGGGAGTAACTCAGTGAAAGTGGTGGGCTTGGTGGTGATCCCTGGGTTCCTGGAACTGACCCGCGCTGAAATGTGGGCGTGGTTGGAGAGTAGCTGGGACAGACTGGAGGGTCCGTAAGGGCTGGGGGTGAAGACGTGAGAGAGACTGGCGAGGATCCCACTGAGGTCTGTGAGTTTGTAGGTGTTTCTGGGGTGTGGGGTAGAGACTGCCGCTGAAATCTGGGCGTAGTTGGAGAGTAGCTGGGACAGACAGGCGAGTCATGGGTGGCTGGGGGTGAGCTGCTGGATGATGGCAGTAAGAACATATGGTATATTATTGATGAATGAGGTGACTGTGGAGAATCTCCAGAGGAGGACACGGGAGAACACAATGACATGAGTGACTGTCCTGCTTGGTTAGGAAAGGGAAACGTAAAGTTGTGGAGTTCTGTTGATGATGGATGTGAGAGTGGTGAAGCCCTGCGGGGTGATGTAGAGTACTTCCACATCCCTGGTGAGGAGCTGCCCCTTGGGTCTGAGTTTCTGGGAGGGGAGAGGGAGAAGCTGGGTGAGGCAGGCATGAATCTTGAGGAGTCAGGGCTGGGGGACCGCTCATATTCTCCCGAGACGTGTGAGTCTCTGGGGGACTCCTGGGTGCATGGGGCTGACTCCCGCAGGAACCTGGGGATGGCTGGAGAGTAACTGGGAGCCACAGGAGAGTCCCTGAGGCCTGGGGGTGAAGAGATGAAAGACACAGGGGTGGAGCGCCGTGAGGCTCGTGAGTTTGTAGGTGATTCCTGGGTGTGGGGGGCTGACTCCAGCTGAAATCTGGGGTTGTTTGGAGAGTAGCTGGGAGACACAGGAGACCCCCCGAGAGCTGGGGGTGAGCTGCTGGGTGATGGCAGTAAGAACATGTGGTATATTATTGATGAACGTGGGGACTCTGAGGAATCCTCAGAGGAGGACACGGGAGAGCCCAATGGCTTCATTGATTGCCCATCACGGTGAGGACAGGGAAATGGGAGCTTGTGGGATTCTGGTGATGACAGAGGTGAGTGTGGTGAAGCCCTAGGGGATGGTGAATGGTAGCTCCGGATCCCTGGTGAGGAGCTTCCCCTTAAGCCTGAGTTTCTGATAGGGGAGAGGGAGAAGCTGGGTGAAGCTCGCATGGACCTTGGGGAGTCCGGGCTGGGGGACCGTTCATAAGAAGAGCCAGACAAGACCCTACTGTTCTTAGGTGCAGACATGATTAGGAAACCTGCAGCTCCCAGGGGCCCCTACTAATTTTCTAACTCGCAGAAAGAAGGAGTGTGTGTGCGTGTGTGTGTGCGTGTGTGTGTGTGTGTGTGTGTGTGTGTGTGTGTGTGTGCGGTGTGAGGTATGTGCCCCTTAAGAAAATGGAAATCAACCAACCAATGAGACAGACAGACAGACAGACAGACAGAGATTCACTTGCCCAAGTGTTCTGTCCTGTCCTCTGAATCCGCTTCCAAGTCGCAAGACGCTGTGAGCTCCAAGTCCACGCAGAGTCCGCCAAACGCTCCGGCCGCTGATCCGCTCCGCGAAGATCTGAGTACAGGCCAGCCAGGGTGGGTTTAAATAGCCTCGGGCGCAGCCTAGCAGCGGAAAGGGCGGAGCTTCACTCCTCCTTTCCATCAGTCACCCCCAACTTTCCCAGGCTACACCTCGTGGGAAACTGTTCTCCTGCTTTGATTTCATGCGCCACCTTTGGGACAATCTAAGAACTTACAAGTTTTCTTGGCCAGATATGTTAGGAATTGTATGCACTGAAACACTGAAAACCAACTAGTGGTTCTGTGGTTCCCACGTTGTGGTTTTGACACCAGCAGCATCCTTGCCACAATCAAAACCCGGAGATCCACAGATCTGCGTTGTAACAAGACCTCCCCCTGACCCTGATGCATGGCAGTTTAAGAAGTCTTTCCGTGTAAGCGAAAAGACTTTGAAGAAAAGGTGGAGATATGCGTTGTATAAACATTCTTCTGCTCTGGAACCACGTAGAGACTTGGGAGCCAGTTGGGTGGAGCATTCGTTGGATGAGGGTGCTCGGGTTAGGAATATCAAGGTGTGGCTCCAGATAATCCAATCATCTAATTAAGATTCCAGTTATGCTCATCTGTTTCAAAATTCCGTTTGGGTACATTCTTTTAGTCAGACTGAGAATGGCAAAGCCTCAACCCCAATTTCCAGGGAGGGTTGAGAGCCTCAGGTGGAGTTGATCACCAACAGCCTATGGTTTAACCCATCATGCCTATAGAATGAGGTCTCCATAAAAACCCAAAAGGACTGGGATCAGAGAGCTTCTGGATAACACTTCCTGGAAGGTAGTGCGCCCCTCCCCACATGCCGGGCCCCACATTAATTTCTGAACTTTTTGCAATGTCCGCTAAAATACAACGGCAACTGTAAGTGCTTCCCTGCGTGCTGTGAGCTCTTCCAGCAAATGAATGCAACTAAATCTGGGAGTGGTGGCAACCTGATTTATAGCCAGTTGCTGAGAAGCACAGGTAAAACCACGTTTTACAATGCTTCCCATTGTTATTAGTGTGGGAGGCCTGTGTGGCGGGACCCGGCCCTTTGGAATCTAATGCTATGTCCCGGTAGGTAGCGTCACCATTGAATTAGAAGACACACATATGTTGAGAATAATCTTTCTGGTCATTTGCTGCATGTCTTATTTACAATATGTAATCAAATTCTTTATCCTGACCTTATGGCACCTGGGTTGAGAACCATGATTTGAACCAAACATTGGTCTGTCACGTTCTGAGTTTGAAACTTTAGTTTGCCTTTAGCGTTTTGCTATTGCTTTTTCGTTTTCTTTTGTTTCGTTTCGTTTCTAAGTTCTGGGGTATATGTGCAGGATGTGCAGATTTCTTACTAAGGTAAACGTGTGCCATGGTGGTTTGCTGCACCTGTCAACCCATCACCTAGGCATTAAGCCCAGCATGCAGTAGCTGTTCTTCTTAACGCTCTGCCCCCCGAAAGGCCCCAGTGTGTGTTGTTCCCCTTCCTGTGTCCATGTGATCTCCTTTTTCAGCTCCCATTATAAGTGAGAATGTGGCGTTTGGTTTTCTTTCCCTGGATTAGTTTGCTGAGGATAATGACCACACATCACCACTGTTTTTGTTTTTTAGTATAAAGAGTAGTATTTTATTGAATAAGATTTGCTCCCAGAAAAATAAGCTTAAATCTACAATGAATGCCAGACTCTACAGCAGAAAGCAATTCTCTCACTTTTCCACACACAATGGTTCCTACTAAGTGAAAAAAAGCCATCAAATTTCATTCACAAATGTACTACTCTGTCTCAAAACATCTCACATAATCATGCACTCGACTAAAGCCATTAGATCAGTTCTTCAGTCAGGTTAAAGAAGTATCCCTCTAATAACTGACTTTTATAATGGTATCAATATCCACTCCCAGTCAGTCTGCCGTGGTTAATGGTGTACAGCATGACTGAATACAATGGAATTGATGACGCCCATATCCACGGACAAACCGTGACTTATGATGGTTTGATTTATGATTTTTCAACGTTATGATGGGTTTATTGGACTATTAGATGCGTTTCTGAGTTACACTGGGTTTATGAGTATGCGACCCTAGACTCCAGAAACAGCTGTATAAGGAAAAACAGGTGTACCTAATAAACATATGCTTAGTGACTTGGGATAAACCAATAGATGTTCACAACTGATGGAGAGCCGTGAAAGAGAGATAGCGGTAAATAGTTACAATAACACAATTTTCCTGCACCTGTCGTGGATTTCCCCCAAAAAATGCAGAATGTGGGATGCACCTAAGGCATATGAAAGAGAGAGGGCAGAAGGAGTAAGAGAGAAGTAGGAGGAAGGAAGGAAGGAAGGAAGGAAGGAAGGAAGGAAGGAAGGAAAGAAGGAAGGTAGGAAAGAAGGAAGGAAGGAAGGAAGGAAGGAAGGAAGGAAGGAAAGAAGGACGAAAGGAAGGAGAAAACACCCGGTGTTACTAAAACCCCCCCAAAAAATGGTTTCCCCCTGTGGGTAAGCCTACAATGTGGATGAATCTTGAAAATATTGTGCTACGTGTTATGTCAGTCATAACAGCTCACCTATTGTGCAATTCCGTTTATAGGAAATGTCTACAATATGGAAATCTATGCATATGGGATTGATGGCACTAGGTAGTTGCTACCTAGGGCTGAGGGTCAGGGAGAGGGTTTGAGACAGAATGAGGAGTGACTAATGTCTACAGGGTTTTTCTCTGGTCGGGGGTGATAAGACGTTCTACAATGGATTGCGAATTATAATTGAATGTGCACAACCACAGGTGTACTAAAAGCCACTCAATTCATGACTTTTAATGGGGGAATCTTAAGTGGCGCACTCTCATGGAGACCACGGCAGACATAGTGAGAGAGAAAAAGGGGAGTAAATATCTGAAACGGAGGCAGAAACAGAGAGAACGAAAAGCCCTGTGAAAGGAAGGGAGAGCGAAAAGGGAAAATGGTCCTATTTAGAAATGACAGATGTGAAACTGGGGTTCACATCAACAGTGTCACTGCCAGGAAGGAGGGTCATGCTAGCCATGTCACCGGTAGTGTGGCCCGCAGGGAAGCCGACCTGCTGGAGCGTCGTGCCAGCATGGGCTCTGACAGCCACGTGGGCCAGCAGGAGGGACCCGCTGCACAGCTGTGGGGTGAGGATAGACTGGGTGGTGATATCGGCCATTACAGGGGCCTCTTCTGCTGGCAAGAGTGTGACAGTAGCAAGTAGATGGACAGGCCTGCGTGTGAGGACGGAATGCAGGAGGGGCTCTTGTGCGGCTGGGCGTGGGGCCCTCACGGGAACCGTGGAGAAATGGCCAGGTAACTGCGTCATGTGGGCTAGTAGATTGGCCAGGGCTTCGAACTGAAGGACAATAACGGGGAGTAGCGGTCAGGCCCTGGGAGTGTCTGAGTGTAAGTGGAGATGGGTTTGGGGTCACTGAGGGATGCGTGAGAGCCATCCCTGTGTAGGTACAGGTCATAGGGAGATAGTCTCGTGAGGCCTGTGAGTGTCTATGGTTGCCCTGGGTGCCTGGGGCTGACTGTGGCAGAAATCTGGGGAAGGCTGGAGAGAAGCTGGGAGGCCCAGGAGAGTCCCTTAAGGCAGGGGGTGAAGAGGTGAAAGAAATGGGGGAGGGTGGCAGTAAGGTCCGTGAGTTTGTAGATGATTCCTGGGTGCGGGAAGCTGACTCCAGGTGCAATCTGGAGATGGTTGGAGAGTAGCTGAGAGAGACAGAAGAGTCCCTGAGGGCTGGGGGTGAGAACATGAGGGAGACTGGGGAGTAAGTCAGTGAAATTCGTGAGTTCGGTGGTGTATCGTGGGTGCCTGGAACTGACTCCAGCTGGAATCTGGAGAAGTTTTGAGAGTAGCTGAAAGAGACACAAGAGTCCCTGTGGGCTGAGGGCAAAGACCTGAGAGAGACCAGGGAGGACCTCAGTGAAGTCTGTGAGTCTGTAGGTGATTCCGGAGTGTGGGAGGCTGACTCCCGCTGAAATCTGGGCGTGGTGGGAGAGTAGTTGGGACAGACAGGAGAGTCCCAGGGGGCTGGGGGTGAAGACATGAGAGAGACTGGGGAGTAACTCAGCGAAACTGCTGAGTTTGGTGGTGATACCTGGGTGCCTGGAACGGACTCCCGCTGAAATCTGGGCATGGATGGAGAGTAGCTGGGACACACAGGAGAGTCCCTGAGGGCTGGGGGTGAAGACATGAGAGAGACCGGGGAGTACCTCAGTGAAACTGGTGAGTTTGGTGGTGACTCCGGGGTGCCTGGAACTGACCCCAGCTGAAATGTGGGCGTGGTTGGAGAGTAGCTGGGACAGACGGGAGAGTCCCTGAGGGATGGTGAAGACATGAGAGAGACTGGGGAGTAACGCAGTGAAATTGGTGAGTTTGATGGTGATTCCTGGGTGCCTGGAACTGACTCCCGCTGAAGTGTGGGCGTGGTTGGAGAGTAGCTGGGACACACAGGAGAGTCCCTGAGGGTTGGAGATAAAGGCGTGCTAGAGACTGAGGAGTAACTGAGTGAAATTGGTGAGTTTGGTGGTGAGTCCGGGGTGCCTGGAACTGACTCCAGCTGAAATGTGGGCGTGGTTGGAGAGTAGCTGGGACAGACGGGAGAGTCCCTGAGGGATGGTGAAGACATGAGAGAGACTGGGGAGTAACGCAGTGAAATTGGTGAGTTTGGTGGTGATTTCTGGGTGCCTGCAACGAACTCCCGCTGAAGTGTGGGCGTGTTTGGAGAGTAGCTGGGACAGACAGGCGAGTCCCTGAGGGTTGGAGATAAAGACGTGCTGGAGACTGGGGAGTAACTCAGTGAAAGTGGTGGGCTTGGTGGTGATCCCTGGGTTCCTGGAACTGACCCGCGCTGAAATGTGGGCGTGGTTGGAGAGTAGCTGGGACAGACTGGAGGGTCCGTAAGGGCTGGGGGTGAAGACGTGAGAGAGACTGGCAAGGATCCCACTGAGGTCTGTGAGTTTGTAGGTGTTTCGGGGGTGTGGGGTAGAGACTGCCGCTGAAATCTGGGCGTAGTTGGAGAGTAGCTGGGACAGACAGGCGAGTCATGGGTGGCTGGGGGTGAGCTGCTGGATGATGGCAGTAAGAACATATGGTATATTATTGATGAATGAGGTGACTGTGGAGAATCTCCAGAGAAGGACACGGGAGAACACAATGACATGAGTGACTGTCCTGCTTGGTTAGGAAAGGGAAACGTAAAGTTGTGGAGTTCTGTTGATGATGGATGTGAGAGTGGTGAAGCCCTGTGGGGTGATGTAGAGTACTTCCACATCCCTGGTGAGGAGCTGCCCCTTGGGTCTGAGTTTCTGGGAGGGGAGAGGGAGAAGCTGGGTGAGGCAGGCATGAATCTTGAGGAGTCAGGGCTGGGGGACCGCTCATATTCTCCCGAGACGTGTGAGTCTCTGGGGGACTCCTGGGTGCATGGGGCTGACTCCCGCAGGAACCTGGGGATGGCTGGAGAGTAACTGGGAGCCACAGGAGAGTCCCTGAGGCCTGGGGGTGAAGAGATGAAAGACACAGGGGTGGAGCGCCGTGAGGCTCGTGAGTTTGTAGGTGATTCCTGGGTGTGGGGGGCTGACTCCAGCTGAAATCTGGGGTTGTTTGGAGAGTAGCTGGGAGACACAGGAGACCCCCCGAGAGCTGGGGGTGAGCTGCTGGGTGATGGCAGTAAGAACATGTGGTATATTATTGATGAACGTGGGGACTCTGAGGAATCCTCAGAGGAGGACACGGGAGAGCCCAATGGCTTCATTGATTGCCCATCACGGTGAGGACAGGGAAATGGGAGCTTGTGGGATTCTGGTGATGACAGAGGTGAGTGTGGTGAAGCCCTAGGGGATGGTGAATGGTAGCTCCGGATCCCTGGTGAGGAGCTTCCCCTTAAGCCTGAGTTTCTGATAGGGGAGAGGGAGAAGCTGGGTGAAGCTCGCATGGACCTTGGGGAGTCCGGGCTGGGGGACCGTTCATAAGAAGAGCCAGACAAGACCCTACTGTTCTTAGGTGCAGACATGATTAGGAAACCTGCAGCTCCCAGGGGCCCCTACTAATTTTCTAACTCGCAGAAAGAAGGAGTGTGTGTGCGTGTGTGTGTGCGTGTGTGTGTGTGTGTGTGTGTGTGTGTGTGTGTGTGCGGTGTGAGGTATGTGCCCCTTAAGAAAATGGAAATCAACCAACCAATGAGACAGACAGACAGACAGACAGACAGACAGAGATTCACTTGCCCAAGTGTTCTGTCCTGTCCTCTGAATCCGCTTCCAAGTCGCAAGACGCTGTGAGCTCCAAGTCCACGCAGAGTCCGCCAAACGCTCCGGCCGCTGATCCGCTCCGCGAAGATCTGAGTACAGGCCAGCCAGGGTGGGTTTAAATAGCCTCGGGCGCAGCCTAGCAGCGGAAAGGGCGGAGCTTCACTCCTCCTTTCCATCAGTCACCCCCAACTTTCCCAGGCTACACCTCGTGGGAAACTGTTCTCCTGCTTTGATTTCATGCGCCACCTTTGGGACAATCTAAGAACTTACAAGTTTTCTTGGCCAGATATGTTAGGAATTGTATGCACTGAAACACTGAAAACCAACTAGTGGTTCTGTGGTTCCCACGTTGTGGTTTTGACACCAGCAGCATCCTTGCCACAATCAAAACCCGGAGATCCACAGATCTGCGTTGTAACAAGACCTCCCCCTGACCCTGATGCATGGCAGTTTAAGAAGTCTTTCCGTGTAAGCGAAAAGACTTTGAAGAAAAGGTGGAGATATGCGTTGTATAAACATTCTTCTGCTCTGGAACCACGTAGAGACTTGGGAGCCAGTTGGGTGGAGCATTCGTTGGATGAGGGTGCTCGGGTTAGGAATATCAAGGTGTGGCTCCAGATAATCCAATCATCTAATTAAGATTCCAGTTATGCTCATCTGTTTCAAAATTCCGTTTGGGTACATTCTTTTAGTCAGACTGAGAATGGCAAAGCCTCAACCCCAATTTCCAGGGAGGGTTGAGAGCCTCAGGTGGAGTTGATCACCAATAGCCTATGGTTTAACCCATCATGCCTATAGAATGAGGTCTCCATAAAAACCCAAAAGGACTGGGATCAGAGAGCTTCTGGATAACACTTCCTGGAAGGTAGTGCGCCCCTCCCCACATGCCGGGCCCCACATTAATTTCTGAACTTTTTGCAATGTCCGCTAAAATACAACGGCAACTGTAAGTGCTTCCCTGCGTGCTGTGAGCTCTTCCAGCAAATGAATGCAACTAAATCTGGGAGTGGTGGCAACCTGATTTATAGCCAGTTGCTGAGAAGCACAGGTAAAACCACGTTTTACAATGCTTCCCATTGTTATTAGTGTGGGAGGCCTGTGTGGCGGGACCCGGCCCTTTGGAATCTAATGCTATGTCCCGGTAGGTAGCGTCACCATTGAATTAGAAGACACACATATGTTGAGAATAATCTTTCTGGTCATTTGCTGCATGTCTTATTTACAATATGTAATCAAATTCTTTATCCTGACCTTATGGCACCTGGGTTGAGAACCATGATTTGAACCAAACATTGGTCTGTCACGTTCTGAGTTTGAAACTTTAGTTTGCCTTTAGCGTTTTGCTATTGCTTTTTCGTTTTCTTTTGTTTCGTTTCGTTTCTAAGTTCTGGGGTATATGTGCAGGATGTGCAGATTTCTTACTAAGGTAAACGTGTGCCATGGTGGTTTGCTGCACCTGTCAACCCATCACCTAGGCATTAAGCCCAGCATGCAGTAGCTGTTCTTCTTAACGCTCTGCCCCCCGAAAGGCCCCAGTGTGTGTTGTTCCCCTTCCTGTGTCCATGTGATCTCCTTTTTCAGCTCCCATTATAAGTGAGAATGTGGCGTTTGGTTTTCTTTCCCTGGATTAGTTTGCTGAGGATAATGACCACACATCACCACTGTTTTTGTTTTTTAGTATAAAGAGTAGTATTTTATTGAATAAGATTTGCTCCCAGAAAAATAAGCTTAAATCTACAATGAATGCCAGACTCTACAGCAGAAAGCAATTCTCTCACTTTTCCACACACAATGGTTCCTACTAAGTGAAAAAAAGCCATCAAATTTCATTCACAAATGTACTACTCTGTCTCAAAACATCTCACATAATCATGCACTCGACTAAAGCCATTAGATCAGTTCTTCAGTCAGGTTAAAGAAGTATCCCTCTAATAACTGACTTTTATAATGGTATCAATATCCACTCCCAGTCAGTCTGCCGTGGTTAATGGTGTACAGCATGACTGAATACAATGGAATTGATGACGCCCATATCCACGGACAAACCGTGACTTATGATGGTTTGATTTATGATTTTTCAACGTTATGATGGGTTTATTGGACTATTAGATGCGTTTCTGAGTTACACTGGGTTTATGAGTATGCGACCCTAGACTCCAGAAACAGCTGTATAAGGAAAAACAGGTGTACCTAATAAACATATGCTTAGTGACTTGGGATAAACCAATAGATGTTCACAACTGATGGAGAGCCGTGAAAGAGAGATAGCGGTAAATAGTTACAATAACACAATTTTCCTGCACCTGTCGTGGATTTCCCCCAAAAAATGCAGAATGTGGGATGCACCTAAGGCATATGAAAGAGAGAGGGCAGAAGGAGTAAGAGAGAAGTAGGAGGAAGGAAGGAAGGAAGGAAGGAAGGAAGGAAGGAAGGAAGGAAAGAAGGAAGGTAGGAAAGAAGGAAGGAAGGAAGGAAGGAAGGAAGGAAGGAAAGAAGGACGAAAGGAAGGAGAAAACACCCGGTGTTACTAAAACCCCCCCAAAAAATGGTTTCCCCCTGTGGGTAAGCCTACAATGTGGATGAATCTTGAAAATATTGTGCTACGTGTTATGTCAGTCATAACAGCTCACCTATTGTGCAATTCCGTTTATAGGAAATGTCTACAATATGGAAATCTATGCATATGGGATTGATGGCACTAGGTAGTTGCTACCTAGGGCTGAGGGTCAGGGAGAGGGTTTGAGACAGAATGAGGAGTGACTAATGTCTACAGGGTTTTTCTCTGGTCGGGGGTGATAAGACGTTCTACAATGGATTGCGAATTATAATTGAATGTGCACAACCACAGGTGTACTAAAAGCCACTCAATTCATGACTTTTAATGGGGGAATCTTAAGTGGCGCACTCTCATGGAGACCACGGCAGACATAGTGAGAGAGAAAAAGGGGAGTAAATATCTGAAACGGAGGCAGAAACAGAGAGAACGAAAAGCCCTGTGAAAGGAAGGGAGAGCGAAAAGGGAAAATGGTCCTATTTAGAAATGACAGATGTGAAACTGGGGTTCACATCAACAGTGTCACTGCCAGGAAGGAGGGTCATGCTAGCCATGTCACCGGTAGTGTGGCCCGCAGGGAAGCCGACCTGCTGGAGCGTCGTGCCAGCATGGGCTCTGACAGCCACGTGGGCCAGCAGGAGGGACCCGCTGCAAAGCTGTGGGGTGAGGATAGACTGGGTGGTGATATCGGCCATTACAGGGGCCTCTTCTGCTGGCAAGAGTGTGACAGTAGCAAGTAGATGGACAGGCCTGCGTGTGAGGACGGAATGCAGGAGGGGCTCTTGTGCGGCTGGGCGTGGGGCCCTCACGGGAACCGTGGAGAAATGGCCAGGTAACTGCGTCATGTGGGCTAGTAGATTGGCCAGGGCTTCGAACTGAAGGACAATAACGGGGAGTAGCGGTCAGGCCCTGGGAGTGTCTGAGTGTAAGTGGAGATGGGTTTGGGGTCACTGAGGGATGCGTGAGAGCCATCCCTGTGTAGGTACAGGTCATAGGGAGATAGTCTCGTGAGGCCTGTGAGTGTCTATGGTTGCCCTGGGTGCCTGGGGCTGACTGTGGCAGAAATCTGGGGAAGGCTGGAGAGAAGCTGGGAGGCCCAGGAGAGTCCCTGAAGGCAGGGGGTGAAGAGGTGAAAGAAATGGGGGAGGGTGGCAGTAAGGTCCGTGAGTTTGTAGATGATTCCTGGGTGCGGGAAGCTGACTCCAGGTGCAATCTGGAGATGGTTGGAGAGTAGCTGAGAGAGACAGAAGAGTCCCTGAGGGCTGGGGGTGAGAACATGAGGGAGACTGGGGAGTAAGTCAGTGAAATTCGTGAGTTCGGTGGTGTATCGTGGGTGCCTGGAACTGACTCCAGCTGGAATCTGGAGAAGTTTTGAGAGTAGCTGAAAGAGACACAAGAGTCCCTGTGGGCTGAGGGCAAAGACCTGAGAGAGACCAGGGAGGACCTCAGTGAAGTCTGTGAGTCTGTAGGTGATTCCGGAGTGTGGGAGGCTGACTCCCGCTGAAATCTGGGCGTGGTGGGAGAGTAGCTGGGACAGACAGGAGAGTCCCAGGGGGCTGGGGGTGAAGACATGAGAGAGACTGGGGAGTAACTCAGCGAAACTGCTGAGTTTGGTGGTGATACCTGGGTGCCTGGAACGGACTCCCGCTGAAATCTGGGCATGGATGGAGAGTAGCTGGGACACACAGGAGAGTCCCTGAGGGCTGGGGGTGAAGACATGAGAGAGACCGGGGAGTACCTCAGTGAAACTGGTGAGTTTGGTGGTGACTCCGGGGTGCCTGGAACTGACCCCAGCTGAAATGTGGGCGTGGTTGGAGAGTAGCTGGGACAGACGGGAGAGTCCCTGAGGGATGGTGAAGACATGAGAGAGACTGGGGAGTAACGCAGTGAAATTGGTGAGTTTGATGGTGATTCCTGGGTGCCTGGAACTGACTCCCGCTGAAGTGTGGGCGTGGTTGGAGAGTAGCTGGGACACACAGGAGAGTCCCTGAGGGTTGGAGATAAAGGCGTGCTAGAGACTGAGGAGTAACTGAGTGAAATTGGTGAGTTTGGTGGTGAGTCCGGGGTGCCTGGAACTGACTCCAGCTGAAATGTGGGCGTGGTTGGAGAGTAGCTGGGACAGACGGGAGAGTCCCTGAGGGATGGTGAAGACATGAGAGAGACTGGGGAGTAACGCAGTGAAATTGGTGAGTTTGGTGGTGATTTCTGGGTGCCTGCAATGAACTCCCGCTGAAGTGTGGGCGTGTTTGGAGAGTAGCTGGGACAGACAGGCGAGTCCCTGAGGGTTGGAGATAAAGACGTGCTGGAGACTGGGGAGTAACTCAGTGAAAGTGGTGGGCTTGGTGGTGATCCCTGGGTTCCTGGAACTGACCCGCGCTGAAATGTGGGCGTGGTTGGAGAGTAGCTGGGACAGACTGGAGGGTCCGTAAGGGCTGGGGGTGAAGACGTGAGAGAGACTGGCGAGGATCCCACTGAGGTCTGTGAGTTTGTAGGTGTTTCTGGGGTGTGGGGTAGAGACTGCCGCTGAAATCTGGGCGTAGTTGGAGAGTAGCTGGGACAGACAGGCGAGTCATGGGTGGCTGGGGGTGAGCTGCTGGATGATGGCAGTAAGAACATATGGTATATTATTGATGAATGAGGTGACTGTGGAGAATCTCCAGAGGAGGACACGGGAGAACACAATGACATGAGTGACTGTCCTGCTTGGTTAGGAAAGGGAAACGTAAAGTTGTGGAGTTCTGTTGATGATGGATGTGAGAGTGGTGAAGCCCTGCGGGGTGATGTAGAGTACTTCCACATCCCTGGTGAGGAGCTGCCCCTTGGGTCTGAGTTTCTGGGAGGGGAGAGGGAGAAGCTGGGTGAGGCAGGCATGAATCTTGAGGAGTCAGGGCTGGGGGACCGCTCATATTCTCCCGAGACGTGTGAGTCTCTGGGGGACTCCTGGGTGCATGGGGCTGACTCCCGCAGGAACCTGGGGATGGCTGGAGAGTAACTGGGAGCCACAGGAGAGTCCCTGAGGCCTGGGGGTGAAGAGATGAAAGACACAGGGGTGGAGCGCCGTGAGGCTCGTGAGTTTGTAGGTGATTCCTGGGTGTGGGGGGCTGACTCCAGCTGAAATCTGGGGTTGTTTGGAGAGTAGCTGGGAGACACAGGAGACCCCCCGAGAGCTGGGGGTGAGCTGCTGGGTGATGGCAGTAAGAACATGTGGTATATTATTGATGAACGTGGGGACTCTGAGGAATCCTCAGAGGAGGACACGGGAGAGCCCAATGGCTTCATTGATTGCCCATCACGGTGAGGACAGGGAAATGGGAGCTTGTGGGATTCTGGTGATGACAGAGGTGAGTGTGGTGAAGCCCTAGGGGATGGTGAATGGTAGCTCCGGATCCCTGGTGAGGAGCTTCCCCTTAAGCCTGAGTTTCTGATAGGGGAGAGGGAGAAGCTGGGTGAAGCTCGCATGGACCTTGGGGAGTCCGGGCTGGGGGACCGTTCATAAGAAGAGCCAGACAAGACCCTACTGTTCTTAGGTGCAGACATGATTAGGAAACCTGCAGCTCCCAGGGGCCCCTACTAATTTTCTAACTCGCAGAAAGAAGGAGTGTGTGTGCGTGTGTGTGTGTGTGTGTGTGTGTGTGTGCGGTGTGAGGTATGTGCCCCTTAAGAAAATGGAAATCAACCAACCAATGAGACAGACAGACAGACAGACAGACAGACAGACAGACAGAGATTCACTTGCCCAAGTGTTCTGTCCTGTCCTCTGAATCCGCTTCCAAGTCGCAAGACGCTGTGAGCTCCAAGTCCACGCAGAGTCCGCCAAACGCTCCGGCCGCTGATCCGCTCCGCGAAGATCTGAGTACAGGCCAGCCAGGGTGGGTTTAAATAGCCTCGGGCGCAGCCTAGCAGCGGAAAGGGCGGAGCTTCACTCCTCCTTTCCATCAGTCACCCCCAACTTTCCCAGGCTACACCTCGTGGGAAACTGTTCTCCTGCTTTGATTTCATGCGCCACCTTTGGGACAATCTAAGAACTTACAAGTTTTCTTGGCCAGATATGTTAGGAATTGTATGCACTGAAACACTGAAAACCAACTAGTGGTTCTGTGGTTCCCACGTTGTGGTTTTGACACCAGCAGCATCCTTGCCACAATCAAAACCCGGAGATCCACAGATCTGCGTTGTAACAAGACCTCCCCCTGACCCTGATGCATGGCAGTTTAAGAAGTCTTTCCGTGTAAGCGAAAAGACTTTGAAGAAAAGGTGGAGATATGCGTTGTATAAACATTCTTCTGCTCTGGAACCACGTAGAGACTTGGGAGCCAGTTGGGTGGAGCATTCGTTGGATGAGGGTGCTCGGGTTAGGAATATCAAGGTGTGGCTCCAGATAATCCAATCATCTAATTAAGATTCCAGTTATGCTCATCTGTTTCAAAATTCCGTTTGGGTAAATTCTTTTAGTCAGACTGAGAACGGCAAAGCCTCAACCCCAATTTCCAGGGAGGGTTGAGAGCCTCAGGTGGAGTTGATCACCAATAGCCTATGGTTTAACCCATCATGCCTATAGAATGAGGTCTCCATAAAAACCCAAAAGGACTGGGATCAGAGAGCTTCTGGATAACACTTCCTGGAAGGCAGTGCGCCCCTCCCCACATGCCGGGCCCCACATTAATTTCTGAACTTTTTGCAATGTCCGCTAAAATACAACGGCAACTGTAAGTGCTTCCCTGCGTGCTGTGAGCTCTTCCAGCAAATGAATGCAACTAAATCTGGGAGTGGTGGCAACCTGATTTATAGCCAGTTGCTGAGAAGCACAGGTAAAACCACGTAGGGCTTCCCATTGTTATTAGTGTGGGAGGCCTGTGTGGCGGGACCCGGCCCTTTGGAATCTAATGCTATGTCCCGGTAGGTAGCGTCACCATTGAATTAGAAGACACACATATGTTGAGAATAATCTTTCTGGTCATTTGCTGCATGTCTTATTTACAATATGTAATCAAATTCTTTATCCTGACCTTATGGCACCTGGGTTGAGAACCATGATTTGAACCAAACATTGGTCTGTCACGTTCTGAGTTTGAAACTTTAGTTTGCCTTTAGCGTTTTGCTATTGCTTTTTCGTTTTCTTTTGTTTCGTTTCGTTTCTAAGTTCTGGGGTATATGTGCAGGATGTGCAGATTTCTTACTAAGGTAAACGTGTGCCATGGTGGTTTGCTGCACCTGTCAACCCATCACCTAGGCATTAAGCCCAGCATGCAGTAGCTGTTCTTCTTAACGCTCTGCCCCCCGAAAGGCCCCAGTGTGTGTTGTTCCCCTTCCTGTGTCCATGTGATCTCCTTTTTCAGCTCCCATTATAAGTGAGAATGTGGCGTTTGGTTTTCTTTCCCTGGATTAGTTTGCTGAGGATAATGACCACACATCACCACTGTTTTTGTTTTTTAGTATAAAGAGTAGTATTTTATTGAATAAGATTTGCTCCCAGAAAAATAAGCTTAAATCTACAATGAATGCCAGACTCTACAGCAGAAAGCAATTCTCTCACTTTTCCACACACAATGGTTCCTACTAAGTGAAAAAAAGCCATCAAATTTCATTCACAAATGTACTACTCTGTCTCAAAACATCTCACATAATCATGCACTCGACTAAAGCCATTAGATCAGTTCTTCAGTCAGGTTAAAGAAGTATCCCTCTAATAACTGACTTTTATAATGGTATCAATATCCACTCCCAGTCAGTCTGCCGTGGTTAATGGTGTACAGCATGACTGAATACAATGGAATTGATGACGCCCATATCCACGGACAAACCGTGACTTATGATGGTTTGATTTATGATTTTTCAACGTTATGATGGGTTTATTGGACTATTAGATGCGTTTCTGAGTTACACTGGGTTTATGAGTATGCGACCCTAGACTCCAGAAACAGCTGTATAAGGAAAAACAGGTGTACCTAATAAACATATGCTTAGTGACTTGGGATAAACCAATAGATGTTCACAACTGATGGAGAGCCGTGAAAGAGAGATAGCGGTAAATAGTTACAATAACACAATTTTCCTGCACCTGTCGTGGATTTCCCCCAAAAAATGCAGAATGTGGGATGCACCTAAGGCATATGAAAGAGAGAGGGCAGAAGGAGTAAGAGAGAAGTAGGAGGAAGGAAGGAAGGAAGGAAGGAAGGAAGGAAGGAAGGAAAGAAGGAAGGTAGGAAAGAAGGAAGGAAGGAAGGAAGGAAGGAAGGAAAGAAGGACGAAAGGAAGGAGAAAACACCCGGTGTTACTAAAACCCCCCCAAAAAAATGGTTTCCCCCTGTGGGTAAGCCTACAATGTGGATGAATCTTGAAAATATTGTGCTACGTGTTATGTCAGTCATAACAGCTCACCTATTGTGCAATTCCGTTTATAGGAAATGTCTACAATATGGAAATCTATGCATATGGGACTGATCGCACTAGGTAGTTGCTACCTAGGGCTGAGGGTCAGGGAGAGGGTTTGAGACAGAATGAGGAGTGACTAATGTCTACAGGGTTTTTCTCTGGTCGGGGGTGATAAGACGTTCTACAATGGATTGCGAATTATAATTGAATGTGCACAACCACAGGTGTACTAAAAGCCACTCAATTCATGACTTTTAATGGGGGAATCTTAAGTGGCGCACTCTCATGGAGACCACGGCAGACATAGTGAGAGAGAAAAAGGGGAGTAAATATCTGAAACGGAGGCAGAAACAGAGAGAACGAAAAGCCCTGTGAAAGGAAGGGAGAGCGAAAAGGGAAAATGGTCCTGTTTAGAAATGACAGATGTGAAACTGGGGTTCACATCAACAGTGTCACTGCCAGGAAGGAGGGTCATGCTAGCCATGTCACCGGTAGTGTGGCCCGCAGGGACGCCGACCTGCTGGAGCGTCGTGCCAGCATGGGCTCTGGCAGCCACGTGGGCCAGCAGGAGGGACCCGCTGCACAGCTGTGGGGTGAGGATAGACTGGGTGGTGATATCGGCCATTACAGGGGCCTCTTTTGCTGGCAAGAGTGTGACAGTAGCAAGTAGATGGACAGGCCTGCGTGTGAGGACGGAATGCAGGAGGGGCTCTTGTGCGGCTGGGCGTGGGGCCCTCACGGGAACCGTGGAGAAATGGCCAGGTAACTGCGTCATGTGGGCTAGTAGATTGGCCAGGGCTTCGAACGGAAGGACAATAACGGGGAGTAGCGGTCAGGCCCTGGGAGTGTCTGAGTGTAAGTGGAGATGGGTTTGGGGTCACTGAGGGATGCGTGAGAGCCATCCCTGTGTAGGTACAGGTCATAGGGAGATAGTCTCGTGAGGCCTGTGAGTGTCTATGGTTGCCCTGGGTGCCTGGGGCTGGCTGTGGCAGAAATCTGGGGAAGGCTGGAGAGAAGCTGGGAGGCCCAGGAGAGTCCCTTAAGGCAGGGGGTGAAGAGGTGAAAGAAATGGGGGAGGGTGGCAGTAAGGTCCGTGAGTTTGTAGATGATTCCTGGGTGTGGGAAGCTGACTCCAGGTGCAATCTGGAGATGGTTGGAGAGTAGCTGAGAGAGACAGAAGAGTCCCTGAGGGCTGGGGGTGAGAACATGAGGGAGACTGGGGAGTAAGTCAGTGAAATTCGTGAGTTCGGTGGTGTATCGTGGGTGCCTGGAACTGACTCCAGCTGGAATCTGGAGAAGTTTTGAGAGTAGCTGAAAGAGACACAAGAGTCCCTGTGGGCTGAGGGCAAAGACCTGAGAGAGACCAGGGAGGACCTCAGTGAAGTCTGTGAGTCTGTAGGTGATTCCGGAGTGTGGGAGGCTGACTCCCGCTGAAATCTGGGCGTGGTGGGAGAGTAGCTGGGACAGACAGGAGAGTCCCAGGGGGCTGGGGGTGAAGACATGAGAGAGACTGGGGAGTAACTCAGCGAAACTGCTGAGTTTGGTGGTGATACCTGGGTGCCTGGAACGGACTCCCGCTGAAATCTGGGCATGGATGGAGAGTAGCTGGGACACACAGGAGAGTCCCTGAGGGCTGGGGGTGAAGACATGAGAGAGACCGGGGAGTACCTCAGTGAAACTGGTGAGTTTGGTGGTGACTCCGGGGTGCCTGGAACTGACCCCAGCTGAAATGTGGGCGTGGTTGGAGAGTAGCTGGGACAGACGGGAGAGTCCCTGAGGGATGGTGAAGACATGAGAGAGACTGGGGAGTAACGCAGTGAAATTGGTGAGTTTGATGGTGATTCCTGGGTGCCTGGAACTGACTCCCGCTGAAGTGTGGGCGTGGTTGGAGAGTAGCTGGGACACACAGGAGAGTCCCTGAGGGTTGGAGATAAAGGCGTGCTAGAGACTGAGGAGTAACTGAGTGAAATTGGTGAGTTTGGTGGTGAGTCCGGGGTGCCTGGAACTGACTCCAGCTGAAATGTGGGCGTGGTTGGAGAGTAGCTGGGACAGACGGGAGAGTCCCTGAGGGATGGTGAAGACATGAGAGAGACTGGGGAGTAACGCAGTGAAATTGGTGAGTTTGGTGGTGATTTCTGGGTGCCTGCAACGAACTCCCGCTGAAGTGTGGGCGTGTTTGGAGAGTAGCTGGGACAGACAGGCGAGTCCCTGAGGGTTGGAGATAAAGACGTGCTGGAGACTGGGGAGTAACTCAGTGAAAGTGGTGGGCTTGGTGGTGATCCCTGGGTTCCTGGAACTGACCCGCGCTGAAATGTGGGCGTGGTTGGAGAGTAGCTGGGACAGACTGGAGGGTCCGTAAGGGCTGGGGGTGAAGACGTGAGAGAGACTGGCGAGGATCCCACTGAGGTCTGTGAGTTTGTAGGTGTTTCTGGGGTGTGGGGTAGAGACTGCCGCTGAAATCTGGGCGTAGTTGGAGAGTAGCTGGGACAGACAGGCGAGTCATGGGTGGCTGGGGGTGAGCTGCTGGATGATGGCAGTAAGAACATATGGTATATTATTGATGAATGAGGTGACTGTGGAGAATCTCCAGAGGAGGACACGGGAGAACACAATGACATGAGTGACTGTCCTGCTTGGTTAGGAAAGGGAAACGTAAAGTTGTGGAGTTCTGTTGATGATGGATGTGAGAGTGGTGAAGCCCTGCGGGGTGATGTAGAGTACTTCCACATCCCTGGTGAGGAGCTGCCCCTTGGGTCTGAGTTTCTGGGAGGGGAGAGGGAGAAGCTGGGTGAGGCAGGCATGAATCTTGAGGAGTCAGGGCTGGGGGACCGCTCATATTCTCCCGAGACGTGTGAGTCTCTGGGGGACTCCTGGGTGCATGGGGCTGACTCCCGCAGGAACCTGGGGATGGCTGGAGAGTAACTGGGAGCCACAGGAGAGTCCCTGAGGCCTGGGGGTGAAGAGATGAAAGACACAGGGGTGGAGCGCCGTGAGGCTCGTGAGTTTGTAGGTGATTCCTGGGTGTGGGGGGCTGACTCCAGCTGAAATCTGGGGTTGTTTGGAGAGTAGCTGGGAGACACAGGAGACCCCCCGAGAGCTGGGGGTGAGCTGCTGGGTGATGGCAGTAAGAACATGTGGTATATTATTGATGAACGTGGGGACTCTGAGGAATCCTCAGAGGAGGACACGGGAGAGCCCAATGGCTTCATTGATTGCCCATCACGGTGAGGACAGGGAAATGGGAGCTTGTGGGATTCTGGTGATGACAGAGGTGAGTGTGGTGAAGCCCTAGGGGATGGTGAATGGTAGCTCCGGATCACTGGTGAGGAGCTTCCCCTTAAGCCTGAGTTTCTGATAGGGGAGAGGGAGAAGCTGGGTGAAGCTCGCATGGACCTTGGGGAGTCCGGGCTGGGGGACCGTTCATAAGAAGAGCCAGACAAGACCCTACTGTTCTTAGGTGCAGACATGATTAGGAAACCTGCAGCTCCCAGGGGCCCCTACTAATTTTCTAACTCGCAGAAAGAAGGAGTGTGTGTGCGTGTGTGTGCGTGTGTGTGTGTGTGTGTGTGTGTGTGCGGTGTGAGGTATGTGCCCCTTAAGAAAATGGAAATCAACCAACCAATGAGACAGACAGACAGACAGACAGACAGACAGAGATTCACTTGCCCAAGTGTTCTGTCCTGTCCTCTGAATCCGCTTCCAAGTCGCAAGACGCTGTGAGCTCCAAGTCCACGCAGAGTCCGCCAAACGCTCCGGCCGCTGATCCGCTCCGCGAAGATCTGAGTACAGGCCAGCCAGGGTGGGTTTAAATAGCCTCGGGCGCAGCCTAGCAGCGGAAAGGGCGGAGCTTCACTCCTCCTTTCCATCAGTCACCCCCAACTTTCCCAGGCTACACCTCGTGGGAAACTGTTCTCCTGCTTTGATTTCATGCGCCACCTTTGGGACAATCTAAGAACTTACAAGTTTTCTTGGCCAGATATGTTAGGAATTGTATGCACTGAAACACTGAAAACCAACTAGTGGTTCTGTGGTTCCCACGTTGTGGTTTTGACACCAGCAGCATCCTTGCCACAATCAAAACCCGGAGATCCACAGATCTGCGTTGTAACAAGACCTCCCCCTGACCCTGATGCATGGCAGTTTAAGAAGTCTTTCCGTGTAAGCGAAAAGACTTTGAAGAAAAGGTGGAGATATGCGTTGTATAAACATTCTTCTGCTCTGGAACCACGTAGAGACTTGGGAGCCAGTTGGGTGGAGCATTCGTTGGATGAGGGTGCTCGGGTTAGGAATATCAAGGTGTGGCTCCAGATAATCCAATCATCTAATTAAGATTCCAGTTATGCTCATCTGTTTCAAAATTCCGTTTGGGTAAATTCTTTTAGTCAGACTGAGAACGGCAAAGCCTCAACCCCAATTTCCAGGGAGGGTTGAGAGCCTCAGGTGGAGTTGATCACCAATAGCCTATGGTTTAACCCATCATGCCTATAGAATGAGGTCTCCATAAAAACCCAAAAGGACTGGGATCAGAGAGCTTCTGGATAACACTTCCTGGAAGGCAGTGCGCCCCTCCCCACATGCCGGGCCCCACATTAATTTCTGAACTTTTTGCAATGTCCGCTAAAATACAACGGCAACTGTAAGTGCTTCCCTGCGTGCTGTGAGCTCTTCCAGCAAATGAATGCAACTAAATCTGGGAGTGGTGGCAACCTGATTTATAGCCAGTTGCTGAGAAGCACAGGTAAAACCACGTAGGGCTTCCCATTGTTATTAGTGTGGGAGGCCTGTGTGGCGGGACCCGGCCCTTTGGAATCTAATGCTATGTCCCGGTAGGTAGCGTCACCATTGAATTAGAAGACACACATATGTTGAGAATAATCTTTCTGGTCATTTGCTGCATGTCTTATTTACAATATGTAATCAAATTCTTTATCCTGACCTTATGGCACCTGGGTTGAGAACCATGATTTGAACCAAACATTGGTCTGTCACGTTCTGAGTTTGAAACTTTAGTTTGCCTTTAGCGTTTTGCTATTGCTTTTTCGTTTTCTTTTGTTTCGTTTCGTTTCTAAGTTCTGGGGTATATGTGCAGGATGTGCAGATTTGTTACTAAGGTAAACGTGTGCCATGGTGGTTTGCTGCACCTGTCAACCCATCACCTAGGCATTAAGCCCAGCATGCAGTAGCTGTTCTTCTTAACGCTCTGCCCCCCGAAAGGCCCCAGTGTGTGTTGTTCCCCTTCCTGTGTCCATGTGATCTCCTTTTTCAGCTCCCATTATAAGTGAGAATGTGGCGTTTGGTTTTCTTTCCCTGGATTAGTTTGCTGAGGATAATGACCACACATCACCACTGTTTTTGTTTTTTAGTATAAAGAGTAGTATTTTATTGAATAAGATTTGCTCCCAGAAAAATAAGCTTAAATCTACAATGAATGCCAGACTCTACAGCAGAAAGCAATTCTCTCACTTTTCCACACACAATGGTTCCTACTAAGTGAAAAAAAGCCATCAAATTTCATTCACAAATGTACTACTCTGTCTCAAAACATCTCACATAATCATGCACTCGACTAAAGCCATTAGATCAGTTCTTCAGTCAGGTTAAAGAAGTATCCCTCTAATAACTGACTTTTATAATGGTATCAATATCCACTCCCAGTCAGTCTGCCGTGGTTAATGGTGTACAGCATGACTGAATACAATGGAATTGATGACGCCCATATCCACGGACAAACCGTGACTTATGATGGTTTGATTTATGATTTTTCAACGTTATGATGGGTTTATTGGACTATTAGATGCGTTTCTGAGTTACACTGGGTTTATGAGTATGCGACCCTAGACTCCAGAAACAGCTGTATAAGGAAAAACAGGTGTACCTAATAAACATATGCTTAGTGACTTGGGATAAACCAATAGATGTTCACAACTGATGGAGAGCCGTGAAAGAGAGATAGCGGTAAATAGTTACAATAACACAATTTTCCTGCACCTGTCGTGGATTTCCCCAAAAAAATGCAGAATGTGGGATGCACCTAAGGCATATGAAAGAGAGAGGGCAGAAGGAGTAAGAGAGAAGTAGGAGGAAGGAAGGAAGGAAGGAAGGAAGGAAGGAAGGAAAGAAGGAAGGTAGGAAAGAAGGAAGGAAGGAAGGAAGGAAGGAAGGAAAGAAGGACGAAAGGAAGGAGAAAACACCCGGTGTTACTAAAACCCCCCAAAAAAATGGTTTCCCCCTGTGGGTAAGCCTACAATGTGGATGAATCTTGAAAATATTGTGCTACGTGTTATGTCAGTCATAACAGCTCACCTATTGTGCAATTCCGTTTATAGGAAATGTCTACAATATGGAAATCTATGCATATGGGATTGATGGCACTAGGTAGTTGCTACCTAGGGCTGAGGGTCAGGGAGAGGGTTTGAGACAGAATGAGGAGTGACTAATGTCTACAGGGTTTTTCTCTGGTCGGGGGTGATAAGACGTTCTACAATGGATTGCGAATTATAATTGAATGTGCACAACCACAGGTGTACTAAAAGCCACTCAATTCATGACTTTTAATGGGGGAATCTTAAGTGGCGCACTCTCATGGAGACCACGGCAGACATAGTGAGAGAGAAAAAGGGGAGTAAATATCTGAAACGGAGGCAGAAACAGAGAGAACGAAAAGCCCTGTGAAAGGAAGGGAGAGCGAAAAGGGAAAATGGTCCTATTTAGAAATGACAGATGTGAAACTGGGGTTCACATCAACAGTGTCACTGCCAGGAAGGAGGGTCATGCTAGCCATGTCACCGGTAGTGTGGCCCGCAGGGACGCCGACCTGCTGGAGCATCGTGCCAGCATGGGCTCTGGCAGCCACGTGGGCCAGCAGGAGGGACCCGCTGCACAGCTGTGGGGTGAGGATAGACTGGGTGGTGGTATCGGCCATTACAGGGGCCTCTTCTGCTGGCAAGAGTGTGACAGTAGCAAGTAGATGGACAGGCCTGCGTGTGAGGACGGAATGCAGGAGGGGCTCTTGTGCGGCTGGGCGTGGGGCCCTCACGGGAACCGTGGAGAAATGGCCAGGTAACTGCGTCATGTGGGCTAGTAGATTGGCCAGGGCTTCGAACGGAAGGACAATAACGGGGAGTAGCGGTCAGGCCCTGGGAGTGTCTGAGTGTAAGTGGAGATGGGTTTGGGGTCACTGAGGGATGCGTGAGAGCCATCCCTGTGTAGGTACAGGTCATAGGGAGATAGTCTCGTGAGGCCTGTGAGTGTCTATGGTTGCCCTGGGTGCCTGGGGCTGACTGTGGCAGAAATCTGGGGAAGGCTGGAGAGAAGCTGGGAGGCCCAGGAGAGTCCCTTAAGGCAGGGGGTGAAGAGGTGAAAGAAATGGGGGAGGGTGGCAGTAAGGTCCGTGAGTTTGTAGATGATTCCTGGGTGCGGGAAGCTGACTCCAGGTGCAATCTGGAGATGGTTGGAGAGTAGCTGAGAGAGACAGAAGAGTCCCTGAGGGCTGGGGGTGAGAACATGAGGGAGACTGGGGAGTAAGTCAGTGAAATTCGTGAGTTCGGTGGTGTATCGTGGGTGCCTGGAACTGACTCCAGCTGGAATCTGGAGAAGTTTTGAGAGTAGCTGAAAGAGACACAAGAGTCCCTGTGGGCTGAGGGCAAAGACCTGAGAGAGACCAGGGAGGACCTCAGTGAAGTCTGTGAGTCTGTAGGTGATTCCGGAGTGTGGGAGGCTGACTCCCGCTGAAATCTGGGCGTGGTGGGAGAGTAGTTGGGACAGACAGGAGAGTCCCAGGGGGCTGGGGGTGAAGACATGAGAGAGACTGGGGAGTAACTCAACGAAACTGCTGAGTTTGGTGGTGATACCTGGGTGCCTGGAACGGACTCCCGCTGAAATCTGGGCATGGATGGAGAGTAGCTGGGACACACAGGAGAGTCCCTGAGGGCTGGGGGTGAAGACATGAGAGAGACCGGGGAGTACCTCAGTGAAACTGGTGAGTTTGGTGGTGACTCCGGGGTGCCTGGAACTGACCCCAGCTGAAATGTGGGCGTGGTTGGAGAGTAGCTGGGACAGACGGGAGAGTCCCTGAGGGATGGTGAAGACATGAGAGAGACTGGGGAGTAACGCAGTGAAATTGGTGAGTTTGATGGTGATTCCTGGGTGCCTGGGACTGACTCCCGCTGAAGTGTGGGCGTGTTTGGAGAGTAGCTGGGACAGACAGGCGAGTCCCTGAGGGTTGGAGATAAAGGCGTGCTAGAGACTGAGGAGTAACTGAGTGAAATTGGTGAGTTTGGTGGTGAGTCCGGGGTGCCTGGAACTGACTCCAGCTGAAATGTGGGCGTGGTTGGAGAGTAGCTGGGACAGACGGGAGAGTCCCTGAGGGATGGTGAAGACATGAGAGAGACTGGGGAGTAACGCAGTGAAATTGGTGAGTTTGGTGGTGATTTCTGGGTGCCTGCAACGAACTCCCGCTGAAGTGTGGGCGTGTTTGGAGAGTAGCTGGGACAGACAGGCGAGTCCCTGAGGGTTGGAGATAAAGACGTGCTGGAGACTGGGGAGTAACTCAGTGAAAGTGGTGGGCTTGGTGGTGATCCCTGGGTTCCTGGAACTGACCCGCGCTGAAATGTGGGCGTGGTTGGAGAGTAGCTGGGACAGACTGGAGGGTCCGTAAGGGCTGGGGGTGAAGACGTGAGAGAGACTGGCGAGGATCCCACTGAGGTCTGTGAGTTTGTAGGTGTTTCTGGGGTGTGGGGTAGAGACTGCCGCTGAAATCTGGGCGTAGTTGGAGAGTAGCTGGGACAGACAGGCGAGTCATGGGTGGCTGGGGGTGAGCTGCTGGATGATGGCAGTAAGAACATATGGTATATTATTGATGAATGAGGTGACTGTGGAGAATCTCCAGAGGAGGACACGGGAGAACACAATGACATGAGTGACTGTCCTGCTTGGTTAGGAAAGGGAAACGTAAAGTTGTGGAGTTCTGTTGATGATGGATGTGAGAGTGGTGAAGCCCTGCGGGGTGATGTAGAGTACTTCCACATCCCTGGTGAGGAGCTGCCCCTTGGGTCTGAGTTTCTGGGAGGGGAGAGGGAGAAGCTGGGTGAGGCAGGCATGAATCTTGAGGAGTCAGGGCTGGGGGACCGCTCATATTCTCCCGAGACGTGTGAGTCTCTGGGGGACTCCTGGGTGCATGGGGCTGACTCCCGCAGGAACCTGGGGATGGCTGGAGAGTAACTGGGAGCCACAGGAGAGTCCCTGAGGCCTGGGGGTGAAGAGATGAAAGACACAGGGGTGGAGCGCCGTGAGGCTCGTGAGTTTGTAGGTGATTCCTGGGTGTGGGGGGCTGACTCCAGCTGAAATCTGGGGTTGTTTGGAGAGTAGCTGGGAGACACAGGAGACCCCCCGAGAGCTGGGGGTGAGCTGCTGGGTGATGGCAGTAAGAACATGTGGTATATTATTGATGAACGTGGGGACTCTGAGGAATCCTCAGAGGAGGACACGGGAGAGCCCAATGGCTTCATTGATTGCCCATCACGGTGAGGACAGGGAAATGGGAGCTTGTGGGATTCTGGTGATGACAGAGGTGAGTGTGGTGAAGCCCTAGGGGATGGTGAATGGTAGCTCCGGATCCCTGGTGAGGAGCTTCCCCTTAAGCCTGAGTTTCTGATAGGGGAGAGGGAGAAGCTGGGTGAAGCTCGCATGGACCTTGGGGAGTCCGGGCTGGGGGACCGTTCATAAGAAGAGCCAGACAAGACCCTACTGTTCTTAGGTGCAGACATGATTAGGAAACCTGCAGCTCCCAGGGGCCCCTACTAATTTTCTAACTCGCAGAAAGAAGGAGTGTGTGTGCGTGTGTGTGTGCGTGTGTGTGCGTGTGTGTGTGCGTGTGTGTGTGTGTGCGGTGTGAGGTATGTGCCCCTTAAGAAAATGGAAATCAACCAACCAATGAGACAGACAGACAGACAGACAGACAGACAGAGATTCACTTGCCCAAGTGTTCTGTCCTGTCCTCTGAATCCGCTTCCAAGTCGCAAGACGCTGTGAGCTCCAAGTCCACGCAGAGTCCGCCAAACGCTCCGGCCGCTGATCCGCTCCGCGAAGATCTGAGTACAGGCCAGCCAGGGTGGGTTTAAATAGCCTCGGGCGCAGCCTAGCAGCGGAAAGGGCGGAGCTTCACTCCTCCTTTCCATCAGTCACCCCCAACTTTCCCAGGCTACACCTCGTGGGAAACTGTTCTCCTGCTTTGATTTCATGCGCCACCTTTAGGACAATCTAAGAACTTACAAGTTTTCTTGGCCAGATATGTTAGGAATTGTATGCACTGAAACACTGAAAACCAACTAGTGGTTCTGTGGTTCCCACGTTGTGGTTTTGACACCAGCAGCATCCTTGCCACAATCAAAACCCGGAGATCCACAGATCTGCGTTGTAACAAGACCTCCCCCTGACCCTGATGCATGGCAGTTTAAGAAGTCTTTCCGTGTAAGCGAAAAGACTTTGAAGAAAAGGTGGAGATATGCGTTGTATAAACATTCTTCTGCTCTGGAACCACGTAGAGACTTGGGAGCCAGTTGGGTGGAGCATTCGTTGGATGAGGGTGCTCGGGTTAGGAATATCAAGGTGTGGCTCCAGATAATCCAATCATCTAATTAAGATTCCAGTTATGCTCATCTGTTTCAAAATTCCGTTTGGGTAAATTCTTTTAGTCAGACTGAGAACGGCAAAGCCTCAACCCCAATTTCCAGGGAGGGTTGAGAGCCTCAGGTGGAGTTGATCACCAATAGCCTATGGTTTAACCCATCATGCCTATAGAATGAGGTCTCCATAAAAACCCAAAAGGACTGGGATCAGAGAGCTTCTGGATAACACTTCCTGGAAGGTAGTGCGCCCCTCCCCACATGCCGGGCCCCACATTAATTTCTGAACTTTTTGCAATGTCCGCTAAAATACAACGGCAACTGTAAGTGCTTCCCTGCGTGCTGTGAGCTCTTCCAGCAAATGAATGCAACTAAATCTGGGAGTGGTGGCAACCTGATTTATAGCCAGTTGCTGAGAAGCACAGGTAAAACCACGTTTTACAATGCTTCCCATTGTTATTAGTGTGGGAGGCCTGTGTGGCGGGACCCGGCCCTTTGGAATCTAATGCTATGTCCCGGTAGGTAGCGTCACCATTGAATTAGAAGACACACATATGTTGAGAATAATCTTTCTGGTCATTTGCTGCATGTCTTATTTACAATATGTAATCAAATTCTTTATCCTGACCTTATGGCACCTGGGTTGAGAACCATGATTTGAACCAAACATTGGTCTGTCACGTTCTGAGTTTGAAACTTTAGTTTGCCTTTAGCGTTTTGCTATTGCTTTTTCGTTTTCTTTTGTTTCGTTTCGTTTCTAAGTTCTGGGGTATATGTGCAGGATGTGCAGATTTCTTACTAAGGTAAACATGTGCCATGGTGGTTTGCTGCACCTGTCAACCCATCACCTAGGCATTAAGCCCAGCATGCAGTAGCTGTTCTTCTTAACGCTCTGCCCCCCGAAAGGCCCCAGTGTGTGTTGTTCCCCTTCCTGTGTCCATGTGATCTCCTTTTTCAGCTCCCATTATAAGTGAGAATGTGGCGTTTGGTTTTCTTTCCCTGGATTAGTTTGCTGAGGATAATGACCACACATCACCACTGTTTTTGTTTTTTAGTATAAAGAGTAGTATTTTATTGAATAAGATTTGCTCCCAGAAAAATAAGCTTAAATCTACAATGAATGCCAGACTCCACAGCAGAAAGCAATTCTCTCACTTTTCCACACACAATGGTTCCTACTAAGTGAAAAAAAGCCATCAAATTTCATTCACAAATGTACTACTCTGTCTCAAAACATCTCACATAATCATGCACTCGACTAAAGCCATTAGATCAGTTCTTCAGTCAGGTTAAAGAAGTATCCCTCTAATAACTGACTTTTATAATGGTATCAATATCCACTCCCAGTCAGTCTGCCGTGGTTAATGGTGTACAGCATGACTGAATACAATGGAATTGATGACGCCCATATCCACGGACAAACCGTGACTTATGATGGTTTGATTTATGATTTTTCAACGTTATGATGGGTTTATTGGACTATTAGATGCGTTTCTGAGTTACACTGGGTTTATGAGTATGCGACCCTAGACTCCAGAAACAGCTGTATAAGGAAAAACAGGTGTACCTAATAAACATATGCTTAGTGACTTGGGATAAACCAATAGATGTTCACAACTGATGGAGAGCCGTGAAAGAGAGATAGCGGTAAATAGTTACAATAACACAATTTTCCTGCACCTGTCGTGGATTTCCCCAAAAAAATGCAGAATGTGGGATGCACCTAAGGCATATGAAAGAGAGAGGGCAGAAGGAGTAAGAGAGAAGTAGGAGGAAGGAAGGAAGGAAGGAAGGAAGGAAGGAAGGAAGGAAGGAAGGAAAGAAGGAAGGTAGGAAAGAAGGAAGGAAGGAAGGAAGGAAGGAAGGAAAGAAGGACGAAAGGAAGGAGAAAACACCCGGTGTTACTAAAACCCCCCAAAAAAATGGTTTCCCCCTGTGGGTAAGCCTACAATGTGGATGAATCTTGAAAATATTGTGCTACGTGTTATGTCAGTCATAACAGCTCACCTATTGTGCAATTCCGTTTATAGGAAATGTCTACAATATGGAAATCTATGCATATGGGATTGATGGCACTAGGTAGTTGCTACCTAGGGCTGAGGGTCAGGGAGAGGGTTTGAGACAGAATGAGGAGTGACTAATGTCTACAGGGTTTTTCTCTGGTCGGGGGTGATAAGACGTTCTACAATGGATTGCGAATTATAATTGAATGTGCACAACCACAGGTGTACTAAAAGCCACTCAATTCATGACTTTTAATGGGGGAATCTTAAGTGGCGCACTCTCATGGAGACCACGGCAGACATAGTGAGAGAGAAAAAGGTGAGTAAATGTCTGAAACGGAGGCAGAAACAGAGAGAACGAAAAGCCCTGTGAAAGGAAGGGAGAGCGAAAAGGGAAAATGGTCCTATTTAGAAATGACAGATGTGAAACTGGGGTTCACATCAACAGTGTCACTGCCAGGAAGGAGGGTCATGGTAGCCATGTCACCGGTAGTGTGGCCCGCAGGGACGCCGACCTGCTGGAGCATCGTGCCAGCATGTGCTCTGACAGCCACGTGGGCCAGCAGGAGGGACCCGCTGCACAGCTGTGGGGTGAGGATAGACTGGGTGGTGGTATCGGCCATTACAGGGGCCTCTTCTGCTGGCAAGAGTGTGACAGTAGCAAGTAGATGGACAGGCCTGCGTGTGAGGACGGAATGCAGGAGGGGCTCTTGTGCGGCTGGGCGTGGGGCCCTCACGGGAACCGTGGAGAAATGGCCAGGTAACTGCGTCATGTGGGCTAGTAGATTGGCCAGGGCTTCGAACTGAAGGACAATAACGGGGAGTAGCGGTCAGGCCCTGGGAGTGTCTGAGTGTAAGTGGAGATGGGTTTGGGGTCACTGAGGGATGCGTGAGAGCCATCCCTGTGTAGGTACAGGTCATAGGGAGATAGTCTCGTGAGGCCTGTGAGTGTCTATGGTTGCCCTGGGTGCCTGGGGCTGACTGTGGCAGAAATCTGGGGAAGGCTGGAGAGAAGCTGGGAGGCCCAGGAGAGTCCCTTAAGGCAGGGGGTGAAGAGGTGAAAGAAATGGGGGAGGGTGGCAGTAAGGTCCGTGAGTTTGTAGATGATTCCTGGATGCGGGAAGCTGACTCCAGGTGCAATCTGGAGATGGTTGGAGAGTAGCTGAGAGAGACAGAAGAGTCCCTGAGGGCTGGGGGTGAGAACATGAGGGAGACTGGGGAGTAAGTCAGTGAAATTCGTGAGTTCGGTGGTGTATCGTGGGTGCCTGGAACTGACTCCAGCTGGAATCTGGAGAAGTTTTGAGAGTAGCTGAAAGAGACACAAGAGTCCCTGTGGGCTGAGGGCAAAGACCTGAGAGAGACCAGGGAGGACCTCAGTGAAGTCTGTGAGTCTGTAGGTGATTCCGGAGTGTGGGAGGCTGACTCCCGCTGAAATCTGGGCGTGGTGGGAGAGTAGTTGGGACAGACAGGAGAGTCCCAGGGGGCTGGGGGTGAAGACATGAGAGAGACTGGGGAGTAACTCAGCGAAACTGCTGAGTTTGGTGGTGATACCTGGGTGCCTGGAACGGACTCCCGCTGAAATCTGGGCATGGATGGAGAGTAGCTGGGACACACAGGAGAGTCCCTGAGGGCTGGGGGTGAAGACATGAGAGAGACCGGGGAGTACCTCAGTGAAACTGGTGAGTTTGGTGGTGACTCCGGGGTGCCTGGAACTGACCCCAGCTGAAATGTGGGCGTGGTTGGAGAGTAGCTGGGACAGACGGGAGAGTCCCTGAGGGATGGTGAAGACATGAGAGAGACTGGGGAGTAACGCAGTGAAATTGGTGAGTTTGATGGTGATTCCTGGGTGCCTGGAACTGACTCCCGCTGAAGTGTGGGCGTGGTTGGAGAGTAGCTGGGACACACAGGAGAGTCCCTGAGGGTTGGAGATAAAGGCGTGCTAGAGACTGAGGAGTAACTGAGTGAAATTGGTGAGTTTGGTGGTGAGTCCGGGGTGCCTGGAACTGACTCCAGCTGAAATGTGGGCGTGGTTGGAGAGTAGCTGGGACAGACGGGAGAGTCCCTGAGGGATGGTGAAGACATGAGAGAGACTGGGGAGTAACGCAGTGAAATTGGTGAGTTTGGTGGTGATTTCTGGGTGCCTGCAACGAACTCCCGCTGAAGTGTGGGCGTGTTTGGAGAGTAGCTGGGACAGACAGGCGAGTCCCTGAGGGTTGGAGGTAAAGACGTGCTGGAGACTGGGGAGTAACTCAGTGAAAGTGGTGGGCTTGGTGGTGATCCCTGGGTTCCTGGAACTGACCCGCGCTGAAATGTGGGCGTGGTTGGAGAGTAGCTGGGACAGACTGGAGGGTCCGTAAGGGCTGGGGGTGAAGACGTGAGAGAGACTGGCGAGGATCCCACTGAGGTCTGTGAGTTTGTAGGTGTTTCTGGGGTGTGGGGTAGAGACTGCCGCTGAAATCTGGGCGTAGTTGGAGAGTAGCTGGGACAGACAGGCGAGTCATGGGTGGCTGGGGGTGAGCTGCTGGATGATGGCAGTAAGAACATATGGTATATTATTGATGAATGAGGTGACTGTGGAGAATCTCCAGAGGAGGACACGGGAGAACACAATGACATGAGTGACTGTCCTGCTTGGTTAGGAAAGGGAAACGTAAAGTTGTGGAGTTCTGTTGATGATGGATGTGAGAGTGGTGAAGCCCTGCGGGGTGATGTAGAGTACTTCCACATCCCTGGTGAGGAGCTGCCCCTTGGGTCTGAGTTTCTGGGAGGGGAGAGGGAGAAGCTGGGTGAGGCAGGCATGAATCTTGAGGAGTCAGGGCTGGGGGACCGCTCATATTCTCCCGAGACGTGTGAGTCTCTGGGGGACTCCTGGGTGCATGGGGCTGACTCCCGCAGGAACCTGGGGATGGCTGGAGAGTAACTGGGAGCCACAGGAGAGTCCCTGAGGCCTGGGGGTGAAGAGATGAAAGACACAGGGGTGGAGCGCCGTGAGGCTCGTGAGTTTGTAGGTGATTCCTGGGTGTGGGGGGCTGACTCCAGCTGAAATCTGGGGTTGTTTGGAGAGTAGCTGGGAGACACAGGAGACCCCCCGAGAGCTGGGGGTGAGCTGCTGGGTGATGGCAGTAAGAACATGTGGTATATTATTGATGAACGTGGGGACTCTGAGGAATCCTCAGAGGAGGACACGGGAGAGCCCAATGGCTTCATTGATTGCCCATCACGGTGAGGACAGGGAAATGGGAGCTTGTGGGATTCTGGTGATGACAGAGGTGAGTGTGGTGAAGCCCTAGGGGATGGTGAATGGTAGCTCCGGATCCCTGGTGAGGAGCTTCCCCTTAAGCCTGAGTTTCTGATAGGGGAGAGGGAGAAGCTGGGTGAAGCTCGCATGGACCTTGGGGAGTCCGGGCTGGGGGACCGTTCATAAGAAGAGCCAGACAAGACCCTACTGTTCTTAGGTGCAGACATGATTAGGAAACCTGCAGCTCCCAGGGGCCCCTACTAATTTTCTAACTCGCAGAAAGAAGGAGTGTGTGTGCGTGTGTGTGTGCGTGTGTGTGTGCGTGTGTGTGTGTGTGTGTGTGTGTGCGGTGTGAGGTATGTGCCCCTTAAGAAAATGGAAATCAACCAACCAATGAGACAGACAGCAGACAGACAGACAGACAGAGATTCACTTGCCCAAGTGTTCTGTCCTGTCCTCTGAATCCGCTTCCAAGTCGCAAGACGCTGTGAGCTCCAAGTCCACGCAGAGTCCGCCAAACGCTCCGGCCGCTGATCCGCTCCGCGAAGATCTGAGTACCGGCCAGCCAGGGTGGGTTTAAATAGCCTCGGGCGCAGCCTAGCAGCGGAAAGGGCGGAGCTTCACTCCTCCTTTCCATCAGTCACCCCCAACTTTCCCAGGCTACACCTCGTGGGAAACTGTTCTCCTGCTTTGATTTCATGCGCCACCTTTGGGACAATCTAAGAACTTACAAGTTTTCTTGGCCAGATATATTAGGAATTGTATGCACTGAAACACTGAAAACCAACTAGTGGTTCTGTGGTTCCCACGTTGTGGTTTTGACACCAGCAGCATCCTTGCCACAATCAAAACCCGGAGATCCACAGATCTGCGTTGTAACAAGACCTCCCCCTGACCCTGATGCATGGCAGTTTAAGAAGTCTTTCCGTGTAAGCGAAAAGACTTTGAAGAAAAGGTGGAGATATGCGTTGTATAAACATTCTTCTGCTCTGGAACCACGTAGAGACTTGGGAGCCAGTTGGGTGGAGCATTCGTTGGATGAGGGTGCTCGGGTTAGGAATATCAAGGTGTGGCTCCAGATAATCCAATCATCTAATTAAGATTCCAGTTATGCTCATCTGTTTCAAAATTCCGTTTGGGTACATTCTTTTAGTCAGACTGAGAATGGCAAAGCCTCAACCCCAATTTCCAGGGAGGGTTGAGAGCCTCAGGTGGAGTTGATCACCAATAGCCTATGGTTTAACCCATCATGCCTATAGAATGAGGTCTCCATAAAAACCCAAAAGGACTGGGATCAGAGAGCTTCTGGATAACACTTCCTGGAAGGTAGTGCGCCCCTCCCCACATGCCGGGCCCCACATTAATTTCTGAACTTTTTGCAATGTCCGCTAAAATACAACGGCAACTGTAAGTGCTTCCCTGCGTGCTGTGAGCTCTTCCAGCAAATGAATGCAACTAAATCTGGGAGTGGTGGCAACCTGATTTATAGCCAGTTGCTGAGAAGCACAGGTAAAACCACGTAGGGCTTCCCATTGTTATTAGTGTGGGAGGCCTGTGTGGCGGGACCCGGCCCTTTGGAATCTAATGCTATGTCCCGGTAGGTAGCGTCACCATTGAATTAGAAGACACACATATGTTGAGAATAATCTTTCTGGTCATTTGCTGCATGTCTTATTTACAATATGTAATCAAATTCTTTATCCTGACCTTATGGCACCTGGGTTGAGAACCATGATTTGAACCAAACATTGGTCTGTCACGTTCTGAGTTTGAAACTTTAGTTTGCCTTTAGCGTTTTGCTATTGCTTTTTCGTTTTCTTTTGTTTCGTTTCGTTTCTAAGTTCTGGGGTATATGTGCAGGATGTGCAGATTTGTTACTAAGGTAAACGTGTGCCATGGTGGTTTGCTGCACCTGTCAACCCATCACCTAGGCATTAAGCCCAGCATGCAGTAGCTGTTCTTCTTAACGCTCTGCCCCCCGAAAGGCCCCAGTGTGTGTTGTTCCCCTTCCTGTGTCCATGTGATCTCCTTTTTCAGCTCCCATTATAAGTGAGAATGTGGCGTTTGGTTTTCTTTCCCTGGATTAGTTTGCTGAGGATAATGACCACACATCACCACTGTTTTTGTTTTTTAGTATAAAGAGTAGTATTTTATTGAATAAGATTTGCTCCCAGAAAAATAAGCTTAAATCTACAATGAATGCCAGACTCTACAGCAGAAAGCAATTCTCTCACTTTTCCACACACAATGGTTCCTACTAAGTGAAAAAAAGCCATCAAATTTCATTCACAAATGTACTACTCTGTCTCAAAACATCTCACATAATCATGCACTCGACTAAAGCCATTAGATCAGTTCTTCAGTCAGGTTAAAGAAGTATCCCTCTAATAACTGACTTTTATAATGGTATCAATATCCACTCCCAGTCAGTCTGCCGTGGTTAATGGTGTACAGCATGACTGAATACAATGGAATTGATGACGCCCATATCCACGGACAAACCGTGACTTATGATGGTTTGATTTATGATTTTTCAACGTTATGATGGGTTTATTGGACTATTAGATGCGTTTCTGAGTTACACTGGGTTTATGAGTATGCGACCCTAGACTCCAGAAACAGCTGTATAAGGAAAAACAGGTGTACCTAATAAACATATGCTTAGTGACTTGGGATAAACCAATAGATGTTCACAACTGATGGAGAGCCGTGAAAGAGAGATAGCGGTAAATAGTTACAATAACACAATTTTCCTGCACCTGTCGTGGATTTCCCCAAAAAAATGCAGAATGTGGGATGCACCTAAGGCATATGAAAGAGAGAGGGCAGAAGGAGTAAGAGAGAAGTAGGAGGAAGGAAGGAAGGAAGGAAGGAAGGAAGGAAGGAAGGAAAGAAGGAAGGTAGGAAAGAAGGAAGGAAGGAAGGAAGGAAGGAAGGAAAGAAGGACGAAAGGAAGGAGAAAACACCCGGTGTTACTAAAACCCCCCAAAAAAATGGTTTCCCCCTGTGGGTAAGCCTACAATGTGGATGAATCTTGAAAATATTGTGCTACGTGTTATGTCAGTCATAACAGCTCACCTATTGTGCAATTCCGTTTATAGGAAATGTCTACAATATGGAAATCTATGCATATGGGATTGATGGCACTAGGTAGTTGCTACCTAGGGCTGAGGGTCAGGGAGAGGGTTTGAGACAGAATGAGGAGTTACTAATGTCTACAGGGTTTTTCTCTGGTCGGGGGTGATAAGACGTTCTACAATGGATTGCGAATTATAATTGAATGTGCACAACCACAGGTGTACTAAAAGCCACTCAATTCATGACTTTTAATGGGGGAATCTTAAGTGGCGCACTCTCATGGAGACCACGGCAGACATAGTGAGAGAGAAAAAGGGGAGTAAATATCTGAAACGGAGGCAGAAACAGAGAGAACGAAAAGCCCTGTGAAAGGAAGGGAGAGCGAAAAGGGAAAATGGTCCTATTTAGAAATGACAGATGTGAAACTGGGGTTCACATCAACAGTGTCACTGCCAGGAAGGAGGGTCATGCTAGCCATGTCACCGGTAGTGTGGCCCGCAGGGAAGCCGACCTGCTGGAGCGTCGTGCCAGCATGTGCTCTGACAGCCACGTGGGCCAGCAGGAGGGACCCGCTGCACAGCTGTGGGGTGAGGATAGACTGGGTGGTGATATCGGCCATGACAGGGGACTCTTCTGCTGGCAAGAGTGTGACAGTAGCAAGTAGATGGACAGGCCTGCGTGTGAGGACGGAATGCAGGAGGGGCTCTTGTGCGGCTGGGCGTGGGGCCCTCACGGGAACCGTGGAGAAATGGCCAGGTAACTGCATCATGTGGGCTAGTAGATTGGCCAGGGCTTCGAACTGAAGGACAATAACGGGGAGTAGCGGTCAGGCCCTGGGAGTGTCTGAGTGTAAGTGGAGATGGGTTTGGGGTCACTGAGGGATGCGTGAGAGCCATCCCTGTGTAGGTACAGGTCATAGGGAGATAGTCTCGTGAGGCCTGTGAGTGTCTATGGTTGCCCTGGGTGCCTGGGGCTGACTGTGGCAGAAATCTGGGGAAGGCTGGAGAGAAGCTGGGAGGCCCAGGAGAGTCCCTTAAGGCAGGGGGTGAAGAGGTGAAAGAAATGGGGGAGGGTGGCAGTAAGGTCCGTGAGTTTGTAGATGATTCCTGGGTGCGGGAAGCTGACTCCAGGTGCAATCTGGAGATGGTTGGAGAGTAGCTGAGAGAGACAGAAGAGTCCCTGAGGGCTGGGGGTGAGAACATGAGGGAGACTGGGGAGTAAGTCAGTGAAATTCGTGAGTTCGGTGGTGTATCGTGGGTGCCTGGAACTGACTCCAGCTGGAATCTGGAGAAGTTTTGAGAGTAGCTGAAAGAGACACAAGAGTCCCTGTGGGCTGAGGGCAAAGACCTGAGAGAGACCAGGGAGGACCTCAGTGAAGTCTGTGAGTCTGTAGGTGATTCCGGAGTGTGGGAGGCTGACTCCCGCTGAAATCTGGGTGTGGTGGGAGAGTAGTTGGGACAGACAGGAGAGTCCCAGGGGGCTGGGGGTGAAGACATGAGAGAGACTGGGGAGTAACTCAGCGAAACTGCTGAGTTTGGTGGTGATACCTGGGTGCCTGGAACGGACTCCTGCTGAAATCTGGGCATGGATGGAGAGTAGCTGGGACACACAGGAGAGTCCCTGAGGGCTGGGGGTGAAGACATGAGAGAGACCGGGGAGTACCTCAGTGAAACTGGTGAGTTTGGTGGTGAGTCCGGGGTGCCTGGAACTGACCCCAGCTGAAATGTGGGCGTGGTTGGAGAGTAGCTGGGACAGACGGGAGAGTCCCTGAGGGATGGTGAAGACATGAGAGAGACTGGGGAGTAACGCAGTGAAATTGGTGAGTTTGATGGTGATTCCTGGGTGCCTGGAACTGACTCCCGCTGAAGTGTGGGCGTGGTTGGAGAGTAGCTGGGACACACAGGAGAGTCCCTGAGGGTTGGAGATAAAGGCGTGCTAGAGACTGAGGAGTAACTGAGTGAAATTGGTGAGTTTGGTGGTGAGTCCGGGGTGCCTGGAACTGACTCCAGCTGAAATGTGGGCGTGGTTGGAGAGTAGCTGGGACAGACGGGAGAGTCCCTGAGGGATGGTGAAGACATGAGAGAGACTGGGGAGTAACGCAGTGAAATTGGTGAGTTTGGTGGTGATTTCTGGGTGCCTGCAACGAACTCCCGCTGAAGTGTGGGCGTGTTTGGAGAGTAGCTGGGACAGACAGGCGAGTCCCTGAGGGTTGGAGATAAAGACGTGCTGGAGACTGGGGAGTAACTCAGTGAAAGTGGTGGGCTTGGTGGTGATCCCTGGGTTCCTGGAACTGACCCGCGCTGAAATGTGGGCGTGGTTGGAGAGTAGCTGGGACAGACTGGAGGGTCCGTAAGGGCTGGGGGTGAAGACGTGAGAGAGACTGGCGAGGATCCCACTGAGGTCTGTGAGTTTGTAGGTGTTTCTGGGGTGTGGGGTAGAGACTGCCGCTGAAATCTGGGCGTAGTTGGAGAGTAGCTGGGACAGACAGGCGAGTCATGGGTGGCTGGGGGTGAGCTGCTGGATGATGGCAGTAAGAACATATGGTATATTATTGATGAATGAGGTGACTGTGGAGAATCTCCAGAGGAGGACACGGGAGAACACAATGACATGAGTGACTGTCCTGCTTGGTTAGGAAAGGGAAACGTAAAGTTGTGGAGTTCTGTTGATGATGGATGTGAGAGTGGTGAAGCCCTGCGGGGTGATGTAGAGTACTTCCACATCCCTGGTGAGGAGCTGCCCCTTGGGTCTGAGTTTCTGGGAGGGGAGAGGGAGAAGCTGGGTGAGGCAGGCATGAATCTTGAGGAGTCAGGGCTGGGGGACCGCTCATATTCTCCCGAGACGTGTGAGTCTCTGGGGGACTCCTGGGTGCATGGGGCTGACTCCCGCAGGAACCTGGGGATGGCTGGAGAGTAACTGGGAGCCACAGGAGAGTCCCTGAGGCCTGGGGGTGAAGAGATGAAAGACACAGGGGTGGAGCGCCGTGAGGCTCGTGAGTTTGTAGGTGATTCCTGGGTGTGGGGGGCTGACTCCAGCTGAAATCTGGGGTTGTTTGGAGAGTAGCTGGGAGACACAGGAGACCCCCCGAGAGCTGGGGGTGAGCTGCTGGGTGATGGCAGTAAGAACATGTGGTATATTATTGATGAACGTGGGGACTCTGAGGAATCCTCAGAGGAGGACACGGGAGAGCCCAATGGCTTCATTGATTGCCCATCACGGTGAGGACAGGGAAATGGGAGCTTGTGGGATTCTGGTGATGACAGAGGTGAGTGTGGTGAAGCCCTAGGGGATGGTGAATGGTAGCTCCGGATCCCTGGTGAGGAGCTTCCCCTTAAGCCTGAGTTTCTGATAGGGGAGAGGGAGAAGCTGGGTGAAGCTCGCATGGACCTTGGGGAGTCCGGGCTGGGGGACCGTTCATAAGAAGAGCCAGACAAGACCCTACTGTTCTTAGGTGCAGACATGATTAGGAAACCTGCAGCTCCCAGGGGCCCCTACTAATTTTCTAACTCGCAGAAAGAAGGAGTGTGTGTGCGTGTGTGTGTGCGTGTGTGTGTGTGTGTGTGTGTGTGTGTGTGTGCGGTGTGAGGTATGTGCCCCTTAAGAAAATGGAAATCAACCAACCAATGAGACAGACAGACAGACAGACAGACAGACAGAGATTCACTTGCCCAAGTGTTCTGTCCTGTCCTCTGAATCCGCTTCCAAGTCGCAAGACGCTGTGAGCTCCAAGTCCACGCAGAGTCCGCCAAACGCTCCGGCCGCTGATCCGCTCCGCGAAGATCTGAGTACAGGCCAGCCAGGGTGGGTTTAAATAGCCTCGGGCGCAGCCTAGCAGCGGAAAGGGCGGAGCTTCACTCCTCCTTTCCATCAGTCACCCCCAACTTTCCCAGGCTACACCTCGTGGGAAACTGTTCTCCTGCTTTGATTTCATGCGCCACCTTTGGGACAATCTAAGAACTTACAAGTTTTCTTGGCCAGATATGTTAGGAATTGTATGCACTGAAACACTGAAAACCAACTAGTGGTTCTGTGGTTCCCACGTTGTGGTTTTGACACCAGCAGCATCCTTGCCACAATCAAAACCCGGAGATCCACAGATCTGCGTTGTAACAAGACCTCCCCCTGACCCTGATGCATGGCAGTTTAAGAAGTCTTTCCGTGTAAGCGAAAAGACTTTGAAGAAAAGGTGGAGATATGCGTTGTATAAACATTCTTCTGCTCTGGAACCACGTAGAGACTTGGGAGCCAGTTGGGTGGAGCATTCGTTGGATGAGGGTGCTCGGGTTAGGAATATCAAGGTGTGGCTCCAGATAATCCAATCATCTAATTAAGATTCCAGTTATGCTCATCTGTTTCAAAATTCCGTTTGGGTAAATTCTTTTAGTCAGACTGAGAATGGCAAAGCCTCAACCCCAATTTCCAGGGAGGGTTGAGAGCCTCAGGTGGAGTTGATCACCAATAGCCTATGGTTTAACCCATCATGCCTATAGAATGAGGTCTCCATAAAAACCCAAAAGGACTGGGATCAGAGAGCTTCTGGATAACACTTCCTGGAAGGCAGTGCGCCCCTCCCCACATGCCGGGCCCCACATTAATTTCTGAACTTTTTGCAATGTCCGCTAAAATACAACGGCAACTGTAAGTGCTTCCCTGCGTGCTGTGAGCTCTTCCAGCAAATGAATGCAACTAAATCTGGGAGTGGTGGCAACCTGATTTATAGCCAGTTGCTGAGAAGCACAGGTAAAACCACGTAGGGCTTCCCATTGTTATTAGTGTGGGAGGCCTGTGTGGCGGGACCCGGCCCTTTGGAATCTAATGCTATGTCCCGGTAGGTAGCGTCACCATTGAATTAGAAGACACACATATGTTGAGAATAATCTTTCTGGTCATTTGCTGCATGTCTTATTTACAATATGTAATCAAATTCTTTATCCTGACCTTATGGCACCTGGGTTGAGAACCATGATTTGAACCAAACATTGGTCTGTCACGTTCTGAGTTTGAAACTTTAGTTTGCCTTTAGCGTTTTGCTATTGCTTTTTCGTTTTCTTTTGTTTCGTTTCGTTTCTAAGTTCTGGGGTATATGTGCAGGATGTGCAGATTTCTTACTAAGGTAAACGTGTGCCATGGTGGTTTGCTGCACCTGTCAACCCATCACCTAGGCATTAAGCCCAGCATGCAGTAGCTGTTCTTCTTAACGCTCTGCCCCCCGAAAGGCCCCAGTGTGTGTTGTTCCCCTTCCTGTGTCCATGTGATCTCCTTTTTCAGCTCCCATTATAAGTGAGAATGTGGCGTTTGGTTTTCTTTCCCTGGATTAGTTTGCTGAGGATAATGACCACACATCACCACTGTTTTTGTTTTTTAGTATAAAGAGTAGTATTTTATTGAATAAGATTTGCTCCCAGAAAAATAAGCTTAAATCTACAATGAATGCCAGACTCTACAGCAGAAAGCAATTCTCTCACTTTTCCACACACAATGGTTCCTACTAAGTGAAAAAAAGCCATCAAATTTCATTCACAAATGTACTACTCTGTCTCAAAACATCTCACATAATCATGCACTCGACTAAAGCCATTAGATCAGTTCTTCAGTCAGGTTAAAGAAGTATCCCTCTAATAACTGACTTTTATAATGGTATCAATATCCACTCCCAGTCAGTCTGCCGTGGTTAATGGTGTACAGCATGACTGAATACAATGGAATTGATGACGCCCATATCCACGGACAAACCGTGACTTATGATGGTTTGATTTATGATTTTTCAACGTTATGATGGGTTTATTGGACTATTAGATGCGTTTCTGAGTTACACTGGGTTTATGAGTATGCGACCCTAGACTCCAGAAACAGCTGTATAAGGAAAAACAGGTGTACCTAATAAACATATGCTTAGTGACTTGGGATAAACCAATAGATGTTCACAACTGATGGAGAGCCGTGAAAGAGAGATAGCGGTAAATAGTTACAATAACACAATTTTCCTGCACCTGTCGTGGATTTCCCCAAAAAAATGCAGAATGTGGGATGCACCTAAGGCATATGAAAGAGAGAGGGCAGAAGGAGTAAGAGAGAAGTAGGAGGAAGGAAGGAAGGAAGGAAGGAAGGAAGGAAGGAAGGAAAGAAGGAAGGTAGGAAAGAAGGAAGGAAGGAAGGAAGGAAGGAAGGAAAGAAGGACGAAAGGAAGGAGAAAACACCCGGTGTTACTAAAACCCCCCCAAAAAATGGTTTCCCCCTGTGGGTAAGCCTACAATGTGGATGAATCTTGAAAATATTGTGCTACGTGTTATGTCAGTCATAACAGCTCACCTATTGTGCAATTCCGTTTATAGGAAATGTCTACAATATGGAAATCTATGCATATGGGATTGATGGCACTAGGTAGTTGCTACCTAGGGCTGAGGGTCAGGGAGAGGGTTTGAGACAGAATGAGGAGTTACTAATGTCTACAGGGTTTTTCTCTGGTCGGGGGTGATAAGACGTTCTACAATGGATTGCGAATTATAATTGAATGTGCACAACCACAGGTATACTAAAAGCCACTCAATTCATGACTTTTAATGGGGGAATCTTAAGTGGCGCACTCTCATGGAGACCACGGCAGACATAGTGAGAGAGAAAAAGGTGAGTAAATATGTGAAACGGAGGCAGAAACAGAGAGAACGAAAAGCCCTGTGAAAGGAAGGGAGAGCGAAAAGGGAAAATGGTCCTATTTAGAAATGACAGATGTGAAACTGGGGTTCACATCAACAGTGTCACTGCCAGGAAGGAGGGTCATGCTAGCCATGTCACCGGTAGTGTGGCCCGGAGGGACGCCGACCTGCTGGAGCGTCGTGCCAGCATGGGCTCTGGCAGCCACGTGGGCCAGCAGGAGGGACCCGCTGCACAGCTGTGGGGTGAGGATAGACTGGGTGGTGATATCGGCCATTACAGGGGCCTCTTCTGCTGGCAAGAGTGTGACAGTAGCAAGTAGATGGACAGGCCTGCGTGTGAGGACGGAATGCAGGAGGGGCTCTTGTGCGGCTGGGCGTGGGGCCCTCACGGGAACCGTGGAGAAATGGCCAGGTAACTGCGTCATGTGGGCTAGTAGATTGGCCAGGGCTTCGAACTGAAGGACAATAACGGGGAGTAGCGGTCAGGCCCTGGGAGTGTCTGAGTGTAAGTGGAGATGGGTTTGGGGTCACTGAGGGATGCGTGAGAGCCATCCCTGTGTAGGTACAGGTCATAGGGAGATAGTCTCGTGAGGCCTGTGAGTGTCTATGGTTGCCCTGGGTGCCTGGGGCTGACTGTGGCAGAAATCTGGGGAAGGCTGGAGAGAAGCTGGGAGGCCCAGGAGAGTCCCTTAAGGCAGGGGGTGAAGAGGTGAAAGAAATGGGGGAGGGTGGCAGTAAGGTCCGTGAGTTTGTAGATGATTCCTGGGTGCGGGAAGCTGACTCCAGGTGCAATCTGGAGATGGTTGGAGAGTAGCTGAGAGAGACAGAAGAGTCCCTGAGGGCTGGGGGTGAGAACATGAGGGAGACTGGGGAGTAAGTCAGTGAAATTCGTGAGTTCGGTGGTGTATCGTGGGTGCCTGGAACTGACTCCAGCTGGAATCTGGAGAAGTTTTGAGAGTAGCTGAAAGAGACACAAGAGTCCCTGTGGGCTGAGGGCAAAGACCTGAGAGAGACCAGGGAGGACCTCAGTGAAGTCTGTGATTCTGTAGGTGATTCCGGAGTGTGGGAGGCTGACTCCCGCTGAAATGTGGGCGTGGTGGGAGAGTAGCTGGGACAGACAGGAGAGTCCCAGGGGGCTGGGGGTGAAGACATGAGAGAGACTGGGGAGTAACTCAGCGAAACTGCTGAGTTTGGTGGTGATACCTGGGTGCCTGGAACGGACTCCCGCTGAAATCTGGGCATGGATGGAGAGTAGCTGGGACACACAGGAGAGTCCCTGAGGGCTGGGGGTGAAGACATGAGAGAGACAGGGGAGTACCTCAGTGAAACTGGTGAGTTTGGTGGTGACTCCGGGGTGCCTGGAACTGACCCCAGCTGAAATGTGGGCGTGGTTGGAGAGTAGCTGGGACAGACGGGAGAGTCCCTGAGGGATGGTGAAGACATGAGAGAGACTGGGGAGTAACACAGTGAAATTGGTGAGTTTGATGGTGATTCCTGGGTGCCTGGAACTGACTCCCGCTGAAGTGTGGGCGTGGTTGGAGAGTAGCTGGGACACACAGGAGAGTCCCTGAGGGTTGGAGATAAAGGCGTGCTAGAGACTGAGGAGTAACTGAGTGAAATTGGTGAGTTTGGTGGTGAGTCCGGGGTGCCTGGAATTGACTCCAGCTGAAATGTGGGAGTGGTTGGAGAGTAGCTGGGACAGATGGGAGAGTCCCTGAGGGATGGTGAAGACATGAGAGAGACTGGGGAGTAACGCAGTGAAATTGGTGAGTTTGGTGGTGATTTCTGGGTGCCTGCAACGAACTCCCGCTGAAGTGTGGGCGTGTTTGGAGAGTAGCTGGGACAGACAGGCGAGTCCCTGAGGGTTGGAGATAAAGACGTGCTGGAGACTGGGGAGTAACTCAGTGAAGGTGGTGGGCTTGGTGGTGATCCCTGGGTTCCTGGAACTGACCCGCGCTGAAATGTGGGAGTGGTTGGAGAGTAGCTGGGACAGACTGGAGGGTCTGTAAGGGCTGGGGGTGAAGACGTGAGAGAGACTGGCGAGGATCCCACTGAGGTCTGTGAGTCTGTAGGTGTTTCTGGGGTGTGGGGTAGAGACTGCCGCTGAAATCTGGGCGTAGTTGGAGAGTAGCTGGGACAGACAGGCGAGTCATGGGTGGCTGGGGGTGAGCTGCTGGATGATGGCAGTAAGAACATATGGTATATTATTGATGAATGAGGTGACTGTGGAGAATCTCCAGAGAAGGACACGGGAGAACACAATGACATGAGTGACTGTCCTGCTTGGTTAGGAAAGGGAAACGTAAAGTTGTGGAGTTCTGTTGATGATGGATGTGAGAGTGGTGAAGCCCTGCGGGGTGATGTAGAGTACTTCCACATCCCTGGTGAGGAGCTGCCCCTTGGGTCTGAGTTTCTGGGAGGGGAGAGGGAGAAGCTGGGTGAGGCAGGCATGAATCTTGAGGAGTCAGGGCTGGGGGACCGCTCATATTCTCCCGAGACGTGTGAGTCTCTGGGGGACTCCTGGGTGCATGGGGCTGACTCCCGCAGGAACCTGGGGATGGCTGGAGAGTAACTGGGAGCCACAGGAGAGTCCCTGAGGCCTGGGGGTGAAGAGATGAAAGACACAGGGGTGGAGCGCCGTGAGGCTCGTGAGTTTGTAGGTGATTCCTGGGTGTGGGGGGCTGACTCCAGCTGAAATCTGGGGTTGTTTGGAGAGTAGCTGGGAGACACAGGAGACCCCCCGAGAGCTGGGGGTGAGCTGCTGGGTGATGGCAGTAAGAACATGTGGTATATTATTGATGAACGTGGGGACTCTGAGGAATCCTCAGAGGAGGACACGGGAGAGCCCAATGGCTTCATTGATTGCCCATCACGGTGAGGACAGGGAAATGGGAGCTTGTGGGATTCTGGTGATGACAGAGGTGAGTGTGGTGAAGCCCTAGGGGATGGTGAATGGTAGCTCCGGATCCCTGGTGAGGAGCTTCCCCTTAAGCCTGAGTTTCTGATAGGGGAGAGGGAGAAGCTGGGTGAAGCTCGCATGGACCTTGGGGAGTCCGGGCTGGGGGACCGTTCATAAGAAGAGCCAGACAAGACCCTACTGTTCTTAGGTGCAGACATGATTAGGAAACCTGCAGCTCCCAGGGGCCCCTACTAATTTTCTAACTCGCAGAAAGAAGGAGTGTGTGTGCGTGTGTGTGTGCGTGTGTGTGTGTGTGTGTGTGTGTGTGTGTGTGTGTGTGTGTGTGTGCGGTGTGAGGTATGTGCCCCTTAAGAAAATGGAAATCAACCAACCAATGAGACAGACAGACAGACAGACAGACAGACAGAGATTCACTTGCCCAAGTGTTCTGTCCTGTCCTCTGAATCCGCTTCCAAGTCGCAAGACGCTGTGAGCTCCAAGTCCACGCAGAGTCCGCCAAACGCTCCGGCCGCTGATCCGCTCCGCGAAGATCTGAGTACAGGCCAGCCAGGGTGGGTTTAAATAGCCTCGGGCGCAGCCTAGCAGCGGAAAGGGCGGAGCTTCACTCCTCCTTTCCATCAGTCACCCCCAACTTTCCCAGGCTACACCTCGTGGGAAACTGTTCTCCTGCTTTGATTTCATGCGCCACCTTTGGGACAATCTAAGAACTTACAAGTTTTCTTGGCCAGATATGTTAGGAATTGTATGCACTGAAACACTGAAAACCAACTAGTGGTTCTGTGGTTCCCACGTTGTGGTTTTGACACCAGCAGCATCCTTGCCACAATCAAAACCCGGAGATCCACAGATCTGCGTTGTAACAAGACCTCCCCCTGACCCTGATGCATGGCAGTTTAAGAAGTCTTTCCGTGTAAGCGAAAAGACTTTGAAGAAAAGGTGGAGATATGCGTTGTATAAACATTCTTCTGCTCTGGAACCACGTAGAGACTTGGGAGCCAGTTGGGTGGAGCATTCGTTGGATGAGGGTGCTCGGGTTAGGAATATCAAGGTGTGGCTCCAGATAATCCAATCATCTAATTAAGATTCCAGTTATGCTCATCTGTTTCAAAATTCCGTTTGGGTAAATTCTTTTAGTCAGACTGAGAACGGCAAAGCCTCAACCCCAATTTCCAGGGAGGGTTGAGAGCCTCAGGTGGAGTTGATCACCAATAGCCTATGGTTTAACCCATCATGCCTATAGAATGAGGTCTCCATAAAAACCCAAAAGGACTGGGATCAGAGAGCTTCTGGATAACACTTCCTGGAAGGCAGTGCGCCCCTCCCCACATGCCGGGCCCCACATTAATTTCTGAACTTTTTGCAATGTCCGCTAAAATACAACGGCAACTGTAAGTGCTTCCCTGCGTGCTGTGAGCTCTTCCAGCAAATGAATGCAACTAAATCTGGGAGTGGTGGCAACCTGATTTATAGCCAGTTGCTGAGAAGCACAGGTAAAACCACGTAGGGCTTCCCATTGTTATTAGTGTGGGAGGCCTGTGTGGCGGGACCCGGCCCTTTGGAATCTAATGCTATGTCCCGGTAGGTAGCGTCACCATTGAATTAGAAGACACACATATGTTGAGAATAATCTTTCTGGTCATTTGCTGCATGTCTTATTTACAATATGTAATCAAATTCTTTATCCTGACCTTATGGCACCTGGGTTGAGAACCATGATTTGAACCAAACATTGGTCTGTCACGTTCTGAGTTTGAAACTTTAGTTTGCCTTTAGCGTTTTGCTATTGCTTTTTCGTTTTCTTTTGTTTCGTTTCGTTTCTAAGTTCTGGGGTATATGTGCAGGATGTGCAGATTTCTTACTAAGGTAAACGTGTGCCATGGTGGTTTGCTGCACCTGTCAACCCATCACCTAGGCATTAAGCCCAGCATGCAGTAGCTGTTCTTCTTAACGCTCTGCCCCCCGAAAGGCCCCAGTGTGTGTTGTTCCCCTTCCTGTGTCCATGTGATCTCCTTTTTCAGCTCCCATTATAAGTGAGAATGTGGCGTTTGGTTTTCTTTCCCTGGATTAGTTTGCTGAGGATAATGACCACACATCACCACTGTTTTTGTTTTTTAGTATAAAGAGTAGTATTTTATTGAATAAGATTTGCTCCCAGAAAAATAAGCTTAAATCTACAATGAATGCCAGACTCTACAGCAGAAAGCAATTCTCTCACTTTTCCACACACAATGGTTCCTACTAAGTGAAAAAAAGCCATCAAATTTCATTCACAAATGTACTACTCTGTCTCAAAACATCTCACATAATCATGCACTCGACTAAAGCCATTAGATCAGTTCTTCAGTCAGGTTAAAGAAGTATCCCTCTAATAACTGACTTTTATAATGGTATCAATATCCACTCCCAGTCAGTCTGCCGTGGTTAATGGTGTACAGCATGACTGAATACAATGGAATTGATGACGCCCATATCCACGGACAAACCGTGACTTATGATGGTTTGATTTATGATTTTTCAACGTTATGATGGGTTTATTGGACTATTAGATGCGTTTCTGAGTTACACTGGGTTTATGAGTATGCGACCCTAGACTCCAGAAACAGCTGTATAAGGAAAAACAGGTGTACCTAATAAACATATGCTTAGTGACTTGGGATAAACCAATAGATGTTCACAACTGATGGAGAGCCGTGAAAGAGAGATAGCGGTAAATAGTTACAATAACACAATTTTCCTGCACCTGTCGTGGATTTCCCCAAAAAATGCAGAATGTGGGATGCACCTAAGGCATATGAAAGAGAGAGGGCAGAAGGAGTAAGAGAGAAGTAGGAGGAAGGAAGGAAGGAAGGAAGGAAGGAAGGAAGGAAAGAAGGAAGGTAGGAAAGAAGGAAGGAAGGAAGGAAGGAAGGAAAGAAGGACGAAAGGAAGGAGAAAACACCCGGTGTTACTAAAACCCCCCCAAAAAAATGGTTTCCCCCTGTGGGTAAGCCTACAATGTGGATGAATCTTGAAAATATTGTGCTACGTGTTATGTCAGTCATAACAGCTCACCTATTGTGCAATTCCGTTTATAGGAAATGTCTACAATATGGAAATCTATGCATATGGGACTGATCGCACTAGGTAGTTGCTACCTAGGGCTGAGGGTCAGGGAGAGGGTTTGAGACAGAATGAGGAGTGACTAATGTCTACAGGGTTTTTCTCTGGTCGGGGGTGATAAGACGTTCTACAATGGATTGCGAATTATAATTGAATGTGCACAACCACAGGTGTACTAAAAGCCACTCAATTCATGACTTTTAATGGGGGAATCTTAAGTGGCGCACTCTCATGGAGACCACGGCAGACATAGTGAGAGAGAAAAAGGGGAGTAAATATCTGAAACGGAGGCAGAAACAGAGAGAACGAAAAGCCCTGTGAAAGGAAGGGAGAGCGAAAAGGGAAAATGGTCCTATTTAGAAATGACAGATGTGAAACTGGGGTTCACATCAACAGTGTCACTGCCAGGAAGGAGGGTCATGCTAGCCATGTCACCGGTAGTGTGGCCCGCAGGGAAGCCGACCTGCTGGAGCGTCGTGCCAGCATGGGCTCTGACAGCCACGTGGGCCAGCAGGAGGGACCCGCTGCACAGCTGTGGGGTGAGGATAGACTGGGTGGTGATATCGGCCATTACAGGGGCCTCTTCTGCTGGCAAGAGTGTGACAGTAGCAAGTAGATGGACAGGCCTGCGTGTGAGGACGGAATGCAGGAGGGGCTCTTGTGCGGCTGGGCGTGGGGCCCTCACGGGAACCGTGGAGAAATGGCCAGGTAACTGCGTCATGTGGGCTAGTAGATTGGCCAGGGCTTCGAACTGAAGGACAATAACGGGGAGTAGCGGTCAGGCCCTGGGAGTGTCTGAGTGTAAGTGGAGATGGGTTTGGGGTCACTGAGGGATGCGTGAGAGCCATCCCTGTGTAGGTACAGGTCATAGGGAGATAGTCTCGTGAGGCCTGTGAGTGTCTATGGTTGCCCTGGGTGCCTGGGGCTGACTGTGGCAGAAATCTGGGGAAGGCTGGAGAGAAGCTGGGAGGCCCAGGAGAGTCCCTTAAGGCAGGGGGTGAAGAGGTGAAAGAAATGGGGGAGGGTGGCAGTAAGGTCCGTGAGTTTGTAGATGATTCCTGGGTGCGGGAAGCTGACTCCAGGTGCAATCTGGAGATGGTTGGAGAGTAGCTGAGAGAGACAGAAGAGTCCCTGAGGGCTGGGGGTGAGAACATGAGGGAGACTGGGGAGTAAGTCAGTGAAATTCGTGAGTTCGGTGGTGTATCGTGGGTGCCTGGAACTGACTCCAGCTGGAATCTGGAGAAGTTTTGAGAGTAGCTGAAAGAGACACAAGAGTCCCTGTGGGCTGAGGGCAAAGACCTGAGAGAGACCAGGGAGGACCTCAGTGAAGTCTGTGAGTCTGTAGGTGATTCCGGAGTGTGGGAGGCTGACTCCCGCTGAAATCTGGGCGTGGTGGGAGAGTAGTTGGGACAGACAGGAGAGTCCCAGGGGGCTGGGGGTGAAGACATGAGAGAGACTGGGGAGTAACTCAGCGAAACTGCTGAGTTTGGTGGTGATACCTGGGTGCCTGGAACGGACTCCTGCTGAAATCTGGGCATGGATGGAGAGTAGCTGGGACACACAGGAGAGTCCCTGAGGGCTGGGGGTGAAGACATGAGAGAGACCGGGGAGTACCTCAGTGAAACTGGTGAGTTTGGTGGTGAGTCCGGGGTGCCTGGAACTGACCCCAGCTGAAATGTGGGCGTGGTTGGAGAGTAGCTGGGACAGACGGGAGAGTCCCTGAGGGATGGTGAAGACATGAGAGAGACTGGGGAGTAACGCAGTGAAATTGGTGAGTTTGATGGTGATTCCTGGGTGCCTGGAACTGACTCCCGCTGAAGTGTGGGCGTGGTTGGAGAGTAGCTGGGACACACAGGAGAGTCCCTGAGGGTTGGAGATAAAGGCGTGCTAGAGACTGAGGAGTAACTGAGTGAAATTGGTGAGTTTGGTGGTGAGTCCGGGGTGCCTGGAACTGACTCCAGCTGAAATGTGGGCGTGGTTGGAGAGTAGCTGGGACAGACGGGAGAGTCCCTGAGGGATGGTGAAGACATGAGAGAGACTGGGGAGTAACGCAGTGAAATTGGTGAGTTTGGTGGTGATTTCTGGGTGCCTGCAACGAACTCCCGCTGAAGTGTGGGCGTGTTTGGAGAGTAGCTGGGACAGACAGGCGAGTCCCTGAGGGTTGGAGATAAAGACGTGCTGGAGACTGGGGAGTAACTCAGTGAAAGTGGTGGGCTTGGTGGTGATCCCTGGGTTCCTGGAACTGACCCGCGCTGAAATGTGGGCGTGGTTGGAGAGTAGCTGGGACAGACTGGAGGGTCCGTAAGGGCTGGGGGTGAAGACGTGAGAGAGACTGGCGAGGATCCCACTGAGGTCTGTGAGTTTGTAGGTGTTTCTGGGGTGTGGGGTAGAGACTGCCGCTGAAATCTGGGCGTAGTTGGAGAGTAGCTGGGACAGACAGGCGAGTCATGGGTGGCTGGGGGTGAGCTGCTGGATGATGGCAGTAAGAACATATGGTATATTATTGATGAATGAGGTGACTGTGGAGAATCTCCAGAGGAGGACACGGGAGAACACAATGACATGAGTGACTGTCCTGCTTGGTTAGGAAAGGGAAACGTAAAGTTGTGGAGTTCTGTTGATGATGGATGTGAGAGTGGTGAAGCCCTGCGGGGTGATGTAGAGTACTTCCACATCCCTGGTGAGGAGCTGCCCCTTGGGTCTGAGTTTCTGGGAGGGGAGAGGGAGAAGCTGGGTGAGGCAGGCATGAATCTTGAGGAGTCAGGGCTGGGGGACCGCTCATATTCTCCCGAGACGTGTGAGTCTCTGGGGGACTCCTGGGTGCATGGGGCTGACTCCCGCAGGAACCTGGGGATGGCTGGAGAGTAACTGGGAGCCACAGGAGAGTCCCTGAGGCCTGGGGGTGAAGAGATGAAAGACACAGGGGTGGAGCGCCGTGAGGCTCGTGAGTTTGTAGGTGATTCCTGGGTGTGGGGGGCTGACTCCAGCTGAAATCTGGGGTTGTTTGGAGAGTAGCTGGGAGACACAGGAGACCCCCCGAGAGCTGGGGGTGAGCTGCTGGGTGATGGCAGTAAGAACATGTGGTATATTATTGATGAACGTGGGGACTCTGAGGAATCCTCAGAGGAGGACACGGGAGAGCCCAATGGCTTCATTGATTGCCCATCACGGTGAGGACAGGGAAATGGGAGCTTGTGGGATTCTGGTGATGACAGAGGTGAGTGTGGTGAAGCCCTAGGGGATGGTGAATGGTAGCTCCGGATCCCTGGTGAGGAGCTTCCCCTTAAGCCTGAGTTTCTGATAGGGGAGAGGGAGAAGCTGGGTGAAGCTCGCATGGACCTTGGGGAGTCCGGGCTGGGGGACCGTTCATAAGAAGAGCCAGACAAGACCCTACTGTTCTTAGGTGCAGACATGATTAGGAAACCTGCAGCTCCCAGGGGCCCCTACTAATTTTCTAACTCGCAGAAAGAAGGAGTGTGTGTGCGTGTGTGTGTGCGTGTGTGTGTGCGTGTGTGTGTGTGTGTGTGTGTGTGCGGTGTGAGGTATGTGCCCCTTAAGAAAATGGAAATCAACCAACCAATGAGACAGACAGACAGACAGACAGACAGACAGAGATTCACTTGCCCAAGTGTTCTGTCCTGTCCTCTGAATCCGCTTCCAAGTCGCAAGACGCTGTGAGCTCCAAGTCCACGCAGAGTCCGCCAAACGCTCCGGCCGCTGATCCGCTCCGCGAAGATCTGAGTACAGGCCAGCCAGGGTGGGTTTAAATAGCCTCGGGCGCAGCCTAGCAGCGGAAAGGGCGGAGCTTCACTCCTCCTTTCCATCAGTCACCCCCAACTTTCCCAGGCTACACCTCGTGGGAAACTGTTCTCCTGCTTTGATTTCATGCGCCACCTTTGGGACAATCTAAGAACTTACAAGTTTTCTTGGCCAGATATGTTAGGAATTGTATGCACTGAAACACTGAAAACCAACTAGTGGTTCTGTGGTTCCCACGTTGTGGTTTTGACACCAGCAGCATCCTTGCCACAATCAAAACCCGGAGATCCACAGATCTGCGTTGTAACAAGACCTCCCCCTGACCCTGATGCATGGCAGTTTAAGAAGTCTTTCCGTGTAAGCGAAAAGACTTTGAAGAAAAGGTGGAGATATGCGTTGTATAAACATTCTTCTGCTCTGGAACCACGTAGAGACTTGGGAGCCAGTTGGGTGGAGCATTCGTTGGATGAGGGTGCTCGGGTTAGGAATATCAAGGTGTGGCTCCAGATAATCCAATCATCTAATTAAGATTCCAGTTATGCTCATCTGTTTCAAAATTCCGTTTGGGTAAATTCTTTTAGTCAGACTGAGAATGGCAAAGCCTCAACCCCAATTTCCAGGGAGGGTTGAGAGCCTCAGGTGGAGTTGATCACCAATAGCCTATGGTTTAACCCATCATGCCTATAGAATGAGGTCTCCATAAAAACCCAAAAGGACTGGGATCAGAGAGCTTCTGGATAACACTTCCTGGAAGGCAGTGCGCCCCTCCCCACATGCCGGGCCCCACATTAATTTCTGAACTTTTTGCAATGTCCGCTAAAATACAACGGCAACTGTAAGTGCTTCCCTGCGTGCTGTGAGCTCTTCCAGCAAATGAATGCAACTAAATCTGGGAGTGGTGGCAACCTGATTTATAGCCAGTTGCTGAGAAGCACAGGTAAAACCACGTAGGGCTTCCCATTGTTATTAGTGTGGGAGGCCTGTGTGGCGGGACCCGGCCCTTTGGAATCTAATGCTATGTCCCGGTAGGTAGCGTCACCATTGAATTAGAAGACACACATATGTTGAGAATAATCTTTCTGGTCATTTGCTGCATGTCTTATTTACAATATGTAATCAAATTCTTTATCCTGACCTTATGGCACCTGGGTTGAGAACCATGATTTGAACCAAACATTGGTCTGTCACGTTCTGAGTTTGAAACTTTAGTTTGCCTTTAGCGTTTTGCTATTGCTTTTTCGTTTTCTTTTGTTTCGTTTCGTTTCTAAGTTCTGGGGTATATGTGCAGGATGTGCAGATTTCTTACTAAGGTAAACGTGTGCCATGGTGGTTTGCTGCACCTGTCAACCCATCACCTAGGCATTAAGCCCAGCATGCAGTAGCTGTTCTTCTTAACGCTCTGCCCCCCGAAAGGCCCCAGTGTGTGTTGTTCCCCTTCCTGTGTCCATGTGATCTCCTTTTTCAGCTCCCATTATAAGTGAGAATGTGGCGTTTGGTTTTCTTTCCCTGGATTAGTTTGCTGAGGATAATGACCACACATCACCACTGTTTTTGTTTTTTAGTATAAAGAGTAGTATTTTATTGAATAAGATTTGCTCCCAGAAAAATAAGCTTAAATCTACAATGAATGCCAGACTCTACAGCAGAAAGCAATTCTCTCACTTTTCCACACACAATGGTTCCTACTAAGTGAAAAAAAGCCATCAAATTTCATTCACAAATGTACTACTCTGTCTCAAAACATCTCACATAATCATGCACTCGACTAAAGCCATTAGATCAGTTCTTCAGTCAGGTTAAAGAAGTATCCCTCTAATAACTGACTTTTATAATGGTATCAATATCCACTCCCAGTCAGTCTGCCGTGGTTAATGGTGTACAGCATGACTGAATACAATGGAATTGATGACGCCCATATCCACGGACAAACCGTGACTTATGATGGTTTGATTTATGATTTTTCAACGTTATGATGGGTTTATTGGACTATTAGATGCGTTTCTGAGTTACACTGGGTTTATGAGTATGCGACCCTAGACTCCAGAAACAGCTGTATAAGGAAAAACAGGTGTACCTAATAAACATATGCTTAGTGACTTGGGATAAACCAATAGATGTTCACAACTGATGGAGAGCCGTGAAAGAGAGATAGCGGTAAATAGTTACAATAACACAATTTTCCTGCACCTGTCGTGGATTTCCCCAAAAAAATGCAGAATGTGGGATGCACCTAAGGCATATGAAAGAGAGAGGGCAGAAGGAGTAAGAGAGAAGTAGGAGGAAGGAAGGAAGGAAGGAAGGAAGGAAGGAAGGAAAGAAGGAAGGTAGGAAAGAAGGAAGGAAGGAAGGAAGGAAGGAAGGAAAGAAGGACGAAAGGAAGGAGAAAACACCCGGTGTTACTAAAACCCCCCAAAAAAATGGTTTCCCCCTGTGGGTAAGCCTACAATGTGGATGAATCTTGAAAATATTGTGCTACGTGTTATGTCAGTCATAACAGCTCACCTATTGTGCAATTCCGTTTATAGGAAATGTCTACAATATGGAAATCTATGCATATGGGATTGATGGCACTAGGTAGTTGCTACCTAGGGCTGAGGGTCAGGGAGAGGGTTTGAGACAGAATGAGGAGTGACTAATGTCTACAGGGTTTTTCTCTGGTCGGGGGTGATAAGACGTTCTACAATGGATTGCGAATTATAATTGAATGTGCACAACCACAGGTATACTAAAAGCCACTCAATTCATGACTTTTAATGGGGGAATCTTAAGTGGCGCACTCTCATGGAGACCACGGCAGACATAGTGAGAGAGAAAAAGGTGAGTAAATATGTGAAACGGAGGCAGAAACAGAGAGAACGAAAAGCCCTGTGAAAGGAAGGGAGAGCGAAAAGGGAAAATGGTCCTATTTAGAAATGACAGATGTGAAACTGGGGTTCACATCAACAGTGTCACTGCCAGGAAGGAGGGTCATGCTAGCCATGTCACCGGTAGTGTGGCCCGGAGGGACGCCGACCTGCTGGAGCGTCGTGCCAGCATGGGCTCTGGCAGCCACGTGGGCCAGCAGGAGGGACCCGCTGCACAGCTGTGGGGTGAGGATAGACTGGGTGGTGATATCGGCCATGACAGGGGCCTCTTCTGCTGGCAAGAGTGTGACAGTAGCAAGTAGATGGACAGGCCTGCGTGTGAGGACGGAATGCAGGAGGGGCTCTTGTGCGGCTGGGCGTGGGGCCCTCACGGGAACCGTGGAGAAATGGCCAGGTAACTGCGTCATGTGGGCTAGTAGATTGGCCAGGGCTTCGAACTGAAGGACAATAACGGGGAGTAGCGGTCAGGCCCTGGGAGTGTCTGAGTGTAAGTGGAGATGGGTTTGGGGTCACTGAGGGATGCGTGAGAGCCATCCCTGTGTAGGTACAGGTCATAGGGAGATAGTCTCGTGAGGCCTGTGAGTGTCTATGGTTGCCCTGGGTGCCTGGGGCTGACTGTGGCAGAAATCTGGGGAAGGCTGGAGAGAAGCTGGGAGGCCCAGGAGAGTCCCTTAAGGCAGGGGGTGAAGAGGTGAAAGAAATGGGGGAGGGTGGCAGTAAGGTCCGTGAGTTTGTAGATGATTCCTGGGTGCGGGAAGCTGACTCCAGGTGCAATCTGGAGATGGTTGGAGAGTAGCTGAGAGAGACAGAAGAGTCCCTGAGGGCTGGGGGTGAGAACATGAGGGAGACTGGGGAGTAAGTCAGTGAAATTCGTGAGTTCGGTGGTGTATCGTGGGTGCCTGGAACTGACTCCAGCTGGAATCTGGAGAAGTTTTGAGAGTAGCTGAAAGAGACACAAGAGTCCCTGTGGGCTGAGGGCAAAGACCTGAGAGAGACCAGGGAGGACCTCAGTGAAGTCTGTGAGTCTGTAGGTGATTCCGGAGTGTGGGAGGCTGACTCCCGCTGAAATCTGGGCGTGGTGGGAGAGTAGTTGGGACAGACAGGAGAGTCCCAGGGGGCTGGGGGTGAAGACATGAGAGAGACTGGGGAGTAACTCAGCGAAACTGCTGAGTTTGGTGGTGATACCTGGGTGCCTGGAACGGACTCCTGCTGAAATCTGGGCATGGATGGAGAGTAGCTGGGACACACAGGAGAGTCCCTGAGGGCTGGGGGTGAAGACATGAGAGAGACCGGGGAGTACCTCAGTGAAACTGGTGAGTTTGGTGGTGAGTCCGGGGTGCCTGGAACTGACCCCAGCTGAAATGTGGGCGTGGTTGGAGAGTAGCTGGGACAGACGGGAGAGTCCCTGAGGGATGGTGAAGACATGAGAGAGACTGGGGAGTAACGCAGTGAAATTGGTGAGTTTGATGGTGATTCCTGGGTGCCTGGAACTGACTCCCGCTGAAGTGTGGGCGTGGTTGGAGAGTAGCTGGGACACACAGGAGAGTCCCTGAGGGTTGGAGATAAAGGCGTGCTAGAGACTGAGGAGTAACTGAGTGAAATTGGTGAGTTTGGTGGTGAGTCCGGGGTGCCTGGAACTGACTCCAGCTGAAATGTGGGCGTGGTTGGAGAGTAGCTGGGACAGACGGGAGAGTCCCTGAGGGATGGTGAAGACATGAGAGAGACTGGGGAGTAACGCAGTGAAATTGGTGAGTTTGGTGGTGATTTCTGGGTGCCTGCAACGAACTCCCGCTGAAGTGTGGGCGTGTTTGGAGAGTAGCTGGGACAGACAGGCGAGTCCCTGAGGGTTGGAGATAAAGACGTGCTGGAGACTGGGGAGTAACTCAGTGAAAGTGGTGGGCTTGGTGGTGATCCCTGGGTTCCTGGAACTGACCCGCGCTGAAATGTGGGCGTGGTTGGAGAGTAGCTGGGACAGACTGGAGGGTCCGTAAGGGCTGGGGGTGAAGACGTGAGAGAGACTGGCGAGGATCCCACTGAGGTCTGTGAGTTTGTAGGTGTTTCTGGGGTGTGGGGTAGAGACTGCCGCTGAAATCTGGGCGTAGTTGGAGAGTAGCTGGGACAGACAGGCGAGTCATGGGTGGCTGGGGGTGAGCTGCTGGATGATGGCAGTAAGAACATATGGTATATTATTGATGAATGAGGTGACTGTGGAGAATCTCCAGAGGAGGACACGGGAGAACACAATGACATGAGTGACTGTCCTGCTTGGTTAGGAAAGGGAAACGTAAAGTTGTGGAGTTCTGTTGATGATGGATGTGAGAGTGGTGAAGCCCTGCGGGGTGATGTAGAGTACTTCCACATCCCTGGTGAGGAGCTGCCCCTTGGGTCTGAGTTTCTGGGAGGGGAGAGGGAGAAGCTGGGTGAGGCAGGCATGAATCTTGAGGAGTCAGGGCTGGGGGACCGCTCATATTCTCCCGAGACGTGTGAGTCTCTGGGGGACTCCTGGGTGCATGGGGCTGACTCCCGCAGGAACCTGGGGATGGCTGGAGAGTAACTGGGAGCCACAGGAGAGTCCCTGAGGCCTGGGGGTGAAGAGATGAAAGACACAGGGGTGGAGCGCCGTGAGGCTCGTGAGTTTGTAGGTGATTCCTGGGTGTGGGGGGCTGACTCCAGCTGAAATCTGGGGTTGTTTGGAGAGTAGCTGGGAGACACAGGAGACCCCCCGAGAGCTGGGGGTGAGCTGCTGGGTGATGGCAGTAAGAACATGTGGTATATTATTGATGAACGTGGGGACTCTGAGGAATCCTCAGAGGAGGACACGGGAGAGCCCAATGGCTTCATTGATTGCCCATCACGGTGAGGACAGGGAAATGGGAGCTTGTGGGATTCTGGTGATGACAGAGGTGAGTGTGGTGAAGCCCTAGGGGATGGTGAATGGTAGCTCCGGATCCCTGGTGAGGAGCTTCCCCTTAAGCCTGAGTTTCTGATAGGGGAGAGGGAGAAGCTGGGTGAAGCTCGCATGGACCTTGGGGAGTCCGGGCTGGGGGACCGTTCATAAGAAGAGCCAGACAAGACCCTACTGTTCTTAGGTGCAGACATGATTAGGAAACCTGCAGCTCCCAGGGGCCCCTACTAATTTTCTAACTCGCAGAAAGAAGGAGTGTGTGTGCGTGTGTGTGTGCGTGTGTGTGTGCGTGTGTGTGTGTGTGTGTGTGTGCGGTGTGAGGTATGTGCCCCTTAAGAAAATGGAAATCAACCAACCAATGAGACAGACAGACAGACAGACAGACAGACAGAGATTCACTTGCCCAAGTGTTCTGTCCTGTCCTCTGAATCCGCTTCCAAGTCGCAAGACGCTGTGAGCTCCAAGTCCACGCAGAGTCCGCCAAACGCTCCGGCCGCTGATCCGCTCCGCGAAGATCTGAGTACAGGCCAGCCAGGGTGGGTTTAAATAGCCTCGGGCGCAGCCTAGCAGCGGAAAGGGCGGAGCTTCACTCCTCCTTTCCATCAGTCACCCCCAACTTTCCCAGGCTACACCTCGTGGGAAACTGTTCTCCTGCTTTGATTTCATGCGCCACCTTTGGGACAATCTAAGAACTTACAAGTTTTCTTGGCCAGATATGTTAGGAATTGTATGCACTGAAACACTGAAAACCAACTAGTGGTTCTGTGGTTCCCACGTTGTGGTTTTGACACCAGCAGCATCCTTGCCACAATCAAAACCCGGAGATCCACAGATCTGCGTTGTAACAAGACCTCCCCCTGACCCTGATGCATGGCAGTTTAAGAAGTCTTTCCGTGTAAGCGAAAAGACTTTGAAGAAAAGGTGGAGATATGCGTTGTATAAACATTCTTCTGCTCTGGAACCACGTAGAGACTTGGGAGCCAGTTGGGTGGAGCATTCGTTGGATGAGGGTGCTCGGGTTAGGAATATCAAGGTGTGGCTCCAGATAATCCAATCATCTAATTAAGATTCCAGTTATGCTCATCTGTTTCAAAATTCCGTTTGGGTAAATTCTTTTAGTCAGACTGAGAACGGCAAAGCCTCAACCCCAATTTCCAGGGAGGGTTGAGAGCCTCAGGTGGAGTTGATCACCAATAGCCTATGGTTTAACCCATCATGCCTATAGAATGAGGTCTCCATAAAAACCCAAAAGGACTGGGATCAGAGAGCTTCTGGATAACACTTCCTGGAAGGCAGTGCGCCCCTCCCCACATGCCGGGCCCCACATTAATTTCTGAACTTTTTGCAATGTCCGCTAAAATACAACGGCAACTGTAAGTGCTTCCCTGCGTGCTGTGAGCTCTTCCAGCAAATGAATGCAACTAAATCTGGGAGTGGTGGCAACCTGATTTATAGCCAGTTGCTGAGAAGCACAGGTAAAACCACGTAGGGCTTCCCATTGTTATTAGTGTGGGAGGCCTGTGTGGCGGGACCCGGCCCTTTGGAATCTAATGCTATGTCCCGGTAGGTAGCGTCACCATTGAATTAGAAGACACACATATGTTGAGAATAATCTTTCTGGTCATTTGCTGCATGTCTTATTTACAATATGTAATCAAATTCTTTATCCTGACCTTATGGCACCTGGGTTGAGAACCATGATTTGAACCAAACATTGGTCTGTCACGTTCTGAGTTTGAAACTTTAGTTTGCCTTTAGCGTTTTGCTATTGCTTTTTCGTTTTCTTTTGTTTCGTTTCGTTTCTAAGTTCTGGGGTATATGTGCAGGATGTGCAGATTTCTTACTAAGGTAAACGTGTGCCATGGTGGTTTGCTGCACCTGTCAACCCATCACCTAGGCATTAAGCCCAGCATGCAGTAGCTGTTCTTCTTAACGCTCTGCCCCCCGAAAGGCCCCAGTGTGTGTTGTTCCCCTTCCTGTGTCCATGTGATCTCCTTTTTCAGCTCCCATTATAAGTGAGAATGTGGCGTTTGGTTTTCTTTCCCTGGATTAGTTTGCTGAGGATAATGACCACACATCACCACTGTTTTTGTTTTTTAGTATAAAGAGTAGTATTTTATTGAATAAGATTTGCTCCCAGAAAAATAAGCTTAAATCTACAATGAATGCCAGACTCTACAGCAGAAAGCAATTCTCTCACTTTTCCACACACAATGGTTCCTACTAAGTGAAAAAAAGCCATCAAATTTCATTCACAAATGTACTACTCTGTCTCAAAACATCTCACATAATCATGCACTCGACTAAAGCCATTAGATCAGTTCTTCAGTCAGGTTAAAGAAGTATCCCTCTAATAACTGACTTTTATAATGGTATCAATATCCACTCCCAGTCAGTCTGCCGTGGTTAATGGTGTACAGCATGACTGAATACAATGGAATTGATGACGCCCATATCCACGGACAAACCGTGACTTATGATGGTTTGATTTATGATTTTTCAACGTTATGATGGGTTTATTGGACTATTAGATGCGTTTCTGAGTTACACTGGGTTTATGAGTATGCGACCCTAGACTCCAGAAACAGCTGTATAAGGAAAAACAGGTGTACCTAATAAACATATGCTTAGTGACTTGGGATAAACCAATAGATGTTCACAACTGATGGAGAGCCGTGAAAGAGAGATAGCGGTAAATAGTTACAATAACACAATTTTCCTGCACCTGTCGTGGATTTCCCCAAAAAAATGCAGAATGTGGGATGCACCTAAGGCATATGAAAGAGAGAGGGCAGAAGGAGTAAGAGAGAAGTAGGAGGAAGGAAGGAAGGAAGGAAGGAAGGAAGGAAGGAAGGAAAGAAGGAAGGTAGGAAAGAAGGAAGGAAGGAAGGAAGGAAGGAAAGAAGGACGAAAGGAAGGAGAAAACACCCGGTGTTACTAAAACCCCCCCAAAAAAATGGTTTCCCCCTGTGGGTAAGCCTACAATGTGGATGAATCTTGAAAATATTGTGCTACGTGTTATGTCAGTCATAACAGCTCACCTATTGTGCAATTCCGTTTATAGGAAATGTCTACAATATGGAAATCTATGCATATGGGACTGATCGCACTAGGTAGTTGCTACCTAGGGCTGAGGGTCAGGGAGAGGGTTTGAGACAGAATGAGGAGTGACTAATGTCTACAGGGTTTTTCTCTGGTCGGGGGTGATAAGACGTTCTACAATGGATTGCGAATTATAATTGAATGTGCACAACCACAGGTATACTAAAAGCCACTCAATTCATGACTTTTAATGGGGGAATCTTAAGTGGCGCACTCTCATGGAGACCACGGCAGACATAGTGAGAGAGAAAAAGGTGAGTAAATATGTGAAACGGAGGCAGAAACAGAGAGAACGAAAAGCCCTGTGAAAGGAAGGGAGAGCGAAAAGGGAAAATGGTCCTATTTAGAAATGACAGATGTGAAACTGGGGTTCACATCAACAGTGTCACTGCCAGGAAGGAGGGTCATGCTAGCCATGTCACCGGTAGTGTGGCCCGCAGGGACGCCGACCTGCTGGAGCGTCGTGCCAGCATGGGCTCTGGCAGCCACGTGGGCCAGCAGGAGGGACCCGCTGCACAGCTGTGGGGTGAGGATAGACTGGGTGGTGATATCGGCCATTACAGGGGCCTCTTCTGCTGGCAAGAGTGTGACAGTAGCAAGTAGATGGACAGGCCTGCGTGTGAGGACGGAATGCAGGAGGGGCTCTTGTGCGGCTGGGCGTGGGGCCCTCACGGGAACCGTGGAGAAATGGCCAGGTAACTGCGTCATGTGGGCTAGTAGATTGGCCAGGGCTTCGAACTGAAGGACAATAACGGGGAGTAGCTGTCAGGCCCTGGGAGTGTCTGAGTGTAAGTGGAGATGGGTTTGGGGTCACTGAGGGATGCGTGAGAGCCATCCCTGTGTAGGTACAGGTCATAGGGAGATAGTCTCGTGAGGCCTGTGAGTGTCTATGGTTGCCCTGGGTGCCTGGGGCTGACTGTGGCAGAAATCTGGGGAAGGCTGGAGAGAAGCTGGGAGGCCCAGGAGAGTCCCTTAAGGCAGGGGGTGAAGAGGTGAAAGAAATGGGGGAGGGTGGCAGTAAGGTCCGTGAGTTTGTAGATGATTCCTGGGTGCGGGAAGCTGACTCCAGGTGCAATCTGGAGATGGTTGGAGAGTAGCTGAGAGAGACAGAAGAGTCCCTGAGGGCTGGGGGTGAGAACATGAGGGAGACTGGGGAGTAAGTCAGTGAAATTCGTGAGTTCGGTGGTGTATCGTGGGTGCCTGGAACTGACTCCAGCTGGAATCTGGAGAAGTTTTGAGAGTAGCTGAAAGAGACACAAGAGTCCCTGTGGGCTGAGGGCAAAGACCTGAGAGAGACCAGGGAGGACCTCAGTGAAGTCTGTGAGTCTGTAGGTGATTCCGGAGTGTGGGAGGCTGACTCCCGCTGAAATCTGGGCGTGGTGGGAGAGTAGCTGGGACAGACAGGAGAGTCCCAGGGGGCTGGGGGTGAAGACATGAGAGAGACTGGGGAGTAACTCAGCGAAACTGCTGAGTTTGGTGGTGATACCTGGGTGCCTGGAACGGACTCCCGCTGAAATCTTGGCATGGATGGAGAGTAGCTGGGACACACAGGAGAGTCCCTGAGGGCTGGGGGTGAAGACATGAGAGAGACCGGGGAGTACCTCAGTGAAACTGGTGAGTTTGGTGGTGACTCCGGGGTGCCTGGAACTGACCCCAGCTGAAATGTGGGCGTGGTTGGAGAGTAGCTGGGACAGACGGGAGAGTCCCTGAGGGATGGTGAAGACATGAGAGAGACTGGGGAGTAACGCAGTGAAATTGGTGAGTTTGATGGTGATTCCTGGGTGCCTGGAACTGACTCCCGCTGAAGCGTGGGCGTGGTTGGAGAGTAGCTGGGACTCACAGGAGAGTCCCTGAGGGTTGGAGATAAAGACGTGCTAGAGACTGAGGAGTAACTGAGTGTAATTGGTGAGTTTGGTGGTGAGTCCGGGGTGCCTGGAACTGACTCCAGCTGAAATGTGGGCGTGGTTGGAGAGTAGCTGGGACAGACGGGAGAGTCCCTGAGGGATGGTGAAGACATGAGAGAGACTGGGGAGTAACGCAGTGAAATTGGTGAGTTTGGTGGTGATTTCTGGGTGCCTGCAACGAACTCCCGCTGAAGTGTGGGCGTGTTTGGAGAGTAGCTGGGACAGACAGGCGAGTCCCTGAGGGTTGGAGATAAAGACGTGCTGGAGACTGGGGAGTAACTCAGTGAAAGTGGTGGGCTTGGTGGTGATCCCTGGGTTCCTGGAACTGACCCGCGCTGAAATGTGGGCGTGGTTGGAGAGTAGCTGGGACAGACTGGAGGGTCCATAAGGGCTGGGGGTGAAGACGTGAGAGAGACTGGCGAGGATCCCACTGAGGTCTGTGAGTCTGTAGGTGTTTCTGGGGTGTGGGGTAGAGACTGCCGCTGAAATCTGGGCGTAGTTGGAGAGTAGCTGGGACAGACAGGCGAGTCATGGGTGGCTGGGGGTGAGCTGCTGGATGATGGCAGTAAGAACATATGGTATATTATTGATGAATGAGGTGACTGTGGAGAATCTCCAGAGAAGGACACGGGAGAACACAATGACATGAGTGACTGTCCTGCTTGGTTAGGAAAGGGAAACGTAAAGTTGTGGAGTTCTGTTGATGATGGATGTGAGAGCGGTGAAGCCCTGCGGGGTGATGTAGAGTACTTCCACATCCCTGGTGAGGAGCTGCCCCTTGGGTCTGAGTTTCTGGGAGGGGAGAGGGAGAAGCTGGGTGAGGCAGGCATGAATCTTGAGGAGTCAGGGCTGGGGGACCGCTCATATTCTCCCGAGACGTGTGAGTCTCTGGGGGACTCCTGGGTGCATGGGGCTGACTCCCGCAGGAACCTGGGGATGGCTGGAGAGTAACTGGGAGCCACAGGAGAGTCCCTGAGGCCTGGGGGTGAAGAGATGAAAGACACAGGGGTGGAGCACCGTGAGGCTCGTGAGTTTGTAGGTGATTCCTGGGTGTGGGGGGCTGACTCCAGCTGAAATCTGGGGTTGTTTGGAGAGTAGCTGGGAGACACAGGAGATCCCCCGAGAGCTGGGGGTGAGCTGCTGGGTGATGGCAGCAAGAACATGTGGTATATTATTGATGAACGTGGGGACTCTGAGGAATCCTCAGAGGAGGACACGGGAGAGCCCAATGGCTTCATTGATTGCCCATCACGGTGAGGACAGGGAAATGGGAGCTTGTGGGATTCTGGTGATGACAGAGGTGAGTGTGGTGAAGCCCTAGGGGATGGTGAATGGTAGCTCCGGATCCCTGGTGAGGAGCTTCCCCTTAAGCCTGAGTTTCTGATAGGGGAGAGGGAGAAGCTGGGTGAAGCTCGCATGGACCTTGGGGAGTCCGGGCTGGGGGACCGTTCATAAGAAGAGCCAGACAAGACCCTACTGTTCTTAGGTGCAGACATGATTAGGAAACCTGCAGCTCCCAGGGGCCCCTACTAATTTTCTAACTCGCAGAAAGAAGGAGTGTGTGTGCGTGTGTGTGTGCGTGTGTGTGTGCGTGTGTGTGTGTGTGTGTGTGTGTGCGGTGTGAGGTATGTGCCCCTTAAGAAAATGGAAATCAACCAACCAATGAGACAGACAGACAGACAGACAGACAGAGATTCACTTGCCCAAGTGTTCTGTCCTGTCCTCTGAATCCGCTTCCAAGTCGCAAGACGCTGTGAGCTCCAAGTCCACGCAGAGTCCGCCAAACGCTCCGGCCGCTGATCCGCTCCGCGAAGATCTGAGTACCGGCCAGCCAGGGTGGGTTTAAATAGCCTCGGGCGCAGCCTAGCAGCGGAAAGGGCGGAGCTTCACTCCTCCTTTCCATCAGTCACCCCCAACTTTCCCAGGCTACACCTCGTGGGAAACTGTTCTCCTGCTTTGATTTCATGCGCCACCTTTAGGACAATCTAAGAACTTACAAGTTTTCTTGGCCAGATATGTTAGGAATTGTATGCACTGAAACACTGAAAACCAACTAGTGGTTCTGTGGTTCCCACGTTGTGGTTTTGACACCAGCAGCATCCTTGCCACAATCAAAACCCGGAGATCCACAGATCTGCGTTGTAACAAGACCTCCCCCTGACCCTGATGCATGGCAGTTTAAGAAGTCTTTCCGTGTAAGCGAAAAGACTTTGAAGAAAAGGTGGAGATATGCGTTGTATAAACATTCTTTTGCTCTGGAACCACGTAGAGACTTGGGAGCCAGTTGGGTGGAGCATTCGTTGGATGAGGGTGCTCGGGTTAGGAATATCAAGGTGTGGCTCCAGATAATCCAATCATCTAATTAAGATTCCAGTTATGCTCATCTGTTTCAAAATTCCGTTTGGGTAAATTCTTTTAGTCAGACTGAGAATGGCAAAGCCTCAACCCCAATTTCCAGGGAGGGTTGAGAGCCTCAGGTGGAGTTGATCACCAATAGCCTATGGTTTAACCCATCATGCCTATAGAATGAGGTCTCCATAAAAACCCAAAAGGACTGGGATCAGAGAGCTTCTGGATAACACTTCCTGGAAGGTAGTGCGCCCCTCCCCACATGCCGGGCCCCACATTAATTTCTGAACTTTTTGCAATGTCCGCTAAAATACAACGGCAACTGTAAGTGCTTCCCTGCGTGCTGTGAGCTCTTCCAGCAAATGAATGCAACTAAATCTGGGAGTGGTGGCAACCTGATTTATAGCCAGTTGCTGAGAAGCACAGGTAAAACCACGTTTTACAATGCTTCCCATTGTTATTAGTGTGGGAGGCCTGTGTGGCGGGACCCGGCCCTTTGGAATCTAATGCTATGTCCCGGTAGGTAGCGTCACCATTGAATTAGAAGACACACATATGTTGAGAATAATCTTTCTGGTCATTTGCTGCATGTCTTATTTACAATATGTAATCAAATTCTTTATCCTGACCTTATGGCACCTGGGTTGAGAACCATGATTTGAACCAAACATTGGTCTGTCACGTTCTGAGTTTGAAACTTTAGTTTGCCTTTAGCGTTTTGCTATTGCTTTTTCGTTTTCTTTTGTTTCGTTTCGTTTCTAAGTTCTGGGGTATATGTGCAGGATGTGCAGATTTCTTACTAAGGTAAACGTGTGCCATGGTGGTTTGCTGCACCTGTCAACCCATCACCTAGGCATTAAGCCCAGCATGCAGTAGCTGTTCTTCTTAACGCTCTGCCCCCCGAAAGGCCCCAGTGTGTGTTGTTCCCCTTCCTGTGTCCATGTGATCTCCTTTTTCAGCTCCCATTATAAGTGAGAATGTGGCGTTTGGTTTTCTTTCCCTGGATTAGTTTGCTGAGGATAATGACCACACATCACCACTGTTTTTGTTTTTTTAGTATAAAGAGTAGTATTTTATTGAATAAGATTTGCTCCCAGAAAAATAAGCTTAAATCTACAATGAATGCCAGACTCTACAGCAGAAAGCAATTTTCTCACTTTTCCGCACACAATGGTTCCTACTAAGTGAAAAAAAGCCATAAAATTTCATTCACAAATGTACTACTCTGTCTCAAAACATCTCACATAATCATGCACTCGACTAAAGCCATTAGATCAGTTCTTCAGTCAGGTTAAAGAAGTATCCCTCTAATAACTGACTTTTATAATGGTATCAATATCCACTCCCAGTCAGTCTGCCGTGGTTAATGGTGTACAGCATGACTGAATACAATGGAATTGATGACGCCCATATCCACGGACAAACCGTGACTTATGATGGTTTGATTTATGATTTTTCAACGTTATGATGGGCTTATTGGACTATTAGATGCGTTTCTGAGTTACACTGCGTTTATGAGTATGCGACCCTAGACTCCAGAAACAGCTGTATAAGGAAAAACAGGTGTACCTAATAAACATATGCTTAGTGACTTGGGATAAACCAATAGATGTTCACAACTGATGGAGAGCCGTGAAAGAGAGATAGCGGTAAATAGTTACAATAACACAATCTTCCTGCACCTGTCGTGGATTTCCTCCAAAAAATGCAGAATGTGGGATGCACCTAAGGCATATGAAAGAGAGAGGGCAGAAGGAGTAAGAGAGAAGTAGGAGGAAGGAAGGAAGGAAGGAAGGAAGGAAGGAAGGAAGGAAAGAAGGAAGGTAGGAAAGAAGGAAGGAAGGAAGGAAGGAAGGAAAGAAGGACGAAAGGAAGGAGTAAACACCCGGTGTTACTAAAACCCCCCAAAAAAATGGTTTCCCCCTGTGGGTAAGCCTACAATGTGGATGAATCTTGAAAATATTGTGCTACGTGTTATGTCAGTCATAACAGCTCACCTATTGTGCAATTCCGTTTATAGGAAATGTCTACAATATGGAAATCTATGCATATGGGATTGATGGCACTAGGTAGTTGCTACCTAGGGCTGAGGGTCAGGGTGAGGGTTTGAGACAGAATGAGGAGTGACTAATGTCTACAGGGTTTTTCTCTGGTCGGGGGTGATAAGACGTTCTACAATGGATTGCGAATTATAATTGAATGTGCACAACCACAGGTATACTAAAAGCCACTCAATTCATGACTTTTAATGGGGGAATCTTAAGTGGCGCACTCTCATGGAGACCACGGCAGACATAGTGAGAGAGAAAAAGGTGAGTAAATATGTGAAACGGAGGCAGAAACAGAGAGAACGAAAAGCCCTGTGAAAGGAAGGGAGAGCGAAAAGGGAAAATGGTCCTATTTAGAAATGACAGATGTGAAACTGGGGTTCACATCAACAGTGTCACTGCCAGGAAGGAGGGTCATGCTAGCCATGTCACCGGTAGTGTGGCCCGCAGGGACGCCGACCTGCTGGAGCGTCGTGCCAGCATGGGCTCTGGCAGCCACGTGGGCCAGCAGGAGGGACCCGCTGCACAGCTGTGGGGTGAGGATAGACTGGGTGGTGATATCGGCCATTACAGGGGCCTCTTCTGCTGGCAAGAGTGTGACAGTAGCAAGTAGATGGACAGGCCTGCGTGTGAGGACGGAATGCAGGAGGGGCTCTTGTGCGGCTGGGCGTGGGGCCCTCACGGGAACCGTGGAGAAATGGCCAGGTAACTGCGTCATGTGGGCTAGTAGATTGGCCAGGGCTTCGAACTGAAGGACAATAACGGGGAGTAGCTGTCAGGCCCTGGGAGTGTCTGAGTGTAAGTGGAGATGGGTTTGGGGTCACTGAGGGATGCGTGAGAGCCATCCCTGTGTAGGTACAGGTCATAGGGAGATAGTCTCGTGAGGCCTGTGAGTGTCTATGGTTGCCCTGGGTGCCTGGGGCTGACTGTGGCAGAAATCTGGGGAAGGCTGGAGAGAAGCTGGGAGGCCCAGGAGAGTCCCTTAAGGCAGGGGGTGAAGAGGTGAAAGAAATGGGGGAGGGTGGCAGTAAGGTCCGTGAGTTTGTAGATGATTCCTGGGTGCGGGAAGCTGACTCCAGGTGCAATCTGGAGATGGTTGGAGAGTAGCTGAGAGAGACAGAAGAGTCCCTGAGGGCTGGGGGTGAGAACATGAGGGAGACTGGGGAGTAAGTCAGTGAAATTCGTGAGTTCGGTGGTGTATCGTGGGTGCCTGGAACTGACTCCAGCTGGAATCTGGAGAAGTTTTGAGAGTAGCTGAAAGAGACACAAGAGTCCCTGTGGGCTGAGGGCAAAGACCTGAGAGAGACCAGGGAGGACCTCAGTGAAGTCTGTGAGTCTGTAGGTGATTCCGGAGTGTGGGAGGCTGACTCCCGCTGAAATCTGGGCGTGGTGGGAGAGTAGCTGGGACAGACAGGAGAGTCCCAGGGGGCTGGGGGTGAAGACATGAGAGAGACTGGGGAGTAACTCAGCGAAACTGCTGAGTTTGGTGGTGATACCTGGGTGCCTGGAACGGACTCCCGCTGAAATCTTGGCATGGATGGAGAGTAGCTGGGACACACAGGAGAGTCCCTGAGGGCTGGGGGTGAAGACATGAGAGAGACCGGGGAGTACCTCAGTGAAACTGGTGAGTTTGGTGGTGAGTCCGGGGTGCCTGGAACTGACCCCAGCTGAAATGTGGGCGTGGTTGGAGAGTAGCTGGGACAGACGGGAGAGTCCCTGAGGGATGGTGAAGACATGAGAGAGACTGGGGAGTAACGCAGTGAAATTGGTGAGTTTGATGGTGATTCCTGGGTGCCTGGAACTGACTCCCGCTGAAGCGTGGGCGTGGTTGGAGAGTAGCTGGGACACACAGGAGAGTCCCTGAGGGTTGGAGATAAAGACGTGCTAGAGACTGAGGAGTAACTGAGTGAAATTGGTGAGTTTGGTGGTGAGTCCGGGGTGCCTGGAACTGACTCCAGCTGAAATGTGGGCGTGGTTGGAGAGTAGCTGGGACAGACGGGAGAGTCCCTGAGGGATGGTGAAGACATGAGAGAGACTGGGGAGTAACGCAGTGAAATTGGTGAGTTTGGTGGTGATTTCTGGGTGCCTGCAACGAACTCCCGCTGAAGTGTGGGCGTGTTTGGAGAGTAGCTGGGACAGACAGGCGAGTCCCTGAGGGTTGGAGATAAAGACGTGCTGGAGACTGGGGAGTAACTCAGTGAAAGTGGTGGGCTTGGTGGTGATCCCTGGGTTCCTGGAACTGACCCGCGCTGAAATGTGGGCGTGGTTGGAGAGTAGCTGGGACAGACTGGAGGGTCCATAAGGGCTGGGGGTGAAGACGTGAGAGAGACTGGCGAGGATCCCACTGAGGTCTGTGAGTCTGTAGGTGTTTCTGGGGTGTGGGGTAGAGACTGCCGCTGAAATCTGGGCGTAGTTGGAGAGTAGCTGGGACAGACAGGCGAGTCATGGGTGGCTGGGGGTGAGCTGCTGGATGATGGCAGTAAGAACATATGGTATATTATTGATGAATGAGGTGACTGTGGAGAATCTCCAGAGAAGGACACGGGAGAACACAATGACATGAGTGACTGTCCTGCTTGGTTAGGAAAGGGAAACGTAAAGTTGTGGAGTTCTGTTGATGATGGATGTGAGAGCGGTGAAGCCCTGCGGGGTGATGTAGAGTACTTCCACATCCCTGGTGAGGAGCTGCCCCTTGGGTCTGAGTTTCTGGGAGGGGAGAGGGAGAAGCTGGGTGAGGCAGGCATGAATCTTGAGGAGTCAGGGCTGGGGGACCGCTCATATTCTCCCGAGACGTGTGAGTCTCTGGGGGACTCCTGGGTGCATGGGGCTGACTCCCGCAGGAACCTGGGGATGGCTGGAGAGTAACTGGGAGCCACAGGAGAGTCCCTGAGGCCTGGGGGTGAAGAGATGAAAGACACAGGGGTGGAGCACCGTGAGGCTCGTGAGTTTGTAGGTGATTCCTGGGTGTGGGGGGCTGACTCCAGCTGAAATCTGGGGTTGTTTGGAGAGTAGCTGGGAGACACAGGAGATCCCCCGAGAGCTGGGGGTGAGCTGCTGGGTGATGGCAGCAAGAACATGTGGTATATTATTGATGAACGTGGGGACTCTGAGGAATCCTCAGAGGAGGACACGGGAGAGCCCAATGGCTTCATTGATTGCCCATCACGGTGAGGACAGGGAAATGGGAGCTTGTGGGATTCTGGTGATGACAGAGGTGAGTGTGGTGAAGCCCTAGGGGATGGTGAATGGTAGCTCCGGATCCCTGGTGAGGAGCTTCCCCTTAAGCCTGAGTTTCTGATAGGGGAGAGGGAGAAGCTGGGTGAAGCTCGCATGGACCTTGGGGAGTCCGGGCTGGGGGACCGTTCATAAGAAGAGCCAGACAAGACCCTACTGTTCTTAGGTGCAGACATGATTAGGAAACCTGCAGCTCCCAGGGGCCCCTACTAATTTTCTAACTCGCAGAAAGAAGGAGTGTGTGTGCGTGTGTGTGTGCGTGTGTGTGTGTGTGTGTGTGTGTGCGGTGTGAGGTATGTGCCCCTTAAGAAAATGGAAATCAACCAACCAATGAGACAGACAGACAGACAGACAGACAGAGATTCACTTGCCCAAGTGTTCTGTCCTGTCCTCTGAATCCGCTTCCAAGTCGCAAGACGCTGTGAGCTCCAAGTCCACGCAGAGTCCGCCAAACGCTCCGGCCGCTGATCCGCTCCGCGAAGATCTGAGTACAGGCCAGCCAGGGTGGGTTTAAATAGCCTCGGGCGCAGCCTAGCAGCGGAAAGGGCGGAGCTTCACTCCTCCTTTCCATCAGTCACCCCCAACTTTCCCAGGCTACACCTCGTGGGAAACTGTTCTCCTGCTTTGATTTCATGCGCCACCTTTAGGACAATCTAAGAACTTACAAGTTTTCTTGGCCAGATATGTTAGGAATTGTATGCACTGAAACACTGAAAACCTACTAGTGGTTCTGTGGTTCCCACGTTGTGGTTTTGACACCAGCAGCATCCTTGCCACAATCAAAACCCGGAGATCCACAGATCTGCGTTGTAACAAGACCTCCCCCTGACCCTGATGCATGGCAGTTTAAGAAGTCTTTCCGTGTAAGCGAAAAGACTTTGAAGAAAAGGTGGAGATATGCGTTGTATAAACATTCTTCTGCTCTGGAACCACGTAGAGACTTGGGAGCCAGTTGGGTGGAGCATTCGTTGGATGAGGGTGCTCGGGTTAGGAATATCAAGGTGTGGCTCCAGATAATCCAATCATCTAATTAAGATTCCAGTTATGCTCATCTGTTTCAAAATTCCGTTTGGGTAAATTCTTTTAGTCAGACTGAGAATGGCAAAGCCTCAACCCCAATTTCCAGGGAGGGTTGAGAGCCTCAGGTGGAGTTGATCACCAATAGCCTATGGTTTAACCCATCATGCCTATAGAATGAGGTCTCCATAAAAACCCAAAAGGACTGGGATCAGAGAGCTTCTGGATAACACTTCCTGGAAGGTAGTGCGCCCCTCCCCACATGCCGGGCCCCACATTAATTTCTGAACTTTTTGCAATGTCCGCTAAAATACAACGGCAACTGTAAGTGCTTCCCTGCGTGCTGTGAGCTCTTCCAGCAAATGAATGCAACTAAATCTGGGAGTGGTGGCAACCTGATTTATAGCCAGTTGCTGAGAAGCACAGGTAAAACCACGTAGGGCTTCCCATTGTTATTAGTGTGGGAGGCCTGTGTGGCGGGACCCGGCCCTTTGGAATCTAATGCTATGTCCCGGTAGGTAGCGTCACCATTGAATTAGAAGACACACATATGTTGAGAATAATCTTTCTGGTCATTTGCTGCATGTCTTATTTACAATATGTAATCAAATTCTTTATCCTGACCTTATGGCACCTGGGTTGAGAACCATGATTTGAACCAAACATTGGTCTGTCACGTTCTGAGTTTGAAACTTTAGTTTGCCTTTAGCGTTTTGCTATTGCTTTTTCGTTTTCTTTTGTTTCGTTTCGTTTCTAAGTTCTGGGGTATATGTGCAGGATGTGCAGATTTGTTACTAAGGTAAACGTGTGCCATGGTGGTTTGCTGCACCTGTCAACCCATCACCTAGGCATTAAGCCCAGCATGCAGTAGCTGTTCTTCTTAACGCTCTGCCCCCCGAAAGGCCCCAGTGTGTGTTGTTCCCCTTCCTGTGTCCATGTGATCTCCTTTTTCAGCTCCCATTATAAGTGAGAATGTGGCGTTTGGTTTTCTTTCCCTGGATTAGTTTGCTGAGGATAATGACCACACATCACCACTGTTTTTGTTTTTTTAGTATAAAGAGTAGTATTTTATTGAATAAGATTTGCTCCCAGAAAAATAAGCTTAAATCTACAATGAATGCCAGACTCTACAGCAGAAAGCAATTTTCTCACTTTTCCGCACACAATGGTTCCTACTAAGTGAAAAAAAGCCATAAAATTTCATTCACAAATGTACTACTCTGTCTCAAAACATCTCACATAATCATGCACTCGACTAAAGCCATTAGATCAGTTCTTCAGTCAGGTTAAAGAAGTATCCCTCTAATAACTGACTTTTATAATGGTATCAATATCCACTCCCAGTCAGTCTGCCGTGGTTAATGGTGTACAGCATGACTGAATACAATGGAATTGATGACGCCCATATCCACGGACAAACCGTGACTTATGATGGTTTGATTTATGATTTTTCAACGTTATGATGGGCTTATTGGACTATTAGATGCGTTTCTGAGTTACACTGCGTTTATGAGTATGCGACCCTAGACTCCAGAAACAGCTGTATAAGGAAAAACAGGTGTACCTAATAAACATATGCTTAGTGACTTGGGATAAACCAATAGATGTTCACAACTGATGGAGAGCCGTGAAAGAGAGATAGCGGTAAATAGTTACAATAACACTATCTTCCTGCACCTGTCGTGGATTTCCTCCAAAAAATGCAGAATGTGGGATGCACCTAAGGCATATGAAAGAGAGAGGGCAGAAGGAGTAAGAGAGAAGTAGGAGGAAGGAAGGAAGGAAGGAAGGAAGGAAGGAAGGAAGGAAGGAAGGAAAGAAGGACGAAAGGAAGGAGTAAACACCCGGTGTTACTAAAACCCCCCAAAAAAATGGTTTCCCCCTGTGGGTAAGCCTACAATGTGGATGAATCTTGAAAATATTGTGCTACGTGTTATGTCAGTCATAACAGCTCACCTATTGTGCAATTCCGTTTATAGGAAATGTCTACAATATGGAAATCTATGCATATGGGATTGATGGCACTAGGTAGTTGCTACCTAGGGCTGAGGGTCAGGGAGAGGGTTTGAGACAGAATGAGGAGTGACTAATGTCTACAGGGTTTTTCTCTGGTCGGGGGTGATAAGACGTTCTACAATGGATTGCGAATTATAATTGAATGTGCACAACCACAGGTATACTAAAAGCCACTCAATTCATGACTTTTAATGGGGGAATCTTAAGTGGCGCACTCTCATGGAGACCACGGCAGACATAGTGAGAGAGAAAAAGGTGAGTAAACATCTGAAACGGAGGCAGAAACAGAGAGAACGAAAAGCCCTGTGAAAGGAAGGGAGAGCGAAAAGGGAAAATGGTCCTATTTAGAAATGACAGATGTGAAACTGGGGTTCACACCAACAGTGTCACTGCCAGGAAGGAGGGTCATGCTAGCCATGTCACCGGTAGTGTGGCCCGCAGGGACGCCGACCTGCTGGAGCGTCGTGCCAGCATGGGCTCTGGCAGCCACGTGGGCCAGCAGGAGGGACCCGCTGCACAGCTGTGGGGTGAGGATAGACTGGGTGGTGATATCGGCCATTACAGGGGCCTCTTCTGCTGGCAAGAGTGTGACAGTAGCAAGTAGATGGACAGGCCTGCGTGTGAGGACGGAATGCAGGAGGGGCTCTTGTGCGGCTGGGCGTGGGGCCCTCACGGGAACCGTGGAGAAATGGCCAGGTAACTGCGTCATGTGGGCTAGTAGATTGGCCAGGGCTTCGAACTGAAGGACAATAACGGGGAGTAGCGGTCAGGCCCTGGGAGTGTCTGAGTGTAAGTGGAGATGGGTTTGGGGTCACTGAGGGATGCGTGAGAGCCATCCCTGTGTAGGTACAGGTCATAGGGAGATAGTCTCGTGAGGCCTGTGAGTGTCTATGGTTGCCCTGGGTGCCTGGGGCTGACTGTGGCAGAAATCTGGGGAAGGCTGGAGAGAAGCTGGGAGGCCCAGGAGAGTCCCTTAAGGCAGGGGGTGAAGAGGTGAAAGAAATGGGGGAGGGTGGCAGTAAGGTCCGTGAGTTTGTAGATGATTCCTGGGTGCGGGAATCTGACTCCAGGTGCAATCTGGAGATGGTTGGAGAGTAGCTGAGAGAGACAGAAGAGTCCCTGAGGGCTGGGGGTGAGAACATGAGGGAGACTGGGGAGTAAGTCTGTGAAATTCGTGAGTTCGGTGGTGTATCGTGGGTGCCTGGAACTGACTCCAGCTGGAATCTGGAGAAGTTTTGAGAGTAGCTGAAAGAGACACAAGAGTCCCTGTGGGCTGAGGGCAAAGACCTGAGAGAGACCAGGGAGAACCTCAGTGAAGTCTGTGAGTCTGTAGGTGTTTCCGGAGTCTGGGAGGCTGACTCCCGCTGAAATCTGGGCGTGGTGGGAGAGTAGCTGGGACAGACAGGAGAGCCCCAGGGGGCTGGGGGTGAAGACATGAGAGAGACTGGGGAGTAACTCAGCGAAACTGCTGAGTTTGGTGGTGATACCTGGGTGCCTGGAACGGACTCCCGCTGAAATCTGGGCATGGATGGAGAGTAGCTGGAACACACAGGAGAGTCCCTGAGGGCTGGGGGTGAAGACATGAGAGAGACCGGGGAGTACCTCAGTGAAACTGGTGAGTTTGGTGGTGACTCCGGGGTGCCTGGAACTGACCCCAGCTGAAATGTGGGCGTGGTTGGAGAGTAGCTGGGACAGACGGGAGAGTCCCTGAGGGATGGTGAAGACATGAGAGAGACTGGGGAGTAACGCAGTGAAATTGGTGAGTTTGATGGTGATTCCTGGGTGCCTGGAACTGACTCCCGCTGAAGCGTGGGCGTGGTTGGAGAGTAGCTGGGACACACAGGAGAGTCCCTGAGGGTTGGAGATAAAGACGTGCTAGAGACTGAGGAGTAACTGAGTGAAATTGGTGAGTTTGGTGGTGAGTCCGGGGTGCCTGGAACTGACTCCAGCTGAAATGTGGGCGTGGTTGGAGAGTAGCTGGGACAGACGGGAGAGTCCCTGAGGGATGGTGAAGACATGAGAGAGACTGGGGAGTAACGCAGTGAAATTGGTGAGTTTGGTGGTGATTTCTGGGTGCCTGCAACGAACTCCCGCTGAAGTGTGGGCGTGTTTGGAGAGTAGCTGGGACAGACAGGCGAGTCCCTGAGGGTTGGAGATAAAGACGTGCTGGAGACTGGGGAGTAACTCAGTGAAAGTGGTGGGCTTGGTGGTGATCCCTGGGTTCCTGGAACTGACCCGCGCTGAAATGTGGGCGTGGTTGGAGAGTAGCTGGGACAGACTGGAGGGTCCATAAGGGCTGGGGGTGAAGACGTGAGAGAGACTGGCGAGGATCCCACTGAGGTCTGTGAGTCTGTAGGTGTTTCTGGGGTGTGGGGTAGAGACTGCCGCTGAAATCTGGGCGTAGTTGGAGAGTAGCTGGGACAGACAGGCGAGTCATGGGTGGCTGGGGGTGAGCTGCTGGATGATGGCAGTAAGAACATATGGTATATTATTGATGAATGAGGTGACTGTGGAGAATCTCCAGAGAAGGACACGGGAGAACACAATGACATGAGTGACTGTCCTGCTTGGTTAGGAAAGGGAAACGTAAAGTTGTGGAGTTCTGTTGATGATGGATGTGAGAGCGGTGAAGCCCTGCGGGGTGATGTAGAGTACTTCCACATCCCTGGTGAGGAGCTGCCCCTTGGGTCTGAGTTTCTGGGAGGGGAGAGGGAGAAGCTGGGTGAGGCAGGCATGAATCTTGAGGAGTCAGGGCTGGGGGACCGCTCATATTCTCCCGAGACGTGTGAGTCTCTGGGGGACTCCTGGGTGCATGGGGCTGACTCCCGCAGGAACCTGGGGATGGCTGGAGAGTAACTGGGAGCCACAGGAGAGTCCCTGAGGCCTGGGGGTGAAGAGATGAAAGACACAGGGGTGGAGCACCGTGAGGCTCGTGAGTTTGTAGGTGATTCCTGGGTGTGGGGGGCTGACTCCAGCTGAAATCTGGGGTTGTTTGGAGAGTAGCTGGGAGACACAGGAGACCCCCCGAGAGCTGGGGGTGAGCTGCTGGGTGATGGCAGCAAGAACATGTGGTATATTATTGATGAACGTGGGGACTCTGAGGAATCCTCAGAGGAGGACACGGGAGAGCCCAATGGCTTCATTGATTGCCCATCACGGTGAGGACAGGGAAATGGGAGCTTGTGGGATTCTGGTGATGACAGAGGTGAGTGTGGTGAAGCCCTAGGGGATGGTGAATGGTAGCTCCGGATCCCTGGTGAGGAGCTTCCCCTTAAGCCTGAGTTTCTGATAGGGGAGAGGGAGAAGCTGGGTGAAGCTCGCATGGACCTTGGGGAGTCCGGGCTGGGGGACCGTTCATAAGAAGAGCCAGACAAGACCCTACTGTTCTTAGGTGCAGACATGATTAGGAAACCTGCAGCTCCCAGGGGCCCCTACTAATTTTCTAACTCGCAGAAAGAAGGAGTGTGTGTGCGTGTGTGTGTGCGTGTGTGTGTGTGTGTGTGTGTGTGCGGTGTGAGGTATGTGCCCCTTAAGAAAATGGAAATCAACCAACCAATGAGACAGACAGACAGACAGACAGACAGACAGAGATTCACTTGCCCAAGTGTTCTGTCCTGTCCTCTGAATCCGCTTCCAAGTCGCAAGACGCTGTGAGCTCCAAGTCCACGCAGAGTCCGCCAAACGCTCCGGCCGCTGATCCGCTCCGCGAAGATCTGAGTACCGGCCAGCCAGGGTGGGTTTAAATAGCCTCGGGCGCAGCCTAGCAGCGGAAAGGGCGGAGCTTCACTCCTCCTTTCCATCAGTCACCCCCAACTTTCCCAGGCTACACCTCGTGGGAAACTGTTCTCCTGCTTTGATTTCATGCGCCACCTTTAGGACAATCTAAGAACTTACAAGTTTTCTTGGCCAGATATGTTAGGAATTGTATGCACTGAAACACTGAAAACCAACTAGTGGTTCTGTGGTTCCCACGTTGTGGTTTTGACACCAGCAGCATCCTTGCCACAATCAAAACCCGGAGATCCACAGATCTGCGTTGTAACAAGACCTCCCCCTGACCCTGATGCATGGCAGTTTAAGAAGTCTTTCCGTGTAAGCGAAAAGACTTTGAAGAAAAGGTGGAGATATGCGTTGTATAAACATTCTTTTGCTCTGGAACCACGTAGAGACTTGGGAGCCAGTTGGGTGGAGCATTCGTTGGATGAGGGTGCTCGGGTTAGGAATATCAAGGTGTGGCTCCAGATAATCCAATCATCTAATTAAGATTCCAGTTATGCTCATCTGTTTCAAAATTCCGTTTGGGTAAATTCTTTTAGTCAGACTGAGAATGGCAAAGCCTCAACCCCAATTTCCAGGGAGGGTTGAGAGCCTCAGGTGGAGTTGATCACCAATAGCCTATGGTTTAACCCATCATGCCTATAGAATGAGGTCTCCATAAAAACCCAAAAGGACTGGGATCAGAGAGCTTCTGGATAACACTTCCTGGAAGGTAGTGCGCCCCTCCCCACATGCCGGGCCCCACATTAATTTCTGAACTTTTTGCAATGTCCGCTAAAATACAACGGCAACTGTAAGTGCTTCCCTGCGTGCTGTGAGCTCTTCCAGCAAATGAATGCAACTAAATCTGGGAGTGGTGGCAACCTGATTTATAGCCAGTTGCTGAGAAGCACAGGTAAAACCACGTTTTACAATGCTTCCCATTGTTATTAGTGTGGGAGGCCTGTGTGGCGGGACCCGGCCCTTTGGAATCTAATGCTATGTCCCGGTAGGTAGCGTCACCATTGAATTAGAAGACACACATATGTTGAGAATAATCTTTCTGGTCATTTGCTGCATGTCTTATTTACAATATGTAATCAAATTCTTTATCCTGACCTTATGGCACCTGGGTTGAGAACCATGATTTGAACCAAACATTGGTCTGTCACGTTCTGAGTTTGAAACTTTAGTTTGCCTTTAGCGTTTTGCTATTGCTTTTTCGTTTTCTTTTGTTTCGTTTCGTTTCTAAGTTCTGGGGTATATGTGCAGGATGTGCAGATTTGTTACTAAGGTAAACGTGTGCCATGGTGGTTTGCTGCACCTGTCAACCCATCACCTAGGCATTAAGCCCAGCATGCAGTAGCTGTTCTTCTTAACGCTCTGCCCCCCGAAAGGCCCCAGTGTGTGTTGTTCCCCTTCCTGTGTCCATGTGATCTCCTTTTTCAGCTCCCATTATAAGTGAGAATGTGGCGTTTGGTTTTCTTTCCCTGGATTAGTTTGCTGAGGATAATGACCACACATCACCACTGTTTTTGTTTTTTTAGTATAAAGAGTAGTATTTTATTGAATAAGATTTGCTCCCAGAAAAATAAGCTTAAATCTACAATGAATGCCAGACTCTACAGCAGAAAGCAATTTTCTCACTTTTCCGCACACAATGGTTCCTACTAAGTGAAAAAAAGCCATAAAATTTCATTCACAAATGTACTACTCTGTCTCAAAACATCTCACATAATCATGCACTCGACTAAAGCCATTAGATCAGTTCTTCAGTCAGGTTAAAGAAGTATCCCTCTAATAACTGACTTTTATAATGGTATCAATATCCACTCCCAGTCAGTCTGCCGTGGTTAATGGTGTACAGCATGACTGAATACAATGGAATTGATGACGCCCATATCCACGGACAAACCGTGACTTATGATGGTTTGATTTATGATTTTTCAACGTTATGATGGGCTTATTGGACTATTAGATGCGTTTCTGAGTTACACTGCGTTTATGAGTATGCGACCCTAGACTCCAGAAACAGCTGTATAAGGAAAAACAGGTGTACCTAATAAACATATGCTTAGTGACTTGGGATAAACCAATAGATGTTCACAACTGATGGAGAGCCGTGAAAGAGAGATAGCGGTAAATAGTTACAATAACACAATCTTCCTGCACCTGTCGTGGATTTCCTCCAAAAAATGCAGAATGTGGGATGCACCTAAGGCATATGAAAGAGAGAGGGCAGAAGGAGTAAGAGAGAAGGAGGAGGAAGGAAGGAAGGAAGGAAGGAAGGAAGGAAGGAAGGAAAGAAGGAAGGTAGGAAAGAAGGAAGGAAGGAAGGAAGGAAGGAAGGAAGGAAGGAAAGAAGGATGAAAGGAAGGAGTAAACACCCGGTGTTACTAAAACCCCCCCAAAAAATGGTTTCCCCCTGTGGGTAAGCCTACAATGTGGATGAATCTTGAAAATATTGTGCTACGTGTTATGTCAGTCATAACAGCTCACCTATTGTGCAATTCCGTTTATAGGAAATGTCTACAATATGGAAATCTATGCATATGGGATTGATGGCACTAGGTAGTTGCTACCTAGGGCTGAGGGTCAGGGAGAGGGTTTGAGACAGAATGAGGAGTGACTAATGTCTACAGGGTTTTTCTCTGGTCGGGGGTGATAAGACGTTCTACAATGGATTGCGAATTATAATTGAATGTGCACAACCACAGGTATACTAAAAGCCACTCAATTCATGACTTTTAATGGGGGAATCTTAAGTGGCGCACTCTCATGGAGACCACGGCAGACATAGTGAGAGAGAAAAAGGTGAGTAAATATCTGAAACGGAGGCAGAAACAGAGAGAACGAAAAGCCCTGTGAAAGGAAGGGAGAGCGAAAAGGGAAAATGGTCCTATTTAGAAATGACAGATGTGAAACTGGGGTTCACACCAACAGTGTCACTGCCAGGAAGGAGGGTCATGCTAGCCATGTCACCGGTAGTGTGGCCCGCAGGGACGCCGACCTGCTGGAGCGTCGTGCCAGCATGGGCTCTGGCAGCCACGTGGGCCAGCAGGAGGGACCCGCTGCACAGCTGTGGGGTGAGGATAGACTGGGTGGTGATATCGGCCATTACAGGGGCCTCTTCTGCTGGCAAGAGTGTGACAGTAGCAAGTAGATGGACAGGCCTGCGTGTGAGGACGGAATGCAGGAGGGGCTCTTGTGCGGCTGGGCGTGGGGCCCTCACGGGAACCGTGGAGAAATGGCCAGGTAACTGCGTCATGTGGGCTAGTAGATTGGCCAGGGCTTCGAACTGAAGGACAATAACGGGGAGTAGCGGTCAGGCCCTGGGAGTGTCTGAGTGTAAGTGGAGATGGGTTTGGGGTCACTGAGGGATGCGTGAGAGCCATCCCTGTGTAGGTACAGGTCATAGGGAGATAGTCTCGTGAGGCCTGTGAGTGTCTATGGTTGCCCTGGGTGCCTGGGGCTGACTGTGGCAGAAATCTGGGGAAGGCTGGAGAGAAGCTGGGAGGCCCAGGAGAGTCCCTTAAGGCAGGGGGTGAAGAGGTGAAAGAAATGGGGGAGGGTGGCAGTAAGGTCCGTGAGTTTGTAGATGATTCCTGGGTGCGGGAATCTGACTCCAGGTGCAATCTGGAGATGGTTGGAGAGTAGCTGAGAGAGACAGAAGAGTCCCTGAGGGCTGGGGGTGAGAACATGAGGGAGACTGGGGAGTAAGTCTGTGAAATTCGTGAGTTCGGTGGTGTATCGTGGGTGCCTGGAACTGACTCCAGCTGGAATCTGGAGAAGTTTTGAGAGTAGCTGAAAGAGACACAAGAGTCCCTGTGGGCTGAGGGCAAAGACCTGAGAGAGACCAGGGAGAACCTCAGTGAAGTCTGTGAGTCTGTAGGTGTTTCCGGAGTCTGGGAGGCTGACTCCCGCTGAAATCTGGGCGTGGTGGGAGAGTAGCTGGGACAGACAGGAGAGCCCCAGGGGGCTGGGGGTGAAGACATGAGAGAGACTGGGGAGTAACTCAGCGAAACTGCTGAGTTTGGTGGTGATACCTGGGTGCCTGGAACGGACTCCCGCTGAAATCTGGGCATGGATGGAGAGTAGCTGGAACACACAGGAGAGTCCCTGAGGGCTGGGGGTGAAGACATGAGAGAGACCGGGGAGTACCTCAGTGAAACTGGTGAGTTTGGTGGTGACTCCGGGGTGCCTGGAACTGACCCCAGCTGAAATGTGGGCGTGGTTGGAGAGTAGCTGGGACAGACGGGAGAGTCCCTGAGGGATGGTGAAGACATGAGAGAGACTGGGGAGTAACGCAGTGAAATTGGTGAGTTTGATGGTGATTCCTGGGTGCCTGGAACTGACTCCCGCTGAAGCGTGGGCGTGGTTGGAGAGTAGCTGGGACACACAGGAGAGTCCCTGAGGGTTGGAGATAAAGACGTGCTAGAGACTGAGGAGTAACTGAGTGAAATTGGTGAGTTTGGTGGTGAGTCCGGGGTGCCTGGAACTGACTCCAGCTGAAATGTGGGCGTGGTTGGAGAGTAGCTGGGACAGACGGGAGAGTCCCTGAGGGATGGTGAAGACATGAGAGAGACTGGGGAGTAACGCAGTGAAATTGGTGAGTTTGGTGGTGATTTCTGGGTGCCTGCAACGAACTCCCGCTGAAGTGTGGGCGTGTTTGGAGAGTAGCTGGGACAGACAGGCGAGTCCCTGAGGGTTGGAGATAAAGACGTGCTGGAGACTGGGGAGTAACTCAGTGAAAGTGGTGGGCTTGGTGGTGATCCCTGGGTTCCTGGAACTGACCCGCGCTGAAATGTGGGCGTGGTTGGAGAGTAGCTGGGACAGACTGGAGGGTCCATAAGGGCTGGGGGTGAAGACGTGAGAGAGACTGGCGAGGATCCCACTGAGGTCTGTGAGTCTGTAGGTGTTTCTGGGGTGTGGGGTAGAGACTGCCGCTGAAATCTGGGCGTAGTTGGAGAGTAGCTGGGACAGACAGGCGAGTCATGGGTGGCTGGGGGTGAGCTGCTGGATGATGGCAGTAAGAACATATGGTATATTATTGATGAATGAGGTGACTGTGGAGAATCTCCAGAGAAGGACACGGGAGAACACAATGACATGAGTGACTGTCCTGCTTGGTTAGGAAAGGGAAACGTAAAGTTGTGGAGTTCTGTTGATGATGGATGTGAGAGCGGTGAAGCCCTGCGGGGTGATGTAGAGTACTTCCACATCCCTGGTGAGGAGCTGCCCCTTGGGTCTGAGTTTCTGGGAGGGGAGAGGGAGAAGCTGGGTGAGGCAGGCATGAATCTTGAGGAGTCAGGGCTGGGGGACCGCTCATATTCTCCCGAGACGTGTGAGTCTCTGGGGGACTCCTGGGTGCATGGGGCTGACTCCCGCAGGAACCTGGGGATGGCTGGAGAGTAACTGGGAGCCACAGGAGAGTCCCTGAGGCCTGGGGGTGAAGAGATGAAAGACACAGGGGTGGAGCACCGTGAGGCTCGTGAGTTTGTAGGTGATTCCTGGGTGTGGGGGGCTGACTCCAGCTGAAATCTGGGGTTGTTTGGAGAGTAGCTGGGAGACACAGGAGACCCCCCGAGAGCTGGGGGTGAGCTGCTGGGTGATGGCAGCAAGAACATGTGGTATATTATTGATGAACGTGGGGACTCTGAGGAATCCTCAGAGGAGGACACGGGAGAGCCCAATGGCTTCATTGATTGCCCATCACGGTGAGGACAGGGAAATGGGAGCTTGTGGGATTCTGGTGATGACAGAGGTGAGTGTGGTGAAGCCCTAGGGGATGGTGAATGGTAGCTCCGGATCCCTGGTGAGGAGCTTCCCCTTAAGCCTGAGTTTCTGATAGGGGAGAGGGAGAAGCTGGGTGAAGCTCGCATGGACCTTGGGGAGTCCGGGCTGGGGGACCGTTCATAAGAAGAGCCAGACAAGACCCTACTGTTCTTAGGTGCAGACATGATTAGGAAACCTGCAGCTCCCAGGGGCCCCTACTAATTTTCTAACTCGCAGAAAGAAGGAGTGTGTGTGCGTGTGTGTGCGTGTGTGTGTGTGTGTGTGTGTGCGGTGTGAGGTATGTGCCCCTTAAGAAAATGGAAATCAACCAACCAATGAGACAGACAGACAGACAGACAGACAGAGATTCACTTGCCCAAGTGTTCTGTCCTGTCCTCTGAATCCGCTTCCAAGTCGCAAGACGCTGTGAGCTCCAAGTCCACGCAGAGTCCGCCAAACGCTCCGGCCGCTGATCCGCTCCGCGAAGATCTGAGTACCGGCCAGCCAGGGTGGGTTTAAATAGCCTCGGGCGCAGCCTAGCAGCGGAAAGGGCGGAGCTTCACTCCTCCTTTCCATCAGTCACCCCCAACTTTCCCAGGCTACACCTCGTGGGAAACTGTTCTCCTGCTTTGATTTCATGCGCCACCTTTAGGACAATCTAAGAACTTACAAGTTTTCTTGGCCAGATATGTTAGGAATTGTATGCACTGAAACACTGAAAACCAACTAGTGGTTCTGTGGTTCCCACGTTGTGGTTTTGACACCAGCAGCATCCTTGCCACAATCAAAACCCGGAGATCCACAGATCTGCGTTGTAACAAGACCTCCCCCTGACCCTGATGCATGGCAGTTTAAGAAGTCTTTCCGTGTAAGCGAAAAGACTTTGAAGAAAAGGTGGAGATATGCGTTGTATAAACATTCTTCTGCTCTGGAACCACGTAGAGACTTGGGAGCCAGTTGGGTGGAGCATTCGTTGGATGAGGGTGCTCGGGTTAGGAATATCAAGGTGTGGCTCCAGATAATCCAATCATCTAATTAAGATTCCAGTTATGCTCATCTGTTTCAAAATTCCGTTTGGGTAAATTCTTTTAGTCAGACTGAGAATGGCAAAGCCTCAACCCCAATTTCCAGGGAGGGTTGAGAGCCTCAGGTGGAGTTGATCACCAATAGCCTATGGTTTAACCCATCATGCCTATAGAATGAGGTCTCCATAAAAACCCAAAAGGACTGGGATCAGAGAGCTTCTGGATAACACTTCCTGGAAGGTAGTGCGCCCCTCCCCACATGCCGGGCCCCACATTAATTTCTGAACTTTTTGCAATGTCCGCTAAAATACAACGGCAACTGTAAGTGCTTCCCTGCGTGCTGTGAGCTCTTCCAGCAAATGAATGCAACTAAATCTGGGAGTGGTGGCAACCTGATTTATAGCCAGTTGCTGAGAAGCACAGGTAAAACCACGTAGGGCTTCCCATTGTTATTAGTGTGGGAGGCCTGTGTGGCGGGACCCGGCCCTTTGGAATCTAATGCTATGTCCCGGTAGGTAGCGTCACCATTGAATTAGAAGACACACATATGTTGAGAATAATCTTTCTGGTCATTTGCTGCATGTCTTATTTACAATATGTAATCAAATTCTTTATCCTGACCTTATGGCACCTGGGTTGAGAACCATGATTTGAACCAAACATTGGTCTGTCACGTTCTGAGTTTGAAACTTTAGTTTGCCTTTAGCGTTTTGCTATTGCTTTTTCGTTTTCTTTTGTTTCGTTTCGTTTCTAAGTTCTGGGGTATATGTGCAGGATGTGCAGATTTCTTACTAAGGTAAACGTGTGCCATGGTGGTTTGCTGCACCTGTCAACCCATCACCTAGGCATTAAGCCCAGCATGCAGTAGCTGTTCTTCTTAACGCTCTGCCCCCCGAAAGGCCCCAGTGTGTGTTGTTCCCCTTCCTGTGTCCATGTGATCTCCTTTTTCAGCTCCCATTATAAGTGAGAATGTGGCGTTTGGTTTTCTTTCCCTGGATTAGTTTGCTGAGGATAATGACCACACATCACCACTGTTTTTGTTTTTTTAGTATAAAGAGTAGTATTTTATTGAATAAGATTTGCTCCCAGAAAAATAAGCTTAAATCTACAATGAATGCCAGACTCTACAGCAGAAAGCAATTGTCTCACTTTTCCGCACACAATGGTTCCTACTAAGTGAAAAAAAGCCATAAAATTTCATTCACAAATGTACTACTCTGTCTCAAAACATCTCACATAATCATGCACTCGACTAAAGCCATTAGATCAGTTCTTCAGTCAGGATAAAGAAGTATCCCTCTAATAACTGACTTTTATAATGGTATCAATATCCACTCCCAGTCAGTCTGCCGTGGTTAATGGTGTACAGCATGACTGAATACAATGGAATTGATGACGCCCATATCCACGGACAAACCGTGACTTATGATGGTTTGATTTATGATTTTTCAACGTTATGATGGGCTTATTGGACTATTAGATGCGTTTCTGAGTTACACTGGGTTTATGAGTATGCGACCCTAGACTCCAGAAACAGCTGTATAATGAAAAACAGGTGTACCTAATAAACATATGCTTAGTGACTTGGGATAAACCAATAGATGTTCACAACTGATGGAGAGCCGTGAAAGAGAGATAGCGGTAAATAGTTACAATAACACCATCTTCCTGCACCTGTCGTGGATTTCCTCCAAAAAATGCAGAATGTGGGATGCACCTAAGGCATATGGAAGAGAGAGGGCAGAAGGAGTAAGAGTGAAGTAGGAGGAAGGAAGGAAGGAAGGAAGGAAGGAAGGAAGGAAGGAAGGAAAGAAGGAAGGTAGGAAAGAAGGAAGGAAGGAAGGAAGGAAGGAAGGAAGGAAAGAAGGACGAAAGGAAGGAGTAAACACCCGGTGTTACTAAAACCCCCCAAAAAAATGGTTTCCCCCTATGGGTAAGCCTACAATGTGGATGAATCTTGAAAATATTGTGCTACGTGTTATGTCAGTCATAACAGCTCACCTATTGTGCAATTCCGTTTATAGGAAATGTCTACAATATGGAAATCTATGCATATGGGATTGATGGCACTAGGTAGTTGCTACCTAGGGCTGAGGGTCAGGGAGAGGGTTTGAGACAGAATGAGGAGTGACTAATGTCTACAGGGTTTTTCTCTGGTCGGGGGTGATAAGACGTTCTACAATGGACTGCGAATTATAATTGAATGTGCACAACCACAGGTGTACTAAAAGCCACTCAATTCATGACTTTTAATGGGGGAATCTTAAGTGGCGCACTCCCATGGAGACCACATCAGACACAGTGAGAGAGAAAAAGGTGAGTAAATATCTGAAACGGAGGCAGAAACAGAGAGAACGAAAAGCCCTGTGAAAGGAAGGGAGAGCGAAAAGGGAAAATGGTCCTATTTAGAAATGACAGATGTGAAACTGGGGTTCACATCAACAGTGTCACTGCCAGGAAGGAGGGTCATGCTAGCCATGTCACCGGTAGTGTGGCCCGCAGGGACGCCGACATGCTGGAGCGTCGTGCCAGCATGGGCTCTGGCAGCCACGTGGGCCAGCAGGAGGGACCCGCTGCACAGCTGTGGGGTGAGGATAGACTGGGTGGTGATATCGGCCATTACAGGGGCCTCTTCTGCTGGCAAGAGTGTGACAGTAGCAAGTAGATGGACAGGCCTGCGTGTGAAGACGGAATACAGGAGGGGCTCTTGTGCGGCTGGGCGTGGGGCCCTCACGGGAACCGTGGAGAAATGGCCAGGTAACTGCGTCATGTGGGCTAGTAGATTGGCCAGGGCTTCGAACTGAAGGACAATAACGGGGAGTAGCGGTCAGGCCCTGGGAGTGTCTGAGTGTAAGTGGAGATGGGTTTGGGGTCACTGAGGGATGCGTGAGAGCCATCCCTGTGTAGGTACAGGTCATAGGGAGATAGTCTCGTGAGGCCTGTGAGTGTCTATGGTTGCCCTGGGTGCCTGGGGCTGACTGTGGCAGAAATCTGGGGAAGGCTGGAGAGAAGCTGGGAGGCCCAGGAGAGTCCCTTAAGGCAGGGGGTGAAGAGGTGAAAGAAATGGGGGAGGGTGGCAGTAAGGTCCGTGAGTTTGTAGATGATTCCTGGGTGCGGGAAGCTGACTCCAGGTGCAATCTGGAGATGGTTGGAGAGTAGCTGAGAGAGACAGAAGAGTCCCTGAGGGCTGGGGGTGAGAACATGAGGGAGACTGGGGAGTAAGTCAGTGAAATTCGTGAGTTCGGTGGTGTATCGTGGGTGCCTGGAACTGACTCCAGCTGGAATCTGGAGAAGTTTTGAGAGTAGCTGAAAGAGACACAAGAGTCCCTGTGGGCTGAGGGCAAAGACCTGAGAGAGACCAGGGAGGACCTCAGTGAAGTCTGTGAGTCTGTAGGTGATTCCGGAGTGTGGGAGGCTGACTCCCGCTGAAATCTGGGCGTGGTGGGAGAGTAGCTGGGACAGACAGGAGAGTCCCAGGGGGCTGGGGGTGAAGACATGAGAGAGACTGGGGAGTAACTCAGCGAAACTGCTGAGTTTGGTGGTGATACCTGGGTGCCTGGAACGGACTCCCGCTGAAATCTGGGCATGGATGGAGAGTAGCTGGGACACACAGGAGAGTCCCTGAGGGCTGGGGGTGAAGACATGAGAGAGACCGGGGAGTACCTCAGTGAAACTGGTGAGTTTGGTGGTGAGTCCGGGGTGCCTGGAACTGACCCCAGCTGAAATGTGGGCGTGGTTGGAGAGTAGCTGGGACAGACGGGAGAGTCCCTGAGGGATGGTGAAGACACGAGAGAGACTGGGGAGTAACGCAGTGAAATTGGTGAGTTTGATGGTGATTCCTGGGTGCCTGGAACTGACTCCCGCTGAAGTGTGGGCGTGGTTGGAGAGTAGCTGGGACACACAGGAGAGTCCCTGAGGGTTGGAGATAAAGGCGTGCTAGAGACTGAGGAGTAACTGAGTGAAATTGGTGAGTTTGGTGGTGAGTCCGGGGTGCCTGGAACTGACTCCAGCTGAAATGTGGGCGTGGTTGGAGAGTAGCTGGGACAGACGGGAGAGTCCCTGAGGGATGGTGAAGACATGAGAGAGACTGGGGAGTAACGCAGTGAAATTGGTGAGTTTGGTGGTGATTTCTGGGTGCCTGCAACGAACTCCCGCTGAAGTGTGGGCGTGTTTGGAGAGTAGCTGGGACAGACAGGCGAGTCCCTGAGGGTTGGAGATAAAGACGTGCTGGAGACTGGGGAGTAACTCAGTGAAAGTGGTGGGCTTGGTGGTGATCCCTGGTTTCCTGGAACTGACCCGCGCTGAAATGTGGGCGTGGTTGGAGAGTAGCTGGGACAGACTGGAGGGTCCGTAAGGGCTGGGGTTGAAGACGTGAGAGAGACTGGCGAGGATCCCACTGAGGTCTGTGAGTTTGTAGGTGTTTCTGGGGTGTGGGGTAGAGACTGCCGCTGAAATCTGGGCGTAGTTGGAGAGTAGCTGGGACAGACAGGCGAGTCATGGGTGGCTGGGGGTGAGCTGCTGGATGATGGCAGTAAGAACATATGGTATATTATTGATGAATGAGGTGACTGTGGAGAATCTCCAGAGGAGGACACGGGAGAACACAATGACATGAGTGACTGTCCTGCTTGGTTAGGAAAGGGAAACGTAAAGTTGTGGAGTTCTGTTGATGATGGATGTGAGAGTGGTGAAGCCCTGCGGGGTGATGTAGAGTACTTCCACATCCCTGGTGAGGAGCTGCCCCTTGGGTCTGAGTTTCTGGGAGGGGAGAGGGAGAAGCTGGGTGAGGCAGGCATGAATCTTGAGGAGTCAGGGCTGGGGGACCGCTCATATTCTCCCGAGACGTGTGAGTCTCTGGGGGACTCCTGGGTGCATGGGGCTGACTCCCGCAGGAACCTGGGGATGGCTGGAGAGTAACTGGGAGCCACAGGAGAGTCCCTGAGGCCTGGGGGTGAAGAGATGAAAGACACAGGGGTGGAGCACCGTGAGGCTCGTGAGTTTGTAGGTGATTCCTGGGTGTGGGGGGCTGACTCCAGCTGAAATCTGGGGTTGTTTGGAGAGTAGCTGGGAGACACAGGAGACCCCCCGAGAGCTGGGGGTGAGCTGCTGGGTGATGGCAGTAAGAACATGTGGTATATTATTGATGAACGTGGGGACTCTGAGGAATCCTCAGAGGAGGACACGGGAGAGCCCAATGGCTTCATTGATTGCCCATCACGGTGAGGACAGGGAAATGGGAGCTTGTGGGATTCTGGTGATGACAGAGGTGAGTGTGGTGAAGCCCTAGGGGATGGTGAATGGTAGCTCCGGATCCCTGGTGAGGAGCTTCCCCTTAAGCCTGAGTTTCTGATAGGGGAGAGGGAGAAGCTGGGTGAAGCTCGCATGGACCTTGGGGAGTCCGGGCTGGGGGACCGTTCATAAGAAGAGCCAGACAAGACCCTACTGTTCTTAGGTGCAGACATGATTAGGAAACCTGCAGCTCCCAGGGGCCCCTACTAATTTTCTAACTCGCAGAAAGAAGGAGTGTGTGTGCGTGTGTGTGCGTGCGTGTGTGTGTGTGTGTGTGTGTGCGGTGTGAGGTATGTGCCCCTTAAGAAAATGGAAATCAACCAACCAATGAGACAGACAGACAGACAGACAGACAGACAGACAGAGATTCACTTGCCCAAGTGTTCTGTCCTGTCCTCTGAATCCGCTTCCAAGTCGCAAGACGCTGTGAGCTCCAAGTCCACGCAGAGTCCGCCAAACGCTCCGGCCGCTGATCCGCTCCGCGAAGATCTGAGTACAGGCCAGCCAGGGTGGGTTTAAATAGCCTCGGGCGCAGCCTAGCAGCGGAAAGGGCGGAGCTTCACTCCTCCTTTCCATCAGTCACCCCCAACTTTCCCAGGCTACACCTCGTGGGAAACTGTTCTCCTGCTTTGATTTCATGCGCCACCTTTGGGACAATCTAAGAACTTACAAGTTTTCTTGGCCAGATATGTTAGGAATTGTATGCACTGAAACACTGAAAACCAACTAGTGGTTCTGTGGTTCCCACGTTGTGGTTTTGACACCAGCAGCATCCTTGCCACAATCAAAACCCGGAGATCCACAGATCTGCGTTGTAACAAGACCTCCCCCTGACCCTGATGCATGGCAGTTTAAGAAGTCTTTCCGTGTAAGCGAAAAGACTTTGAAGAAAAGGTGGAGATATGCGTTGTATAAACATTCTTCTGCTCTGGAACCACGTAGAGACTTGGGAGCCAGTTGGGTGGAGCATTCGTTGGATGAGGGTGCTCGGGTTAGGAATATCAAGGTGTGGCTCCAGATAATCCAATCATCTAATTAAGATTCCAGTTATGCTCATCTGTTTCAAAATTCCGTTTGGGTAAATTCTTTTAGTCAGACTGAGAATGGCAAAGCCTCAACCCCAATTTCCAGGGAGGGTTGAGAGCCTCAGGTGGAGTTGATCACCAATAGCCTATGGTTTAACCCATCATGCCTATAGAATGAGGTCTCCATAAAAACCCAAAAGGACTGGGATCAGAGAGCTTCTGGATAACACTTCCTGGAAGGTAGTGCGCCCCTCCCCACATGCCGGGCCCCACATTAATTTCTGAACTTTTTGCAATGTCCGCTAAAATACAATGGCAACTGTAAGTGCTTCCCTGCGTGCTGTGAGCTCTTCCAGCAAATGAATGCAACTAAATCTGGGAGTGGTGGCAACCTGATTTATAGCCAGTTGCTGAGAAGCACAGGTAAAACCACGTTTTACAATGCTTCCCATTGTTATTAGTGTGGGAGGCCTGTGTGGCGGGACCCGGCCCTTTGGAATCTAATGCTATGTCCCGGTAGGTAGCGTCACCATTGAATTAGAAGACACACATATGTTGAGAATAATCTTTCTGGTCATTTGCTGCATGTCTTATTTACAATATGTAATCAAATTCTTTATCCTGACCTTATGGCACCTGGGTTGAGAACCATGATTTGAACCAAACATTGGTCTGTCACGTTCTGAGTTTGAAACTTTAGTTTGCCTTTAGCGTTTTGCTATTGCTTTTTCGTTTTCTTTTGTTTCGTTTCGTTTCTAAGTTCTGGGGTATATGTGCAGGATGTGCAGATTTCTTACTAAGGTAAACGTGTGCCATGGTGGTTTGCTGCACCTGTCAACCCATCACCTAGGCATTAAGCCCAGCATGCAGTAGCTGTTCTTCTTAACGCTCTGCCCCCCGAAAGGCCCCAGTGTGTGTTGTTCCCCTTCCTGTGTCCATGTGATCTCCTTTTTCAGCTCCCATTATAAGTGAGAATGTGGCGTTTGGTTTTCTTTCCCTGGATTAGTTTGCTGAGGATAATGACCACACATCACCACTGTTTTTGTTTTTTTAGTATAAAGAGTAGTATTTTATTGAATAAGATTTGCTCCCAGAAAAATAAGCTTAAATCTACAATGAATGCCAGACTCTACAGCAGAAAGCAATTTTCTCACTTTTCCGCACACAATGGTTCCTACTAAGTGAAAAAAAGCCATAAAATTTCATTCACAAATGTACTACTCTGTCTCAAAACATCTCACATAATCATGCACTCGACTAAAGCCATTAGATCAGTTCTTCAGTCAGGATAAAGAAGTATCCCTCTAATAACTGACTTTTATAATGGTATCAATATCCACTCCCAGTCAGTCTGCCGTGGTTAATGGTGTACAGCATGACTGAATACAATGGAATTGATGACGCCCATATCCACGGACAAACCGTGACTTATGATGGTTTGATTTATGATTTTTCAACGTTATGATGGGCTTATTGGACTATTAGATGCGTTTCTGAGTTACACTGGGTTTATGAGTATGCGACCCTAGACTCCAGAAACAGCTGTATAATGAAAAACAGGTGTACCTAATAAACATATGCTTAGTGACTTGGGATAAACCAATAGATGTTCACAACTGATGGAGAGCCGTGAAAGAGAGATAGCGGTAAATAGTTACAATAACACCATCTTCCTGCACCTGTCGTGGATTTCCTCCAAAAAATGCAGAATGTGGGATGCACCTAAGGCATATGGAAGAGAGAGGGCAGAAGGAGTAAGAGTGAAGTAGGAGGAAGGAAGGAAGGAAGGAAGGAAGGAAGGAAGGAAGGAAGGAAAGAAGGAAGGTAGGAAAGAAGGAAGGAAGGAAGGAAGGAAGGAAGGAAGGAAAGAAGGACGAAAGGAAGGAGTAAACACCCGGTGTTACTAAAACCCCCCAAAAAAATGGTTTCCCCCTATGGGTAAGCCTACAATGTGGATGAATCTTGAAAATATTGTGCTACGTGTTATGTCAGTCATAACAGCTCACCTATTGTGCAATTCCGTTTATAGGAAATGTCTACAATATGGAAATCTATGCATATGGGATTGATGGCACTAGGTAGTTGCTACCTAGGGCTGAGGGTCAGGGAGAGGGTTTGAGACAGAATGAGGAGTGACTAATGTCTACAGGGTTTTTCTCTGGTCGGGGGTGATAAGACGTTCTACAATGGACTGCGAATTATAATTGAATGTGCACAACCACAGGTGTACTAAAAGCCACTCAATTCATGACTTTTAATGGGGGAATCTTAAGTGGCGCACTCCCATGGAGACCACATCAGACACAGTGAGAGAGAAAAAGGTGAGTAAATATCTGAAACGGAGGCAGAAACAGAGAGAACGAAAAGCCCTGTGAAAGGAAGGGAGAGCGAAAAGGGAAAATGGTCCTATTTAGAAATGACAGATGTGAAACTGGGGTTCACATCAACAGTGTCACTGCCAGGAAGGAGGGTCATGCTAGCCATGTCACCGGTAGTGTGGCCCGCAGGGACGCCGACATGCTGGAGCGTCGTGCCAGCATGGGCTCTGGCAGCCACGTGGGCCAGCAGGAGGGACCCGCTGCACAGCTGTGGGGTGAGGATAGACTGGGTGGTGATATCGGCCATTACAGGGGCCTCTTCTGCTGGCAAGAGTGTGACAGTAGCAAGTAGATGGACAGGCCTGCGTGTGAGGACGGAATGCAGGAGGGGCTCTTGTGCGGCTGGGTGTGGGGCCCTCACGGGAACCGTGGAGAAATGGCCAGGTAACTGCGTCATGTGGGCTAGTAGATTGGCCAGGGCTTCGAACTGAAGGACAATAACGGGGAGTAGCGGTCAGGCCCTGGGAGTGTCTGAGTGTAAGTGGAGATGGGTTTGGGGTCACTGAGGGATGCGTGAGAGCCATCCCTGTGTAGGTACAGGTCATAGGGAGATAGTCTCGTGAGGCCTGTGAGTGTCTATGGTTGCCCTGGGTGCCTGGGGCTGACTGTGGCAGAAATCTGGGGAAGCCTGGAGAGAAGCTGGGAGGCCCAGGAGAGTCCCTTAAGGCAGGGGGTGAAGAGGTGAAAGAAATGGGGGAGGGTGGCAGTAAGGTCCGTGAGTTTGTAGATGATTCCTGGGTGCGGGAAGCTGACTCCAGGTGCAATCTGGAGATGGTTGGAGAGTAGCTGAGAGAGACAGAAGAGTCCCTGAGGGCTGGGGGTGAGAACATGAGGGAGACTGGGGAGTAAGTCAGTGAAATTCGTGAGTTCGGTGGTGTATCGTGGGTGCCTGGAACTGACTCCAGCTGGAATCTGGAGAAGTTTTGAGAGTAGCTGAAAGAGACACAAGAGTCCCTGTGGGCTGAGGGCAAAGACCTGAGAGAGACCAGGGAGGACCTCAGTGAAGTCTGTGAGTCTGTAGGTGATTCCGGAGTGTGGGAGGCTGACTCCCGCTGAAATCTGGGCGTGGTGGGAGAGTAGCTGGGACAGACAGGAGAGTCCCAGGGGGCTGGGGGTGAAGACATGAGAGAGACTGGGGAGTAACTCAGCGAAACTGCTGAGTTTGGTGGTGATACCTGGGTGCCTGGAACGGACTCCCGCTGAAATCTGGGCATGGATGGAGAGTAGCTGGGACACACAGGAGAGTCCCTGAGGGCTGGGGGTGAAGACATGAGAGAGACCGGGGAGTACCTCAGTGAAACTGGTGAGTTTGGTGGTGAGTCCGGGGTGCCTGGAACTGACCCCAGCTGAAATGTGGGCGTGGTTGGAGAGTAGCTGGGACAGACGGGAGAGTCCCTGAGGGATGGTGAAGACACGAGAGAGACTGGGGAGTAACGCAGTGAAATTGGTGAGTTTGATGGTGATTCCTGGGTGCCTGGAACTGACTCCCGCTGAAGTGTGGGCGTGGTTGGAGAGTAGCTGGGACACACAGGAGAGTCCCTGAGGGTTGGAGATAAAGGCGTGCTAGAGACTGAGGAGTAACTGAGTGAAATTGGTGAGTTTGGTGGTGAGTCCGGGGTGCCTGGAACTGACTCCAGCTGAAATGTGGGCGTGGTTGGAGAGTAGCTGGGACAGACGGGAGAGTCCCTGAGGGATGGTGAAGACATGAGAGAGACTGGGGAGTAACGCAGTGAAATTGGTGAGTTTGGTGGTGATTTCTGGGTGCCTGCAACGAACTCCCGCTGAAGTGTGGGCGTGTTTGGAGAGTAGCTGGGACAGACAGGCGAGTCCCTGAGGGTTGGAGATAAAGACGTGCTGGAGACTGGGGAGTAACTCAGTGAAAGTGGTGGGCTTGGTGGTGATCCCTGGTTTCCTGGAACTGACCCGCGCTGAAATGTGGGCGTGGTTGGAGAGTAGCTGGGACAGACTGGAGGGTCCGTAAGGGCTGGGGTTGAAGACGTGAGAGAGACTGGCGAGGATCCCACTGAGGTCTGTGAGTTTGTAGGTGTTTCTGGGGTGTGGGGTAGAGACTGCCGCTGAAATCTGGGCGTAGTTGGAGAGTAGCTGGGACAGACAGGCGAGTCATGGGTGGCTGGGGGTGAGCTGCTGGATGATGGCAGTAAGAACATATGGTATATTATTGATGAATGAGGTGACTGTGGAGAATCTCCAGAGGAGGACACGGGAGAACACAATGACATGAGTGACTGTCCTGCTTGGTTAGGAAAGGGAAACGTAAAGTTGTGGAGTTCTGTTGATGATGGATGTGAGAGTGGTGAAGCCCTGCGGGGTGATGTAGAGTACTTCCACATCCCTGGTGAGGAGCTGCCCCTTGGGTCTGAGTTTCTGGGAGGGGAGAGGGAGAAGCTGGGTGAGGCAGGCATGAATCTTGAGGAGTCAGGGCTGGGGGACCGCTCATATTCTCCCGAGACGTGTGAGTCTCTGGGGGACTCCTGGGTGCATGGGGCTGACTCCCGCAGGAACCTGGGGATGGCTGGAGAGTAACTGGGAGCCACAGGAGAGTCCCTGAGGCCTGGGGGTGAAGAGATGAAAGACACAGGGGTGGAGCACCGTGAGGCTCGTGAGTTTGTAGGTGATTCCTGGGTGTGGGGGGCTGACTCCAGCTGAAATCTGGGGTTGTTTGGAGAGTAGCTGGGAGACACAGGAGACCCCCCGAGAGCTGGGGGTGAGCTGCTGGGTGATGGCAGTAAGAACATGTGGTATATTATTGATGAACGTGGGGACTCTGAGGAATCCTCAGAGGAGGACACGGGAGAGCCCAATGGCTTCATTGATTGCCCATCACGGTGAGGACAGGGAAATGGGAGCTTGTGGGATTCTGGTGATGACAGAGGTGAGTGTGGTGAAGCCCTAGGGGATGGTGAATGGTAGCTCCGGATCCCTGGTGAGGAGCTTCCCCTTAAGCCTGAGTTTCTGATAGGGGAGAGGGAGAAGCTGGGTGAAGCTCGCATGGACCTTGGGGAGTCCGGGCTGGGGGACCGTTCATAAGAAGAGCCAGACAAGACCCTACTGTTCTTAGGTGCAGACATGATTAGGAAACCTGCAGCTCCCAGGGGCCCCTACTAATTTTCTAACTCGCAGAAAGAAGGAGTGTGTGTGCGTGTGTGTGCGTGCGTGTGTGTGTGTGTGTGTGTGTGCGGTGTGAGGTATGTGCCCCTTAAGAAAATGGAAATCAACCAACCAATGAGACAGACAGACAGACAGACAGACAGACAGACAGAGATTCACTTGCCCAAGTGTTCTGTCCTGTCCTCTGAATCCGCTTCCAAGTCGCAAGACGCTGTGAGCTCCAAGTCCACGCAGAGTCCGCCAAACGCTCCGGCCGCTGATCCGCTCCGCGAAGATCTGAGTACAGGCCAGCCAGGGTGGGTTTAAATAGCCTCGGGCGCAGCCTAGCAGCGGAAAGGGCGGAGCTTCACTCCTCCTTTCCATCAGTCACCCCCAACTTTCCCAGGCTACACCTCGTGGGAAACTGTTCTCCTGCTTTGATTTCATGCGCCACCTTTGGGACAATCTAAGAACTTACAAGTTTTCTTGGCCAGATATGTTAGGAATTGTATGCACTGAAACACTGAAAACCAACTAGTGGTTCTGTGGTTCCCACGTTGTGGTTTTGACACCAGCAGCATCCTTGCCACAATCAAAACCCGGAGATCCACAGATCTGCGTTGTAACAAGACCTCCCCCTGACCCTGATGCATGGCAGTTTAAGAAGTCTTTCCGTGTAAGCGAAAAGACTTTGAAGAAAAGGTGGAGATATGCGTTGTATAAACATTCTTCTGCTCTGGAACCACGTAGAGACTTGGGAGCCAGTTGGGTGGAGCATTCGTTGGATGAGGGTGCTCGGGTTAGGAATATCAAGGTGTGGCTCCAGATAATCCAATCATCTAATTAAGATTCCAGTTATGCTCATCTGTTTCAAAATTCCGTTTGGGTAAATTCTTTTAGTCAGACTGAGAATGGCAAAGCCTCAACCCCAATTTCCAGGGAGGGTTGAGAGCCTCAGGTGGAGTTGATCACCAATAGCCTATGGTTTAACCCATCATGCCTATAGAATGAGGTCTCCATAAAAACCCAAAAGGACTGGGATCAGAGAGCTTCTGGATAACACTTCCTGGAAGGTAGTGCGCCCCTCCCCACATGCCGGGCCCCACATTAATTTCTGAACTTTTTGCAATGTCCGCTAAAATACAATGGCAACTGTAAGTGCTTCCCTGCGTGCTGTGAGCTCTTCCAGCAAATGAATGCAACTAAATCTGGGAGTGGTGGCAACCTGATTTATAGCCAGTTGCTGAGAAGCACAGGTAAAACCACGTTTTACAATGCTTCCCATTGTTATTAGTGTGGGAGGCCTGTGTGGCGGGACCCGGCCCTTTGGAATCTAATGCTATGTCCCGGTAGGTAGCGTCACCATTGAATTAGAAGACACACATATGTTGAGAATAATCTTTCTGGTCATTTGCTGCATGTCTTATTTACAATATGTAATCAAATTCTTTATCCTGACCTTATGGCACCTGGGTTGAGAACCATGATTTGAACCAAACATTGGTCTGTCACGTTCTGAGTTTGAAACTTTAGTTTGCCTTTAGCGTTTTGCTATTGCTTTTTCGTTTTCTTTTGTTTCGTTTCGTTTCTAAGTTCTGGGGTATATGTGCAGGATGTGCAGATTTCTTACTAAGGTAAACGTGTGCCATGGTGGTTTGCTGCACCTGTCAACCCATCACCTAGGCATTAAGCCCAGCATGCAGTAGCTGTTCTTCTTAACGCTCTGCCCCCCGAAAGGCCCCAGTGTGTGTTGTTCCCCTTCCTGTGTCCATGTGATCTCCTTTTTCAGCTCCCATTATAAGTGAGAATGTGGCGTTTGGTTTTCTTTCCCTGGATTAGTTTGCTGAGGATAATGACCACACATCACCACTGTTTTTGTTTTTTTAGTATAAAGAGTAGTATTTTATTGAATAAGATTTGCTCCCAGAAAAATAAGCTTAAATCTACAATGAATGCCAGACTCTACAGCAGAAAGCAATTTTCTCACTTTTCCGCACACAATGGTTCCTACTAAGTGAAAAAAAGCCATAAAATTTCATTCACAAATGTACTACTCTGTCTCAAAACATCTCACATAATCATGCACTCGACTAAAGCCATTAGATCAGTTCTTCAGTCAGGATAAAGAAGTATCCCTCTAATAACTGACTTTTATAATGGTATCAATATCCACTCCCAGTCAGTCTGCCGTGGTTAATGGTGTACAGCATGACTGAATACAATGGAATTGATGACGCCCATATCCACGGACAAACCGTGACTTATGATGGTTTGATTTATGATTTTTCAACGTTATGATGGGCTTATTGGACTATTAGATGCGTTTCTGAGTTACACTGGGTTTATGAGTATGCGACCCTAGACTCCAGAAACAGCTGTATAATGAAAAACAGGTGTACCTAATAAACATATGCTTAGTGACTTGGGATAAACCAATAGATGTTCACAACTGATGGAGAGCCGTGAAAGAGAGATAGCGGTAAATAGTTACAATAACACCATCTTCCTGCACCTGTCGTGGATTTCCTCCAAAAAATGCAGAATGTGGGATGCACCTAAGGCATATGGAAGAGAGAGGGCAGAAGGAGTAAGAGTGAAGTAGGAGGAAGGAAGGAAGGAAGGAAGGAAGGAAGGAAGGAAGGAAAGAAGGAAGGTAGGAAAGAAGGAAGGAAGGAAGGAAGGAAGGAAGGAAGGAAAGAAGGACGAAAGGAAGGAGTAAACACCCGGTGTTACTAAAACCCCCCAAAAAAATGGTTTCCCCCTATGGGTAAGCCTACAATGTGGATGAATCTTGAAAATATTGTGCTACGTGTTATGTCAGTCATAACAGCTCACCTATTGTGCAATTCCGTTTATAGGAAATGTCTACAATATGGAAATCTATGCATATGGGATTGATGGCACTAGGTAGTTGCTACCTAGGGCTGAGGGTCAGGGAGAGGGTTTGAGACAGAATGAGGAGTGACTAATGTCTACAGGGTTTTTCTCTGGTCGGGGGTGATAAGACGTTCTACAATGGACTGCGAATTATAATTGAATGTGCACAACCACAGGTGTACTAAAAGCCACTCAATTCATGACTTTTAATGGGGGAATCTTAAGTGGCGCACTCCCATGGAGACCACATCAGACACAGTGAGAGAGAAAAAGGTGAGTAAATATCTGAAACGGAGGCAGAAACAGAGAGAACGAAAAGCCCTGTGAAAGGAAGGGAGAGCGAAAAGGGAAAATGGTCCTATTTAGAAATGACAGATGTGAAACTGGGGTTCACATCAACAGTGTCACTGCCAGGAAGGAGGGTCATGCTAGCCATGTCACCGGTAGTGTGGCCCGCAGGGACGCCGACATGCTGGAGCGTCGTGCCAGCATGGGCTCTGGCAGCCACGTGGGCCAGCAGGAGGGACCCGCTGCACAGCTGTGGGGTGAGGATAGACTGGGTGGTGATATCGGCCATTACAGGGGCCTCTTCTGCTGGCAAGAGTGTGACAGTAGCAAGTAGATGGACAGGCCTGCGTGTGAGGACGGAATGCAGGAGGGGCTCTTGTGCGGCTGGGCGTGGGGCCCTCACGGGAACCGTGGAGAAATGGCCAGGTAACTGCGTCATGTGGGCTAGTAGATTGGCCAGGGCTTCGAACTGAAGGACAATAACGGGGAGTAGCGGTCAGGCCCTGGGAGTGTCTGAGTGTAAGTGGAGATGGGTTTGGGGTCACTGAGGGATGCGTGAGAGCCATCCCTGTGTAGGTACAGGTCATAGGGAGATAGTCTCGTGAGGCCTGTGAGTGTCTATGGTTGCCCTGGGTGCCTGGGGCTGACTGTGGCAGAAATCTGGGGAAGGCTGGAGAGAAGCTGGGAGGCCCAGGAGAGTCCCTTAAGGCAGGGGGTGAAGAGGTGAAAGAAATGGGGGAGGGTGGCAGTAAGGTCCGTGAGTTTGTAGATGATTCCTGGGTGCGGGAAGCTGACTCCAGGTGCAATCTGGAGATGGTTGGAGAGTAGCTGAGAGAGACAGAAGAGTCCCTGAGGGCTGGGGGTGAGAACATGAGGGAGACTGGGGAGTAAGTCAGTGAAATTCGTGAGTTCGGTGGTGTATCGTGGGTGCCTGGAACTGACTCCAGCTGGAATCTGGAGAAGTTTTGAGAGTAGCTGAAAGAGACACAAGAGTCCCTGTGGGCTGAGGGCAAAGACCTGAGAGAGACCAGGGAGGACCTCAGTGAAGTCTGTGAGTCTGTAGGTGATTCCGGAGTGTGGGAGGCTGACTCCCGCTGAAATCTGGGCGTGGTGGGAGAGTAGTTGGGACAGACAGGAGAGTCCCAGGGGGCTGGGGGTGAAGACATGAGAGAGACTGGGGAGTAACTCAGCGAAACTGCTGAGTTTGGTGGTGATACCTGGGTGCCTGGAACGGACTCCCGCTGAAATCTGGGCATGGATGGAGAGTAGCTGGGACACACAGGAGAGTCCCTGAGGGCTGGGGGTGAAGACATGAGAGAGACCGGGGAGTACCTCAGTGAAACTGGTGAGTTTGGTGGTGACTCCGGGGTGCCTGGAACTGACCCCAGCTGAAATGTGGGCGTGGTTGGAGAGTAGCTGGGACAGACGGGAGAGTCCCTGAGGGATGGTGAAGACATGAGAGAGACTGGGGAGTAACGCAGTGAAATTGGTGAGTTTGATGGTGATTCCTGGGTGCCTGGAACTGACTCCCGCTGAAGTGTGGGCGTGGTTGGAGAGTAGCTGGGACACACAGGAGAGTCCCTGAGGGTTGGAGATAAAGGCGTGCTAGAGACTGAGGAGTAACTGAGTGAAATTGGTGAGTTTGGTGGTGAGTCCGGGGTGCCTGGAACTGACTCCAGCTGAAATGTGGGCGTGGTTGGAGAGTAGCTGGGACAGACGGGAGAGTCCCTGAGGGATGGTGAAGACATGAGAGAGACTGGGGAGTAACGCAGTGAAATTGGTGAGTTTGGTGGTGATTTCTGGGTGCCTGCAACGAACTCCCGCTGAAGTGTGGGCGTGTTTGGAGAGTAGCTGGGACAGACAGGCGAGTCCCTGAGGGTTGGAGATAAAGACGTGCTGGAGACTGGGGAGTAACTCAGTGAAAGTGGTGGGCTTGGTGGTGATCCCTGGGTTCCTGGAACTGACCCGCGCTGAAATGTGGGCGTGGTTGGAGAGTAGCTGGGACAGACTGGAGGGTCCGTAAGGGCTGGGGGTGAAGACGTGAGAGAGACTGGCAAGGATCCCACTGAGGTCTGTGAGTTTGTAGGTGTTTCGGGGGTGTGGGGTAGAGACTGCCGCTGAAATCTGGGCGTAGTTGGAGAGTAGCTGGGACAGACAGGCGAGTCATGGGTGGCTGGGGGTGAGCTGCTGGATGATGGCAGTAAGAACATATGGTATATTATTGATGAATGAGGTGACTGTGGAGAATCTCCAGAGAAGGACACGGGAGAACACAATGACATGAGTGACTGTCCTGCTTGGTTAGGAAAGGGAAACGTAAAGTTGTGGAGTTCTGTTGATGATGGATGTGAGAGTGGTGAAGCCCTGCGGGGTGATGTAGAGTACTTCCACATCCCTGGTGAGGAGCTGCCCCTTGGGTCTGAGTTTCTGGGAGGGGAGAGGGAGAAGCTGGGTGAGGCAGGCATGAATCTTGAGGAGTCAGGGCTGGGGGACCGCTCATATTCTCCCGAGACGTGTGAGTCTCTGGGGGACTCCTGGGTGCATGGGGCTGACTCCCGCAGGAACCTGGGGATGGCTGGAGAGTAACTGGGAGCCACAGGAGAGTCCCTGAGGCCTGGGGGTGAAGAGATGAAAGACACAGGGGTGGAGCGCCGTGAGGCTCGTGAGTTTGTAGGTGATTCCTGGGTGTGGGGGGCTGACTCCAGCTGAAATCTGGGGTTGTTTGGAGAGTAGCTGGGAGACACAGGAGACCCCCCGAGAGCTGGGGGTGAGCTGCTGGGTGATGGCAGTAAGAACATGTGGTATATTATTGATGAACGTGGGGACTCTGAGGAATCCTCAGAGGAGGACACGGGAGAGCCCAATGGCTTCATTGATTGCCCATCACGGTGAGGACAGGGAAATGGGAGCTTGTGGGATTCTGGTGATGACAGAGGTGAGTGTGGTGAAGCCCTAGGGGATGGTGAATGGTAGCTCCGGATCCCTGGTGAGGAGCTTCCCCTTAAGCCTGAGTTTCTGATAGGGGAGAGGGAGAAGCTGGGTGAAGCTCGCATGGACCTTGGGGAGTCCGGGCTGGGGGACCGTTCATAAGAAGAGCCAGACAAGACCCTACTGTTCTTAGGTGCAGACATGATTAGGAAACCTGCAGCTCCCAGGGGCCCCTACTAATTTTCTAACTCGCAGAAAGAAGGAGTGTGTGTGCGTGTGTGTGTGCGTGTGTGTGTGTGTGTGTGTGTGTGTGTGTGTGTGTGCGGTGTGAGGTATGTGCCCCTTAAGAAAATGGAAATCAACCAACCAATGAGACAGACAGACAGACAGACAGACAGACAGAGATTCACTTGCCCAAGTGTTCTGTCCTGTCCTCTGAATCCGCTTCCAAGTCGCAAGACGCTGTGAGCTCCAAGTCCACGCAGAGTCCGCCAAACGCTCCGGCCGCTGATCCGCTCCGCGAAGATCTGAGTACAGGCCAGCCAGGGTGGGTTTAAATAGCCTCGGGCGCAGCCTAGCAGCGGAAAGGGCGGAGCTTCACTCCTCCTTTCCATCAGTCACCCCCAACTTTCCCAGGCTACACCTCGTGGGAAACTGTTCTCCTGCTTTGATTTCATGCGCCACCTTTGGGACAATCTAAGAACTTACAAGTTTTCTTGGCCAGATATGTTAGGAATTGTATGCACTGAAACACTGAAAACCAACTAGTGGTTCTGTGGTTCCCACGTTGTGGTTTTGACACCAGCAGCATCCTTGCCACAATCAAAACCCGGAGATCCACAGATCTGCGTTGTAACAAGACCTCCCCCTGACCCTGATGCATGGCAGTTTAAGAAGTCTTTCCGTGTAAGCGAAAAGACTTTGAAGAAAAGGTGGAGATATGCGTTGTATAAACATTCTTCTGCTCTGGAACCACGTAGAGACTTGGGAGCCAGTTGGGTGGAGCATTCGTTGGATGAGGGTGCTCGGGTTAGGAATATCAAGGTGTGGCTCCAGATAATCCAATCATCTAATTAAGATTCCAGTTATGCTCATCTGTTTCAAAATTCCGTTTGGGTACATTCTTTTAGTCAGACTGAGAATGGCAAAGCCTCAACCCCAATTTCCAGGGAGGGTTGAGAGCCTCAGGTGGAGTTGATCACCAATAGCCTATGGTTTAACCCATCATGCCTATAGAATGAGGTCTCCATAAAAACCCAAAAGGACTGGGATCAGAGAGCTTCTGGATAACACTTCCTGGAAGGTAGTGCGCCCCTCCCCACATGCCGGGCCCCACATTAATTTCTGAACTTTTTGCAATGTCCGCTAAAATACAACGGCAACTGTAAGTGCTTCCCTGCGTGCTGTGAGCTCTTCCAGCAAATGAATGCAACTAAATCTGGGAGTGGTGGCAACCTGATTTATAGCCAGTTGCTGAGAAGCACAGGTAAAACCACGTTTTACAATGCTTCCCATTGTTATTAGTGTGGGAGGCCTGTGTGGCGGGACCCGGCCCTTTGGAATCTAATGCTATGTCCCGGTAGGTAGCGTCACCATTGAATTAGAAGACACACATATGTTGAGAATAATCTTTCTGGTCATTTGCTGCATGTCTTATTTACAATATGTAATCAAATTCTTTATCCTGACCTTATGGCACCTGGGTTGAGAACCATGATTTGAACCAAACATTGGTCTGTCACGTTCTGAGTTTGAAACTTTAGTTTGCCTTTAGCGTTTTGCTATTGCTTTTTCGTTTTCTTTTGTTTCGTTTCGTTTCTAAGTTCTGGGGTATATGTGCAGGATGTGCAGATTTCTTACTAAGGTAAACGTGTGCCATGGTGGTTTGCTGCACCTGTCAACCCATCACCTAGGCATTAAGCCCAGCATGCAGTAGCTGTTCTTCTTAACGCTCTGCCCCCCGAAAGGCCCCAGTGTGTGTTGTTCCCCTTCCTGTGTCCATGTGATCTCCTTTTTCAGCTCCCATTATAAGTGAGAATGTGGCGTTTGGTTTTCTTTCCCTGGATTAGTTTGCTGAGGATAATGACCACACATCACCACTGTTTTTGTTTTTTAGTATAAAGAGTAGTATTTTATTGAATAAGATTTGCTCCCAGAAAAATAAGCTTAAATCTACAATGAATGCCAGACTCTACAGCAGAAAGCAATTCTCTCACTTTTCCACACACAATGGTTCCTACTAAGTGAAAAAAAGCCATCAAATTTCATTCACAAATGTACTACTCTGTCTCAAAACATCTCACATAATCATGCACTCGACTAAAGCCATTAGATCAGTTCTTCAGTCAGGTTAAAGAAGTATCCCTCTAATAACTGACTTTTATAATGGTATCAATATCCACTCCCAGTCAGTCTGCCGTGGTTAATGGTGTACAGCATGACTGAATACAATGGAATTGATGACGCCCATATCCACGGACAAACCGTGACTTATGATGGTTTGATTTATGATTTTTCAACGTTATGATGGGTTTATTGGACTATTAGATGCGTTTCTGAGTTACACTGGGTTTATGAGTATGCGACCCTAGACTCCAGAAACAGCTGTATAAGGAAAAACAGGTGTACCTAATAAACATATGCTTAGTGACTTGGGATAAACCAATAGATGTTCACAACTGATGGAGAGCCGTGAAAGAGAGATAGCGGTAAATAGTTACAATAACACAATTTTCCTGCACCTGTCGTGGATTTCCCCCAAAAAATGCAGAATGTGGGATGCACCTAAGGCATATGAAAGAGAGAGGGCAGAAGGAGTAAGAGAGAAGTAGGAGGAAGGAAGGAAGGAAGGAAGGAAGGAAGGAAGGAAGGAAGGAAAGAAGGAAGGTAGGAAAGAAGGAAGGAAGGAAGGAAGGAAGGAAGGAAGGAAAGAAGGACGAAAGGAAGGAGAAAACACCCGGTGTTACTAAAACCCCCCCAAAAAATGGTTTCCCCCTGTGGGTAAGCCTACAATGTGGATGAATCTTGAAAATATTGTGCTACGTGTTATGTCAGTCATAACAGCTCACCTATTGTGCAATTCCGTTTATAGGAAATGTCTACAATATGGAAATCTATGCATATGGGATTGATGGCACTAGGTAGTTGCTACCTAGGGCTGAGGGTCAGGGAGAGGGTTTGAGACAGAATGAGGAGTGACTAATGTCTACAGGGTTTTTCTCTGGTCGGGGGTGATAAGACGTTCTACAATGGATTGCGAATTATAATTGAATGTGCACAACCACAGGTGTACTAAAAGCCACTCAATTCATGACTTTTAATGGGGGAATCTTAAGTGGCGCACTCTCATGGAGACCACGGCAGACATAGTGAGAGAGAAAAAGGGGAGTAAATATCTGAAACGGAGGCAGAAACAGAGAGAACGAAAAGCCCTGTGAAAGGAAGGGAGAGCGAAAAGGGAAAATGGTCCTATTTAGAAATGACAGATGTGAAACTGGGGTTCACATCAACAGTGTCACTGCCAGGAAGGAGGGTCATGCTAGCCATGTCACCGGTAGTGTGGCCCGCAGGGAAGCCGACCTGCTGGAGCGTCGTGCCAGCATGGGCTCTGACAGCCACGTGGGCCAGCAGGAGGGACCCGCTGCACAGCTGTGGGGTGAGGATAGACTGGGTGGTGATATCGGCCATTACAGGGGCCTCTTCTGCTGGCAAGAGTGTGACAGTAGCAAGTAGATGGACAGGCCTGCGTGTGAGGACGGAATGCAGGAGGGGCTCTTGTGCGGCTGGGCGTAGGGCCCTCACGGGAACCGTGGAGAAATGGCCAGGTAACTGCGTCATGTGGGCTAGTAGATTGGCCAGGGCTTCGAACTGAAGGACAATAACGGGGAGTAGCGGTCAGGCCCTGGGAGTGTCTGAGTGTAAGTGGAGATGGGTTTGGGGTCACTGAGGGATGCGTGAGAGCCATCCCTGTGTAGGTACAGGTCATAGGGAGATAGTCTCGTGAGGCCTGTGAGTGTCTATGGTTGCCCTGGGTGCCTGGGGCTGACTGTGGCAGAAATCTGGGGAAGGCTGGAGAGAAGCTGGGAGGCCCAGGAGAGTCCCTGAAGGCAGGGGGTGAAGAGGTGAAAGAAATGGGGGAGGGTGGCAGTAAGGTCCGTGAGTTTGTAGATGATTCCTGGGTGCGGGAAGCTGACTCCAGGTGCAATCTGGAGATGGTTGGAGAGTAGCTGAGAGAGACAGAAGAGTCCCTGAGGGCTGGGGGTGAGAACATGAGGGAGACTGGGGAGTAAGTCAGTGAAATTCGTGAGTTCGGTGGTGTATCGTGGGTGCCTGGAACTGACTCCAGCTGGAATCTGGAGAAGTTTTGAGAGTAGCTGAAAGAGACACAAGAGTCCCTGTGGGCTGAGGGCAAAGACCTGAGAGAGACCAGGGAGGACCTCAGTGAAGTCTGTGAGTCTGTAGGTGATTCCGGAGTGTGGGAGGCTGACTCCCGCTGAAATCTGGGCGTGGTGGGAGAGTAGCTGGGACAGACAGGAGAGTCCCAGGGGGCTGGGGGTGAAGACATGAGAGAGACTGGGGAGTAACTCAGCGAAACTGCTGAGTTTGGTGGTGATACCTGGGTGCCTGGAACGGGCTCCCGCTGAAATCTGGGCATGGATGGAGAGTAGCTGGGACACACAGGAGAGTCCCTGAGGGCTGGGGGTGAAGACATGAGAGAGACCGGGGAGTACCTCAGTGAAACTGGTGAGTTTGGTGGTGACTCCGGGGTGCCTGGAACTGACCCCAGCTGAAATGTGGGCGTGGTTGGAGAGTAGCTGGGACAGACGGGAGAGTCCCTGAGGGATGGTGAAGACATGAGAGAGACTGGGGAGTAACGCAGTGAAATTGGTGAGTTTGATGGTGATTCCTGGGTGCCTGGAACTGACTCCCGCTGAAGTGTGGGCGTGGTTGGAGAGTAGCTGGGACACACAGGAGAGTCCCTGAGGGTTGGAGATAAAGGCGTGCTAGAGACTGAGGAGTAACTGAGTGAAATTGGTGAGTTTGGTGGTGAGTCCGGGGTGCCTGGAACTGACTCCAGCTGAAATGTGGGCGTGGTTGGAGAGTAGCTGGGACAGACGGGAGAGTCCCTGAGGGATGGTGAAGACATGAGAGAGACTGGGGAGTAACGCAGTGAAATTGGTGAGTTTGGTGGTGATTTCTGGGTGCCTGCAATGAACTCCCGCTGAAGTGTGGGCGTGTTTGGAGAGTAGCTGGGACAGACAGGCGAGTCCCTGAGGGTTGGAGATAAAGACGTGCTGGAGACTGGGGAGTAACTCAGTGAAAGTGGTGGGCTTGGTGGTGATCCCTGGGTTCCTGGAACTGACCCGCGCTGAAATGTGGGCGTGGTTGGAGAGTAGCTGGGACAGACTGGAGGGTCCGTAAGGGCTGGGGGTGAAGACGTGAGAGAGACTGGCGAGGATCCCACTGAGGTCTGTGAGTTTGTAGGTGTTTCTGGGGTGTGGGGTAGAGACTGCCGCTGAAATCTGGGCGTAGTTGGAGAGTAGCTGGGACAGACAGGCGAGTCATGGGTGGCTGGGGGTGAGCTGCTGGATGATGGCAGTAAGAACATATGGTATATTATTGATGAATGAGGTGACTGTGGAGAATCTCCAGAGGAGGACACGGGAGAACACAATGACATGAGTGACTGTCCTGCTTGGTTAGGAAAGGGAAACGTAAAGTTGTGGAGTTCTGTTGATGATGGATGTGAGAGTGGTGAAGCCCTGCGGGGTGATGTAGAGTACTTCCACATCCCTGGTGAGGAGCTGCCCCTTGGGTCTGAGTTTCTGGGAGGGGAGAGGGAGAAGCTGGGTGAGGCAGGCATGAATCTTGAGGAGTCAGGGCTGGGGGACCGCTCATATTCTCCCGAGACGTGTGAGTCTCTGGGGGACTCCTGGGTGCATGGGGCTGACTCCCGCAGGAACCTGGGGATGGCTGGAGAGTAACTGGGAGCCACAGGAGAGTCCCTGAGGCCTGGGGGTGAAGAGATGAAAGACACAGGGGTGGAGCGCCGTGAGGCTCGTGAGTTTGTAGGTGATTCCTGGGTGTGGGGGGCTGACTCCAGCTGAAATCTGGGGTTGTTTGGAGAGTAGCTGGGAGACACAGGAGACCCCCCGAGAGCTGGGGGTGAGCTGCTGGGTGATGGCAGTAAGAACATGTGGTATATTATTGATGAACGTGGGGACTCTGAGGAATCCTCAGAGGAGGACACGGGAGAGCCCAATGGCTTCATTGATTGCCCATCACGGTGAGGACAGGGAAATGGGAGCTTGTGGGATTCTGGTGATGACAGAGGTGAGTGTGGTGAAGCCCTAGGGGATGGTGAATGGTAGCTCCGGATCCCTGGTGAGGAGCTTCCCCTTAAGCCTGAGTTTCTGATAGGGGAGAGGGAGAAGCTGGGTGAAGCTCGCATGGACCTTGGGGAGTCCGGGCTGGGGGACCGTTCATAAGAAGAGCCAGACAAGACCCTACTGTTCTTAGGTGCAGACATGATTAGGAAACCTGCAGCTCCCAGGGGCCCCTACTAATTTTCTAACTCGCAGAAAGAAGGAGTGTGTGTGCGTGTGTGTGCGTGTGTGTGTGTGTGTGTGTGTGTGTGCGGTGTGAGGTATGTGCCCCTTAAGAAAATGGAAATCAACCAACCAATGAGACAGACAGACAGACAGACAGACAGACAGAGATTCACTTGCCCAAGTGTTCTGTCCTGTCCTCTGAATCCGCTTCCAAGTCGCAAGACGCTGTGAGCTCCAAGTCCACGCAGAGTCCGCCAAACGCTCCGGCCGCTGATCCGCTCCGCGAAGATCTGAGTACAGGCCAGCCAGGGTGGGTTTAAATAGCCTCGGGCGCAGCCTAGCAGCGGAAAGGGCGGAGCTTCACTCCTCCTTTCCATCAGTCACCCCCAACTTTCCCAGGCTACACCTCGTGGGAAACTGTTCTCCTGCTTTGATTTCATGCGCCACCTTTGGGACAATCTAAGAACTTACAAGTTTTCTTGGCCAGATATGTTAGGAATTGTATGCACTGAAACACTGAAAACCAACTAGTGGTTCTGTGGTTCCCACGTTGTGGTTTTGACACCAGCAGCATCCTTGCCACAATCAAAACCCGGAGATCCACAGATCTGCGTTGTAACAAGACCTCCCCCTGACCCTGATGCATGGCAGTTTAAGAAGTCTTTCCGTGTAAGCGAAAAGACTTTGAAGAAAAGGTGGAGATATGCGTTGTATAAACATTCTTCTGCTCTGGAACCACGTAGAGACTTGGGAGCCAGTTGGGTGGAGCATTCGTTGGATGAGGGTGCTCGGGTTAGGAATATCAAGGTGTGGCTCCAGATAATCCAATCATCTAATTAAGATTCCAGTTATGCTCATCTGTTTCAAAATTCCGTTTGGGTAAATTCTTTTAGTCAGACTGAGAACGGCAAAGCCTCAACCCCAATTTCCAGGGAGGGTTGAGAGCCTCAGGTGGAGTTGATCACCAATAGCCTATGGTTTAACCCATCATGCCTATAGAATGAGGTCTCCATAAAAACCCAAAAGGACTGGGATCAGAGAGCTTCTGGATAACACTTCCTGGAAGGCAGTGCGCCCCTCCCCACATGCCGGGCCCCACATTAATTTCTGAACTTTTTGCAATGTCCGCTAAAATACAACGGCAACTGTAAGTGCTTCCCTGCGTGCTGTGAGCTCTTCCAGCAAATGAATGCAACTAAATCTGGGAGTGGTGGCAACCTGATTTATAGCCAGTTGCTGAGAAGCACAGGTAAAACCACGTAGGGCTTCCCATTGTTATTAGTGTGGGAGGCCTGTGTGGCGGGACCCGGCCCTTTGGAATCTAATGCTATGTCCCGGTAGGTAGCGTCACCATTGAATTAGAAGACACACATATGTTGAGAATAATCTTTCTGGTCATTTGCTGCATGTCTTATTTACAATATGTAATCAAATTCTTTATCCTGACCTTATGGCACCTGGGTTGAGAACCATGATTTGAACCAAACATTGGTCTGTCACGTTCTGAGTTTGAAACTTTAGTTTGCCTTTAGCGTTTTGCTATTGCTTTTTCGTTTTCTTTTGTTTCGTTTCGTTTCTAAGTTCTGGGGTATATGTGCAGGATGTGCAGATTTCTTACTAAGGTAAACGTGTGCCATGGTGGTTTGCTGCACCTGTCAACCCATCACCTAGGCATTAAGCCCAGCATGCAGTAGCTGTTCTTCTTAACGCTCTGCCCCCCGAAAGGCCCCAGTGTGTGTTGTTCCCCTTCCTGTGTCCATGTGATCTCCTTTTTCAGCTCCCATTATAAGTGAGAATGTGGCGTTTGGTTTTCTTTCCCTGGATTAGTTTGCTGAGGATAATGACCACACATCACCACTGTTTTTGTTTTTTAGTATAAAGAGTAGTATTTTATTGAATAAGATTTGCTCCCAGAAAAATAAGCTTAAATCTACAATGAATGCCAGACTCTACAGCAGAAAGCAATTCTCTCACTTTTCCACACACAATGGTTCCTACTAAGTGAAAAAAAGCCATCAAATTTCATTCACAAATGTACTACTCTGTCTCAAAACATCTCACATAATCATGCACTCGACTAAAGCCATTAGATCAGTTCTTCAGTCAGGTTAAAGAAGTATCCCTCTAATAACTGACTTTTATAATGGTATCAATATCCACTCCCAGTCAGTCTGCCGTGGTTAATGGTGTACAGCATGACTGAATACAATGGAATTGATGACGCCCATATCCACGGACAAACCGTAACTTATGATGGTTTGATTTATGATTTTTCAACGTTATGATGGGTTTATTGGACTATTAGATGCGTTTCTGAGTTACACTGGGTTTATGAGTATGCGACCCTAGACTCCAGAAACAGCTGTATAAGGAAAAACAGGTGTACCTAATAAACATATGCTTAGTGACTTGGGATAAACCAATAGATGTTCACAACTGATGGAGAGCCGTGAAAGAGAGATAGCGGTAAATAGTTACAATAACACAATTTTCCTGCACCTGTCGTGGATTTCCCCAAAAAAATGCAGAATGTGGGATGCACCTAAGGCATATGAAAGAGAGAGGGCAGAAGGAGTAAGAGAGAAGTAGGAGGAAGGAAGGAAGGAAGGAAGGAAGGAAGGAAGGAAGGAAGGAAGGAAAGAAGGAAGGTAGGAAAGAAGGAAGGAAGGAAGGAAGGAAGGAAAGAAGGACGAAAGGAAGGAGAAAACACCCGGTGTTACTAAAACCCCCCCAAAAAAATGGTTTCCCCCTGTGGGTAAGCCTACAATGTGGATGAATCTTGAAAATATTGTGCTACGTGTTATGTCAGTCATAACAGCTCACCTATTGTGCAATTCCGTTTATAGGAAATGTCTACAATATGGAAATCTATGCATATGGGACTGATCGCACTAGGTAGTTGCTACCTAGGGCTGAGGGTCAGGGAGAGGGTTTGAGACAGAATGAGGAGTGACTAATGTCTACAGGGTTTTTCTCTGGTCGGGGGTGATAAGACGTTCTACAATGGATTGCGAATTATAATTGAATGTGCACAACCACAGGTGTACTAAAAGCCACTCAATTCATGACTTTTAATGGGGGAATCTTAAGTGGCGCACTCTCATGGAGACCACGGCAGACATAGTGAGAGAGAAAAAGGGGAGTAAATATCTGAAACGGAGGCAGAAACAGAGAGAACGAAAAGCCCTGTGAAAGGAAGGGAGAGCGAAAAGGGAAAATGGTCCTGTTTAGAAATGACAGATGTGAAACTGGGGTTCACATCAACAGTGTCACTGCCAGGAAGGAGGGTCATGCTAGCCATGTCACCGGTAGTGTGGCCCGCAGGGACGCCGACCTGCTGGAGCGTCGTGCCAGCATGGGCTCTGGCAGCCACGTGGGCCAGCAGGAGGGACCCGCTGCACAGCTGTGGGGTGAGGATAGACTGGGTGGTGATATCGGCCATTACAGGGGCCTCTTCTGCTGGCAAGAGTGTGACAGTAGCAAGTAGATGGACAGGCCTGCGTGTGAGGACGGAATGCAGGAGGGGCTCTTGTGCGGCTGGGCGTGGGGCCCTCACGGGAACCGTGGAGAAATGGCCAGGTAACTGCGTCATGTGGGCTAGTAGATTGGCCAGGGCTTCGAACGGAAGGACAATAACGGGGAGTAGCGGTCAGGCCCTGGGAGTGTCTGAGTGTAAGTGGAGATGGGTTTGGGGTCACTGAGGGATGCGTGAGAGCCATCCCTGTGTAGGTACAGGTCATAGGGAGATAGTCTCGTGAGGCCTGTGAGTGTCTATGGTTGCCCTGGGTGCCTGGGGCTGGCTGTGGCAGAAATCTGGGGAAGGCTGGAGAGAAGCTGGGAGGCCCAGGAGAGTCCCTTAAGGCAGGGGGTGAAGAGGTGAAAGAAATGGGGGAGGGTGGCAGTAAGGTCCGTGAGTTTGTAGATGATTCCTGGGTGTGGGAAGCTGACTCCAGGTGCAATCTGGAGATGGTTGGAGAGTAGCTGAGAGAGACAGAAGAGTCCCTGAGGGCTGGGGGTGAGAACATGAGGGAGACTGGGGAGTAAGTCAGTGAAATTCGTGAGTTCGGTGGTGTATCGTGGGTGCCTGGAACTGACTCCAGCTGGAATCTGGAGAAGTTTTGAGAGTAGCTGAAAGAGACACAAGAGTCCCTGTGGGCTGAGGGCAAAGACCTGAGAGAGACCAGGGAGGACCTCAGTGAAGTCTGTGAGTCTGTAGGTGATTCCGGAGTGTGGGAGGCTGACTCCCGCTGAAATCTGGGCGTGGTGGGAGAGTAGCTGGGACAGACAGGAGAGTCCCAGGGGGCTGGGGGTGAAGACATGAGAGAGACTGGGGAGTAACTCAGCGAAACTGCTGAGTTTGGTGGTGATACCTGGGTGCCTGGAACGGACTCCCGCTGAAATCTGGGCATGGATGGAGAGTAGCTGGGACACACAGGAGAGTCCCTGAGGGCTGGGGGTGAAGACATGAGAGAGACCGGGGAGTACCTCAGTGAAACTGGTGAGTTTGGTGGTGACTCCGGGGTGCCTGGAACTGACCCCAGCTGAAATGTGGGCGTGGTTGGAGAGTAGCTGGGACAGACGGGAGAGTCCCTGAGGGATGGTGAAGACATGAGAGAGACTGGGGAGTAACGCAGTGAAATTGGTGAGTTTGATGGTGATTCCTGGGTGCCTGGAACTGACTCCCGCTGAAGTGTGGGCGTGGTTGGAGAGTAGCTGGGACACACAGGAGAGTCCCTGAGGGTTGGAGATAAAGGCGTGCTAGAGACTGAGGAGTAACTGAGTGAAATTGGTGAGTTTGGTGGTGAGTCCGGGGTGCCTGGAACTGACTCCAGCTGAAATGTGGGCGTGGTTGGAGAGTAGCTGGGACAGACGGGAGAGTCCCTGAGGGATGGTGAAGACATGAGAGAGACTGGGGAGTAACGCAGTGAAATTGGTGAGTTTGGTGGTGATTTCTGGGTGCCTGCAACGAACTCCCGCTGAAGTGTGGGCGTGTTTGGAGAGTAGCTGGGACAGACAGGCGAGTCCCTGAGGGTTGGAGATAAAGACGTGCTGGAGACTGGGGAGTAACTCAGTGAAAGTGGTGGGCTTGGTGGTGATCCCTGGGTTCCTGGAACTGACCCGCGCTGAAATGTGGGCGTGGTTGGAGAGTAGCTGGGACAGACTGGAGGGTCCGTAAGGGCTGGGGGTGAAGACGTGAGAGAGACTGGCGAGGATCCCACTGAGGTCTGTGAGTTTGTAGGTGTTTCTGGGGTGTGGGGTAGAGACTGCCGCTGAAATCTGGGCGTAGTTGGAGAGTAGCTGGGACAGACAGGCGAGTCATGGGTGGCTGGGGGTGAGCTGCTGGATGATGGCAGTAAGAACATATGGTATATTATTGATGAATGAGGTGACTGTGGAGAATCTCCAGAGGAGGACACGGGAGAACACAATGACATGAGTGACTGTCCTGCTTGGTTAGGAAAGGGAAACGTAAAGTTGTGGAGTTCTGTTGATGATGGATGTGAGAGTGGTGAAGCCCTGCGGGGTGATGTAGAGTACTTCCACATCCCTGGTGAGGAGCTGCCCCTTGGGTCTGAGTTTCTGGGAGGGGAGAGGGAGAAGCTGGGTGAGGCAGGCATGAATCTTGAGGAGTCAGGGCTGGGGGACCGCTCATATTCTCCCGAGACGTGTGAGTCTCTGGGGGACTCCTGGGTGCATGGGGCTGACTCCCGCAGGAACCTGGGGATGGCTGGAGAGTAACTGGGAGCCACAGGAGAGTCCCTGAGGCCTGGGGGTGAAGAGATGAAAGACACAGGGGTGGAGCGCCGTGAGGCTCGTGAGTTTGTAGGTGATTCCTGGGTGTGGGGGGCTGACTCCAGCTGAAATCTGGGGTTGTTTGGAGAGTAGCTGGGAGACACAGGAGACCCCCCGAGAGCTGGGGGTGAGCTGCTGGGTGATGGCAGTAAGAACATGTGGTATATTATTGATGAACGTGGGGACTCTGAGGAATCCTCAGAGGAGGACACGGGAGAGCCCAATGGCTTCATTGATTGCCCATCACGGTGAGGACAGGGAAATGGGAGCTTGTGGGATTCTGGTGATGACAGAGGTGAGTGTGGTGAAGCCCTAGGGGATGGTGAATGGTAGCTCCGGATCCCTGGTGAGGAGCTTCCCCTTAAGCCTGAGTTTCTGATAGGGGAGAGGGAGAAGCTGGGTGAAGCTCGCATGGACCTTGGGGAGTCCGGGCTGGGGGACCGTTCATAAGAAGAGCCAGACAAGACCCTACTGTTCTTAGGTGCAGACATGATTAGGAAACCTGCAGCTCCCAGGGGCCCCTACTAATTTTCTAACTCGCAGAAAGAAGGAGTGTGTGTGCGTGTGTGTGCGTGTGTGTGTGTGTGTGTGTGTGTGTGCGGTGTGAGGTATGTGCCCCTTAAGAAAATGGAAATCAACCAACCAATGAGACAGACAGACAGACAGACAGACAGACAGAGATTCACTTGCCCAAGTGTTCTGTCCTGTCCTCTGAATCCGCTTCCAAGTCGCAAGACGCTGTGAGCTCCAAGTCCACGCAGAGTCCGCCAAACGCTCCGGCCGCTGATCCGCTCCGCGAAGATCTGAGTACAGGCCAGCCAGGGTGGGTTTAAATAGCCTCGGGCGCAGCCTAGCAGCGGAAAGGGCGGAGCTTCACTCCTCCTTTCCATCAGTCACCCCCAACTTTCCCAGGCTACACCTCGTGGGAAACTGTTCTCCTGCTTTGATTTCATGCGCCACCTTTGGGACAATCTAAGAACTTACAAGTTTTCTTGGCCAGATATGTTAGGAATTGTATGCACTGAAACACTGAAAACCAACTAGTGGTTCTGTGGTTCCCACGTTGTGGTTTTGACACCAGCAGCATCCTTGCCACAATCAAAACCCGGAGATCCACAGATCTGCGTTGTAACAAGACCTCCCCCTGACCCTGATGCATGGCAGTTTAAGAAGTCTTTCCGTGTAAGCGAAAAGACTTTGAAGAAAAGGTGGAGATATGCGTTGTATAAACATTCTTCTGCTCTGGAACCACGTAGAGACTTGGGAGCCAGTTGGGTGGAGCATTCGTTGGATGAGGGTGCTCGGGTTAGGAATATCAAGGTGTGGCTCCAGATAATCCAATCATCTAATTAAGATTCCAGTTATGCTCATCTGTTTCAAAATTCCGTTTGGGTAAATTCTTTTAGTCAGACTGAGAACGGCAAAGCCTCAACCCCAATTTCCAGGGAGGGTTGAGAGCCTCAGGTGGAGTTGATCACCAATAGCCTATGGTTTAACCCATCATGCCTATAGAATGAGGTCTCCATAAAAACCCAAAAGGACTGGGATCAGAGAGCTTCTGGATAACACTTCCTGGAAGGCAGTGCGCCCCTCCCCACATGCCGGGCCCCACATTAATTTCTGAACTTTTTGCAATGTCCGCTAAAATACAACGGCAACTGTAAGTGCTTCCCTGCGTGCTGTGAGCTCTTCCAGCAAATGAATGCAACTAAATCTGGGAGTGGTGGCAACCTGATTTATAGCCAGTTGCTGAGAAGCACAGGTAAAACCACGTAGGGCTTCCCATTGTTATTAGTGTGGGAGGCCTGTGTGGCGGGACCCGGCCCTTTGGAATCTAATGCTATGTCCCGGTAGGTAGCGTCACCATTGAATTAGAAGACACACATATGTTGAGAATAATCTTTCTGGTCATTTGCTGCATGTCTTATTTACAATATGTAATCAAATTCTTTATCCTGACCTTATGGCACCTGGGTTGAGAACCATGATTTGAACCAAACATTGGTCTGTCACGTTCTGAGTTTGAAACTTTAGTTTGCCTTTAGCGTTTTGCTATTGCTTTTTCGTTTTCTTTTGTTTCGTTTCGTTTCTAAGTTCTGGGGTATATGTGCAGGATGTGCAGATTTGTTACTAAGGTAAACGTGTGCCATGGTGGTTTGCTGCACCTGTCAACCCATCACCTAGGCATTAAGCCCAGCATGCAGTAGCTGTTCTTCTTAACGCTCTGCCCCCCGAAAGGCCCCAGTGTGTGTTGTTCCCCTTCCTGTGTCCATGTGATCTCCTTTTTCAGCTCCCATTATAAGTGAGAATGTGGCGTTTGGTTTTCTTTCCCTGGATTAGTTTGCTGAGGATAATGACCACACATCACCACTGTTTTTGTTTTTTAGTATAAAGAGTAGTATTTTATTGAATAAGATTTGCTCCCAGAAAAATAAGCTTAAATCTACAATGAATGCCAGACTCTACAGCAGAAAGCAATTCTCTCACTTTTCCACACACAATGGTTCCTACTAAGTGAAAAAAAGCCATCAAATTTCATTCACAAATGTACTACTCTGTCTCAAAACATCTCACATAATCATGCACTCGACTAAAGCCATTAGATCAGTTCTTCAGTCAGGTTAAAGAAGTATCCCTCTAATAACTGACTTTTATAATGGTATCAATATCCACTCCCAGTCAGTCTGCCGTGGTTAATGGTGTACAGCATGACTGAATACAATGGAATTGATGACGCCCATATCCACGGACAAACCGTGACTTATGATGGTTTGATTTATGATTTTTCAACGTTATGATGGGTTTATTGGACTATTAGATGCGTTTCTGAGTTACACTGGGTTTATGAGTATGCGACCCTAGACTCCAGAAACAGCTGTATAAGGAAAAACAGGTGTACCTAATAAACATATGCTTAGTGACTTGGGATAAACCAATAGATGTTCACAACTGATGGAGAGCCGTGAAAGAGAGATAGCGGTAAATAGTTACAATAACACAATTTTCCTGCACCTGTCGTGGATTTCCCCAAAAAAATGCAGAATGTGGGATGCACCTAAGGCATATGAAAGAGAGAGGGCAGAAGGAGTAAGAGAGAAGTAGGAGGAAGGAAGGAAGGAAGGAAGGAAGGAAGGAAGGAAGGAAGGAAGGAAAGAAGGAAGGTAGGAAAGAAGGAAGGAAGGAAGGAAGGAAGGAAGGAAAGAAGGACGAAAGGAAGGAGAAAACACCCGGTGTTACTAAAACCCCCCAAAAAAATGGTTTCCCCCTGTGGGTAAGCCTACAATGTGGATGAATCTTGAAAATATTGTGCTACGTGTTATGTCAGTCATAACAGCTCACCTATTGTGCAATTCCGTTTATAGGAAATGTCTACAATATGGAAATCTATGCATATGGGATTGATGGCACTAGGTAGTTGCTACCTAGGGCTGAGGGTCAGGGAGAGGGTTTGAGACAGAATGAGGAGTGACTAATGTCTACAGGGTTTTTCTCTGGTCGGGGGTGATAAGACGTTCTACAATGGATTGCGAATTATAATTGAATGTGCACAACCACAGGTGTACTAAAAGCCACTCAATTCATGACTTTTAATGGGGGAATCTTAAGTGGCGCACTCTCATGGAGACCACGGCAGACATAGTGAGAGAGAAAAAGGTGAGTAAATATCTGAAACGGAGGCAGAAACAGAGAGAACGAAAAGCCCTGTGAAAGGAAGGGAGAGCGAAAAGGGAAAATGGTCCTATTTAGAAATGACAGATGTGAAACTGGGGTTCACATCAACAGTGTCACTGCCAGGAAGGAGGGTCATGCTAGCCATGTCACCGGTAGTGTGGCCCGCAGGGACGCCGACCTGCTGGAGCATCGTGCCAGCATGGGCTCTGGCAGCCACGTGGGCCAGCAGGAGGGACCCGCTGCACAGCTGTGGGGTGAGGATAGACTGGGTGGTGGTATCGGCCATTACAGGGGCCTCTTCTGCTGGCAAGAGTGTGACAGTAGCAAGTAGATGGACAGGCCTGCGTGTGAGGACGGAATGCAGGAGGGGCTCTTGTGCGGCTGGGCGTGGGGCCCTCACGGGAACCGTGGAGAAATGGCCAGGTAACTGCGTCATGTGGGCTAGTAGATTGGCCAGGGCTTCGAACGGAAGGACAATAACGGGGAGTAGCGGTCAGGCCCTGGGAGTGTCTGAGTGTAAGTGGAGATGGGTTTGGGGTCACTGAGGGATGCGTGAGAGCCATCCCTGTGTAGGTACAGGTCATAGGGAGATAGTCTCGTGAGGCCTGTGAGTGTCTATGGTTGCCCTGGGTGCCTGGGGCTGACTGTGGCAGAAATCTGGGGAAGGCTGGAGAGAAGCTGGGAGGCCCAGGAGAGTCCCTTAAGGCAGGGGGTGAAGAGGTGAAAGAAATGGGGGAGGGTGGCAGTAAGGTCCGTGAGTTTGTAGATGATTCCTGGGTGCGGGAAGCTGACTCCAGGTGCAATCTGGAGATGGTTGGAGAGTAGCTGAGAGAGACAGAAGAGTCCCTGAGGGCTGGGGGTGAGAACATGAGGGAGACTGGGGAGTAAGTCAGTGAAATTCGTGAGTTCGGTGGTGTATCGTGGGTGCCTGGAACTGACTCCAGCTGGAATCTGGAGAAGTTTTGAGAGTAGCTGAAAGAGACACAAGAGTCCCTGTGGGCTGAGGGCAAAGACCTGAGAGAGACCAGGGAGGACCTCAGTGAAGTCTGTGAGTCTGTAGGTGATTCCGGAGTGTGGGAGGCTGACTCCCGCTGAAATCTGGGCGTGGTGGGAGAGTAGTTGGGACAGACAGGAGAGTCCCAGGGGGCTGGGGGTGAAGACATGAGAGAGACTGGGGAGTAACTCAACGAAACTGCTGAGTTTGGTGGTGATACCTGGGTGCCTGGAACGGACTCCCGCTGAAATCTGGGCATGGATGGAGAGTAGCTGGGACACACAGGAGAGTCCCTGAGGGCTGGGGGTGAAGACATGAGAGAGACCGGGGAGTACCTCAGTGAAACTGGTGAGTTTGGTGGTGACTCCGGGGTGCCTGGAACTGACCCCAGCTGAAATGTGGGCGTGGTTGGAGAGTAGCTGGGACAGACGGGAGAGTCCCTGAGGGATGGTGAAGACATGAGAGAGACTGGGGAGTAACGCAGTGAAATTGGTGAGTTTGATGGTGATTCCTGGGTGCCTGGGACTGACTCCCGCTGAAGTGTGGGCGTGTTTGGAGAGTAGCTGGGACAGACAGGCGAGTCCCTGAGGGTTGGAGATAAAGGCGTGCTAGAGACTGAGGAGTAACTGAGTGAAATTGGTGAGTTTGGTGGTGAGTCCGGGGTGCCTGGAACTGACTCCAGCTGAAATGTGGGCGTGGTTGGAGAGTAGCTGGGACAGACGGGAGAGTCCCTGAGGGATGGTGAAGACATGAGAGAGACTGGGGAGTAACGCAGTGAAATTGGTGAGTTTGGTGGTGATTTCTGGGTGCCTGCAACGAACTCCCGCTGAAGTGTGGGCGTGTTTGGAGAGTAGCTGGGACAGACAGGCGAGTCCCTGAGGGTTGGAGATAAAGACGTGCTGGAGACTGGGGAGTAACTCAGTGAAAGTGGTGGGCTTGGTGGTGATCCCTGGGTTCCTGGAACTGACCCGCGCTGAAATGTGGGCGTGGTTGGAGAGTAGCTGGGACAGACTGGAGGGTCCGTAAGGGCTGGGGGTGAAGACGTGAGAGAGACTGGCGAGGATCCCACTGAGGTCTGTGAGTTTGTAGGTGTTTCTGGGGTGTGGGGTAGAGACTGCCGCTGAAATCTGGGCGTAGTTGGAGAGTAGCTGGGACAGACAGGCGAGTCATGGGTGGCTGGGGGTGAGCTGCTGGATGATGGCAGTAAGAACATATGGTATATTATTGATGAATGAGGTGACTGTGGAGAATCTCCAGAGGAGGACACGGGAGAACACAATGACATGAGTGACTGTCCTGCTTGGTTAGGAAAGGGAAACGTAAAGTTGTGGAGTTCTGTTGATGATGGATGTGAGAGTGGTGAAGCCCTGCGGGGTGATGTAGAGTACTTCCACATCCCTGGTGAGGAGCTGCCCCTTGGGTCTGAGTTTCTGGGAGGGGAGAGGGAGAAGCTGGGTGAGGCAGGCATGAATCTTGAGGAGTCAGGGCTGGGGGACCGCTCATATTCTCCCGAGACGTGTGAGTCTCTGGGGGACTCCTGGGTGCATGGGGCTGACTCCCGCAGGAACCTGGGGATGGCTGGAGAGTAACTGGGAGCCACAGGAGAGTCCCTGAGGCCTGGGGGTGAAGAGATGAAAGACACAGGGGTGGAGCGCCGTGAGGCTCGTGAGTTTGTAGGTGATTCCTGGGTGTGGGGGGCTGACTCCAGCTGAAATCTGGGGTTGTTTGGAGAGTAGCTGGGAGACACAGGAGACCCCCCGAGAGCTGGGGGTGAGCTGCTGGGTGATGGCAGTAAGAACATGTGGTATATTATTGATGAACGTGGGGACTCTGAGGAATCCTCAGAGGAGGACACGGGAGAGCCCAATGGCTTCATTGATTGCCCATCACGGTGAGGACAGGGAAATGGGAGCTTGTGGGATTCTGGTGATGACAGAGGTGAGTGTGGTGAAGCCCTAGGGGATGGTGAATGGTAGCTCCGGATCCCTGGTGAGGAGCTTCCCCTTAAGCCTGAGTTTCTGATAGGGGAGAGGGAGAAGCTGGGTGAAGCTCGCATGGACCTTGGGGAGTCCGGGCTGGGGGACCGTTCATAAGAAGAGCCAGACAAGACCCTACTGTTCTTAGGTGCAGACATGATTAGGAAACCTGCAGCTCCCAGGGGCCCCTACTAATTTTCTAACTCGCAGAAAGAAGGAGTGTGTGTGCGTGTGTGTGTGCGTGTGTGTGCGTGTGTGTGTGTGTGTGTGTGTGTGTGCGGTGTGAGGTATGTGCCCCTTAAGAAAATGGAAATCAACCAACCAATGAGACAGACAGACAGACAGACAGACAGACAGAGATTCACTTGCCCAAGTGTTCTGTCCTGTCCTCTGAATCCGCTTCCAAGTCGCAAGACGCTGTGAGCTCCAAGTCCACGCAGAGTCCGCCAAACGCTCCGGCCGCTGATCCGCTCCGCGAAGATCTGAGTACAGGCCAGCCAGGGTGGGTTTAAATAGCCTCGGGCGCAGCCTAGCAGCGGAAAGGGCGGAGCTTCACTCCTCCTTTCCATCAGTCACCCCCAACTTTCCCAGGCTACACCTCGTGGGAAACTGTTCTCCTGCTTTGATTTCATGCGCCACCTTTGGGACAATCTAAGAACTTACAAGTTTTCTTGGCCAGATATGTTAGGAATTGTATGCACTGAAACACTGAAAACCAACTAGTGGTTCTGTGGTTCCCACGTTGTGGTTTTGACACCAGCAGCATCCTTGCCACAATCAAAACCCGGAGATCCACAGATCTGCGTTGTAACAAGACCTCCCCCTGACCCTGATGCATGGCAGTTTAAGAAGTCTTTCCGTGTAAGCGAAAAGACTTTGAAGAAAAGGTGGAGATATGCGTTGTATAAACATTCTTCTGCTCTGGAACCACGTAGAGACTTGGGAGCCAGTTGGGTGGAGCATTCGTTGGATGAGGGTGCTCGGGTTAGGAATATCAAGGTGTGGCTCCAGATAATCCAATCATCTAATTAAGATTCCAGTTATGCTCATCTGTTTCAAAATTCCGTTTGGGTAAATTCTTTTAGTCAGACTGAGAACGGCAAAGCCTCAACCCCAATTTCCAGGGAGGGTTGAGAGCCTCAGGTGGAGTTGATCACCAATAGCCTATGGTTTAACCCATCATGCCTATAGAATGAGGTCTCCATAAAAACCCAAAAGGACTGGGATCAGAGAGCTTCTGGATAACACTTCCTGGAAGGTAGTGCGCCCCTCCCCACATGCCGGGCCCCACATTAATTTCTGAACTTTTTGCAATGTCCGCTAAAATACAACGGCAACTGTAAGTGCTTCCCTGCGTGCTGTGAGCTCTTCCAGCAAATGAATGCAACTAAATCTGGGAGTGGTGGCAACCTGATTTATAGCCAGTTGCTGAGAAGCACAGGTAAAACCACGTTTTACAATGCTTCCCATTGTTATTAGTGTGGGAGGCCTGTGTGGCGGGACCCGGCCCTTTGGAATCTAATGCTATGTCCCGGTAGGTAGCGTCACCATTGAATTAGAAGACACACATATGTTGAGAATAATCTTTCTGGTCATTTGCTGCATGTCTTATTTACAATATGTAATCAAATTCTTTATCCTGACCTTATGGCACCTGGGTTGAGAACCATGATTTGAACCAAACATTGGTCTGTCACGTTCTGAGTTTGAAACTTTAGTTTGCCTTTAGCGTTTTGCTATTGCTTTTTCGTTTTCTTTTGTTTCGTTTCGTTTCTAAGTTCTGGGGTATATGTGCAGGATGTGCAGATTTCTTACTAAGGTAAACATGTGCCATGGTGGTTTGCTGCACCTGTCAACCCATCACCTAGGCATTAAGCCCAGCATGCAGTAGCTGTTCTTCTTAACGCTCTGCCCCCCGAAAGGCCCCAGTGTGTGTTGTTCCCCTTCCTGTGTCCATGTGATCTCCTTTTTCAGCTCCCATTATAAGTGAGAATGTGGCATTTGGTTTTCTTTCCCTGGATTAGTTTGCTGAGGATAATGACCACACATCACCACTGTTTTTGTTTTTTAGTATAAAGAGTAGTATTTTATTGAATAAGATTTGCTCCCAGAAAAATAAGCTTAAATCTACAATGAATGCCAGACTCCACAGCAGAAAGCAATTCTCTCACTTTTCCACACACAATGGTTCCTACTAAGTGAAAAAAAGCCATCAAATTTCATTCACAAATGTACTACTCTGTCTCAAAACATCTCACATAATCATGCACTCGACTAAAGCCATTAGATCAGTTCTTCAGTCAGGTTAAAGAAGTATCCCTCTAATAACTGACTTTTATAATGGTATCAATATCCACTCCCAGTCAGTCTGCCGTGGTTAATGGTGTACAGCATGACTGAATACAATGGAATTGATGACGCCCATATCCACGGACAAACCGTGACTTATGATGGTTTGATTTATGATTTTTCAACGTTATGATGGGTTTATTGGACTATTAGATGCGTTTCTGAGTTACACTGGGTTTATGAGTATGCGACCCTAGACTCCAGAAACAGCTGTATAAGGAAAAACAGGTGTACCTAATAAACATATGCTTAGTGACTTGGGATAAACCAATAGATGTTCACAACTGATGGAGAGCCGTGAAAGAGAGATAGCGGTAAATAGTTACAATAACACAATTTTCCTGCACCTGTCGTGGATTTCCCCAAAAAAATGCAGAATGTGGGATGCACCTAAGGCATATGAAAGAGAGAGGGCAGAAGGAGTAAGAGAGAAGTAGGAGGAAGGAAGGAAGGAAGGAAGGAAGGAAGGAAGGAAGGAAAGAAGGAAGGTAGGAAAGAAGGAAGGAAGGAAGGAAGGAAGGAAAGAAGGACGAAAGGAAGGAGAAAACACCCGGTGTTACTAAAACCCCCCAAAAAAATGGTTTCCCCCTGTGGGTAAGCCTACAATGTGGATGAATCTTGAAAATATTGTGCTACGTGTTATGTCAGTCATAACAGCTCACCTATTGTGCAATTCCGTTTATAGGAAATGTCTACAATATGGAAATCTATGCATATGGGATTGATGGCACTAGGTAGTTGCTACCTAGGGCTGAGGGTCAGGGAGAGGGTTTGAGACAGAATGAGGAGTGACTAATGTCTACAGGGTTTTTCTCTGGTCGGGGGTGATAAGACGTTCTACAATGGATTGCGAATTATAATTGAATGTGCACAACCACAGGTGTACTAAAAGCCACTCAATTCATGACTTTTAATGGGGGAATCTTAAGTGGCGCACTCTCATGGAGACCACGGCAGACATAGTGAGAGAGAAAAAGGTGAGTAAATGTCTGAAACGGAGGCAGAAACAGAGAGAACGAAAAGCCCTGTGAAAGGAAGGGAGAGCGAAAAGGGAAAATGGTCCTATTTAGAAATGACAGATGTGAAACTGGGGTTCACATCAACAGTGTCACTGCCAGGAAGGAGGGTCATGGTAGCCATGTCACCGGTAGTGTGGCCCGCAGGGACGCCGACCTGCTGGAGCATCGTGCCAGCATGGGCTCTGGCAGCCACGTGGGCCAGCAGGAGGGACCCGCTGCACAGCTGTGGGGTGAGGATAGACTGGGTGGTGGTATCGGCCATTACAGGGGCCTCTTCTGCTGGCAAGAGTGTGACAGTAGCAAGTAGATGGACAGGCCTGCGTGTGAGGACGGAATGCAGGAGGGGCTCTTGTGCGGCTGGGCGTGGGGCCCTCACGGGAACCGTGGAGAAATGGCCAGGTAACTGCGTCATGTGGGCTAGTAGATTGGCCAGGGCTTCGAACTGAAGGACAATAACGGGGAGTAGCGGTCAGGCCCTGGGAGTGTCTGAGTGTAAGTGGAGATGGGTTTGGGGTCACTGAGGGATGCGTGAGAGCCATCCCTGTGTAGGTACAGGTCATAGGGAGATAGTCTCGTGAGGCCTGTGAGTGTCTATGGTTGCCCTGGGTGCCTGGGGCTGACTGTGGCAGAAATCTGGGGAAGGCTGGAGAGAAGCTGGGAGGCCCAGGAGAGTCCCTTAAGGCAGGGGGTGAAGAGGTGAAAGAAATGGGGGAGGGTGGCAGTAAGGTCCGTGAGTTTGTAGATGATTCCTGGATGCGGGAAGCTGACTCCAGGTGCAATCTGGAGATGGTTGGAGAGTAGCTGAGAGAGACAGAAGAGTCCCTGAGGGCTGGGGGTGAGAACATGAGGGAGACTGGGGAGTAAGTCAGTGAAATTCGTGAGTTCGGTGGTGTATCGTGGGTGCCTGGAACTGACTCCAGCTGGAATCTGGAGAAGTTTTGAGAGTAGCTGAAAGAGACACAAGAGTCCCTGTGGGCTGAGGGCAAAGACCTGAGAGAGACCAGGGAGGACCTCAGTGAAGTCTGTGAGTCTGTAGGTGATTCCGGAGTGTGGGAGGCTGACTCCCGCTGAAATCTGGGCGTGGTGGGAGAGTAGTTGGGACAGACAGGAGAGTCCCAGGGGGCTGGGGGTGAAGACATGAGAGAGACTGGGGAGTAACTCAGCGAAACTGCTGAGTTTGGTGGTGATACCTGGGTGCCTGGAACGGACTCCCGCTGAAATCTGGGCATGGATGGAGAGTAGCTGGGACACACAGGAGAGTCCCTGAGGGCTGGGGGTGAAGACATGAGAGAGACCGGGGAGTACCTCAGTGAAACTGGTGAGTTTGGTGGTGACTCCGGGGTGCCTGGAACTGACCCCAGCTGAAATGTGGGCGTGGTTGGAGAGTAGCTGGGACAGACGGGAGAGTCCCTGAGGGATGGTGAAGACATGAGAGAGACTGGGGAGTAACGCAGTGAAATTGGTGAGTTTGATGGTGATTCCTGGGTGCCTGGAACTGACTCCCGCTGAAGTGTGGGCGTGGTTGGAGAGTAGCTGGGACACACAGGAGAGTCCCTGAGGGTTGGAGATAAAGGCGTGCTAGAGACTGAGGAGTAACTGAGTGAAATTGGTGAGTTTGGTGGTGAGTCCGGGGTGCCTGGAACTGACTCCAGCTGAAATGTGGGCGTGGTTGGAGAGTAGCTGGGACAGACGGGAGAGTCCCTGAGGGATGGTGAAGACATGAGAGAGACTGGGGAGTAACGCAGTGAAATTGGTGAGTTTGGTGGTGATTTCTGGGTGCCTGCAACGAACTCCCGCTGAAGTGTGGGCGTGTTTGGAGAGTAGCTGGGACAGACAGGCGAGTCCCTGAGGGTTGGAGGTAAAGACGTGCTGGAGACTGGGGAGTAACTCAGTGAAAGTGGTGGGCTTGGTGGTGATCCCTGGGTTCCTGGAACTGACCCGCGCTGAAATGTGGGCGTGGTTGGAGAGTAGCTGGGACAGACTGGAGGGTCCGTAAGGGCTGGGGGTGAAGACGTGAGAGAGACTGGCGAGGATCCCACTGAGGTCTGTGAGTTTGTAGGTGTTTCTGGGGTGTGGGGTAGAGACTGCCGCTGAAATCTGGGCGTAGTTGGAGAGTAGCTGGGACAGACAGGCGAGTCATGGGTGGCTGGGGGTGAGCTGCTGGATGATGGCAGTAAGAACATATGGTATATTATTGATGAATGAGGTGACTGTGGAGAATCTCCAGAGGAGGACACGGGAGAACACAATGACATGAGTGACTGTCCTGCTTGGTTAGGAAAGGGAAACGTAAAGTTGTGGAGTTCTGTTGATGATGGATGTGAGAGTGGTGAAGCCCTGCGGGGTGATGTAGAGTACTTCCACATCCCTGGTGAGGAGCTGCCCCTTGGGTCTGAGTTTCTGGGAGGGGAGAGGGAGAAGCTGGGTGAGGCAGGCATGAATCTTGAGGAGTCAGGGCTGGGGGACCGCTCATATTCTCCCGAGACGTGTGAGTCTCTGGGGGACTCCTGGGTGCATGGGGCTGACTCCCGCAGGAACCTGGGGATGGCTGGAGAGTAACTGGGAGCCACAGGAGAGTCCCTGAGGCCTGGGGGTGAAGAGATGAAAGACACAGGGGTGGAGCGCCGTGAGGCTCGTGAGTTTGTAGGTGATTCCTGGGTGTGGGGGGCTGACTCCAGCTGAAATCTGGGGTTGTTTGGAGAGTAGCTGGGAGACACAGGAGACCCCCCGAGAGCTGGGGGTGAGCTGCTGGGTGATGGCAGTAAGAACATGTGGTATATTATTGATGAACGTGGGGACTCTGAGGAATCCTCAGAGGAGGACACGGGAGAGCCCAATGGCTTCATTGATTGCCCATCACGGTGAGGACAGGGAAATGGGAGCTTGTGGGATTCTGGTGATGACAGAGGTGAGTGTGGTGAAGCCCTAGGGGATGGTGAATGGTAGCTCCGGATCCCTGGTGAGGAGCTTCCCCTTAAGCCTGAGTTTCTGATAGGGGAGAGGGAGAAGCTGGGTGAAGCTCGCATGGACCTTGGGGAGTCCGGGCTGGGGGACCGTTCATAAGAAGAGCCAGACAAGACCCTACTGTTCTTAGGTGCAGACATGATTAGGAAACCTGCAGCTCCCAGGGGCCCCTACTAATTTTCTAACTCGCAGAAAGAAGGAGTGTGTGTGCGTGTGTGTGTGCGTGTGTGTGTGCGTGTGTGTGTGTGTGTGTGTGTGTGCGGTGTGAGGTATGTGCCCCTTAAGAAAATGGAAATCAACCAACCAATGAGACAGACAGCAGACAGACAGACAGACAGAGATTCACTTGCCCAAGTGTTCTGTCCTGTCCTCTGAATCCGCTTCCAAGTCGCAAGACGCTGTGAGCTCCAAGTCCACGCAGAGTCCGCCAAACGCTCCGGCCGCTGATCCGCTCCGCGAAGATCTGAGTACAGGCCAGCCAGGGTGGGTTTAAATAGCCTCGGGCGCAGCCTAGCAGCGGAAAGGGCGGAGCTTCACTCCTCCTTTCCATCAGTCACCCCCAACTTTCCCAGGCTACACCTCGTGGGAAACTGTTCTCCTGCTTTGATTTCATGCGCCACCTTTGGGACAATCTAAGAACTTACAAGTTTTCTTGGCCAGATATATTAGGAATTGTATGCACTGAAACACTGAAAACCAACTAGTGGTTCTGTGGTTCCCACGTTGTGGTTTTGACACCAGCAGCATCCTTGCCACAATCAAAACCCGGAGATCCACAGATCTGCGTTGTAACAAGACCTCCCCCTGACCCTGATGCATGGCAGTTTAAGAAGTCTTTCCGTGTAAGCGAAAAGACTTTGAAGAAAAGGTGGAGATATGCGTTGTATAAACATTCTTCTGCTCTGGAACCACGTAGAGACTTGGGAGCCAGTTGGGTGGAGCATTCGTTGGATGAGGGTGCTCGGGTTAGGAATATCAAGGTGTGGCTCCAGATAATCCAATCATCTAATTAAGATTCCAGTTATGCTCATCTGTTTCAAAATTCCGTTTGGGTACATTCTTTTAGTCAGACTGAGAATGGCAAAGCCTCAACCCCAATTTCCAGGGAGGGTTGAGAGCCTCAGGTGGAGTTGATCACCAATAGCCTATGGTTTAACCCATCATGCCTATAGAATGAGGTCTCCATAAAAACCCAAAAGGACTGGGATCAGAGAGCTTCTGGATAACACTTCCTGGAAGGTAGTGCGCCCCTCCCCACATGCCGGGCCCCACATTAATTTCTGAACTTTTTGCAATGTCCGCTAAAATACAACGGCAACTGTAAGTGCTTCCCTGCGTGCTGTGAGCTCTTCCAGCAAATGAATGCAACTAAATCTGGGAGTGGTGGCAACCTGATTTATAGCCAGTTGCTGAGAAGCACAGGTAAAACCACGTAGGGCTTCCCATTGTTATTAGTGTGGGAGGCCTGTGTGGCGGGACCCGGCCCTTTGGAATCTAATGCTATGTCCCGGTAGGTAGCGTCACCATTGAATTAGAAGACACACATATGTTGAGAATAATCTTTCTGGTCATTTGCTGCATGTCTTATTTACAATATGTAATCAAATTCTTTATCCTGACCTTATGGCACCTGGGTTGAGAACCATGATTTGAACCAAACATTGGTCTGTCACGTTCTGAGTTTGAAACTTTAGTTTGCCTTTAGCGTTTTGCTATTGCTTTTTCGTTTTCTTTTGTTTCGTTTCGTTTCTAAGTTCTGGGGTATATGTGCAGGATGTGCAGATTTCTTACTAAGGTAAACGTGTGCCATGGTGGTTTGCTGCACCTGTCAACCCATCACCTAGGCATTAAGCCCAGCATGCAGTAGCTGTTCTTCTTAACGCTCTGCCCCCCGAAAGGCCCCAGTGTGTGTTGTTCCCCTTCCTGTGTCCATGTGATCTCCTTTTTCAGCTCCCATTATAAGTGAGAATGTGGCGTTTGGTTTTCTTTCCCTGGATTAGTTTGCTGAGGATAATGACCACACATCACCACTGTTTTTGTTTTTTAGTATAAAGAGTAGTATTTTATTGAATAAGATTTGCTCCCAGAAAAATAAGCTTAAATCTACAATGAATGCCAGACTCTACAGCAGAAAGCAATTCTCTCACTTTTCCACACACAATGGTTCCTACTAAGTGAAAAAAAGCCATCAAATTTCATTCACAAATGTACTACTCTGTCTCAAAACATCTCACATAATCATGCACTCGACTAAAGCCATTAGATCAGTTCTTCAGTCAGGTTAAAGAAGTATCCCTCTAATAACTGACTTTTATAATGGTATCAATATCCACTCCCAGTCAGTCTGCCGTGGTTAATGGTGTACAGCATGACTGAATACAATGGAATTGATGACGCCCATATCCACGGACAAACCGTGACTTATGATGGTTTGATTTATGATTTTTCAACGTTATGATGGGTTTATTGGACTATTAGATGCGTTTCTGAGTTACACTGGGTTTATGAGTATGCGACCCTAGACTCCAGAAACAGCTGTATAAGGAAAAACAGGTGTACCTAATAAACATATGCTTAGTGACTTGGGATAAACCAATAGATGTTCACAACTGATGGAGAGCCGTGAAAGAGAGATAGCGGTAAATAGTTACAATAACACAATTTTCCTGCACCTGTCGTGGATTTCCCCAAAAAAATGCAGAATGTGGGATGCACCTAAGGCATATGAAAGAGAGAGGGCAGAAGGAGTAAGAGAGAAGTAGGAGGAAGGAAGGAAGGAAGGAAGGAAGGAAGGAAGGAAGGAAAGAAGGAAGGTAGGAAAGAAGGAAGGAAGGAAGGAAGGAAGGAAGGAAAGAAGGACGAAAGGAAGGAGAAAACACCCGGTGTTACTAAAACCCCCCAAAAAAATGGTTTCCCCCTGTGGGTAAGCCTACAATGTGGATGAATCTTGAAAATATTGTGCTACGTGTTATGTCAGTCATAACAGCTCACCTATTGTGCAATTCCGTTTATAGGAAATGTCTACAATATGGAAATCTATGCATATGGGATTGATGGCACTAGGTAGTTGCTACCTAGGGCTGAGGGTCAGGGAGAGGGTTTGAGACAGAATGAGGAGTTACTAATGTCTACAGGGTTTTTCTCTGGTCGGGGGTGATAAGACGTTCTACAATGGATTGCGAATTATAATTGAATGTGCACAACCACAGGTGTACTAAAAGCCACTCAATTCATGACTTTTAATGGGGGAATCTTAAGTGGCGCACTCTCATGGAGACCACGGCAGACATAGTGAGAGAGAAAAAGGGGAGTAAATATCTGAAACGGAGGCAGAAACAGAGAGAACGAAAAGCCCTGTGAAAGGAAGGGAGAGCGAAAAGGGAAAATGGTCCTATTTAGAAATGACAGATGTGAAACTGGGGTTCACATCAACAGTGTCACTGCCAGGAAGGAGGGTCATGCTAGCCATGTCACCGGTAGTGTGGCCCGCAGGGAAGCCGACCTGCTGGAGCGTCGTGCCAGCATGTGCTCTGACAGCCACGTGGGCCAGCAGGAGGGACCCGCTGCACAGCTGTGGGGTGAGGATAGACTGGGTGGTGATATCGGCCATGACAGGGGCCTCTTCTGCTGGCAAGAGTGTGACAGTAGCAAGTAGATGGACAGGCCTGCGTGTGAGGACGGAATGCAGGAGGGGCTCTTGTGCGGCTGGGCGTGGGGCCCTCACGGGAACCGTGGAGAAATGGCCAGGTAACTGCGTCATGTGGGCTAGTAGATTGGCCAGGGCTTCGAACTGAAGGACAATAACGGGGAGTAGCGGTCAGGCCCTGGGAGTGTCTGAGTGTAAGTGGAGATGGGTTTGGGGTCACTGAGGGATGCGTGAGAGCCATCCCTGTGTAGGTACAGGTCATAGGGAGATAGTCTCGTGAGGCCTGTGAGTGTCTATGGTTGCCCTGGGTGCCTGGGGCTGACTGTGGCAGAAATCTGGGGAAGGCTGGAGAGAAGCTGGGAGGCCCAGGAGAGTCCCTTAAGGCAGGGGGTGAAGAGGTGAAAGAAATGGGGGAGGGTGGCAGTAAGGTCCGTGAGTTTGTAGATGATTCCTGGGTGCGGGAAGCTGACTCCAGGTGCAATCTGGAGATGGTTGGAGAGTAGCTGAGAGAGACAGAAGAGTCCCTGAGGGCTGGGGGTGAGAACATGAGGGAGACTGGGGAGTAAGTCAGTGAAATTCGTGAGTTCGGTGGTGTATCGTGGGTGCCTGGAACTGACTCCAGCTGGAATCTGGAGAAGTTTTGAGAGTAGCTGAAAGAGACACAAGAGTCCCTGTGGGCTGAGGGCAAAGACCTGAGAGAGACCAGGGAGGACCTCAGTGAAGTCTGTGAGTCTGTAGGTGATTCCGGAGTGTGGGAGGCTGACTCCCGCTGAAATCTGGGTGTGGTGGGAGAGTAGTTGGGACAGACAGGAGAGTCCCAGGGGGCTGGGGGTGAAGACATGAGAGAGACTGGGGAGTAACTCAGCGAAACTGCTGAGTTTGGTGGTGATACCTGGGTGCCTGGAACGGACTCCTGCTGAAATCTGGGCATGGATGGAGAGTAGCTGGGACACACAGGAGAGTCCCTGAGGGCTGGGGGTGAAGACATGAGAGAGACCGGGGAGTACCTCAGTGAAACTGGTGAGTTTGGTGGTGAGTCCGGGGTGCCTGGAACTGACCCCAGCTGAAATGTGGGCGTGGTTGGAGAGTAGCTGGGACAGACGGGAGAGTCCCTGAGGGATGGTGAAGACATGAGAGAGACTGGGGAGTAACGCAGTGAAATTGGTGAGTTTGATGGTGATTCCTGGGTGCCTGGAACTGACTCCCGCTGAAGTGTGGGCGTGGTTGGAGAGTAGCTGGGACACACAGGAGAGTCCCTGAGGGTTGGAGATAAAGGCGTGCTAGAGACTGAGGAGTAACTGAGTGAAATTGGTGAGTTTGGTGGTGAGTCCGGGGTGCCTGGAACTGACTCCAGCTGAAATGTGGGCGTGGTTGGAGAGTAGCTGGGACAGACGGGAGAGTCCCTGAGGGATGGTGAAGACATGAGAGAGACTGGGGAGTAACGCAGTGAAATTGGTGAGTTTGGTGGTGATTTCTGGGTGCCTGCAACGAACTCCCGCTGAAGTGTGGGCGTGTTTGGAGAGTAGCTGGGACAGACAGGCGAGTCCCTGAGGGTTGGAGATAAAGACGTGCTGGAGACTGGGGAGTAACTCAGTGAAAGTGGTGGGCTTGGTGGTGATCCCTGGGTTCCTGGAACTGACCCGCGCTGAAATGTGGGCGTGGTTGGAGAGTAGCTGGGACAGACTGGAGGGTCCGTAAGGGCTGGGGGTGAAGACGTGAGAGAGACTGGCGAGGATCCCACTGAGGTCTGTGAGTTTGTAGGTGTTTCTGGGGTGTGGGGTAGAGACTGCCGCTGAAATCTGGGCGTAGTTGGAGAGTAGCTGGGACAGACAGGCGAGTCATGGGTGGCTGGGGGTGAGCTGCTGGATGATGGCAGTAAGAACATATGGTATATTATTGATGAATGAGGTGACTGTGGAGAATCTCCAGAGGAGGACACGGGAGAACACAATGACATGAGTGACTGTCCTGCTTGGTTAGGAAAGGGAAACGTAAAGTTGTGGAGTTCTGTTGATGATGGATGTGAGAGTGGTGAAGCCCTGCGGGGTGATGTAGAGTACTTCCACATCCCTGGTGAGGAGCTGCCCCTTGGGTCTGAGTTTCTGGGAGGGGAGAGGGAGAAGCTGGGTGAGGCAGGCATGAATCTTGAGGAGTCAGGGCTGGGGGACCGCTCATATTCTCCCGAGACGTGTGAGTCTCTGGGGGACTCCTGGGTGCATGGGGCTGACTCCCGCAGGAACCTGGGGATGGCTGGAGAGTAACTGGGAGCCACAGGAGAGTCCCTGAGGCCTGGGGGTGAAGAGATGAAAGACACAGGGGTGGAGCGCCGTGAGGCTCGTGAGTTTGTAGGTGATTCCTGGGTGTGGGGGGCTGACTCCAGCTGAAATCTGGGGTTGTTTGGAGAGTAGCTGGGAGACACAGGAGACCCCCCGAGAGCTGGGGGTGAGCTGCTGGGTGATGGCAGTAAGAACATGTGGTATATTATTGATGAACGTGGGGACTCTGAGGAATCCTCAGAGGAGGACACGGGAGAGCCCAATGGCTTCATTGATTGCCCATCACGGTGAGGACAGGGAAATGGGAGCTTGTGGGATTCTGGTGATGACAGAGGTGAGTGTGGTGAAGCCCTAGGGGATGGTGAATGGTAGCTCCGGATCCCTGGTGAGGAGCTTCCCCTTAAGCCTGAGTTTCTGATAGGGGAGAGGGAGAAGCTGGGTGAAGCTCGCATGGACCTTGGGGAGTCCGGGCTGGGGGACCGTTCATAAGAAGAGCCAGACAAGACCCTACTGTTCTTAGGTGCAGACATGATTAGGAAACCTGCAGCTCCCAGGGGCCCCTACTAATTTTCTAACTCGCAGAAAGAAGGAGTGTGTGTGCGTGTGTGTGTGCGTGTGTGTGTGCGTGTGTGTGTGTGTGTGTGTGTGTGCGGTGTGAGGTATGTGCCCCTTAAGAAAATGGAAATCAACCAACCAATGAGACAGACAGACAGACAGACAGACAGACAGAGATTCACTTGCCCAAGTGTTCTGTCCTGTCCTCTGAATCCGCTTCCAAGTCGCAAGACGCTGTGAGCTCCAAGTCCACGCAGAGTCCGCCAAACGCTCCGGCCGCTGATCCGCTCCGCGAAGATCTGAGTACAGGCCAGCCAGGGTGGGTTTAAATAGCCTCGGGCGCAGCCTAGCAGCGGAAAGGGCGGAGCTTCACTCCTCCTTTCCATCAGTCACCCCCAACTTTCCCAGGCTACACCTCGTGGGAAACTGTTCTCCTGCTTTGATTTCATGCGCCACCTTTGGGACAATCTAAGAACTTACAAGTTTTCTTGGCCAGATATGTTAGGAATTGTATGCACTGAAACACTGAAAACCAACTAGTGGTTCTGTGGTTCCCACGTTGTGGTTTTGACACCAGCAGCATCCTTGCCACAATCAAAACCCGGAGATCCACAGATCTGCGTTGTAACAAGACCTCCCCCTGACCCTGATGCATGGCAGTTTAAGAAGTCTTTCCGTGTAAGCGAAAAGACTTTGAAGAAAAGGTGGAGATATGCGTTGTATAAACATTCTTCTGCTCTGGAACCACGTAGAGACTTGGGAGCCAGTTGGGTGGAGCATTCGTTGGATGAGGGTGCTCGGGTTAGGAATATCAAGGTGTGGCTCCAGATAATCCAATCATCTAATTAAGATTCCAGTTATGCTCATCTGTTTCAAAATTCCGTTTGGGTAAATTCTTTTAGTCAGACTGAGAATGGCAAAGCCTCAACCCCAATTTCCAGGGAGGGTTGAGAGCCTCAGGTGGAGTTGATCACCAATAGCCTATGGTTTAACCCATCATGCCTATAGAATGAGGTCTCCATAAAAACCCAAAAGGACTGGGATCAGAGAGCTTCTGGATAACACTTCCTGGAAGGCAGTGCGCCCCTCCCCACATGCCGGGCCCCACATTAATTTCTGAACTTTTTGCAATGTCCGCTAAAATACAACGGCAACTGTAAGTGCTTCCCTGCGTGCTGTGAGCTCTTCCAGCAAATGAATGCAACTAAATCTGGGAGTGGTGGCAACCTGATTTATAGCCAGTTGCTGAGAAGCACAGGTAAAACCACGTAGGGCTTCCCATTGTTATTAGTGTGGGAGGCCTGTGTGGCGGGACCCGGCCCTTTGGAATCTAATGCTATGTCCCGGTAGGTAGCGTCACCATTGAATTAGAAGACACACATATGTTGAGAATAATCTTTCTGGTCATTTGCTGCATGTCTTATTTACAATATGTAATCAAATTCTTTATCCTGACCTTATGGCACCTGGGTTGAGAACCATGATTTGAACCAAACATTGGTCTGTCACGTTCTGAGTTTGAAACTTTAGTTTGCCTTTAGCGTTTTGCTATTGCTTTTTCGTTTTCTTTTGTTTCGTTTCGTTTCTAAGTTCTGGGGTATATGTGCAGGATGTGCAGATTTCTTACTAAGGTAAACGTGTGCCATGGTGGTTTGCTGCACCTGTCAACCCATCACCTAGGCATTAAGCCCAGCATGCAGTAGCTGTTCTTCTTAACGCTCTGCCCCCCGAAAGGCCCCAGTGTGTGTTGTTCCCCTTCCTGTGTCCATGTGATCTCCTTTTTCAGCTCCCATTATAAGTGAGAATGTGGCGTTTGGTTTTCTTTCCCTGGATTAGTTTGCTGAGGATAATGACCACACATCACCACTGTTTTTGTTTTTTAGTATAAAGAGTAGTATTTTATTGAATAAGATTTGCTCCCAGAAAAATAAGCTTAAATCTACAATGAATGCCAGACTCTACAGCAGAAAGCAATTCTCTCACTTTTCCACACACAATGGTTCCTACTAAGTGAAAAAAAGCCATCAAATTTCATTCACAAATGTACTACTCTGTCTCAAAACATCTCACATAATCATGCACTCGACTAAAGCCATTAGATCAGTTCTTCAGTCAGGTTAAAGAAGTATCCCTCTAATAACTGACTTTTATAATGGTATCAATATCCACTCCCAGTCAGTCTGCCGTGGTTAATGGTGTACAGCATGACTGAATACAATGGAATTGATGACGCCCATATCCACGGACAAACCGTGACTTATGATGGTTTGATTTATGATTTTTCAACGTTATGATGGGTTTATTGGACTATTAGATGCGTTTCTGAGTTACACTGGGTTTATGAGTATGCGACCCTAGACTCCAGAAACAGCTGTATAAGGAAAAACAGGTGTACCTAATAAACATATGCTTAGTGACTTGGGATAAACCAATAGATGTTCACAACTGATGGAGAGCCGTGAAAGAGAGATAGCGGTAAATAGTTACAATAACACAATTTTCCTGCACCTGTCGTGGATTTCCCCAAAAAAATGCAGAATGTGGGATGCACCTAAGGCATATGAAAGAGAGAGGGCAGAAGGAGTAAGAGAGAAGTAGGAGGAAGGAAGGAAGGAAGGAAGGAAGGAAGGAAGGAAGGAAGGAAGGAAAGAAGGAAGGTAGGAAAGAAGGAAGGAAGGAAGGAAGGAAGGAAGGAAAGAAGGACGAAAGGAAGGAGAAAACACCCGGTGTTACTAAAACCCCCCCAAAAAATGGTTTCCCCCTGTGGGTAAGCCTACAATGTGGATGAATCTTGAAAATATTGTGCTACGTGTTATGTCAGTCATAACAGCTCACCTATTGTGCAATTCCGTTTATAGGAAATGTCTACAATATGGAAATCTATGCATATGGGATTGATGGCACTAGGTAGTTGCTACCTAGGGCTGAGGGTCAGGGAGAGGGTTTGAGACAGAATGAGGAGTTACTAATGTCTACAGGGTTTTTCTCTGGTCGGGGGTGATAAGACGTTCTACAATGGATTGCGAATTATAATTGAATGTGCACAACCACAGGTATACTAAAAGCCACTCAATTCATGACTTTTAATGGGGGAATCTTAAGTGGCGCACTCTCATGGAGACCACGGCAGACATAGTGAGAGAGAAAAAGGTGAGTAAATATGTGAAACGGAGGCAGAAACAGAGAGAACGAAAAGCCCTGTGAAAGGAAGGGAGAGCGAAAAGGGAAAATGGTCCTATTTAGAAATGACAGATGTGAAACTGGGGTTCACATCAACAGTGTCACTGCCAGGAAGGAGGGTCATGCTAGCCATGTCACCGGTAGTGTGGCCCGGAGGGACGCCGACCTGCTGGAGCGTCGTGCCAGCATGGGCTCTGGCAGCCACGTGGGCCAGCAGGAGGGACCCGCTGCACAGCTGTGGGGTGAGGATAGACTGGGTGGTGATATCGGCCATTACAGGGGCCTCTTCTGCTGGCAAGAGTGTGACAGTAGCAAGTAGATGGACAGGCCTGCGTGTGAGGACGGAATGCAGGAGGGGCTCTTGTGCGGCTGGGCGTGGGGCCCTCACGGGAACCGTGGAGAAATGGCCAGGTAACTGCGTCATGTGGGCTAGTAGATTGGCCAGGGCTTCGAACTGAAGGACAATAACGGGGAGTAGCGGTCAGGCCCTGGGAGTGTCTGAGTGTAAGTGGAGATGGGTTTGGGGTCACTGAGGGATGCGTGAGAGCCATCCCTGTGTAGGTACAGGTCATAGGGAGATAGTCTCGTGAGGCCTGTGAGTGTCTATGGTTGCCCTGGGTGCCTGGGGCTGACTGTGGCAGAAATCTGGGGAAGGCTGGAGAGAAGCTGGGAGGCCCAGGAGAGTCCCTTAAGGCAGGGGGTGAAGAGGTGAAAGAAATGGGGGAGGGTGGCAGTAAGGTCCGTGAGTTTGTAGATGATTCCTGGGTGCGGGAAGCTGACTCCAGGTGCAATCTGGAGATGGTTGGAGAGTAGCTGAGAGAGACAGAAGAGTCCCTGAGGGCTGGGGGTGAGAACATGAGGGAGACTGGGGAGTAAGTCAGTGAAATTCGTGAGTTCGGTGGTGTATCGTGGGTGCCTGGAACTGACTCCAGCTGGAATCTGGAGAAGTTTTGAGAGTAGCTGAAAGAGACACAAGAGTCCCTGTGGGCTGAGGGCAAAGACCTGAGAGAGACCAGGGAGGACCTCAGTGAAGTCTGTGATTCTGTAGGTGATTCCGGAGTGTGGGAGGCTGACTCCCGCTGAAATGTGGGCGTGGTGGGAGAGTAGCTGGGACAGACAGGAGAGTCCCAGGGGGCTGGGGGTGAAGACATGAGAGAGACTGGGGAGTAACTCAGCGAAACTGCTGAGTTTGGTGGTGATACCTGGGTGCCTGGAACGGACTCCCGCTGAAATCTGGGCATGGATGGAGAGTAGCTGGGACACACAGGAGAGTCCCTGAGGGCTGGGGGTGAAGACATGAGAGAGACAGGGGAGTACCTCAGTGAAACTGGTGAGTTTGGTGGTGACTCCGGGGTGCCTGGAACTGACCCCAGCTGAAATGTGGGCGTGGTTGGAGAGTAGCTGGGACAGACGGGAGAGTCCCTGAGGGATGGTGAAGACATGAGAGAGACTGGGGAGTAACACAGTGAAATTGGTGAGTTTGATGGTGATTCCTGGGTGCCTGGAACTGACTCCCGCTGAAGTGTGGGCGTGGTTGGAGAGTAGCTGGGACACACAGGAGAGTCCCTGAGGGTTGGAGATAAAGGCGTGCTAGAGACTGAGGAGTAACTGAGTGAAATTGGTGAGTTTGGTGGTGAGTCCGGGGTGCCTGGAATTGACTCCAGCTGAAATGTGGGAGTGGTTGGAGAGTAGCTGGGACAGATGGGAGAGTCCCTGAGGGATGGTGAAGACATGAGAGAGACTGGGGAGTAACGCAGTGAAATTGGTGAGTTTGGTGGTGATTTCTGGGTGCCTGCAACGAACTCCCGCTGAAGTGTGGGCGTGTTTGGAGAGTAGCTGGGACAGACAGGCGAGTCCCTGAGGGTTGGAGATAAAGACGTGCTGGAGACTGGGGAGTAACTCAGTGAAGGTGGTGGGCTTGGTGGTGATCCCTGGGTTCCTGGAACTGACCCGCGCTGAAATGTGGGAGTGGTTGGAGAGTAGCTGGGACAGACTGGAGGGTCTGTAAGGGCTGGGGGTGAAGACGTGAGAGAGACTGGCGAGGATCCCACTGAGGTCTGTGAGTCTGTAGGTGTTTCTGGGGTGTGGGGTAGAGACTGCCGCTGAAATCTGGGCGTAGTTGGAGAGTAGCTGGGACAGACAGGCGAGTCATGGGTGGCTGGGGGTGAGCTGCTGGATGATGGCAGTAAGAACATATGGTATATTATTGATGAATGAGGTGACTGTGGAGAATCTCCAGAGAAGGACACGGGAGAACACAATGACATGAGTGACTGTCCTGCTTGGTTAGGAAAGGGAAACGTAAAGTTGTGGAGTTCTGTTGATGATGGATGTGAGAGTGGTGAAGCCCTGCGGGGTGATGTAGAGTACTTCCACATCCCTGGTGAGGAGCTGCCCCTTGGGTCTGAGTTTCTGGGAGGGGAGAGGGAGAAGCTGGGTGAGGCAGGCATGAATCTTGAGGAGTCAGGGCTGGGGGACCGCTCATATTCTCCCGAGACGTGTGAGTCTCTGGGGGACTCCTGGGTGCATGGGGCTGACTCCCGCAGGAACCTGGGGATGGCTGGAGAGTAACTGGGAGCCACAGGAGAGTCCCTGAGGCCTGGGGGTGAAGAGATGAAAGACACAGGGGTGGAGCGCCGTGAGGCTCGTGAGTTTGTAGGTGATTCCTGGGTGTGGGGGGCTGACTCCAGCTGAAATCTGGGGTTGTTTGGAGAGTAGCTGGGAGACACAGGAGACCCCCCGAGAGCTGGGGGTGAGCTGCTGGGTGATGGCAGTAAGAACATGTGGTATATTATTGATGAACGTGGGGACTCTGAGGAATCCTCAGAGGAGGACACGGGAGAGCCCAATGGCTTCATTGATTGCCCATCACGGTGAGGACAGGGAAATGGGAGCTTGTGGGATTCTGGTGATGACAGAGGTGAGTGTGGTGAAGCCCTAGGGGATGGTGAATGGTAGCTCCGGATCCCTGGTGAGGAGCTTCCCCTTAAGCCTGAGTTTCTGATAGGGGAGAGGGAGAAGCTGGGTGAAGCTCGCATGGACCTTGGGGAGTCCGGGCTGGGGGACCGTTCATAAGAAGAGCCAGACAAGACCCTACTGTTCTTAGGTGCAGACATGATTAGGAAACCTGCAGCTCCCAGGGGCCCCTACTAATTTTCTAACTCGCAGAAAGAAGGAGTGTGTGTGCGTGTGTGTGTGCGTGTGTGTGTGTGTGTGTGTGTGTGTGTGTGTGTGTGTGTGTGCGGTGTGAGGTATGTGCCCCTTAAGAAAATGGAAATCAACCAACCAATGAGACAGACAGACAGACAGACAGACAGACAGAGATTCACTTGCCCAAGTGTTCTGTCCTGTCCTCTGAATCCGCTTCCAAGTCGCAAGACGCTGTGAGCTCCAAGTCCACGCAGAGTCCGCCAAACGCTCCGGCCGCTGATCCGCTCCGCGAAGATCTGAGTACAGGCCAGCCAGGGTGGGTTTAAATAGCCTCGGGCGCAGCCTAGCAGCGGAAAGGGCGGAGCTTCACTCCTCCTTTCCATCAGTCACCCCCAACTTTCCCAGGCTACACCTCGTGGGAAACTGTTCTCCTGCTTTGATTTCATGCGCCACCTTTGGGACAATCTAAGAACTTACAAGTTTTCTTGGCCAGATATGTTAGGAATTGTATGCACTGAAACACTGAAAACCAACTAGTGGTTCTGTGGTTCCCACGTTGTGGTTTTGACACCAGCAGCATCCTTGCCACAATCAAAACCCGGAGATCCACAGATCTGCGTTGTAACAAGACCTCCCCCTGACCCTGATGCATGGCAGTTTAAGAAGTCTTTCCGTGTAAGCGAAAAGACTTTGAAGAAAAGGTGGAGATATGCGTTGTATAAACATTCTTCTGCTCTGGAACCACGTAGAGACTTGGGAGCCAGTTGGGTGGAGCATTCGTTGGATGAGGGTGCTCGGGTTAGGAATATCAAGGTGTGGCTCCAGATAATCCAATCATCTAATTAAGATTCCAGTTATGCTCATCTGTTTCAAAATTCCGTTTGGGTAAATTCTTTTAGTCAGACTGAGAACGGCAAAGCCTCAACCCCAATTTCCAGGGAGGGTTGAGAGCCTCAGGTGGAGTTGATCACCAATAGCCTATGGTTTAACCCATCATGCCTATAGAATGAGGTCTCCATAAAAACCCAAAAGGACTGGGATCAGAGAGCTTCTGGATAACACTTCCTGGAAGGCAGTGCGCCCCTCCCCACATGCCGGGCCCCACATTAATTTCTGAACTTTTTGCAATGTCCGCTAAAATACAACGGCAACTGTAAGTGCTTCCCTGCGTGCTGTGAGCTCTTCCAGCAAATGAATGCAACTAAATCTGGGAGTGGTGGCAACCTGATTTATAGCCAGTTGCTGAGAAGCACAGGTAAAACCACGTAGGGCTTCCCATTGTTATTAGTGTGGGAGGCCTGTGTGGCGGGACCCGGCCCTTTGGAATCTAATGCTATGTCCCGGTAGGTAGCGTCACCATTGAATTAGAAGACACACATATGTTGAGAATAATCTTTCTGGTCATTTGCTGCATGTCTTATTTACAATATGTAATCAAATTCTTTATCCTGACCTTATGGCACCTGGGTTGAGAACCATGATTTGAACCAAACATTGGTCTGTCACGTTCTGAGTTTGAAACTTTAGTTTGCCTTTAGCGTTTTGCTATTGCTTTTTCGTTTTCTTTTGTTTCGTTTCGTTTCTAAGTTCTGGGGTATATGTGCAGGATGTGCAGATTTCTTACTAAGGTAAACGTGTGCCATGGTGGTTTGCTGCACCTGTCAACCCATCACCTAGGCATTAAGCCCAGCATGCAGTAGCTGTTCTTCTTAACGCTCTGCCCCCCGAAAGGCCCCAGTGTGTGTTGTTCCCCTTCCTGTGTCCATGTGATCTCCTTTTTCAGCTCCCATTATAAGTGAGAATGTGGCGTTTGGTTTTCTTTCCCTGGATTAGTTTGCTGAGGATAATGACCACACATCACCACTGTTTTTGTTTTTTAGTATAAAGAGTAGTATTTTATTGAATAAGATTTGCTCCCAGAAAAATAAGCTTAAATCTACAATGAATGCCAGACTCTACAGCAGAAAGCAATTCTCTCACTTTTCCACACACAATGGTTCCTACTAAGTGAAAAAAAGCCATCAAATTTCATTCACAAATGTACTACTCTGTCTCAAAACATCTCACATAATCATGCACTCGACTAAAGCCATTAGATCAGTTCTTCAGTCAGGTTAAAGAAGTATCCCTCTAATAACTGACTTTTATAATGGTATCAATATCCACTCCCAGTCAGTCTGCCGTGGTTAATGGTGTACAGCATGACTGAATACAATGGAATTGATGACGCCCATATCCACGGACAAACCGTGACTTATGATGGTTTGATTTATGATTTTTCAACGTTATGATGGGTTTATTGGACTATTAGATGCGTTTCTGAGTTACACTGGGTTTATGAGTATGCGACCCTAGACTCCAGAAACAGCTGTATAAGGAAAAACAGGTGTACCTAATAAACATATGCTTAGTGACTTGGGATAAACCAATAGATGTTCACAACTGATGGAGAGCCGTGAAAGAGAGATAGCGGTAAATAGTTACAATAACACAATTTTCCTGCACCTGTCGTGGATTTCCCCAAAAAAATGCAGAATGTGGGATGCACCTAAGGCATATGAAAGAGAGAGGGCAGAAGGAGTAAGAGAGAAGTAGGAGGAAGGAAGGAAGGAAGGAAGGAAGGAAGGAAGGAAGGAAGGAAAGAAGGAAGGTAGGAAAGAAGGAAGGAAGGAAGGAAGGAAGGAAAGAAGGACGAAAGGAAGGAGAAAACACCCGGTGTTACTAAAACCCCCCCAAAAAAATGGTTTCCCCCTGTGGGTAAGCCTACAATGTGGATGAATCTTGAAAATATTGTGCTACGTGTTATGTCAGTCATAACAGCTCACCTATTGTGCAATTCCGTTTATAGGAAATGTCTACAATATGGAAATCTATGCATATGGGACTGATCGCACTAGGTAGTTGCTACCTAGGGCTGAGGGTCAGGGAGAGGGTTTGAGACAGAATGAGGAGTGACTAATGTCTACAGGGTTTTTCTCTGGTCGGGGGTGATAAGACGTTCTACAATGGATTGCGAATTATAATTGAATGTGCACAACCACAGGTGTACTAAAAGCCACTCAATTCATGACTTTTAATGGGGGAATCTTAAGTGGCGCACTCTCATGGAGACCACGGCAGACATAGTGAGAGAGAAAAAGGGGAGTAAATATCTGAAACGGAGGCAGAAACAGAGAGAACGAAAAGCCCTGTGAAAGGAAGGGAGAGCGAAAAGGGAAAATGGTCCTATTTAGAAATGACAGATGTGAAACTGGGGTTCACATCAACAGTGTCACTGCCAGGAAGGAGGGTCATGCTAGCCATGTCACCGGTAGTGTGGCCCGCAGGGACGCCGACCTGCTGGAGCGTCGTGCCAGCATGGGCTCTGACAGCCACGTGGGCCAGCAGGAGGGACCCGCTGCACAGCTGTGGGGTGAGGATAGACTGGGTGGTGATATCGGCCATTACAGGGGCCTCTTCTGCTGGCAAGAGTGTGACAGTAGCAAGTAGATGGACAGGCCTGCGTGTGAGGACGGAATGCAGGAGGGGCTCTTGTGCGGCTGGGCGTGGGGCCCTCACGGGAACCGTGGAGAAATGGCCAGGTAACTGCGTCATGTGGGCTAGTAGATTGGCCAGGGCTTCGAACTGAAGGACAATAACGGGGAGTAGCGGTCAGGCCCTGGGAGTGTCTGAGTGTAAGTGGAGATGGGTTTGGGGTCACTGAGGGATGCGTGAGAGCCATCCCTGTGTAGGTACAGGTCATAGGGAGATAGTCTCGTGAGGCCTGTGAGTGTCTATGGTTGCCCTGGGTGCCTGGGGCTGACTGTGGCAGAAATCTGGGGAAGGCTGGAGAGAAGCTGGGAGGCCCAGGAGAGTCCCTTAAGGCAGGGGGTGAAGAGGTGAAAGAAATGGGGGAGGGTGGCAGTAAGGTCCGTGAGTTTGTAGATGATTCCTGGGTGCGGGAAGCTGACTCCAGGTGCAATCTGGAGATGGTTGGAGAGTAGCTGAGAGAGACAGAAGAGTCCCTGAGGGCTGGGGGTGAGAACATGAGGGAGACTGGGGAGTAAGTCAGTGAAATTCGTGAGTTCGGTGGTGTATCGTGGGTGCCTGGAACTGACTCCAGCTGGAATCTGGAGAAGTTTTGAGAGTAGCTGAAAGAGACACAAGAGTCCCTGTGGGCTGAGGGCAAAGACCTGAGAGAGACCAGGGAGGACCTCAGTGAAGTCTGTGAGTCTGTAGGTGATTCCGGAGTGTGGGAGGCTGACTCCCGCTGAAATCTGGGCGTGGTGGGAGAGTAGTTGGGACAGACAGGAGAGTCCCAGGGGGCTGGGGGTGAAGACATGAGAGAGACTGGGGAGTAACTCAGCGAAACTGCTGAGTTTGGTGGTGATACCTGGGTGCCTGGAACGGACTCCTGCTGAAATCTGGGCATGGATGGAGAGTAGCTGGGACACACAGGAGAGTCCCTGAGGGCTGGGGGTGAAGACATGAGAGAGACCGGGGAGTACCTCAGTGAAACTGGTGAGTTTGGTGGTGAGTCCGGGGTGCCTGGAACTGACCCCAGCTGAAATGTGGGCGTGGTTGGAGAGTAGCTGGGACAGACGGGAGAGTCCCTGAGGGATGGTGAAGACATGAGAGAGACTGGGGAGTAACGCAGTGAAATTGGTGAGTTTGATGGTGATTCCTGGGTGCCTGGAACTGACTCCCGCTGAAGTGTGGGCGTGGTTGGAGAGTAGCTGGGACACACAGGAGAGTCCCTGAGGGTTGGAGATAAAGGCGTGCTAGAGACTGAGGAGTAACTGAGTGAAATTGGTGAGTTTGGTGGTGAGTCCGGGGTGCCTGGAACTGACTCCAGCTGAAATGTGGGCGTGGTTGGAGAGTAGCTGGGACAGACGGGAGAGTCCCTGAGGGATGGTGAAGACATGAGAGAGACTGGGGAGTAACGCAGTGAAATTGGTGAGTTTGGTGGTGATTTCTGGGTGCCTGCAACGAACTCCCGCTGAAGTGTGGGCGTGTTTGGAGAGTAGCTGGGACAGACAGGCGAGTCCCTGAGGGTTGGAGATAAAGACGTGCTGGAGACTGGGGAGTAACTCAGTGAAAGTGGTGGGCTTGGTGGTGATCCCTGGGTTCCTGGAACTGACCCGCGCTGAAATGTGGGCGTGGTTGGAGAGTAGCTGGGACAGACTGGAGGGTCCGTAAGGGCTGGGGGTGAAGACGTGAGAGAGACTGGCGAGGATCCCACTGAGGTCTGTGAGTTTGTAGGTGTTTCTGGGGTGTGGGGTAGAGACTGCCGCTGAAATCTGGGCGTAGTTGGAGAGTAGCTGGGACAGACAGGCGAGTCATGGGTGGCTGGGGGTGAGCTGCTGGATGATGGCAGTAAGAACATATGGTATATTATTGATGAATGAGGTGACTGTGGAGAATCTCCAGAGGAGGACACGGGAGAACACAATGACATGAGTGACTGTCCTGCTTGGTTAGGAAAGGGAAACGTAAAGTTGTGGAGTTCTGTTGATGATGGATGTGAGAGTGGTGAAGCCCTGCGGGGTGATGTAGAGTACTTCCACATCCCTGGTGAGGAGCTGCCCCTTGGGTCTGAGTTTCTGGGAGGGGAGAGGGAGAAGCTGGGTGAGGCAGGCATGAATCTTGAGGAGTCAGGGCTGGGGGACCGCTCATATTCTCCCGAGACGTGTGAGTCTCTGGGGGACTCCTGGGTGCATGGGGCTGACTCCCGCAGGAACCTGGGGATGGCTGGAGAGTAACTGGGAGCCACAGGAGAGTCCCTGAGGCCTGGGGGTGAAGAGATGAAAGACACAGGGGTGGAGCGCCGTGAGGCTCGTGAGTTTGTAGGTGATTCCTGGGTGTGGGGGGCTGACTCCAGCTGAAATCTGGGGTTGTTTGGAGAGTAGCTGGGAGACACAGGAGACCCCCCGAGAGCTGGGGGTGAGCTGCTGGGTGATGGCAGTAAGAACATGTGGTATATTATTGATGAACGTGGGGACTCTGAGGAATCCTCAGAGGAGGACACGGGAGAGCCCAATGGCTTCATTGATTGCCCATCACGGTGAGGACAGGGAAATGGGAGCTTGTGGGATTCTGGTGATGACAGAGGTGAGTGTGGTGAAGCCCTAGGGGATGGTGAATGGTAGCTCCGGATCCCTGGTGAGGAGCTTCCCCTTAAGCCTGAGTTTCTGATAGGGGAGAGGGAGAAGCTGGGTGAAGCTCGCATGGACCTTGGGGAGTCCGGGCTGGGGGACCGTTCATAAGAAGAGCCAGACAAGACCCTACTGTTCTTAGGTGCAGACATGATTAGGAAACCTGCAGCTCCCAGGGGCCCCTACTAATTTTCTAACTCGCAGAAAGAAGGAGTGTGTGTGCGTGTGTGTGTGCGTGTGTGTGTGCGTGTGTGTGTGTGTGTGTGTGTGTGCGGTGTGAGGTATGTGCCCCTTAAGAAAATGGAAATCAACCAACCAATGAGACAGACAGACAGACAGACAGACAGACAGAGATTCACTTGCCCAAGTGTTCTGTCCTGTCCTCTGAATCCGCTTCCAAGTCGCAAGACGCTGTGAGCTCCAAGTCCACGCAGAGTCCGCCAAACGCTCCGGCCGCTGATCCGCTCCGCGAAGATCTGAGTACAGGCCAGCCAGGGTGGGTTTAAATAGCCTCGGGCGCAGCCTAGCAGCGGAAAGGGCGGAGCTTCACTCCTCCTTTCCATCAGTCACCCCCAACTTTCCCAGGCTACACCTCGTGGGAAACTGTTCTCCTGCTTTGATTTCATGCGCCACCTTTGGGACAATCTAAGAACTTACAAGTTTTCTTGGCCAGATATGTTAGGAATTGTATGCACTGAAACACTGAAAACCAACTAGTGGTTCTGTGGTTCCCACGTTGTGGTTTTGACACCAGCAGCATCCTTGCCACAATCAAAACCCGGAGATCCACAGATCTGCGTTGTAACAAGACCTCCCCCTGACCCTGATGCATGGCAGTTTAAGAAGTCTTTCCGTGTAAGCGAAAAGACTTTGAAGAAAAGGTGGAGATATGCGTTGTATAAACATTCTTCTGCTCTGGAACCACGTAGAGACTTGGGAGCCAGTTGGGTGGAGCATTCGTTGGATGAGGGTGCTCGGGTTAGGAATATCAAGGTGTGGCTCCAGATAATCCAATCATCTAATTAAGATTCCAGTTATGCTCATCTGTTTCAAAATTCCGTTTGGGTAAATTCTTTTAGTCAGACTGAGAATGGCAAAGCCTCAACCCCAATTTCCAGGGAGGGTTGAGAGCCTCAGGTGGAGTTGATCACCAATAGCCTATGGTTTAACCCATCATGCCTATAGAATGAGGTCTCCATAAAAACCCAAAAGGACTGGGATCAGAGAGCTTCTGGATAACACTTCCTGGAAGGCAGTGCGCCCCTCCCCACATGCCGGGCCCCACATTAATTTCTGAACTTTTTGCAATGTCCGCTAAAATACAACGGCAACTGTAAGTGCTTCCCTGCGTGCTGTGAGCTCTTCCAGCAAATGAATGCAACTAAATCTGGGAGTGGTGGCAACCTGATTTATAGCCAGTTGCTGAGAAGCACAGGTAAAACCACGTAGGGCTTCCCATTGTTATTAGTGTGGGAGGCCTGTGTGGCGGGACCCGGCCCTTTGGAATCTAATGCTATGTCCCGGTAGGTAGCGTCACCATTGAATTAGAAGACACACATATGTTGAGAATAATCTTTCTGGTCATTTGCTGCATGTCTTATTTACAATATGTAATCAAATTCTTTATCCTGACCTTATGGCACCTGGGTTGAGAACCATGATTTGAACCAAACATTGGTCTGTCACGTTCTGAGTTTGAAACTTTAGTTTGCCTTTAGCGTTTTGCTATTGCTTTTTCGTTTTCTTTTGTTTCGTTTCGTTTCTAAGTTCTGGGGTATATGTGCAGGATGTGCAGATTTCTTACTAAGGTAAACGTGTGCCATGGTGGTTTGCTGCACCTGTCAACCCATCACCTAGGCATTAAGCCCAGCATGCAGTAGCTGTTCTTCTTAACGCTCTGCCCCCCGAAAGGCCCCAGTGTGTGTTGTTCCCCTTCCTGTGTCCATGTGATCTCCTTTTTCAGCTCCCATTATAAGTGAGAATGTGGCGTTTGGTTTTCTTTCCCTGGATTAGTTTGCTGAGGATAATGACCACACATCACCACTGTTTTTGTTTTTTAGTATAAAGAGTAGTATTTTATTGAATAAGATTTGCTCCCAGAAAAATAAGCTTAAATCTACAATGAATGCCAGACTCTACAGCAGAAAGCAATTCTCTCACTTTTCCACACACAATGGTTCCTACTAAGTGAAAAAAAGCCATCAAATTTCATTCACAAATGTACTACTCTGTCTCAAAACATCTCACATAATCATGCACTCGACTAAAGCCATTAGATCAGTTCTTCAGTCAGGTTAAAGAAGTATCCCTCTAATAACTGACTTTTATAATGGTATCAATATCCACTCCCAGTCAGTCTGCCGTGGTTAATGGTGTACAGCATGACTGAATACAATGGAATTGATGACGCCCATATCCACGGACAAACCGTGACTTATGATGGTTTGATTTATGATTTTTCAACGTTATGATGGGTTTATTGGACTATTAGATGCGTTTCTGAGTTACACTGGGTTTATGAGTATGCGACCCTAGACTCCAGAAACAGCTGTATAAGGAAAAACAGGTGTACCTAATAAACATATGCTTAGTGACTTGGGATAAACCAATAGATGTTCACAACTGATGGAGAGCCGTGAAAGAGAGATAGCGGTAAATAGTTACAATAACACAATTTTCCTGCACCTGTCGTGGATTTCCCCAAAAAAATGCAGAATGTGGGATGCACCTAAGGCATATGAAAGAGAGAGGGCAGAAGGAGTAAGAGAGAAGTAGGAGGAAGGAAGGAAGGAAGGAAGGAAGGAAGGAAGGAAAGAAGGAAGGTAGGAAAGAAGGAAGGAAGGAAGGAAGGAAGGAAGGAAAGAAGGACGAAAGGAAGGAGAAAACACCCGGTGTTACTAAAACCCCCCAAAAAAATGGTTTCCCCCTGTGGGTAAGCCTACAATGTGGATGAATCTTGAAAATATTGTGCTACGTGTTATGTCAGTCATAACAGCTCACCTATTGTGCAATTCCGTTTATAGGAAATGTCTACAATATGGAAATCGATGCATATGGGATTGATGGCACTAGGTAGTTGCTACCTAGGGCTGAGGGTCAGGGAGAGGGTTTGAGACAGAATGAGGAGTGACTAATGTCTACAGGGTTTTTCTCTGGTCGGGGGTGATAAGACGTTCTACAATGGATTGCGAATTATAATTGAATGTGCACAACCACAGGTATACTAAAAGCCACTCAATTCATGACTTTTAATGGGGGAATCTTAAGTGGCGCACTCTCATGGAGACCACGGCAGACATAGTGAGAGAGAAAAAGGTGAGTAAATATGTGAAACGGAGGCAGAAACAGAGAGAACGAAAAGCCCTGTGAAAGGAAGGGAGAGCGAAAAGGGAAAATGGTCCTATTTAGAAATGACAGATGTGAAACTGGGGTTCACATCAACAGTGTCACTGCCAGGAAGGAGGGTCATGCTAGCCATGTCACCGGTAGTGTGGCCCGGAGGGACGCCGACCTGCTGGAGCGTCGTGCCAGCATGGGCTCTGGCAGCCACGTGGGCCAGCAGGAGGGACCCGCTGCACAGCTGTGGGGTGAGGATAGACTGGGTGGTGATATCGGCCATGACAGGGGCCTCTTCTGCTGGCAAGAGTGTGACAGTAGCAAGTAGATGGACAGGCCTGCGTGTGAGGACGGAATGCAGGAGGGGCTCTTGTGCGGCTGGGCGTGGGGCCCTCACGGGAACCGTGGAGAAATGGCCAGGTAACTGCGTCATGTGGGCTAGTAGATTGGCCAGGGCTTCGAACTGAAGGACAATAACGGGGAGTAGCGGTCAGGCCCTGGGAGTGTCTGAGTGTAAGTGGAGATGGGTTTGGGGTCACTGAGGGATGCGTGAGAGCCATCCCTGTGTAGGTACAGGTCATAGGGAGATAGTCTCGTGAGGCCTGTGAGTGTCTATGGTTGCCCTGGGTGCCTGGGGCTGACTGTGGCAGAAATCTGGGGAAGGCTGGAGAGAAGCTGGGAGGCCCAGGAGAGTCCCTTAAGGCAGGGGGTGAAGAGGTGAAAGAAATGGGGGAGGGTGGCAGTAAGGTCCGTGAGTTTGTAGATGATTCCTGGGTGCGGGAAGCTGACTCCAGGTGCAATCTGGAGATGGTTGGAGAGTAGCTGAGAGAGACAGAAGAGTCCCTGAGGGCTGGGGGTGAGAACATGAGGGAGACTGGGGAGTAAGTCAGTGAAATTCGTGAGTTCGGTGGTGTATCGTGGGTGCCTGGAACTGACTCCAGCTGGAATCTGGAGAAGTTTTGAGAGTAGCTGAAAGAGACACAAGAGTCCCTGTGGGCTGAGGGCAAAGACCTGAGAGAGACCAGGGAGGACCTCAGTGAAGTCTGTGAGTCTGTAGGTGATTCCGGAGTGTGGGAGGCTGACTCCCGCTGAAATCTGGGCGTGGTGGGAGAGTAGTTGGGACAGACAGGAGAGTCCCAGGGGGCTGGGGGTGAAGACATGAGAGAGACTGGGGAGTAACTCAGCGAAACTGCTGAGTTTGGTGGTGATACCTGGGTGCCTGGAACGGACTCCTGCTGAAATCTGGGCATGGATGGAGAGTAGCTGGGACACACAGGAGAGTCCCTGAGGGCTGGGGGTGAAGACATGAGAGAGACCGGGGAGTACCTCAGTGAAACTGGTGAGTTTGGTGGTGAGTCCGGGGTGCCTGGAACTGACCCCAGCTGAAATGTGGGCGTGGTTGGAGAGTAGCTGGGACAGACGGGAGAGTCCCTGAGGGATGGTGAAGACATGAGAGAGACTGGGGAGTAACGCAGTGAAATTGGTGAGTTTGATGGTGATTCCTGGGTGCCTGGAACTGACTCCCGCTGAAGTGTGGGCGTGGTTGGAGAGTAGCTGGGACACACAGGAGAGTCCCTGAGGGTTGGAGATAAAGGCGTGCTAGAGACTGAGGAGTAACTGAGTGAAATTGGTGAGTTTGGTGGTGAGTCCGGGGTGCCTGGAACTGACTCCAGCTGAAATGTGGGCGTGGTTGGAGAGTAGCTGGGACAGACGGGAGAGTCCCTGAGGGATGGTGAAGACATGAGAGAGACTGGGGAGTAACGCAGTGAAATTGGTGAGTTTGGTGGTGATTTCTGGGTGCCTGCAACGAACTCCCGCTGAAGTGTGGGCGTGTTTGGAGAGTAGCTGGGACAGACAGGCGAGTCCCTGAGGGTTGGAGATAAAGACGTGCTGGAGACTGGGGAGTAACTCAGTGAAAGTGGTGGGCTTGGTGGTGATCCCTGGGTTCCTGGAACTGACCCGCGCTGAAATGTGGGCGTGGTTGGAGAGTAGCTGGGACAGACTGGAGGGTCCGTAAGGGCTGGGGGTGAAGACGTGAGAGAGACTGGCGAGGATCCCACTGAGGTCTGTGAGTTTGTAGGTGTTTCTGGGGTGTGGGGTAGAGACTGCCGCTGAAATCTGGGCGTAGTTGGAGAGTAGCTGGGACAGACAGGCGAGTCATGGGTGGCTGGGGGTGAGCTGCTGGATGATGGCAGTAAGAACATATGGTATATTATTGATGAATGAGGTGACTGTGGAGAATCTCCAGAGGAGGACACGGGAGAACACAATGACATGAGTGACTGTCCTGCTTGGTTAGGAAAGGGAAACGTAAAGTTGTGGAGTTCTGTTGATGATGGATGTGAGAGTGGTGAAGCCCTGCGGGGTGATGTAGAGTACTTCCACATCCCTGGTGAGGAGCTGCCCCTTGGGTCTGAGTTTCTGGGAGGGGAGAGGGAGAAGCTGGGTGAGGCAGGCATGAATCTTGAGGAGTCAGGGCTGGGGGACCGCTCATATTCTCCCGAGACGTGTGAGTCTCTGGGGGACTCCTGGGTGCATGGGGCTGACTCCCGCAGGAACCTGGGGATGGCTGGAGAGTAACTGGGAGCCACAGGAGAGTCCCTGAGGCCTGGGGGTGAAGAGATGAAAGACACAGGGGTGGAGCGCCGTGAGGCTCGTGAGTTTGTAGGTGATTCCTGGGTGTGGGGGGCTGACTCCAGCTGAAATCTGGGGTTGTTTGGAGAGTAGCTGGGAGACACAGGAGACCCCCCGAGAGCTGGGGGTGAGCTGCTGGGTGATGGCAGTAAGAACATGTGGTATATTATTGATGAACGTGGGGACTCTGAGGAATCCTCAGAGGAGGACACGGGAGAGCCCAATGGCTTCATTGATTGCCCATCACGGTGAGGACAGGGAAATGGGAGCTTGTGGGATTCTGGTGATGACAGAGGTGAGTGTGGTGAAGCCCTAGGGGATGGTGAATGGTAGCTCCGGATCCCTGGTGAGGAGCTTCCCCTTAAGCCTGAGTTTCTGATAGGGGAGAGGGAGAAGCTGGGTGAAGCTCGCATGGACCTTGGGGAGTCCGGGCTGGGGGACCGTTCATAAGAAGAGCCAGACAAGACCCTACTGTTCTTAGGTGCAGACATGATTAGGAAACCTGCAGCTCCCAGGGGCCCCTACTAATTTTCTAACTCGCAGAAAGAAGGAGTGTGTGTGCGTGTGTGTGTGCGTGTGTGTGTGCGTGTGTGTGTGTGTGTGTGTGTGTGCGGTGTGAGGTATGTGCCCCTTAAGAAAATGGAAATCAACCAACCAATGAGACAGACAGACAGACAGACAGACAGACAGAGATTCACTTGCCCAAGTGTTCTGTCCTGTCCTCTGAATCCGCTTCCAAGTCGCAAGACGCTGTGAGCTCCAAGTCCACGCAGAGTCCGCCAAACGCTCCGGCCGCTGATCCGCTCCGCGAAGATCTGAGTACAGGCCAGCCAGGGTGGGTTTAAATAGCCTCGGGCGCAGCCTAGCAGCGGAAAGGGCGGAGCTTCACTCCTCCTTTCCATCAGTCACCCCCAACTTTCCCAGGCTACACCTCGTGGGAAACTGTTCTCCTGCTTTGATTTCATGCGCCACCTTTGGGACAATCTAAGAACTTACAAGTTTTCTTGGCCAGATATGTTAGGAATTGTATGCACTGAAACACTGAAAACCAACTAGTGGTTCTGTGGTTCCCACGTTGTGGTTTTGACACCAGCAGCATCCTTGCCACAATCAAAACCCGGAGATCCACAGATCTGCGTTGTAACAAGACCTCCCCCTGACCCTGATGCATGGCAGTTTAAGAAGTCTTTCCGTGTAAGCGAAAAGACTTTGAAGAAAAGGTGGAGATATGCGTTGTATAAACATTCTTCTGCTCTGGAACCACGTAGAGACTTGGGAGCCAGTTGGGTGGAGCATTCGTTGGATGAGGGTGCTCGGGTTAGGAATATCAAGGTGTGGCTCCAGATAATCCAATCATCTAATTAAGATTCCAGTTATGCTCATCTGTTTCAAAATTCCGTTTGGGTAAATTCTTTTAGTCAGACTGAGAACGGCAAAGCCTCAACCCCAATTTCCAGGGAGGGTTGAGAGCCTCAGGTGGAGTTGATCACCAATAGCCTATGGTTTAACCCATCATGCCTATAGAATGAGGTCTCCATAAAAACCCAAAAGGACTGGGATCAGAGAGCTTCTGGATAACACTTCCTGGAAGGCAGTGCGCCCCTCCCCACATGCCGGGCCCCACATTAATTTCTGAACTTTTTGCAATGTCCGCTAAAATACAACGGCAACTGTAAGTGCTTCCCTGCGTGCTGTGAGCTCTTCCAGCAAATGAATGCAACTAAATCTGGGAGTGGTGGCAACCTGATTTATAGCCAGTTGCTGAGAAGCACAGGTAAAACCACGTAGGGCTTCCCATTGTTATTAGTGTGGGAGGCCTGTGTGGCGGGACCCGGCCCTTTGGAATCTAATGCTATGTCCCGGTAGGTAGCGTCACCATTGAATTAGAAGACACACATATGTTGAGAATAATCTTTCTGGTCATTTGCTGCATGTCTTATTTACAATATGTAATCAAATTCTTTATCCTGACCTTATGGCACCTGGGTTGAGAACCATGATTTGAACCAAACATTGGTCTGTCACGTTCTGAGTTTGAAACTTTAGTTTGCCTTTAGCGTTTTGCTATTGCTTTTTCGTTTTCTTTTGTTTCGTTTCGTTTCTAAGTTCTGGGGTATATGTGCAGGATGTGCAGATTTCTTACTAAGGTAAACGTGTGCCATGGTGGTTTGCTGCACCTGTCAACCCATCACCTAGGCATTAAGCCCAGCATGCAGTAGCTGTTCTTCTTAACGCTCTGCCCCCCGAAAGGCCCCAGTGTGTGTTGTTCCCCTTCCTGTGTCCATGTGATCTCCTTTTTCAGCTCCCATTATAAGTGAGAATGTGGCGTTTGGTTTTCTTTCCCTGGATTAGTTTGCTGAGGATAATGACCACACATCACCACTGTTTTTGTTTTTTAGTATAAAGAGTAGTATTTTATTGAATAAGATTTGCTCCCAGAAAAATAAGCTTAAATCTACAATGAATGCCAGACTCTACAGCAGAAAGCAATTCTCTCACTTTTCCACACACAATGGTTCCTACTAAGTGAAAAAAAGCCATCAAATTTCATTCACAAATGTACTACTCTGTCTCAAAACATCTCACATAATCATGCACTCGACTAAAGCCATTAGATCAGTTCTTCAGTCAGGTTAAAGAAGTATCCCTCTAATAACTGACTTTTATAATGGTATCAATATCCACTCCCAGTCAGTCTGCCGTGGTTAATGGTGTACAGCATGACTGAATACAATGGAATTGATGACGCCCATATCCACGGACAAACCGTGACTTATGATGGTTTGATTTATGATTTTTCAACGTTATGATGGGTTTATTGGACTATTAGATGCGTTTCTGAGTTACACTGGGTTTATGAGTATGCGACCCTAGACTCCAGAAACAGCTGTATAAGGAAAAACAGGTGTACCTAATAAACATATGCTTAGTGACTTGGGATAAACCAATAGATGTTCACAACTGATGGAGAGCCGTGAAAGAGAGATAGCGGTAAATAGTTACAATAACACAATTTTCCTGCACCTGTCGTGGATTTCCCCAAAAAAATGCAGAATGTGGGATGCACCTAAGGCATATGAAAGAGAGAGGGCAGAAGGAGTAAGAGAGAAGTAGGAGGAAGGAAGGAAGGAAGGAAGGAAGGAAGGAAGGAAGGAAGGAAGGAAAGAAGGAAGGTAGGAAAGAAGGAAGGAAGGAAGGAAGGAAGGAAGGAAAGAAGGACGAAAGGAAGGAGAAAACACCCGGTGTTACTAAAACCCCCCCAAAAAATGGTTTCCCCCTGTGGGTAAGCCTACAATGTGGATGAATCTTGAAAATATTGTGCTACGTGTTATGTCAGTCATAACAGCTCACCTATTGTGCAATTCCGTTTATAGGAAATGTCTACAATATGGAAATCTATGCATATGGGATTGATGGCACTAGGTAGTTGCTACCTAGGGCTGAGGGTCAGGGAGAGGGTTTGAGACAGAATGAGGAGTGACTAATGTCTACAGGGTTTTTCTCTGGTCGGGGGTGATAAGACGTTCTACAATGGATTGCGAATTATAATTGAATGTGCACAACCACAGGTATACTAAAAGCCACTCAATTCATGACTTTTAATGGGGGAATCTTAAGTGGCGCACTCTCATGGAGACCACGGCAGACATAGTGAGAGAGAAAAAGGTGAGTAAATATGTGAAACGGAGGCAGAAACAGAGAGAACGAAAAGCCCTGTGAAAGGAAGGGAGAGCGAAAAGGGAAAATGGTCCTATTTAGAAATGACAGATGTGAAACTGGGGTTCACATCAACAGTGTCACTGCCAGGAAGGAGGGTCATGCTAGCCATGTCACCGGTAGTGTGGCCCGCAGGGACGCCGACCTGCTGGAGCGTCGTGCCAGCATGGGCTCTGGCAGCCACGTGGGCCAGCAGGAGGGACCCGCTGCACAGCTGTGGGGTGAGGATAGACTGGGTGGTGATATCGGCCATTACAGGGGCCTCTTCTGCTGGCAAGAGTGTGACAGTAGCAAGTAGATGGACAGGCCTGCGTGTGAGGACGGAATGCAGGAGGGGCTCTTGTGCGGCTGGGCGTGGGGCCCTCACGGGAACCGTGGAGAAATGGCCAGGTAACTGCGTCATGTGGGCTAGTAGATTGGCCAGGGCTTCGAACTGAAGGACAATAACGGGGAGTAGCTGTCAGGCCCTGGGAGTGTCTGAGTGTAAGTGGAGATGGGTTTGGGGTCACTGAGGGATGCGTGAGAGCCATCCCTGTGTAGGTACAGGTCATAGGGAGATAGTCTCGTGAGGCCTGTGAGTGTCTATGGTTGCCCTGGGTGCCTGGGGCTGACTGTGGCAGAAATCTGGGGAAGGCTGGAGAGAAGCTGGGAGGCCCAGGAGAGTCCCTTAAGGCAGGGGGTGAAGAGGTGAAAGAAATGGGGGAGGGTGGCAGTAAGGTCCGTGAGTTTGTAGATGATTCCTGGGTGCGGGAAGCTGACTCCAGGTGCAATCTGGAGATGGTTGGAGAGTAGCTGAGAGAGACAGAAGAGTCCCTGAGGGCTGGGGGTGAGAACATGAGGGAGACTGGGGAGTAAGTCAGTGAAATTCGTGAGTTCGGTGGTGTATCGTGGGTGCCTGGAACTGACTCCAGCTGGAATCTGGAGAAGTTTTGAGAGTAGCTGAAAGAGACACAAGAGTCCCTGTGGGCTGAGGGCAAAGACCTGAGAGAGACCAGGGAGGACCTCAGTGAAGTCTGTGAGTCTGTAGGTGATTCCGGAGTGTGGGAGGCTGACTCCCGCTGAAATCTGGGCGTGGTGGGAGAGTAGCTGGGACAGACAGGAGAGTCCCAGGGGGCTGGGGGTGAAGACATGAGAGAGACTGGGGAGTAACTCAGCGAAACTGCTGAGTTTGGTGGTGATACCTGGGTGCCTGGAACGGACTCCCGCTGAAATCTTGGCATGGATGGAGAGTAGCTGGGACACACAGGAGAGTCCCTGAGGGCTGGGGGTGAAGACATGAGAGAGACCGGGGAGTACCTCAGTGAAACTGGTGAGTTTGGTGGTGACTCCGGGGTGCCTGGAACTGACCCCAGCTGAAATGTGGGCGTGGTTGGAGAGTAGCTGGGACAGACGGGAGAGTCCCTGAGGGATGGTGAAGACATGAGAGAGACTGGGGAGTAACGCAGTGAAATTGGTGAGTTTGATGGTGATTCCTGGGTGCCTGGAACTGACTCCCGCTGAAGCGTGGGCGTGGTTGGAGAGTAGCTGGGACTCACAGGAGAGTCCCTGAGGGTTGGAGATAAAGACGTGCTAGAGACTGAGGAGTAACTGAGTGAAATTGGTGAGTTTGGTGGTGAGTCCGGGGTGCCTGGAACTGACTCCAGCTGAAATGTGGGCGTGGTTGGAGAGTAGCTGGGACAGACGGGAGAGTCCCTGAGGGATGGTGAAGACATGAGAGAGACTGGGGAGTAACGCAGTGAAATTGGTGAGTTTGGTGGTGATTTCTGGGTGCCTGCAACGAACTCCCGCTGAAGTGTGGGCGTGTTTGGAGAGTAGCTGGGACAGACAGGCGAGTCCCTGAGGGTTGGAGATAAAGACGTGCTGGAGACTGGGGAGTAACTCAGTGAAAGTGGTGGGCTTGGTGGTGATCCCTGGGTTCCTGGAACTGACCCGCGCTGAAATGTGGGCGTGGTTGGAGAGTAGCTGGGACAGACTGGAGGGTCCATAAGGGCTGGGGGTGAAGACGTGAGAGAGACTGGCGAGGATCCCACTGAGGTCTGTGAGTCTGTAGGTGTTTCTGGGGTGTGGGGTAGAGACTGCCGCTGAAATCTGGGCGTAGTTGGAGAGTAGCTGGGACAGACAGGCGAGTCATGGGTGGCTGGGGGTGAGCTGCTGGATGATGGCAGTAAGAACATATGGTATATTATTGATGAATGAGGTGACTGTGGAGAATCTCCAGAGAAGGACACGGGAGAACACAATGACATGAGTGACTGTCCTGCTTGGTTAGGAAAGGGAAACGTAAAGTTGTGGAGTTCTGTTGATGATGGATGTGAGAGCGGTGAAGCCCTGCGGGGTGATGTAGAGTACTTCCACATCCCTGGTGAGGAGCTGCCCCTTGGGTCTGAGTTTCTGGGAGGGGAGAGGGAGAAGCTGGGTGAGGCAGGCATGAATCTTGAGGAGTCAGGGCTGGGGGACCGCTCATATTCTCCCGAGACGTGTGAGTCTCTGGGGGACTCCTGGGTGCATGGGGCTGACTCCCGCAGGAACCTGGGGATGGCTGGAGAGTAACTGGGAGCCACAGGAGAGTCCCTGAGGCCTGGGGGTGAAGAGATGAAAGACACAGGGGTGGAGCACCGTGAGGCTCGTGAGTTTGTAGGTGATTCCTGGGTGTGGGGGGCTGACTCCAGCTGAAATCTGGGGTTGTTTGGAGAGTAGCTGGGAGACACAGGAGATCCCCCGAGAGCTGGGGGTGAGCTGCTGGGTGATGGCAGCAAGAACATGTGGTATATTATTGATGAACGTGGGGACTCTGAGGAATCCTCAGAGGAGGACACGGGAGAGCCCAATGGCTTCATTGATTGCCCATCACGGTGAGGACAGGGAAATGGGAGCTTGTGGGATTCTGGTGATGACAGAGGTGAGTGTGGTGAAGCCCTAGGGGATGGTGAATGGTAGCTCCGGATCCCTGGTGAGGAGCTTCCCCTTAAGCCTGAGTTTCTGATAGGGGAGAGGGAGAAGCTGGGTGAAGCTCGCATGGACCTTGGGGAGTCCGGGCTGGGGGACCGTTCATAAGAAGAGCCAGACAAGACCCTACTGTTCTTAGGTGCAGACATGATTAGGAAACCTGCAGCTCCCAGGGGCCCCTACTAATTTTCTAACTCGCAGAAAGAAGGAGTGTGTGTGCGTGTGTGTGTGCGTGTGTGTGTGTGTGTGTGTGTGCGGTGTGAGGTATGTGCCCCTTAAGAAAATGGAAATCAACCAACCAATGAGACAGACAGACAGACAGACAGACAGAGATTCACTTGCCCAAGTGTTCTGTCCTGTCCTCTGAATCCGCTTCCAAGTCGCAAGACGCTGTGAGCTCCAAGTCCACGCAGAGTCCGCCAAACGCTCCGGCCGCTGATCCGCTCCGCGAAGATCTGAGTACCGGCCAGCCAGGGTGGGTTTAAATAGCCTCGGGCGCAGCCTAGCAGCGGAAAGGGCGGAGCTTCACTCCTCCTTTCCATCAGTCACCCCCAACTTTCCCAGGCTACACCTCGTGGGAAACTGTTCTCCTGCTTTGATTTCATGCGCCACCTTTAGGACAATCTAAGAACTTACAAGTTTTCTTGGCCAGATATGTTAGGAATTGTATGCACTGAAACACTGAAAACCAACTAGTGGTTCTGTGGTTCCCACGTTGTGGTTTTGACACCAGCAGCATCCTTGCCACAATCAAAACCCGGAGATCCACAGATCTGCGTTGTAACAAGACCTCCCCCTGACCCTGATGCATGGCAGTTTAAGAAGTCTTTCCGTGTAAGCGAAAAGACTTTGAAGAAAAGGTGGAGATATGCGTTGTATAAACATTCTTTTGCTCTGGAACCACGTAGAGACTTGGGAGCCAGTTGGGTGGAGCATTCGTTGGATGAGGGTGCTCGGGTTAGGAATATCAAGGTGTGGCTCCAGATAATCCAATCATCTAATTAAGATTCCAGTTATGCTCATCTGTTTCAAAATTCCGTTTGGGTAAATTCTTTTAGTCAGACTGAGAATGGCAAAGCCTCAACCCCAATTTCCAGGGAGGGTTGAGAGCCTCAGGTGGAGTTGATCACCAATAGCCTATGGTTTAACCCATCATGCCTATAGAATGAGGTCTCCATAAAAACCCAAAAGGACTGGGATCAGAGAGCTTCTGGATAACACTTCCTGGAAGGTAGTGCGCCCCTCCCCACATGCCGGGCCCCACATTAATTTCTGAACTTTTTGCAATGTCCGCTAAAATACAACGGCAACTGTAAGTGCTTCCCTGCGTGCTGTGAGCTCTTCCAGCAAATGAATGCAACTAAATCTGGGAGTGGTGGCAACCTGATTTATAGCCAGTTGCTGAGAAGCACAGGTAAAACCACGTTTTACAATGCTTCCCATTGTTATTAGTGTGGGAGGCCTGTGTGGCGGGACCCGGCCCTTTGGAATCTAATGCTATGTCCCGGTAGGTAGCGTCACCATTGAATTAGAAGACACACATATGTTGAGAATAATCTTTCTGGTCATTTGCTGCATGTCTTATTTACAATATGTAATCAAATTCTTTATCCTGACCTTATGGCACCTGGGTTGAGAACCATGATTTGAACCAAACATTGGTCTGTCACGTTCTGAGTTTGAAACTTTAGTTTGCCTTTAGCGTTTTGCTATTGCTTTTTCGTTTTCTTTTGTTTCGTTTCGTTTCTAAGTTCTGGGGTATATGTGCAGGATGTGCAGATTTCTTACTAAGGTAAACGTGTGCCATGGTGGTTTGCTGCACCTGTCAACCCATCACCTAGGCATTAAGCCCAGCATGCAGTAGCTGTTCTTCTTAACGCTCTGCCCCCCGAAAGGCCCCAGTGTGTGTTGTTCCCCTTCCTGTGTCCATGTGATCTCCTTTTTCAGCTCCCATTATAAGTGAGAATGTGGCGTTTGGTTTTCTTTCCCTGGATTAGTTTGCTGAGGATAATGACCACACATCACCACTGTTTTTGTTTTTTTAGTATAAAGAGTAGTATTTTATTGAATAAGATTTGCTCCCAGAAAAATAAGCTTAAATCTACAATGAATGCCAGACTCTACAGCAGAAAGCAATTTTCTCACTTTTCCGCACACAATGGTTCCTACTAAGTGAAAAAAAGCCATAAAATTTCATTCACAAATGTACTACTCTGTCTCAAAACATCTCACATAATCATGCACTCGACTAAAGCCATTAGATCAGTTCTTCAGTCAGGTTAAAGAAGTATCCCTCTAATAACTGACTTTTATAATGGTATCAATATCCACTCCCAGTCAGTCTGCCGTGGTTAATGGTGTACAGCATGACTGAATACAATGGAATTGATGACGCCCATATCCACGGACAAACCGTGACTTATGATGGTTTGATTTATGATTTTTCAACGTTATGATGGGCTTATTGGACTATTAGATGCGTTTCTGAGTTACACTGCGTTTATGAGTATGCGACCCTAGACTCCAGAAACAGCTGTATAAGGAAAAACAGGTGTACCTAATAAACATATGCTTAGTGACTTGGGATAAACCAATAGATGTTCACAACTGATGGAGAGCCGTGAAAGAGAGATAGCGGTAAATAGTTACAATAACACAATCTTCCTGCACCTGTCGTGGATTTCCTCCAAAAAATGCAGAATGTGGGATGCACCTAAGGCATATGAAAGAGAGAGGGCAGAAGGAGTAAGAGAGAAGTAGGAGGAAGGAAGGAAGGAAGGAAGGAAGGAAGGAAGGAAGGAAGGAAGGAAAGAAGGAAGGTAGGAAAGAAGGAAGGAAGGAAGGAAGGAAGGAAGGAAAGAAGGACGAAAGGAAGGAGTAAACACCCGGTGTTACTAAAACCCCCCAAAAAAATGGTTTCCCCCTGTGGGTAAGCCTACAATGTGGATGAATCTTGAAAATATTGTGCTACGTGTTATGTCAGTCATAACAGCTCACCTATTGTGCAATTCCGTTTATAGGAAATGTCTACAATATGGAAATCTATGCATATGGGATTGATGGCACTAGGTAGTTGCTACCTAGGGCTGAGGGTCAGGGTGAGGGTTTGAGACAGAATGAGGAGTGACTAATGTCTACAGGGTTTTTCTCTGGTCGGGGGTGATAAGACGTTCTACAATGGATTGCGAATTATAATTGAATGTGCACAACCACAGGTATACTAAAAGCCACTCAATTCATGACTTTTAATGGGGGAATCTTAAGTGGCGCACTCTCATGGAGACCACGGCAGACATAGTGAGAGAGAAAAAGGTGAGTAAATATGTGAAACGGAGGCAGAAACAGAGAGAACGAAAAGCCCTGTGAAAGGAAGGGAGAGCGAAAAGGGAAAATGGTCCTATTTAGAAATGACAGATGTGAAACTGGGGTTCACATCAACAGTGTCACTGCCAGGAAGGAGGGTCATGCTAGCCATGTCACCGGTAGTGTGGCCCGCAGGGACGCCGACCTGCTGGAGCGTCGTGCCAGCATGGGCTCTGGCAGCCACGTGGGCCAGCAGGAGGGACCCGCTGCACAGCTGTGGGGTGAGGATAGACTGGGTGGTGATATCGGCCATTACAGGGGCCTCTTCTGCTGGCAAGAGTGTGACAGTAGCAAGTAGATGGACAGGCCTGCGTGTGAGGACGGAATGCAGGAGGGGCTCTTGTGCGGCTGGGCGTGGGGCCCTCACGGGAACCGTGGAGAAATGGCCAGGTAACTGCGTCATGTGGGCTAGTAGATTGGCCAGGGCTTCGAACTGAAGGACAATAACGGGGAGTAGCTGTCAGGCCCTGGGAGTGTCTGAGTGTAAGTGGAGATGGGTTTGGGGTCACTGAGGGATGCGTGAGAGCCATCCCTGTGTAGGTACAGGTCATAGGGAGATAGTCTCGTGAGGCCTGTGAGTGTCTATGGTTGCCCTGGGTGCCTGGGGCTGACTGTGGCAGAAATCTGGGGAAGGCTGGAGAGAAGCTGGGAGGCCCAGGAGAGTCCCTTAAGGCAGGGGGTGAAGAGGTGAAAGAAATGGGGGAGGGTGGCAGTAAGGTCCGTGAGTTTGTAGATGATTCCTGGGTGCGGGAAGCTGACTCCAGGTGCAATCTGGAGATGGTTGGAGAGTAGCTGAGAGAGACAGAAGAGTCCCTGAGGGCTGGGGGTGAGAACATGAGGGAGACTGGGGAGTAAGTCAGTGAAATTCGTGAGTTCGGTGGTGTATCGTGGGTGCCTGGAACTGACTCCAGCTGGAATCTGGAGAAGTTTTGAGAGTAGCTGAAAGAGACACAAGAGTCCCTGTGGGCTGAGGGCAAAGACCTGAGAGAGACCAGGGAGGACCTCAGTGAAGTCTGTGAGTCTGTAGGTGATTCCGGAGTGTGGGAGGCTGACTCCCGCTGAAATCTGGGCGTGGTGGGAGAGTAGCTGGGACAGACAGGAGAGTCCCAGGGGGCTGGGGGTGAAGACATGAGAGAGACTGGGGAGTAACTCAGCGAAACTGCTGAGTTTGGTGGTGATACCTGGGTGCCTGGAACGGACTCCCGCTGAAATCTTGGCATGGATGGAGAGTAGCTGGGACACACAGGAGAGTCCCTGAGGGCTGGGGGTGAAGACATGAGAGAGACCGGGGAGTACCTCAGTGAAACTGGTGAGTTTGGTGGTGAGTCCGGGGTGCCTGGAACTGACCCCAGCTGAAATGTGGGCGTGGTTGGAGAGTAGCTGGGACAGACGGGAGAGTCCCTGAGGGATGGTGAAGACATGAGAGAGACTGGGGAGTAACGCAGTGAAATTGGTGAGTTTGATGGTGATTCCTGGGTGCCTGGAACTGACTCCCGCTGAAGCGTGGGCGTGGTTGGAGAGTAGCTGGGACACACAGGAGAGTCCCTGAGGGTTGGAGATAAAGACGTGCTAGAGACTGAGGAGTAACTGAGTGAAATTGGTGAGTTTGGTGGTGAGTCCGGGGTGCCTGGAACTGACTCCAGCTGAAATGTGGGCGTGGTTGGAGAGTAGCTGGGACAGACGGGAGAGTCCCTGAGGGATGGTGAAGACATGAGAGAGACTGGGGAGTAACGCAGTGAAATTGGTGAGTTTGGTGGTGATTTCTGGGTGCCTGCAACGAACTCCCGCTGAAGTGTGGGCGTGTTTGGAGAGTAGCTGGGACAGACAGGCGAGTCCCTGAGGGTTGGAGATAAAGACGTGCTGGAGACTGGGGAGTAACTCAGTGAAAGTGGTGGGCTTGGTGGTGATCCCTGGGTTCCTGGAACTGACCCGCGCTGAAATGTGGGCGTGGTTGGAGAGTAGCTGGGACAGACTGGAGGGTCCATAAGGGCTGGGGGTGAAGACGTGAGAGAGACTGGCGAGGATCCCACTGAGGTCTGTGAGTCTGTAGGTGTTTCTGGGGTGTGGGGTAGAGACTGCCGCTGAAATCTGGGCGTAGTTGGAGAGTAGCTGGGACAGACAGGCGAGTCATGGGTGGCTGGGGGTGAGCTGCTGGATGATGGCAGTAAGAACATATGGTATATTATTGATGAATGAGGTGACTGTGGAGAATCTCCAGAGAAGGACACGGGAGAACACAATGACATGAGTGACTGTCCTGCTTGGTTAGGAAAGGGAAACGTAAAGTTGTGGAGTTCTGTTGATGATGGATGTGAGAGCGGTGAAGCCCTGCGGGGTGATGTAGAGTACTTCCACATCCCTGGTGAGGAGCTGCCCCTTGGGTCTGAGTTTCTGGGAGGGGAGAGGGAGAAGCTGGGTGAGGCAGGCATGAATCTTGAGGAGTCAGGGCTGGGGGACCGCTCATATTCTCCCGAGACGTGTGAGTCTCTGGGGGACTCCTGGGTGCATGGGGCTGACTCCCGCAGGAACCTGGGGATGGCTGGAGAGTAACTGGGAGCCACAGGAGAGTCCCTGAGGCCTGGGGGTGAAGAGATGAAAGACACAGGGGTGGAGCACCGTGAGGCTCGTGAGTTTGTAGGTGATTCCTGGGTGTGGGGGGCTGACTCCAGCTGAAATCTGGGGTTGTTTGGAGAGTAGCTGGGAGACACAGGAGATCCCCCGAGAGCTGGGGGTGAGCTGCTGGGTGATGGCAGCAAGAACATGTGGTATATTATTGATGAACGTGGGGACTCTGAGGAATCCTCAGAGGAGGACACGGGAGAGCCCAATGGCTTCATTGATTGCCCATCACGGTGAGGACAGGGAAATGGGAGCTTGTGGGATTCTGGTGATGACAGAGGTGAGTGTGGTGAAGCCCTAGGGGATGGTGAATGGTAGCTCCGGATCCCTGGTGAGGAGCTTCCCCTTAAGCCTGAGTTTCTGATAGGGGAGAGGGAGAAGCTGGGTGAAGCTCGCATGGACCTTGGGGAGTCCGGGCTGGGGGACCGTTCATAAGAAGAGCCAGACAAGACCCTACTGTTCTTAGGTGCAGACATGATTAGGAAACCTGCAGCTCCCAGGGGCCCCTACTAATTTTCTAACTCGCAGAAAGAAGGAGTGTGTGTGCGTGTGTGTGTGCGTGTGTGTGTGTGTGTGTGTGTGTGCGGTGTGAGGTATGTGCCCCTTAAGAAAATGGAAATCAACCAACCAATGAGACAGACAGACAGACAGACAGACAGAGATTCACTTGCCCAAGTGTTCTGTCCTGTCCTCTGAATCCGCTTCCAAGTCGCAAGACGCTGTGAGCTCCAAGTCCACGCAGAGTCCGCCAAACGCTCCGGCCGCTGATCCGCTCCGCGAAGATCTGAGTACCGGCCAGCCAGGGTGGGTTTAAATAGCCTCGGGCGCAGCCTAGCAGCGGAAAGGGCGGAGCTTCACTCCTCCTTTCCATCAGTCACCCCCAACTTTCCCAGGCTACACCTCGTGGGAAACTGTTCTCCTGCTTTGATTTCATGCGCCACCTTTAGGACAATCTAAGAACTTACAAGTTTTCTTGGCCAGATATGTTAGGAATTGTATGCACTGAAACACTGAAAACCAACTAGTGGTTCTGTGGTTCCCACGTTGTGGTTTTGACACCAGCAGCATCCTTGCCACAATCAAAACCCGGAGATCCACAGATCTGCGTTGTAACAAGACCTCCCCCTGACCCTGATGCATGGCAGTTTAAGAAGTCTTTCCGTGTAAGCGAAAAGACTTTGAAGAAAAGGTGGAGATATGCGTTGTATAAACATTCTTTTGCTCTGGAACCACGTAGAGACTTGGGAGCCAGTTGGGTGGAGCATTCGTTGGATGAGGGTGCTCGGGTTAGGAATATCAAGGTGTGGCTCCAGATAATCCAATCATCTAATTAAGATTCCAGTTATGCTCATCTGTTTCAAAATTCCGTTTGGGTAAATTCTTTTAGTCAGACTGAGAATGGCAAAGCCTCAACCCCAATTTCCAGGGAGGGTTGAGAGCCTCAGGTGGAGTTGATCACCAATAGCCTATGGTTTAACCCATCATGCCTATAGAATGAGGTCTCCATAAAAACCCAAAAGGACTGGGATCAGAGAGCTTCTGGATAACACTTCCTGGAAGGTAGTGCGCCCCTCCCCACATGCCGGGCCCCACATTAATTTCTGAACTTTTTGCAATGTCCGCTAAAATACAACGGCAACTGTAAGTGCTTCCCTGCGTGCTGTGAGCTCTTCCAGCAAATGAATGCAACTAAATCTGGGAGTGGTGGCAACCTGATTTATAGCCAGTTGCTGAGAAGCACAGGTAAAACCACGTTTTACAATGCTTCCCATTGTTATTAGTGTGGGAGGCCTGTGTGGCGGGACCCGGCCCTTTGGAATCTAATGCTATGTCCCGGTAGGTAGCGTCACCATTGAATTAGAAGACACACATATGTTGAGAATAATCTTTCTGGTCATTTGCTGCATGTCTTATTTACAATATGTAATCAAATTCTTTATCCTGACCTTATGGCACCTGGGTTGAGAACCATGATTTGAACCAAACATTGGTCTGTCACGTTCTGAGTTTGAAACTTTAGTTTGCCTTTAGCGTTTTGCTATTGCTTTTTCGTTTTCTTTTGTTTCGTTTCGTTTCTAAGTTCTGGGGTATATGTGCAGGATGTGCAGATTTGTTACTAAGGTAAACGTGTGCCATGGTGGTTTGCTGCACCTGTCAACCCATCACCTAGGCATTAAGCCCAGCATGCAGTAGCTGTTCTTCTTAACGCTCTGCCCCCCGAAAGGCCCCAGTGTGTGTTGTTCCCCTTCCTGTGTCCATGTGATCTCCTTTTTCAGCTCCCATTATAAGTGAGAATGTGGCGTTTGGTTTTCTTTCCCTGGATTAGTTTGCTGAGGATAATGACCACACATCACCACTGTTTTTGTTTTTTTAGTATAAAGAGTAGTATTTTATTGAATAAGATTTGCTCCCAGAAAAATAAGCTTAAATCTACAATGAATGCCAGACTCTACAGCAGAAAGCAATTTTCTCACTTTTCCGCACACAATGGTTCCTACTAAGTGAAAAAAAGCCATAAAATTTCATTCACAAATGTACTACTCTGTCTCAAAACATCTCACATAATCATGCACTCGACTAAAGCCATTAGATCAGTTCTTCAGTCAGGTTAAAGAAGTATCCCTCTAATAACTGACTTTTATAATGGTATCAATATCCACTCCCAGTCAGTCTGCCGTGGTTAATGGTGTACAGCATGACTGAATACAATGGAATTGATGACGCCCATATCCACGGACAAACCGTGACTTATGATGGTTTGATTTATGATTTTTCAACGTTATGATGGGCTTATTGGACTATTAGATGCGTTTCTGAGTTACACTGCGTTTATGAGTATGCGACCCTAGACTCCAGAAACAGCTGTATAAGGAAAAACAGGTGTACCTAATAAACATATGCTTAGTGACTTGGGATAAACCAATAGATGTTCACAACTGATGGAGAGCCGTGAAAGAGAGATAGCGGTAAATAGTTACAATAACACAATTTTCCTGCACCTGTCGTGGATTTCCCCAAAAAAATGCAGAATGTGGGATGCACCTAAGGCATATGAAAGAGAGAGGGCAGAAGGAGTAAGAGAGAAGTAGGAGGAAGGAAGGAAGGAAGGAAGGAAGGAAGGAAAGAAGGAAGGTAGGAAAGAAGGAAGGAAGGAAGGAAGGAAGGAAAGAAGGACGAAAGGAAGGAGAAAACACCCGGTGTTACTAAAACCCCCCAAAAAAATGGTTTCCCCCTGTGGGTAAGCCTACAATGTGGATGAATCTTGAAAATATTGTGCTACGTGTTATGTCAGTCATAACAGCTCACCTATTGTGCAATTCCGTTTATAGGAAATGTCTACAATATGGAAATCTATGCATATGGGATTGATGGCACTAGGTAGTTGCTACCTAGGGCTGAGGGTCAGGGTGAGGGTTTGAGACAGAATGAGGAGTGACTAATGTCTACAGGGTTTTTCTCTGGTCGGGGGTGATAAGACGTTCTACAATGGATTGCGAATTATAATTGAATGTGCACAACCACAGGTATACTAAAAGCCACTCAATTCATGACTTTTAATGGGGGAATCTTAAGTGGCGCACTCTCATGGAGACCACGGCAGACATAGTGAGAGAGAAAAAGGTGAGTAAATATGTGAAACGGAGGCAGAAACAGAGAGAACGAAAAGCCCTGTGAAAGGAAGGGAGAGCGAAAAGGGAAAATGGTCCTATTTAGAAATGACAGATGTGAAACTGGGGTTCACATCAACAGTGTCACTGCCAGGAAGGAGGGTCATGCTAGCCATGTCACCGGTAGTGTGGCCCGCAGGGACGCCGACCTGCTGGAGCGTCGTGCCAGCATGGGCTCTGGCAGCCACGTGGGCCAGCAGGAGGGACCCGCTGCACAGCTGTGGGGTGAGGATAGACTGGGTGGTGATATCGGCCATTACAGGGGCCTCTTCTGCTGGCAAGAGTGTGACAGTAGCAAGTAGATGGACAGGCCTGCGTGTGAGGACGGAATGCAGGAGGGGCTCTTGTGCGGCTGGGCGTGGGGCCCTCACGGGAACCGTGGAGAAATGGCCAGGTAACTGCGTCATGTGGGCTAGTAGATTGGCCAGGGCTTCGAACTGAAGGACAATAACGGGGAGTAGCTGTCAGGCCCTGGGAGTGTCTGAGTGTAAGTGGAGATGGGTTTGGGGTCACTGAGGGATGCGTGAGAGCCATCCCTGTGTAGGTACAGGTCATAGGGAGATAGTCTCGTGAGGCCTGTGAGTGTCTATGGTTGCCCTGGGTGCCTGGGGCTGACTGTGGCAGAAATCTGGGGAAGGCTGGAGAGAAGCTGGGAGGCCCAGGAGAGTCCCTTAAGGCAGGGGGTGAAGAGGTGAAAGAAATGGGGGAGGGTGGCAGTAAGGTCCGTGAGTTTGTAGATGATTCCTGGGTGCGGGAAGCTGACTCCAGGTGCAATCTGGAGATGGTTGGAGAGTAGCTGAGAGAGACAGAAGAGTCCCTGAGGGCTGGGGGTGAGAACATGAGGGAGACTGGGGAGTAAGTCAGTGAAATTCGTGAGTTCGGTGGTGTATCGTGGGTGCCTGGAACTGACTCCAGCTGGAATCTGGAGAAGTTTTGAGAGTAGCTGAAAGAGACACAAGAGTCCCTGTGGGCTGAGGGCAAAGACCTGAGAGAGACCAGGGAGGACCTCAGTGAAGTCTGTGAGTCTGTAGGTGATTCCGGAGTGTGGGAGGCTGACTCCCGCTGAAATCTGGGCGTGGTGGGAGAGTAGCTGGGACAGACAGGAGAGTCCCAGGGGGCTGGGGGTGAAGACATGAGAGAGACTGGGGAGTAACTCAGCGAAACTGCTGAGTTTGGTGGTGATACCTGGGTGCCTGGAACGGACTCCCGCTGAAATCTTGGCATGGATGGAGAGTAGCTGGGACACACAGGAGAGTCCCTGAGGGCTGGGGGTGAAGACATGAGAGAGACCGGGGAGTACCTCAGTGAAACTGGTGAGTTTGGTGGTGAGTCCGGGGTGCCTGGAACTGACCCCAGCTGAAATGTGGGCGTGGTTGGAGAGTAGCTGGGACAGACGGGAGAGTCCCTGAGGGATGGTGAAGACATGAGAGAGACTGGGGAGTAACGCAGTGAAATTGGTGAGTTTGATGGTGATTCCTGGGTGCCTGGAACTGACTCCCGCTGAAGCGTGGGCGTGGTTGGAGAGTAGCTGGGACACACAGGAGAGTCCCTGAGGGTTGGAGATAAAGACGTGCTAGAGACTGAGGAGTAACTGAGTGAAATTGGTGAGTTTGGTGGTGAGTCCGGGGTGCCTGGAACTGACTCCAGCTGAAATGTGGGCGTGGTTGGAGAGTAGCTGGGACAGACGGGAGAGTCCCTGAGGGATGGTGAAGACATGAGAGAGACTGGGGAGTAACGCAGTGAAATTGGTGAGTTTGGTGGTGATTTCTGGGTGCCTGCAACGAACTCCCGCTGAAGTGTGGGCGTGTTTGGAGAGTAGCTGGGACAGACAGGCGAGTCCCTGAGGGTTGGAGATAAAGACGTGCTGGAGACTGGGGAGTAACTCAGTGAAAGTGGTGGGCTTGGTGGTGATCCCTGGGTTCCTGGAACTGACCCGCGCTGAAATGTGGGCGTGGTTGGAGAGTAGCTGGGACAGACTGGAGGGTCCATAAGGGCTGGGGGTGAAGACGTGAGAGAGACTGGCGAGGATCCCACTGAGGTCTGTGAGTCTGTAGGTGTTTCTGGGGTGTGGGGTAGAGACTGCCGCTGAAATCTGGGCGTAGTTGGAGAGTAGCTGGGACAGACAGGCGAGTCATGGGTGGCTGGGGGTGAGCTGCTGGATGATGGCAGTAAGAACATATGGTATATTATTGATGAATGAGGTGACTGTGGAGAATCTCCAGAGAAGGACACGGGAGAACACAATGACATGAGTGACTGTCCTGCTTGGTTAGGAAAGGGAAACGTAAAGTTGTGGAGTTCTGTTGATGATGGATGTGAGAGCGGTGAAGCCCTGCGGGGTGATGTAGAGTACTTCCACATCCCTGGTGAGGAGCTGCCCCTTGGGTCTGAGTTTCTGGGAGGGGAGAGGGAGAAGCTGGGTGAGGCAGGCATGAATCTTGAGGAGTCAGGGCTGGGGGACCGCTCATATTCTCCCGAGACGTGTGAGTCTCTGGGGGACTCCTGGGTGCATGGGGCTGACTCCCGCAGGAACCTGGGGATGGCTGGAGAGTAACTGGGAGCCACAGGAGAGTCCCTGAGGCCTGGGGGTGAAGAGATGAAAGACACAGGGGTGGAGCACCGTGAGGCTCGTGAGTTTGTAGGTGATTCCTGGGTGTGGGGGGCTGACTCCAGCTGAAATCTGGGGTTGTTTGGAGAGTAGCTGGGAGACACAGGAGATCCCCCGAGAGCTGGGGGTGAGCTGCTGGGTGATGGCAGCAAGAACATGTGGTATATTATTGATGAACGTGGGGACTCTGAGGAATCCTCAGAGGAGGACACGGGAGAGCCCAATGGCTTCATTGATTGCCCATCACGGTGAGGACAGGGAAATGGGAGCTTGTGGGATTCTGGTGATGACAGAGGTGAGTGTGGTGAAGCCCTAGGGGATGGTGAATGGTAGCTCCGGATCCCTGGTGAGGAGCTTCCCCTTAAGCCTGAGTTTCTGATAGGGGAGAGGGAGAAGCTGGGTGAAGCTCGCATGGACCTTGGGGAGTCCGGGCTGGGGGACCGTTCATAAGAAGAGCCAGACAAGACCCTACTGTTCTTAGGTGCAGACATGATTAGGAAACCTGCAGCTCCCAGGGGCCCCTACTAATTTTCTAACTCGCAGAAAGAAGGAGTGTGTGTGCGTGTGTGTGTGCATGTGTGTGTGTGTGTGTGTGTGTGCGGTGTGAGGTATGTGCCCCTTAAGAAAATGGAAATCAACCAACCAATGAGACAGACAGACAGACAGACAGACAGAGATTCACTTGCCCAAGTGTTCTGTCCTGTCCTCTGAATCCGCTTCCAAGTCGCAAGACGCTGTGAGCTCCAAGTCCACGCAGAGTCCGCCAAACGCTCCGGCCGCTGATCCGCTCCGCGAAGATCTGAGTACCGGCCAGCCAGGGTGGGTTTAAATAGCCTCGGGCGCAGCCTAGCAGCGGAAAGGGCGGAGCTTCACTCCTCCTTTCCATCAGTCACCCCCAACTTTCCCAGGCTACACCTCGTGGGAAACTGTTCTCCTGCTTTGATTTCATGCGCCACCTTTAGGACAATCTAAGAACTTACAAGTTTTCTTGGCCAGATATGTTAGGAATTGTATGCACTGAAACACTGAAAACCAACTAGTGGTTCTGTGGTTCCCACGTTGTGGTTTTGACACCAGCAGCATCCTTGCCACAATCAAAACCCGGAGATCCACAGATCTGCGTTGTAACAAGACCTCCCCCTGACCCTGATGCATGGCAGTTTAAGAAGTCTTTCCGTGTAAGCGAAAAGACTTTGAAGAAAAGGTGGAGATATGCGTTGTATAAACATTCTTCTGCTCTGGAACCACGTAGAGACTTGGGAGCCAGTTGGGTGGAGCATTCGTTGGATGAGGGTGCTCGGGTTAGGAATATCAAGGTGTGGCTCCAGATAATCCAATCATCTAATTAAGATTCCAGTTATGCTCATCTGTTTCAAAATTCCGTTTGGGTAAATTCTTTTAGTCAGACTGAGAATGGCAAAGCCTCAACCCCAATTTCCAGGGAGGGTTGAGAGCCTCAGGTGGAGTTGATCACCAATAGCCTATGGTTTAACCCATCATGCCTATAGAATGAGGTCTCCATAAAAACCCAAAAGGACTGGGATCAGAGAGCTTCTGGATAACACTTCCTGGAAGGTAGTGCGCCCCTCCCCACATGCCGGGCCCCACATTAATTTCTGAACTTTTTGCAATGTCCGCTAAAATACAACGGCAACTGTAAGTGCTTCCCTGCGTGCTGTGAGCTCTTCCAGCAAATGAATGCAACTAAATCTGGGAGTGGTGGCAACCTGATTTATAGCCAGTTGCTGAGAAGCACAGGTAAAACCACGTAGGGCTTCCCATTGTTATTAGTGTGGGAGGCCTGTGTGGCGGGACCCGGCCCTTTGGAATCTAATGCTATGTCCCGGTAGGTAGCGTCACCATTGAATTAGAAGACACACATATGTTGAGAATAATCTTTCTGGTCATTTGCTGCATGTCTTATTTACAATATGTAATCAAATTCTTTATCCTGACCTTATGGCACCTGGGTTGAGAACCATGATTTGAACCAAACATTGGTCTGTCACGTTCTGAGTTTGAAACTTTAGTTTGCCTTTAGCGTTTTGCTATTGCTTTTTCGTTTTCTTTTGTTTCGTTTCGTTTCTAAGTTCTGGGGTATATGTGCAGGATGTGCAGATTTGTTACTAAGGTAAACGTGTGCCATGGTGGTTTGCTGCACCTGTCAACCCATCACCTAGGCATTAAGCCCAGCATGCAGTAGCTGTTCTTCTTAACGTTCTGCCCCCCGAAAGGCCCCAGTGTGTGTTGTTCCCCTTCCTGTGTCCATGTGATCTCCTTTTTCAGCTCCCATTATAAGTGAGAATGTGGCGTTTGGTTTTCTTTCCCTGGATTAGTTTGCTGAGGATAATGACCACACATCACCACTGTTTTTGTTTTTTTAGTATAAAGAGTAGTATTTTATTGAATAAGATTTGCTCCCAGAAAAATAAGCTTAAATCTACAATGAATGCCAGACTCTACAGCAGAAAGCAATTTTCTCACTTTTCCGCACACAATGGTTCCTACTAAGTGAAAAAAAGCCATAAAATTTCATTCACAAATGTACTACTCTGTCTCAAAACATCTCACATAATCATGCACTCGACTAAAGCCATTAGATCAGTTCTTCAGTCAGGTTAAAGAAGTATCCCTCTAATAACTGACTTTTATAATGGTATCAATATCCACTCCCAGTCAGTCTGCCGTGGTTAATGGTGTACAGCATGACTGAATACAATGGAATTGATGACGCCCATATCCACGGACAAACCGTGACTTATGATGGTTTGATTTATGATTTTTCAACGTTATGATGGGCTTATTGGACTATTAGATGCGTTTCTGAGTTACACTGCGTTTATGAGTATGCGACCCTAGACTCCAGAAACAGCTGTATAAGGAAAAACAGGTGTACCTAATAAACATATGCTTAGTGACTTGGGATAAACCAATAGATGTTCACAACTGATGGAGAGCCGTGAAAGAGAGATAGCGGTAAATAGTTACAATAACACTATCTTCCTGCACCTGTCGTGGATTTCCTCCAAAAAATGCAGAATGTGGGATGCACCTAAGGCATATGAAAGAGAGAGGGCAGAAGGAGTAAGAGAGAAGTAGGAGGAAGGAAGGAAGGAAGGAAGGAAGGAAGGAAGGAAGGAAGGAAAGAAGGACGAAAGGAAGGAGTAAACACCCGGTGTTACTAAAACCCCCCAAAAAAATGGTTTCCCCCTGTGGGTAAGCCTACAATGTGGATGAATCTTGAAAATATTGTGCTACGTGTTATGTCAGTCATAACAGCTCACCTATTGTGCAATTCCGTTTATAGGAAATGTCTACAATATGGAAATCTATGCATATGGGATTGATGGCACTAGGTAGTTGCTACCTAGGGCTGAGGGTCAGGGAGAGGGTTTGAGACAGAATGAGGAGTGACTAATGTCTACAGGGTTTTTCTCTGGTCGGGGGTGATAAGACGTTCTACAATGGATTGCGAATTATAATTGAATGTGCACAACCACAGGTATACTAAAAGCCACTCAATTCATGACTTTTAATGGGGGAATCTTAAGTGGCGCACTCTCATGGAGACCACGGCAGACATAGTGAGAGAGAAAAAGGTGAGTAAACATCTGAAACGGAGGCAGAAACAGAGAGAACGAAAAGCCCTGTGAAAGGAAGGGAGAGCGAAAAGGGAAAATGGTCCTATTTAGAAATGACAGATGTGAAACTGGGGTTCACACCAACAGTGTCACTGCCAGGAAGGAGGGTCATGCTAGCCATGTCACCGGTAGTGTGGCCCGCAGGGACGCCGACCTGCTGGAGCGTCGTGCCAGCATGGGCTCTGGCAGCCACGTGGGCCAGCAGGAGGGACCCGCTGCACAGCTGTGGGGTGAGGATAGACTGGGTGGTGATATCGGCCATTACAGGGGCCTCTTCTGCTGGCAAGAGTGTGACAGTAGCAAGTAGATGGACAGGCCTGCGTGTGAGGACGGAATGCAGGAGGGGCTCTTGTGCGGCTGGGCGTGGGGCCCTCACGGGAACCGTGGAGAAATGGCCAGGTAACTGCGTCATGTGGGCTAGTAGATTGGCCAGGGCTTCGAACTGAAGGACAATAACGGGGAGTAGCGGTCAGGCCCTGGGAGTGTCTGAGTGTAAGTGGAGATGGGTTTGGGGTCACTGAGGGATGCGTGAGAGCCATCCCTGTGTAGGTACAGGTCATAGGGAGATAGTCTCGTGAGGCCTGTGAGTGTCTATGGTTGCCCTGGGTGCCTGGGGCTGACTGTGGCAGAAATCTGGGGAAGGCTGGAGAGAAGCTGGGAGGCCCAGGAGAGTCCCTTAAGGCAGGGGGTGAAGAGGTGAAAGAAATGGGGGAGGGTGGCAGTAAGGTCCGTGAGTTTGTAGATGATTCCTGGGTGCGGGAATCTGACTCCAGGTGCAATCTGGAGATGGTTGGAGAGTAGCTGAGAGAGACAGAAGAGTCCCTGAGGGCTGGGGGTGAGAACATGAGGGAGACTGGGGAGTAAGTCTGTGAAATTCGTGAGTTCGGTCGTGTATCGTGGGTGCCTGGAACTGACTCCAGCTGGAATCTGGAGAAGTTTTGAGAGTAGCTGAAAGAGACACAAGAGTCCCTGTGGGCTGAGGGCAAAGACCTGAGAGAGACCAGGGAGGACCTCAGTGAAGTCTGTGAGTCTGTAGGTGTTTCCGGAGTCTGGGAGGCTGACTCCTGCTGAAATCTGGGCGTGGTGGGAGAGTAGCTGGGACAGACAGGAGAGCCCCAGGGGGCTGGGGGTGAAGACATGAGAGAGACTGGGGAGTAACTCAGCGAAACTGCTGAGTTTGGTGGTGATACCTGGGTGCCTGGAACGGACTCCCGCTGAAATCTGGGCATGGATGGAGAGTAGCTGGAACACACAGGAGAGTCCCTGAGGGCTGGGGGTGAAGACATGAGAGAGACCGGGGAGTACCTCAGTGAAACTGGTGAGTTTGGTGGTGACTCCGGGGTGCCTGGAACTGACCCCAGCTGAAATGTGGGCGTGGTTGGAGAGTAGCTGGGACAGACGGGAGAGTCCCTGAGGGATGGTGAAGACATGAGAGAGACTGGGGAGTAACGCAGTGAAATTGGTGAGTTTGATGGTGATTCCTGGGTGCCTGGAACTGACTCCCGCTGAAGTGTGGGCGTGGTTGGAGAGTAGCTGGGACACACAGGAGAGTCCCTGAGGGTTGGAGATAAAGACGTGCTAGAGACTGAGGAGTAACTGAGTGAAATTGGTGAGTTTGGTGGTGAGTCCGGGGTGCCTGGAACTGACTCCAGCTGAAATGTGGGCGTGGTTGGAGAGTAGCTGGGACAGACGGGAGAGTCCCTGAGGGATGGTGAAGACATGAGAGAGACTGGGGAGTAACGCAGTGAAATTGGTGAGTTTGGTGGTGATTTCTGGGTGCCTGCAACGAACTCCCGCTGAAGTGTGGGCGTGTTTGGAGAGTAGCTGGGACAGACAGGCGAGTCCCTGAGGGTTGGAGATAAAGACGTGCTGGAGACTGGGGAGTAACTCAGTGAAAGTGGTGGGCTTGGTGGTGATCCCTGGGTTCCTGGAACTGACCCGCGCTGAAATGTGGGCGTGGTTGGAGAGTAGCTGGGACAGACTGGAGGGTCCGTAAGGGCTGGGGGTGAAGACGTGAGAGAGACTGGCGAGGATCCCACTGAGGTCTGTGAGTCTGTAGGTGTTTCTGGGGTGTGGGGTAGAGACTGCCGCTGAAATCTGGGCGTAGTTGGAGAGTAGCTGGGACAGACAGGCGAGTCATGGGTGGCTGGGGGTGAGCTGCTGGATGATGGCAGTAAGAACATATGGTATATTATTGATGAATGAGGTGACTGTGGAGAATCTCCAGAGAAGGACACGGGAGAACACAATGACATGAGTGACTGTCCTGCTTGGTTAGGAAAGGGAAACGTAAAGTTGTGGAGTTCTGTTGATGATGGATGTGAGAGCGGTGAAGCCCTGCGGGGTGATGTAGAGTACTTCCACATCCCTGGTGAGGAGCTGCCCCTTGGGTCTGAGTTTCTGGGAGGGGAGAGGGAGAAGCTGGGTGAGGCAGGCATGAATCTTGAGGAGTCAGGGCTGGGGGACCGCTCATATTCTCCCGAGACGTGTGAGTCTCTGGGGGACTCCTGGGTGCATGGGGCTGACTCCCGCAGGAACCTGGGGATGGCTGGAGAGTAACTGGGAGCCACAGGAGAGTCCCTGAGGCCTGGGGGTGAAGAGATGAAAGACACAGGGGTGGAGCACCGTGAGGCTCGTGAGTTTGTAGGTGATTCCTGGGTGTGGGGGGCTGACTCCAGCTGAAATCTGGGGTTGTTTGGAGAGTAGCTGGGAGACACAGGAGACCCCCCGAGAGCTGGGGGTGAGCTGCTGGGTGATGGCAGCAAGAACATGTGGTATATTATTGATGAACGTGGGGACTCTGAGGAATCCTCAGAGGAGGACACGGGAGAGCCCAATGGCTTCATTGATTGCCCATCACGGTGAGGACAGGGAAATGGGAGCTTGTGGGATTCTGGTGATGACAGAGGTGAGTGTGGTGAAGCCCTAGGGGATGGTGAATGGTAGCTCCGGATCCCTGGTGAGGAGCTTCCCCTTAAGCCTGAGTTTCTGATAGGGGAGAGGGAGAAGCTGGGTGAAGCTCGCATGGACCTTGGGGAGTCCGGGCTGGGGGACCGTTCATAAGAAGAGCCAGACAAGACCCTACTGTTCTTAGGTGCAGACATGATTAGGAAACCTGCAGCTCCCAGGGGCCCCTACTAATTTTCTAACTCGCAGAAAGAAGGAGTGTGTGTGCGTGTGTGTGTGCGTGTGTGTGTGTGTGTGTGTGTGTGCGGTGTGAGGTATGTGCCCCTTAAGAAAATGGAAATCAACCAACCAATGAGACAGACAGACAGACAGACAGACAGACAGAGATTCACTTGCCCAAGTGTTCTGTCCTGTCCTCTGAATCCGCTTCCAAGTCGCAAGACGCTGTGAGCTCCAAGTCCACGCAGAGTCCGCCAAACGCTCCGGCCGCTGATCCGCTCCGCGAAGATCTGAGTACCGGCCAGCCAGGGTGGGTTTAAATAGCCTCGGGCGCAGCCTAGCAGCGGAAAGGGCGGAGCTTCACTCCTCCTTTCCATCAGTCACCCCCAACTTTCCCAGGCTACACCTCGTGGGAAACTGTTCTCCTGCTTTGATTTCATGCGCCACCTTTAGGACAATCTAAGAACTTACAAGTTTTCTTGGCCAGATATGTTAGGAATTGTATGCACTGAAACACTGAAAACCAACTAGTGGTTCTGTGGTTCCCACGTTGTGGTTTTGACACCAGCAGCATCCTTGCCACAATCAAAACCCGGAGATCCACAGATCTGCGTTGTAACAAGACCTCCCCCTGACCCTGATGCATGGCAGTTTAAGAAGTCTTTCCGTGTAAGCGAAAAGACTTTGAAGAAAAGGTGGAGATATGCGTTGTATAAACATTCTTTTGCTCTGGAACCACGTAGAGACTTGGGAGCCAGTTGGGTGGAGCATTCGTTGGATGAGGGTGCTCGGGTTAGGAATATCAAGGTGTGGCTCCAGATAATCCAATCATCTAATTAAGATTCCAGTTATGCTCATCTGTTTCAAAATTCCGTTTGGGTAAATTCTTTTAGTCAGACTGAGAATGGCAAAGCCTCAACCCCAATTTCCAGGGAGGGTTGAGAGCCTCAGGTGGAGTTGATCACCAATAGCCTATGGTTTAACCCATCATGCCTATAGAATGAGGTCTCCATAAAAACCCAAAAGGACTGGGATCAGAGAGCTTCTGGATAACACTTCCTGGAAGGTAGTGCGCCCCTCCCCACATGCCGGGCCCCACATTAATTTCTGAACTTTTTGCAATGTCCGCTAAAATACAACGGCAACTGTAAGTGCTTCCCTGCGTGCTGTGAGCTCTTCCAGCAAATGAATGCAACTAAATCTGGGAGTGGTGGCAACCTGATTTATAGCCAGTTGCTGAGAAGCACAGGTAAAACCACGTTTTACAATGCTTCCCATTGTTATTAGTGTGGGAGGCCTGTGTGGCGGGACCCGGCCCTTTGGAATCTAATGCTATGTCCCGGTAGGTAGCGTCACCATTGAATTAGAAGACACACATATGTTGAGAATAATCTTTCTGGTCATTTGCTGCATGTCTTATTTACAATATGTAATCAAATTCTTTATCCTGACCTTATGGCACCTGGGTTGAGAACCATGATTTGAACCAAACATTGGTCTGTCACGTTCTGAGTTTGAAACTTTAGTTTGCCTTTAGCGTTTTGCTATTGCTTTTTCGTTTTCTTTTGTTTCGTTTCGTTTCTAAGTTCTGGGGTATATGTGCAGGATGTGCAGATTTGTTACTAAGGTAAACGTGTGCCATGGTGGTTTGCTGCACCTGTCAACCCATCACCTAGGCATTAAGCCCAGCATGCAGTAGCTGTTCTTCTTAACGCTCTGCCCCCCGAAAGGCCCCAGTGTGTGTTGTTCCCCTTCCTGTGTCCATGTGATCTCCTTTTTCAGCTCCCATTATAAGTGAGAATGTGGCGTTTGGTTTTCTTTCCCTGGATTAGTTTGCTGAGGATAATGACCACACATCACCACTGTTTTTGTTTTTTAGTATAAAGAGTAGTATTTTATTGAATAAGATATGCTCCCAGAAAAATAAGCTTAAATCTACAATGAATGCCAGACTCTACAGCAGAAAGCAATTCTCTCACTTTTCCACACACAATGGTTCCTACTAAGTGAAAAAAAGCCATCAAATTTCATTCACAAATGTACTACTCTGTCTCAAAACATCTCACATAATCATGCACTCGACTAAAGCCATTAGATCAGTTCTTCAGTCAGGTTAAAGAAGTATCCCTCTAATAACTGACTTTTATAATGGTATCAATATCCACTCCCAGTCAGTCTGCCGTGGTTAATGGTGTACAGCATGACTGAATACAATGGAATTGATGACGCCCATATCCACGGACAAACCGTGACTTATGATGGTTTGATTTATGATTTTTCAACGTTATGATGGGTTTATTGGACTATTAGATGCGTTTCTGAGTTACACTGGGTTTATGAGTATGCGACCCTAGACTCCAGAAACAGCTGTATAAGGAAAAACAGGTGTACCTAATAAACATATGCTTAGTGACTTGGGATAAACCAATAGATGTTCACAACTGATGGAGAGCCGTGAAAGAGAGATAGCGGTAAATAGTTACAATAACACAATTTTCCTGCACCTGTCGTGGATTTCCCCAAAAAAATGCAGAATGTGGGATGCACCTAAGGCATATGAAAGAGAGAGGGCAGAAGGAGTAAGAGAGAAGTAGGAGGAAAGAAGGAAGGAAGGAAGGAAGGAAGGAAGGAAGGAAGGAAGGAAAGAAGGAAGGTAGGAAAGAAGGAAGGAAGGAAGGAAGGAAGGAAAGAAGGACGAAAGGAAGGAGAAAACACCCGGTGTTACTAAAACCCCCCCAAAAAAATGGTTTCCCCCTGTGGGTAAGCCTACAATGTGGATGAATCTTGAAAATATTGTGCTACGTGTTATGTCAGTCATAACAGCTCACCTATTGTGCAATTCCGTTTATAGGAAATGTCTACAATATGGAAATCTATGCATATGGGATTGATGGCACTAGGTAGTTGCTACCTAGGGCTGAGGGTCAGGGAGAGGGTTTGAGACAGAATGAGGAGTGACTAATGTCTACAGGGTTTTTCTCTGGTCGGGGGTGATATGACGTTCTACAATGGATTGCGAATTATAATTGAATGTGCACAACCACAGGTGTACTAAAAGCCACTCAATTCATGACTTTTAATGGGGGAATCTTAAGTGGCGCACTCTCATGGAGACCACGGCAGACATAGTGAGAGAGAAAAAGGTGAGTAAATATCTGAAACGGAGGCAGAAACAGAGAGAACGAAAAGCCCTGTGAAAGGAAGGGAGAGCGAAAAGGGAAAATGGTCCTGTTTAGAAATGACAGATGTGAAACTGGGGTTCACATCAACAGTGTCACTGCCAGGAAGGAGGGTCATGCTAGCCATGTCACCGGTAGTGTGTCCCGCAGGGACGCCGACCTGCTGGAGCGTCGTGCCAGCATGGGCTCTGGCAGCCACGTGGGCCAGCAGGAGGGACCCGCTGCACAGCTGTGGGGTGAGGATAGACTGGGTGGTGATATCGGCCATTACAGGGGCCTCTTCTGCTGGCAAGAGTGTGACAGTAGCAAGTAGATGGACAGGCCTGCGTGTGAGGACGGAATGCAGGAGGGGCTCTTGTGCGGCTGGGCGTGGGGCCCTCACGGGAACCGTGGAGAAATGGCCAGGTAACTGCGTCATGTGGGCTAGTAGATTGGCCAGGGCTTCGAACTGAAGGACAATAACGGGGAGTAGCGGTCAGGCCCTGGGAGTGTCTGAGTGTAAGTGGAGATGGGTTTGGGGTCACTGAGGGATGCGTGAGAGCCATCCCTGTGTAGGTACAGGTCATAGGGAGATAGTCTCGTGAGGCCTGTGAGTGTCTATGGTTGCCCTGGGTGCCTGGGGCTGACTGTGGCAGAAATCTGGGGAAGGCTGGAGAGAAGCTGGGAGGCCCAGGAGAGTCCCTTAAGGCAGGGGGTGAAGAGGTGAAAGAAATGGGGGAGGGTGGCAGTAAGGTCCGTGAGTTTGTAGATGATTCCTGGGTGCGGGAAGCTGACTCCAGGTGCAATCTGGAGATGGTTGGAGAGTAGCTGAGAGAGACAGAAGAGTCCCTGAGGGCTGGGGGTGAGAACATGAGGGAGACTGGGGAGTAAGTCAGTGAAATTCGTGAGTTCGGTGGTGTATCGTGGGTGCCTGGAACTGACTCCAGCTGGAATCTGGAGAAGTTTTGAGAGTAGCTGAAAGAGACACAAGAGTCCCTGTGGGCTGAGGGCAAAGACCTGAGAGAGACCAGGGAGGACCTCAGTGAAGTCTGTGAGTCTGTAGGTGATTCCGGAGTGTGGGAGGCTGACTCCCGCTGAAATCTGGGCGTGGTGGGAGAGTAGCTGGGACAGACAGGAGAGTCCCAGGGGGCTGGGGGTGAAGACATGAGAGAGACTGGGGAGTAACTCAGCGAAACTGCTGAGTTTGGTGGTGATACCTGGGTGCCTGGAACGGACTCCCGCTGAAATCTGGGCATGGATGGAGAGTAGCTGGGACACACAGGAGAGTCCCTGAGGGCTGGGGGTGAAGACATGAGAGAGACCGGGGAGTACCTCAGTGAAACTGGTGAGTTTGGTGGTGACTCCGGGGTGCCTGGAACTGACCCCAGCTGAAATGTGGGCGTGGTTGGAGAGTAGCTGGGACAGACGGGAGAGTCCCTGAGGGATGGTGAAGACATGAGAGAGACTGGGGAGTAACGCAGTGAAATTGGTGAGTTTGATGGTGATTCCTGGGTGCCTGGAACTGACTCCCGCTGAAGTGTGGGCGTGGTTGGAGAGTAGCTGGGACACACAGGAGAGTCCCTGAGGGTTGGAGATAAAGGCGTGCTAGAGACTGAGGAGTAACTGAGTGAAATTGGTGAGTTTGGTGGTGAGTCCGGGGTGCCTGGAACTGACTCCAGCTGAAATGTGGGCGTGGTTGGAGAGTAGCTGGGACAGACGGGAGAGTCCCTGAGGGATGGTGAAGACATGAGAGAGACTGGGGAGTAACGCAGTGAAATTGGTGAGTTTGGTGGTGATTTCTGGGTGCCTGCAACGAACTCCCGCTGAAGTGTGGGCGTGTTTGGAGAGTAGCTGGGACAGACAGGCGAGTCCCTGAGGGTTGGAGATAAAGACGTGCTGGAGACTGGGGAGTAACTCAGTGAAAGTGGTGGGCTTGGTGGTGATCCCTGGGTTCCTGGAACTGACCCGCGCTGAAATGTGGGCGTGGTTGGAGAGTAGCTGGGACAGACTGGAGGGTCCGTAAGGGCTGGGGGTGAAGACGTGAGAGAGACTGGCGAGGATCCCACTGAGGTCTGTGAGTCTGTAGGTGTTTCTGGGGTGTGGGGTAGAGACTGCCGCTGAAATCTGGGCGTAGTTGGAGAGTAGCTGGGACAGACAGGCGAGTCATGGGTGGCTGGGGGTGAGCTGCTGGATGATGGCAGTAAGAACATATGGTATATTATTGATGAATGAGGTGACTGTGGAGAATCTCCAGAGGAGGACACGGGAGAACACAATGACATGAGTGACTGTCCTGCTTGGTTAGGAAAGGGAAACGTAAAGTTGTGGAGTTCTGTTGATGATGGATGTGAGAGTGGTGAAGCCCTGCGGGGTGATGTAGAGTACTTCCACATCCCTGGTGAGGAGCTGCCCCTTGGGTCTGAGTTTCTGGGAGGGGAGAGGGAGAAGCTGGGTGAGGCAGGCATGAATCTTGAGGAGTCAGGGCTGGGGGACCGCTCATATTCTCCCGAGACGTGTGAGTCTCTGGGGGACTCCTGGGTGCATGGGGCTGACTCCCGCAGGAACCTGGGGATGGCTGGAGAGTAACTGGGAGCCACAGGAGAGTCCCTGAGGCCTGGGGGTGAAGAGATGAAAGACACAGGGGTGGAGCACCGTGAGGCTCGTGAGTTTGTAGGTGATTCCTGGGTGTGGGGTCTGACTCCAGCTGAAATCTGGGGTTGTTTGGAGAGTAGCTGGGAGACACAGGAGACCCCCCGAGAGCTGGGGGTGAGCTGCTGGGTGATGGCAGTAAGAACATGTGGTATATTATTGATGAACGTGGGAACTCTGAGGAATCCTCAGAGGAGGACACGGGAGAGCCCAATGGCTTCATTGATTGCCCATCACGGTGAGGACAGGGAAATGGGAGCTTGTGGGATTCTGGTGATGACAGAGGTGAGTGTGGTGAAGCCCTAGGGGATGGTGAATGGTAGCTCCGGATCCCTGGTGAGGAGCTTCCCCTTAAGCCTGAGTTTCTGATAGGGGAGAGGGAGAAGCTGGGTGAAGCTCGCATGGACCTTGGGGAGTCCGGGCTGGGGGACCGTTCATAAGAAGAGCCAGACAAGACCCTACTGTTCTTAGGTGCAGACATGATTAGGAAACCTGCAGCTCCCAGGGGCCCCTACTAATTTTCTAACTCGCAGAAAGAAGGAGTGTGTGTGCGTGTGTGTGCGTGCGTGTGTGTGTGTGTGTGTGTGTGCGGTGTGAGGTATGTGCCCCTTAAGAAAATGGAAATCAACCAACCAATGAGACAGACAGACAGACAGACAGACAGACAGACAGACAGAGATTCACTTGCCCAAGTGTTCTGTCCTGTCCTCTGAATCCGCTTCCAAGTCGCAAGACGCTGTGAGCTCCAAGTCCACGCAGAGTCCACCAAACGCTCCGGCCGCTGATCGGCTCCGCGAAGATCTGAGTACAGGCCAGCCAGGGTGGGTTTAAATAGCCTCGGGCGCAGCCTAGCAGCGGAAAGGGCGGAGCTTCACTCCTCCTTTCCATCAGTCACCCCCAACTTTCCCAGGCTACACCTCGTGGGAAACTGTTCTCCTGCTTTGATTTCATGCGCCACCTTTGGGACAATCTAAGAACTTACAAGTTTTCTTGGCCAGATATGTTAGGAATTGTATGCACTGAAACACTGAAAACCAACTAGTGGTTCTGTGGTTCCCACGTTGTGGTTTTGACACCAGCAGCATCCTTGCCACAATCAAAACCCGCAGATCCACAGATCTGCGTTGTAACAAGACCTCCCCCTGACCCTGATGCATGGCAGTTTAAGAAGTCTTTCCGTGTAAGCGAAAAGACTTTGAAGAAAAGGTGGAGATATGCGTTGTATAAACATTCTTCTGCTCTGGAACCACGTAGAGACTTGGGAGCCAGTTGGGTGGAGCATTCGTTGGATGAGGGTGCTCGGGTTAGGAATATCAAGGTGTGGCTCCAGATAATCCAATCATCTAATTAAGATTCCAGTTATGCTCATCTGTTTCAAAATTCCGTTTGGGTAAATTCTTTTAGTCAGACTGAGAATGGCAAAGCCTCAACCCCAATTTCCAGGGAGGGTTGAGAGCCTCAGGTGGAGTTGATCACCAATAGCCTATGGTTTAACCCATCATGCCTATAGAATGAGGTCTCCATAAAAACCCAAAAGGACTGGGATCAGAGAGCTTCTGGATAGCACTTCCTGGAAGGTAGTGCGCCCCTCCCCACATGCCGGGCCCCACATTAATTTCTGAACTTTTTGCAATGTCCGCTAAAATACAACGGCAACTGTAAGTGCTTCCCTGCGTGCTGTGAGCTCTTCCAGCAAATGAATGCAACTAAATCTGGGAGTGGTGGCAACCTGATTTATAGCCAGTTGCTGAGAAGCACAGGTAAAACCACGTAGGGCTTCCCATTGTTATTAGTGTGGGAGGCCTGTGTGGCGGGACCCGGCCCTTTGGAATCTAATGCTATGTCCCGGTAGGTAGCATCACCATTGAATTAGAAGACACACATATGTTGAGAATAATCTTTCTGGTCATTTGCTGCATGTCTTATTTACAATATGTAATCAAATTCTTTATCCTGACCTTATGGCACCTGGGTTGAGAACCATGATTTGAACCAAACATTGGTCTGTCACGTTCCGAGTTTGAAACTTTATTTTCCCTTTAGCGTTTTGCTATTGCTTTTTCGTTTTCTTTTGTTTCGTTTCGTTTCTAAGTTCTGGGGTATATGTGCAGGATGTGCAGATTTGTTACTAAGGTAAACGTGTGCCATGGTGGTTTGCTGCACCTGTCAACCCATCACCTAGGCATTAAGCCCAGCATGCAGTAGCTGTTCTTCTTAACGTTCTGCCCCCCGAAAGGCCCCAGTGTGTGTTGTACCCCTTCCTGTGTCCATGTGATCTCCTTTTTCAGCTCCCATTATAAGTGAGAATGTGGCGTTTGGTTTTCTTTCCCTGGATTAGTTTGCTGAGGATAATGACCACACATCACCACTGTTTTTGTTTTTTTAGTATAAAGAGTAGTATTTTATTGAATAAGATTTGCTCCCAGAAAAATAAGCTTAAATCTACAATGAATGCCAGACTCTACAGCAGAAAGCAATTTTCTCACTTTTCCACACACAATGGTTCCTACTAAGTGAAAAAAAGCCATAAAATTTCATTCACAAATGTACTACTCTGTCTCAAAACATCTCACATAATCATGCACTCGACTAAAGCCATTAGATCAGTTCTTCAGTCAGGTTAAAGAAGTATCCCTCTAATAACTGACTTTTATAATGGTATCAATATCCACTCCCAGTCAGTCTGCCGTGGTTAATGGTGTACAGCATGACTGAATACAGTGGAATTCATGACGCCCATATCCACGGACAAACCGTGACTTATGATGGTTTGATTTATGATTTTTCAACGTTATGATGGGTTTATTGGACTATTAGATGCGTTTCTGAGTTACACTGGGCTTATGAGTATGCGACCCTAGACTCCAGAAACAGCTGTATAAGGAAAAACAGGTGTACCTAATAAACATATGCTTAGTGACTTGGGATAAACCAATAGATGTTCACAACTGATGGAGAGCCGTGAAAGAGAGATAGCGGTAAATAGTTACAATCACACAATTTTCCTGCACCTGTCGTGGATTTCCCCAAAAAAATGCAGAATGTGGGATGCACCTAAGGCATATGAAAGAGAGAGGGCAGAAGGAGTAAGAGAGAAGTAGGAGGAAGGAAGGAAGGAAGGAAGGAAGGAAGGAAGGAAGGAAGGAAGGAAAGAAGGAAGGTAGGAAAGAAGGAAGGAAGGAAGGAAGGAAGGAAGGAAAGAAGGACGAAAGGAAGGAGAAAACACCCGGTGTTACTAAAACCCCCCAAAAAAATGGTTTCCCCCTGTGGGTAAGCCTACAATGTGGATGAATCTTGAAAATATTGTGCTACGTGTTATGTCAGTCATAACAGCTCACCTATTGTGCAATTCCGTTTATAGGAAATGTCTACAATATGGAAATCCATGCATATGGGATTGATGGCACTAGGTAGTTGCTACCTAGGGCTGAGGGTCAGGGAGAGGGTTTGAGACAGAATGAGGAGTGACTAATGTCTACAGGGTTTTTCTCTGGTCGGGCGTGATAAGACGTTCTACAATGGATTGCGAATTATAATTGAATGTGCACAACCACAGGTGTACTAAAAGCCACTCAATTCATGACTTTTAATGGGGGAATCTTCAGTGGCGCACTCTCATGGAGACCACGGCAGACATAGTGAGAGAGAAAAAGGTGAGTAAATATCTGAAACGGAGGCAGAAACAGAGAGAACGAAAAGCCCTGTGAAAGGAAGGGAGAGCGAAAAGGGAAAATGGTCCTATTTAGAAATGACAGATGTGAAACTGGGGTTCACATCAACAGTGTCACTGCCAGGAAGGAGGGTCATGCTAGCCATGTCACCGGTAGTGTGGCCCGTAGGGACGCCGACCTGCTGGAGCGTCGTGCCAGCATGGGCTCTGGCAGCCACGTGGGCCAGCAGGAGGGTCCCGCTGCACAGCTGTGGGGTGAGGATAGACTGGGTGGTGATATCGGCCATTACAGGGGCCTCTTCTGCTGGCAAGAGTGTGACAGTAGCAAGTAGATGGACAGGCCTGTGTGTGAGGACGGAATGCAGGAGGGGCTCTTGTGCGGCTGGGCGTGGGGCCCTCACGGGAACCGTGGAGAAATGGCCAGGTAACTGCGTCATGTGGGCTAGTAGATTGGCCAGGGCTTCGAACTGAAGGACAATAACGGGGAGTAGCTGTCAGGCCCTGGGAGTGTCTGAGTGTAAGTGGAGATGGGTTTGGGGTCACTGAGGGATGCGTGAGAGCCATCCCTGTGTAGGTACAGGTCATAGGGAGATAGTCTCGTGAGGCCTGTGAGTGTCTATGGTTGCCCTGGGTGCCTGGGGCTGACTGTGGCAGAAATCTGGGGAAGGCTGGAGAGAAGCTGGGAGGCCCAGGAGAGTCCCTTAAGGCAGGGGGTGAAGAGGTGAAAGAAATGGGGGAGGGTGGCAGTAAGGTCCGTGAGTTTGTAGATGATTCCTGGGTGCGGGAAGCTGACTCCAGGTGCAATCTGGAGATGGTTGGAGAGTAGCTGAGAGAGACAGAAGAGTCCCTGAGGGCTGGGGATGAGAACATGAGGGAGACTGGGGAGTAAGTCAGTGAAATTCGTGAGTTCGGTGGTGTATCGTGGGTGCCTGGAACTGACTCCAGCTGGAATCTGGAGAAGTTTTGAGAGTAGCTGAAAGAGACACAAGAGTCCCTGTGGGCTGAGGGCAAAGACCTGAGAGAGACCAGGGAGGACCTCAGTGAAGTCTGTGAGTCTGTAGGTGTTTCCGGAGTGTGGGAGGCTGACTCCCGCTGAAATCTGGGCGTGGTGGGAGAGTAGCTGGGACAGACAGGAGAGTCCCAGGGGGCTGGGGGTGAAGACATGAGAGAGACTGGGGAGTAACTTAGCGAAACTGCTGAGTTTGGTGGTGATACCTGGGTGCCTGGAACGGACTCCCGCTGAAATCTGGGCATGGATGGAGAGTAGCTGGGACACACAGGAGAGTCCCTGAGGGCTGGGGGTGAAGACATGAGAGAGACCGGGGAGTACCTCAGTGAAACTGGTGAGTTTGGTGGTGACTCCGGGGTGCCTGGAACTGACCCCAGCTGAAATGTGGGCGTGGTTGGAGAGTAGCTGGGACAGACGGGAGAGTCCCTGAGGGATGGTGAAGACAAGAGAGAGACTGGGGAGTAACGCAGTGAAATTGGTGAGTTTGATAGTGATTCCTGGGTGCCTGGAACTGACTCCCGCTGAAGCGTGGGCGTGGGTGGAGAGTAGCTGGGACACACAGGAGAGTCCCTGAGGGTTGGAGATAAAGACGTGCTAGAGACTGAGGAGTAACTGAGTGAAATTGGTGAGTTTGGTGGTGAGTCCGGGGTGCCTGGAACTGACTCCAGCTGAAATGTGGGCATGGTTGGAGAGTAGCTGGGACAGACGGGAGAGTCCCTGAGGGATGGTGAAGACATGAGAGAGACTGGGGAGTAACACAGTGAAATTGGTGAGTTTGGTGGTGATTTCTGGGTGCCTGCAACGAACTCCCGCTGAAGTGTGGGCGTGTTTGGAGAGTAGCTGGGACAGACAGGCGAGTCCCTGAGGGTTGGAGATAAAGACGTGCTGGAGACTGGGGAGTAACTCAGTGAAAGTGGTGGGCTTGGTGGTGATCCCTGGGTTCCTGGAACTGACCCGCGCTGAAATGTGGGCGTGGTTGGAGAATAGCTGGGACAGACTGGAGGGTCTGTAAGGGCTGGGGGTGAAGACGTGAGAGAGACTGGCGAGGATCCCACTGAGGTCTGTGAGTGTGTAGGTGTTTCTGGGGTGTGGGGTAGAGACTGCCGCTGAAATCTGGGCGTAGTTGGAGATTAGCTGGGACAGACAGGTCAGTCATGGTTGGCTGGGGGTGAGCTGCTGGATGATGGCAGTAAGAACATATGGTATATTATTGATGAATGAGGTGACTGTGGAGAATCTCCAGAGGAGGACACGGGAGAACACAATGACATGAGTGACTGTCCTGCTTGGGTAGGAAAGGGAAACTTAAAGTTGTGGAGTTCTGTTGATGATGGATGTGAGAGTGGTGAAGCCCTGCGGGGTGATGTAGAGTACTTCCACATCCCTGGTGAGGAGCTGCCCCTTGGGTCTGAGTTTCTGGGAGGGGAGAGGGAGAAGCTGGGTGAGGCAGGCATGAATCTTGAGGAGTCAGGGCTGGGGGACCGCTCATATTCTCCCGAGACGTGTGAGTCTCTGGGGGACTCCTGGGTGCATGGGGCTGACTCCCGCAGGAACCTGGGGATGGCTGGAGAGTAACTGGGAGCCACAGGAGAGTCCCTGAGGCCTGGGGGTGAAGAGATGAAAGACACAGGGGTGGAGCACCGTGAGGCTCGTGAGTTTGTAGGTGATTCCTGGGTGTGGGGTCTGACTCCAGCTGAAATCTGGGGTTGTTTGGAGAGTAGCTGGGAGACACAGGAGACCCCCCGAGAGCTGGGGGTGAGCTGCTGGGTGATGGCAGTAAGAACATGTGGTATATTATTGATGAACGTGGGGACTCTGAGGAATCCTCAGAGGAGGACACGGGAGAGCCCAATGGCTTCATTGATTGCCCATCACGGTGAGGACAGGGAAATGGGAGCTTGTGGGATTCTGGTGATGACAGAGGTGAGTGTGGTGAAGCCCTAGGGGATGGTGAATGGTAGCTCCGGATCCCTGGTGAGGAGCTTCCCCTTAAGCCTGAGTTTCTGATAGGGGAGAGGGAGAAGCTGGGTGAAGCTCGCATGGACCTTGGGGAGTCCGGGCTGGGGGACCGTTCATAAGAAGAGCCAGACAAGACCCTACTGTTCTTAGGTGCAGACATGATTAGGAAACCTGCAGCTCCCAGGGGCCCCTACTAATTTTCTAACTCGCAGAAAGAAGGAGTGTGTGTGCGTGTGTGTGCGTGCGTGTGTGTGTGTGTGTGTGTGTGCGGTGTGAGGTATGTGCCCCTTAAGAAAATGGAAATCAACCAACCAATGAGACAGACAGACAGACAGACAGACAGACAGACAGACAGAGATTCACTTGCCCAAGTGTTCTGTCCTGTCCTCTGAATCCGCTTCCAAGTCGCAAGACGCTGTGAGCTCCAAGTCCACGCAGAGTCCACCAAACGCTCCGGCCGCTGATCGGCTCCGCGAAGATCTGAGTACAGGCCAGCCAGGGTGGGTTTAAATAGCCTCGGGCGCAGCCTAGCAGCGGAAAGGGCGGAGCTTCACTCCTCCTTTCCATCAGTCACCCCCAACTTTCCCAGGCTACACCTCGTGGGAAACTGTTCTCCTGCTTTGATTTCATGCGCCACCTTTGGGACAATCTAAGAACTTACAAGTTTTCTTGGCCAGATATGTTAGGAATTGTATGCACTGAAACACTGAAAACCAACTAGTGGTTCTGTGGTTCCCACGTTGTGGTTTTGACACCAGCAGCATCCTTGCCACAATCAAAACCCGCAGATCCACAGATCTGCGTTGTAACAAGACCTCCCCCTGACCCTGATGCATGGCAGTTTAAGAAGTCTTTCCGTGTAAGCGAAAAGACTTTGAAGAAAAGGTGGAGATATGCGTTGTATAAACATTCTTCTGCTCTGGAACCACGTAGAGACTTGGGAGCCAGTTGGGTGGAGCATTCGTTGGATGAGGGTGCTCGGGTTAGGAATATCAAGGTGTGGCTCCAGATAATCCAATCATCTAATTAAGATTCCAGTTATGCTCATCTGTTTCAAAATTCCGTTTGGGTAAATTCTTTTAGTCAGACTGAGAATGGCAAAGCCTCAACCCCAATTTCCAGGGAGGGTTGAGAGCCTCAGGTGGAGTTGATCACCAATAGCCTATGGTTTAACCCATCATGCCTATAGAATGAGGTCTCCATAAAAACCCAAAAGGACTGGGATCAGAGAGCTTCTGGATAGCACTTCCTGGAAGGTAGTGCGCCCCTCCCCACATGCCGGGCCCCACATTAATTTCTGAACTTTTTGCAATGTCCGCTAAAATACAACGGCAACTGTAAGTGCTTCCCTGCGTGCTGTGAGCTCTTCCAGCAAATGAATGCAACTAAATCTGGGAGTGGTGGCAACCTGATTTATAGCCAGTTGCTGAGAAGCACAGGTAAAACCACGTAGGGCTTCCCATTGTTATTAGTGTGGGAGGCCTGTGTGGCGGGACCCGGCCCTTTGGAATCTAATGCTATGTCCCGGTAGGTAGCATCACCATTGAATTAGAAGACACACATATGTTGAGAATAATCTTTCTGGTCATTTGCTGCATGTCTTATTTACAATATGTAATCAAATTCTTTATCCTGACCTTATGGCACCTGGGTTGAGAACCATGATTTGAACCAAACATTGGTCTGTCACGTTCCGAGTTTGAAACTTTATTTTCCCTTTAGCGTTTTGCTATTGCTTTTTCGTTTTCTTTTGTTTCGTTTCGTTTCTAAGTTCTGGGGTATATGTGCAGGATGTGCAGATTTCTTACTAAGGTAAACGTGTGCCATGGTGGTTTGCTGCACCTGTCAACCCATCACCTAGGCATTAAGCCCAGCATGCAGTAGCTGTTCTTCTTAACGTTCTGCCCCCCGAAAGGCCCCAGTGTGTGTTGTACCCCTTCCTGTGTCCATGTGATCTCCTTTTTCAGCTCCCATTATAAGTGAGAATGTGGCGTTTGGTTTTCTTTCCCTGGATTAGTTTGCTGAGGATAATGACCACACATCACCACTGTTTTTGTTTTTTTAGTATAAAGAGTAGTATTTTATTGAATAAGATTTGCTCCCAGAAAAATAAGCTTAAATCTACAATGAATGCCAGACTCTACAGCAGAAAGCAATTTTCTCACTTTTCCACACACAATGGTTCCTACTAAGTGAAAAAAAGCCATAAAATTTCATTCACAAATGTACTACTCTGTCTCAAAACATCTCACATAATCATGCACTCGACTAAAGCCATTAGATCAGTTCTTCAGTCAGGTTAAAGAAGTATCCCTCTAATAACTGACTTTTATAATGGTATCAATATCCACTCCCAGTCAGTCTGCCGTGGTTAATGGTGTACAGCATGACTGAATACAGTGGAATTCATGACGCCCATATCCACGGACAAACCGTGACTTATGATGGTTTGATTTATGATTTTTCAACGTTATGATGGGTTTATTGTACTATTAGATGCGTTTCTGAGTTACACTGGGCTTATGAGTATGCGACCCTAGACTCCAGAAACAGCTGTATAAGGAAAAACAGGTGTACCTAATAAACATATGCTTAGTGACTTGGGATAAACCAATAGATGTTCACAACTGATGGAGAGCCGTGAAAGAGAGATAGCGGTAAATAGTTACAATCACACAATTTTCCTGCACCTGTCGTGGATTTCCCCAAAAAAATGCAGAATGTGGGATGCACCTAAGGCATATGAAAGAGAGAGGGCAGAAGGAGTAAGAGAGAAGTAGGAGGAAGGAAGGAAGGAAGGAAGGAAGGAAGGAAGGAAGGAAGGAAAGAAGGAAGGTAGGAAAGAAGGAAGGAAGGAAGGAAGGAAGGAAGGAAAGAAGGACGAAAGGAAGGAGAAAACACCCGGTGTTACTAAAACCCCCCAAAAAAATGGTTTCCCCCTGTGGGTAAGCCTACAATGTGGATGAATCTTGAAAATATTGTGCTACGTGTTATGTCAGTCATAACAGCTCACCTATTGTGCAATTCCGTTTATAGGAAATGTCTACAATATGGAAATCCATGCATATGGGATTGATGGCACTAGGTAGTTGCTACCTAGGGCTGAGGGTCAGGGAGAGGGTTTGAGACAGAATGAGGAGTGACTAATGTCTACAGGGTTTTTCTCTGGTCGGGCGTGATAAGACGTTCTACAATGGATTGCGAATTATAATTGAATGTGCACAACCACAGGTGTACTAAAAGCCACTCAATTCATGACTTTTAATGGGGGAATCTTCAGTGGCGCACTCTCATGGAGACCACGGCAGACATAGTGAGAGAGAAAAAGGTGAGTAAATATCTGAAACGGAGGCAGAAACAGAGAGAACGAAAAGCCCTGTGAAAGGAAGGGAGAGCGAAAAGGGAAAATGGTCCTATTTAGAAATGACAGATGTGAAACTGGGGTTCACATCAACAGTGTCACTGCCAGGAAGGAGGGTCATGCTAGCCATGTCACCGGTAGTGTGGCCCGTAGGGACGCCGACCTGCTGGAGCGTCGTGCCAGCATGGGCTCTGGCAGCCACGTGGGCCAGCAGGAGGGTCCCGCTGCACAGCTGTGGGGTGAGGATAGACTGGGTGGTGATATCGGCCATTACAGGGGCCTCTTCTGCTGGCAAGAGTGTGACAGTAGCAAGTAGATGGACAGGCCTGTGTGTGAGGACGGAATGCAGGAGGGGCTCTTGTGCGGCTGGGCGTGGGGCCCTCACGGGAACCGTGGAGAAATGGCCAGGTAACTGCGTCATGTGGGCTAGTAGATTGGCCAGGGCTTCGAACTGAAGGACAATAACGGGGAGTAGCTGTCAGGCCCTGGGAGTGTCTGAGTGTAAGTGGAGATGGGTTTGGGGTCACTGAGGGATGCGTGAGAGCCATCCCTGTGTAGGTACAGGTCATAGGGAGATAGTCTCGTGAGGCCTGTGAGTGTCTATGGTTGCCCTGGGTGCCTGGGGCTGACTGTGGCAGAAATCTGGGGAAGGCTGGAGAGAAGCTGGGAGGCCCAGGAGAGTCCCTTAAGGCAGGGGGTGAAGAGGTGAAAGAAATGGGGGAGGGTGGCAGTAAGGTCCGTGAGTTTGTAGATGATTCCTGGGTGCGGGAAGCTGACTCCAGGTGCAATCTGGAGATGGTTGGAGAGTAGCTGAGAGAGACAGAAGAGTCCCTGAGGGCTGGGGATGAGAACATGAGGGAGACTGGGGAGTAAGTCAGTGAAATTCGTGAGTTCGGTGGTGTATCGTGGGTGCCTGGAACTGACTCCAGCTGGAATCTGGAGAAGTTTTGAGAGTAGCTGAAAGAGACACAAGAGTCCCTGTGGGCTGAGGGCAAAGACCTGAGAGAGACCAGGGAGGACCTCAGTGAAGTCTGTGAGTCTGTAGGTGTTTCCGGAGTGTGGGAGGCTGACTCCCGCTGAAATCTGGGCGTGGTGGGAGAGTAGCTGGGACAGACAGGAGAGTCCCAGGGGGCTGGGGGTGAAGACATGAGAGAGACTGGGGAGTAACTTAGCGAAACTGCTGAGTTTGGTGGTGATACCTGGGTGCCTGGAACGGACTCCCGCTGAAATCTGGGCATGGATGGAGAGTAGCTGGGACACACAGGAGAGTCCCTGAGGGCTGGGGGTGAAGACATGAGAGAGACCGGGGAGTACCTCAGTGAAACTGGTGAGTTTGGTGGTGACTCCGGGGTGCCTGGAACTGACCCCAGCTGAAATGTGGGCGTGGTTGGAGAGTAGCTGGGACAGACGGGAGAGTCCCTGAGGGATGGTGAAGACAAGAGAGAGACTGGGGAGTAACGCAGTGAAATTGGTGAGTTTGATAGTGATTCCTGGGTGCCTGGAACTGACTCCCGCTGAAGCGTGGGCGTGGGTGGAGAGTAGCTGGGACACACAGGAGAGTCCCTGAGGGTTGGAGATAAAGACGTGCTAGAGACTGAGGAGTAACTGAGTGAAATTGGTGAGTTTGGTGGTGAGTCCGGGGTGCCTGGAACTGACTCCAGCTGAAATGTGGGCATGGTTGGAGAGTAGCTGGGACAGACGGGAGAGTCCCTGAGGGATGGTGAAGACATGAGAGAGACTGGGGAGTAACACAGTGAAATTGGTGAGTTTGGTGGTGATTTCTGGGTGCCTGCAACGAACTCCCGCTGAAGTGTGGGCGTGTTTGGAGAGTAGCTGGGACAGACAGGCGAGTCCCTGAGGGTTGGAGATAAAGACGTGCTGGAGACTGGGGAGTAACTCAGTGAAAGTGGTGGGCTTGGTGGTGATCCCTGGGTTCCTGGAACTGACCCGCGCTGAAATGTGGGCGTGGTTGGAGAATAGCTGGGACAGACTGGAGGGTCTGTAAGGGCTGGGGGTGAAGACGTGAGAGAGACTGGCGAGGATCCCACTGAGGTCTGTGAGTGTGTAGGTGTTTCTGGGGTGTGGGGTAGAGACTGCCGCTGAAATCTGGGCGTAGTTGGAGATTAGCTGGGACAGACAGGTCAGTCATGGTTGGCTGGGGGTGAGCTGCTGGATGATGGCAGTAAAAACATATGGTATATTATTGATGAATGAGGTGACTGTGGAGAATCTCCAGAGGAGGACACGGGAGAACACAATGACATGAGTGACTGTCCTGCTTGGGTAGGAAAGGGAAACTTAAAGTTGTGGAATTCTGTTGATGATGGATGTGAGAGTGGTGAAGCCCTGCGGGGTGATGTAGAGTACTTCCACATCCCTGGTGAGGAGCTGCCCCTTGGGTCTGAGTTTCTGGGAGGGGAGAGGGAGAAGCTGGGTGAGGCAGGCATGAATCTTGAGGAGTCAGGGCTGGGGGACGGCTCATATTCTCCCGAGACGTGTGAGTCTCTGGGGAACTCCTGGGTGCATGGGGCTGACTCCCGCAGGAACCTGGGGATGGCTGGAGAGTAACTGGGAGCCACAGGAGAGTCCCTGAGGCCTGGGGGTGAAGAGATGAAAGACACAGGGGTGGAGCACCGTGAGGCTTGTGAGTTTGTAGGTGATTCCTGGGTGTGGGGGGCTGACTCCAGCTGAAATCTGGGGTTGTTTGGAGAGTAGCTGGGAGACACAGGAGACCCCCCGAGAGCTGGGGGTGAGCTGCTGGGTGATGGCAGTAAGAACATGTGGTATATTATTGATGAACGTGGGGACTCTGAGGAATCCTCAGAGGAGGACACGGGAGAGCCCAATGGCTTCATTGATTGCCCATCACGGTGAGGACAGGGAAATGGGAGCTTGTGGGATTCTGGTGATGACAGAGGTGAGTGTGGTGAAGCCCTAGGGGATGGTGAATGGTAGCTCCGGATCCCTGGTGAGGAGCTTTCCCTTAAGCCTGAGTTTCTGATAGGGGAGAGGGAGAAGCTGGGTGAAGCTCGCATGGACCTTGGGGAGTCCGGGCTGGGGGACCGTTCATAAGAAGAGCCAGACAAGACCCTACTGTTCTTAGGTGCAGACATGATTAGGAAACCTGCAGCTCCCAGGGGCCCCTACTAATTTTCTAACTCGCAGAAAGAAGGAGTGTGTGTGCGTGTGTGTGCGTGCGTGTGTGTGTGTGTGTGTGTGTGCGGTGTGAGGTATGTGCCCCTTAAGAAAATGGAAATCAACCAACCAATGAGACAGACAGACAGACAGACAGACAGAGATTCACTTGCCCAAGTGTTCTGTCCTGTCCTCTGAATCCGCTTCCAAGTCGCAAGACGCTGTGAGCTCCAAGTCCACGCAGAGTCCGCCAAACGCTCCGGCCGCTGATCCGCTCCGCGAAGATCTGAGTACAGGCCAGCCAGGGTGGGTTTAAATAGCCTCGGGCGCAGCCTAGCAGCGGAAAGGGCGGAGCTGCACTCCTCCTTTCCATCAGTCACCCCCAACTTTCCCAGGCTACACCTCGTGGGAAACTGTTCTCCTGCTTTGATTTCATGCGCCACCTTTGGGACAATCTAAGAACTTACAAGTTTTCTTGGCCAGATATGTTAGGAATTGTATGCACTGAAACACTGAAAACCAACTAGTGGTTCTGTGGTTCCCACGTTGTGGTTTTGACACCAGCAGCATCCTTGCCACAATCAAAACCCGGAGATCCACAGATCTGCGTTGTAACAAGACCTCCCCCTGACCCTGATGCATGGCAGTTTAAGAAGTCTTTCCGTGTAAGCGAAAAGACTTTGAAGAAAAGGTGGAGATATGCGTTGTATAAACATTCTTCTGCTCTGGAACCACGTAGAGACTTGGGAGCCAGTTGGGTGGAGCATTCGTTGGATGAGGGTGCTCGGGTTAGGAATATCAAGGTGTGGCTCCAGATAATCCAATCATCTAATTAAGATTCCAGTTATGCTCATCTGTTTCAAAATTCCGTTTGGGTAAATTCTTTTAGTCAGACTGAGAATGGCAAAGCCTCAACCCCAATTTCCAGGGAGGGTTGAGAGCCTCAGGTGGAGTTGATCACCAATAGCCTATGGTTTAACCCATCATGCCTATAGAATGAGGTCTCCATAAAAACCCAAAAGGACTGGGATCAGAGAGCTTCTGGATAACACTTCCTGGAAGGTAGTGCGCCCCTCCCCACATGCCGGGCCCCACATTAATTTCTGAACTTTTTGCAATGTCCGCTAAAATACAACGGCAACTGTAAGTGCTTCCCTGCGTGCTGTGAGCTCTTCCAGCAAATGAATGCAACTAAATCTGGGAGTGGTGGCAACCTGATTTATAGCCAGTTGCTGAGAAGCACAGGTAAAACCACGTTTTACAATGCTTCCCATTGTTATTAGTGTGGGAGGCCTGTGTGGCGGGACCCGGCCCTTTGGAATCTAATGCTATGTCCCAGTAGGTAGCGTCACCATTGAATTAGAAGACACACATATGTTGAGAATAATCTTTCTGGTCATTTGCTGCATGTCTTATTTACAATATGTAATCAAATTCTTTATCCTGACCTTATGGCACCTGGGTTGAGAACCATGATTTGAACCAAACATTGGTCTGTCACGTTCTGAGTTTGAAACTTTAGTTTGCCTTTAGCGTTTTGCTATTGCTTTTTCGTTTTCTTTTGTTTCGTTTCGTTTCTAAGTTCTGGGGTATATGTGCAGGATGTGCAGATTCCTTACTAAGGTAAACGTGTGCCATGGTGGTTTGCTGCACCTGTCAACCCATCACCTAGGCATTAAGCCCAGCATGCAGTAGCTGTTCTTCTTAACGCTCTGCCCCCCGAAAGGCCCCAGTGTGTGTTGTTCCCCTTCCTGTGTCCATGTGATCTCCTTTTTCAGCTCCCATTATAAGTGAGAATGTGGCGTTTGGTTTTCTTTCCCTGGATTAGTTTGCTGAGGATAATGACCACACATCACCACTGTTTTTGTTTTTTTAGTATAAAGAGTAGTATTTTATTGAATAAGATTTGCTCCCAGAAAAATAAGCTTAAATCTACAATGAATGCCAGACTCTACAGCAGAAAGCAATTTTCTCACTTTTCCACACACAATGGTTCCTACTAAGTGAAAAAAAGCCATAAAATTTCATTCACAAATGTACTACTCTGTCTCAAAACATCTCACATAATCATGCACTCGACTAAAGCCATTAGATCAGTTCTTCAGTCAGGTTAAAGAAGTATCCCTCTAATAACTGACTTTTATAATGGTATCAATATCCACTCCCAGTCAGTCTGCCGTGGTTAATGGTGTACAGCATGACTGAATACAGTGGAATTCATGACGCCCATATCCACGGACAAACCGTGACTTATGATGGTTTGATTTATGATTTTTCAACGTTATGATGGGTTTATTGTACTATTAGATGCGTTTCTGAGTTACACTGGGCTTATGAGTATGCGACCCTAGACTCCAGAAACAGCTGTATAAGGAAAAACAGGTGTACCTAATAAACATATGCTTAGTGACTTGGGATAAACCAATAGATGTTCACAACTGATGGAGAGCCGTGAAAGAGAGATAGCGGTAAATAGTTACAATAACACAATTTTCCTGCACCTGTCGTGGATTTCCCCAAAAAAATGCAGAATGTGGGATGCACCTAAGGCATATGAAAGAGAGAGGGCAGAAGCAGTACGAGAGGAGTAGGAGGAAGGAAGGAAGGAAGGAAGGAAGGAAGGAAAGAAGGACGAAAGGAAGGAGAAAACACCCGGTGTTACTAAAACCCCCCCAAAAAATGGTTTCCCCCTGTGCGTAAGCCTACAATGTGGATGAATCTTGAAAATATTGTGCTACGTGTTATGTCAGTCATAACAGCTCACCTATTGTGCAATTCCGTTTATAGGAAATGTCTACAATATGGAAATCGATGCATATGGGATTGATGGCACTAGGTAGTTGCTACCTAGGGCTGAGGGTCAGGGAGAGGGTTTGAGACAGAATGAGGAGTGACTAATGTCTCCAGGGTTTTTCTCTGGTCGGGGGTGATAAGACGTTCTACAATGGATTGCGAATTATAATTGAATGTGCACAACCACAGGTGTACTAAAAGCCACTCAATTCATGACTTTTAATGGGGGAATCTTCAGTGGCGCACTCTCATGGAGACCACGGCAGACATAGTGAGAGAGAAAAAGGTGAGTAAATATCTGAAACGGAGGCAGAAACAGAGAGAACGAAAAGCCCTGTGAAAGGAAGGGAGAGCGAAAAGGGAAAATGGTCCTATTTAGAAATGACAGATGTGAAACTGGGGTTCACATCAACAGTGTCACTGCCAGGAAGGAGGGTCATGCTAGCCATGTCACCGGTAGTGTGTCCCGCAGGGACGCCGACCTGCTGGAGCGTCGTGCCAGCATGGGCTCTGGCAGCCACGTGGGCCAGCAGGAGGGTCCCGCTGCACAGCTGTGGGGTGAGGATAGACTGGGTGGTGATATCGGCCATTACAGGGGCCTCTTCTGCTGGCAAGAGTGTGACAGTAGCAAGTAGATGGACAGGCCTGCGTGTGAGGACGGAATGCAGGAGGGGCTCTTGTGCGGCTGGGCGTGGGGCCCTCACGGGAACCGTGGAGAAATGGCCAGGTAACTGCGTCATGTGGGCTAGTAGATTGGCCAGGGCTTCGAACTGAAGGACAATAACGGGGAGTAGCGGTCAGGCCCTGGGAGTGTCTGAGTGTAAGTGGAGATGGGTTTGGGGTCACTGAGGGATGCGTGAGAGCCATCCCTGTGTAGGTACAGGTCATAGGGAGATAGTCTCGTGAGGCCTGTGAGTGTCTATGGTTGCCCTGGGTGCCTGGGGCTGACTGTGGCAGAAATCTGGGGAAGCCTGGAGAGAAGCTGGGAGGCCCAGGAGAGTCCCTTAAGGCAGGGGGTGAAGAGGTGAAAGAAATGGGGGAGGGTGGCAGTAAGGTCCGTGAGTTTGTAGATGATTCCTGGGTGCGGGAAGCTGACTCCAGGTGCAATCTGGAGATGGTTGGAGAGTAGCTGAGAGAGACAGAAGAGTCCCTGAGGGCTGGGGGTGAGAACATGAGGGAGACTGGGGAGTAAGTCAGTGAAATTCGTGAGTTCGGTGGTGTATCGTGGGTGCCTGGAACTGACTCCAGCTGGAATCTGGAGAAGTTTTGAGAGTAGCTGAAAGAGACACAAGAGTCCCTGTGGGCTGAGGGCAAAGACCTGAGAGAGACCAGGGAGGACCTCAGTGAAGTCTGTGAGTCTGTAGGTGATTCCGGAGTGTGGGAGGCTGACTCCCGCTGAAATCTGGGCGTGGTGGGAGAGTAGCTGGGACAGACAGGAGAGTCCCAGGGGGCTGGGGGTGAAGACATGAGAGAGACTGGGGAGTAACTCAGCGAAACTGCTGAGTTTGGTGGTGATACCTGGGTGCCTGGAACGGACTCCCGCTGAAATCTGGGCATGGATGGAGAGTAGCTGGGACACACAGGAGAGTCCCTGAGGGCTGGGGGTGAAGACATGAGAGAGACCGGGGAGTACCTCAGTGAAACTGGTGAGTTTGGTGGTGACTCCGGGGTGCCTGGAACTGACCCCAGCTGAAATGTGGGCGTGGTTGGAGAGTAGCTGGGACAGACGGGAGAGTCCCTGAGGGATGGTGAAGACATGAGAGAGACTGGGGAGTAACGCAGTGAAATTGGTGAGTTTGATGGTGATTCCTGGGTGCCTGGAACTGACTCCCGCTGAAGCGTGGGCGTGGTTGGAGAGTAGCTGGGACACACAGGAGAGTCCCTGAGGGTTGGAGATAAAGGCGTGCTAGAGACTGAGGAGTAACTGAGTGAAATTGGTGAGTTTGGTGGTGAGTCCGGGGTGCCTGGAACTGACTCCAGCTGAAATGTGGGCGTGGTTGGAGAGTAGCTGGGACAGACGGGAGAGTCCCTGAGGGATGGTGAAGACATGAGAGAGACTGGGGAGTAACGCAGTGAAATTGGTGAGTTTGGTGGTGATTTCTGGGTGCCTGCAACGAACTCCCGCTGAAGTGTGGGCGTGTTTGGAGAGTAGCTGGGACAGACAGGCGAGTCCCTGAGGGTTGGAGATAAAGACGTGCTGGAGACTGGGGAGTAACTCAGTGAAAGTGGTGGGCTTGGTGGTGATCCCTGGGTTCCTGGAACTGACCCGCGCTGAAATGTGGGCGTGGTTGGAGAGTAGCTGGGACAGACTGGAGGGTCCGTAACGGCTGGGGGTGAAGACGTGAGAGAGACTGGCGAGGATCCCACTGAGGTCTGTGAGTTTGTAGGTGTTTCTGGGGTGTGGGGTAGAGACTGCCGCTGAAATCTGGGCGTAGTTGGAGAGTAGCTGGGACAGACAGGCCAGTCATGGGTGGCTGGGGGTGAGCTGCTGGATGATGGCAGTAAGAACATATGGTATATTATTGATGAATGAGGTGACTGTGGAGAATCTCCAGAGGAGGACACGGGAGAACACAATGACATGAGTGACTGTCCTGCTTGGTTAGGAAAGGGAAACTTAAAGTTGTGGAATTCTGTTGATGATGGATGTGAGAGTGGTGAAGCCCTGCGGGGTGATGTAGAGTACTTCCACATCCCTGGTGAGGAGCTGCCCCTTGGGTCTGAGTTTCTGGGAGGGGAGAGGGAGAAGCTGGGTGAGGCAGGCATGAATCTTGAGGAGTCAGGGCTGGGGGACCGCTCATATTCTCCCGAGACGTGTGAGTCTCTGGGGGACTCCTGGGTGCATGGGGCTGACTCCCGCAGGAACCTGGGGATGGCTGGAGAGTAACTGGGAGCCACAGGAGAGTCCCTGAGGCCTGGGGGTGAAGAGATGAAAGACACAGGGGTGGAGCACCGTGAGGCTCGTGAGTTTGTAGGTGATTCCTGGGTGTGGGGGGCTGACTCCAGCTGAAATCTGGGGTTGTTTGGAGAGTAGCTGGGAGACACAGGAGACCCCCCGAGAGCTGGGGGTGAGCTGCTGTGTGATGGCAGTAAGAACATGTGGTATATTATTGATGAACGTGGGGACTCTGAGGAATCCTCAGAGGAGGACACGGGAGAGCCCAATGGCTTCATTGATTGCCCATCACGGTGAGGACAGGGAAATGGGAGCTTGTGGGATTCTGGTGATGACAGAGGTGAGTGTGGTGAAGCCCTAGGGGATGGTGAATGGTAGGTCCGGATCCCTGGTGAGGAGCTTCCCCTTAAGCCTGAGTTTCTGATAGGGGAGAGGGAGAAGCTGGGTGAAGCTCGCATGGACCTTGGGGAGTCCGGGCTGGGGGACCGTTCATAAGAAGAGCCAGACAAGACCCTACTGTTCTTAGGTGCGGACATGATTAGGAAACCTGCAGCTCCCAGGGGCCCCTACTAATTTTCTAACTCGCAGAAAGAAGGAGTGTGTGTGCGTGTGTGTGCGTGCGTGTGTGTGTGTGTGTGTGTGTGCGGTGTGAGGTATGTGCCCCTTAAGAAAATGGAAATCAACCAACCAATGAGACAGACAGACAGACAGACAGACAGACAGAGATTCACTTGCCCAAGTGTTCTGTCCTGTCCTCTGAATCCGCTTCCAAGTCGCAAGACGCTGTGAGCTCCAAGTCCACGCAGAGTCCGCCAAACGCTCCGGCCGCTGATCCGCTCCGCGAAGATCTGAGTACAGGCCAGCCAGGGTGGGTTTAAATAGCCTCGGGCGCAGCCTAGCAGCGGAAAGGGCGGAGCTTCACTCCTCCTTTCCATCAGTCACCCCCAACTTTCCCAGGCTACACCTCGTGGGAAACTGTTCTCCTGCTTTGATTTCATGCGCCACCTTTGGGACAATCTAAGAACTTACAAGTTTTCTTGGCCAGATATGTTAGGAATTGTATGCACTGAAACACTGAAAACCAACTAGTGGTTCTGTGGTTCCCACGTTGTGGTTTTGACACCAGCAGCATCCTTGCCACAATCAAAACCCGGAGATCCACAGATCTGCGTTGTAACAAGACCTCCCCCTGACCCTGATGCATGGCAGTTTAAGAAGTCTTTCCGTGTAAGCGAAAAGACTTTGAAGAAAAGGTGGAGATATGCGTTGTATAAACATTCTTCTGCTCTGGAACCACGTAGAGACTTGGGAGCCAGTTGGGTGGAGCATTCGTTGGATGAGGGTGCTCGGGTTAGGAATATCAAGGTGTGGCTCCAGATAATCCAATCATCTAATTAAGATTCCAGTTATGCTCATCTGTTTCAAAATTCCGTTTGGGTAAATTCTTTTATTCAGACTGAGAATGGCAAAGCCTCAACCCCAATTTCCAGGGAGGGTTGAGAGCCTCAGGTGGAGTTGATCACCAATAGCCTATGGTTTAACCCATCATGCCTATAGAATGAGGTCTCCATAAAAACCCAAAAGGACTGGGATCAGAGAGCTTCTGGATAACACTTCCTGGAAGGTAGTGCGCCCCTCCCCACATGCCGGGCCCCACATTAATTTCTGAACTTTTTGCAATGTCCGCTAATACAACGGCAACTGTAAGTGCTTCCCTGCGTGCTGTGAGCTCTTCCAGCAAATGAATGCAACTAAATCTGGGAGTGGTGGCAACCTGATTTATAGCCAGTTGCTGAGAAGCACAGGTAAAACCACGTTTTACAATGATTCCCATTGTTATTAGTGTGGGAGGCCTGTGTGGCGGGACCCGGCCCTTTGGAATCTAATGCTATGTCCCGGTAGGTAGCGTCACCATTGAATTAGAAGACACATATATGTTGAGAATAATCTTTCTGGTCATTTGCTGCATGTCTTATTTACAATATGTAATCAAATTCTTTATCCTGACCTTATGGCACCTGGGTTGAGAACCATGATTTGAACCAAACATTGGTCTGTCACGTTCTGAGTCTGAAACTTTAGTTTGCCTTTAGCGTTTTGCTATTGCTTTTTCGTTTTCTTTTGTTTCGTTTCGTTTCTAAGTTCTGGGGTATATGTGCAGGATGTGCAGATTTGTTACTAAGTTAAACGTGTGCCATGGTGGTTTGCTGCACCTGTCAACCCATCACCTAGGCATTAAGCCCAGCATGCAGTAGCTGTTCTTCTTAACGCTCTGCCCCCCGAAAGGCCCCAGTGTGTGTTGTTCCCCTTCCTGTGTCCATGTGATCTCTTTTTTCAGCTCCCATTATAAGTGAGAATGTGGCGTTTGGTTTTCTTTCCCTGGATTAGTTTGCTGAGGATAATGACCACACATCACCACTGTTTTTGTTTTTTTAGTATAAAGAGTAGTATTTTATTGAATAAGATTTGCTCCCAGAAAAATAAGCTTAAATCTACAATGAATGCCAGACTCTACAGCAGAAAGCAATTTTCTCACTTTTCCACACACAATGGTTCCTACGAAGTGAAAAAAAGCCATAAAATTTCATTCACAAATGTACTACTCTGTCTCAAAACATCTCACATAATCATGCACTCGACTAAAGCCATTAGATCAGTTCTTCAGTCAGGTTAAAGAAGTATCCCTCTAATAACTGACTTTTATAATGGTATCAATATCCACTCCCAGTCAGTCTGCCGTGGTTAATGGTGTACAGCATGACTAAATACAATGGAATTGATGACGCCCATATCCACGGACAAACCGTGACTTATGATGGTTTGATTTATGATTTTTCAACGTTATGATGGGTTTATTGGACTATTAGATGCGTTTCTGAGTTACACTGGGTTTATGAGCATGCGACCCTAGACTCCAGAAACAGCTGTATAAGGAAAAACAGGTGTACCTAATAAACATATGCTTAGTGACTTGGGATAAACCAATAGATGTTCACAACTGATGGAGAGCCGTGAAAGAGAGATAGCGGTAAATAGTTACAATCACACAATTTTCCTGCACCTGTCGTGGATTTCCCCAAAAAAATGCAGAATGTGGGATGCACCTAAGGCATATGAAAGAGAGAGGGCAGAAGGAGTAAGAGAGAAGTAGGAGGAAGGAAGCAAGGAAGGAAGGAAGGAAGGAAGGAAGGAAAGAAGGAAGGTAGGAAAGAAGGAAGGAAGGAAGGAAGGAAAGAAGGAAGGAAGGAAGGAAGGAAGGAAGGAAAGAAGGACGAAAGGAAGGAGAAAACACCCGGTGTTACTAAAACCCCCCAAAAAAATGGTTTCCCCCTGTGGGTAAGCCTACAATGTGGATGAATCTTGAAAATATTGTGCTACGTGTTATGTCAGTCATAACAGCTCACCTATTGTGCAATTCCGTTTATAGGAAATGTCTACAATATGGAAATCTATGCATATGGGATTGATGGCACTAGGTAGTTGCTACCTAGGGCTGAGGGTCAGGGAGAGGGTTTGAGACAGAATGAGGAGTGACTAATGTCTACAGGGTTTTTCTCTGGTCGGGGGTGATAAGACGTTCTACAATGGATTGCGAATTATAATTGAATGTGCACAACCACAGGTATACTAAAAGCCACTCAATTCATGACTATTAATGGGGGAATCTTAAGTGGCGCACTCTCATGGAGACCACGGCAGACATAGTGAGAGAGAAAAAGGTGAGTAAATATCTGAAACGGAGGCAGAAACAGAGAGAACGAAAAGCCCTGTGAAAGGAAGGGAGAGCGAAAAGGGAAAATGGTCCTATTTAGAAATGACAGATGTGAAACTGGGGTTCACATCAACAGTGTCACTGCCAGGAAGGAGGGTCATGCTAGCCATGTCACCGGTACTGTGTCCCGCAGGGACGCCGACCTGCTGGAGCGTCGTGCCAGCATGGGCTCTGGCAGCCACGTGGGCCAGCAGGAGGGACCCGCTGCACAGCTGTGGGGTGAGGATAGACTGGGTGGTGATATCGGCCATTACAGGGGCCTCTTCTGCTGGCAAGAGCGTGACAGTAGCAAGTAGATGGACAGGCCTGCGTGTGAGGACGGAATGCAGGAGGGGCTCTTGTGCGGCTGGGCGTGGGGCCCTCACGGGAACCGTGGAGAAATGGCCAGGTAACTGCGTCATGTGGGCTAGTAGATTGGCCAGGGCTTCGAACTGAAGGACAATAACGGGGAGTAGCGGTCAGGCCCTGGGAGTGTCTGAGTGTAAGTGGAGATGGGTTTGGGGTCACTGAGGGATGCGTGAGAGCCATCCCTGTGTAGGTACAGGTCATAGGGAGATAGTCTCGTGAGGCCTGTGAGTGTCTATGGTTGCCCTGGGTGCCTGGGGCTGACTGTGGCAGAAATCTGGGGAAGGCTGGAGAGAAGCTGGGAGGCCCAGGAGAGTCCCTTAAGGCAGGGGGTGAAGAGGTGAAAGAAATGGGGGAGGGTGGCAGTAAGGTCCGTGAGTTTGTAGATGATTCCTGGGTGCGGGAAGCTGACTCCAGGTGCAATCTGGAGATGGTTGGAGAGTAGCTGAGAGAGACAGAAGAGTCCCTGAGGGCTGGGGGTGAGAACATGAGGGAGACTGGGGAGTAAGTCAGTGAAATTCGTGAGTTCGGTGGTGTATCGTGGGTGCCTGGAACTGACTCCAGCTGGAATCTGGAGAAGTTTTGAGAGTAGCTGAAAGAGACACAAGAGTCCCTGTGGGCTGAGGGCAAAGACCTGAGAGAGACCAGGGAGGACCTCAGTGAAGTCTGTGAGTCTGTAGGTGATTCCGGAGTGTGGGAGGCTGACTCCCGCTGAAATCTGGGCGTGGTGGGAGAGTAGCTGGGACAGACAGGAGAGTCCCAGGGGGCTGGGGGTGAAGACATGAGAGAGACTGGGGAGTAACTCAGCGAAACTGCTGAGTTTGGTGGTGATACCTGGGTGCCTGGAACGGACTCCCGCTGAAATCTGGGCATGGATGGAGAGTAGCTGGGACACACAGGAGAGTCCCTGAGGGCTGGGGGTGAAGACATGAGAGAGACCGGGGAGTACCTCAGTGAAACTGGTGAGTTTGGTGGTGAGTCCGGGGTGCCTGGAACTGACCCCAGCTGAAATGTGGGCGTGGTTGGAGAGTAGCTGGGACAGACGGGAGAGTCCCTGAGGGATGGTGAAGACATGAGAGAGACTGGGGAGTAACGCAGTGAAATTGGTGAGTTTGATGGTGATTCCTGGGTGCCTGGAACTGACTCCCGCTGAAGCGTGGGCGTGGTTGGAGAGTAGCTGGGACACACAGGAGAGTCCCTGAGGGTTGGAGATAAAGACGTGCTAGAGACTGAGGAGTAACTGAGTGAAATTGGTGAGTTTGGTGGTGAGTCCGGGGTGCCTGGAACTGACTCCAGCTGAAATGTGGGCGTGGTTGGAGAGTAGCTGGGACAGACGGGAGAGTCCCTGAGGGATGGTGAAGACATGAGAGAGACTGGGGAGTAACGCAGTGAAATTGGTGAGTTTGGTGGTGATTTCTGGGTGCCTGCAACGAACTCCCGCTGAAGTGTGGGCGTGTTTGGAGAGTAGCTGGGACAGACAGGCGAGTCCCTGAGAGTTGGAGATAAAGACGTGCTGGAGACTGGGGAGTAACTCAGTGAAAGTGGTGGGCTTGGTGGTGATCCCTGGGTTCCTGGAACTGACCCGCGCTGAAATGTGGGCGTGGTTGGAGAGTAGCTGGGACAGACTGGAGGGTCCGTAAGGGCTGGGGGTGAAGACGTGAGAGAGACTGGCGAGGATCCCACTGAGGTCTGTGAGTCTGTAGGTGTTTCTGGGGTGTGGGGTAGAGACTGCCGCTGAAATCTGGGCGTAGATGGAGAGTAGCTGGGACAGACAGGCGAGTCATGGGTGGCTGGGGGTGAGCTGCTGGATGATGGCAGTAAGAACATATGGTATATTACTGATGAATGAGGTGACTGTGGAGAATCTCCAGAGGAGGACACGGGAGAACACAATGACATGAGTGACTGTCCTGCTTGGTTAGGAAAGGGAAACGTAAAGTTGTGGAGTTCTGTTGATGATGGATGTGAGAGTGGTGAAGCCCTGCGGGGTGATGTAGAGTACTTCCACATCCCTGGTGAGGAGCTGCCCCTTGGGTCTGAGTTTCTGGGAGGGGAGAGGGAGAAGCTGGGTGAGGCAGGCATGAATCTTGAGGAGTCAGGGCTGGGGGACCGCTCATATTCTCCCGAGACGTGTGAGTCTCTGGGGGACTCCTGGGTGCATGGGGCTGACTCCCGCAGGAACCTGGGGATGGCTGGAGAGTAACTGGGAGCCACAGGAGAGTCCCTGAGGCCTGGGGGTGAAGAGATGAAAGACACAGGGGTGGAGCACCGTGAGGCTCGTGTGTTTGTAGGTGATTCCTGGGTGTGGGGGGCTGACTCCAGCTGAAATCTGGGGTTGTTTGGAGAGTAGCTGGGAGACACAGGAGACCCCCCGAGAGCTGGGGGTGAGCTGCTGGGTGATGGCAGTAAGAACATGTGGTATATTATTGATGAACGTGGGGACTCTGAGGAATCCTCAGAGGAGGACACGGGAGAGCCCAATGGCTTCATTGATTGCCCATCACGGTGAGGACAGGGAAATGGGAGCTTGTGGGATTCTGGTGATGACAGAGGTGAGTGTGGTGAAGCCCTAGGGGATGGTGAATGGTAGCTCCGGATCCCTGGTGAGGAGCTTCCCCTTAAGCCTGAGTTTCTGATAGGGGAGAGGGAGAAGCTGGGTGAAGCTCGCATGGACCTTGGGGAGTCCGGGCTGGGGGACCGTTCATAAGAAGAGCCAGACAAGGCCCTACTGTTCTTAGGTGCAGACATGATTAGGAAACCTGCAGCTCCCAGGGGCCCCTACTAATTTTCTAACTCGCAGAAAGAAGGAGTGTGTGTGCGTGTGTGTGCGTGTGTGTGTGTGTGTGTGTGTGTGTGTGTGTGTGTGTGTGCGGTGTGAGGTATGTGCCCCTTAAGAAAATGGAAATCAACCAACCAATGAGACAGACAGACAGACAGACAGACAGACAGAGATTCACTTGCCCAAGTGTTCTGTCCTGTCCTCTGAATCCGCTTCCAAGTCGCAAGACGCTGTGAGCTCCAAGTCCACGCAGAGTCCGCCAAACGCTCCGGCGGCTGATCCGCTCCGCGAAGATCTGAGTACAGGCCAGCCAGGGTGGGTTTAAATAGCCTCGGGCGCAGCCTAGCAGCGGAAAGGGCGGAGCTTCACTCCTCCTTTCCATCAGTCACCCCCAACTTTCCCAGGCTACACCTCGTGGGAAACTGTTCTCCTGCTTTGATTTCATGCGCCACCTTTGGGACAATCTAAGAACTTACAAGTTTTCTTGGCCAGATATGTTAGGAATTGTATGCACTGAAACACTGAAAACCAACTAGTGGTTCTGTGGTTCCCACGTTGTGGTTTTGACACCAGCAGCATCCTTGCCACAATCAAAACCCGGAGATCCACAGATCTGCGTTGTAACAAGACCTCCCCCTGACCCTGATGCATGGCAGTTTAAGAAGTCTTTCCGTGTAAGCGAAAAGACTTTGAAGAAAAGGTGGAGATATGCGTTGTATAAACATTCTTCTGCTCTGGAACCACGTAGAGACTTGGGAGCCAGTTGGGTGGAGCATTCGTTGGATGAGGGTGCTCGGGTTAGGAATATCAAGGTGTGGCTCCAGATAATCCAATCATCTAATTAAGATTCCAGTTATGCTCATCTGTTTCAAAATTCCGTTTGGGTAAATTCTTTTATTCAGACTGAGAATGGCAAAGCCTCAACCCCAATTTCCAGGGAGGGTTGAGAGCCTCAGGTGGAGTTGATCACCAATAGCCTATGGTTTAACCCATCATGCCTATAGAATGAGGTCTCCATAAAAACCCAAAAGGACTGGGATCAGAGAGCTTCTGGATAACACTTCCTGGAAGGTAGTGCGCCCCTCCCCACATGCCGGGCCCCACATTAATTTCTGAACTTTTTGCAATGTCCGCTAAAATACAACGGCAACTGTAAGTGCTTCCCTGCGTGCTGTGAGCTCTTCCAGCAAATGAATGCAACTAAATCTGGGAGTGGTGGCAACCTGATTTATAGCCAGTTGCTGAGAAGCACAGGTAAAACCACGTAGGGCTTCCCATTGTTATTAGTGTGGGAGGCCTGTGTGGCGGGACCCGGCCCTTTGGAATCTAATGCTATGTCCCGGTAGGTAGCGTCACCATTGAATTAGAAGACACACATATGTTGAGAATAATCTTTCTGGTCATTTGCTGCATGTCTTATTTACAATATGTAATCAAATTCTTTATCCTGACCTTATGGCACCTGGGTTGAGAACCATGATTTGAACCAAACATTGGTCTGTCACGTTCTGAGTTTGAAACTTTAGTTTGCCTTTAGCGTTTTGCTATTGCTTTTTCGTTTTCTTTTGTTTCGTTTCGTTTCTAAGTTCTGGGGTATATGTGCAGGATGTGCAGATTTCTTACTAAGGTAAACGTGTGCCATGGTGGTTTGCTGCACCTGTCAACCCATCACCTAGGCATTAAGCCCAGCATGCAGTAGCTGTTCTTCTTAACGCTCTGCCCCCCGAAAGGCCCCAGTGTGTGTTGTTCCCCTTCCTGTGTCCATGTGATCTCCTTTTTCAGCTCCCATTATAAGTGAGAATGTGGCGTTTGGTTTTCTTTCCCTGAATTAGTTTGCTGAGGATAATGACCACACATCACCACTGTTTTTGTTTTTTTAGTATAAAGAGAAGTATTTCATTGAATAAGATTTGCTCCCAGAAAAATAAGCTTAAATCTACAATGAATGCCAGACTCTACAGCAGAAAGCAATTTTCTCACTTTTCCACACACAATGGTTCCTACTAAGTGAAAAAAAGCCATAAAATTTCATTCACAAATGTACTACTCTGTCTCAAAACATCTCACATAATCATGCACTCGACTAAAGCCATTAGATCAGTTCTTCAGTCAGGTTAAAGAAGTATCCCTCTAATAACTGACTTTTATAATGGTATCAATATCCACTCCCAGTCAGTCTGCCGTGGTTAATGGTGTACAGCCTGACTGGGTACAATGGAATTCATGACGCCCATATCCACGGACAAACCGTGACTTATGATGGTTTGATTTATGATTTTTCAACGTTATGATGGGTTTATTGGACTATTAGATGCGTTTCTGAGTTACACTGGGCTTATGAGTATGCGACCCTAGACTCCAGAAACAGCTGTATAAGGAAAAACAGGTGTACCTAATAAACATATGCTTAGTGACTTGGGATAAACCAATAGATGTTCACAACTGATGGAGAGCCGTGAAAGAGAGATAGCGGTAAATAGTTACAATAACACAATTTTCCTGCACCTGTCGTGGATTTCCCCAAGAAAATGCAGAATGTGGGATGAACCTAAGGCATATGAAAGAGAGAGGGCAGATGGAGTAAGAGAGAAGTAGGAGGAAGCAAGGAAGGAAGGAAGGAAGGAAGGAAGGAAGGAAGGAAAGAAGGAAGGAAGGAAGGAAGGAAGGAAGGAAGGAAGGAAGGAAGGAAAGAAGGACGAAAGGAAGGAGAAAACACCCGGTGTTACTAAAACCCCCCAAAAAAATGGTTTCCCCCTGTGGGTAAGCCTACAATGTGGATGAATCTTGAAAATATTGTGCTACGTGTTATGTCAGTCATAACAGCTCACCTATTGTGCAATTCCGTTTATAGGAAATGTCTACAATATGGAAATCTATGCATATGGGATTGATGGCACTAGGTAGTTGCTACCTAGGGCTGAGGGTCAGGGAGAGGGTTTGAGACAGAATGAGGAGTGACTAATGTCTACAGGGTTTTTCTCTGGTCGGGGGTGATAAGACGTTCTACAATGGATTGCGAATTATAATTGAATGTGCACAACCACAGGTGTACTAAAAGCCACTCAATTCATGACTTTTAATGGGGGAATCTTAAGTGGCGCACTCTCATGGAGACCACGGCAGACATAGTGAGAGAGAAAAAGGTGAGTAAATATCTGAAACGGAGGCAGAAACAGAGAGAATGAAAAGCGCTGTGAAAGGAAGGGAGAGCGAAAAGGGAAAATGGTCCTATTTAGAAATGACAGATGTGAAACTGGGGTTCACATCAACAGTGTCACTGCCAGGAAGGAGGGTCATGCTAGCCATGTCACCGGTAGTGTGGGCCGCAGGGACGCCGACCTGCTGGAGCGTCGTGCCAGCATGGGCTCTGGCAGCCACGTGGGCCAGCAGGAGGGTCCCGCTGCACAGCTGTGGGGTGAGGATAGACTGGGTGGTGATATCGGCCATTACAGGGGCCTCTTCTGCTGGCAAGAGTGTGACAGTAGCAAGTAGATGGACAGGCCTGTGTGTGAGGACGGAATGCAGGAGGGGCTCTTGCGCGGCTGGGCGTGGGGCCCTCAAGGGAACTGTGGAGAAATGGCCAGGTAACTGCGTCATGTGGGCTAGTAGATTGGCCAGGGCTTCGAACTGAAGGACAATAACGGGGAGTAGCTGTCAGGCCCTGGGAGTGTCTGAGTGTAAGTGGAGATGGGTTTGGGGTCACTGAGGGATGCGTGAGAGCCATCCCTGTGTAGGTACAGGTCATAGGGAGATAGTCTCGTGAGGCCTGTGAGTGTCTATGGTTGCCCTGGGTGCCTGGGGCTGACTGTGGCAGAAATCTGGGGAAGGCTGGAGAGAAGCTGGGAGGCCCAGGAGAGTCCCTTAAGGCAGGGGGTGAAGAGGTGAAAGAAATGGGGGAGGGTGGCAGTAAGGTCCGTGAGTTGTAGATGATTCCTGGGTGCAGGAAGGTGACTCCAGGTGCAATCTGGAGATGGTTGGAGAGTAGCTGAGAGAGACAGAAGAGTCCCTGAGGGCTGGGGGTGAGAACATGAGGGAGACTGGGGAGTAAGTCAGTGAAATTCGTGAGTTCGGTGGTGTACCGTGGGTGCCTGGGACTGACTCCAGCTGGAATCTGGAGAAGTTTTGAGAGTAGCTGAAAGAGACACAAGAGTCCCTGTGGGCTGAGGGCAAAGACCTGAGAGAGACCAGGGAGGACCTCAGTGAAGTCTGTGAGTCTGTAGGTGATTCCGGAGTGTGGGAGGCTGACTCCTGCTGAAATCTGGGCGTGGTGGGAGAGTAGCTGGGACAGACAGGAGAGTCCCAGGGGGCTGGGGGTGAAGACATGAGAGAGACTGGGGAGTAACTCAGCGAAACTGCTGAGTTTGGTGGTGATACCTGGGTGCCTGGAACGGACTCCCGCTGAAATCTGGGCATGGATGGAGAGTAGCTGGGACACACAGGAGAGTCCCTGAGGGCTGGGGGTGAAGACATGAGAGAGACCGGGGAGTACCTCAGTGAAACTGGTGAGTTTGGTGGTGAGTCCGGGGTGCCTGGAACTGACCCCAGCTGAAATGTGGGCGTGGTTGGAGAGTAGCTGGGACAGACGGGAGAGTCCCTGAGGGATGGTGAAGACATGAGAGAGACTGGGGAGTAACGCAGTGAAATTGGTGAGTTTGATGGTGATTCCTGGGTGCCTGGAACTGACTCCCGCTGAAGCGTGGGCGTGGTTGGAGAGTAGCTGGGACACACAGGAGAGTCCCTGAGGGTTGGAGATAAAGACGTGCTAGAGACTGAGGAGTAACTGAGTGAAATTGGTGAGTTTGGTGGTGAGTCCGGGGTGCCTGGAACTGACTCCAGGTGAAATGTGGGCGTGGTTGGAGAGTAGCTGGGACAGACGGGAGAGTCCCTGAGGGATGGTGAAGACATGAGAGAGACTGGGGAGTAACGCAGTGAAATTGGTGAGTTTGGTGGTGATTTCTGGGTGCCTGCAACGAACTCCCGCTGAAGTGTGGGCGTGTTTGGAGAGTAGCTGGGACAGACAGGCGAGTCCCTGAGGGTTGGAGATAAAGACGTGCTGGAGACTGGGGAGTAACTCAGTGAAAGTGGTGGGCTTGGTGGTGATCCCTGGGTTCCTGGAACTGACCCGCGCTGAAATGTGGGCGTGGTTGGAGAGTAGCTGGGACGGACTGGAGGGTCCGTAAGGGCTGGGGGTGAAGACGTGAGAGAGACTGGCGAGGATCCCACTGAGGTCTGTGAGTGTGTAGGTGTTTCTGGGGTGTTGGGTAGAGACTGCCGCTGAAATCTGGGCGTAGTTGGAGAGTAGCTGGGACAGACAGGCCAGTCATGGGTGGCTGGGGGTGAGCTGCTGGATGATGGCAGTAAGAACATATGGTATATTATTGATGAATGAGGTGACTGTGGAGAATCTCCAGAGGAGGACACGGGAGAACACAATGACATGAGTGACTGTCCTGCTTGGTTAGGAAAGGGAAACTTAAAGTTGTGGAATTCTGTTGATGATGGATGTGAGAGTGGTGAAGCGCTGCGGGGTGATGTAGAGTACTTCCACATCCCTGGTGAGGAGCTGCCCCTTGGGTCTGAGTTTCTGGGAGGGGAGAGGGAGAAGCTGGGTGAGGCAGGCATGAATCTTGAGGAGTCAGGGCTGGGGGACCGCTCATATTCTCCCGAGACGTGTGAGTCTCTGGGGGACTCCTGGGTGCATGGGGCTGACTCCCGCAGGAACCTGGGGATGGCTGGAGAGTAACTGGGAGCCACAGGAGAGTCCCTGAGGCCTGGGGGTGAAGAGATGAAAGACACAGGGGTGGAGCGCCATGAGGCTCGTGAATTTGTAGGTGATTCCTGGGTGTGGGGGGCTGACTCCAGCTGAAATCTGGGGTTGTTTGGAGAGTACCTGGGAGACACAGGAGACCCCCCGAGAGCTGGGGGTGAGCTGCTGGGTGATGGCAGCAAGAACATGTGGTATATTATTGATGAACGTGGGGACTCTGAGGAATCCTCAGAGGAGGACACGGGAGAGCCCAATGGCTTCATTGATTGCCCATCACGGTGAGGACAGGGAAATGGGAGCTTGTGGGATTCTGGTGATGACAGAGGTGAGTGTGGTGAAGCCCTAGGGGATGGTGAATGGTAGCTCCGGATCCCTGGTGAGGAGCTTCCCCTTAAGCCTGAGTTTCTGATAGGGGAGAGGGAGAAGCTGGGTGAAGCTCGCATGGACCTTGGGGAGTCCGGGCTGGGGGACCGTTCATAAGAAGAGCCAGACAAGACCCTACTGTTCTTAGGTGCAGACATGATTAGGAAACCTGCAGCTCCCAGGGGCCCCTACTAATTTTCTAACTCGCAGAAAGAAGGAGTGTGTGTGCGTGTGTGTGCGTGCGTGTGTGTGTGTGTGTGTGTGTGCGGTGTGAGGTATGTGCCCCTTAAGAAAATGGAAATCAACCAACCAATGAGACAGACAGACAGACAGACAGACAGAGATTCACTTGCCCAAGTGTTCTGTCCTGTCCTCTGAATCCGCTTCCAAGTCGCAAGACGCTGTGAGCTCCAAGTCCACGCAGAGTCCGCCAAACGCTCCGGCCGCTGATCCGCTCCGCGAAGATCTGAGTACAGGCCAGCCAGGGTGGGTTTAAATAGCCTCGGGCGCAGCCTAGCAGCGGAAAGGGCGGAGATTCACTCCTCCTTTCCATCAGTCACCCCCAACTTTCCCAGGCTACACCTCGTGGGAAACTGTTCTCCTGCTTTGATTTCATGCGCCACCTTTGGGACAATCTAAGAACTTACAAGTTTTCTTGGCCAGATATGTTAGGAATTGTATGCACTGAAACACTGAAAACCAACTAGTGGTTCTGTGGTTCCCACGTTGTGGTTTTGACACCAGCAGCATCCTTGCCACAATCAAAACCCGGAGATCCACAGATCTGCGTTGTAACAAGACCTCCCCCTGACCCTGATGCATGGCAGTTTAAGAAGTCTTTCCGTGTAAGCGAAAAGACTTTGAAGAAAAGGTGGAGATATGCGTTGTATAAACATTCTTCTGCTCTGGAACCACGTAGAGACTTGGGAGCCAGTTGGGTGGAGCATTCGTTGGATGAGGGTGCTTGGGTTAGGAATATCAAGGTGTGGCTCCAGATAATCCAATCATCTAATTAAGATTCCAGTTATGCTCATCTGTTTCAAAATTCCGTTTGGGTAAATTCTTTTAGTCAGACTGAGAATGGCAAAGCCTCAACCCCAATTTCCAGGGAGGGTTGAGAGCCTCAGGTGGAGTTGATCACCAATAGCCTATGGTTTAACCCATCATGCCTATAGAATGAGGTCTCCATAAAAACCCAAAAGGACTGGGATCAGAGAGCTTCTGGATAACACTTCCTGGAAGGTAGTGCGCCCCTCCCCACATGCCGGGCCCCACATTAATTTCTGAACTTTTTGCAATGTCCGCTAAAATACAACGGCAACTGTAAGTGCTTCCCTGCGTGCTGTGAGCTCTTCCAGCAAATGAATGCAACTAAATCTGGGAGTGGTGGCAACCGGATTTATAGCCAGTTGCTGAGAAGCACAGGTAAAACCACGTTTTACAATGCTTCCCATTGTTATTAGTGTGGGAGGCCTGTGTGGCGGGACCCGGCCCTTTGGAATCTAATGCTATGTCCCGGTAGGTAGCGTCACCATTGAATTAGAAGACACACATATGTTGAGAATAATCTTTCTGGTCATTTGCTGCATGTCTTATTTACAATATGTAATCAAATTCTTTATCCTGACCTTATGGCACCTGGGTTGAGAACCATGATTTGAACCAAACATTGGTCTGTCACGTTCTGAGTTTGAAACTTTAGTTTGCCTTTAGCGTTTTGCTATTGCTTTTTCGTTTTCTTTTGTTTCGTTTCGTTTCTAAGTTCTGGGGTATATGTGCAGGATGTGCAGATTTCTTACTAAGGTAAACGTGTGCCATGGTGGTTTGCTGCACCTGTCAACCCATCACCTAGGCATTAAGCCCAGCATGCAGTAGCTGTTCTTCTTAACGCTCTGCCCCCCGAAAGGCCCCAGTGTGTGTTGTTCCCCTTCCTGTGTCCATGTGATCTCCTTTTTCAGCTCCCATTATAAGTGAGAATGTGGCGTTTGGTTTTCTTTCCCTGAATTAGTTTGCTGAGGATAATGACCACACATCACCACTGCTTTTGTTTTTTTAGTATAAAGAGAAGTATTTTATTGAATAAGATTTGCTCCCAGAAAAATAAGCTTAAATCTACAATGAATGCCAGACTCTACAGCAGAAAGCAATTTTCTCACTTTTCCACACACAATGGTTCCTACTAAGTGAAAAAAAGCCATCAAATTTCATTCACAAATGTACTACTCTGTCTCAAAACATCTCACATAATCATGCACTCGACTAAAGCCATTAGATCAGTTCTTCAGTCAGGTTAAAGAAGTATCCCTCTAATAACTGACTTTTATAATGGTATCAATATCCACTCCCAGTCAGTCTGCCGTGGTTAATGGTGTACAGCCTGACTGAATACAATGGAATTCATGACGCCCATATCCACGGACAAACCGTGACTTATGATGGTTTGATTTATGATTTTTCAACGTTATGATGGGTTTATTGGACTATTAGATGCGTTTCTGAGTTACACTGGGCTTATGAGTATGCGACCCTAGACTCCAGAAACAGCTGTATAAGGAGAAACAGGTGTACCTAATAAACATATGCTTAGTGACTTGGGATAAACCAATAGATGTTCACAACTGATGGAGAGCCGTGAAAGAGAGATAGCGGTAAATAGTTACAATAACACAATTTTCCTGCACCTGTCGTGGATTTCCCCAAGAAAATGCAGAATGTGGGATGCACCTAAGGCATATGAAAGAGAGAGGGCAGAAGGAGTAAGAGAGAAGTAGGAGGAAGCAAGGAAGGAAGGAAGGAAGGAAGGAAGGTAGGAAAGAAGGAAGGAAGGAAGGAAGGGAAGCAGGGCGAAAGGAAGGAGAAAACACCCGGTGTTACTAAAACCCCCCAAAAAAATGGTTTCCCCCTGTTGGTAAGCCTACAATGTGGATGAATCTTGAAAATATTGTGCTACGTGTTATGTCAGTCATAACAGCTCACCTATTGTGCAATTCCGTTTATAGGAAATGTCTACAGTATGGAAATCTATGCATATGGGATTGATCGCACCAGGTAGTTGCTACCTAGGGCTGAGGGTCAGGGAGAGGGTTTGAGACAGAATGAGGAGTGACTAATGTCTACAGGGTTTTTCTCTGGTCGGGGGTGATAAGACGTTCTACAATGGATTGCGAATTATAATTGAATGTGCACAACCACAGGTATACTAAAAGCCACTCAATTCATGACTTTTAATGGGGGAATCTTAAGTGGCGCACTCCCATGGAGACCACGGCAGACATAGTGAGAGAGAAAAAGGTGAGTAAATATCTGAAACGGAGGCAGAAACAGAGAGAACGAAAAGCCCTGTGAAAGGAAGGGAGAGCGAAAAGGGAAAATGGTCCTATTTAGAAATGACAGATGTGAAACTGGGGTTCACATCAACAGTGTCACTGCCAGGAAGGAGGGTCATGCTAGCCATGTCACCGGTAGTGTGGCCCGCAGGGACGCCGACCTGCTGGAGCGTCGTGCCAGCATGGGCTCTGGCAGCCACGTGGGCCAGCAGGAGGGACCCGCTGCACAGCTGTGGGGTGAGGATAGACTGGGTGGTGATATCGGCCATTACAGGGGCCTCTTCTGCTGGCAAGAGTGTGACAGTAGCAAGTAGATGGACAGGCCTGCGTGTGAGGACGGAATGCAGGAGGGGCTCTTGTGCGGCTGGGCGTGGGGCCCTCACGGGAATCGTGGAGAAATGGCCAGGTAACTGCGTCATGTGGGCTAGTAGATTGGCCAGGGCTTCGAACTGAAGGACAATAACGGGGAGTAGCGGTCAGGCCCTGGGAGTGTCTGAGTGTAAGTGGAGATGGGTTTGGGGTCACTGAGGGATGCGTGAGAGCCATCCCTGTGTAGGTACAGGTCATAGGGAGATAGTCTCGTGAGGCCTGTGAGTGTCTATGGTTGCCCTGGGTGCCTGGGGCTGACTGTGGCAGAAATCTGGGGAAGGCTGGAGAGAAGCTGGGAGGCCCAGGAGAGTCCCTTAAGGCAGGGGGTGAAGAGGTGAAAGAAATGGGGGAGGGTGGCAGCAAGGTCCGTGAGTTTGTAGATGATTCCTGGGTGCGGGAAGCTGACTCCAGGTGCAATCTGGAGACGGTTGGAGAGTAGCTGAGAGAGACAGAAGAGTCCCTGAGGGCTGGGGGTGAGAACATGAGGGAGACTGGGGAGTAAGTCAGTGAAATTCGTGAGTTCGGTGGTGTATCGTGGGTGCCTGGAACTGACTCCAGCTGGAATCTGGAGAAGTTTTGAGAGTAGCTGAAAGAGACACAAGAGTCCCTGTGGGCTGAGGGCAAAGACCTGAGAGAGACCAGGGAGGACCTCAGTGAAGTCTGTGAGTCTGTAGGTGATTCCGGAGTGTGGGAGGCTGACTCCCGCTGAAATCTGGGCGTGGTGGGAGAGTAGCTGGGACAGACAGGAGAGTCCCAGGGGGCTGGGGGTGAAGACATGAGAGAGACTGGGGAGTAACTCAGCGAAACTGCTGAGTTTGGTGGTGATACCTGGGTGCCTGGAACGGACTCCCGCTGAAATCTGGGCATGGATGGAGAGTAGCTGGGACACACAGGAGAGTCCCTGAGGGCTGGGGGTGAAGACATGAGAGAGACCGGGGAGTACCTCAGTGAAACTGGTGAGTTTGGTGGTGAGTCCGGGGTGCCTGGAACTGACTCCCGCTGAAGTGTGGGCGTGGTTGGAGAGTAGCTGGGACACACAGGAGAGTCCCTGAGGGTTGGAGATAAAGACGTGCTAGAGACTGAGGAGTAACTGAGTGAAATTGGTGAGTTTGGTGGTGAGTCCGGGGTGCCTGGAACTGACTCCAGCTGAAATGTGGGCGTGGTTGGAGAGTAGCTGGGACAGACGGGAGAGTCCCTGAGGGATGGTGAAGACATGAGAGAGACTGGGGAGTAACGCAGTGAAATTGGTGAGTTTGGTGGTGATTTCTGGGTGCCTGCAACGAACTCCCGCTGAAGTGTGGGCGTGTTTGGAGAGTAGCTGGGACAGACAGGCGAGTCCCTGAGGGTTGGAGATAAAGACGTGCTGGAGACTGGGGAGTAACTCAGTGAAAGTGGTGGGCTTGGTGGTGATCCCTGGGTTCCTGGAACTGACCCGCGCTGAAATGTGGGCGTGGTTGGAGAGTAGCTGGGACAGACTGGAGGGTCCGTAAGGGCTGGGGGTGAAGACGTGAGAGAGACTGGCGAGGATCCCACTGAGGTCTGTGAGTTTGTAGGTGTTTCTGGGGTGTGGGGTAGAGACTGCCGCTGAAATCTGGGCGTAGTTGGAGAGTAGCTGGGACAGACAGGCGAGTCATGGGTGGCTGGGGGTGAGCTGCTGGATGATGGCAGTAAGAACATATGGTATATTATTGATGAATGAGGTGACTGTGGAGAATCTCCAGAGGAGGACACGGGAGAACACAATGACATGAGTGACTGTCCTGCTTGGTTAGGAAAGGGAAACGTAAAGTTGTGGAGTTCTGTTGATGATGGATGTGAGAGTGGTGAAGCCCTGCGGGGTGATGTAGAGTACTTCCACATCCCTGGTGAGGAGCTGCCCCTTGGGTCTGAGTTTCTGGGAGGGGAGAGGGAGAAGCTGGGTGAGGCAGGCATGAATCTTGAGGAGTCAGGGCTGGGGGACCGCTCATATTCTCCCGAGACGTGTGAGTCTCTGGGGGACTCCTGGGTGCATGGGGCTGACTCCCGCAGGAACCTGGGGATGGCTGGAGAGTAACTGGGAGCCACAGGAGAGTCCCTGAGGCCTGGGGGTGAAGAGATGAAAGACACAGGGGTGGAGCACCGTGAGGCTCGTGAGTTGGTAGGTGATTCCTGGGTGTGGGGGGCTGACTCCAGCTGAAATCTGGGGTTGTTTGGAGAGTAGCTGGGAGACACAGGAGACCCCCCGAGAGCTGGGGGTGAGCTGCTGGGTGATGGCAGTAAGAACATGTGGTATATTATTGATGAACGTGGGGACTCTGAGGAATCCTCAGAGGAGGACACGGGAGAGCCCAATGGCTTCATTGATTGCCCATCACGGTGAGGACAGGGAAATGGGAGCTTGTGGGATTCTGGTGATGACAGAGGTGAGTGTGGTGAAGCCCTAGGGGATGGTGAATGGTAGCTCCGGATCCCTGGTGAGGAGCTTCCCCTTAAGCCTGAGTTTCTGATAGGGGAGAGGGAGAAGCTGGGTGAAGCTCGCATGGACCTTGGGGAGTCCGGGCTGGGGGACCGTTCATAAGAAGAGCCAGACAAGACCCTACTGTTCTTAGGTGCAGACATGATTAGGAAACCTGCAGCTCCCAGGGGCCCCTACTAATTTTCTAACTCGCAGAAAGAAGGAGTGTGTGTGCGTGTGTGTGCGTGCGTGTGTGTGTGTGTGTGTGTGTGTGTGTGTGTGCGGTGTGAGGTATGTGCCCCTTAAGAAAATGGAAATCAACCAACCAATGAGACAGACAGACAGACAGACAGACAGACAGACAGAGATTCACTTGCCCAAGTGTTCTGTCCTGTCCTCTGAATCCGCTTCCAAGTCGCAAGACGCTGTGAGCTCCAAGTCCACGCAGAGTCCGCCAAACGCTCCGGCCGCTGATCCGCTCCGCGAAGATCTGAGTACAGGCCAGCCAGGGTGGGTTTAAATAGCCTCGGGCGCAGCCTAGCAGCGGAAAGGGCGGAGCTTCACTCCTCCTTTCCATCAGTCACCCCCAACTTTCCCAGGCTACACCTCGTGGGAAACTGTTCTCCTGCTTTGATTTCATGCGCCACCTTTGGGACAATCTAAGAACTTACAAGTTTTCTTGGCCAGATATGTTAGGAATTGTATGCACTGAAACACTGAAAACCAACTAGTGGTTCTGTGGTTCCCACGTTGTGGTTTTGACACCAGCAGCATCCTTGCCACAATCAAAACCCGGAGATCCACAGATCTGCGTTTTAACAAGACCTCCCCCTGACCCTGATGCATGGCAGTTTAAGAAGTCTTTCCGTGTAAGCGAAAAGACTTTGAAGAAAAGGTGGAGATATGCGTTGTATAAACATTCTTCTGCTCTGGAACCACGTAGAGACTTGGGAGCCAGTTGGGTGGAGCATTCGTTGGATGAGGGTGCTCGGGTTAGGAATATCAAGGTGTGGCTCCAGATAATCCAATCATCTAATTAAGATTCCAGTTATGCTCATCTGTTTCAAAATTCCGTTTGGGTACATTCTTTTAGTCAGACTGAGAATGGCAAAGCCTCAACCCCAATTTCCAGGGAGGGTTGAGAGCCTCAGGTGGAGTTGATCACCAATAGCCTATGGTTTAACCCATCATGCCTATAGAATGAGGTCTCCATAAAAACCCAAAAGGACTGGGATCAGAGAGCTTCTGGATAACACTTCCTGGAAGGTAGTGCGCCCCTCCCCACATGCCGGGCCCCACATTAATTTCTGAACTTTTTGCAATGTCCGCTAAAATACAACGGCAACTGTAAGTGCTTCCCTGCGTGCTGTGAGCTCTTCCAGCAAATGAATGCAACTAAATCTGGGAGTGGTGGCAACCTGATTTATAGCCAGTTGCTGAGAAGCACAGGTAAAACCACGTAGGGCTTCCCATTGTTATTAGTGTGGGAGGCCTGTGTGGCGGAACCCGGCCCTTTGGAATCTAATGCTATGTCCCGGTAGGTAGCGTCACCATTGAATTAGAAGACACACATATGTTGAGAATAATCTTTCTGGTCATTTGCTGCATGTCTTATTTACAATATGTAATCAAATTCTTTATCCTGACCTTATGGCACCTGGGTTGAGAACCATGATTTGAACCAAACATTGGTCTGTCACGTTCTGAGTTTGAAACTTTAGTTTGCCTTTAGCGTTTTGCTATTGCTTTTTCGTTTTCTTTTGTTTCGTTTCGTTTCTAAGTTCTGGGGTATATGTGCAGGATGTGCAGATTTCTTACTAAGGTAAACGTGTGCCATGGTGGTTTGCTGCACCTGTCAACCCATCACCTAGGCATTAAGCCCAGCATGCAGTAGCTGTTCTTCTTAACGCTCTGCCCCCCGAAAGGCCCCAGTGTGTGTTGTTCCCCTTCCTGTGTCCATGTGATCTCCTTTTTCAGCTCCCATTATAAGTGAGAATGTGGCGTTTGGTTTTCTTTCCCTGAATTAGTTTGCTGAGGATAATGACCACACATCACCACTGTTTTTGTTTTTTTAGTATAAAGAGAAGTATTTTATTGAATAAGGTTTGCTCCCAGAAAAATAAGCTTAAATCTACAATGAATGCCAGACTCTACAGCAGAAAGCAATTTTCTCACTTTTCCACACACAATGGTTCCTACTAAGTGAAAAAAAGCCATAAAATTTCATTCACAAATGTACTACTCTGTCTCAAAACATCTCACATAATCATGCACTCGACTAAAGCCATTAGATCAGTTCTTCAGTCAGGTTAAAGAAGTATCCCTCTAATAACTGACTTTTATAATGGTATCAATATCCACTCCCAGTCAGTCTGCCGTGGTTAATGGTGTACAGCCTGACTGAATACAATGGAATTGATGACGCCCATATCCACGGACAAACCGTGACTTATGATGGTTTGATTTATGATTTTTCAACGTTATGATGGGTTTATTGGACTATTAGATGCGTTTCTGAGTTACACTGGGCTTATGAGTATGCGACCCTAGACTCCAGAAACAGCTGTATAAGGAAAAACAGGTGTACCTAATAAACATATGCTTAGTGACTTGGGATAAACCAATAGATGTTCACAACTGATGGAGAGCCGTGAAAGAGAGATAGCGGTAAATAGTTACAATAACACAATTTTCCTGCACCTGTCGTGGATTTCCCCCAAAAAATGCAGAATGTGGGATGCACCTAAGGCATATGAAAGAGAGAGGGCAGAAGGAGTAAGAGAGAAGTAGGAGGAAGGAAGGAAGGAAGGAAGGAAGGAAGGAAGGAAGGAAGGAAGGAAAGAAGGAAGGTAGGAAAGAAGGAAGGAAGGAAGGAAGGAAGGAAAGAAGGACGAAAGGAAGGAGAAAACACCCGGTGTTACTAAAACCCCCCAAAAAAATGGTTTCCCCCTGTGGGTAAGCCTACAATGTGGATGAATCTTGAAAATATTGTGCTACGTGTTATGTCAGTCATAACAGCTCACCTATTGTGCAATTCCGTTTATAGGAAATGTCTACAATATGGAAATCGATGCATATGGGATTGATGGCACTAGGTAGTTGCTACCTAGGGCTGAGGGTCAGGGAGAGGGTTTGAGACAGAATGAGGAGTGACTAATGTCTACAGGGTTTTTCTCTGGTCGGGGGTGATAAGACGTTCTACAATGGATTGCGAATTATAATTGAATGTGCACAACCACAGGTGTACTAAAAGCCACTCAATTCATGACTTTTAATGGGGGAATCTTAAGTGGCGCACTCTCATGGAGACCACGGCAGACATAGTGAGAGAGAAAAAGGTGAGTAAATATCTGAAACGGAGGCAGAAACAGAGAGAACGAAAAGCCCTGTGAAAGGAAGGGAGAGCGAAAAGGGAAAATGGTCCTATTGAGAAATGACAGATGTGAAACTGGGGTTCACATCAACAGTGTCACTGCCAGGAAGGAGGGTCATGCTAGCCATGTCACCGGTAGTGTGTCCCGCAGGGACGCCGACCTGCTGGAGCGTCATGCCAGCATGGGCTCTGGCAGCCACGTGGGCCAGCAGGAGGGACCCGCTGCACAGCTGTGGGGTGAGGATAGACTGGGTGGTGATATCGGCCATTACAGGGGCCTCTTCTGCTGGCAAGAGTGTGACAGTAGCAAGTAGATGGACAGGCCTGCGTGTGAGGACAGAATGCAGGAGGGGCTCTTGTGCGGCTGGGCGTGGGGCCCTCACGGGAATCGTGGAGAAATGGCCAGGTAACTGCGTCATGTGGGCTAGTAGATTGGCCAGGGCTTCGAACTGAAGGACAATAACGGGGAGTAGCGGTCAGGCCCTGGGAGTGTCTGAGTGTAAGTGGAGATGGGTTTGGGGTCACTGAGGGATGCGTGAGAGCCATCCCTGTGTAGGTACAGGTCATAGGGAGATAGTCTCGTGAGGCCTGTGAGTGTCTATGGTTGCCCTGGGTGCCTGGGGCTGACTGTGGCAGAAATCTGGGGAAGGCTGGAGAGAAGCTGGGAGGCCCAGGAGAGTCCCTTAAGGCAGGGGGTGAAGAGGTGAAAGAAATGGGGGAGGGTGGCAGTAAGGTCCGTGAGTTTGTAGATGATTCCTGGGTGCGGGAAGCTGACTCCAGGTGCAATCTGGAGATGGTTGGAGAGTAGCTGAGAGAGACAGAAGAGTCCCTGAGGGCTGGGGGTGAGAACATGAGGGAGACTGGGGAGTAAGTCAGTGAAATTCGTGAGTTCGGTGGTGTATCGTGGGTGCCTGGAACTGACTCCAGCTGGAATCTGGAGAAGTTTTGAGAGTAGCTGAAAGAGACACAAGAGTCCCTGTGGGCTGAGGGCAAAGACCTGAGAGAGACCAGGGAGGACCTCAGTGAAGTCTGTGAGTCTGTAGGTGATTCCGGAGTGTGGGAGGCTGACTCCCGCTGAAATCTGGGCGTGGTGGGAGAGTAGCTGGGACAGACAGGAGAGTCCCAGGGGGCTGGGGGTGAAGACATGAGAGAGACTGGGGAGTAACTCAGCGAAACTGCTGAGTTTGGTGGTGATACCTGGGTGCCTGGAACGGACTCCCGCTGAAATCTGGGCATGGATGGAGAGTAGCTGGGACACACAGGAGAGTCCCTGAGGGCTGGGGGTGAAGACATGAGAGAGACCGGGGAGTACCTCAGTGAAACTGGTGAGTTTGGTGGTGACTCCGGGGTGCCTGGAACTGACCCCAGCTGAAATGTGGGCGTGGTTGGAGAGTAGCTGGGACAGACGGGAGAGTCCCTGAGGGATGGTGAAGACATGAGAGAGACTGGGGAGTAACGCAGTGAAATTGGTGAGTTTGATGGTGATTCCTGGGTGCCTGGAACTGACTCCTGCTGAAGTGTGGGCGTGGTTGGAGAGTAGCTGGGACACACAGGAGAGTCCCTGAGGGTTGGAGATAAAGACGTGCTAGAGACTGAGGAGTAACTGAGTGAAATTGGTGAGTTTGGTGGTGAGTCCGTGGTGCCTGGAACTGACCCCAGCTGAAATGTGGGCGTGGTTGGAGAGTAGCTGGGACAGACGGGAGAGTCCCTGAGGGATGGTGAAGACATGAGAGAGACTGGGGAGTAACGCAGTGAAATTGGTGAGTTTGGTGGTGATTTCTGGGTGCCTGCAACGAACTCCCGCTGAAGTGTGGGCGTGTTTGGAGAGTAGCTGGGACAGACAGGCGAGTCCCTGAGGGTTGGAGATAGAGACGTGCTGGAGACTGGGGAGTAACTCAGTGAAAGTGGTGGGCTTGGTGGTGATCCCTGGGTTCCTGGAACTGACCCGCGCTGAAATGTGGGCGTGGTTGGAGAGTAGCTGGGACAGACTGGAGGGTCCGTAAGGGCTGGGGGTGAAGACGTGAGAGAGACTGGCGAGGATCCCACTGAGGTCTGTGAGTTTGTAGGTGTTTCTGGGGTGTGGGGTAGAGACTGCCGCTGAAATCTGGGCGTAGTTGGAGAGTAGCTGGGACAGACAGGCGAGTCATGGGTGGCTGGGGGTGAGCTGCTGGATGATGGCAGTAAGAACATATGGTATATTATTGATGAATGAGGTGACTGTGGAGAATCTCCAGAGGAGGACACGGGAGAACACAATGACATGAGTGACTGTCCTGCTTGGTTAGGAAAGGGAAACGTAAAGTTGTGGAGTTCTGTTGATGATGGATGTGAGAGTGGTGAAGCCCTGCGGGGTGATGTAGAGTACTTCCACATCCCTGGTGAGGAGCTGCCCCTTGGGTCTGAGTTTCTGGGAGGGGAGAGGGAGAAGCTGGGTGAGGCAGGCATGAATCTTGAGGAGTCAGGGCTGGGGGACCGCTCATATTCTCCCGAGACGTGTGAGTCTCTGGGGGACTCCTGGGTGCATGGGGCTGACTCCCGCAGGAACCTGGGGATGGCTGGAGAGTAACTGGGAGCCACAGGAGAGTCCCTGAGGCCTGGGGGTGAAGAGATGAAAGACACAGGGGTGGAGCGCCGTGAGGCTCGTGAGTTGGTAGGTGATTCCTGGGTGTGGGGGGCTGACTCCAGCTGAAATCTGGGGTTGTTTGGAGAGTAGCTGGGAGACACAGGAGACCCCCCGAGAGCTGGGGGTGAGCTGCTGGGTGATGGCAGTAAGAACATGTGGTATATTATTGATGAACGTGGGGACTCTGAGGAATCCTCAGAGGAGGACACGGGAGAGCCCAATGGCTTCATTGATTGCCCATCACGGTGAGGACAGGGAAATGGGAGCTTGTGGGATTCTGGTGATGACAGAGGTGAGTGTGGTGAAGCCCTAGGGGATGGTGAATGGTAGCTCCGGATCCCTGGTGAGGAGCTTCCCCTTAAGCCTGAGTTTCTGATAGGGGAGAGGGAGAAGCTGGGTGAAGCTCGCATGGACCTTGGGGAGTCCGGGCTGGGGGACCGTTCATAAGAAGAGCCAGACAAGACCCTACTGTTCTTAGGTGCAGACATGATTAGGAAACCTGCAGCTCCCAGGGGCCCCTACTAATTTTCTAACTCGCAGAAAGAAGGAGTGTGTGTGCGTGTGTGTGCGTGCGTGTGTGTGTGTGTGTGTGCGGTGTGAGGTATGTGCCCCTTAAGAAAATGGAAATCAACCAACCAATGAGACAGACAGACAGACAGACAGACAGAGATTCACTTGCCCAAGTGTTCTGTCCTGTCCTCTGAATCCGCTTCCAAGTCGCAAGACGCTGTGAGCTCCAAGTCCACGCAGAGTCCGCCAAACGCTCCGGCCGCTGATCCGCTCCGCGAAGATCTGAGTACAGGCCAGCCAGGGTGGGTTTAAATAGCCTCGGGCGCAGCCTAGCAGCGGAAAGGGCGGAGCTTCACTCCTCCTTTCCATCAGTCACCCCCAACTTTCCCAGGCTACACCTCGTGGGAAACTGTTCTCCTGCTTTGATTTCATGCGCCACCTTTGGGACAATCTAAGAACTTACAAGTTTTCTTGGCCAGATATGTTAGGAATTGTATGCACTGAAACACTGAAAACCAACTAGTGGTTCTGTGGTTCCCACGTTGTGGTTTTGACACCAGCAGCATCCTTGCCACAATCAAAACCCGGAGATCCACAGATCTGCGTTGTAACAAGACCTCCCCCTGACCCTGATGCATGGCAGTTTAAGAAGTCTTTCCGTGTAAGCGAAAAGACTTTGAAGAAAAGGTGGAGATATGCGTTGTATAAACATTCTTCTGCTCTGGAACCACGTAGAGACTTGGGAGCCAGTTGGGTGGAGCATTCGTTGGATGAGGGTGCTCGGGTTAGGAATATCAAGGTGTGGCTCCAGATAATCCAATCATCTAATTAAGATTCCAGTTATGCTCATCTGTTTCAAAATTCCGTTTGGGTAAATTCTTTTAGTCAGACTGAGAATGGCAAAGCCTCAACCCCGATTTCCGGGGAGGGTTGAGAGCCTCAGGTGGAGTTGATCACCAATAGCCTATGGTTTAACCCATCATGCCTATAGAATGAGGTCTCCATAAAAACCCAAAAGGACTGGGATCAGAGAGCTTCTGGATAACACTTCCTGGAAGTTAGTGCGCCCCTCCCCACATGCCCGGCCCCACATTAATTTCTGAACTTTTTGCAATGTCCGCTAAAATACAACGGCAACTGTAAGTGCTTCCCTGCGTGCTGTGAGCTCTTCCAGCAAATGAATGCAACTAAATCTGGGAGTGGTGGCAACCTGATTTATAGCCAGTTGCTGAGAAGCACAGGTAAAACCACGTAGGGCTTCCCATTGTTATTAGTGTGGGAGGCCTGTGTGGCGGGACCCGGCCCTTTGGAATCTAATGCTATGTCCCGGTAGGTAGCGTCACCATTGAATTAGAAGACACACATATGTTGAGAATAATCTTTCTGGTCATTTGCTGCATGTCTTATTTACAATATGTAATCAAATTCTTTATCCTGACCTTATGGCACCTGGGTTGAGAACCATGATTTGAACCAAACATTGGTCTGTCACGTTCTGAGTTTGAAACTTTAGTTTGCCTTTAGCGTTTTGCTATTGCTTTTTCGTTTTCTTTTGTTTCGTTTCGTTTCTAAGTTCTGGGGTATATGTGCAGGATGTGCAGATTTCTTACTAAGGTAAACGTGTGCCATGGTGGTTTGCTGCACCTGTCAACCCATCACCTAGGCATTAAGCCCAGCATGCAGTAGCTGTTCTTCTTAACGCTCTGCCCCCCGAAAGGCCCCAGTGTGTGTTGTTCCCCTTCCTGTGTCCATGTGATCTCCTTTTTCAGCTCCCATTATAAGTGAGAATGTGGCGTTTGGTTTTCTTTCCCTGGATTAGTTTGCTGAGGATAATGACCACACATCACCACTGTTTTTGTTTTTTAGTATAAAGAGTAGTATTTTATTGAATAAGATTTGCTCCCAGAAAAATAAGCTTAAATCTACAATGAATGCCAGACTCCACAGCAGAAAGCAATTTTCTCACTTTTCCACACACAATGGTTCCTACTAAGTGAAAAAAAGCCATCAAATTTCATTCACAAATGTACTACTCTGTCTCAAAACATCTCACATAATCATGCACTCGACTAAAGCCATTAGATCAGTTCTTCAGTCAGGTTAAAGAAGTATCCCTCTAATAACTGACTTTTATAATGGTATCAATATCCACTCCCAGTCAGTCTGCCGTGGTTAATGGTGTAGAGCATGACTGAATACAATGGAATTGATGACGCCCATATCCACGGACAAACCGTGACTTATGATTGTTTGATTTATGATTTTTCAACGTTATGATGGGTTTATTGGACTATTAGATGCGTTTCTGAGTTACACTGGGTTTATGAGTATGCGACCCTAGACTCCAGAAACAGCTGTATAAGGAAAAACAGGTGTACCTAATAAACATATGCTTAGTGACTTGGGATAAACCAATAGATGTTCACAACTGATGGAGAGCCGTGAAAGAGAGATAGCGGTAAATAGTTACAATAACACAATTTTCCTGCACCTGTCGTGGATTTCCCCAAAAAAATGCAGAATGTGGGATGCACCTAAGGCATATGAAAGAGAGAGGGCAGAAGGAGTAAGAGAGAAGTAGGAGGAAGGAAGGAAGGAAGGAAGGAAGGAAGGAAGGAAGGAAAGAAGGAAGGTAGGAAAGAAGGAAGGAAGGAAGGAAGGAAGGAAGGAAAGAAGGACGAAAGGAAGGAGAAAACACCCGGTGTTACTAAAACCCCCCCAAAAAATGGTTTCCCCCTGTGGGTAAGCCTACAATGTGGATGAATCTTGAAAATATTGTGCTACGTGTTATGTCAGTCATAACAGCTCACCTATTGTGCAATTCCGTTTATAGGAAATGTCTACAATATGGAAATCTATGCATATGGGATTGATGGCACTAGGTAGTTGCTACCTAGGGCTGAGGGTCAGGGAGAGGGTTTGAGACAGAATGAGGAGTGACTAATGTCTACAGGGTTTTTCTCTGGTCGGGGGTGATAAGACGTTCTACAATGGATTGCGAATTATAATTGAATGTGCACAACCACAGGTGTACTAAAAGCCACTCAATTCATGACTTTTAATGGGGGAATCTTAAGTGGCGCACTCTCATGGAGACCACGGCAGACATAGTGAGAGAGAAAAAGGTGAGTAAATATCTGAAACGGAGGCAGAAACAGAGAGAACGAAAAGCCCTGTGAAAGGAAGGGAGAGCGAAAAGGGAAAATGGTCCTATTTAGAAATGAGAGATGTGAAACTGGGGTTCACATCAACAGTGTCACTGCCAGGAAGGAGGGTCATGCTAGCCATGTCACCGGTAGTGTGGCCTGCAGGGACGCCGACCTGCTGGAGCGTCGTGCCAGCATGGGCTCTGGCAGCCACGTGGGCCAGCAGGAGGGACCCGCTGCACAGCTGTGGGGTGAGGATAGACTGGGTGGTGATATCGGCCATTACAGGGGCCTCTTCTGCTGGCAAGAGTGTGACAGTAGCAAGTAGATGGACAGGCCTGCGTGTGAGGACGGAATGCAGGAGGGGCTCTTGTGCGGCTGGGCGTGGGGCCCTCACGGGAACCGTGGAGAAATGGCCAGGTAACTGCGTCATGTGGGCTAGTAGATTGGCCAGGGCTTCGAACTGAAGGACAATAACGGGGAGTAGCGGTCAGGCCCTGGGAGTGTCTGAGTGTAAGTGGAGATGGGTTTGGGGTCACTGAGGGATGCGTGAGAGCCATCCCTGTGTAGGTACAGGTCATAGGGAGATAGTCTCGTGAGGCCTGTGAGTGTCTATGGTTGCCCTGGGTGCCTGGGGCTGACTGTGGCAGAAATCTGGGGAAGGCTGGAGAGAAGCTGGGAGGCCCAGGAGAGTCCCTTAAGGCAGGGGGTGAAGAGGTGAAAGAAATGGGGGAGGGTGGCAGTAAGGTCCGTGAGTTTGTAGATGATTCCTGGGTGCGGGAAGCTGACTCCAGGTGCAATCTGGAGATGGTTGGAGAGTAGCTGAGAGAGACAGAAGAGTCCCTGAGGGCTGGGGGTGAGAACATGAGGGAGACTGGGGAGTAAGTCAGTGAAATTCGTGAGTTCGGTGGTGTATCGTGGGTGCCTGGAACTGACTCCAGCTGGAATCTGGAGAAGTTTTGAGAGTAGCTGAAAGAGACACAAGAGTCCCTGTGGGCTGAGGGCAAAGACCTGAGAGAGACCAGGGAGGACCTCAGTGAAGTCTGTGAGTCTGTAGGTGATTCCGGAGTGTGGGAGGCTGACTCCCGCTGAAATCTGGGCGTGGTGGGAGAGTAGCTGGGACAGACAGGAGAGTCCCAGGGGGCTGGGGGTGAAGACATGAGAGAGACTGGGGAGTAACTCAGCGAAACTGCTGAGTTTGGTGGTGATACCTGGGTGCCTGGAACGGACTCCCGCTGAAATCTGGGCATGGATGGAGAGTAGCTGGGACACACAGGAGAGTCCCTGAGGGCTGGGGGTGAAGACATGAGAGAGACCGGGGAGTACCTCAGTGAAACTGGTGAGTTTGGTGGTGAGTCCGGGGTGCCTGGAACTGACCCCAGCTGAAATGTGGGCGTGGTTGGAGAGTAGCTGGGACAGACGGGAGAGTCCCTGAGGGATGGTGAAGACATGAGAGAGACTGGGGAGTAACGCAGTGAAATTGGTGAGTTTGATGGTGATTCCTGGGTGCCTGGAACTGACTCCCGCTGAAGTGTGGGCGTGGTTGGAGAGTAGCTGGGACACACAGGAGAGTCCCTGAGGGTTGGAGATAAAGACGTGCTAGAGACTGAGGAGTAACTGAGTGAAATTGGTGAGTTTGGTGGTGAGTCCGGGGTGCCTGGAACTGACTCCAGCTGAAATGTGGGCGTGGTTGGAGAGTAGCTGGGACAGACGGGAGAGTCCCTGAGGGATGGTGAAGACATGAGAGAGACTGGGGAGTAACGCAGTGAAATTGGTGAGTTTGATGGTGATTCCTGGGTGCCTGGGACTGACTCCCGCTGAAGTGTGGGCGTAGTTGGAGAGTAGCTGGGACAGACAGGCGAGTCATGGGTGGCTGGGGGTGAGCTGCTGGATGATGGCAGTAAGAACATATGGTATATTATTGATGAATGAGGTGACTGTGGAGAATCTCCAGAGGAGGACACGGGAGAACACAATGACATGAGTGACTGTCCTGCTTGGTTAGGAAAGGGAAACGTAAAGTTGTGGAGTTCTGTTGATGATGGATATGAGAGTGGTGAAGCCCTGCGGGGTGATGTAGAGTACTTCCACATCCCTGGTGAGGAGCTGCCCCTTGGGTCTGAGTTTCTGGGAGGGGAGAGGGAGAAGCTGGGTGAGGCAGGCATGAATCTTGAGGAGTCAGGGCTGGGGGACCGCTCATATTCTCCCGAGACATGTGAGTATCTGGGGGACTCCTGGGTGCATGGGGCTGACTCCCGCAGGAACCTGGGGATGGCTGGAGAGTAACTGGGAGCCACAGGAGAGTCCCTGAGGCCTGGGGGTGAAGAGATGAAAGACACAGGGGTGGAGCACCGTGAGGCTCGTGAGTTTGTAGGTGATTCCTGGGTGTGGGGGCTGACTCCAGCTGAAATCTGGGGTTGTTTGGAGAGTAGCTGGGAGACACAGGAGACCCCCCGAGAGCTGGGGGTGAGCTGCTGGGTGATGGCAGTAAGAACATGTGGTATATTATTGATGAACGTGGGGACTCTGAGGAATCCTCAGAGGAGGACACGGGAGAGCCCAATGGCTTCATTGATTGCCCATCACGGTGAGGACAGGGAAATGGGAGCTTGTGGGATTCTGGTGATGACAGAGGTGAGTGTGGTGAAGCCCTAGGGGATGGTGAATGGTAGCTCCGGATCCCTGGTGAGGAGCTTCCCCTTAAGCCTGAGTTTCTGATAGGGGAGAGGGAGAAGCTGGGTGAAGCTCGCATGGACCTTGGGGAGTCCGGGCTGGGGGACCGTTCATAAGAAGAGCCAGACAAGACCCTACTGTTCTTAGGTGCAGACATGATTAGGAAACCTGCAGCTCCCAGGGGCCCCTACTAATTTTCTAACTCGCAGAAAGAAGGAGTGTGTGTGCGTGTGTGTGCGTGCGTGTGTGTGTGTGTGTGTGTGTGTGTGTGTGTGCGGTGTGAGGTATGTGCCCCTTAAGAAAATGGAAATCAACCAACCAATGAGACAGACAGACAGACAGACAGACAGACAGACAGAGATTCACTTGCCCAAGTGTTCTGTCCTGTCCTCTGAATCCGCTTCCAAGTCGCAAGACGCTGTGAGCTCCAAGTCCACGCAGAGTCCGCCAAACGCTCCGGCCGCTGATCCGCTCCGCGAAGATCTGAGTACAGGCCAGCCAGGGTGGGTTTAAATAGCCTCGGGCGCAGCCTAGCAGCGGAAAGGGCGGAGCTTCACTCCTCCTTTCCATCAGTCACCCCCAACTTTCCCAGGCTACACCTCGTGGGAAACTGTTCTCCTGCTTTGATTTCATGCGCCACCTTTGGGACAATCTAAGAACTTACAAGTTTTCTTGGCCAGATATGTTAGGAATTGTATGCACTGAAACACTGAAAACCAACTAGTGGTTCTGTGGTTCCCACGTTGTGGTTTTGACACCAGCAGCATCCTTGCCACAATCAAAACCCGGAGATCCACAGATCTGCGTTTTAACAAGACCTCCCCCTGACCCTGATGCATGGCAGTTTAAGAAGTCTTTCCGTGTAAGCGAAAAGACTTTGAAGAAAAGGTGGAGATATGCGTTGTATAAACATTCTTCTGCTCTGGAACCACGTAGAGACTTGGGAGCCAGTTGGGTGGAGCATTCGTTGGATGAGGGTGCTCGGGTTAGGAATATCAAGGTGTGGCTCCAGATAATCCAATCATCTAATTAAGATTCCAGTTATGCTCATCTGTTTCAAAATTCCGTTTGGGTACATTCTTTTAGTCAGACTGAGAATGGCAAAGCCTCAACCCCAATTTCCAGGGAGGGTTGAGAGCCTCAGGTGGAGTTGATCACCAATAGCCTATGGTTTAACCCATCATGCCTATAGAATGAGGTCTCCATAAAAACCCAAAAGGACTGGGATCAGAGAGCTTCTGGATAACACTTCCTGGAAGGTAGTGCGCCCCTCCCCACATGCCGGGCCCCACATTAATTTCTGAACTTTTTGCAATGTCCGCTAAAATACAACGGCAACTGTAAGTGCTTCCCTGCGTGCTGTGAGCTCTTCCAGCAAATGAATGCAACTAAATCTGGGAGTGGTGGCAACCTGATTTATAGCCAGTTGCTGAGAAGCACAGGTAAAACCACGTAGGGCTTCCCATTGTTATTAGTGTGGGAGGCCTGTGTGGCGGAACCCGGCCCTTTGGAATCTAATGCTATGTCCCGGTAGGTAGCGTCACCATTGAATTAGAAGACACACATATGTTGAGAATAATCTTTCTGGTCATTTGCTGCATGTCTTATTTACAATATGTAATCAAATTCTTTATCCTGACCTTATGGCACCTGGGTTGAGAACCATGATTTGAACCAAACATTGGTCTGTCACGTTCTGAGTTTGAAACTTTAGTTTGCCTTTAGCGTTTTGCTATTGCTTTTTCGTTTTCTTTTGTTTCGTTTCGTTTCTAAGTTCTGGGGTATATGTGCAGGATGTGCAGATTTCTTACTAAGGTAAACGTGTGCCATGGTGGTTTGCTGCACCTGTCAACCCATCACCTAGGCATTAAGCCCAGCATGCAGTAGCTGTTCTTCTTAACGCTCTGCCCCCCGAAAGGCCCCAGTGTGTGTTGTTCCCCTTCCTGTGTCCATGTGATCTCCTTTTTCAGCTCCCATTATAAGTGAGAATGTGGCGTTTGGTTTTCTTTCCCTGAATTAGTTTGCTGAGGATAATGACCACACATCACCACTGTTTTTGTTTTTTTAGTATAAAGAGAAGTATTTTATTGAATAAGGTTTGCTCCCAGAAAAATAAGCTTAAATCTACAATGAATGCCAGACTCCACAGCAGAAAGCAATTTTCTCACTTTTCCACACACAATGGTTCCTACTAAGTGAAAAAAAGCCATCAAATTTCATTCACAAATGTACTACTCTGTCTCAAAACATCTCACATAATCATGCACTCGACTAAAGCCATTAGATCAGTTCTTCAGTCAGGTTAAAGAAGTATCCCTCTAATAACTGACTTTTATAATGGTATCAATATCCACTCCCAGTCAGTCTGCCGTGGTTAATGGTGTAGAGCATGACTGAATACAATGGAATTGATGACGCCCATATCCACGGACAAACCGTGACTTATGATTGTTTGATTTATGATTTTTCAACGTTATGATGGGTTTATTGGACTATTAGATGCGTTTCTGAGTTACACTGGGTTTATGAGTATGCGACCCTAGACTCCAGAAACAGCTGTATAAGGAAAAACAGGTGTACCTAATAAACATATGCTTAGTGACTTGGGATAAACCAATAGATGTTCACAACTGATGGAGAGCCGTGAAAGAGAGATAGCGGTAAATAGTTACAATAACACAATTTTCCTGCACCTGTCGTGGATTTCCCCAAAAAAATGCAGAATGTGGGATGCACCTAAGGCATATGAAAGAGAGAGGGCAGAAGGAGTAAGAGAGAAGTAGGAGGAAGGAAGGAAGGAAGGAAGGAAGGAAGGAAGGAAGGAAAGAAGGAAGGTAGGAAAGAAGGAAGGAAGGAAGGAAGGAAGGAAGGAAAGAAGGACGAAAGGAAGGAGAAAACACCCGGTGTTACTAAAACCCCCCCAAAAAATGGTTTCCCCCTGTGGGTAAGCCTACAATGTGGATGAATCTTGAAAATATTGTGCTACGTGTTATGTCAGTCATAACAGCTCACCTATTGTGCAATTCCGTTTATAGGAAATGTCTACAATATGGAAATCTATGCATATGGGATTGATGGCACTAGGTAGTTGCTACCTAGGGCTGAGGGTCAGGGAGAGGGTTTGAGACAGAATGAGGAGTGACTAATGTCTACAGGGTTTTTCTCTGGTCGGGGGTGATAAGACGTTCTACAATGGATTGCGAATTATAATTGAATGTGCACAACCACAGGTGTACTAAAAGCCACTCAATTCATGACTTTTAATGGGGGAATCTTAAGTGGCGCACTCTCATGGAGACCACGGCAGACATAGTGAGAGAGAAAAAGGTGAGTAAATATCTGAAACGGAGGCAGAAACAGAGAGAACGAAAAGCCCTGTGAAAGGAAGGGAGAGCGAAAAGGGAAAATGGTCCTATTTAGAAATGAGAGATGTGAAACTGGGGTTCACATCAACAGTGTCACTGCCAGGAAGGAGGGTCATGCTAGCCATGTCACCGGTAGTGTGGCCTGCAGGGACGCCGACCTGCTGGAGCGTCGTGCCAGCATGGGCTCTGGCAGCCACGTGGGCCAGCAGGAGGGACCCGCTGCACAGCTGTGGGGTGAGGATAGACTGGGTGGTGATATCGGCCATTACAGGGGCCTCTTCTGCTGGCAAGAGTGTGACAGTAGCAAGTAGATGGACAGGCCTGCGTGTGAGGACGGAATGCAGGAGGGGCTCTTGTGCGGCTGGGCGTGGGGCCCTCACGGGAACCGTGGAGAAATGGCCAGGTAACTGCGTCATGTGGGCTAGTAGATTGGCCAGGGCTTCGAACTGAAGGACAATAACGGGGAGTAGCGGTCAGGCCCTGGGAGTGTCTGAGTGTAAGTGGAGATGGGTTTGGGGTCACTGAGGGATGCGTGAGAGCCATCCCTGTGTAGGTACAGGTCATAGGGAGATAGTCTCGTGAGGCCTGTGAGTGTCTATGGTTGCCCTGGGTGCCTGGGGCTGACTGTGGCAGAAATCTGGGGAAGGCTGGAGAGAAGCTGGGAGGCCCAGGAGAGTCCCTTAAGGCAGGGGGTGAAGAGGTGAAAGAAATGGGGGAGGGTGGCAGTAAGGTCCGTGAGTTTGTAGATGATTCCTGGGTGCGGGAAGCTGACTCCAGGTGCAATCTGGAGATGGTTGGAGAGTAGCTGAGAGAGACAGAAGAGTCCCTGAGGGCTGGGGGTGAGAACATGAGGGAGACTGGGGAGTAAGTCAGTGAAATTCGTGAGTTCGGTGGTGTATCGTGGGTGCCTGGAACTGACTCCAGCTGGAATCTGGAGAAGTTTTGAGAGTAGCTGAAAGAGACACAAGAGTCCCTGTGGGCTGAGGGCAAAGACCTGAGAGAGACCAGGGAGGACCTCAGTGAAGTCTGTGAGTCTGTAGGTGATTCCGGAGTGTGGGAGGCTGACTCCCGCTGAAATCTGGGCGTGGTGGGAGAGTAGCTGGGACAGACAGGAGAGTCCCAGGGGGCTGGGGGTGAAGACATGAGAGAGACTGGGGAGTAACTCAGCGAAACTGCTGAGTTTGGTGGTGATACCTGGGTGCCTGGAACGGACTCCCGCTGAAATCTGGGCATGGATGGAGAGTAGCTGGGACACACAGGAGAGTCCCTGAGGGCTGGGGGTGAAGACATGAGAGAGACCGGGGAGTACCTCAGTGAAACTGGTGAGTTTGGTGGTGAGTCCGGGGTGCCTGGAACTGACCCCAGCTGAAATGTGGGCGTGGTTGGAGAGTAGCTGGGACAGACGGGAGAGTCCCTGAGGGATGGTGAAGACATGAGAGAGACTGGGGAGTAACGCAGTGAAATTGGTGAGTTTGATGGTGATTCCTGGGTGCCTGGAACTGACTCCCGCTGAAGTGTGGGCGTGGTTGGAGAGTAGCTGGGACACACAGGAGAGTCCCTGAGGGTTGGAGATAAAGACGTGCTAGAGACTGAGGAGTAACTGAGTGAAATTGGTGAGTTTGGTGGTGAGTCCGGGGTGCCTGGAACTGACTCCAGCTGAAATGTGGGCGTGGTTGGAGAGTAGCTGGGACAGACGGGAGAGTCCCTGAGGGATGGTGAAGACATGAGAGAGACTGGGGAGTAACGCAGTGAAATTGGTGAGTTTGATGGTGATTCCTGGGTGCCTGGGACTGACTCCCGCTGAAGTGTGGGCGTAGTTGGAGAGTAGCTGGGACAGACAGGCGAGTCATGGGTGGCTGGGGGTGAGCTGCTGGATGATGGCAGTAAGAACATATGGTATATTATTGATGAATGAGGTGACTGTGGAGAATCTCCAGAGGAGGACACGGGAGAACACAATGACATGAGTGACTGTCCTGCTTGGTTAGGAAAGGGAAACGTAAAGTTGTGGAGTTCTGTTGATGATGGATATGAGAGTGGTGAAGCCCTGCGGGGTGATGTAGAGTACTTCCACATCCCTGGTGAGGAGCTGCCCCTTGGGTCTGAGTTTCTGGGAGGGGAGAGGGAGAAGCTGGGTGAGGCAGGCATGAATCTTGAGGAGTCAGGGCTGGGGGACCGCTCATATTCTCCCGAGACATGTGAGTATCTGGGGGACTCCTGGGTGCATGGGGCTGACTCCCGCAGGAACCTGGGGATGGCTGGAGAGTAACTGGGAGCCACAGGAGAGTCCCTGAGGCCTGGGGGTGAAGAGATGAAAGACACAGGGGTGGAGCACCGTGAGGCTCGTGAGTTTGTAGGTGATTCCTGGGTGTGGGGGCTGACTCCAGCTGAAATCTGGGGTTGTTTGGAGAGTAGCTGGGAGACACAGGAGACCCCCCGAGAGCTGGGGGTGAGCTGCTGGGTGATGGCAGTAAGAACATGTGGTATATTATTGATGAACGTGGGGACTCTGAGGAATCCTCAGAGGAGGACACGGGAGAGCCCAATGGCTTCATTGATTGCCCATCACGGTGAGGACAGGGAAATGGGAGCTTGTGGGATTCTGGTGATGACAGAGGTGAGTGTGGTGAAGCCCTAGGGGATGGTGAATGGTAGCTCCGGATCCCTGGTGAGGAGCTTCCCCTTAAGCCTGAGTTTCTGATAGGGGAGAGGGAGAAGCTGGGTGAAGCTCGCATGGACCTTGGGGAGTCCGGGCTGGGGGACCGTTCATAAGAAGAGCCAGACAAGACCCTACTGTTCTTAGGTGCAGACATGATTAGGAAACCTGCAGCTCCCAGGGGCCCCTACTAATTTTCTAACTCGCAGAAAGAAGGAGTGTGTGTGCGTGTGTGTGCGTGCGTGTGTGTGTGTGTGTGTGTGTGTGTGTGTGTGCGGTGTGAGGTATGTGCCCCTTAAGAAAATGGAAATCAACCAACCAATGAGACAGACAGACAGACAGACAGACAGACAGACAGAGATTCACTTGCCCAAGTGTTCTGTCCTGTCCTCTGAATCCGCTTCCAAGTCGCAAGACGCTGTGAGCTCCAAGTCCACGCAGAGTCCGCCAAACGCTCCGGCCGCTGATCCGCTCCGCGAAGATCTGAGTACAGGCCAGCCAGGGTGGGTTTAAATAGCCTCGGGCGCAGCCTAGCAGCGGAAAGGGCGGAGCTTCACTCCTCCTTTCCATCAGTCACCCCCAACTTTCCCAGGCTACACCTCGTGGGAAACTGTTCTCCTGCTTTGATTTCATGCGCCACCTTTGGGACAATCTAAGAACTTACAAGTTTTCTTGGCCAGATATGTTAGGAATTGTATGCACTGAAACACTGAAAACCAACTAGTGGTTCTGTGGTTCCCACGTTGTGGTTTTGACACCAGCAGCATCCTTGCCACAATCAAAACCCGGAGATCCACAGATCTGCGTTTTAACAAGACCTCCCCCTGACCCTGATGCATGGCAGTTTAAGAAGTCTTTCCGTGTAAGCGAAAAGACTTTGAAGAAAAGGTGGAGATATGCGTTGTATAAACATTCTTCTGCTCTGGAACCACGTAGAGACTTGGGAGCCAGTTGGGTGGAGCATTCGTTGGATGAGGGTGCTCGGGTTAGGAATATCAAGGTGTGGCTCCAGATAATCCAATCATCTAATTAAGATTCCAGTTATGCTCATCTGTTTCAAAATTCCGTTTGGGTACATTCTTTTAGTCAGACTGAGAATGGCAAAGCCTCAACCCCAATTTCCAGGGAGGGTTGAGAGCCTCAGGTGGAGTTGATCACCAATAGCCTATGGTTTAACCCATCATGCCTATAGAATGAGGTCTCCATAAAAACCCAAAAGGACTGGGATCAGAGAGCTTCTGGATAACACTTCCTGGAAGGTAGTGCGCCCCTCCCCACATGCCGGGCCCCACATTAATTTCTGAACTTTTTGCAATGTCCGCTAAAATACAACGGCAACTGTAAGTGCTTCCCTGCGTGCTGTGAGCTCTTCCAGCAAATGAATGCAACTAAATCTGGGAGTGGTGGCAACCTGATTTATAGCCAGTTGCTGAGAAGCACAGGTAAAACCACGTAGGGCTTCCCATTGTTATTAGTGTGGGAGGCCTGTGTGGCGGAACCCGGCCCTTTGGAATCTAATGCTATGTCCCGGTAGGTAGCGTCACCATTGAATTAGAAGACACACATATGTTGAGAATAATCTTTCTGGTCATTTGCTGCATGTCTTATTTACAATATGTAATCAAATTCTTTATCCTGACCTTATGGCACCTGGGTTGAGAACCATGATTTGAACCAAACATTGGTCTGTCACGTTCTGAGTTTGAAACTTTAGTTTGCCTTTAGCGTTTTGCTATTGCTTTTTCGTTTTCTTTTGTTTCGTTTCGTTTCTAAGTTCTGGGGTATATGTGCAGGATGTGCAGATTTCTTACTAAGGTAAACGTGTGCCATGGTGGTTTGCTGCACCTGTCAACCCATCACCTAGGCATTAAGCCCAGCATGCAGTAGCTGTTCTTCTTAACGCTCTGCCCCCCGAAAGGCCCCAGTGTGTGTTGTTCCCCTTCCTGTGTCCATGTGATCTCCTTTTTCAGCTCCCATTATAAGTGAGAATGTGGCGTTTGGTTTTCTTTCCCTGAATTAGTTTGCTGAGGATAATGACCACACATCACCACTGTTTTTGTTTTTTTAGTATAAAGAGAAGTATTTTATTGAATAAGGTTTGCTCCCAGAAAAATAAGCTTAAATCTACAATGAATGCCAGACTCTACAGCAGAAAGCAATTTTCTCACTTTTCCACACACAATGGTTCCTACTAAGTGAAAAAAAGCCATAAAATTTCATTCACAAATGTACTACTCTGTCTCAAAACATCTCACATAATCATGCACTCGACTAAAGCCATTAGATCAGTTCTTCAGTCAGGTTAAAGAAGTATCCCTCTAATAACTGACTTTTATAATGGTATCAATATCCACTCCCAGTCAGTCTGCCGTGGTTAATGGTGTACAGCCTGACTGAATACAATGGAATTGATGACGCCCATATCCACGGACAAACCGTGACTTATGATGGTTTGATTTATGATTTTTCAACGTTATGATGGGTTTATTGGACTATTAGATGCGTTTCTGAGTTACACTGGGCTTATGAGTATGCGACCCTAGACTCCAGAAACAGCTGTATAAGGAAAAACAGGTGTACCTAATAAACATATGCTTAGTGACTTGGGATAAACCAATAGATGTTCACAACTGATGGAGAGCCGTGAAAGAGAGATAGCGGTAAATAGTTACAATAACACAATTTTCCTGCACCTGTCGTGGATTTCCCCCAAAAAATGCAGAATGTGGGATGCACCTAAGGCATATGAAAGAGAGAGGGCAGAAGGAGTAAGAGAGAAGTAGGAGGAAGGAAGGAAGGAAGGAAGGAAGGAAGGAAGGAAAGAAGGAAGGTAGGAAAGAAGGAAGGAAGGAAGGAAGGAAGGAAAGAAGGACGAAAGGAAGGAGAAAACACCCGGTGTTACTAAAACCCCCCAAAAAAATGGTTTCCCCCTGTGGGTAAGCCTACAATGTGGATGAATCTTGAAAATATTGTGCTACGTGTTATGTCAGTCATAACAGCTCACCTATTGTGCAATTCCGTTTATAGGAAATGTCTACAATATGGAAATCGATGCATATGGGATTGATGGCACTAGGTAGTTGCTACCTAGGGCTGAGGGTCAGGGAGAGGGTTTGAGACAGAATGAGGAGTGACTAATGTCTACAGGGTTTTTCTCTGGTCGGGGGTGATAAGACGTTCTACAATGGATTGCGAATTATAATTGAATGTGCACAACCACAGGTGTACTAAAAGCCACTCAATTCATGACTTTTAATGGGGGAATCTTAAGTGGCGCACTCTCATGGAGACCACGGCAGACATAGTGAGAGAGAAAAAGGTGAGTAAATATCTGAAACGGAGGCAGAAACAGAGAGAACGAAAAGCCCTGTGAAAGGAAGGGAGAGCGAAAAGGGAAAATGGTCCTATTGAGAAATGACAGATGTGAAACTGGGGTTCACATCAACAGTGTCACTGCCAGGAAGGAGGGTCATGCTAGCCATGTCACCGGTAGTGTGTCCCGCAGGGACGCCGACCTGCTGGAGCGTCATGCCAGCATGGGCTCTGGCAGCCACGTGGGCCAGCAGGAGGGACCCGCTGCACAGCTGTGGGGTGAGGATAGACTGGGTGGTGATATCGGCCATTACAGGGGCCTCTTCTGCTGGCAAGAGTGTGACAGTAGCAAGTAGATGGACAGGCCTGCGTGTGAGGACAGAATGCAGGAGGGGCTCTTGTGCGGCTGGGCGTGGGGCCCTCACGGGAACCGTGGAGAAATGGCCAGGTAACTGCGTCATGTGGGCTAGTAGATTGGCCAGGGCTTCGAACTGAAGGACAATAACGGGGAGTAGCGGTCAGGCCCTGGGAGTGTCTGAGTGTAAGTGGAGATGGGTTTGGGGTCACTGAGGGATGCGTGAGAGCCATCCCTGTGTAGGTACAGGTCATAGGGAGATAGTCTCGTGAGGCCTGTGAGTGTCTATGGTTGCCCTGGGTGCCTGGGGCTGACTGTGGCAGAAATCTGGGGAAGGCTGGAGAGAAGCTGGGAGGCCCAGGAGAGTCCCTTAAGGCAGGGGGTGAAGAGGTGAAAGAAATGGGGGAGGGTGGCAGTAAGGTCCGTGAGTTTGTAGATGATTCCTGGGTGCGGGAAGCTGACTCCAGGTGCAATCTGGAGATGGTTGGAGAGTAGCTGAGAGAGACAGAAGAGTCCCTGAGGGCTGGGGGTGAGAACATGAGGGAGACTGGGGAGTAAGTCAGTGAAATTCGTGAGTTCGGTGGTGTATCGTGGGTGCCTGGAACTGACTCCAGCTGGAATCTGGAGAAGTTTTGAGAGTAGCTGAAAGAGACACAAGAGTCCCTGTGGGCTGAGGGCAAAGACCTGAGAGAGACCAGGGAGGACCTCAGTGAAGTCTGTGAGTCTGTAGGTGATTCCGGAGTGTGGGAGGCTGACTCCCGCTGAAATCTGGGCGTGGTGGGAGAGTAGCTGGGACAGACAGGAGAGTCCCAGGGGGCTGGGGGTGAAGACATGAGAGAGACTGGGGAGTAACTCAGCGAAACTGCTGAGTTTGGTGGTGATACCTGGGTGCCTGGAACGGACTCCCGCTGAAATCTGGGCATGGATGGAGAGTAGCTGGGACACACAGGAGAGTCCCTGAGGGCTGGGGGTGAAGACATGAGAGAGACCGGGGAGTACCTCAGTGAAACTGGTGAGTTTGGTGGTGACTCCGGGGTGCCTGGAACTGACCCCAGCTGAAATGTGGGCGTGGTTGGAGAGTAGCTGGGACAGACGGGAGAGTCCCTGAGGGATGGTGAAGACATGAGAGAGACTGGGGAGTAACGCAGTGAAATTGGTGAGTTTGATGGTGATTCCTGGGTGCCTGGAACTGACTCCTGCTGAAGTGTGGGCGTGGTTGGAGAGTAGCTGGGACACACAGGAGAGTCCCTGAGGGTTGGAGATAAAGACGTGCTAGAGACTGAGGAGTAACTGAGTGAAATTGGTGAGTTTGGTGGTGAGTCCGTGGTGCCTGGAACTGACTCCAGCTGAAATGTGGGCGTGGTTGGAGAGTAGCTGGGACAGACGGGAGAGTCCCTGAGGGATGGTGAAGACATGAGAGAGACTGGGGAGTAACGCAGTGAAATTGGTGAGTTTGATGGTGATTCCTGGGTGCCTGGGACTGACTCCCGCTGAAGTGTGGGCGTAGTTGGAGAGTAGCTGGGACAGACAGGCGAGTCATGGGTGGCTGGGGGTGAGCTGCTGGATGATGGCAGTAAGAACATATGGTATATTATTGATGAATGAGGTGACTGTGGAGAATCTCCAGAGGAGGACACGGGAGAACACAATGACATGAGTGACTGTCCTGCTTGGTTAGGAAAGGGAAACGTAAAGTTGTGGAGTTCTGTTGATGATGGATGTGAGAGTGGTGAAGCCCTGCGGGGTGATGTAGAGTACTTCCACATCCCTGGTGAGGAGCTGCCCCTTGGGTCTGAGTTTCTGGGAGGGGAGAGGGAGAAGCTGGGTGAGGCAGGCATGAATCTTGAGGAGTCAAGGCTGGGGGACCGCTCATATTCTCCCGAGACATGTGAGTCTCTGGGGGACTCCTGGGTGCATGGGGCTGACTCCCGCAGGAACCTGGGGATGGCTGGAGAGTAACTGGGAGCCACAGGAGAGTCCCTGAGGCCTGGGGGTGAAGAGATGAAAGACACAGGGGTGGAGCACCGTGAGGCTCGTGAGTTTGTAGGTGATTCCTGGGTGTGGGGGCTGACTCCAGCTGAAATCTGGGGTTGTTTGGAGAGTAGCTGGGAGACACAGGAGACCCCCCGAGAGCTGGGGGTGAGCTGCTGGGTGATGGCAGTAAGAACATGTGGTATGTCATTGATGAACGTGGGGACTCTGAGGAATCCTCAGAGGAGGACACGGGAGAGCCCAATGGCTTCATTGATTGCCCATCACGGTGAGGACAGGGAAATGGGAGCTTGTGGGATTCTGGTGATGACAGAGGTGAGTGTGGTGAAGCCCTAGGTGATGGTGAATGGTAGCTCCGGATCCCTGGTGAGGAGCTTCCCCTTAAGCCTGAGTTTCTGATAGGGGAGAGGGAGAAGCTGGGTGAAGCTCGCATGGACCTTGGGGAGTCCGGGCTGGGGGACCGTTCATAAGAAGAGCCAGACAAGACCCTACTGTTCTTAGGTGCAGACATGATTAGGAAACCTGCAGCTCCCAGGGACCCCTACTAATTTTCTAACTCGCAGAAAGAAGGAGTGTGTGTGCGTGTGTGTGTGTGCGTTTGTGTGTGTGTGTGTGCGGTGTGAGGTATGTGCCCCTTAAGAAAATGGAAATCAACCAACCAATGAGACAGACAGACAGACAGACAGACAGAGATTCACTTGCCCAAGTGTTCTGTCCTGTCCTCTGAATCCGCTTCCAAGTCGCAAGACGCTGTGAGCTCCAAGTCCACGCAGAGTCCGCCAAACGCTCCGGCCGCTGATCCGCTCCGCGAAGATCTGAGTACAGGCCAGCCAGGGTGGGTTTAAATAGCCTCGGGCGCAGCCTAGCAGCGGAAAGGGCGGAGCTTCACTCCTCCTTTCCATCAGTCACCCCCAACTTTCCCAGGCTACACCTCGTGGGAAACTGTTCTCCTGCTTTGATTTCATGCGTCACCTTTGGGACAATCTAAGAACTTACAAGTTTTCTTGGCCAGATATGTTAGGAATTGTATGCACTGAAACACTGAAAACCAACTAGTGGTTCTGTGGTTCCCACGTTGTGGTTTTGACACCAGCAGCATCCTTGCCACAATCAAAACCCGGAGATCCACAGATCTGCGTTGTAACAAGACCTCCCCCTGACCCTGATGCATGGCAGTTTAAGAAGTCTTTCCGTGTAAGCGAAAAGACTTTGAAGAAAAGGTGGAGATATGCGTTGTATAAACATTCTTCTGCTCTGGAACCACGTAGAGACTTGGGAGCCAGTTGGGTGGAGCATTCGTTGGATGAGGGTGCTCGGGTTAGGAATATCAAGGTGTGGCTCCAGATAATCCAATCATCTAATTAAGATTCCAGTTATGCTCATCTGTTTCAAAATTCCGTTTGGGTAAATTCTTTTAGTCAGACTGAGAATGGCAAAGCCTCAACCCCAATTTCCAGGGAGGGTTGAGAGCCTCAGGTGGAGTTGATCACCAATAGCCTATGGTTTAACCCATCATGCCTATAGAATGAGGTCTCCATAAAAACCCAAAAGGACTGGGATCAGAGAGCTTCTGGATAACACTTCCTGGAAGGTAGTGCGCCCCTCCCCACATGCCGGGCCCCACATTAATTTCTGAACTTTTTGCAATGTCCGCTAAAATACAACGGCAACTGTAAGTGCTTCCCTGCGTGCTGTGAGCTCTTCCAGCAAATGAATGCAACTAAATCTGGGAGTGGTGGCAACCTGATTTATAGCCAGTTGCTGAGAAGCACAGGTAAAACCACGTAGGGCTTCCCATTGTTATTAGTGTGGGAGGCCTGTGTGGCGGGACCCGGCCCTTTGGAATCTAATGCTATGTCCCGGTAGGTAGCGTCACCATTGAATTAGAAGACACACATATGTTGAGAATAATCTTTCTGGTCATTTGCTGCATGTCTTATTTACAATATGTAATCAAATTCTTTATCCTGACCTTATGGCACCTGGGTTGAGAACCATGATTTGAACCAAACATTGGTCTGTCACGTTCTGAGTTTGAAACTTTAGTTTGCCTTTAGCGTTTTGCTATTGCTTTTTCGTTTTCTTTTGTTTCGTTTCGTTTCTAAGTTCTGGGGTATATGTGCAGGATGTGCAGATTTCTTACCAAGGTAAACGTGTGCCATGGTGGTTTGCTGCACCTGTCAACCCATCACCTAGGCATTAAGCCCAGCATGCAGTAGCTGTTCTTCTTAACGCTCTGCCCCCCGAAAGGCCCCAGTGTGTGTTGTTCCCCTTCCTGTGTCCATGTGATCTCCTTTTTCAGCTCCCATTATAAGTGAGAATGTGGCGTTTGGTTTTCTTTCCCTGGATTAGTTTGCTGAGGATAATGACCACACATCACCACTGTTTTTGTTTTTTAGTATAAAGAGTAGTATTTTATTGAATAAGATTTGCTCCCAGAAAAATAAGCTTAAATCTACAATGAATGCCAGACTCCACAGCAGAAAGCAATTTTCTCACTTTTCCACACACAATGGTTCCTACTAAGTGAAAAAAAGCCATCAAATTTCATTCACAAATGTACTACTCTGTCTCAAAACATCTCACATAATCATGCACTCGACTAAAGCCATTAGATCAGTTCTTCAGTCAGGTTAAAGAAGTATCCCTCTAATAACTGACTTTTATAATGGTATCAATATCCACTCCCAGTCAGTCTGCCGTGGTTAATGGTGTACAGCATGACTGAATACAATGGAATTGATGACGCCCATATCCACGGACAAACCGTCACTTATGATGGTTTGATTTATGATTTTTCAACGTTATGATGGGTTTATTGGACTATTAGATGCGTTTCTGAGTTACACTGGGTTTATGAGTATGCGACCCTAGACTCCAGAAACAGCTGTATAAGGAAAAGCAGGTGTACCTAATAAACATATGCTTAGTGACTTGGGATAAACCAATAGATGTTCACAACTGATGGAGAGCCGTGAAAGAGAGATAGCGGTAAATAGTTACAATAACACAATTTTCCTGCACCTGTCGTGGATTTCCCCAAAAAAATGCAGAATGTGGGATGCACCTAAGGCATATGAAAGAGAGAGGGCAGAAGGAGTAAGAGAGAAGTAGGAGGAAGGAAGGAAGGAAGGAAGGAAGGAAGGAAGGAAGGAAAGAAGGAAGGTAGGAAAGAAGGAAGGAAGGAAGGAAGGAAAGAAGGACGAAAGGAAGGAGAAAACACCCGGTGTTACTAAAACCCCCCAAAAAAATGGTTTCCCCCTGTGGGTAAGCCTACAATGTGGATGAATCTTGAAAATATTGTGCTACGTGTTATGTCAGTCATAACAGCTCACCTATTGTGCAATTCCGTTTATAGGAAATGTCTACAATATGGAAATCTATGCATATGGGATTGATGGCACTAGGTAGTTGCTACCTAGGGCTGAGGGTCAGGGAGAGGGTTTGAGACAGAATGAGGAGTGACTAATGTCTACAGGGTTTTTCTCTGGTCGGGGGTGATAAGACGTTCTACAATGGATTGCGAATTATAATTGAATGTGCACAACCACAGGTGTACTAAAAGCCACTCAATTCATGACTTTTAATGGGGGAATCTTATGTGGCGCACTCTCATGGAGACCACGGCAGACATAGTGAGAGAGAAAAAGGTGAGTAAATATCTGAAACGGAGGCAGAAACAGAGAGAACGAAAAGCCCTGTGAAAGGAAGGGAGAGCGAAAAGGGAAAATGGTCCTATTGAGAAATGACAGATGTGAAACTGGGGTTCACATCAACAGTGTCACTGCCAGGAAGGAGGGTCATGCTAGCCATGTCACCGGTAGTGTGGCCCGCAGGGACGCCGACCTGCTGGAGCGTCGTGCCAGCATGGGCTCTGGCAGCCACGTGGGCCAGCAGGAGGGACCCGCTGCACAGCTGTGGGGTGAGGATAGACTGGGTGGTGATATCGGCCATTACAGGGGCCTCTTCTGCTGGCAAGAGTGTGACAGTAGCAAGTAGATGGACAGGCCTGCGTGTGAGGACGGAATGCAGGAGGGGCTCTTGTGCGGCTGGGCGTGGGGCCCTCACGGGAACCGTGGAGAAATGGCCAGGTAACTGCGTCATGTGGGCTAGTAGATTGGCCAGGGCTTCGAACTGAAGGACAATAACGGGGAGTAGCGGTCAGGCCCTGGGAGTGTCTGAATGTAAGTGGAGATGGGTTTGGGGTCACTGAGGGATGCGTGAGAGCCATCCCTGTGTAGGTACAGGTCATAGGGAGATAGTCTCGTGAGGCCTGTGAGTGTCTATGGTTGCCCTGGGTGCCTGGGGCTGACTGTGGCAGAAATCTGGGGAAGGCTGGAGAGAAGCTGGGAGGCCCAGGAGAGTCCCTTAAGGCAGGGGGTGAAGAGGTGAAAGAAATGGGGGAGGGTGGCAGTAAGGTCCGTGAGTTTGTAGATGATTCCTGGGTGCGGGAAGCTGACTCCAGGTGCAATCTGGAGATGGTTGGAGAGTAGCTGAGAGAGACAGAAGAGTCCCTGAGGGCTGGGGGTGAGAACATGAGGGAGACTGGGGAGTAAGTCAGTGAAATTCGTGAGTTCGGTGGTGTATCGTGGGTGCCTGGAACTGACTCCAGCTGGAATCTGGAGAAGTTTTGAGAGTAGCTGAAAGAGACACAAGAGTCCCTGTGGGCTGAGGGCAAAGACCTGAGAGAGACCAGGGAGGACCTCAGTGAAGTCTGTGAGTCTGTAGGTGATTCCGGAGTGTGGGAGGCTGACTCCCGCTGAAATCTGGGCGTGGTGGGAGAGTAGCTGGGACAGACAGGAGAGTCCCAGGGGGCTGGGGGTGAAGACATGAGAGAGACTGGGGAGTAACTCAGCGAAACTGCTGAGTTTGGTGGTGATACCTGGGTGCCTGGAACGGACTCCCGCTGAAATCTGGGCATGGATGGAGAGTAGCTGGGACACACAGGAGAGTCCCTGAGGGCTGCGGGTGAAGACATGAGAGAGACCGGGGAGTACCTCAGTGAAACTGGTGAGTTTGGTGGTGAGTCCGGGGTGCCTGGAACTGACCCCAGCTGAAATGTGGGCGTGGTTGGAGAGTAGCTGGGACAGACGGGAGAGTCCCTGAGGGATGGTGAAGACATGAGAGAGACTGGGGAGTAACGCAGTGAAATTGGTGAGTTTGATGGTGATTCCTGGGTGCCTGGAACTGACTCCCGCTGAAGTGTGGGCGTGGTTGGAGAGTAGCTGGGACACACAGGAGAGTCCCTGAGGGTTGGAGATAAAGACGTGCTAGAGACTGAGGAGTAACTGAGTGAAATTGGTGAGTTTGGTGGTGAGTCCGGGGTGCCTGGAACTGACCCCAGCTGAAATGTGGGCGTGGTTGGAGAGTAGCTGGGACAGACGGGAGAGTCCCTGAGGGATGGTGAAGACATGAGAGAGACTGGGGAGTAACGCAGTGAAATTGGTGAGTTTGATGGTGATTCCTGGGTGCCTGGGACTGACTCCCGCTGAAGTGTGGGCGTGGTTGGAGAGTAGCTGGGACAGACAGGCGAGTCCCTGAGGGTTGGAGATAAAGACGTGCTAGAGACTGAGGAGGAACTGAGTGAAATTGGTGAGTTTGGTGGTGAGTCCGGGGTGCCTGGAACTGACTCCAGCTGAAATGTGGGCGTGGTTGGAGAGTAGCTGGGACAGACGGGAGAGTCCCTGAGGGATGGTGAAGACATGAGAGAGACTGGGGAGTAACGCAGTGAAATTGGTGAGTTTGGTGGTGATTTCTGGGTGCCTGCAACGAACTCCCGCTGAAGTGTGGGCGTGTTTGGAGAGTAGCTGGGACAGACAGGCGAGTCCCTGAGGGTTGGAGATAAAGACGTGCTGGAGACTGGGGAGTAACTCAGTGAAAGTGGTGGGCTTGGTGGTGATCCGTGGGTTCCTGGAACTGACCCGCGCTGAAATGTGGGCGTGGTTGGAGAGTAGCTGGGACAGACTGGAGGGTCCGTAAGGGCTGGGGGTGAAGACGTGAGAGAGACTGGCGAGGATCCCACTGAGGCCTGTGAGTTTGTAGGTGTTTCTGGGGTGTGGGTTAGAGACTGCCGCTGAAATCTGGGCGTAGTTGGAGAGTAGCTGGGACAGACAGGCGAGTCATGGGTGGCTGGGGGTGAGCTGCTGGATGATGGCAGTAAGAACATATGGTATATTATTGATGAATGAGGTGACTGTGGAGAATCTCCAGAGGAGGACACGGGAGAACACAATGACATGAGTGACTGTCCTGCTTGGTTAGGAAAGGGAAACGTAAAGTTGTGGAGTTCTGTTGATGATGGATATGAGAGTGGTGAAGCCCTGCGGGGTGATGTAGAGTACTTCCACATCCCTGGTGAGGAGCTGCCCCTTGGGTCTGAGTTTCTGGGAGGGGAGAGGGAGAAGCTGGGTGAGGCAGGCATGAATCTTGAGGAGTCAGGGCTGGGGGACCGCTCATATTCTCCCGAGACATGTGAGTATCTGGGGGACTCCTGGGTGCATGGGGCTGACTCCCGCAGGAACCTGGGGATGGCTGGAGAGTAACTGGGAGCCACAGGAGAGTCCCTGAGGCCTGGGGGTGAAGAGATGAAAGACACAGGGGTGGAGCACCGTGAGGCTCGTGAGTTTGTAGGTGATTCCTGGGTGTGGGGGCTGACTCCAGCTGAAATCTGGGGTTGTTTGGAGAGTAGCTGGGAGACACAGGAGACCCCCCGAGAGCTGGGGGTGAGCTGCTGGGTGATGGCAGTAAGAACATGTGGTATATCATTGATGAACGTGGGGACTCTGAGGAATCCTCAGAGGAGGACACGGGAGAGCCCAATGGCTTCATTGATTGCCCATCACGGTGAGGACAGGGAAATGGGAGCTTGTGGGATTCTGGTGATGACAGAGGTGAGTGTGGTGAAGCCCTAGGTGATGGTGAATGGTAGCTCCGGATCCCTGGTGAGGAGCTTCCCCTTAAGCCTGAGTTTCTGATAGGGGAGAGGGAGAAGCTGGGTGAAGCTCGCATGGACCTTGGGGAGTCCGGGCTGGGGGACCGTTCATAAGAAGAGCCAGACAAGACCCTACTGTTCTTAGGTGCAGACATGATTAGGAAACCTGCAGCTCCCAGGGACCCCTACTAATTTTCTAACTCGCAGAAAGAAGGAGTGTGTGTGCGTGTGTGTGTGTGCGTTTGTGTGTGTGTGTGTGCGGTGTGAGGTATGTGCCCCTTAAGAAAATGGAAATCAACCAACCAATGAGACAGACAGACAGACAGACAGACAGAGATTCACTTGCCCAAGTGTTCTGTCCTGTCCTCTGAATCCGCTTCCAAGTCGCAAGACGCTGTGAGCTCCAAGTCCACGCAGAGTCCGCCAAACGCTCCGGCCGCTGATCCGCTCCGCGAAGATCTGAGTACAGGCCAGCCAGGGTGGGTTTAAATAGCCTCGGGCGCAGCCTAGCAGCGGAAAGGGCGGAGCTTCACTCCTCCTTTCCATCAGTCACCCCCAACTTTCCCAGGCTACACCTCGTGGGAAACTGTTCTCCTGCTTTGATTTCATGCGCCACCTTTGGGACAATCTAAGAACTTACAAGTTTTCTTGGCCAGATATGTTAGGAATTGTATGCACTGAAACACTGAAAACCAACTAGTGGTTCTGTGGTTCCCACGTTGTGGTTTTGACACCAGCAGCATCCTTGCCACAATCAAAACCCGGAGATCCACAGATCTGCGTTGTAACAAGACCTCCCCCTGACCCTGATGCATGGCAGTTTAAGAAGTCTTTCCGTGTAAGCGAAAAGACTTTGAAGAAAAGGTGGAGATATGCGTTGTATAAGCATTCTTCTGCTCTGGAACCACGTAGAGACTTGGGAGCCAGTTGGGTGGAGCATTCGTTGGATGAGGGTGCTCGGGTTAGGAATATCAAGGTGTGGCTCCAGATAATCCAATCATCTAATTAAGATTCCAGTTATGCTCATCTGTTTCAAAATTCCGTTTGGGTAAATTCTTTTAGTCAGACTGAGAATGGCAAAGCCTCAACCCCAATTTCCAGGGAGGGTTGAGAGCCTCAGGTGGAGTTGATCACCAACAGCCTATGGTTTAACCCATCATGCCTATAGAATGAGGTCTCCATAAAAACCCAAAAGGACTGGGATCAGAGAGCTTCTGGATAACACTTCCTGGAAGGTAGTGCGCCCCTCCCCACATGCCGGGCCCCACATTAATTTCTGAACTTTTTGCAATGTCCGCTAAAATACAACGGCAACTGTAAGTGCTTCCCTGCGTGCTGTGAGCTCTTCCAGCAAATGAATGCAACTAAATCTGGGAGTGGTGGCAACCTGATTTATAGCCAGTTGCTGAGAAGCACAGGTAAAACCACGTTTTACAATGCTTCCCATTGTTATTAGTGCGGGAGGCCTGTGTGGCGGGACCCGGCCCTTTGGAATCTAATGCTATGTCCCGGTAGGTAGCGTCACCATTGAATTAGAAGACACACATATGTTGAGAATAATCTTTCTGGTCATTTGCTGCATGTCTTATTTACAATATGTAATCAAATTCTTTATCCTGACCTTATGGCACCTGGGTTGAGAACCATGATTTGAACCAAACATTGGTCTGTCACGTTCTGAGTTTGAAACTTTAGTTTGCCTTTAGCGTTTTGCTATTGCTTTTTCGTTTACTTTTGTTTCGTTTCGTTTCTAAGTTCTGGGGTATATGTGCAGGATGTGCAGATTTGTTACTAAGGTAAACGTGTGCCATGGTGGTTTGCTGCACCTGTCAACCCATCACCTAGGCATTAAGCCCAGCATGCAGTAGCTGTTCTTCTTAACGCTCTGCCCCCCGAAAGGCCCCAGTGTGTGTTGTTCCCCTTCCTGTGTCCATGTGATCTCCTTTTTCAGCTCCCATTATAAGTGAGAATGTGGCGTTTGGTTTTCTTTCCCTGGATTAGTTTGCTGAGGATAATGACCACACATCACCACTGTTTTTGTTTTTTAGTATAAAGAGTAGTATTTTATTGAATAAGATTTGCTCCCAGAAAAATAAGCTTAAATCTACAATGAATGCCAGACTCTACAGCAGAAAGCAATTCTCTCACTTTTCCACACACAATGGTTCCTACTAAGTGAAAAAAAGCCATCAAATTTCATTCACAAATGTACTACTCTGTCTCAAAACATCTCACATAATCATGCACTCGACTAAAGCCATTAGATCAGTTCTTCAGTCAGGTTAAAGAAGTATCCCTCTAATAACTGACTTTTATAATGGTATCAATATCCACTCCCAGTCAGTCTGCCGTGGTTAATGGTGTACAGCATGACTGAATACAATGGAATTGATGACGCCCATATCCACGGACAAACCGTGACTTATGATGGTTTGATTTATGATTTTTCAACGTTATGATGGGTTTATTGGACTATTAGATGCGTTTCTGAGTTACACTGGGTTTATGAGTATGCGACCCTAGACTCCAGAAACAGCTGTATAAGGAAAAACAGGTGTACCTAATAAACATATGCTTAGTGACTTGGGATAAACCAATAGATGTTCACAACTGATGGGGAGCCGTGAAAGAGAGATAGCGGTAAATAGTTACAATAACACAATTTTCCTGCACCTGTCGTGGATTTCCCCAAAAAAATGCAGAATGTGGGATGCACCTAAGGCATATGAAAGAGAGAGGGCAGAAGGAGTAAGAGAGAAGTAGGAGGAAGGAAGGAAGGAAGGAAGCAAGGAAGGAAGGAAAGAAGGAAGGTAGGAAAGAAGGAAGGAAGGAAGGAAGGAAGGAAAGAAGGACGAAAGGAAGGAGAAAACACCCGGTGTTACTAAAACCCCCCCAAAAAAATGGTTTCCCCCTGTGGGTAAGCCTACAATGTGGATGAATCTTGAAAATATTGTGCTACGTGTTATGTCAGTCATAACAGCTCACCTATTGTGCAATTCCGTTTATAGGAAATGTCTACAATATGGAAATCTATGCATATGGGATTGATGGCACTAGGTAGTTGCTACCTAGGGCTGAGGGTCAGGGAGAGGGTTTGAGACAGAATGAGGAGTGACTAATGTCTACAGGGTTTTTCTCTGGTCGGGGGTGATATGACGTTCTACAATGGATTGCGAATTATAATTGAATGTGCACAACCACAGGTGTACTAAAAGCCACTCAATTCATGACTTTTAATGGGGGAATCTTAAGTGGCGCACTCTCATGGAGACCACGGCAGACATAGTGAGAGAGAAAAAGGTGAGTAAATATCTGAAACGGAGGCAGAAACAGAGAGAACGAAAAGCCCTGTGAAAGGAAGGGAGAGCGAAAAGGGAAAATGGTCCTGTTTAGAAATGACAGATGTGAAACTGGGGTTCACATCAACAGTGTCACTGCCAGGAAGGAGGGTCATGCTAGCCATGTCACCGGTAGTGTGTCCCGCAGGGACGCCGACCTGCTGGAGCGTCGTGCCAGCATGGGCTCTGGCAGCCACGTGGGCCAGCAGGAGGGACCCGCTGCACAGCTGTGGGGTGAGGATAGACTGGGTGGTGATATCGGCCATTACAGGGGCCTCTTCTGCTGGCAAGAGTGTGACAGTAGCAAGTAGATGGACAGGCCTGCGTGTGAGGACGGAATGCAGGAGGGGCTCTTGTGCGGCTGGGCGTGGGGCCCTCACGGGAACCGTGGAGAAATGGCCAGGTAACTGCGTCATGTGGGCTAGTAGATTGGCCAGGGCTTCGAACTGAAGGACAATAACGGGGAGTAGCGGTCAGGCCCTGGGAGTGTCTGAGTGTAAGTGGAGATGGGTTTGGGGTCACTGAGGGATGCGTGAGAGCCATCCCTGTGTAGGTACAGGTCATAGGGAGATAGTCTCGTGAGGCCTGTGAGTGTCTATGGTTGCCCTGGGTGCCTGGGGCTGACTGTGGCAGAAATCTGGGGAAGGCTGGAGAGAAGCTGGGAGGCCCAGGAGAGTCCCATAAGGCAGGGGGTGAAGAGGTGAAAGAAATGGGGGAGGGTGGCAGTAAGGTCCGTGAGTTTGTAGATGATTCCTGGGTGCGGGAAGCTGACTCCAGGTGCAATCTGGAGATGGTTGGAGAGTAGCTGAGAGAGACAGAAGAGTCCCTGAGGGCTGGGGGTGAGAACATGAGGGAGACTGGGGAGTAAGTCAGTGAAATTCGTGAGTTCGGTGGTGTATCGTGGGTGCCTGGAACTGACTCCAGCTGGAATCTGGAGAAGTTTTGAGAGTAGCTGAAAGAGACACAAGAGTCCCTGTGGGCTGAGGGCAAAGACCTGAGAGAGACCAGGGAGGACCTCAGTGAAGTCTGTGAGTCTGTAGGTGATTCCGGAGTGTGGGAGGCTGACTCCCGCTGAAATCTGGGCGTGGTGGGAGAGTAGCTGGGACAGACAGGAGAGTCCCAGGGGGCTGGGGGTGAAGACATGAGAGAGACTGGGGAGTAACTCAGCGAAACTGCTGAGTTTGGTGGTGATACCTGGGTGCCTGGAACGGACTCCTGCTGAAATCTGGGCATGGATGGAGAGTAGCTGGGACACACAGGAGAGTCCCTGAGGGCTGGGGGTGAAGACATGAGACAGACCGGGGAGTACCTCAGTGAAACTGGTGAGTTTGGTGGTGACTCCGGGGTGCCTGGAACTGACCCCAGCTGAAATGTGGGCGTGGTTGGAGAGTAGCTGGGACAGACGGGAGAGTCCCTGAGGGATGGTGAAGACATGAGAGAGACTGGGGAGTAACGCAGTGAAATTGGTGAGTTTGATGGTGATTCCTGGGTGCCTGGAACTGACTCCCGCTGAAGTGTGGGCGTGGTTGGAGAGTAGCTGGGACACACAGGAGAGTCCCTGAGGGTTGGAGATAAAGGCGTGCTAGAGACTGAGGAGTAACTGAGTGAAATTGGTGAGTTTGGTGGTGAGTCCGGGGTGCCTGGAACTGACTCCAGCTGAAATGTGGGCGTGGTTGGAGAGTAGCTGGGACAGACGGGAGAGTCCCTGAGGGATGGTGAAGACATGAGAGAGACTGGGGAGTAACGCAGTGAAATTGGTGAGTTTGGTGGTGATTTCTGGGTGCCTGCAACGAACTCCCGCTGAAGTGTGGGCGTGTTTGGAGAGTAGCTGGGACAGACAGGCGAGTCCCTGAGGGTTGGAGATAAAGACGTGCTGGAGACTGGGGAGTAACTCAGTGAAAGTGGTGGGCTTGGTGGTGATCCCTGGGTTCCTGGAACTGACCCGCGCTGAAATGTGGGCGTGGTTGGAGAGTAGCTGGGACAGACTGGAGGGTCCGTAAGGGCTGGGGGTGAAGACGTGAGAGAGACTGCCGAGGATCCCACTGAGGTCTGTGAGTTTGTAGGTGTTTCTGGGGTGTGGGGTAGAGACTGCCGCTGAAATCTGGGCGTAGTTGGAGAGTAGCTGGGACAGACAGGCGAGTCATGGGTGGCTGGGGGTGAGCTGCTGGATGATGGCAGTAAGAACATATGGTATATTATTGATGAATGAGGTGACTGTGGAGAATCTCCAGAGGAGGACACGGGAGAACACAATGACATGAGTGACTGTCCTGCTTGGTTAGGAAAGGGAAACGTAAAGTTGTGGAGTTCTGTTGATGATGGATGTGAGAGTGGTGAAGCCCTGCGGGGTGATGTAGAGTACTTCCACATCCCTGGTGAGGAGCTGCCCCTTGGGTCTGAGTTTCTGGGAGGGGAGAGGGAGAAGCTGGGTGAGGCAGGCATGAATCTTGAGGAGTCAGGGCTGGGGGACCGCTCATATTCTCCCGAGACGTGTGAGTCTCTGGGGGACTCCTGGGTGCATGGGGCTGACTCCCGCAGGAACCTGGGGATGGCTGGAGAGTAACTGGGAGCCACAGGAGAGTCCCTGAGGCCTGGGGGTGAAGAGATGAAAGACACAGGGGTGGAGCACCGTGAGGCTCGTGAGTTTGTAGGTGATTCCTGGGTGTGGGGGGCTGACTCCAGCTGAAATCTGGGGTTGTTTGGAGAGTAGTTGGGAGACACAGGAGACCCCCCGAGAGCTGGGGGTGAGCTGCTGGGTGATGGCAGTAAGAACATGTGGTATATTATTGATGAACGTGGGGACTCTGAGGAATCCTCAGAGGAGGACACGGGAGAGCCCAATGGCTTCATTGATTGCCCATCACGGTGAGGACAGGGAAATGGGAGCTTGTGGGATTCTGGTGATGACAGAGGTGAGTGTGGTGAAGCCATAGGGGATGGTGAATGGTAGCTCCGGATCCCTGGTGCGGAGCTTCCCCTTAAGCCTGAGTTTCTGATAGGGGAGAGGGAGAAGCTGGGTGAAGCTCGCATGGACCTTGGGGAGTCCGGGCTGGGGGACCGTTCATAAGAAGAGCCAGACAAGACCCTACTGTTCTTAGGTGCAGACATGATTAGGAAACCTGCAGCTCCCAGGGGCCCCTACTAATTTTCTAACTCGCAGAAAGAAGGAGTGTGTGTGCGTGTGTGTGCGTGTGTGTGTGTGTGTGTGTGTGTGTGTGTGTGCGGTGTGAGGTATGTGCCCCTTAAGAAAATGGAAATCAACCAACCAATGAGACAGACAGACAGACAGACAGACAGACAGAGATTCACTTGCCCAAGTGTTCTGTCCTGTCCTCTGAATCCGCTTCCAAGTCGCAAGACGCTGTGAGCTCCAAGTCCACGCAGAGTCCGCCAAACGCTCCGGCGGCTGATCCGCTCCGCGAAGATCTGAGTACAGGCCAGCCAGGGTGGGTTTAAATAGCCTCGGGCGCAGCCTAGCAGCGGAAAGGGCGGAGCTGCACTCCTCCTTTCCATCAGTCACCCCCAAGTTTCCCAGGCTACACCTCGTGGGAAACTGTTCTCCTGCTTTGATTTCATTCGCCACCTTTGGGACAATCTAAGAACTTACAAGTTTTCTTGGCCAGATATGTTAGGAATTGTATGCACTGAAACACTGAAAACCAACTAGTGGTTCTGTGGTTCCCACGTTGTGGTTTTGACACCAGCAGCATCCTTGCCACAATCAAAACCCGGAGATCCACAGATCTGCGTTGTAACAAGACCTCCCCCTGACCCTGATGCATGGCAGTTTAAGAAGTCTTTCCGTGTAAGCGAAAAGACTTTGAAGAAAAGGTGGAGATATGCGTTGTATAAGCATTCTTCTGCTCTGGAACCACGTAGAGACTTGGGAGCCAGTTGGGTGGAGCATTCGTTGGATGAGGGTGCTCGGGTTAGGAATATCAAGGTGTGGCTCCAGATAATCCAATCATCTAATTAAGATTCCAGTTATGCTCATCTGTTTCAAAATTCCGTTTGGGTAAATTCTTTTAGTCAGACTGAGAATGGCAAAGCCTCAACCCCAATTTCCAGGGAGGGTTGAGAGCCTCAGGTGGAGTTGATCACCAACAGCCTATGGTTTAACCCATCATGCCTATAGAATGAGGTCTCCATAAAAACCCAAAAGGACTGGGATCAGAGAGCTTCTGGATAACACTTCCTGGAAGGTAGTGCGCCCCTCCCCACATGCCGGGCCCCACATTAATTTCTGAACTTTTTGCAATGTCCGCTAAAATACAACGGCAACTGTAAGTGCTTCCCTGCGTGCTGTGAGCTCTTCCAGCAAATGAATGCAACTAAATCTGGGAGTGGTGGCAACCTGATTTATAGCCAGTTGCTGAGAAGCACAGGTAAAACCACGTAGGGCTTCCCATTGTTATTAGTGTGGGAGGCCTGTGTGGCGGGACCCGGCCCTTTGGAATCTAATGCTATGTCCCGGTAGGTAGCGTCACCATTGAATTAGAAGACACACATATGTTGAGAATAATCTTTCTGGTCATTTGCTGCATGTCTTATTTACAATATGTAATCAAATTCTTTATCCTGACCTTATGGCACCTGGGTTGAGAACCATGATTTGAACCAAACATTGGTCTGTCACGTTCTGAGTTTGAAACTTTAGTTTGCCTTTAGCGTTTTGCTATTGCTTTTTCGTTTTCTTTTGTTTCGTTTCGTTTCTAAGTTCTGGGGTATATGTGCAGGATGTGCAGATTTCTTACCAAGGTAAACGTGTGCCATGGTGGTTTGCTGCACCTGTCATCCCATCACCTAGGCATTAAGCCAAGCATGCAGTAGCTGTTCTTCTTAACGCTCTGCCCCCCGAAAGGCCCCAGTGTGTGTTGTTCCCCTTCCTGTGTCCATGTGATCTCCTTTTTCAGCTCCCATTATAAGTGAGAATGTGGCGTTTGGTTTTCTTTCCCTGGATTAGTTTGCTGAGGATAATGACCACACATCACCACTGTTTTTGTTTTTTAGTATAAAGAGTAGTATTTTATTGAATAAGATTTGCTCCCAGAAAAATAAGCTTAAATCTACAATGAATGCCAGACTCTACAGCAGAAAGCAATTCTCTCACTTTTCCACACACAATGGTTCCTACTAAGTGAAAAAAAGCCATCAAATTTCATTCACAAATGTACTACTCTGTCTCAAAACATCTCACATAATCATGCACTCGACTAAAGCCATTAGATCAGTTCTTCAGTCAGGTTAAAGAAGTATCCCTCTAATAACTGACTTTTATAATGGTATCAATATCCACTCCCAGTCAGTCTGCCGTGGTTAATGGTGTACAGCATGACTGAATACAATGGAATTGATGACGCCCATATCCACGGACGAACCGTCACTTATGATGGTTTGATTTATGATTTTTCAACGTTATGATGGGTTTATTGGACTATTAGATGCGTTTCTGAGTTACACTGGGTTTATGAGTATGCGACCCTAGACTCCAGAAACAGCTGTATAAGGAAAAGCAGGTGTACCTAATAAACATATGCTTAGTGACTTGGGATAAACCAATAGATGTTCACAACTGATGGAGAGCCGTGAAAGAGAGATAGCGGTAAATAGTTACAATAACACAATTTTCCTGCACCTGTCGTGGATTTCCCCAAAAAAATGCAGAATGTGGGATGCACCTAAGGCATATGAAAGAGAGAGGGCAGAAGGAGTAAGAGAGAAGTAGGAGGAAGGAAGGAAGGAAGGAAGGAAGGAAGGAAGGAAGGAAAGAAGGAAGGTAGGAAAGAAGAAAGGAAGGAAGGAAGGAAAGAAGGACGAAAGGAAGGAGAAAACACCCGGTGTTACTAAAACCCCCCAAAAAAATGGTTTCCCCCTGTGGGTAAGCCTACAATGTGGATGAATCTTGAAAATATTGTGCTACGTGTTATGTCAGTCATAACAGCTCACCTATTGTGCAATTCCGTTTATAGGAAATGTCTACAATATGGAAATCTATGCATATGGGATTGATGGCACTAGGTAGTTGCTACCTAGGGCTGAGGGTCAGGGAGAGGGTTTGAGACAGAATGAGGAGTGACTAATGTCTACAGGGTTTTTCTCTGGTCGGGGGTGATAAGACGTTCTACAATGGATTGCGAATTATAATTGAATGTGCACAACCACAGGTGTACTAAAAGCCACTCAATTCATGACTTTTAATGGGGGAATCTTATGTGGCGCACTCTCATGGAGACCACGGCAGACATAGTGAGAGAGAAAAAGGTGAGTAAATATCTGAAACGGAGGCAGAAACAGAGAGAACGAAAAGCCCTGTGAAAGGAAGGGAGAGCGAAAAGGGAAAATGGTCCTATTGAGAAATGACAGATGTGAAACTGGGGTTCACATCAACAGTGTCACTGCCAGGAAGGAGGGTCATGCTAGCCATGTCACCGGTAGTGTGGCCCGCAGGGACGCCGACCTGCTGGAGCGTCGTGCCAGCATGGGCTCTGGCAGCCACGTGGGCCAGCAGGAGGGACCCGCTGCACAGCTGTGGGGTGAGGATAGACTGGGTGGTGATATCGGCCATTACAGGGGCCTCTTCTGCTGGCAAGAGTGTGACAGTAGCAAGTAGATGGACAGGCCTGCGTGTGAGGACGGAATGCAGGAGGGGCTCTTGTGCGGCTGGGCGTGGGGCCCTCACGGGAACCGTGGAGAAATGGCCAGGTAACTGCGTCATGTGGGCTAGTAGATTGGCCAGGGCTTCGAACTGAAGGACAATAACGGGGAGTAGCGGTCAGGCCCTGGGAGTGTCTGAATGTAAGTGGAGATGGGTTTGGGGTCACTGAGGGATGCGTGAGAGCCATCCCTGTGTAGGTACAGGTCATAGGGAGATAGTCTCGTGAGGCCTGTGAGTGTCTATGGTTGCCCTGGGTGCCTGGGGCTGACTGTGGCAGAAATCTGGGGAAGGCTGGAGAGAAGCTGGGAGGCCCAGGAGAGTCCCTTAAGGCAGGGGGTGAAGAGGTGAAAGAAATGGGGGAGGGTGGCAGTAAGGTCCGTGAGTTTGTAGATGATTCCTGGGTGCGGGAAGCTGACTCCAGGTGCAATCTGGAGATGGTTGGAGAGTAGCTGAGAGAGACAGAAGAGTCCCTGAGGGCTGGGGGTGAGAACATGAGGGAGACTGGGGAGTAAGTCAGTGAAATTCGTGAGTTCGGTGGTGTATCGTGGGTGCCTGGAACTGACTCCAGCTGGAATCTGGAGAAGTTTTGAGAGTAGCTGAAAGAGACACAAGAGTCCCTGTGGGCTGAGGGCAAAGACCTGAGAGAGACCAGGGAGGACCTCAGTGAAGTCTGTGAGTCTGTAGGTGATTCCGGAGTGTGGGAGGCTGACTCCCGCTGAAATCTGGGCGTGGTGGGAGAGTAGCTGGGACAGACAGGAGAGTCCCAGGGGGCTGGGGGTGAAGACATGAGAGAGACTGGGGAGTAACTCAGCGAAACTGCTGAGTTTGGTGGTGATACCTGGGTGCCTGGAACGGACTCCCGCTGAAATCTGGGCATGGATGGAGAGTAGCTGGGACACACAGGAGAGTCCCTGAGGGCTGGGGGTGAAGACATGAGAGAGACCGGGGAGTACCTCAGTGAAACTGGTGAGTTTGGTGGTGACTCCGGGGTGCCTGGAACTGACCCCAGCTGAAATGTGGGCGTGGTTGGAGAGTAGCTGGGACAGACGGGAGAGTCCCTGAGGGATGGTGAAGACATGAGAGAGACTGGGGAGTAACGCAGTGAAATTGGTGAGTTTGATGGTGATTCCTGGGTGCCTGGAACTGACTCCCGCTGAAGTGTGGGCGTGGTTGGAGAGTAGCTGGGACACACAGGAGAGTCCCTGAGGGTTGGAGATAAAGACGTGCTAGAGACTGAGGAGTAACTGAGTGAAATTGGTGAGTTTGGTGGTGAGTCCGGGGTGCCTGGAACTGACCCCAGCTGAAATGTGGGCGTGGTTGGAGAGTAGCTGGGACAGACGGGAGAGTCCCTGAGGGATGGTGAAGACATGAGAGAGACTGGGGAGTAACGCAGTGAAATTGGTGAGTTTGATGGTGATTCCTGGGTGCCTGGGACTGACTCCCGCTGAAGTGTGGGCGTGGTTGGAGAGTAGCTGGGACAGACAGGCGAGTCCCTGAGGGTTGGAGATAAAGACGTGCTAGAGACTGAGGAGTAACTGAGTGAAATTGGTGAGTTTGGTGGTGAGTCCGGGGTGCCTGGAACTGACTCCAGCTGAAATGTGGGCGTGGTTGGAGAGTAGCTGGGACAGACGGGAGAGTCCCTGAGGGATGGTGAAGACATGAGAGAGACTGGGGAGTAACGCAGTGAAATTGGTGAGTTTGGTGGTGATTTCTGGGTGCCTGCAACGAACTCCCGCTGAAGTGTGGGCGTGTTTGGAGAGTAGCTGGGACAGACAGGCGAGTCCCTGAGGGTTGGAGATAAAGACGTGCTGGAGACTGGGGAGTAACTCAGTGAAAGTGGTGGGCTTGGTGGTGATCCCTGGGTTCCTGGAACTGACCCGCGCTGAAATGTGGGCGTGGTTGGAGAGTAGCTGGGACAGACTGGAGGGTCCGTAAGGGCTGGGGGTGAAGACGTGAGAGAGACTGGCGAGGATCCCACTGAGGTCTGTGAGTTTGTAGGTGTTTCTGGGGTGTGGGGTAGAGACTGCCGCTGAAATCTGGGCGTAGTTGGAGAGTAGCTGGGACAGACAGGCCAGTCATGGGTGGCTGGGGGTGAGCTGCTGGATGATGGCAGTAAGAACATATGGTATATTATTGATGAATGAGGTGACTGTGGAGAATCTCCAGAGGAGGACACGGGAGAACACAATGACATGAGTGACTGTCCTGCTTGGTTAGGAAAGGGAAACGTAAAGTTGTGGAGTTCTGTTGATGATGGATATGAGAGTGGTGAAGCCCTGCGGGGTGATGTAGAGTACTTCCACATCCCTGGTGAGGAGCTGCCCCTTGGGTCTGAGTTTCTGGGAGGGGAGAGGGAGAAGCTGGGTGAGGCAGGCATGAATCTTGAGGAGTCAGGGCTGGGGGACCGCTCATATTCTCCCGAGACATGTGAGTATCTGGGGGACTCCTGGGTGCATGGGGCTGACTCCCGCAGGAACCTGGGGATGGCTGGAGAGTAACTGGGAGCCACAGGAGAGTCCCTGAGGCCTGGGGGTGAAGAGATGAAAGACACAGGGGTGGAGCACCGTGAGGCTCGTGAGTTTGTAGGTGATTCCTGGGTGTGGGGGCTGACTCCAGCTGAAATCTGGGGTTGTTTGGAGAGTAGCTGGGAGACACAGGAGACCCCCCGAGAGCTGGGGGTGAGCTGCTGGGTGATGGCAGTAAGAACATGTGGTATATCATTGATGAACGTGGGGACTCTGAGGAATCCTCAGAGGAGGACACGGGAGAGCCCAATGGCTTCATTGATTGCCCATCACGGTGAGGACAGGGAAATGGGAGCTTGTGGGATTCTGGTGATGACAGAGGTGAGTGTGGTGAAGCCCTAGGTGATGGTGAATGGTAGCTCCGGATCCCTGGTGAGGAGCTTCCCCTTAAGCCTGAGTTTCTGATAGGGGAGAGGGAGAAGCTGGGTGAAGCTCGCATGGACCTTGGGGAGTCCGGGCTGGGGGACCGTTCATAAGAAGAGCCAGACAAGACCCTACTGTTCTTAGGTGCAGACATGATTAGGAAACCTGCAGCTCCCAGGGACCCCTACTAATTTTCTAACTCGCAGAAAGAAGGAGTGTGTGTGCGTGTGTGTGTGTGCGTTTGTGTGTGTGTGTGTGCGGTGTGAGGTATGTGCCCCTTAAGAAAATGGAAATCAACCAACCAATGAGACAGACAGACAGACAGACAGACAGAGATTCACTTGCCCAAGTGTTCTGTCCTGTCCTCTGAATCCGCTTCCAAGTCGCAAGACGCTGTGAGCTCCAAGTCCACGCAGAGTCCGCCAAACGCTCCGGCCGCTGATCCGCTCCGCGAAGATCTGAGTACAGGCCAGCCAGGGTGGGTTTAAATAGCCTCGGGCGCAGCCTAGCAGCGGAAAGGGCGGAGCTTCACTCCTCCTTTCCATCAGTCACCCCCAACTTTCCCAGGCTACACCTCGTGGGAAACTGTTCTCCTGCTTTGATTTCATGCGCCACCTTTGGGACAATCTAAGAACTTACAAGTTTTCTTGGCCAGATATGTTAGGAATTGTATGCACTGAAACACTGAAAACCAACTAGTGGTTCTGTGGTTCCCACGTTGTGGTTTTGACACCAGCAGCATCCTTGCCACAATCAAAACCCGGAGATCCACAGATCTGCGTTGTAACAAGACCTCCCCCTGACCCTGATGCATGGCAGTTTAAGAAGTCTTTCCGTGTAAGCGAAAAGACTTTGAAGAAAAGGTGGAGATATGCGTTGTATAAACATTCTTCTGCTCTGGAACCACGTAGAGACTTGGGAGCCAGTTGGGTGGAGCATTCGTTGGATGAGGGTGCTCGGGTTAGGAATATCAAGGTGTGGCTCCAGATAATCCAATCATCTAATTAAGATTCCAGTTATGCTCATCTGTTTCAAAATTCCGTTTGGGTAAATTCTTTTATTCAGACTGAGAATGGCAAAGCCTCAACCCCAATTTCCAGGGAGGGTTGAGAGCCTCAGGTGGAGTTGATCACCAATAGCCTATGGTTTAACCCATCATGCCTATAGAATGAGGTCTCCATAAAAACCCAAAAGGACTGGGATCAGAGAGCTTCTGGATAACACTTCCTGGAAGGTAGTGCGCCCCTCCCCACATGCCGGGCCCCACATTAATTTCTGAACTTTTTGCAATGTCCGCTAAAATACAACGGCAACTGTAAGTGCTTCCCTGCGTGCTGTGAGCTCTTCCAGCAAATGAATGCAACTAAATCTGGGAGTGGTGGCAACCTGATTTATAGCCAGTTGCTGAGAAGCACAGGTAAAACCACGTTTTACAATGCTTCCCATTGTTATTAGTGCGGGAGGCCTGTGTGGCGGGACCCGGCCCTTTGGAATCTAATGCTATGTCCCGGTAGGTAGCGTCACCATTGAATTAGAAGACACACATATGTTGAGAATAATCTTTCTGGTCATTTGCTGCATGTCTTATTTACAATATGTAATCAAATTCTTTATCCTGACCTTATGGCACCTGGGTTGAGAACCATGATTTGAACCAAACATTGGTCTGTCACGTTCTGAGTTTGAAACTTTAGTTTGCCTTTAGCGTTTTGCTATTGCTTTTTCGTTTACTTTTGTTTCGTTTCGTTTCTAAGTTCTGGGGTATATGTGCAGGATGTGCAGATTTGTTACTAAGGTAAACGTGTGCCATGGTGGTTTGCTGCACCTGTCAACCCATCACCTAGGCATTAAGCCCAGCATGCAGTAGCTGTTCTTCTTAACGCTCTGCCCCCCGAAAGGCCCCAGTGTGTGTTGTTCCCCTTCCTGTGTCCATGTGATCTCCTTTTTCAGCTCCCATTATAAGTGAGAATGTGGCGTTTGGTTTTCTTTCCCTGGATTAGTTTGCTGAGGATAATGACCACACATCACCACTGTTTTTGTTTTTTAGTATAAAGAGTAGTATTTTATTGAATAAGATTTGCTCCCAGAAAAATAAGCTTAAATCTACAATGAATGCCAGACTCTACAGCAGAAAGCAATTCTCTCACTTTTCCACACACAATGGTTCCTACTAAGTGAAAAAAAGCCATCAAATTTCATTCACAAATGTACTACTCTGTCTCAAAACATCTCACATAATCATGCACTCGACTAAAGCCATTAGATCAGTTCTTCAGTCAGGTTAAAGAAGTATCCCTCTAATAACTGACTTTTATAATGGTATCAATATCCACTCCCAGTCAGTCTGCCGTGGTTAATGGTGTACAGCATGACTGAATACAATGGAATTGATGACGCCCATATCCACGGACAAACCGTGACTTATGATGGTTTGATTTATGATTTTTCAACGTTATGATGGGTTTATTGGACTATTAGATGCGTTTCTGAGTTACACTGGGTTTATGAGTATGCGACCCTAGACTCCAGAAACAGCTGTATAAGGAAAAACAGGTGTACCTAATAAACATATGCTTAGTGACTTGGGATAAACCAATAGATGTTCACAACTGATGGGGAGCCGTGAAAGAGAGATAGCGGTAAATAGTTACAATAACACAATTTTCCTGCACCTGTCGTGGATTTCCCCAAAAAAATGCAGAATGTGGGATGCACCTAAGGCATATGAAAGAGAGAGGGCAGAAGGAGTAAGAGAGAAGTAGGAGGAAGGAAGGAAGGAAGGAAGCAAGGAAGGAAGGAAAGAAGGAAGGTAGGAAAGAAGGAAGGAAGGAAGGAAGGAAGGAAAGAAGGACGAAAGGAAGGAGAAAACACCCGGTGTTACTAAAACCCCCCCAAAAAAATGGTTTCCCCCTGTGGGTAAGCCTACAATGTGGATGAATCTTGAAAATATTGTGCTACGTGTTATGTCAGTCATAACAGCTCACCTATTGTGCAATTCCGTTTATAGGAAATGTCTACAATATGGAAATCTATGCATATGGGATTGATGGCACTAGGTAGTTGCTACCTAGGGCTGAGGGTCAGGGAGAGGGTTTGAGACAGAATGAGGAGTGACTAATGTCTACAGGGTTTTTCTCTGGTCGGGGGTGATATGACGTTCTACAATGGATTGCGAATTATAATTGAATGTGCACAACCACAGGTGTACTAAAAGCCACTCAATTCATGACTTTTAATGGGGGAATCTTAAGTGGCGCACTCTCATGGAGACCACGGCAGACATAGTGAGAGAGAAAAAGGTGAGTAAATATCTGAAACGGAGGCAGAAACAGAGAGAACGAAAAGCCCTGTGAAAGGAAGGGAGAGCGAAAAGGGAAAATGGTCCTGTTTAGAAATGACAGATGTGAAACTGGGGTTCACATCAACAGTGTCACTGCCAGGAAGGAGGGTCATGCTAGCCATGTCACCGGTAGTGTGTCCCGCAGGGACGCCGACCTGCTGGAGCGTCGTGCCAGCATGGGCTCTGGCAGCCACGTGGGCCAGCAGGAGGGACCCGCTGCACAGCTGTGGGGTGAGGATAGACTGGGTGGTGATATCGGCCATTACAGGGGCCTCTTCTGCTGGCAAGAGTGTGACAGTAGCAAGTAGATGGACAGGCCTGCGTGTGAGGACGGAATGCAGGAGGGGCTCTTGTGCGGCTGGGCGTGGGGCCCTCACGGGAACCGTGGAGAAATGGCCAGGTAACTGCGTCATGTGGGCTAGTAGATTGGCCAGGGCTTCGAACTGAAGGACAATAACGGGGAGTAGCGGTCAGGCCCTGGGAGTGTCTGAGTGTAAGTGGAGATGGGTTTGGGGTCACTGAGGGATGCGTGAGAGCCATCCCTGTGTAGGTACAGGTCATAGGGAGATAGTCTCGTGAGGCCTGTGAGTGTCTATGGTTGCCCTGGGTGCCTGGGGCTGACTGTGGCAGAAATCTGGGGAAGGCTGGAGAGAAGCTGGGAGGCCCAGGAGAGTCCCTTAAGGCAGGGGGTGAAGAGGTGAAAGAAATGGGGGAGGGTGGCAGTAAGGTCCGTGAGTTTGTAGATGATTCCTGGGTGCGGGAAGCTGACTCCAGGTGCAATCTGGAGATGGTTGGAGAGTAGCTGAGAGAGACAGAAGAGTCCCTGAGGGCTGGGGGTGAGAACATGAGGGAGACTGGGGAGTAAGTCAGTGAAATTCGTGAGTTCGGTGGTGTATCGTGGGTGCCTGGAACTGACTCCAGCTGGAATCTGGAGAAGTTTTGAGAGTAGCTGAAAGAGACACAAGAGTCCCTGTGGGCTGAGGGCAAAGACCTGAGAGAGACCAGGGAGGACCTCAGTGAAGTCTGTGAGTCTGTAGGTGATTCCGGAGTGTGGGAGGCTGACTCCCGCTGAAATCTGGGCGTGGTGGGAGAGTAGCTGGGACAGACAGGAGAGTCCCAGGGGGCTGGGGGTGAAGACATGAGAGAGACTGGGGAGTAACTCAGCGAAACTGCTGAGTTTGGTGGTGATACCTGGGTGCCTGGAACGGACTCCTGCTGAAATCTGGGCATGGATGGAGAGTAGCTGGGACACACAGGAGAGTCCCTGAGGGCTGGGGGTGAAGACATGAGACAGACCGGGGAGTACCTCAGTGAAACTGGTGAGTTTGGTGGTGACTCCGGGGTGCCTGGAACTGACCCCAGCTGAAATGTGGGCGTGGTTGGAGAGTAGCTGGGACAGACGGGAGAGTCCCTGAGGGATGGTGAAGACATGAGAGAGACTGGGGAGTAACGCAGTGAAATTGGTGAGTTTGATGGTGATTCCTGGGTGCCTGGAACTGACTCCCGCTGAAGTGTGGGCGTGGTTGGAGAGTAGCTGGGACACACAGGAGAGTCCCTGAGGGTTGGAGATAAAGGCGTGCTAGAGACTGAGGAGTAACTGAGTGAAATTGGTGAGTTTGGTGGTGAGTCCGGGGTGCCTGGAACTGACTCCAGCTGAAATGTGGGCGTGGTTGGAGAGTAGCTGGGACAGACGGGAGAGTCCCTGAGGGATGGTGAAGACATGAGAGAGACTGGGGAGTAACGCAGTGAAATTGGTGAGTTTGGTGGTGATTTCTGGGTGCCTGCAACGAACTCCCGCTGAAGTGTGGGCGTGTTTGGAGAGTAGCTGGGACAGACAGGCGAGTCCCTGAGGGTTGGAGATAAAGACGTGCTGGAGACTGGGGAGTAACTCAGTGAAAGTGGTGGGCTTGGTGGTGATCCCTGGGTTCCTGGAACTGACCCGCGCTGAAATGTGGGCGTGGTTGGAGAGTAGCTGGGACAGACTGGAGGGTCCGTAAGGGCTGGGGGTGAAGACGTGAGAGAGACTGGCGAGGATCCCACTGAGGTCTGTGAGTTTGTAGGTGTTTCTGGGGTGTGGGGTAGAGACTGCCGCTGAAATCTGGGCGTAGTTGGAGAGTAGCTGGGACAGACAGGCCAGTCATGGGTGGCTGGGGGTGAGCTGCTGGATGATGGCAGTAAGAACATATGGTATATTATTGATGAATGAGGTGACTGTGGAGAATCTCCAGAGGAGGACACGGGAGAACACAATGACATGAGTGACTGTCCTGCTTGGTTAGGAAAGGGAAACGTAAAGTTGTGGAGTTCTGTTGATGATGGATGTGAGAGTGGTGAAGCCCTGCGGGGTGATGTAGAGTACTTCCACATCCCTGGTGAGGAGCTGCCCCTTGGGTCTGAGTTTCTGGGAGGGGAGAGGGAGAAGCTGGGTGAGGCAGGCATGAATCTTGAGGAGTCAGGGCTGGGGGACCGCTCATATTCTCCCGAGACGTGTGAGTCTCTGGGGGACTCCTGGGTGCATGGGGCTGACTCCCGCAGGAACCTGGGGATGGCTGGAGAGTAACTGGGAGCCACAGGAGAGTCCCTGAGGCCTGGGGGTGAAGAGATGAAAGACACAGGGGTGGAGCACCGTGAGGCTCGTGAGTTTGTAGGTGATTCCTGGGTGTGGGGGGCTGACTCCAGCTGAAATCTGGGGTTGTTTGGAGAGTAGTTGGGAGACACAGGAGACCCCCCGAGAGCTGGGGGTGAGCTGCTGGGTGATGGCAGTAAGAACATGTGGTATATTATTGATGAACGTGGGGACTCTGAGGAATCCTCAGAGGAGGACACGGGAGAGCCCAATGGCTTCATTGATTGCCCATCACGGTGAGGACAGGGAAATGGGAGCTTGTGGGATTCTGGTGATGACAGAGGTGAGTGTGGTGAAGCCCTAGGGGATGGTGAATGGTAGCTCCGGATCCCTGGTGAGGAGCTTCCCCTTAAGCCTGAGTTTCTGATAGGGGAGAGGGAGAAGCTGGGTGAAGCTCGCATGGACCTTGGGGAGTCCGGGCTGGGGGACCGTTCATAAGAAGAGCCAGACAAGACCCTACTGTTCTTAGGTGCAGACATGATTAGGAAACCTGCAGCTCCCAGGGGCCCCTACTAATTTTCTAACTCGCAGAAAGAAGGAGTGTGTGTGCGTGTGTGTGCGTGTGTGTGTGTGTGTGTGTGTGTGTGTGTGCGGTGTGAGGTATGTGCCCCTTAAGAAAATGGAAATCAACCAACCAATGAGACAGACAGACAGACAGACAGACAGACAGAGATTCACTTGCCCAAGTGTTCTGTCCTGTCCTCTGAATCCGCTTCCAAGTCGCAAGACGCTGTGAGCTCCAAGTCCACGCAGAGTCCGCCAAACGCTCCGGCGGCTGATCCGCTCCGCGAAGATCTGAGTACAGGCCAGCCAGGGTGGGTTTAAATAGCCTCGGGCGCAGCCTAGCAGCGGAAAGGGCGGAGCTGCACTCCTCCTTTCCATCAGTCACCCCCAACTTTCCCAGGCTACACCTCGTGGGAAACTGTTCTCCTGCTTTGATTTCATGCGCCACCTTTGGGACAATCTAAGAACTTACAAGTTTTCTTGGCCAGATATGTTAGGAATTGTATGCACTGAAACACTGAAAACCAACTAGTGGTTCTGTGGTTCCCACGTTGTGGTTTTGACACCAGCAGCATCCTTGCCACAATCAAAACCCGGAGATCCACAGATCTGCGTTGTAACAAGACCTCCCCCTGACCCTGATGCATGGCAGTTTAAGAAGTCTTTCCGTGTAAGCGAAAAGACTTTGAAGAAAAGGTGGAGATATGCGTTGTATAAGCATTCTTCTGCTCTGGAACCACGTAGAGACTTGGGAGCCAGTTGGGTGGAGCATTCGTTGGATGAGGGTGCTCGGGTTAGGAATATCAAGGTGTGGCTCCAGATAATCCAATCATCTAATTAAGATTCCAGTTATGCTCATCTGTTTCAAAATTCCGTTTGGGTAAATTCTTTTAGTCAGACTGAGAATGGCAAAGCCTCAACCCCAATTTCCAGGGAGGGTTGAGAGCCTCAGGTGGAGTTGATCACCAACAGCCTATGGTTTAACCCATCATGCCTATAGAATGAGGTCTCCATAAAAACCCAAAAGGACTGGGATCAGAGAGCTTCTGGATAACACTTCCTGGAAGGTAGTGCGCCCCTCCCCACATGCCGGGCCCCACATTAATTTCTGAACTTTTTGCAATGTCCGCTAAAATACAACGGCAACTGTAAGTGCTTCCCTGCGTGCTGTGAGCTCTTCCAGCAAATGAATGCAACTAAATCTGGGAGTGGTGGCAACCTGATTTATAGCCAGTTGCTGAGAAGCACAGGTAAAACCACGTAGGGCTTCCCATTGTTATTAGTGTGGGAGGCCTGTGTGGCGGGACCCGGCCCTTTGGAATCTAATGCTATGTCCCGGTAGGTAGCGTCACCATTGAATTAGAAGACACACATATGTTGAGAATAATCTTTCTGGTCATTTGCTGCATGTCTTATTTACAATATGTAATCAAATTCTTTATCCTGACCTTATGGCACCTGGGTTGAGAACCATGATTTGAACCAAACATTGGTCTGTCACGTTCTGAGTTTGAAACTTTAGTTTGCCTTTAGCGTTTTGCTATTGCTTTTTCGTTTTCTTTTGTTTCGTTTCGTTTCTAAGTTCTGGGGTATATGTGCAGGATGTGCAGATTTCTTACTAAGGTAAACGTGTGCCATGGTGGTTTGCTGCACCTGTCATCCCATCACCTAGGCATTAAGCCCAGCATGCAGTAGCTGTTCTTCTTAACGCTCTGCCCCCCGAAAGGCCCCAGTGTGTGTTGTTCCCCTTCCTGTGTCCATGTGATCTCCTTTTTCAGCTCCCATTATAAGTGAGAATGTGGCGTTTGGTTTTCTTTCCCTGGATTAGTTTGCTGAGGATAATGACCACACATCACCACTGTTTTTGTTTTTTAGTATAAAGAGTAGTATTTTATTGAATAAGATTTGCTCCCAGAAAAATAAGCTTAAATCTACAATGAATGCCAGACTCTACAGCAGAAAGCAATTCTCTCACTTTTCCACACACAATGGTTCCTACTAAGTGAAAAAAAGCCATCAAATTTCATTCACAAATGTACTACTCTGTCTCAAAACATCTCACATAATCATGCACTCGACTAAAGCCATTAGATCAGTTCTTCAGTCAGGTTAAAGAAGTATCCCTCTAATAACTGACTTTTATAATGGTATCAATATCCACTCCCAGTCAGTCTGCCGTGGTTAATGGTGTACAGCATGACTGAATACAATGGAATTGATGACGCCCATATCCACGGACAAACCGTGACTTATGATGGTTTGATTTATGATTTTTCAACGTTATGATGGGTTTATTGGACTATTAGATGCGTTTCTGAGTTACACTGGGTTTATGAGTATGCGACCCTAGACTCCAGAAACAGCTGTATAAGGAAAAACAGGTGTACCTAATAAACATATGCTTAGTGACTTGGGATAAACCAATAGATGTTCACAACTGATGGAGAGCCGTGAAAGAGAGATAGCGGTAAATAGTTACAATAACACAATTTTCCTGCACCTGTCGTGGATTTCCCCAAAAAAATGCAGAATGTGGGATGCACCTAAAGCATATGAAAGAGAGAGGGCAGAAGGAGTAAGAGAGAAGTAGGAGGAAGGAAGGAAGGAAGGAAGGAAGGAAGGAAGGAAGGAAGGAAGGAAAGAAGGAAGGTAGGAAAGAAGGAAGGAAGGAAGGAAGGAAGGAAAGAAGGACGAAAGGAAGGAGAAAACACCCGGTGTTACTAAAACCCCCCCAAAAAAATGGTTTCCCCCTGTGGGTAAGCCTACAATGTGGATGAATCTTGAAAATATTGTGCTACGTGTTATGTCAGTCATAACAGCTCACCTATTGTGCAATTCCGTTTATAGGAAATGTCTACAATATGGAAATCTATGCATATGGGATTGATGGCACTAGGTAGTTGCTACCTAGGGCTGAGGGTCAGGGAGAGGGTTTGAGACAGAATGAGGAGTGACTAATGTCTACAGGGTTTTTCTCTGGTCGGGGGTGATAAGACGTTCTACAATGGATTGCGAATTATAATTGAATGTGCACAACCACAGGTGTACTAAAAGCCACTCAATTCATGACTTTTAATGGGGGAATCTTAAGTGGCGCACTCTCATGGAGACCACGGCAGACATAGTGAGAGAGAAAAAGGTGAGTAAATATCTGAAACGGAGGCAGAAACAGAGAGAACGAAAAGCCCTGTGAAAGGAAGGGAGAGCGAAAAGGGAAAATGGTCCTGTTTAGAAATGACAGATGTGAAACTGGGGTTCACATCAACAGTGTCACTGCCAGGAAGGAGGGTCATGCTAGCCATGTCACCGGTACTGTGTCCCGCAGGGACGCCGACCTGCTGGAGCGTCGTGCCAGCATGGGCTCTGGCAGCCACGTGGGCCAGCAGGAGGGACCCGCTGCACAGCTGTGGGGTGAGGATAGACTGGGTGGTGATATCGGCCATTACAGGGGCCTCTTCTGCTGGCAAGAGTGTGACAGTAGCAAGTAGATGGACAGGCCTGCGTGTGAGGACGGAATGCAGGAGGGGCTCTTGTGCGGCTGGGCGTGGGGCCCTCACGGGAACCGTGGAGAAATGGCCAGGTAACTGCGTCATGTGGGCTAGTAGATTGGCCAGGGCTTCGAACTGAAGGACAATAACGGGGAGTAGCGGTCAGGCCCTGGGAGTGTCTGAGTGTAAGTGGAGATGGGTTTGGGGTCACTGAGGGATGCGTGAGAGCCATCCCTGTGTAGGTACAGGTCATAGGGAGATAGTCTCGTGAGGCCTGTGAGTGTCTATGGTTGCCCTGGGTGCCTGGGGCTGACTGTGGCAGAAATCTGGGGAAGGCTGGAGAGAAGCTGGGAGGCCCAGGAGAGTCCCTTAAGGCAGGGGGTGAAGAGGTGAAAGAAATGGGGGAGGGTGGCAGTAAGGTCCGTGAGTTTGTAGATGATTCCTGGGTGCGGGAAGCTGACTCCAGGTGCAATCTGGAGATGGTTGGAGAGTAGCTGAGAGAGACAGAAGAGTCCCTGAGGGCTGGGGGTGAGAACATGAGGGAGACTGGGGAGTAAGTCAGTGAAATTCGTGAGTTCGGTGGTGTATCGTGGGTGCCTGGAACTGACTCCAGCTGGAATCTGGAGAAGTTTTGAGAGTAGCTGAAAGAGACACAAGAGTCCCTGTGGGCTGAGGGCAAAGACCTGAGAGAGACCAGGGAGGACCTCAGTGAAGTCTGTAGGTGATTCCGGAGTGTGGGAGGCTGACTCCCGCTGAAACCTGGGCCTGGTGGGAGAGTAGCTGGGACAGACAGGAGAGTCCCAGGGGGCTGGGGGTGAAGACATGAGAGAGACTGGGGAGTAACTCAGCGAAACTGCTGAGTTTGGTGGTGATACCTGGGTGCCTGGAACGGACTCCCGCTGAAATCTGGGCATGGATGGAGAGTAGCTGGGACACACAGGAGAGTCCCTGAGGGCTGTGGGTGAAGACATGAGAGAGACCGGGGAGTACCTCAGTGAAACTGGTGAGTTTGGTGGTGAGTCCGGGGTGCCTGGAACTGACCCCAGCTGAAATGTGGGCGTGGTTGGAGAGTAGCTGGGACAGACGGGAGAGTCCCTGAGGGATGGTGAAGACATGAGAGAGACTGGGGAGTAACGCAGTGAAATTGGTGAGTTTGATGGTGATTCCTGGGTGCCTGGAACTGACTCCCGCTGAAGTGTGGGCGTGGTTGGAGAGTAGCTGGGACACACAGGAGAGTCCCTGAGGGTTGGAGATAAAGGCGTGCTAGAGACTGAGGAGTAACTGAGTGAAATTGGTGAGTTTGGTGGTGAGTCCGGGGTGCCTGGAACTGACTCCAGCTGAAATGTGGGCGTGGTTGGAGAGTAGCTGGGACAGACGGGAGAGTCCCTGAGGGATGGTGAAGACATGAGAGAGACTGGGGAGTAACGCAGTGAAATTGGTGAGTTTGGTGGTGATTTCTGGGTGCCTGCAACGAACTCCCGCTGAAGTGTGGGCGTGTTTGGAGAGTAGCTGGGACAGACAGGCGAGTCCCTGAGGGTTGGAGATAAAGACGTGCTGGAGACTGGGGAGTAACTCAGTGAAAGTGGTGGGCTTGGTGGTGATCCCTGGGTTCCTGGAACTGACCCGCGCTGAAATGTGGGCGTGGTTGGAGAGTAGCTGGGACAGACTGGAGGGTCCGTAAGGGCTGGGGGTGAAGACGTGAGAGAGACTGGCGAGGATCCCACTGAGGTCTGTGAGTTTGTAGGTGTTTCTGGGGTGTGGGGTAGAGACTGCCGCTGAAATCTGGGCGTAGTTGGAGAGTAGCTGGGACAGACAGGCGAGTCATGGGTGGCTGGGGGTGAGCTGCTGGATGATGGCAGTAAGAACATATGGTATATTATTGATGAATGAGGTGACTGTGGAGAATCTCCAGAGGAGGACACGGGAGAACACAATGACATGAGTGACTGTCCTGCTTGGTTAGGAAAGGGAAACGTAAAGTTGTGGAGTTCTGTTGATGATGGATGTGAGAGTGGTGAAGCCCTGCGGGGTGATGTAGAGTACTTCCACATCCCTGGTGAGGAGCTGCCCCTTGGGTCTGAGTTTCTGGGAGGGGAGAGGGAGAAGCTGGGTGAGGCAGGCATGAATCTTGAGGAGTCAGGGCTGGGGGACCGCTCATATTCTCCCGAGACGTGTGAGTCTCTGGGGGACTCCTGGGTGCATGGGGCTGACTCCCGCAGGAACCTGGGGATGGCTGGAGAGTAACTGGGAGCCACAGGAGAGTCCCTGAGGCCTGGGGGTGAAGAGATGAAAGACACAGGGGTGGAGCACCGTGAGGCTCGTGAGTTTGTAGGTGATTCCTGGGTGTGGGGTCTGACTCCAGCTGAAATCTGGGGTTGTTTGGAGAGTAGCTGGGAGACACAGGAGACCCCCCGAGAGCTGGGGGTGAGCTGCTGGGTGATGGCAGTAAGAACATGTGGTATATTATTGATGAACGTGGGGACTCTGAGGAATCCTCAGAGGAGGACACGGGAGAGCCCAATGGCTTCATTGATTGCCCATCACGGTGAGGACAGGGAAATGGGAGCTTGTGGGATTCTGGTGATGACAGAGGTGAGTGTGGTGAAGCCCTAGGGGATGGTGAATGGTAGCTCCGGATCCCTGGTGAGGAGCTTCCCCTTAAGCCTGAGTTTCTGATAGGGGAGAGGGAGAAGCTGGGTGAAGCTCGCATGGACCTTGGGGAGTCCGGGCTGGGGGACCGTTCATAAGAAGAGCCAGACAAGACCCTACTGTTCTTAGGTGCAGACATGATTAGGAAACCTGCAGCTCCCAGGGGCCCCTACTAATTTTCTAACTCGCAGAAAGAAGGAGTGTGTGTGCGTGTGTGTGCGTGCGTGTGTGTGTGTGTGTGCGGTGTGAGGTATGTGCCCCTTAAGAAAATGGAAATCAACCAACCAATGAGACAGACAGACAGACAGACAGACAGACAGAAATTCACTTGCCCAAGTGTTCTGTCCTGTCCTCTGAATCCGCTTCCAAGTCGCAAGACGCTGTGAGCTCCAAGTCCACGCAGAGTCCGCCAAACGCTCCGGCCGCTGATCCGCTCCGCGAAGATCTGAGTACAGGCCAGCCAGGGTGGGTTTAAATAGCCTCGGGCGCAGCCTAGCAGCGGAAAGGGCGGAGCTGCACTCCTCCTTTCCATCAGTCACCCCCAACTTTCCCAGGCTACACCTCGTGGGAAACTGTTCTCCTGCTTTGATTTCATGCGCCACCTTTGGGACAATCTAAGAACTTACAAGTTTTCTTGGCCAGATATGTTAGGAATTGTATGCACTGAAACACTGAAAACCAACTAGTGGTTCTGTGGTTCCCACGTTGTGGTTTTGACACCAGCAGCATCCTTGCCACAATCAAAACCCGGAGATCCACAGATCTGCGTTGTAACAAGACCTCCCCCTGACCCTGATGCATGGCAGTTTAAGAAGTCTTTCCGTGTAAGCGAAAAGACTTTGAAGAAAAGGTGGAGATATGCGTTGTATAAACATTCTTCTGCTCTGGAACCACGTAGAGACTTGGGAGCCAGTTGGGTGGAGCATTCGTTGGATGAGGGTGCTCGGGTTAGGAATATCAAGGTGTGGCTCCAGATAATCCAATCATCTAATTAAGATTCCAGTTATGCTCATCTGTTTCAAAATTCCGTTTGGGTAAATTCTTTTAGTCAGACTGAGAATGGCAAAGCCTCAACCCCAATTTCCAGGGAGGGTTGAGAGCCTCAGGTGGAGTTGATCACCAATAGCCTATGGTTTAACCCATCATGCCTATAGAATGAGGTCTCCATAAAAACCCAAAAGGACTGGGATCAGAGAGCTTCGGGATAACACTTCCTGGAAGGTAGTGCGCCCCTCCCCACATGCCGGGCCCCACATTAATTTCTGAACTTTTTGCAATGTCCGCTAAAATACAACGGCAACTGTAAGTGCTTCCCTGCGTGCTGTGAGCTCTTCCAGCAAATGAATGCAACTAAATCTGGGAGTGGTGGCAACCTGATTTATAGCCAGTTGCTGAGAAGCACAGGTAAAACCACGTAGGGCTTCCCATTGTTATTAGTGTGGGAGGCCTGTGTGGCGGGACCCGGCCCTTTGGAATCTAATGCTATGTCCCGGTAGGTAGCGTCACCATTGAATTAGAAGACACACATATGTTGAGAATAATCTTTCTGGTCATTTGCTGCATGTCTTATTTACAATATGTAATCAAATTCTTTATCCTGACCTTATGGCACCTGGGTTGAGAACCATGATTTGAACCAAACATTGGTCTGTCACGTTCTGAGTTTGAAACTTTAGTTTGCCTTTAGCGTTTTGCTATTGCTTTTTCGTTTTCTTTTGTTTCGTTTCGTTTCTAAGTTCTGGGGTATATGTGCAGGATGTGCAGATTTCTTACCAAGGTAAACGTGTGCCATGGTGGTTTGCTGCACCTGTCAACCCATCACCTAGGCATTAAGCCCAGCATGCAGTAGCTGTTCTTCTTAACGCTCTGCCCCCCGAAAGGCCCCAGTGTGTGTTGTTCCCCTTCCTGTGTCCATGTGATCTCCTTTTTCAGCTCCCATTATAAGTGAGAATGTGGCGTTTGGTTTTCTTTCCCTGGATTAGTTTGCTGAGGATAATGACCACACATCACCACTGTTTTTGTTTTTTAGTATAAAGAGTAGTATTTTATTGAATAAGATTTGCTCCCAGAAAAATAAGCTTAAATCTACAATGAATGCCAGACTCTACAGCAGAAAGCAATTCTCTCACTTTTCCACACACAATGGTTCCTACTAAGTGAAAAAAAGCCATCAAATTTCATTCACAAATGTACTACTCTGTCTCAAAACATCTCACATAATCATGCACTCGACTAAAGCCATTAGATCAGTTCTTCAGTCAGGTTAAAGAAGTATCCCTCTAATAACTGACTTTTATAATGGTATCAATATCCACTCCCAGTCAGTCTGCCGTGGTTAATGGTGTACAGCATGACTGAATACAATGGAATTGATGACGCCCATATCCACGGACAAACCGTGACTTATGATGGTTTGATTTATGATTTTTCAACGTTATGATGGGTTTATTGGACTATTAGATGCGTTTCTGAGTTACACTGGGTTTATGAGTATGCGACCCTAGACTCCAGAAACAGCTGTATAAGGAAAAACAGGTGTACCTAATAAACATATGCTTAGTGACTTGGGATAAACCAATAGATGTTCACAACTGATGGAGAGCCGTGAAAGAGAGATAGCGGTAAATAGTTACAATAACACAATTTTCCTGCAGCTGTCGTGGATTTCCCCAAAAAATGCAGAATGTGGGATGCACCTAAGGCATATGAAAGAGAGAGGGCAGAAGGAGTAAGAGAGAAGTAGGAGGAAGGAAGGAAGGAAGGAAGGAAGGAAAGAAGGAAGGTAGGAAAGAAGGAAGGAAGGAAGGAAGGAAGGAAAGAAGGACGAAAGGAAGGAGAAAACACCCGGTGTTACTAAAACCCCCCAAAAAAATGGTTTCCCCCTGTGGGTAAGCCTACAATGTGGATGAATCTTGAAAATATTGTGCTACGTGTTATGTCAGTCATAACAGCTCACCTATTGTGCAATTCCGTTTATAGGAAATGTCTACAATATGGAAATCTATGCATATGGGATTGATGGCACTAGGTAGTTGCTACCTAGGGCTGAGGGTCAGGGAGAGGGTTTGAGACAGAATGAGGAGTGACTAATGTCTACAGGGTTTTTCTCTGGTCGGGGGTGATAAGACGTTCTACAATGGATTGCGAATTATAATTGAATGTGCACAACCACAGGTGTACTAAAAGCCACTCAATTCATGACTTTTAATGGGGGAATCTTAAGTGGCGCACTCTCATGGAGACCACGGCAGACATAGTGAGAGAGAAAAAGGTGAGTAAATATCTGAAACGGAGGCAGAAACAGAGAGAACGAAAAGCCCTGTGAAAGGAAGGGAGAGCGAAAAGGGAAAATGGTCCTATTTAGAAATGACAGATGTGAAACTGGGGTTCACATCAACAGTGTCACTGCCAGGAAGGAGGGTCATGCTAGCCATGTCACCGGTAGTGTGTCCCGCAGGGACGCCGACCTGCTGGAGCGTCGTGCCAGCATGGGCTCTGGCAGCCACGTGGGCCAGCAGGAGGGACCCGCTGCACAGCTGTGGGGTGAGGATAGACTGGGTGGTGATATCGGCCATTACAGGGGCCTCTTCTGCTGGCAAGAGTGTGACAGTAGCAAGTAGATGGACAGGCCTGCGTGTGAGGACGGAATGCAGGAGGGGCTCTTGTGCGGCTGGGCGTGGGGCCCTCACGGGAACCGTGGAGAAATGGCCAGGTAACTGCGTCATGTGGGCTAGTAGATTGGCCAGGGCTTCGAACTGAAGGACAATAACGGGGAGTAGCGGTCAGGCCCTGGGAGTGTCTGAGTGTAAGTGGAGATGGGTTTGGGGTCACTGAGGGATGCGTGAGAGCCATCCCTGTGTAGGTACAGGTCATAGGGAGATAGTCTCGTGAGGCCTGTGAGTGTCTATGGTTGCCCTGGGTGCCTGGGGCTGACTGTGGCAGAAATCTGGGGAAGGCTGGAGAGAAGCTGGGAGGCCCAGGAGAGTCCCTTAAGGCAGGGGGTGAAGAGGTGAAAGAAATGGGGGAGGGTGGCAGTAAGGTCCGTGAGTTTGTAGATGATTCCTGGGTGCGGGAAGCTGACTCCAGGTGCAATCTGGAGATGGTTGGAGAGTAGCTGAGAGAGACAGAAGAGTCCCTGAGGGCTGGGGGTGAGAACATGAGGGAGACTGGGGAGTAAGTCAGTGAAATTCGTGAGTTCGGTGGTGTATCGTGGGTGCCTGGAACTGACTCCAGCTGGAATCTGGAGAAGTTTTGAGAGTAGCTGAAAGAGACACAAGAGTCCCTGTGGGCTGAGGGCAAAGACCTGAGAGAGACCAGGGAGGACCTCAGTGAAGTCTGTGAGTCTGTAGGTGATTCCGGAGTGTGGGAGGCTGACTCCCGCTGAAATCTGGGCGTTGTGGGAGAGTAGCTGGGACAGACAGGAGAGTCCCAGGGGGCTGGGGGTGAAGACATGAGAGAGACTGGGGAGTAACTCAGCGAAACTGCTGAGTTTGGTGGTGATACCTGGGTGCCTGGAACGGACTCCCGCTGAAATCTGGGCATGGATGGAGAGTAGCTGGGACACACAGGAGAGTCCCTGAGGGCTGGGGGTGAAGACATGAGAGAGACCGGGGAGTACCTCAGTGAAACTGGTGAGTTTGGTGGTGACTCCGGGGTGCCTGGAACTGACCCCAGCTGAAATGTGGGCGTGGTTGGAGAGTAGCTGGGACAGACGGGAGAGTCCCTGAGGGATGGTGAAGACATGAGAGAGACTGGGGAGTAACGCAGTGAAATTGGTGAGTTTGATGGTGATTCCTGGGTGCCTGGAACTGACTCCCGCTGAAGTGTGGGCGTGGTTGGAGAGTAGCTGGGACACACAGGAGAGTCCCTGAGGGTTGGAGATAAAGGCGTGCTAGAGACTGAGGAGTAACTGAGTGAAATTGGTGAGTTTGGTGGTGAGTCCGGGGTGCCTGGAACTGACTCCAGCTGAAATGTGGGCGTGGTTGGAGAGTAGCTGGGACAGACGGGAGAGTCCCTGAGGGATGGTGAAGACATGAGAGAGACTGGGGAGTAACGCAGTGAAATTGGTGAGTTTGGTGGTGATTTCTGGGTGCCTGCAACGAACTCCCGCTGAAGTGTGGGCGTGTTTGGAGAGTAGCTGGGACAGACAGGCGAGTCCCTGAGGGTTGGAGATAAAGACGTGCTGGAGACTGGGGAGTAACTCAGTGAAAGTGGTGGGCTTGGTGGTGATCCCTGGGTTCCTGGAACTGACCCGCGCTGAAATGTGGGCGTGGTTGGAGAGTAGCTGGGACAGACTGGAGGGTCCGTAAGGGCTGGGGGTGAAGACGTGAGAGAGACTGGCGAGGATCCCACTGAGGTCTGTGAGTTTGTAGGTGTTTCTGGGGTGTGGGGTAGAGACTGCCGCTGAAATCTGGGCGTAGTTGGAGAGTAGCTGGGACAGACAGGCGAGTCATGGGGGGCTGGGGGTGAGCTGCTGGATGATGGCAGTAAGAACATATGGTATATTATTGATGAATGAGGTGACTGTGGAGAATCTCCAGAGGACACGGGAGAACACAATGACATGAGTGACTGTCCTGCTTGGTTAGGAAAGGGAAACGTAAAGTTGTGGAGTTCTGTTGATGATGGATGTGAGAGTGGTGAAGCCCTGCGGGGTGATGTAGAGTACTTCCACATCCCTGGTGAGGAGCTGCCCCTTGGGTCTGAGTTTCTGGGAGGGGAGAGGGAGAAGCTGGGTGAGGCAGGCATGAATCTTGAGGAGTCAGGGCTGGGGGACCGCTCATATTCTCCCGAGACGTGTGAGTCTCTGGGGGACTCCTGGGTGCATGGGGCTGACTCCCGCAGGAACCTGGGGATGGCTGGAGAGTAACTGGGAGCCACAGGAGAGTCCCTGAGGCCTGGGGGTGAAGAGATGAAAGACACAGGGGTGGAGCACCGTGAGGCTCGTGAGTTTGTAGGTGATTCCTGGGTGTGGGGGGCTGACTCCAGCTGAAATCTGGGGTTGTTTGGAGAGTAGCTGGGAGACACAGGAGACCCCCCGAGAGCTGGGGGTGAGCTGCTGGGTGATGGCAGTAAGAACATGTGGTATATTATTGATGAACGTGGGGACTCTGAGGAATCCTCAGAGGAGGACACGGGAGAGCCCAATGGCTTCATTGATTGCCCATCACGGTGAGGACAGGGAAATGGGAGCTTGTGGGATTCTGGTGATGACAGAGGTGAGTGTGGTGAAGCCCTAGGGGATGGTGAATGGTAGCTCCGGATCCCTGGTGAGGAGCTTCCCCTTAAGCCTGAGTTTCTGATAGGGGAGAGGGAGAAGCTGGGTGAAGCTCGCATGGACCTTGGGGAGTCCGGGCTGGGGGACCGTTCATAAGAAGAGCCAGACAAGACCCTACTGTTCTTAGGTGCAGACATGATTAGGAAACCTGCAGCTCCCAGGGGCCCCTACTAATTTTCTAACTCGCAGAAAGAAGGAGTGTGTGTGCGTGTGTGTGCGTGTGTGTGTGTGTGTGTGTGTGTGTGTGCGGTGTGAGGTATGTGCCCCTTAAGAAAATGGAAATCAACCAACCAATGAGACAGACAGACAGACAGACAGACAGACAGAGATTCACTTGCCCAAGTGTTCTGTCCTGTCCTCTGAATCCGCTTCCAAGTCGCAAGACGCTGTGAGCTCCAAGTCCACGCAGAGTCCGCCAAACGCTCCGGCCGCTGATCCGCTCCGCGAAGATCTGAGTACAGGCCAGCCAGGGTGGGTTTAAATAGCCTCGGGCGCAGCCTAGCAGCGGAAAGGGCGGAGCTTCACTCCTCCTTTCCATCAGTCACCCCCAACTTTCCCAGGCTACACCTCGTGGGAAACTGTTCTCCTGCTTTGATTTCATGCGCCACCTTTGGGACAATCTAAGAACTTACAAGTTTTCTTGGCCAGATATGTTAGGAATTGTATGCACTGAAACACTGAAAACCAACTAGTGGTTCTGTGGTTCCCACGTTGTGGTTTTGACACCAGCAGCATCCTTGCCACAATCAAAACCCGGAGATCCACAGATCTGCGTTGTAACAAGACCTCCCCCTGACCCTGATGCATGGCAGTTTAAGAAGTCTTTCCGTGTAAGCGAAAAGACTTTGAAGAAAAGGTGGAGATATGCGTTGTATAAACATTCTTCTGCTCTGGAACCACGTAGAGACTTGGGAGCCAGTTGGGTGGAGCATTCGTTGGATGAGGGTGCTCGGGTTAGGAATATCAAGGTGTGGCTCCAGATAATCCAATCATCTAATTAAGATTCCAGTTATGCTCATCTGTTTCAAAATTCCGTTTGGGTAAATTCTTTTAGTCAGACTGAGAATGGCAAAGCCTCAACCCCAATTTCCAGGGAGGGTTGAGAGCCTCAGGTGGAGTTGATCACCAATAGCCTATGGTTTAACCCATCATGCCTATAGAATGAGGTCTCCATAAAAACCCAAAAGGACTGGGATCAGAGAGCTTCTGGATAACACTTCCTGGAAGGTAGTGCGCCCCTCCCCACATGCCGGGCCCCACATTAATTTCTGAACTTTTTGCAATGTCCGCTAAAATACAACGGCAACTGTAAGTGCTTCCCTGCGTGCTGTGAGCTCTTCCAGCAAATGAATGCAACTAAATCTGGGAGTGGTGGCAACCTGATTTATAGCCAGTTGCTGAGAAGCACAGGTAAAACCACGTAGGGCTTCCCATTGTTATTAGTGTGGGAGGCCTGTGTGGCGGGACCCGGCCCTTTGGAATCTAATGCTATGTCCCGGTAGGTAGCGTCACCATTGAATTAGAAGACACACATATGTTGAGAATAATCTTTCTGGTCATTTGCTGCATGTCTTATTTACAATATGTAATCAAATTCTTTATCCTGACCTTATGGCACCTGGGTTGAGAACCATGATTTGAACCAAACATTGGTCTGTCACGTTCTGAGTTTGAAACTTTAGTTTGCCTTTAGCGTTTTGCTATTGCTTTTTCGTTTTCTTTTGTTTCGTTTCGTTTCTAAGTTCTGGGGTATATGTGCAGGATGTGCAGATTTCTTACCAAGGTAAACGTGTGCCATGGTGGTTTGCTGCACCTGTCAACCCATCACCTAGGCATTAAGCCCAGCATGCAGTAGCTGTTCTTCTTAACGCTCTGCCCCCCGAAAGGCCCCAGTGTGTGTTGTTCCCCTTCCTGTGTCCATGTGATCTCCTTTTTCAGCTCCCATTATAAGTGAGAATGTGGCGTTTGGTTTTCTTTCCCTGGATTAGTTTGCTGAGGATAATGACCACACATCACCACTGTTTTTGTTTTTTAGTATAAAGAGTAGTATTTTATTGAATAAGATTTGCTCCCAGAAAAATAAGCTTAAATCTACAATGAATGCCAGACTCTACAGCAGAAAGCAATTCTCTCACTTTTCCACACACAATGGTTCCTACTAAGTGAAAAAAAGCCATCAAATTTCATTCACAAATGTACTACTCTGTCTCAAAACATCTCACATAATCATGCACTCGACTAAAGCCATTAGATCAGTTCTTCAGTCAGGTTAAAGAAGTATCCCTCTAATAACTGACTTTTATAATGGTATCAATATCCACTCCCAGTCAGTCTGCCGTGGTTAATGGTGTACAGCATGACTAAATACAATGGAATTGATGACGCCCATATCCACGGACAAACCGTGACTTATGATGGTTTGATTTATGATTTTTCAACGTTATGATGGGTTTATTGGACTATTAGATGCGTTTCTGAGTTACACTGGGTTTATGAGTATGCGACCCTAGACTCCAGAAACAGCTGTATAAGGAAAAACAGGTGTACCTAATAAACATATGCTTAGTGACTTGGGATAAACCAATAGATGTTCACAACTGATGGAGAGCCGTGAAAGAGAGATAGCGGTAAATAGTTACAATAACACAATTTTCCTGCACCTGTCGTGGATTTCCCCAAAAAAATGCAGAATGTGGGATGCACCTAAGGCATATGAAAGAGAGAGGGCAGAAGGAGTAAGAGAGAAGTAGGAGGAAGGAAGGAAGGAAGGAAGGAAGGAAGGAAAGAAGGAAGGTAGGAAAGAAGGAAGGAAGGAAGGAAGGAAGGAAAGAAGGACGAAAGGAAGGAGAAAACACCCGGTGTTACTAAACCCCCCCCAAAAAATGGTTTCCCCCTGTGGGTAAGCCTACAATGTGGATGAATCTTGAAAATATTGTGCTACGTGTTATGTCAGTCATAACAGCTCACCTATTGTGCAATTCCGTTTATAGGAAATGTCTACAATATGGAAATCTATGCATATGGGATTGATGGCACTAGGTAGTTGCTACCTAGGGCTGAGGGTCAGGGAGAGGGTTTGAGACAGAATGAGGAGTGACTAATGTCTACAGGGTTTCTCTCTGGTCGGGGGTGATAAGACGTTCTACAATGGATTGCGAATTATAATTGAATGTGCACAACCACAGGTGTACTAAAAGCCACTCAATTCATGACTTTTAATGGGGGAATCTTAAGTGGCGCACTCTCATGGAGACCACGGCAGACATAGTGAGAGAGAAAAAGGTGAGTAAATATCTGAAACGGAGGCAGAAACAGAGAGAACGAAAAGCCCTGTGAAAGGAAGGGAGAGCGAAAAGGGAAAATGGTCCTATTTAGAAATGACAGATGTGAAACTGGGGTTCACATCAACAGTGTCACTGCCAGGAAGGAGGGTCATGCTAGCCATGTCACCGGTAGTGTGTCCCGCAGGGACGCCGACCTGCTGGAGCGTCGTGCCAGCATGGGCTCTGGCAGCCACGTGGGCCAGCAGGAGGGACCCGCTGCACAGCTGTGGGGTGAGGATAGACTGGGTGGTGATATCGGCCATGACAGGGGCCTCTTCTGCTGGCAAGAGTGTGACAGTAGCAAGTAGATGGACAGGCCTGCGTGTGAGGACGGAATGCAGGAGGGGCTCTTGTGCGGCTGGGCGTGGGGCCCTCACGGGAACCGTGGAGAAATGGCCAGGTAACTGCGTCATGTGGGCTAGTAGATTGGCCAGGGCTTCGAACTGAAGGACAATAACGGGGAGTAGCGGTCAGGCCCTGGGAGTGTCTGAGTGTAAGTGGAGATGGGTTTGGGGTCACTGAGGGATGCGTGAGAGCCATCCCTGTGTAGGTACAGGTCATAGGGAGATAGTCTCGTGAGGCCTGTGAGTGTCTATGGTTGCCCTGGGTGCCTGGGGCTGACTGTGGCAGAAATCTGGGGAAGGCTGGAGAGAAGCTGGGAGGCCCAGGAGAGTCCCTTAAGGCAGGGGGTGAAGAGGTGAAAGAAATGGGGGAGGGTGGCAGTAAGGTCCGTGAGTTTGTAGATGATTCCTGGGTGCGGGAAGCTGACTCCAGGTGCAATCTGGAGATGGTTGGAGAGTAGCTGAGAGAGACAGAAGAGTCCCTGAGGGCTGGGGGTGAGAACATGAGGGAGACTGGGGAGTAAGTCAGTGAAATTCGTGAGTTCGGTGGTGTATCGTGGGTGCCTGGAACTGACTCCAGCTGGAATCTGGAGAAGTTTTGAGAGTAGCTGAAAGAGACACAAGAGTCCCTGTGGGCTGAGGGCAAAGACCTGAGAGAGACCAGGGAGGACCTCAGTGAAGTCTGTGAGTCTGTAGGTGATTCCGGAGTGTGGGAGGCTGACTCCCGCTGAAATCTGGGCGTGGTGGGAGAGTAGCTGGGACAGACAGGAGAGTCCCAGGGGGCTGGGGGTGAAGACATGAGAGAGACTGGGGAGTAACTCAGCGAAACTGCTGAGTTTGGTGGTGATACCTGGGTGCCTGGAACGGACTCCCGCTGAAATCTGGGCATGGATGGAGAGTAGCTGGGACACACAGGAGAGTCCCTGAGGGCTGGGGGTGAAGACATGAGAGAGACCGGGGAGTACCTCAGTGAAACTGGTGAGTTTGGTGGTGACTCCGGGGTGCCTGGAACTGACCCCAGCTGAAATGTGGGCGTGGTTGGAGAGTAGCTGGGACAGACGGGAGAGTCCCTGAGGGATGGTGAAGACATGAGAGAGACTGGGGAGTAACGCAGTGAAATTGGTGAGTTTGATGGTGATTCCTGGGTGCCTGGAACTGACTCCCGCTGAAGCGTGGGCGTGGTTGGAGAGTAGCTGGGACACACAGGAGAGTCCCTGAGGGTTGGAGATAAAGGCGTGCTAGAGACTGAGGAGTAACTGAGTGAAATTGGTGAGTTTGGTGGTGAGTCCGGGGTGCCTGGAACTGACTCCAGCTGAATTGTGGGCGTGGTTGGAGAGTAGCTGGGACAGACGGGAGAGTCCCTGAGGGATGGTGAAGACATGAGAGAGACTGGGGAGTAACGCAGTGAAATTGGTGAGTTTGGTGGTGATTTCTGGGTGCCTGCAACGAACTCCCGCTGAAGTGTGGGCGTGTTTGGAGAGTAGCTGGGACAGACAGGCGAGTCCCTGAGGGTTGGAGATAAAGACGTGCTGGAGACTGGGGAGTAACTCAGTGAAAGTGGTGGGCTTGGTGGTGATCCCTGGGTTCCTGGAACTGACCCGCGCTGAAATGTGGGCGTGGTTGGAGAGTAGCTGGGACAGACTGGAGGGTCCGTAAGGGCTGGGGGTGAAGACGTGAGAGAGACTGGCGAGGATCCCACTGAGGTCTGTGGGTTTGTAGGTGTTTCTGGGGTGTGGGGTAGAGACTGCCGCTGAAATCTGGGCGTAGTTGGAGAGTAGCTGGGACAGACAGGCGAGTCATGGGTGGCTGGGGGTGAGCTGCTGGATGATGGCAGTAAGAACATATGGTATATTATTGATGAATGAGGTGACTGTGGAGAATCTCCAGAGGAGGACACGGGAGAACACAATGACATGAGTGACTGTCCTGCTTGGTTAGGAAAGGGAAACGTAAAGTTGTGGAGTTCTGTTGATGATGGATGTGAGAGTGGTGAAGCCCTGCGGGGTGATGTAGAGTACTTCCACATCCCTGGTGAGGAGCTGCCCCTTGGGTCTGAGTTTCTGGGAGGGGAGAGGGAGAAGCTGGGTGAGGCAGGCATGAATCTTGAGGAGTCAGGGCTGGGGGACCGCTCATATTCTCCCGAGACGTGTGAGTCTCTGGGGGACTCCTGGGTGCATGGGGCTGACTCCCGCAGGAACCTGGGGATGGCTGGAGAGTAACTGGGAGCCACAGGAGAGTCCCTGAGGCCTGGGGGTGAAGAGATGAAAGACACAGGGGTGGAGCGCCGTGAGGCTCGTGAGTTTGTAGGTGATTCCTGGGTGTGGGGGGCTGACTCCAGCTGAAATCTGGGGTTGTTTGGAGAGTAGCTGGGAGACACAGGAGACCCCCCGAGAGCTGGGGGTGAGCTGCTGGGTGATGGCAGTAAGAACATGGGGTATATTATTGATGAACGTGGGGACTCTGAGGAATCCTCAGAGGAGGACACGGGAGAGCCCAATGGCTTCATTGATTGCCCATCACGGTGAGGACAGGGAAATGGGAGCTTGTGGGATTCTGGTGATGACAGAGGTGAGTGTGGTGAAGCCCTAGGGGATGGTGAATGGTAGCTCCGGATCCCTGGTGAGGAGCTTCCCCTTAAGCCTGAGTTTCTGATAGGGGAGAGGGAGAAGCTGGGTGAAGCTCGCATGGACCTTGGGGAGTCCGGGCTGGGGGACCGTTCATAAGAAGAGCCAGACAAGACCCTACTGTTCTTAGGTGCAGACATGATTAGGAAACCTGCAGCTCCCAGGGGCCCCTACTAATTTTCTAACTCGCAGAAAGAAGGAGTGTGTGTGCGTGTGTGTGCGTGCGTGTGTGTGTGTGTGTGTGTGTGTGCGGTGTGAGGTATGTGCCCCTTAAGAAAATGGAAATCAACCAACCAATGAGACAGACAGACAGACAGACAGACAGACAGACAGACAGACAGAGATTCACTTGCCCAAGTGTTCTGTCCTGTCCTCTGAATCCGCTTCCAAGTCGCAAGACGCTGTGAGCTCCAAGTCCACGCAGAGTCCGCCAAACGCTCCGGCCGCTGATCCGCTCCGCGAAGATCTGAGTACAGGCCAGCCAGGGTGGGTTTAAATAGCCTCGGGCGCAGCCTAGCAGCGGAAAGGGCGGAGCTTCACTCCTCCTTTCCATCAGTCACCCCCAACTTTCCCAGGCTACACCTCGTGGGAAACTGTTCTCCTGCTTTGATTTCATGCGCCACCTTTGGGACAATCTAAGAACTTACAAGTTTTCTTGGCCAGATATGTTAGGAATTGTATGCACTGAAACACTGAAAACCAACTAGTGGTTCTGTGGTTCCCACGTTGTGGTTTTGACACCAGCAGCATCCTTGCCACAATCAAAACCCGGAGATCCACAGATCTGCGTTGTAACAAGACCTCCCCCTGACCCTGATGCATGGCAGTTTAAGAAGTCTTTCCGTGTAAGCGAAAAGACTTTGAAGAAAAGGTGGAGATATGCGTTGTATAAACATTCTTCTGCTCTGGAACCACGTAGAGACTTGGGAGCCAGTTGGGTGGAGCATTCGTTGGATGAGGGTGCTCGGGTTAGGAATATCAAGGTGTGGCTCCAGATAATCCAATCATCTAATTAAGATTCCAGTTATGCTCATCTGTTTCAAAATTCCGTTTGGGTAAATTCTTTTAGTCAGACTGAGAATGGCAAAGCCTCAACCCCAATTTCCAGGGAGGGTTGAGAGCCTCAGGTGGAGTTGATCACCAATAGCCTATGGTTTAACCCATCATGCCTATAGAATGAGGTCTCCATAAAAACCCAAAAGGACTGGGATCAGAGAGCTTCTGGATAACACTTCCTGGAAGGTAGTGCGCCCCTCCCCACATGCCGGGCCCCACATTAATTTCTGAACTTTTTGCAATGTCCGCTAAAATACAACGGCAACTGTAAGTGCTTCCCTGCGTGCTGTGAGCTCTTCCAGCAAATGAATGCAACTAAATCTGGGAGTGGTGGCAACCTGATTTATAGCCAGTTGCTGAGAAGCACAGGTAAAACCACGTAGGGCTTCCCATTGTTATTAGTGTGGGAGGCCTGTGTGGCGGGACCCGGCCCTTTGGAATCTAATGCTATGTCCCGGTAGGTAGCGTCACCATTGAATTAGAAGACACACATATGTTGAGAATAATCTTTCTGGTCATTTGCTGCATGTCTTATTTACAATATGTAATCAAATTCTTTATCCTGACCTTATGGCACCTGGGTTGAGAACCATGATTTGAACCAAACATTGGTCTGTCACGTTCTGAGTTTGAAACTTTAGTTTGCCTTTAGCGTTTTGCTATTGCTTTTTCGTTTTCTTTTGTTTCGTTTCGTTTCTAAGTTCTGGGGTATATGTGCAGGATGTGCAGATTTCTTACCAAGGTAAACGTGTGCCATGGTGGTTTGCTGCACCTGTCAACCCATCACCTAGGCATTAAGCCCAGCATGCAGTAGCTGTTCTTCTTAACGCTCTGCCCCCCGAAAGGCCCCAGTGTGTGTTGTTCCCCTTCCTGTGTCCATGTGATCTCCTTTTTCAGCTCCCATTATAAGTGAGAATGTGGCGTTTGGTTTTCTTTCCCTGGATTAGTTTGCTGAGGATAATGACCACACATCACAACTGTTTTTGTTTTTTAGTATAAAGAGTAGTATTTTACTGAATAAGATTTGCTCCCAGAAAAATAAGCTTAAATCTACAATGAATGCCAGACTCTACAGCAGAAAGCAATTCTCTCACTTTTCCACACACAATGGTTCCTACTAAGTGAAAAAAAGCCATCAAATTTCATTCACAAATGTACTACTCTGTCTCAAAACATCTCACATAATCATGCACTCGACTAAAGCCATTAGATCAGTTCTTCAGTCAGGTTAAAGAAGTATCCCTCTAATAACTGACTTTTATAATGGTATCAATATCCACTCCCAGTCAGTCTGCCGTGGTTAATGGTGTACAGCATGACTGAATACAATGGAATTGATGATGCCCATATCCACGGACAAACTGTGACTTATGATGGTTTGATTTATGATTTTTCAACGTTATGATGGGTTTATTGGACTATTAGATGCGTTTCTGAGTTACACTGGGTTTATGAGTATGCGACCCTAGACTCCAGAAACAGCTGTATAAGGAAAAACAGGTGTACCTAATAAACATATGCTTAGTGACTTGGGATAAACCAATAGATGTTCACAACTGATGGAGAGCCGTGAAAGAGAGATAGCGGTAAATAGTTACAATAACACAATTTTCCTGCACCTGTCGTGGATTTCCCCAAAAAAATGCAGAATGTGGGATGCACCTAAGGCATATGAAAGAGAGAGGGCAGAAGGAGTAAGAGAGAAGTAGGAGGAAGGAAGGAAGGAAGGAAGGAAGGAAGGAAGGAAAGAAGGAAGGTAGGAAAGAAGGAAGGAAGGAAGGAAGGAAGGAAAGAAGGACGAAAGGAAGGAGAAAACACCCGGTGTTACTAAAACCCCCCCAAAAAATGGTTTCCCCCTGTGGGTAAGCCTACAATGTGGATGAATCTTGAAAATATTGTGCTACGTGTTATGTCAGTCATAACAGCTCGCCTATTGTGCAATTCCGTTTATAGGAAATGTCTACAATATGGAAATCTATGCATATGGGATTGATGGCACTAGGTAGTTGCTACCTAGGGCTGAGGGTCAGGGAGAGGGTTTGAGACAGAATGAGGAGTGACTAATGTCTACAGGGTTTTTCTCTGGTCGGGGGTGATAAGACGTTCTACAATGGATTGCGAATTATAATTGAATGTGCACAACCACAGGTGTACTAAAAGCCACTCAATTCATGACTTTTAATGGGGGAATCTTAAGTGGCGCACTCTCATGGAGACCACGGCAGACATAGTGAGAGAGAAAAAGGTGAGTAAATATCTGAAACGGAGGCAGAAACAGAGAGAACGAAAAGCCCTGTGAAAGGAAGGGAGAGCGAAAAGGGAAAATGGTCCTATTTAGAAATGACAGATGTGAAACTGGGGTTCACATCAACAGTGTCACTGCCAGGAAGGAGGGTCATGCTAGCCATGTCACCGGTAGTGTGTCCCGCAGGGACGCCGACCTGCTGGAGCGTCGTGCCAGCATGGGCTCTGGCAGCCACGTGGGCCAGCAGGAGGGACCCGCTGCACAGCTGTGGGGTGAGGATAGACTGGGTGGTGATATCGGCCATTACAGGGGCCTCTTCTGCTGGCAAGAGTGTGACAGTAGCAAGTAGATGGACAGGCCTGCGTGTGAGGACGGAATGCAGGAGGGGCTCTTGTGCGGCTGGGCGTGGGGCCCTCACGGGAACCGTGGAGAAATGGCCAGGTAACTGCGTCATGTGGGCTAGTAGATTGGCCAGGGCTTCGAACTGAAGGACAATAACGGGGAGTAGCGGTCAGGCCCTGGGAGTGTCTGAGTGTAAGTGGAGATGGGTTTGGGGTCACTGAGGGATGCGTGAGAGCCATCCCTGTGTAGGTACAGGTCATAGGGAGATAGTCTCGTGAGGCCTGTGAGTGTCTATGGTTGCCCTGGGTGCCTGGGGCTGACTGTGGCAGAAATCTGGGGAAGGCTGGAGAGAAGCTGGGAGGCCCAGGAGAGTCCCTTAAGGCAGGTGGTGAAGAGGTGAAAGAAATGGGGGAGGGTGGCAGTAAGGTCCGTGAGTTTGTAGATGATTCCTGGGTGCGGGAAGCTGACTCCAGGTGCAATCTGGAGATGGTTGGAGAGTAGCTGAGAGAGACAGAAGAGTCCCTGAGGGCTGGGGGTGAGAACATGAGGGAGACTGGGGAGTAAGTCAGTGAAATTCGTGAGTTCGGTGGTGTATCGTGGGTGCCTGGAACTGACTCCAGCTGGAATCTGGAGAAGTTTTGAGAGTAGCTGAAAGAGACACAAGAGTCCCTGTGGGCTGAGGGCAAAGACCTGAGAGAGACCAGGGAGGACCTCAGTGAAGTCTGTGAGTCTGTAGGTGATTCCGGAGTGTGGGAGGCTGACTCCCGCTGAAATCTGGGCGTGGTGGGAGAGTAGCTGGGACAGACAGGAGAGTCCCAGGGGGCTGGGGGTGAAGACATGAGAGAGACTGGGGAGTAACTCAGCGAAACTGCTGAGTTTGGTGGTGATACCTGGGTGCCTGGAACGGACTCCCGCTGAAATCTGGGCATGGATGGAGAGTAGCTGGGACACACAGGAGAGTCCCTGAGGGCTGGGGGTGAAGACATGAGAGAGACCGGGGAGTACCTCAGTGAAACTGGTGAGTTTGGTGGTGAGTCCGGGGTGCCTGGAACTGACCCCAGCTGAAATGTGGGCGTGGTTGGAGAGTAGCTGGGACAGACGGGAGAGTCCCTGAGGGATGGTGAAGACATGAGAGAGACTGGGGAGTAACGCAGTGAAATTGGTGAGTTTGATGGTGATTCCTGGGTGCCTGGAACTGACTCCCGCTGAAGTGTGGGCGTGGTTGGAGAGTAGCTGGGACACACAGGAGAGTCCCTGAGGGTTGGAGATAAAGGCGTGCTAGAGACTGAGGAGTAACTGAGTGAAATTGGTGAGTTTGGTGGTGAGTCCGGGGTGCCTGGAACTGACTCCAGCTGAAATGTGGGCGTGGTTGGAGAGTAGCTGGGACAGACGGGAGAGTCCCTGAGGGATGGTGAAGACATGAGAGAGACTGGGGAGTAACGCAGTGAAATTGGTGAGTTTGGTGGTGATTTCTGGGTGCCTGCAACGAACTCCCGCTGAAGTGTGGGCGTGTTTGGAGAGTAGCTGGGACAGACAGGCGAGTCCCTGAGGGTTGGAGATAAAGACGTGCTGGAGACTGGGGAGTAACTCAGTGAAAGTGGTGGGCTTGGTGGTGATCCCTGGGTTCCTGGAACTGACCCGCGCTGAAATGTGGGCGTGGTTGGAGAGTAGCTGGGACAGACTGGAGGGTCCGTAAGGGCTGGGGGTGAAGACGTGAGAGAGACTGGCGAGGATCCCACTGAGGTCTGTGAGTCTGTAGGTGTTTCTGGGGTGTGGGGTAGAGACTGCCGCTGAAATCTGGGCGTAGTTGGAGAGTAGCTGGGACAGACAGGCGAGTCATGGGTGGCTGGGGGTGAGCTGCTGGATGATGGCAGTAAGAACATATGGTATATTATTGATGAATGAGGTGACTGTGGAGAATCTCCAGAGGAGGACACGGGAGAACACAATGACATGAGTGACTGTCCTGCTTGGTTAGGAAAGGGAAACGTGAAGTTGTGGAGTTCTGTTGATGATGGATGTGAGAGTGGTGAAGCCCTGCGGGGTGATGTAGAGTACTTCCACATCCCTGGTGAGGAGCTGCCCCTTGGGTCTGAGTTTCTGGGAGGGGAGAGGGAGAAGCTGGGTGAGGCAGGCATGAATCTTGAGGAGTCAGGGCTGGGGGACCGCTCATATTCTCCCGAGACGTGTGAGTCTCTGGGGGACTCCTGGGTGCATGGGGCTGACTCCCGCAGGAACCTGGGGATGGCTGGAGAGTAACTGGGAGCCACAGGAGAGTCCCTGAGGCCTGGGGGTGAAGAGATGAAAGACACAGGGGTGGAGCGCCGTGAGGCTCGTGAGTTTGTAGGTGATTCCTGGGTGTGGGGGGCTGACTCCAGCTGAAATCTGGGGTTGTTTGGAGAGTAGCTGGGAGACACAGGAGACCCCCCGAGAGCTGGGGGTGAGCTGCTGGGTGATGGCAGTAAGAACATGTGGTATATTATTGATGAACGTGGGGACTCTGAGGAATCCTCAGAGGAGGACACGGGAGAGCCCAATGGCTTCATTGATTGCCCATCACGGTGAGGACAGGGAAATGGGAGCTTGTGGGATTCTGGTGATGACAGAGGTGAGTGTGGTGAAGCCCTAGGGGATGGTGAATGGTAGCTCCGGATCCCTGGTGAGGAGCTTCCCCTTAAGCCTGAGTTTCTGATAGGGGAGAGGGAGAAGCTGGGTGAAGCTCGCATGGACCTTGGGGAGTCCGGGCTGGGGGACCGTTCATAAGAAGAGCCAGACAAGACCCTACTGTTCTTAGGTGCAGACATGATTAGGAAACCTGCAGCTCCCAGGGGCCCCTACTAATTTTCTAACTCGCAGAAAGAAGGAGTGTGTGTGCGTGTGTGTGCGTGCGTGTGTGTGTGTGTGTGTGTGTGTGCGGTGTGAGGTATGTGCCCCTTAAGAAAATGGAAATCAACCAACCAATGAGACAGACAGACAGACAGACAGACAGACAGACAGACAGAGATTCACTTGCCCAAGTGTTCTGTCCTGTCCTCTGAATCCGCTTCCAAGTCGCAAGACGCTGTGAGCTCCAAGTCCACGCAGAGTCCGCCAAACGCTCCGGCCGCTGATCCGCTCCGCGAAGATCTGAGTACAGGCCAGCCAGGGTGGGTTTAAATAGCCTCGGGCGCAGCCTAGCAGCGGAAAGGGCGGAGCTTCACTCCTCCTTTCCATCAGTCACCCCCAACTTTCCCAGGCTACACCTCGTGGGAAACTGTTCTCCTGCTTTGATTTCATGCGCCACCTTTGGGACAATCTAAGAACTTACAAGTTTTCTTGGCCAGATATGTTAGGAATTGTATGCACTGAAACACTGAAAACCAACTAGTGGTTCTGTGGTTCCCACGTTGTGGTTTTGACACCAGCAGCATCCTTGCCACAATCAAAACCCGGAGATCCACAGATCTGCGTTGTAACAAGACCTCCCCCTGACCCTGATGCATGGCAGTTTAAGAAGTCTTTCCGTGTAAGCGAAAAGACTTTGAAGAAAAGGTGGAGATATGCGTTGTATAAACATTCTTCTGCTCTGGAACCACGTAGAGACTTGGGAGCCAGTTGGGTGGAGCATTCGTTGGATGAGGGTGCTCGGGTTAGGAATATCAAGGTGTGGCTCCAGATAATCCAATCATCTAATTAAGATTCCAGTTATGCTCATCTGTTTCAAAATTCCGTTTGGGTAAATTCTTTTAGTCAGACTGAGAATGGCAAAGCCTCAACCCCAATTTCCAGGGAGGGTTGAGAGCCTCAGGTGGAGTTGATCACCAATAGCCTATGGTTTAACCCATCATGCCTATAGAATGAGGTCTCCATAAAAACCCAAAAGGACTGGGATCAGAGAGCTTCTGGATAACACTTCCTGGAAGGTAGTGCGCCCCTCCCCACATGCCGGGCCCCACATTAATTTCTGAACTTTTTGCAATGTCCGCTAAAATACAACGGCAACTGTAAGTGCTTCCCTGCGTGCTGTGAGCTCTTCCAGCAAATGAATGCAACTAAATCTGGGAGTGGTGGCAACCTGATTTATAGCCAGTTGCTGAGAAGCACAGGTAAAACCACGTAGGGCTTCCCATTGTTATTAGTGTGGGAGGCCTGTGTGGCGGGACCCGGCCCTTTGGAATCTAATGCTATGTCCCGGTAGGTAGCGTCACCATTGAATTAGAAGACACACATATGTTGAGAATAATCTTTCTGGTCATTTGCTGCATGTCTTATTTACAATATGTAATCAAATTCTTTATCCTGACCTTATGGCACCTGGGTTGAGAACCATGATTTGAACCAAACATTGGTCTGTCACGTTCTGAGTTTGAAACTTTAGTTTGCCTTTAGCGTTTTGCTATTGCTTTTTCGTTTTCTTTTGTTTCGTTTCGTTTCTAAGTTCTGGGGTATATGTGCAGGATGTGCAGATTTCTTACCAAGGTAAACGTGTGCCATGGTGGTTTGCTGCACCTGTCAACCCATCACCTAGGCATTAAGCCCAGCATGCAGTAGCTGTTCTTCTTAACGCTCTGCCCCCCGAAAGGCCCCAGTGTGTGTTGTTCCCCTTCCTGTGTCCATGTGATCTCCTTTTTCAGCTCCCATTATAAGTGAGAATGTGGCGTTTGGTTTTCTTTCCCTGGATTAGTTTGCTGAGGATAATGACCACACATCACCACTGTTTTTGTTTTTTAGTATAAAGAGTAGTATTTTATTGAATAAGATTTGCTCCCAGAAAAATAAGCTTAAATCTACAATGAATGCCAGACTCTACAGCAGAAAGCAATTCTCTCACTTTTCCACACACAATGGTTCCTACTAAGTGAAAAAAAGCCATCAAATTTCATTCACAAATGTACTACTCTGTCTCAAAACATCTCACATAATCATGCACTCGACTAAAGCCATTAGATCAGTTCTTCAGTCAGGTTAAAGAAGTATCCCTCTAATAACTGACTTTTATAATGGTATCAATATTCACTCCCAGTCAGTCTGCCGTGGTTAATGGTGTACAGCATGACTGAATACAATGGAATTGATGACGCCCATATCCACGGACAAACTGTGACTTATGATGGTTTGATTTATGATTTTTCAACGTTATGATGGGTTTATTGGACTATTAGATGCGTTTCTGAGTTACACTGGGTTTATGAGTATGCGACCCTAGACTCCAGAAACAGCTGTATAAGGAAAAACAGGTGTACCTAATAAACATATGCTTAGTGACTTGGGATAAACCAATAGATGTTCACAACTGATGGAGAGCCGTGAAAGAGAGATAGCGGTAAATAGTTACAATAACACAATTTTCCTGCACCTGTCGTGGATTTCCCCAAAAAAATGCAGAATGTGGGATGCACCTAAGGCATATGAAAGAGAGAGGGCAGAAGGAGTAAGAGAGAAGTAGGAGGAAGGAAGGAAGGAAGGAAGGAAGGAAGGAAGGAAGGAAGGAAGGAAAGAAGGAAGGTAGGAAAGAAGGAAGGAAGGAAGGAAGGAAGGAAGGAAGGAAAGAAGGACGAAAGGAAGGAGAAAACACCCGGTGTTACTAAAACCCCCCCAAAAAATGGTTTCCCCCTGTGGGTAAGCCTACAATGTGGATGAATCTTGAAAATATTGTGCTACGTGTTATGTCAGTCATAACAGCTCACCTATTGTGCAATTCCGTTTATAGGAAATGTCTACAATATGGAAATCTATGCATATGGGATTGATGGCACTAGGTAGTTGCTACCTAGGGCTGAGGGTCAGGGAGAGGGTTTGAGACAGAATGAGGAGTGACTAATGTCTACAGGGTTTTTCTCTGGTCGGGGGTGATAAGACGTTCTACAATGGATTGCGAATTATAATTGAATGTGCACAACCACAGGTGTACTAAAAGCCACTCAATTCATGACTTTTAATGGGGGAATCTTAAGTGGCGCACTCTCATGGAGACCACGGCAGACATAGTGAGAGAGAAAAAGGTGAGTAAATATCTGAAACGGAGGCAGAAACAGAGAGAACGAAAAGCCCTGTGAAAGGAAGGGAGAGCGAAAAGGGAAAATGGTCCTATTTAGAAATGACAGATGTGAAACTGGGGTTCACATCAACAGTGTCACTGCCAGGAAGGAGGGTCATGCTAGCCATGTCACCGGTAGTGTGTCCCGCAGGGACGCCGACCTGCTGGAGCGTCGTGCCAGCATGGGCTCTGGCAGCCACGTGGGCCAGCAGGAGGGACCCGCTGCACAGCTGTGGGGTGAGGATAGACTGGGTGGTGATATCGGCCATTACAGGGGCCTCTTCTGCTGGCAAGAGTGTGACAGTAGCAAGTAGATGGACAGGCCTGCGTGTGAGGACGGAATGCAGGAGGGGCTCTTGTGCGGCTGGGCGTGGGGCCCTCACGGGAACCGTGGAGAAATGGCCAGGTAACTGCGTCATGTGGGCTAGTAGATTGGCCAGGGCTTCGAACTGAAGGACAATAACGGGGAGTAGCGGTCAGGCCCTGGGAGTGTCTGAGTGTAAGTGGAGATGGGTTTGGGGTCACTGAGGGATGCGTGAGAGCCATCCCTGTGTAGGTACAGGTCATAGGGAGATAGTCTCGTGAGGCCTGTGAGTGTCTATGGTTGCCCTGGGTGCCTGGGGCTGACTGTGGCAGAAATCTGGGGAAGGCTGGAGAGAAGCTGGGAGGCCCAGGAGAGTCCCTTAAGGCAGGGGGTGAAGAGGTGAAAGAAATGGGGGAGGGTGGCAGTAAGGTCCGTGAGTTTGTAGATGATTCCTGGGTGCGGGAAGCTGACTCCAGGTGCAATCTGGAGATGGTTGGAGAGTAGCTGAGAGAGACAGAAGAGTCCCTGAGGGCTGGGGGTGAGAACATGAGGGAGACTGGGGAGTAAGTCAGTGAAATTCGTGAGTTCGGTGGTGTATCGTGGGTGCCTGGAACTGACTCCAGCTGGAATCTGGAGAAGTTTTGAGAGTAGCTGAAAGAGACACAAGAGTCCCTGTGGGCTGAGGGCAAAGACCTGAGAGAGACCAGGGAGGACCTCAGTGAAGTCTGTGAGTCTGTAGGTGATTCCGGAGTGTGGGAGGCTGACTCCCGCTGAAATCTGGGCGTGGTGGGAGAGTAGCTGGGACAGACAGGAGAGTCCCAGGGGGCTGGGGGTGAAGACATGAGAGAGACTGGGGAGTAACTCAGCGAAACTGCTGAGTTTGGTGGTGATACCTGGGTGCCTGGAACGGACTCCCGCTGAAATCTGGGCATGGATGGAGAGTAGCTGGGACACACAGGAGAGTCCCTGAGGGCTGGGGGTGAAGACATGAGAGAGACCGGGGAGTACCTCAGTGAAACTGGTGAGTTTGGTGGTGACTCCGGGGTGCCTGGAACTGACCCCAGCTGAAATGTGGGCGTGGTTGGAGAGTAGCTGGGACAGACGGGAGAGTCCCTGAGGGATGGTGAAGACATGAGAGAGACTGGGGAGTAACGCAGTGAAATTGGTGAGTTTGATGGTGATTCCTGGGTGCCTGGAACTGACTCCCGCTGAAGTGTGGGCGTGGTTGGAGAGTAGCTGGGACACACAGGAGAGTCCCTGAGGGTTGGAGATAAAGGCGTGCTAGAGACTGAGGAGTAACTGAGTGAAATTGGTGAGTTTGGTGGTGAGTCCGGGGTGCCTGGAACTGACTCCAGCTGAATTGTGGGCGTGGTTGGAGAGTAGCTGGGACAGACGGGAGAGTCCCTGAGGGATGGTGAAGACATGAGAGAGACTGGGGAGTAACGCAGTGAAATTGGTGAGTTTGGTGGTGATTTCTGGGTGCCTGCAACGAACTCCCGCTGAAGTGTGGGCGTGTTTGGAGAGTAGCTGGGACAGACAGGCGAGTCCCTGAGGGTTGGAGATAAAGACGTGCTGGAGACTGGGGAGTAACTCAGTGAAAGTGGTGGGCTTGGTGGTGATCCCTGGGTTCCTGGAACTGACCCGCGCTGAAATGTGGGCGTGGTTGGAGAGTAGCTGGGACAGACTGGAGGGTCCGTAAGGGCTGGGGGTGAAGACGTGAGAGAGACTGGCGAGGATCCCACTGAGGTCTGTGAGTTTGTAGGTGTTTCTGGGGTGTGGGGTAGAGACTGCCGCTGAAATCTGGGCGTAGTTGGAGAGTAGCTGGGACAGACAGGCGAGTCATGGGTGGCTGGGGGTGAGCTGCTGGATGATGGCAGTAAGAACATATGGTATATTATTGATGAATGAGGTGACTGTGGAGAATCTCCAGAGGAGGACACGGGAGAACACAATGACATGAGTGACTGTCCTGCTTGGTTAGGAAAGGGAAACATAAAGTTGTGGAGTTCTGTTGATGATGGATGTGAGAGTGGTGAAGCCCTGCGGGGTGATGTAGAGTACTTCCACATCCCTGGTGAGGAGCTGCCCCTTGGGTCTGAGTTTCTGGGAGGGGAGAGGGAGAAGCTGGGTGAGGCAGGCATGAATCTTGAGGAGTCAGGGCTGGGGGACCGCTCATATTCTCCCGAGACGTGTGAGTCTCTGGGGGACTCCTGGGTGCATGGGGCTGACTCCCGCAGGAACCTGGGGATGGCTGGAGAGTAACTGGGAGCCACAGGAGAGTCCCTGAGGCCTGGGGGTGAAGAGATGAAAGACACAGGGGTGGAGCGCCGTGAGGCTCGTGAGTTTGTAGGTGATTCCTGGGTGTGGGGGGCTGACTCCAGCTGAAATCTGGGGTTGCTTGGAGAGTAGCTGGGAGACACAGGAGACCCCCCGAGAGCTGGGGGTGAGCTGCTGGGTGATGGCAGTAAGAACATGTGGTATATTATTGATGAACGTGGGGACTCTGAGGAATCCTCAGAGGAGGACACGGGAGAGCCCAATGGCTTCATTGATTGCCCATCACGGTGAGGACAGGGAAATGGGAGCTTGTGGGATTCTGGTGATGACAGAGGTGAGTGTGGTGAAGCCCTAGGGGATGGTGAATGGTAGCTCCGGATCCCTGGTGAGGAGCTTCCCCTTAAGCCTGAGTTTCTGATAGGGGAGAGGGAGAAGCTGGGTGAAGCTCGCATGGACCTTGGGGAGTCCGGGCTGGGGGACCGTTCATAAGAAGAGCCAGACAAGACCCTACTGTTCTTAGGTGCAGACATGATTAGGAAACCTGCAGCTCCCAGGGGCCCCTACTAATTTTCTAACTCGCAGAAAGAAGGAGTGTGTGTGCGTGTGTGTGCGTGCGTGTGTGTGTGTGTGTGTGTGTGCGGTGTGAGGTAAGTGCCCCTTAAGAAAATGGAAATCAACCAACCAATGAGACAGACAGACAGACAGACAGACAGACAGACAGAGATTCACTTGCCCAAGTGTTCTGTCCTGTCCTCTGAATCCGCTTCCAAGTCGCAAGACGCTGTGAGCTCCAAGTCCACGCAGAGTCCGCCAAACGCTCCGGCCGCTGATCCGCTCCGCGAAGATCTGAGTACAGGCCAGCCAGGGTGGGTTTAAATAGCCTCGGGCGCAGCCTAGCAGCGGAAAGGGCGGAGCTTCACTCCTCCTTTCCATCAGTCACCCCCAACTTTCCCAGGCTACACCTCGTGGGAAACTGTTCTCCTGCTTTGATTTCATGCGCCACCTTTGGGACAATCTAAGAACTTACAAGTTTTCTTGGCCAGATATGTTAGGAATTGTATGCACTGAAACACTGAAAACCAACTAGTGGTTCTGTGGTTCCCACGTTGTGGTTTTGACACCAGCAGCATCCTTGCCACAATCAAAACCCGCAGATCCACAGATCTGCGTTGTAACAAGACCTCCCCCTGACCCTGATGCATGGCAGTTTAAGAAGTCTTTCCGTGTAAGCGAAAAGACTTTGAAGAAAAGGTGGAGATATGCGTTGTATAAACATTCTTCTGCTCTGGAACCACGTAGAGACTTGGGAGCCAGTTGGGTGGAGCATTCGTTGGATGAGGGTGCTCGGGTTAGGAATATCAAGGTGTGGCTCCAGATAATCCAATCATCTAATTAAGATTCCAGTTATGCTCATCTGTTTCAAAATTCCGTTTGGGTAAATTCTTTTAGTCAGACTGAGAATGGCAAAGCCTCAACCCCAATTTCCAGGGAGGGTTGAGAGCCTCAGGTGGAGTTGATCACCAATAGCCTATGGTTTAACCCATCATGCCTATAGAATGAGGTCTCCATAAAAACCCAAAAGGACTGGGATCAGAGAGTTTCTGGATAACACTTCCTGGAAGGTAGTGCGCCCCTCCCCACATGCCGGGCCCCACATTAATTTCTGAACTTTTTGCAATGTCCGCTAAAATACAACGGCAACTGTAAGTGCTTCCCTGCGTGCTGTGAGCTCTTCCAGCAAATGAATGCAACTAAATCTGGGAGTGGTGGCAACCTGATTTATAGCCAGTTGCTGAGAAGCACAGGTAAAACCACGTAGGGCTTCCCATTGTTATTAGTGTGGGAGGCCTGTGTGGCGGGACCCGGCCCTTTGGAATCTAATGCTATGTCCCGGTAGGTAGCGTCACCATTGAATTAGAAGACACACATATGTTGAGAATAATCTTTTTGGTCATTTGCTGCATGTCTTATTTACAATATGTAATCAAATTCTTTATCCTGACCTTATGGCACCTGGGTTGAGAACCATGATTTGAACCAAACATTGGTCTGTCATGTTCTGAGTTTGAAACTTTAGTTTGCCTTTAGCGTTTTGCTATTGCTTTTTCGTTTTCTTTTGTTTCGTTTCGTTTCTAAGTTCTGGGGTATATGTGCAGGATGTGCAGATTTCTTACCAAGGTAAACGTGTGCCATGGTGGTTTGCTGCACCTGTCAACCCATCACCTAGGCATTAAGCCCAGCATGCAGTAGCTGTTCTTCTTAACGCTCTGCCCCCCGAAAGGCCCCAGTGTGTGTTGTTCCCCTTCCTGTGTCCATGTGATCTCCTTTTTCAGCTCCCATTATAAGTGAGAATGTGGCGTTTGGTTTTCTTTCCCTGGATTAGTTTGCTGAGGATAATGACCACACATCACCACTGTTTTTGTTTTTTAGTATAAAGAGTAGTATTTTATTGAATAAGATTTGCTCCCAGAAAAATAAGCTTAAATCTACAATGAATGCCAGACTCTACAGCAGAAAGCAATTCTCTCACTTTTCCACACACAATGGTTCCTACTAAGTGAAAAAAAGCCATAAAATTTCATTCACAAATGTACTACTCTGTCTCAAAACATCTCACATAATCATGCACTCGACTAAAGCCATTAGATCAGTTCTTCAGTCAGGTTAAAGAAGTATCCCTCTAATAACTGACTTTTATAATGGTATCAATATCCACTCCCAGTCAGTCTGCCGTGGTTAATGGTGTACAGCATGACTGAATACAATGGAATTGATGACGCCCATATCCACGGACAAACCGTGACTTATGATGGTTTGATTTATGATTTTTCAACGTTATGATGGGTTTATTGGACTATTAGATGCGTTTCTGAGTTACACTGGGTTTATGAGTATGCGACCCTAGACTCCAGAAACAGCTGTATAAGGAAAAACAGGTGTACCTAATAAACATATGCTTAGTGACTTGGGATAAACCAATAGATGTTCACAACTGATGGAGAGCCGTGAAAGAGAGATAGCGGTAAATAGTTACAATAACACAATTTTCCTGCACCTGTCGTGGATTTCCCCAAAAAAATGCAGAATGTGGGATGCACCTAAGGCATATGAAAGAGAGAGGGCAGAAGGAGTAAGAGAGAAGTAGGAGGAAGGAAGGAAGGAAGGAAGGAAGGAAGGAAGGAAGGAAGGAAAGAAGGAAGGTAGGAAAGAAGGAAGGAAGGAAGGAAGGAAAGAAGGACGAAAGGAAGGAGAAAACACCCGGTGTTACTAAAACCCCCCCAAAAAATGGTTTCCCCCTGTGGGTAAGCCTACAATGTGGATGAATCTTGAAAATATTGTGCTACGTGTTATGTCAGTCATAACAGCTCACCTATTGTGCAATTCCGTTTATAGGAAATGTCTACAATATGGAAATCGATGCATATGGGATTGATGGCACTAGGTAGTTGCTACCTAGGGCTGAGGGTCAGGGAGAGGGTTTGAGACAGAATGAGGAGTGACTAATGTCTACAGGGTTTTTCTCTGGTCGGGGGTGATAAGACGTTCTACAATGGATTGCGAATTATAATTGAATGTGCACAACCACAGGTGTACTAAAAGCCACTCAATTCATGACTTTTAATGGGGGAATCTTAAGTGGCGCACTCTCATGGAGACCACGGCAGACATAGTGAGAGAGAAAAAGGTGAGTAAATATCTGAAACGGAGGCAGAAACAGAGAGAACGAAAAGCCCTGTGAAAGGAAGGGAGAGCGAAAAGGGAAAATGGTCCTATTTAGAAATGACAGATGTGAAACTGGGGTTCACATCAACAGTGTCACTGCCAGGAAGGAGGGTCATGCTAGCCATGTCACCGGTAGTGTGGCCCGCAGGGACGCCGACCTGCTGGAGCGTCGTGCCAGCATGGGCTCTGGCAGCCACGTGGGCCAGCAGGAGGGACCCGCTGCACAGCTGTGGGGTGAGGATAGACTGGGTGGTGATATCGGCCATTACAGGGGCCTCTTCTGCTGGCAAGAGTGTGACAGTAGCAAGTAGATGGACAGGCCTGCGTGTGAGGACGGAATGCAGGAGGGGCTCTTGTGCGGCTGGGCGTGGGGCCCTCACGGGAACCGTGGAGAAATGGCCAGGTAACTGCGTCATGTGGGCTAGTAGATTGGCCAGGGCTTCGAACTGAAGGACAATAACGGGGAGTAGCGGTCAGGCCCTGGGAGTGTCTGAGTGTAAGTGGAGATGGGTTTGGGGTCACTGAGGGATGCGTGAGAGCCATCCCTGTGTAGGTACAGGTCATAGGGAGATAGTCTCGTGAGGCCTGTGAGTGTCTATGGTTGCCCTGGGTGCCTGGGGCTGACTGTGGCAGAAATCTGGGGAAGGCTGGAGAGAAGCTGGGAGGCCCAGGAGAGTCCCTTAAGGCAGGGGGTGAAGAGGTGAAAGAAATGGGGGAGGGTGGCAGTAAGGTCCGTGAGTTTGTAGATGATTCCTGGGTGCGGGAAGCTGACTCCAGGTGCAATCTGGAGATGGTTGGAGAGTAGCTGAGAGAGACAGAAGAGTCCCTGAGGGCTGGGGGTGAGAACATGAGGGAGACTGGGGAGTAAGTCAGTGAAATTCGTGAGTTCGGTGGTGTATCGTGGGTGCCTGGAACTGACTCCAGCTGGAATCTGGAGAAGTTTTGAGAGTAGCTGAAAGAGACACAAGAGTCCCTGTGGGCTGAGGGCAAAGACCTGAGAGAGACCAGGGAGGACCTCAGTGAAGTCTGTGAGTCTGTAGGTGATTCCGGAGTGTGGGAGGCTGACTCCCGCTGAAATCTGGGCGTGGTGGGAGAGTAGCTGGGACAGACAGGAGAGTCCCAGGGGGCTGGGGGTGAAGACATGAGAGAGACTGGGGAGTAACTCAGCGAAACTGCTGAGTTTGGTGGTGATACCTGGGTGCCTGGAACGGACTCCCGCTGAAATCTGGGCATGGATGGAGAGTAGCTGGGACACACAGGAGAGTCCCTGAGGGCTGGGGGTGAAGACATGAGAGAGACCGGGGAGTACCTCAGTGAAACTGGTGAGTTTGGTGGTGACTCCGGGGTGCCTGGAACTGACCCCAGCTGAAATGTGGGCGTGGTTGGAGAGTAGCTGGGACAGACGGGAGAGTCCCTGAGGGATGGTGAAGACATGAGAGAGACTGGGGAGTAACGCAGTGAAATTGGTGAGTTTGATGGTGATTCCTGGGTGCCTGGAACTGACTCCCGCTGAAGTGTGGGCGTGGTTGGAGAGTAGCTGGCACACACAGGAGAGTCCCTGAGGGTTGGAGATAAAGGCGTGCTAGAGACTGAGGAGTAACTGAGTGAAATTGGTGAGTTTGGTGGTGAGTCCGGGGTGCCTGGAACTGACTCCAGCTGAAATGTGGGCGTGGTTGGAGAGTAGCTGGGACAGACGGGAGAGTCCCTGAGGGATGGTGAAGACATGAGAGAGACTGGGGAGTAACGCAGTGAAATTGGTGAGTTTGGTGGTGATTTCTGGGTGCCTGCAACGAACTCCCGCTGAAGTGTGGGCGTGTTTGGAGAGTAGCTGGGACAGACAGGCGAGTCCCTGAGGGTTGGAGATAAAGACGTGCTGGAGACTGGGGAGTAACTCAGTGAAAGTGGTGGGCTTGGTGGTGATCCCTGGGTTCCTGGAACTGACCCGCGCTGAAATGTGGGCGTGGTTGGAGAGTAGCTGGGACAGACTGGAGGGTCCGTAAGGGCTGGGGGTGAAGACGTGAGAGAGACTGGCGAGGATCCCACTGAGGTCTGTGAGTCTGTAGGTGTTTCTGGGGTGTGGGGTAGAGACTGCCGCTGAAATCTGGGCATAGTTGGAGAGTAGCTGGGACAGACAGGCGAGTCATGGGTGGCTGGGGGTGAGCTGCTGGATGATGGCAGTAAGAACATATGGTATATTATTGATGAATGAGGTGACTGTGGAGAATCTCCAGAGGAGGACACGGGAGAACACAATGACATGAGTGACTGTCCTGCTTGGTTAGGAAAGGGAAACGTAAAGTTGTGGAGTTCTGTTGATGATGGATGTGAGAGTGGTGAAGCCCTGCGGGGTGATGTAGAGTACTTCCACATCCCTGGTGAGGAGCTGCCCCTTGGGTCTGAGTTTCTGGGAGGGGAGAGAGAGAAGCTGGGTGAGGCAGGCATGAATCTTGAGGAGTCAGGGCTGGGGGACCGCTCATATTCTCCCGAGACGTGTGAGTCTCTGGGGGACTCCTGGGTGCATGGGGCTGACTCCCGCAGGAACCTGGGGATGGCTGGAGAGTAACTGGGAGCCACAGGAGAGTCCCTGAGGCCTGGGGGTGAAGAGATGAAAGACACAGGGGTGGAGCACCGTGAGGCTCGTGAGTTTGTAGGTGATTCCTGGGTGTGGGGTCTGACTCCAGCTGAAATCTGGGGTTGTTTGGAGAGTAGCTGGGAGACACAGGAGACCCCCCGAGAGCTGGGGGTGAGCTGCTGGGTGATGGCAGTAAGAACATGTGGTATATTATTGATGAACGTGGGAACTCTGAGGAATCCTCAGAGGAGGACACGGGAGAGCCCAATGGCTTCATTGATTGCCCATCACGGTGAGGACAGGGAAATGGGAGCTTGTGGGATTCTGGTGATGACAGAGGTGAGTGTGGTGAAGCCCTAGGGGATGGTGAATGGTAGCTCCGGATCCCTGGTGAGGAGCTTCCCCTTAAGCCTGAGTTTCTGATAGGGGAGAGGGAGAAGCTGGGTGAAGCTCGCATGGACCTTGGGGAGTCCGGGCTGGGGGACCGTTCATAAGAAGAGCCAGACAAGACCCTACTGTTCTTAGGTGCAGACATGATTAGGAAACCTGCAGCTCCCAGGGGCCCCTACTAATTTTCTAACTCGCAGAAAGAAGGAGTGTGTGTGCGTGTGTGTGTGCGTGTGTGTGTGCGTGTGTGTGTGTGTGTGTGTGTGTGCGGTGTGAGGTATGTGCCCCTTAAGAAAATGGAAATCAACCAACCAATGAGACAGACAGACAGACAGACAGACAGACAGACAGACAGAGATTCACTTGCCCAAGTGTTCTGTCCTGTCCTCTGAATCCGCTTCCAAGTCGCAAGACGCTGTGAGCTCCAAGTCCACGCAGAGTCCACCAAACGCTCCGGCCGCTGATCCGCTCCGCGAAGATCTGAGTACAGGCCAGCCAGGGTAGGTTTAAATAGCCTCGGGCGCAGCCTAGCAGCGGAAAGGGCGGAGCTTCACTCCTCCTTTCCATCAGTCACCCCCAACTTTCCCAGGCTACACCTCGTGGGAAACTGTTCTCCTGCTTTGATTTCATGCGCCACCTTTGGGACAATCTAAGAACTTACAAGTTTTCTTGGCCAGATATGTTAGGAATTGTATGCACTGAAACACTGAAAACCAACTAGTGGTTCTGTGGTTCCCACGTTGTGGTTTTGACACCAGCAGCATCCTTGCCACAATCAAAACCCGCAGATCCACAGATCTGCGTTGTAACAAGACCTCCCCCTGACCCTGATGCATGGCAGTTTAAGAAGTCTTTCCGTGTAAGCGAAAAGACTTTGAAGAAAAGGTGGAGATATGCGTTGTATAAACATTCTTCTGCTCTGGAACCACGTAGAGACTTGGGAGCCAGTTGGGTGGAGCATTCGTTGGATGAGGGTGCTCGGGTTAGGAATATCAAGGTGTGGCTCCAGATAATCCAATCATCTAATTAAGATTCCAGTTATGCTCATCTGTTTCAAAATTCCGTTTGGGTAAATTCTTTTAGTCAGACTGAGAATGGCAAAGCCTCAACCCCAATTTCCAGGGAGGGTTGAGAGCCTCAGGTGGAGTTGATCACCAATAGCCTATGGTTTAACCCATCATGCCTATAGAATGAGGTCTCCATAAAAACCCAAAAGGACTGGGATCAGAGAGCTTCTGGATAACACTTCCTGGAAGGTAGTGCGCCCCTCCCCACATGCCGGGCCCCACATTAATTTCTGAACTTTTTGCAATGTCCGCTAAAATACAACGGCAACTGTAAGTGCTTCCCTGCGTGCTGTGAGCTCTTCCAGCAAATGAATGCAACTAAATCTGGGAGTGGTGGCAACCTGATTTATAGCCAGTTGCTGAGAAGCACAGGTAAAACCACGTAGGGCTTCCCATTGTTATTAGTGTGGGAGGCCTGTGTGGCGGGACCCGGCCCTTTGGAATCTAATGCTATGTCCCGGTAGGTAGCATCACCATTGAATTAGAAGACACACATATGTTGAGAATAATCTTTCTGGTCATTTGCTGCATGTCTTATTTACAATATGTAATCAAATTCTTTATCCTGACCTTATGGCACCTGGGTTGAGAACCATGATTTGAACCAAACATTGGTCTGTCACGTTCCGAGTTTGAAACTTTATTTTCCCTTTAGCGTTTTGCTATTGCTTTTTCGTTTTCTTTTGTTTCGTTTCGTTTCTAAGTTCTGGGGTATATGTGCAGGATGTGCAGATTTGTTACTAAGGTAAACGTGTGCCATGGTGGTTTGCTGCACCTGTCAACCCATCACCTAGGCATTAAGCCCAGCATGCAGTAGCTGTTCTTCTTAACGTTCTGCCCCCCGAAAGGCCCCAGTGTGTGTTGTACCCCTTCCTGTGTCCATGTGATCTCCTTTTTCAGCTCCCATTATAAGTGAGAATGTGGCGTTTGGTTTTCTTTCCCTGGATTAGTTTGCTGAGGATAATGACCACACATCACCACTGTTTTTGTTTTTTTAGTATAAAGAGTAGTATTTTATTGAATAAGATTTGCTCCCAGAAAAATAAGCTTAAATCTACAATGAATGCCAGACTCTACAGCAGAAAGCAATTTTCTCACTTTTCCACACACAATGGTTCCTACTAAGTGAAAAAAAGCCATAAAATTTCATTCACAAATGTACTACTCTGTCTCAAAACATCTCACATAATCATGCACTCGACTAAAGCCATTAGATCAGTTCTTCAGTCAGGTTAAAGAAGTATCCCTCTAATAACTGACTTTTATAATGGTATCAATATCCACTCCCAGTCAGTCTGCCGTGGTTAATGGTGTACAGCCTGACTGAATACAGTGGAATTCATGACGCCCATATCCACGGACAAACCGTGACTTATGATGGTTTGATTTATGATTTTTCAACGTTATGATGGGTTTATTGGACTATTAGATGCGTTTCTGAGTTACACTGGGCTTATGAGTATGCGACCCTAGACTCCAGAAACAGCTGTATAAGGAAAAACAGGTGTACCTAATAAACATATGCTTAGTGACTTGGGATAAACCAATAGATGTTCACAACTGATGGAGAGCCGTGAAAGAGAGATAGCGGTAAATAGTTACAATAACACAATTTTCCTGCACCTGTCGTGGATTTCCCCAAAAAAATGCAGAATGTGGGATGCACCTAAGGCATATGAAAGAGAGAGGGCAGAAGGAGTAAGAGAGAAGTAGGAGGAAGGAAGGAAGGAAGGAAGGAAGGAAGGAAGGAAGGAAGGAAGGAAGGAAAGAAGGAAGGTAGGAAAGAAGGAAGGAAGGAAGGAAGGAAGGAAGGAAAGAAGGACGAAAGGAAGGAGAAAACACCCGGTGTTACTAAAACCCCCCAAAAAAATGGTTTCCCCCTGTGGGTAAGCCTACAATGTGGATGAATCTTGAAAATATTGTGCTACGTGTTATGTCAGTCATAACAGCTCACCTATTGTGCAATTCCGTTTATAGGAAATGTCTACAATATGGAAATCGATGCATATGGGATTGATGGCACTAGGTAGTTGCTACCTAGGGCTGAGGGTCAGGGAGAGGGTTTGAGACAGAATGAGGAGTGACTAATGTCTCCAGGGTTTTTCTCTGGTCGGGGGTGATAAGACGTTCTACAATGGATTGCGAATTATAATTGAATGTGCACAACCACAGGTGTACTAAAAGCCACTCAATTCATGACTTTTAATGGGGGAATCTTAAGTGGCGCACTCTCATGGAGACCACGGCAGACATAGTGAGAGAGAAAAAGGTGAGTAAATATCTGAAACGGAGGCAGAAACAGAGAGAACGAAAAGCCCTGTGAAAGGAAGGGAGAGCGAAAAGGGAAAATGGTCCTATTTAGAAATGACAGATGTGAAACTGGGGTTCACATCAACAGTGTCACTGCCAGGAAGGAGGGTCATGCTAGCCATGTCACCGGTAGTGTGTCCCGCAGGGACGCCGACCTGCTGGAGCGTCGTGCCAGCATGGGCTCTGGCAGCCACGTGGGCCAGCAGGAGGGTCCCGCTGCACAGCTGTGGGGTGAGGATAGACTGGGTGGTGATATCGGCCATTACAGGGGCCTCTTCTGCTGGCAAGAGTGTGACAGTAGCAAGTAGATGGACCGGCCTGCGTGTGAGGACGGAATGCAGGAGGGGCTCTTGTGCGGCTGGGCGTGGGGCCCTCACGGGAACCGTGGAGAAATGGCCAGGTAACTGCGTCATGTGGGCTAGTAGATTGGCCAGGGCTTCGAACTGAAGGACAATAACGGGGAGTAGCGGTCAGGCCCTGGGAGTGTCTGAGTGTAAGTGGAGATGGGTTTGGGGTCACTGAGGGATGCGTGAGAGCCATCCCTGTGTAGGTACAGGTCATAGGGAGATAGTCTCGTGAGGCCTGTGAGTGTCTATGGTTGCCCTGGGTGCCTGGGGCTGACTGTGGCAGAAATCTGGGGAAGGCTGGAGAGAAGCTGGGAGGCCCAGGAGAGTCCCTTAAGGCAGGGGGTGAAGAGGTGAAAGAAATGGGGGAGGGTGGCAGTAAGGTCCGTGAGTTTGTAGATGATTCCTGGGTGCGGGAAGCTGACTCCAGGTGCAATCTGGAGATGGTTGGAGAGTAGCTGAGAGAGACAGAAGAGTCCCTGAGGGCTGGGGGTGAGAACATGAGGGAGACTGGGGAGTAAGTCAGTGAAATTCGTGAGTTCGGTGGTGTATCGTGGGTGCCTGGAACTGACTCCAGCTGGAATCTGGAGAAGTTTTGAGAGTAGCTGAAAGAGACACAAGAGTCCCTGTGGGCTGAGGGCAAAGACCTGAGAGAGACCAGGGAGGACCTCAGTGAAGTCTGTGAGTCTGTAGGTGATTCCGGAGTGTGGGAGGCTGACTCCCGCTGAAATCTGGGCGTGGTGGGAGAGTAGCTGGGACAGACAGGAGAGTCCCAGGGGGCTGGGGGTGAAGACATGAGAGAGACTGGGGAGTAACTCAGCGAAACTGCTGAGTTTGGTGGTGATACCTGGGTGCCTGGAACGGACTCCCGCTGAAATCTGGGCATGGATGGAGAGTAGCTGGGACACACAGGAGAGTCCCTGAGGGCTGGGGGTGAAGACATGAGAGAGACCGGGGAGTACCTCAGTGAAACTGGTGAGTTTGGTGGTGACTCCGGGGTGCCTGGAACTGACCCCAGCTGAAATGTGGGCGTGGTTGGAGAGTAGCTGGGACAGACGGGAGAGTCCCTGAGGGATGGTGAAGACATGAGAGAGACTGGGGAGTAACGCAGTGAAATTGGTGAGTTTGATGGTGATTCCTGGGTGCCTGGAACTGACTCCCGCTGAAGCGTGGGCGTGGTTGGAGAGTAGCTGGGACACACAGGAGAGTCCCTGAGGGTTGGAGATAAAGGCGTGCTAGAGACTGAGGAGTAACTGAGTGAAATTGGTGAGTTTGGTGGTGAGTCCGGGGTGCCTGGAACTGACTCCAGCTGAAATGTGGGCGTGGTTGGAGAGTAGCTGGGACAGACGGGAGAGTCCCTGAGGGATGGTGAAGACATGAGAGAGACTGGGGAGTAACGCAGTGAAATTGGTGAGTTTGGTGGTGATTTCTGGGTGCCTGCAACGAACTCCCGCTGAAGTGTGGGCGTGTTTGGAGAGTAGCTGGGACAGACAGGCGAGTCCCTGAGGGTTGGAGATAAAGACGTGCTGGAGACTGGGGAGTAACTCAGTGAAAGTGGTGGGCTTGGTGGTGATCCCTGGGTTCCTGGAACTGACCCGCGCTGAAATGTGGGCGTGGTTGGAGAGTAGCTGGGACGGACTGGAGGGTCCGTAAGGGCTGGGGGTGAAGACGTGAGAGAGACTGGCGAGGATCCCACTGAGGTCTGTGAGTGTGTAGGTGTTTCTGGGGTGTGGGGTAGAGACTGCCGCTGAAATCTGGGCGTAGTTGGAGAGTAGCTGGGACAGACAGGCGAGTCATGGGTGGCTGGGGGTGAGCTGCTGGATGATGGCAGTAAGAACATATGGTATATTATTGATGAATGAGGTGACTGTGGAGAATCTCCAGAGGAGGACACGGGAGAACACAATGACATGAGTGACTGTCCTGCTTGGTTAGGAAAGGGAAACTTAAAGTTGTGGAATTCTGTTGATGATGGATGTGAGAGTGGTGAAGCCCTGCGGGGTGATGTAGAGTACTTCCACATCCCTGGTGAGGAGCTGCCCCTTGGGTCTGAGTTTCTGGGAGGGGAGAGGGAGAAGCTGGGTGAGGCAGGCATGAATCTTGAGGAGTCAGGGCTGGGGGACCTCTCATATTCTCCCGAGACGTGTGAGTCTCTGGGGGACTCCTGGGTGCATGGGGCTGACTCCCGCAGGAACCTGGGGATGGCTGGAGAGTAACTGGGAGCCACAGGAGAGTCCCTGAGGCCTGGGGGTGAAGAGATGAAAGACACAGGGCTGGAGCACCGTGAGGCTCGTGAGTTTGTAGGTGATTCCTGGGTGTGGGGGGCTGACTCCAGCTGAAATCTGGGGTTGTTTGGAGAGTAGCTGGGAGACACAGGAGACCCCCCGAGAGCTGGGGGTGAGCTGCTGGGTGATGGCAGTAAGAACATGTGGTATATTATTGATGAACGTGGGGACTCTGAGGAATCCTCAGAGGAGGACACGGGAGAGCCCAATGGCTTCATTGATTGCCCATCACGGTGAGGACAGGGAAATGGGAGCTTGTGGGATTCTGGTGATGACAGAGGTGAGTGTGGTGAAGCCCTAGGGGATGGTGAATGGTAGGTCCGGATCCCTGGTGAGGAGCTTCCCCTTAAGCCTGAGTTTCTGATAGGGGAGAGGGAGAAGCTGGGTGAAGCTCGCATGGACCTTGGGGAGTCCGGGCTGGGGGACCGTTCATAAGAAGAGCCAGACAAGACCCTACTGTTCTTAGGTGCAGACATGATTAGGAAACCTGCAGCTCCCAGGGGCCCCTACTAATTTTCTAACTCGCAGAAAGAAGGAGTGTGTGTGCGTGTGTGTGCGTGCGTGTGTGTGTGTGTGTGTGTGTGCGGTGTGAGGTAAGTGCCCCTTAAGAAAATGGAAATCAACCAACCAATGAGACAGACAGACAGACAGACAGACAGAGATTCACTTGCCCAAGTGTTCTGTCCTGTCCTCTTAATCCGCTTCCAAGTCGCAAGACGCTGTGAGCTCCAAGTCCACGCAGAGTCCGCCAAACGCTCCGGCCGCTGATCCGCTCCGCGAAGATCTGAGTACAGGCCAGCCAGGGTGGGTTTAAATAGCCTCGGGCGCAGCCTAGCAGCGGAAAGGGCGGAGCTTCACTCCTCCTTTCCATCAGTCACCCCCAACTTTCCCAGGCTACACTTCGTGGGAAACTGTTCTCCTGCTTTGATTTCATGCGCCACCTTTGGGACAATCTAAGAACTTACAAGTTTTCTTGGCCAGATATGTTAGGAATTGTATGCACTGAAACACTGAAAACCAACTAGTGTTTCTGTGGTTCCCACGTTGTGCTTTTGACACCAGCAGCATCCTTGCCACAATCAAAACCCGGAGATCCACAGATCTGCGTTGTAACAAGACCTCCCCCTGACCCTGATGCATGGCAGTTTAAGAAGTCTTTCCGTGTAAGCGAAAAGACTTTGAAGAAAAGGTGGAGATATGCGTTGTATAAACATTCTTCTGCTCTGGAACCACGTAGAGACTTGGGAGCCAGTTGGGTGGAGCATTCGTTGGATGAGGGTGCTCGGGTTAGGAATATCAAGGTGTGGCTCCAGATAATCCAATCATCTAATTAAGATTCCAGTTATGCTCATCTGTTTCAAAATTCCGTTTGGGTAAATTCTTTTAGTCAGACTGAGAATGGAAAAGCCTCAACCCCAATTTCCAGGGAGGGTTGAGAGCCTCAGGTGGAGTTGATCACCAATAGCCTATGGTTTAACCCATCATGCCTATAGAATGAGGTCTCCATAAAAACCCAAAAGGACTGGGATCAGAGAGCTTCTGGATAACACTTCCTGGAAGGTAGTGCGCCCCTCCCCACATGCCGGGCCCCACATTAATTTCTGAACTTTTTGCAATGTCCGCTAAAATACAACGGCAACTGTAAGTGCTTCCCTGCGTGCTGTGAGCTCTTCCAGCAAATGAATGCAACTAAATCTGGGAGTGGTGGCAACCGGATTTATAGCCAGTTGCTGAGAAGCACAGGTAAAACCACGTTTTACAATGCTTCCCATTGTTATTAGTGTGGGAGGCCTGTGTGGCGGGACCCGGCCCTTTGGAATCTAATGCTATGTCCCGGTAGGTAGCGTCACCATTGAATTAGAAGACACACATATGTTGAGAATAATCTTTCTGGTCATTTGCTGCATGTCTTATTTACAATATGTAATCAAATTCTTTATCCTGACCTTATGGCACCTGGGTTGAGAACCATGATTTGAACCAAACATTGGTCTGTCACGTTCTGAGTTTGAAACTTTAGTTTGCCTTTAGCGTTTTGCTATTGCTTTTTCGTTTTCTTTTGTTTCGTTTCGTTTCTAAGTTCTGGGGTATATGTGCAGGATGTGCAGATTTCTTACTAAGGTAAACGTGTGCCATGGTGGTTTGCTGCACCTGTCAACCCATCACCTAGGCATTAAGCCCAGCATGCAGTAGCTGTTCTTCTTAACGCTCTGCCCCCCGAAAGGCCCCAGTGTGTGTTGTTCCCCTTCCTGTGTCCATGTGATCTCCTTTTTCAGCTCCCATTATAAGTGAGAATGTGGCGTTTGGTTTTCTTTCCCTGAATTAGTTTGCTGAGGATAATGACCACACATCACCACTGTTTTTGTTTTTTTAGTATAAAGAGAAGTATTTTATTGAATAAGATTTGCTCCCAGAAAAATAAGCTTAAATCTACAATGAATGCCAGACTCTACAGCAGAAAGCAATTTTCTCACTTTTCCACACACAATGGTTCCTACTAAGTGAAAAAAAGCCATAAAATTTCATTCACAAATGTACTACTCTGTCTCAAAACATCTCACATAATCATGCACTCGACTAAAGCCATTAGATCAGTTCTTCAGTCAGGTTAAAGAAGTATCCCTCTAATAACTGACTTTTATAATGGTATCAATATCCACTCCCAGTCAGTCTGCCGTGGTTAATGGTGTACAGCCTGACTGAATACAGTGGAATTCATGACGCCCATATCCACGGACAAACCGTGACTTATGATGGTTTGATTTATGATTTTTCAACGTTATGATGGGTTTATTGGACTATTAGATGCGTTTCTGAGTTACACTGGGCTTATGAGTATGCGACCCTAGACTCCAGAAACAGCTGTATAAGGAAAAACAGGTGTACCTAATAAACATATGCTTAGTGACTTGGGATAAACCAATAGATGTTCACAACTGATGGAGAGCCGTGAAAGAGAGATAGCGGTAAATAGTTACATTAACACAATTTTCCTGCACCTGTCGTGGATTTCCCCAAAGAAATGCAGAATGTGGGATGCACCTAAGGCATATGAAAGAGAGAGGGCAGAAGCAGTACGAGAGGAGTAGGAGGAAGGAAGGAAGGAAGGAAGGAAGGAAGGAAAGAAGGACGAAAGGAAGGAGAAAACACCCGGTGTTACTAAAACCCCCCAAAAAAATGGTTTCCCCCTGTGGGTAAGCCTACAATGTGGATGAATCTTGAAAATATTGTGCTACGTGTTATGTCAGTCATAACAGCTCACCTATTGTGCAATTCCGTTTATAGGAAATGTCTACAATATGGAAATCGATGCATATGGGATTGATGGCACTAGGTAGTTGCTACCTAGGGCTGAGGGTCAGGGAGAGGGTTTGAGACAGAATGAGGAGTGACTAATGTCTACAGGGTTTTTCTCTGGTCGGGGGTGATAAGACGTTCTACAATGGATTGCGAATTATAATTGAATGTGCACAACCACAGGTGTACTAAAAGCCACTCAATTCATGACTTTTAATGGGGGAATCTTCAGTGGCGCACTCTCATGGAGACCACGGCAGACATAGTGAGAGAGAAAAAGGTGAGTAAATATCTGAAACGGAGGCAGAAACAGAGAGAACGAAAAGCCCTGTGAAAGGAAGGGAGAGCGAAAAGGGAAAATGGTCCTATTTAGAAATGACAGATGTGAAACTGGGGTTCACATCAACAGTGTCACTGCCAGGAAGGAGGGTCATGCTAGCCATGTCACCGGTAGTGTGGCCCGCAGGGACGCCGACCTGCTGGAGCGTCGTGCCAGCATGGGCTCTGGCAGCCACGTGGGCCAGCAGGAGGGTCCCGCTGCACAGCTGTGGGGTGAGGATAGACTGGGTGGTGATATCGGCCATTACAGGGGCCTCTTCTGCTGGCAAGAGTGTGACAGTAGCAAGTAGATGGACAGGCCTGCGTGTGAGGACGGAATGCAGGAGGGGCTCTTGTGCGGCTGGGCGTGGGGCCCTCACGGGAACCGTGGAGAAATGGCCAGGTAACTGCGTCATGTGGGCTAGTAGATTGGCCAGGGCTTCGAACTGAAGGACAATAACGGGGAGTAGCGGTCAGGCCCTGGGAGTGTCTGAGTGTAAGTGGAGATGGGTTTGGGGTCACTGAGGGATGCGTGAGAGCCATCCCTGTGTAGGTACAGGTCATAGGGAGATAGTCTCGTGAGGCCTGTGAGTGTCTATGGTTGCCCTGGGTGCCTGGGGCTGACTGTGGCAGAAATCTGGGGAAGGCTGGAGAGAAGCTGGGAGGCCCAGGAGAGTCCCTTAAGGCAGGGGGTGAAGAGGTGAAAGAAATGGGGGAGGGTGGCAGTAAGGTCCGTGAGTTTGTAGATGATTCCTGGGTGCGGGAAGCTGACTCCAGGTGCAATCTGGAGATGGTTGGAGAGTAGCTGAGAGAGACAGAAGAGTCCCTGAGGGCTGGGGCTGAGAACATGAGGGAGACTGGGGAGTAAGTCAGTGAAATTCGTGAGTTCGGTGGTGTATCGTGGGTGCCTGGAACTGACTCCAGCTGGAATCTGGAGAAGTTTTGAGAGTAGCTGAAAGAGACACAAGAGTCCCTGTGGGCTGAGGGCAAAGACCTGAGAGAGACCAGGGAGGACCTCAGTGAAGTCTGTGAGTCTGTAGGTGATTCCGGAGTGTGGGAGGCTGACTCCCGCTGAAATCTGGGCGTGGTGGGAGAGTAGCTGGGACAGACAGGAGAGTCCCAGGGGGCTGGGGGTGAAGACATGAGAGAGACTGGGGAGTAACTCAGCGAAACTGCTGAGTTTGGTGGTGATACCTGGGTGCCTGGAACGGACTCCCGCTGAAATCTGGGCATGGATGGAGAGTAGCTGGGACACACAGGAGAGTCCCTGAGGGCTGGGGGTGAAGACATGAGAGAGACCGGGGAGTACCTCAGTGAAACTGGTGAGTTTGGTGGTGACTCCGGGGTGCCTGGAACTGACCCCAGCTGAAATGTGGGCGTGGTTGGAGAGTAGCTGGGACAGACGGGAGAGTCCCTGAGGGATGGTGAAGACATGAGAGAGACTGGGGAGTAACGCAGTGAAATTGGTGAGTTTGATGGTGATTCCTGGGTGCCTGGAACTGACTCCCGCTGAAGCGTGGGCGTGGTTGGAGAGTAGCTGGGACACACAGGAGAGTCCCTGAGGGTTGGAGATAAAGGCGTGCTAGAGACTGAGGAGTAACTGAGTGAAATTGGTGAGTTTGGTGGTGAGTCCGGGGTGCCTGGAACTGACTCCAGCTGAAATGTGGGCGTGGTTGGAGAGTAGCTGGGACAGACGGGAGAGTCCCTGAGGGATGGTGAAGACATGAGAGAGACTGGGGAGTAACGCAGTGAAATTGGTGAGTTTGGTGGTGATTTCTGGGTGCCTGCAACGAACTCCCGCTGAAGTGTGGGCGTGTTTGGAGAGTAGCTGGGACAGACAGGCGAGTCCCTGAGGGTTGGAGATAAAGACGTGCTGGAGACTGGGGAGTAACTCAGTGAAAGTGGTGGGCTTGGTGGTGATCCCTGGGTTCCTGGAACTGACCCGCGCTGAAATGTGGGCGTGGTTGGAGAGTAGCTGGGACAGACTGGAGGGTCCGTAAGGGCTGGGGGTGAAGACGTGAGAGAGACTGGCGAGGATCCCACTGAGGTCTGTGAGTGTGTAGGTGTTTCTGGGGTGTGGGGTAGAGACTGCCGCTGAAATCTGGGCGTAGTTGGAGAGTAGCTGGGACAGACAGGCCAGTCATGGGTGGCTGGGGGTGAGCTGCTGGATGATGGCAGTAAGAACATATGGTATATTATTGATGAATGAGGTGACTGTGGAGAATCTCCAGAGGAGGACACGGGAGAACACAATGACATGAGTGACTGTCCTGCTTGGTTAGGAAAGGGAAACTTAAAGTTGTGGAATTCTGTTGATGATGGATGTGAGAGTGGTGAAGCCCTGCGGGGTGATGTAGAGTACTTCCACATCCCTGGTGAGGAGCTGCCCCTTGGGTCTGAGTTTCTGGGAGGGGAGAGGGAGAAGCTGGGTGAGGCAGGCATGAATCTTGAGGAGTCAGGGCTGGGGGACCGCTCATATTCTCCCGAGACGTGTGAGTCTCTGGGGGACTCCTGGGTGCATGGGGCTGACTCCCGCAGGAACCTGGGGATGGCTGGAGAGTAACTGGGAGCCACAGGAGAGTCCCTGAGGCCTGGGGGTGAAGAGATGAAAGACACAGGGGTGGAGCACCGTGAGGCTCGTGAGTTTGTAGGTGATTCCTGGGTGTGGGGGGCTGACTCCAGCTGAAATCTGGGGTTGTTTGGAGAGTAGCTGGGAGACACAGGAGACCCCCCGAGAGCTGGGGGTGAGCTGCTGGGTGATGGCAGTAAGAACATGTGGTATATTATTGATGAACATGGGGACTCTGAGGAATCCTCAGAGGAGGACACGGGAGAGCCCAATGGCTTCATTGATTGCCCATCACGGTGAGGACAGGGAAATGGGAGCTTGTGGGATTCTGGTGATGACAGAGGTGAGTGTGGTGAAGCCCTAGGGGATGGTGAATGGTAGCTCCGGATCCCTGGTGAGGAGCTTCCCCTTAAGCCTGAGTTTCTGATAGGGGAGAGGGAGAAGCTGGGTGAAGCTCGCATGGACCTTGGGGAGTCCGGGCTGGGGGACCGTTCATAAGAAGAGCCAGACAAGACCCTACTGTTCTTAGGTGCAGACATGATTAGGAAACCTGCAGCTCCCAGGGGCCCCTACTAATTTTCTAACTCGCAGAAAGAAGGAGTGTGTGTGCGTGTGTGTGCGTGCGTGTGTGTGTGTGTGTGTGTGTGTGTGCGGTGTGAGGTAAGTGCCCCTTAAGAAAATGGAAATCAACCAACCAATGAGACAGACAGACAGACAGACAGACAGAGATTCACTTGCCCAAGTGTTCTGTCCTGTCCTCTGAATCCGCTTCCAAGTCGCAAGACGCTGTGAGCTCCAAGTCCACGCAGAGTCCGCCAAACGCTCCGGCCGCTGATCCGCTCCGCGAAGATCTGAGTACAGGCCAGCCAGGGTGGGTTTAAATAGCCTCGGGCGCAGCCTAGCAGCGGAAAGGGCGGAGCTTCACTCCTCCTTTCCATCAGTCACCCCCAACTTTCCCAGGCTACACCTCGTGGGAAACTGTTCTCCTGCTTTGATTTCATGCGCCACCTTTGGGACAATCTAAGAACTTACAAGTTTTCTTGGCCAGATATGTTAGGAATTGTATGCACTGAAACACTGAAAACCAACTAGTGGTTCTGTGGTTCCCACGTTGTGGTTTTGACACCAGCAGCATCCTTGCCACAATCAAAACCCGGAGATCCACAGATCTGCGTTGTAACAAGACCTCCCCCTGACCCTGATGCATGGCAGTTTAAGAAGTCTTTCCGTGTAAGCGAAAAGACTTTGAAGAAAAGGTGGAGATATGCGTTGTATAAACATTCTTCTGCTCTGGAACCACGTAGAGACTTGGGAGCCAGTTGGGTGGAGCATTCGTTGGATGAGGGTGCTCGGGTTAGGAATATCAAGGTGTGGCTCCAGATAATCCAATCATCTAATTAAGATTCCAGTTATGCTCATCTGTTTCAAAATTCCGTTTGGGTAAATTCTTTTAGTCAGACTGAGAATGGCAAAGCCTCAACCCCAATTTCCAGGGAGGGTTGAGAGCCTCAGGTGGAGTTGATCACCAATAGCCTATGGTTTAACCCATCATGCCTATAGAATGAGGTCTCCATAAAAACCCAAAAGGACTGGGATCAGAGAGCTTCTGGATAACACTTCCTGGAAGGTAGTGCGCCCCTCCCCACATGCCGGGCCCCACATTAATTTCTGAACTTTTTGCAATGTCCGCTAAAATACAACGGCAACTGTAAGTGCTTCCCTGCGTGCTGTGAGCTCTTCCAGCAAATGAATGCAACTAAATCTGGGAGTGGTGGCAACCGGATTTATAGCCAGTTGCTGAGAAGCACAGGTAAAACCACGTAGGGCTTCCCATTGTTATTAGTGTGGGAGGCCTGTGTGGCGGGACCCGGCCCTTTGGAATCTAATGCTATGTCCCGGTAGGTAGCGTCACCATTGAATTAGAAGACACACATATGTTGAGAATAATCTTTCTGGTCATTTGCTGCATGTCTTATTTACAATATGTAATCAAATTCTTTATCCTGACCTTATGGCACCTGGGTTGAGAACCATGATTTGAACCAAACATTGGTCTGTCACGTTCTGAGTTTGAAACTTTAGTTTGCCTTTAGCGTTTTGCTATTGCTTTTTCGTTTTCTTTTGTTTCGTTTCGTTTCTAAGTTCTGGGGTATATGTGCAGGATGTGCAGATTTCTTACTAAGGTAAACGTGTGCCATGGTGGTTTGCTGCACCTGTCAACCCATCACCTAGGCATTAAGCCCAGCATGCAGTAGCTGTTCTTCTTAACGCTCTGCCCCCCGAAAGGCCCCAGTGTGTGTTGTTCCCCTTCCTGTGTCCATGTGATCTCCTTTTTCAGCTCCCATTATAAGTGAGAATGTGGCGTTTGGTTTTCTTTCCCTGAATTAGTTTGCTGAGGATAATGACCACACATCACCACTGTTTTTGTTTTTTTAGTATAAAGAGAAGTATTTTATTGAATAAGGTTTGCTCCCAGAAAAATAAGCTTAAATCTACAATGAATGCCAGACTCTACAGCAGAAAGCAATTTTCTCACTTTTCCACACACAATGGTTCCTACTAAGTGAAAAAAAGCCATAAAATTTCATTCACAAATGTACTACTCTGTCTCAAAACATCTCACATAATCATGCACTCGACTAAAGCCATTAGATCAGTTCTTCAGTCAGGTTAAAGAAGTATCCCTCTAATAACTGACTTTTATAATGGTATCAATATCCACTCCCAGTCAGTCTGCCGTGGTTAATGGTGTACAGCCTGACTGAGTACAATGGAATTCATGACGCCCATATCCACGGACAAACCGTGACTTATGATGGTTTGATTTATGATTTTTCAACGTTATGATGGGTTTATTGGACTATTAGATGCGTTTCTGAGTTACACTGGGCTTATGAGTATGCGACCCTAGACTCCAGAAACAGCTGTATAAGGAAAAACAGGTGTACCTAATAAACATATGCTTAGTGACTTGGGATAAACCAATAGATGTTCACAACTGATGGAGAGCCGTGAAAGAGAGATAGCGGTAAATAGTTACAATAACACAATTTTCCTGCACCTGTCGTGGATTTCCCCAAGAAAATGCAGAATGTGGGATGCACCTAACGCATATGAAAGAGAGAGGGCAGAAGGAGTAAGAGAGAAGTAGGAGGAAGCAAGGAAGGAAGGAAGGAAGGAAGGAAGGAAGGAAGGAAGGAAGGAAAGAAGGAAGGTAGGAAGGAAGGAAGGAAGGAAGGAAGGAAGGAAAGAAGGACGAAAGGAAGGAGAAAACACCCGGTGTTACTAAAACCCCCCAAAAAAATGGTTTCCCCCTGTGGGTAAGCCTACAATGTGGATGAATCTTGAAAATATTGTGCTACGTGTTATGTCAGTCATAACAGCTCACCTATTGTGCAATTCCGTTTATAGGAAATGTCTACAATATGGAAATCTATGCATATGGGATTGATGGCACTAGGTAGTTGCTACCTAGGGCTGAGGGTCAGGGAGAGGGTTTGAGACAGAATGAGGAGTGACTAATGTCTACAGGGTTTTTCTCTGGTCGGGGGTGATAAGACGTTCTACAATGGATTGCGAATTATAATTGAACGTGCACAACCACAGGTATACTAAGAGCCACTCAATTCATGAATTTAATGGGGGAATCTTAAGTGGCGCACTCTCATGGAGACCACGGCAGACATAGTGAGAGAGAAAAAGGTGAGTAAATATCTGAAACGGAGGCAGAAACAGAGAGAATGAAAAGCGCTGTCAAAGGAAGGGAGAGCGAAAAGGGAAAATGGTCCTATTTAGAAATGACAGATGTGAAACTGGGGTTCACATCAACAGTGTCACTGCCAGGAAGGAGGGTCATGCTAGCCATGTCACCGGTAGTGTGGGCCGCAGGGACGCCGACCTGCAGGAGCGTCGTGCCAGCATGGGCTCTGGCAGCCACGTGGGCCAGCAGGAGGGTCCCGCTGCACAGCTGTGGGGTGAGGATAGACTGGGTGGTGATATCGGCCATTACAGGGGCCTCTTCTGCTGGCAAGAGTGTGACAGTAGCAAGTAGATGGACAGGCCTGTGTGTGAGGACGGAATGCAGGAGGGGCTCTTGTGCGGCTGGGCGTGGGGCCCTCAAGGGAACTGTGGAGAAATGGCCAGGTAACTGCGTCATGTGGGCTAGTAGATTGGCCAGGGCTTCGAACTGAAGGACAATAACGGGGAGTAGCTGTCAGGCCCTGGGAGTGTCTGAGTGTAAGTGGAGATGGGTTTGGGGTCACTGAGGGATGCGTGAGAGCCATCCCTGTGTAGGTACAGGTCATAGGGAGATAGTCTCGTGAGGCCTGTGAGTGTCTATGGTTGCCCTGGGTGCCTGGGGCTGACTGTGGCAGAAATCTGGGGAAGGCTGGAGAGAAGCTGGGAGGCCCAGGAGAGTCCCTTAAGGCAGGGGGTGAAGAGGTGAAAGAAATGGGGGAGGGTGGCAGTAAGGTCCGTGAGTTTGTAGATGATTCCTGGGTGCGGGAAGCTGACTCCAGGTGCAATCTGGAGACGGTTGGAGAGTAGCTGAGAGAGACAGAAGAGTCCCTGAGGGCTGGGGGTGAGAACATGAGGGAGACTGGGGAGTAAGTCAGTGAAATTCGTGAGTTCGGTGGTGTATCGTGGGTGCCTGGAACTGACTCCAGCTGGAATCTGGAGAAGTTTTGAGAGTAGCTGAAAGAGACACAAGAGTCCCTGTGGGCTGAGGGCAAAGACCTGAGAGAGACCAGGGAGGACCTCAGTGAAGTCTGTGAGTCTGTAGGTGATTCCGGAGTGTGGGAGGCTGACTCCCGCTGAAATCTGGGCGTGGTGGGAGAGTAGCTGGGACAGACAGGAGAGTCCCAGGGGGCTGGGGGTGAAGACATGAGAGAGACTGGGGAGTAACTCAGCGAAACTGCTGAGTTTGGTGGTGATACCTGGGTGCCTGGAACGGACTCCCGCTGAAATCTGGGCATGGATGGAGAGTAGCTGGGACACACAGGAGAGTCCCTGAGGGCTGGGGGTGAAGACATGAGAGAGACCGGGGAGTACCTCAGTGAAACTGGTGAGTTTGGTGGTGAGTCCGGGGTGCCTGGAACTGACTCCCGCTGAAGTGTGGGCGTGGTTGGAGAGTAGCTGGGACACACAGGAGAGTCCCTGAGGGTTGGAGATAAAGACGTGCTAGAGACTGAGGAGTAACTGAGTGAAACTGGTGAGTTTGGTGGTGACTCCGGGGTGCCTGGAACTGACCCCAGCTGAAATGTGGGCGTGGTTGGAGAGTAGCTGGGACAGACGGGAGAGTCCCTGAGGGATGGTGAAGACATGAGAGAGACTGGGGAGTAACGCAGTGAAATTTGTGAGTTTGATGGTGATTCCTGGGTGCCTGGAACTGACTCCCGCTGAAGCGTGGGCGTGGTTGGAGAGTAGCTGGGACACACAGGAGAGTCCCTGAGGGTTGGAGATAAAGACGTGCTAGAGACTGAGGAGTAACTGAGTGAAATTGGTGAGTTTGGTGGTGAGTCCGGGGTGCCTGGAACTGACTCCAGCTGAAATGTGGGCGTGGTTGGAGAGTAGCTGGGACAGACGGGAGAGTCCCTGAGGGATGGTGAAGACATGAGAGAGACTGGGGAGTAACGCAGTGAAATTGGTGAGTTTGGTGGTGATTTCTGGGTGCCTGCAACGAACTCCCGCTGAAGTGTGGGCGTGTTTGGAGAGTAGCTGGGACAGACAGGCGAGTCCCTGAGGGTTGGAGATAAAGACGTGCTGGAGACTGGGGAGTAACTCAGTGAAAGTGGTGGGCTTGGTGGTGATCCCTGGGTTCCTGGAACTGACCCGCGCTGAAATGTGGGCGTGGTTGGAGAGTAGCTGGGACGGACTGGAGGGTCCGTAAGGGCTGGGGGTGAAGACGTGAGAGAGACTGGCGAGGATCCCACTGAGGTCTGTGAGTGTGTAGGTGTTTCTGGGGTGTGGGGTAGAGACTGCCGCTGAAATCTGGGCGTAGTTGGAGAGTAGCTGGGACAGACAGGCCAGTCATGGGTGGCTGGGGGTGAGCTGCTGGATGATGGCAGTAAGAACATATGGTATATTATTGATGAATGAGGTGACTGTGGAGAATCTCCAGAGGAGGACACGGGAGAACACAATGACATGACTGACTGTCCTGCTTGGTTAGGAAAGGGAAACTTAAAGTTGTGGAATTCTGTTGATGATGGATGTGAGAGTGGTGAAGCCCTGCGGGGTGATGTAGAGTACTTCCACTTCCCTGGTGAGGAGCTGCCCCTTGGGTCTGAGTTTCTGGGAGGGGAGAGGGAGAAGCTGGGTGAGGCAGGCATGAATCTTGAGGAGTCAGGGCTGGGGGACCGCTCATATTCTCCCGAGACGTGTGAGTCTCTGGGGGACTCCTGGGTGCATGGGGCTGACTCCCGCAGGAACCTGGGGATGGCTGGAGAGTAACTGGGAGCCACAGGAGAGTCCCTGAGGCCTGGGGGTGAAGAGATGAAAGACACAGGGGTGGAGCACCGTGAGGCTCGTGAATTTGTAGGTGATTCCTGGGTGTGGGGGGCTGACTCCAGCTGAAATCTGGGGTTGTTTGGAGAGTAGCTGGGAGACACAGGAGACCCCCCGAGAGCTGGGGGTGAGCTGCTGGGTGATGGCAGTAAGAACATGTGGTATATTATTGATGAACGTGGGGACTCTGAGGAATCCTCAGAGGAGGACACGGGAGAGCCCAATGGCTTCATTGATTGCCCATCACGGTGAGGACAGGGAAATGGGAGCTTGTGGGATTCTGGTGATGACAGAGGTGAGTGTGGTGAAGCCCTAGGGGATGGTGAATGGTAGCTCCGGATCCCTGGTGAGGAGCTTCCCCTTAAGCCTGAGTTTCTGATAGGGGAGAGGGAGAAGCTGGGTGAAGCTCGCATGGACCTTGGGGAGTCCGGGCTGGGGGACCGTTCATAAGAAGAGCCAGACAAGACCCTACTGTTCTTAGGTGCAGACATGATTAGGAAACCTGCAGCTCCCAGGGGCCCCTACTAATTTTCTAACTCGCAGAAAGAAGGAGTGTGTGTGCGTGTGTGTGCGTGCGTGTGTGTGTGTGTGTGTGTGTGCGGTGTGAGGTAAGTGCCCCTTAAGAAAATGGAAATCAACCAACCAATGAGACAGACAGACAGACAGACAGAGATTCACTTGCCCAAGTGTTCTGTCCTGTCCTCTGAATCCGCTTCCAAGTCGCAAGACGCTGTGAGCTCCAAGTCCACGCAGAGTCCGCCAAACGCTCCGGCCGCTGATCCGCTCCGCGAAGATCTGAGTACAGGCCAGCCAGGGTGGGTTTAAATAGCCTCGGGCGCAGCCTAGCAGCGGAAAGGGCGGAGCTTCACTCCTCCTTTCCATCAGTCACCCCCAACTTTCCCAGGCTACACCTCGTGGGAAACTGTTCTCCTGCTTTGATTTCATGCGCCACCTTTGGGACAATCTAAGAACTTACAAGTTTTCTTGGCCAGATATGTTAGGAATTGTATGCACTGAAACACTGAAAACCAACTAGTGGTTCTGTGGTTCCCACGTTGTGGTTTTGACACCAGCAGCATCCTTGCCACAATCAAAACCCGGAGATCCACAGATCTGCGTTGTAACAAGACCTCCCCCTGACCCTGATGCATGGCAGTTTAAGAAGTCTTTCCGTGTAAGCGAAAAGACTTTGAAGAAAAGGTGGAGATATGCGTTGTATAAACATTCTTCTGCTCTGGAACCACGTAGAGACTTGGGAGCCAGTTGGGTGGAGCATTCGTTGGATGAGGGTGCTCGGGTTAGGAATATCAAGGTGTGGCTCCAGATAATCCAATCATCTAATTAAGATTCCAGTTATGCTCATCTGTTTCAAAATTCCGTTTGGGTAAATTCTTTTAGTCAGACTGAGAATGGCAAAGCCTCAACCCCAATTTCCAGGGAGGGTTGAGAGCTTCAGGTGGAGTTGATCACCAATAGCCTATGGTTTAACCCATCATGCCTATAGAATGAGGTCTCCATAAAAACCCAAAAGGACTGGGATCAGAGAGCTTCTGGATAACACTTCCTGGAAGGTAGTGCGCCCCTCCCCACATGCCGGGCCCCACATTAATTTCTGAACTTTTTGCAATGTCCGCTAAAATACAACGGCAACTGTAAGTGCTTCCCTGCGTGCTGTGAGCTCTTCCAGCAAATGAATGCAACTAAATCTGGGAGTGGTGGCAACCGGATTTATAGCCAGTTGCTGAGAAGCACAGGTAAAACCACGTTTTACAATGCTTCCCATTGTTATTAGTGTGGGAGGCCTGTGTGGCGGGACCCGGCCCTTTGGAATCTAATGCTATGTCCCGGTAGGTAGCGTCACCATTGAATTAGAAGACACACATATGTTGAGAATAATCTTTCTGGTCATTTGCTGCATGTCTTATTTACAATATGTAATCAAATTCTTTATCCTGACCTTATGGCACCTGGGTTGAGAACCATGATTTGAACCAAACATTGGTCTGTCACGTTCTGAGTTTGAAACTTTAGTTTGCCTTTAGCGTTTTGCTATTGCTTTTTCGTTTTCTTTTGTTTCGTTTCGTTTCTAAGTTCTGGGGTATATGTGCAGGATGTGCAGATTTCTTACTAAGGTAAACGTGTGCCATGGTGGTTTGCTGCACCTGTCAACCCATCACCTAGGCATTAAGCCCAGCATGCAGTAGCTGTTCTTCTTAACGCTCTGCCCCCCGAAAGGCCCCAGTGTGTGTTGTTCCCCTTCCTGTGTCCATGTGATCTCCTTTTTCAGCTCCCATTATAAGTGAGAATGTGGCGTTTGGTTTTCTTTCCCTGAATTAGTTTGCTGAGGATAATGACCACACATCACCACTGTTTTTGTTTTTTTAGTATAAAGAGAAGTATTTTATTGAATAAGATTTGCTCCCAGAAAAATAAGCTTAAATCTACAATGAATGCCAGACTCTACAGCAGAAAGCAATTTTCTCACTTTTCCACACACAATGGTTCCTACTAAGTGAAAAAAAGCCATAAAATTTCATTCACAAATGTACTACTCTGTCTCAAAACATCTCACATAATCATGCACTCGACTAAAGCCATTAGATCAGTTCTTCAGTCAGGTTAAAGAAGTATCCCTCTAATAACTGACTTTTATAATGGTATCAATATCCACTCCCAGTCAGTCTGCCGTGGTTAATGGTGTACAGCCTGACTGAATACAATGGAATTCATGACGCCCATATCCACGGACAAACCGTGACTTATGATGGTTTGATTTATGATTTTTCAACGTTATGATGGGTTTATTGGACTATTAGATGCGTTTCTGAGCTACACTGGGCTTATGAGTATGCGACCCTAGACTCCAGAAACAGCTGTATAAGGAAAAACAGGTGTACCTAATAAACATATGCTTAGTGACTTGGGATAAACCAATAGATGTTCACAACTGATGGAGAGCCGTGAAAGAGAGATAGCGGTAAATAGTTACAATAACACAATTTTCCTGCACCTGTCGTGGATTTCCCCAAGAAAATGCAGAATGTGGGATGCACCTAAGGCATATGAAAGAGAGAGGGCAGAAGGAGTAAGAGAGAAGTAGGAGGAAGCAAGGAAGGAAGGAAGGAAGGAAGGAAGGAAGGTAGGAAAGAAGGAAGGAAGGAAGGAAGGGAAGCAGGGCGAAAGGAAGGAGAAAACACCCGGTGTTACTAAAACCCCCCAAAAAAATGGTTTCCCCCTGTTGGTAAGCCTACAATGTGGATGAATCTTGAAAATATTGTGCTACGTGTTATGTCAGTCATAACAGCTCACCTATTGTGCAATTCCGTTTATAGGAAATGTCTACAGTATGGAAATCTATGCATATGGGATTGATCGCACCAGGTAGTTGCTACCTAGGGCTGAGGGTCAGGGAGAGGGTTTGAGACAGAATGAGGAGTGACTAATGTCTACAGGGTTTTTCTCTGGTCGGGGGTGATAAGACGTTCTACAATGGATTGCGAATTATAATTGAATGTGCACAACCACAGGTATACTAAAAGCCACTCAATTCATGACTTTTAATGGGGGAATCTTAAGTGGCGCACTCCCATGGAGACCACGGCAGACATAGTGAGAGAGAAAAAGGTGAGTAAATATCTGAAACGGAGGCAGAAACAGAGAGAACGAAAAGCCCTGTGAAAGGAAGGGAGAGCGAAAAGGGAAAATGGTCCTATTGAGAAATGACAGATGTGAAACTGGGGTTCACATCAACAGTGTCACTGCCAGGAAGGAGGGTCATGCTAGCCATGTCACCGGTAGTGTGGCCCGCAGGGACGCCGACCTGCTGGAGCGTCGTGCCAGCATGGGCTCTGGCAGCCACGTGGGCCAGCAGGAGGGACCCGCTGCACAGCTGTGGGGTGAGGATAGACTGGGTGGTGATATCGGCCATTACAGGGGCCTCTTCTGCTGGCAAGAGTGTGACAGTAGCAAGTAGATGGACAGGCCTGCGTGTGAGGACGGAATGCAGGAGGGGCTCTTGTGCGGCTGGGCGTGGGGCCCTCACGGGAATCGTGGAGAAATGGCCAGGTAACTGCGTCATGTGGGCTAGTAGATTGGCCAGGGCTTCGAACTGAAGGACAATAACGGGGAGTAGCGGTCAGGCCCTGGGAGTGTCTGAGTGTAAGTGGAGATGGGTTTGGGGTCACTGAGGGATGCGTGAGAGCCATCCCTGTGTAGGTACAGGTCATAGGGAGATAGTCTCGTGAGGCCTGTGAGTGTCTATGGTTGCCCTGGGTGCCTGGGGCTGACTGTGGCAGAAATCTGGGGAAGGCTGGAGAGAAGCTGGGAGGCCCAGGAGAGTCCCTTAAGGCAGGGGGTGAAGAGGTGAAAGAAATGGGGGAGGGTGGCAGCAAGGTCCGTGAGTTTGTAGATGATTCCTGGGTGCGGGAAGCTGACTCCAGGTGCAATCTGGAGACGGTTGGAGAGTAGCTGAGAGAGACAGAAGAGTCCCTGAGGGCTGGGGGTGAGAACATGAGGGAGACTGGGGAGTAAGTCAGTGAAATTCGTGAGTTCGGTGGTGTATCGTGGGTGCCTGGAACTGACTCCAGCTGGAATCTGGAGAAGTTTTGAGAGTAGCTGAAAGAGACACAAGAGTCCCTGTGGGCTGAGGGCAAAGACCTGAGAGAGACCAGGGAGGACCTCAGTGAAGTCTGTGAGTCTGTAGGTGATTCCGGAGTGTGGGAGGCTGACTCCCGCTGAAATCTGGGCGTGGTGGGAGAGTAGCTGGGACAGACAGGAGAGTCCCAGGGGGCTGGGGGTGAAGACATGAGAGAGACTGGGGAGTAACTCAGCGAAACTGCTGAGTTTGGTGGTGATACCTGGGTGCCTGGAACGGACTCCCGCTGAAATCTGGGCATGGATGGAGAGTAGCTGGGACACACAGGAGAGTCCCTGAGGGCTGGGGGTGAAGACATGAGAGAGACCGGGGAGTACCTCAGTGAAACTGGTGAGTTTGGTGGTGAGTCCGGGGTGCCTGGAACTGACTCCCGCTGAAGTGTGGGCGTGGTTGGAGAGTAGCTGGGACACACAGGAGAGTCCCTGAAGGTTGGAGATAGAGACGTGCTAGAGACTGAGGAGTAACTGAGTGAAATTGGTGAGTTTGGTGGTGAGTCCGGGGTGCCTGGAACTGACTCCAGCTGAAATGTGGGCGTGGTTGGAGAGTAGCTGGGACAGACGGGAGAGTCCCTGAGGGAAGGTGAAGACATGAGGGAGACTGGGGAGTAACGCAGTGAAATTGGTGAGTTTGGTGGTGATTTCTGGGTGCCTGCAACGAACTCCCGCTGAAGTGTGGGCGTGTTTGGAGAGTAGCTGGGACAGACAGGCGAGTCCCTGAGGGTTGGAGATAAAGACGTGCTGGAGACTGGGGAGTAACTCAGTGAAAGTGGTGGGCTTGGTGGTGATCCCTGGGTTCCTGGAACTGACCCGCGCTGAAATGTGGGCGTGGTTGGAGAGTAGCTGGGACAGACTGGAGGGTCCGTAAGGGCTGGGGGTGAAGACGTGAGAGAGACTGGCGAGGATCCCACTGAGGTCTGTGAGTTTGTAGGTGTTTCTGGGGTGTGGGGTAGAGACTGCCGCTGAAATCTGGGCGTAGTTGGAGAGTAGCTGGGACAGACAGGCGAGTCATGGGTGGCTGGGGGTGAGCTGCTGGATGATGGCAGTAAGAACATATGGTATATTATTGATGAATGAGGTGACTGTGGAGAATCTCCAGAGGAGGACACGGGAGAACACAATGACATGAGTGACTGTCCTGCTTGGTTAGGAAAGGGAAACGTAAAGTTGTGGAGTTCTGTTGATGATGGATGTGAGAGTGGTGAAGCCCTGCGGGGTGATGTAGAGTACTTCCACATCCCTGGTGAGGAGCTGCCCCTTGGGTCTGAGTTTCTGGGAGGGGAGAGGGAGAAGCTGGGTGAGGCAGGCATGAATCTTGAGGAGTCAGGGCTGGGGGACCGCTCATATTCTCCCGAGACGTGTGAGTCTCTGGGGGACTCCTGGGTGCATGGGGCTGACTCCCGCAGGAACCTGGGGATGGCTGGAGAGTAACTGGGAGCCACAGGAGAGTCCCTGAGGCCTGGGGGTGAAGAGATGAAAGACACAGGGGTGGAGCACCGTGAGGCTCGTGAGTTTGTAGGTGATTCCTGGGTGTGGGGGGCTGACTCCAGCTGAAATCTGGGGTTGTTTGGAGAGTAGCTGGGAGACACAGGAGACCCCCCGAGAGCTGGGGGTGAGCTGCTGGGTGATGGCAGTAAGAACATGTGGTATATTATTGATGAACGTGGGGACTCTGAGGAATCCTCAGAGGAGGACACGGGAGAGCCCAATGGCTTCATTGATTGCCCATCACGGTGAGGACAGGGAAATGGGAGCTTGTGGGATTCTGGTGATGACAGAGGTGAGTGTGGTGAAGCCCTAGGGGATGGTGAATGGTAGCTCCGGATCCCTGGTGAGGAGCTTCCCCTTAAGCCTGAGTTTCTGATAGGGGAGAGGGAGAAGCTGGGTGAAGCTCGCATGGACCTTGGGGAGTCCGGGCTGGGGGACCGTTCATAAGAAGAGCCAGACAAGACCCTACTGTTCTTAGGTGCAGACATGATTAGGAAACCTGCAGCTCCCAGGGGCCCCTACTAATTTTCTAACTCGCAGAAAGAAGGAGTGTGTGTGCGTGTGTGTGCGTGTGTGTGTGTGTGTGAGTGTGTGTGTGTGCGGTGTGAGGTATGTGCCCCTTAAGAAAATGGAAATCAACCAACCAATGAGACAGACAGACAGACAGACAGACAGACAGACAGAGATTCACTTGCCCAAGTGTTCTGTCCTGTCCTCTGAATCCGCTTCCAAGTCGCAAGACGCTGTGAGCTCCAAGTCCACGCAGAGTCCGCCAAACGCTCCGTCCGCTGATCCGCTCCGCGAAGATCTGAGTACAGGCCAGCCAGGGTGGGTTTAAATAGCCTCGGGCGCAGCCTAGCAGCGGAAAGGGCGGAGCTTCACTCCTCCTTTCCATCAGTCACCCCCAACTTTCCCAGGCTACACCTCGTGGGAAACTGTTCTCCTGCTTTGATTTCATGCGCCACCTTTGGGACAATCTAAGAACTTACAAGTTTTCTTGGCCAGATATGTTAGGAATTGTATGCACTGAAACACTGAAAACCAACTAGTGGTTCTGTGGTTCCCACGTTGTGGTTTTGACACCAGCAGCATCCTTGCCACAATCAAAACCCGGAGATCCACAGATCTGCGTTGTAACAAGACCTCCCCCTGACCCTGATGCATGGCAGTTTAAGAAGTCTTTCCGTGTAAGCGAAAAGACTTTGAAGAAAAGGTGGAGATATGCGTTGTATAAACATTCTTCTGCTCTGGAACCACGTAGAGACTTGGGAGCCAGTTGGGTGGAGCATTCGTTGGATGAGGGTGCTCGGGTTAGGAATATCAAGGTGTGGCTCCAGATAATCCAATCATCTAATTAAGATTCCAGTTATGCTCATCTGTTTCAAAATTCCGTTTGGGTAAATTCTTTTAGTCAGACTGAGAATGGCAAAGCCTCAACCCCAATTTCCAGGGAGGGTTGAGAGCCTCAGGTGGAGTTGATCACCAATAGCCTATGGTTTAACCCATCATGCCTATAGAATGAGGTCTCCATAAAAACCCAAAAGGACTGGGATCAGAGAGCTTCTGGATAACACTTCCTGGAAGGTAGTGCGCCCCTCCCCACATGCCGGGCCCCACATTAATTTCTGAACTTTTTGCAATGTCCGCTAAAATACAACGGCAACTGTAAGTGCTTCCCTGCGTGCTGTGAGCTCTTCCAGCAAATGAATGCAACTAAATCTGGGAGTGGTGGCAACCTGATTTATAGCCAGTTGCTGAGAAGCACAGGTAAAACCACGTAGGGCTTCCCATTGTTATTAGTGTGGGAGGCCTGTGTGGCGGGACCCGGCCCTTTGGAATCTAATGCTATGTCCCGGTAGGTAGCGTCACCATTGAATTAGAAGACACACATATGTTGAGAATAATCTTTCTGGTCATTTGCTGCATGTCTTATTTACAATATGTAATCAAATTCTTTATCCTGACCTTATGGCACCTGGGTTGAGAACCATGATTTGAACCAAACATTGGTCTGTCACGTTCTGAGTTTGAAACTTTAGTTTGCCTTTAGCGTTTTGCTATTGCTTTTTCGTTTTCTTTTGTTTCGTTTCGTTTCTAAGTTCTGGGGTATATGTGCAGGATGTGCAGATTTCTTACTAAGGTAAACGTGTGCCATGGTGGTTTGCTGCACCTGTCAACCCATCACCTAGGCATTAAGCCCAGCATGCAGTAGCTGTTCTTCTTAACGCTCTGCCCCCCGAAAGGCCCCAGTGTGTGTTGTTCCCCTTCCTGTGTCCATGTGATCTCCTTTTTCAGCTCCCATTATAAGTGAGAATGTGGCGTTTGGTTTTCTTTCCCTGAATTAGTTTGCTGAGGATAATGACCACACATCACCACTGTTTTTGTTTTTTTAGTATAAAGAGAAGTATTTTATTGAATAAGGTTTGCTCCCAGAAAAATAAGCTTAAATCTACAATGAATGCCAGACTCTACAGCAGAAAGCAATTTTCTCACTTTTCCACACACAATGGTTCCTACTAAGTGAAAAAAAGCCATAAAATTTCATTCACAAATGTACTACTCTGTCTCAAAACATCTCACATAATCATGCACTCGACTAAAGCCATTAGATCAGTTCTTCAGTCAGGTTAAAGAAGTATCCCTCTAATAACTGACTTTTATAATGGTATCAATATCCACTCCCAGTCAGTCTGCCGTGGTTAATGGTGTACAGCCTGACTGAGTACAATGGAATTCATGACGCCCATATCCACGGACAAACCGTGACTTATGATGGTTTGATTTATGATTTTTCAACGTTATGATGGGTTTATTGGACTATTAGATGCGTTTCTGAGTTACACTGGGCTTATGAGTATGCGACCCTAGACTCCAGAAACAGCTGTATAAGGAAAAACAGGTGTACCTAATAAACATATGCTTAGTGACTTGGGATAAACCAATAGATGTTCACAACTGATGGAGAGCCGTGAAAGAGAGATAGCGGTAAATAGTTACAATAACACAATTTTCCTGCACCTGTCGTGGATTTCCCCAAGAAAATGCAGAATGTGGGATGCACCTAACGCATATGAAAGAGAGAGGGCAGAAGGAGTAAGAGAGAAGTAGGAGGAAGCAAGGAAGGAAGGAAGGAAGGAAGGAAGGAAGGAAGGAAGGAAGGAAAGAAGGAAGGTAGGAAGGAAGGAAGGAAGGAAGGAAGGAAGGAAGGAAGGAAGGAAAGAAGGACGAAAGGAAGGAGAAAACACCCGGTGTTACTAAAACCCCCCAAAAAAATGGTTTCCCCCTGTGGGTAAGCCTACAATGTGGATGAATCTTGAAAATATTGTGCTACGTGTTATGTCAGTCATAACAGCTCACCTATTGTGCAATTCCGTTTATAGGAAATGTCTACAATATGGAAATCTATGCATATGGGATTGATGGCACTAGGTAGTTGCTACCTAGGGCTGAGGGTCAGGGAGAGGGTTTGAGACAGAATGAGGAGTGACTAATGTCTACAGGGTTTTTCTCTGGTCGGGGGTGATAAGACGTTCTACAATGGATTGCGAATTATAATTGAACGTGCACAACCACAGGTATACTAAGAGCCACTCAATTCATGAATTTAATGGGGGAATCTTAAGTGGCGCACTCTCATGGAGACCACGGCAGACATAGTGAGAGAGAAAAAGGTGAGTAAATATCTGAAACGGAGGCAGAAACAGAGAGAATGAAAAGCGCTGTCAAAGGAAGGGAGAGCGAAAAGGGAAAATGGTCCTATTTAGAAATGACAGATGTGAAACTGGGGTTCACATCAACAGTGTCACTGCCAGGAAGGAGGGTCATGCTAGCCATGTCACCGGTAGTGTGGGCCGCAGGGACGCCGACCTGCAGGAGCGTCGTGCCAGCATGGGCTCTGGCAGCCACGTGGGCCAGCAGGAGGGTCCCGCTGCACAGCTGTGGGGTGAGGATAGACTGGGTGGTGATATCGGCCATTACAGGGGCCTCTTCTGCTGGCAAGAGTGTGACAGTAGCAAGTAGATGGACAGGCCTGTGTGTGAGGACGGAATGCAGGAGGGGCTCTTGTGCAGCTGGGCGTGGGGCCCTCAAGGGAACTGTGGAGAAATGGCCAGGTAACTGCGTCATGTGGGCTAGTAGATTGGCCAGGGCTTCGAACTGAAGGACAATAACGGGGAGTAGCTGTCAGGCCCTGGGAGTGTCTGAGTGTAAGTGGAGATGGGTTTGGGGTCACTGAGGGATGCGTGAGAGCCATCCCTGTGTAGGTACAGGTCATAGGGAGATAGTCTCGTGAGGCCTGTGAGTGTCTATGGTTGCCCTGGGTGCCTGGGGCTGACTGTGGCAGAAATCTGGGGAAGGCTGGAGAGAAGCTGGGAGGCCCAGGAGAGTCCCTTAAGGCAGGGGGTGAAGAGGTGAAAGAAATGGGGGAGGGTGGCAGTAAGGTCCGTGAGTTTGTAGATGATTCCTGGGTGCGGGAAGCTGACTCCAGGTGCAATCTGGAGACGGTTGGAGAGTAGCTGAGAGAGACAGAAGAGTCCCTGAGGGCTGGGGGTGAGAACATGAGGGAGACTGGGGAGTAAGTCAGTGAAATTCGTGAGTTCGGTGGTGTATCGTGGGTGCCTGGAACTGACTCCAGCTGGAATCTGGAGAAGTTTTGAGAGTAGCTGAAAGAGACACAAGAGTCCCTGTGGGCTGAGGGCAAAGACCTGAGAGAGACCAGGGAGGACCTCAGTGAAGTCTGTGAGTCTGTAGGTGATTCCGGAGTGTGGGAGGCTGACTCCCGCTGAAATCTGGGCGTGGTGGGAGAGTAGCTGGGACAGACAGGAGAGTCCCAGGGGGCTGGGGGTGAAGACATGAGAGAGACTGGGGAGTAACTCAGCGAAACTGCTGAGTTTGGTGGTGATACCTGGGTGCCTGGAACGGACTCCCGCTGAAATCTGGGCATGGATGGAGAGTAGCTGGGACACACAGGAGAGTCCCTGAGGGCTGGGGGTGAAGACATGAGAGAGACCGGGGAGTACCTCAGTGAAACTGGTGAGTTTGGTGGTGAGTCCGGGGTGCCTGGAACTGACTCCCGCTGAAGTGTGGGCGTGGTTGGAGAGTAGCTGGGACACACAGGAGAGTCCCTGAGGGTTGGAGATAAAGACGTGCTAGAGACTGAGGAGTAACTGAGTGAAACTGGTGAGTTTGGTGGTGACTCCGGGGTGCCTGGAACTGACCCCAGCTGAAATGTGGGCGTGGTTGGAGAGTAGCTGGGACAGACGGGAGAGTCCCTGAGGGATGGTGAAGACATGAGAGAGACTGGGGAGTAACGCAGTGAAATTGGTGAGTTTGATGGTGATTCCTGGGTGCCTGGAACTGACTCCCGCTGAAGCGTGGGCGTGGTTGGAGAGTAGCTGGGACACACAGGAGAGTCCCTGAGGGTTGGAGATAAAGACGTGCTAGAGACTGAGGAGTAACTGAGTGAAATTGGTGAGTTTGGTGGTGAGTCCGGGGTGCCTGGAACTGACTCCAGCTGAAATGTGGGCGTGGTTGGAGAGTAGCTGGGACAGACGGGAGAGTCCCTGAGGGATGGTGAAGACATGAGAGAGACTGGGGAGTAACGCAGTGAAATTGGTGAGTTTGGTGGTGATTTCTGGGTGCCTGCAACGAACTCCCGCTGAAGTGTGGGCGTGTTTGGAGAGTAGCTGGGACAGACAGGCGAGTCCCTGAGGGTTGGAGATAAAGACGTGCTGGAGACTGGGGAGTAACTCAGTGAAAGTGGTGGGCTTGGTGGTGATCCCTGGGTTCCTGGAACTGACCCGCGCTGAAATGTGGGCGTGGTTGGAGAGTAGCTGGGACGGACTGGAGGGTCCGTAAGGGCTGGGGGTGAAGACGTGAGAGAGACTGGCGAGGATCCCACTGAGGTCTGTGAGTGTGTAGGTGTTTCTGGGGTGTTGGGTAGAGACTGCCGCTGAAATCTGGGCGTAGTTGGAGAGTAGCTGGGACAGACAGGCCAGTCATGGGTGGCTGGGGGTGAGCTGCTGGATGATGGCAGTAAGAACATATGGTATATTATTGATGAATGAGGTGACTGTGGAGAATCTCCAGAGGAGGACACGGGAGAACACAATGACATGAGTGACTGTCCTGCTTGGTTAGGAAAGGGAAACTTAAAGTTGTGGAATTCTGTTGATGATGGATGTGAGAGTGGTGAAGCCCTGCGGGGTGATGTAGAGTACTTCCACTTCCCTGGTGAGGAGCTGCCCCTTGGGTCTGAGTTTCTGGGAGGGGAGAGGGAGAAGCTGGGTGAGGCAGGCATGAATCTTGAGGAGTCAGGGCTGGGGGACCGCTCATATTCTCCCGAGACGTGTGAGTCTCTGGGGGACTCCTGGGTGCATGGGGCTGACTCCCGCAGGAACCTGGGGATGGCTGGAGAGTAACTGGGAGCCACAGGAGAGTCCCTGAGGCCTGGGGGTGAAGAGATGAAAGACACAGGGGTGGAGCACCGTGAGGCTCGTGAATTTGTAGGTGATTCCTGGGTGTGGGGGGCTGACTCCAGCTGAAATCTGGGGTTGTTTGGAGAGTAGCTGGGAGACACAGGAGACCCCCCGAGAGCTGGGGGTGAGCTGCTGGGTGATGGCAGTAAGAACATGTGGTATATTATTGATGAACGTGGGGACTCTGAGGAATCCTCAGAGGAGGACACGGGAGAGCCCAATGGCTTCATTGATTGCCCATCACGGTGAGGACAGGGAAATGGGAGCTTGTGGGATTCTGGTGATGACAGAGGTGAGTGTGGTGAAGCCCTAGGGGATGGTGAATGGTAGCTCCGGATCCCTGGTGAGGAGCTTCCCCTTAAGCCTGAGTTTCTGATAGGGGAGAGGGAGAAGCTGGGTGAAGCTCGCATGGACGTTGGGGAGTCCGGGCTGGGGGACCGTTCATAAGAAGAGCCAGACAAGACCCTACTGTTCTTAGGTGCAGACATGATTAGGAAACCTGCAGCTCCCAGGGGCCCCTACTAATTTTCTAACTCGCAGAAAGAAGGAGTGTGTGTGCGTGTGTGTGCGTGCGTGTGTGTGTGTGTGTGTGTGTGCGGTGTGAGGTAAGTGCCCCTTAAGAAAATGGAAATCAACCAACCAATGAGACAGACAGACAGACAGACAGACAGAGATTCACTTGCCCAAGTGTTCTGTCCTGTCCTCTGAATCCGCTTCCAAGTCGCAAGACGCTGTGAGCTCCAAGTCCACGCAGAGTCCGCCAAACGCTCCGGCCGCTGATCCGCTCCGCGAAGATCTGAGTACAGGCCAGCCAGGGTGGGTTTAAATAGCCTCGGGCGCAGCCTAGCAGCGGAAAGGGCGGAGCTTCACTCCTCCTTTCCATCAGTCACCCCCAACTTTCCCAGGCTACACCTCGTGGGAAACTGTTCTCCTGCTTTGATTTCATGCGCCACCTTTGGGACAATCTAAGAACTTACAAGTTTTCTTGGCCAGATATGTTAGGAATTGTATGCACTGAAACACTGAAAACCAACTAGTGGTTCTGTGGTTCCCACGTTGTGGTTTTGACACCAGCAGCATCCTTGCCACAATCAAAACCCGGAGATCCACAGATCTGCGTTGTAACAAGACCTCCCCCTGACCCTGATGCATGGCAGTTTAAGAAGTCTTTCCGTGTAAGCGAAAAGACTTTGAAGAAAAGGTGGAGATATGCGTTGTATAAACATTCTTCTGCTCTGGAACCACGTAGAGACTTGGGAGCCAGTTGGGTGGAGCATTCGTTGGATGAGGGTGCTCGGGTTAGGAATATCAAGGTGTGGCTCCAGATAATCCAATCATCTAATTAAGATTCCAGTTATGCTCATCTGTTTCAAAATTCCGTTTGGGTAAATTCTTTTATTCAGACTGAGAATGGCAAAGCCTCAACCCCAATTTCCAGGGAGGGTTGAGAGCCTCAGGTGGAGTTGATCACCAATAGCCTATGGTTTAACCCATCATGCCTATAGAATGAGGTCTCCATAAAAACCCAAAAGGACTGGGATCAGAGAGCTTCTGGATAACACTTCCTGGAAGGTAGTGCGCCCCTCCCCACATGCCGGGCCCCACATTAATTTCTGAACTTTTTGCAATGTCCGCTAAAATACAACGGCAACTGTAAGTGCTTCCCTGCGTGCTGTGAGCTCTTCCAGCAAATGAATGCAACTAAATCTGGGAGTGGTGGCAACCGGATTTATAGCCAGTTGCTGAGAAGCACAGGTAAAACCACGTTTTACAATGCTTCCCATTGTTATTAGTGTGGGAGGCCTGTGTGGCGGGACCCGGCCCTTTGGAATCTAATGCTATGTCCCGGTAGGTAGCGTCACCATTGAATTAGAAGACACACATATGTTGAGAATAATCTTTCTGGTCATTTGCTGCATGTCTTATTTACAATATGTAATCAAATTCTTTATCCTGACCTTATGGCACCTGGGTTGAGAACCATGATTTGAACCAAACATTGGTCTGTCACGTTCTGAGTTTGAAACTTTAGTTTGCCTTTAGCGTTTTGCTATTGCTTTTTCGTTTTCTTTTGTTTCGTTTCGTTTCTAAGTTCTGGGGTATATGTGCAGGATGTGCAGATTTCTTACTAAGGTAAACGTGTGCCATGGTGGTTTGCTGCACCTGTCAACCCATCACCTAGGCATTAAGCCCAGCATGCAGTAGCTGTTCTTCTTAACGCTCTGCCCCCCGAAAGGCCCCAGTGTGTGTTGTTCCCCTTCCTGTGTCCATGTGATCTCCTTTTTCAGCTCCCATTATAAGTGAGAATGTGGCGTTTGGTTTTCTTTCCCTGAATTAGTTTGCTGAGGATAATGACCACACATCACCACTGTTTTTGTTTTTTTAGTATAAAGAGAAGTATTTTATTGAATAAGATTTGCTCCCAGAAAAATAAGCTTAAATCTACAATGAATGCCAGACTCTACAGCAGAAAGCAATTTTCTCACTTTTCCACACACAATGGTTCCTACTAAGTGAAAAAAAGCCATAAAATTTCATTCACAAATGTACTACTCTGTCTCAAAACATCTCACATAATCATGCACTCGACTAAAGCCATTAGATCAGTTCTTCAGTCAGGTTAAAGAAGTATCCCTCTAATAACTGACTTTTATAATGGTATCAATATCCACTCCCAGTCAGTCTGCCGTGGTTAATGGTGTACAGCCTGACTGAATACAATGGAATTCATGACGCCCATATCCACGGACAAACCGTGACTTATGATGGTTTGATTTATGATTTTTCAACGTTATGATGGGTTTATTGGACTATTAGATGCGTTTCTGAGCTACACTGGGCTTATGAGTATGCGACCCTAGACTCCAGAAACAGCTGTATAAGGAAAAACAGGTGTACCTAATAAACATATGCTTAGTGACTTGGGATAAACCAATAGATGTTCACAACTGATGGAGAGCCGTGAAAGAGAGATAGCGGTAAATAGTTACAATAACACAATTTTCCTGCACCTGTCGTGGATTTCCCCAAGAAAATGCAGAATGTGGGATGCACCTAAGGCATATGAAAGAGAGAGGGCAGAAGGAGTAAGAGAGAAGTAGGAGTAAGCAAGGAAGGAAGGAAGGAAGGAAGGAAGGAAGGTAGGAAAGAAGGAAGGAAGGAAGGAAGGGAAGCAGGGCGAAAGGAAGGAGAAAACACCCGGTGTTACTAAAACCCCCCAAAAAAATGGTTTCCCCCTGTTGGTAAGCCTACAATGTGGATGAATCTTGAAAATATTGTGCTACGTGTTATGTCAGTCATAACAGCTCACCTATTGTGCAATTCCGTTTATAGGAAATGTCTACAGTATGGAAATCTATGCATATGGGATTGATCGCACCAGGTAGTTGCTACCTAGGGCTGAGGGTCAGGGAGAGGGTTTGAGACAGAATGAGGAGTGACTAATGTCTACAGGGTTTTTCTCTGGTCGGGGGTGATAAGACGTTCTACAATGGATTGCGAATTATAATTGAATGTGCACAACCACAGGTATACTAAAAGCCACTCAATTCATGACTTTTAATGGGGGAATCTTAAGTGGCGCACTCCCATGGAGACCACGGCAGACATAGTGAGAGAGAAAAAGGTGAGTAAATATCTGAAACGGAGGCAGAAACAGAGAGAACGAAAAGCCCTGTGAAAGGAAGGGAGAGCGAAAAGGGAAAATGGTCCTATTTAGAAATGACAGATGTGAAACTGGGGTTCACATCAACAGTGTCACTGCCAGGAAGGAGGGTCATGCTAGCCATGTCACCGGTAGTGTGTCCCGCAGGGACGCCGACCTGCTGGAGCGTCGTGCCAGCATGGGCTCTGGCAGCCACGTGGGCCAGCAGGAGGGACCCGCTGCACAGCTGTGGGGTGAGGATAGACTGGGTGGTGATATCGGCCATTACAGGGGCCTCTTCTGCTGGCAAGAGTGTGACAGTAGCAAGTAGATGGACAGGCCTGCGTGTGAGGACGGAATGCAGGAGGGGCTCTTGTGCGGCTGGGCGTGGGGCCCTCACGGGAACCGTGGAGAAATGGCCAGGTAACTGCGTCATGTGGGCTAGTAGATTGGCCAGGGCTTCGAACTGAAGGACAATAACGGGGAGTAGCGGTCAGGCCCTGGGAGTGTCTGAGTGTAAGTGGAGATGGGTTTGGGGTCACTGAGGGATGCGTGAGAGCCATCCCTGTGTAGGTACAGGTCATAGGGAGATAGTCTCGTGAGGCCTGTGAGTGTCTATGGTTGCCCTGGGTGCCTGGGGCTGACTGTGGCAGAAATCTGGGGAAGGCTGGAGAGAAGCTGGGAGGCCCAGGAGAGTCCCTTAAGGCAGGGGGTGAAGAGGTGAAAGAAATGGGGGAGGGTGGCAGCAAGGTCCGTGAGTTTGTAGATGATTCCTGGGTGCGGGAAGCTGACTCCAGGTGCAATCTGGAGACGGTTGGAGAGTAGCTGAGAGAGACAGAAGAGTCCCTGAGGGCTGGGGGTGAGAACATGAGGGAGACTGGGGAGTAAGTCAGTGAAATTCGTGAGTTCGGTGGTGTATCGTGGGTGCCTGGAACTGACTCCAGCTGGAATCTGGAGAAGTTTTGAGAGTAGCTGAAAGAGACACAAGAGTCCCTGTGGGCTGAGGGCAAAGACCTGAGAGAGACCAGGGAGGACCTCAGTGAAGTCTGTGAGTCTGTAGGTGATTCCGGAGTGTGGGAGGCTGACTCCCGCTGAAATCTGGGCGTGGTGGGAGAGTAGCTGGGACAGACAGGAGAGTCCCAGGGGGCTGGGGGTGAAGACATGAGAGAGACTGGGGAGTAACTCAGCGAAACTGCTGAGTTTGGTGGTGATACCTGGGTGCCTGGAACGGACTCCCGCTGAAATCTGGGCATGGATGGAGAGTAGCTGGGACACACAGGAGAGTCCCTGAGGGCTGGGGGTGAAGACATGAGAGAGACCGGGGAGTACCTCAGTGAAACTGGTGAGTTTGGTGGTGAGTCCGGGGTGCCTGGAACTGACTCCCGCTGAAGTGTGGGCGTGGTTGGAGAGTAGCTGGGACACACAGGAGAGTCCCTGAGGGTTGGAGATAAAGACGTGCTAGAGACTGAGGAGTAACTGAGTGAAATTGGTGAGTTTGGTGGTGAGTCCGGGGTGCCTGGAACTGACTCCAGCTGAAATGTGGGCGTGGTTGGAGAGTAGCTGGGACAGACGGGAGAGTCCCTGAGGGATGGTGAAGACATGAGGGAGACTGGGGAGTAACGCAGTGAAATTGGTGAGTTTGGTGGTGATTTCTGGGTGCCTGCAACGAACTCCCGCTGAAGTGTGGGCGTGTTTGGAGAGTAGCTGGGACAGACAGGCGAGTCCCTGAGGGTTGGAGATAAAGACGTGCTGGAGACTGGGGAGTAACTCAGTGAAAGTGGTGGGCTTGGTGGTGATCCCTGGGTTCCTGGAACTGACCCGCGCTGAAATGTGGGCGTGGTTGGAGAGTAGCTGGGACAGACTGGAGGGTCCGTAAGGGCTGGGGGTGAAGACGTGAGAGAGACTGGCGAGGATCCCACTGAGGTCTGTGAGTTTGTAGGTGTTTCTGGGGTGTGGGGTAGAGACTGCCGCTGAAATCTGGGCGTAGTTGGAGAGTAGCTGGGACAGACAGGCGAGTCATGGGTGGCTGGGGGTGAGCTGCTGGATGATGGCAGTAAGAACATATGGTATATTATTGATGAATGAGGTGACTGTGGAGAATCTCCAGAGGAGGACACGGGAGAACACAATGACATGAGTGACTGTCCTGCTTGGTTAGGAAAGGGAAACGTAAAGTTGTGGAGTTCTGTTGATGATGGATGTGAGAGTGGTGAAGCCCTGCGGGGTGATGTAGAGTACTTCCACATCCCTGGTGAGGAGCTGCCCCTTGGGTCTGAGTTTCTGGGAGGGGAGAGGGAGAAGCTGGGTGAGGCAGGCATGAATCTTGAGGAGTCAGGGCTGGGGGACCGCTCATATTCTCCCGAGACGTGTGAGTCTCTGGGGGACTCCTGGGTGCATGGGGCTGACTCCCGCAGGAACCTGGGGATGGCTGGAGAGTAACTGGGAGCCACAGGAGAGTCCCTGAGGCCTGGGGGTGAAGAGATGAAAGACACAGGGGTGGAGCGCCGTGAGGCTCGTGAGTTTGTAGGTGATTCCTGGGTGTGGGGGGCTGACTCCAGCTGAAATCTGGGGTTGTTTGGAGAGTAGCTGGGAGACACAGGAGACCCCCCGAGAGCTGGGGGTGAGCTGCTGGGTGATGGCAGTAAGAACATGTGGTATATTACTGATGAACGTGGGGACTCTGAGGAATCCTCAGAGGAGGACACGGGAAAGCCCAATGGCTTCATTGATTGCCCATCACGGTGAGGACAGGGAAATGGGAGCTTGTGGGATTCTGGTGATGACAGAGGTGAGTGTGGTGAAGCCCTAGGGGATGGTGAATGGTAGCTCCGGATCCCTGGTGAGGAGCTTCCCCTTAAGCCTGAGTTTCTGATAGGGGAGAGGGAGAAGCTGGGTGAAGCTCGCATGGACCTTGGGGAGTCCGGGCTGGGGGACCGTTCATAAGAAGAGCCAGACAAGACCCTACTGTTCTTAGGTGCAGACATGATTAGGAAACCTGCAGCTCCCAGGGGCCCCTACTAATTTTCTAACTCACAGAAAGAAGGAGTGTGTGTGCGTGTGTGTGCGTGCGTGTGTGTGTGTGTGTGTGTGTGTGCGGTGTGAGGTATGTGCCCCTTAAGAAAATGGAAATCAACCAACCAATGAGACAGACAGACAGACAGACAGACAGACAGACAGACAGAGATTCACTTGCCCAAGTGTTCTGTCCTGTCCTCTGAATCCGCTTCCAAGTCGCAAGACGCTGTGAGCTCCAAGTCCACGCAGAGTCCGCCAAACGCTCCGGCCGCTGATCCGCTCCGCGAAGATCTGAGTACAGGCCAGCCAGGGTGGGTTTAAATAGCCTCGGGCGCAGCCTAGCAGCGGAAAGGGCGGAGCTTCACTCCTCCTTTCCATCAGTCACCCCCAACTTTCCCAGGCTACACCTCGTGGGAAACTGTTCTCCTGCTTTGATTTCATGCGCCACCTTTGGGACAATCTAAGAACTTACAAGTTTTCTTGGCCAGATATGTTAGGAATTGTATGCACTGAAACACTGAAAACCAACTAGTGGTTCTGTGGTTCCCACGTTGTGGTTTTGACACCAGCAGCATCCTTGCCACAATCAAAACCCGGAGATCCACAGATCTGCGTTGTAACAAGACCTCCCCCTGACCCTGATGCATGGCAGTTTAAGAAGTCTTTCCGTGTAAGCGAAAAGACTTTGAAGAAAAGGTGGAGATATGCGTTGTATAAACATTCTTCTGCTCTGGAACCACGTAGAGACTTGGGAGCCAGTTGGGTGGAGCATTCGTTGGATGAGGGTGCTCGGGTTAGGAATATCAAGGTGTGGCTCCAGATAATCCAATCATCTAATTAAGATTCCAGTTATGCTCATCTGTTTCAAAATTCCGTTTGGGTAAATTCTTTTAGTCAGACTGAGAATGGCAAAGCCTCAACCCCAATTTCCAGGGAGGGTTGAGAGCCTCAGGTGGAGTTGATCACCAATAGCCTATGGTTTAACCCATCATGCCTATAGAATGAGGTCTCCATAAAAACCCAAAAGGACTGGGATCAGAGAGCTTCTGGATAACACTTCCTGGAAGGTAGTGCGCCCCTCCCCACATGCCGGGCCCCACATTAATTTCTGAACTTTTTGCAATGTCCGCTAAAATACAACGGCAACTGTAAGTGCTTCCCTGCGTGCTGTGAGCTCTTCCAGCAAATGAATGCAACTAAATCTGGGAGTGGTGGCAACCTGATTTATAGCCAGTTGCTGAGAAGCACAGGTAAAACCACGTAGGGCTTCCCATTGTTATTAGTGTGGGAGGCCTGTGTGGCGGGACCCGGCCCTTTGGAATCTAATGCTATGTCCCGGTAGGTAGCGTCACCATTGAATTAGAAGACACACATATGTTGAGAATAATCTTTCTGGTCATTTGCTGCATGTCTTATTTACAATATGTAATCAAATTCTTTATCCTGACCTTATGGCACCTGGGTTGAGAACCATGATTTGAACCAAACATTGGTCTGTCACGTTCTGAGTTTGAAACTTTAGTTTGCCTTTAGCGTTTTGCTATTGCTTTTTCGTTTTCTTTTGTTTCGTTTCGTTTCTAAGTTCTGGGGTATATGTGCAGGATGTGCAGATTTCTTACTAAGGTAAACGTGTGCCATGGTGGTTTGCTGCACCTGTCAACCCATCACCTAGGCATTAAGCCCAGCATGCAGTAGCTGTTCTTCTTAACGCTCTGCCCCCCGAAAGGCCCCAGTGTGTGTTGTTCCCCTTCCTGTGTCCATGTGATCTCCTTTTTCAGCTCCCATTATAAGTGAGAATGTGGCGTTTGGTTTTCTTTCCCTGGATTAGTTTGCTGAGGATAATGACCACACATCACCACTGTTTTTGTTTTTTAGTATAAAGAGTAGTATTTTATTGAATAAGATTTGCTCCCAGAAAAATAAGCTTAAATCTACAATGAATGCCAGACTCCACAGCAGAAAGCAATTTTCTCACTTTTCCACACACAATGGTTCCTACTAAGTGAAAAAAAGCCATAAAATTTCATTCACAAATGTACTACTCTGTCTCAAAACATCTCACATAATCATGCACTCGACTAAAGCCATTAGATCAGTTCTTCAGTCAGGTTAAAGAAGTATCCCTCTAATAACTGACTTTTATAATGGTATCAATATCCACTCCCAGTCAGTCTGCCGTGGTTAATGGTGTACAGCATGACTGAATACAATGGAATTGATGACGCCCATATCCACGGACAAACCGTGACTTATGATGGTTTGATTTATGATTTTTCAACGTTATGATGGGTTTATTGGACTATTAGATGCGTTTCTGAGTTACACTGGGTTTATGAGTATGCGACCCTAGACTCCAGAAACAGCTGTATAAGGAAAAACAGGTGTACCTAATAAACATATGCTTAGTGACTTGGGATAAACCAATAGATGTTCACAACTGATGGAGAGCCGTGAAAGAGAGATAGCGGTAAATAGTTACAATAACACAATTTTCCTGCACCTGTCGTGGATTTCCCCAAAAAAATGCAGAATGTGGGATGCACCTAAGGCATATGAAAGAGAGAGGGCAGAAGGAGTAAGAGAGAAGTAGGAGGAAGGAAGGAAGGAAGGAAGGAAGGAAGGAAGGAAGGAAGGAAAGAAGGAAGGTAGGAAAGAAGGAAGGAAGGAAGGAAGGAAGGAAGGAAGGAAAGAAGGACGAAAGGAAGGAGAAAACACCCGGTGTTACTAAAACCCCCCCAAAAAATGGTTTCCCCCTGTGGGTAAGCCTACAATGTGGATGAATCTTGAGAATATTGTGCTACGTGTTATGTCAGTCATAACAGCTCACCTATTGTGCAATTCCGTTTATAGGAAATGTCTACAATATGGAAATCTATGCATATGGGATTGATGGCACTAGGTAGTTGCTACCTAGGGCTGAGGGTCAGGGAGAGGGTTTGAGACAGAATGAGGAGTGACTAATGTCTACAGGGTTTTTCTCTGGTCGGGGGTGATAAGACGTTCTACAATGGATTGCGAATTATAATTGAATGTGCACAACCACAGGTGTACTAAAAGCCACTCAATTCATGACTTTTAATGGGGGAATCTTAAGTGGCGCACTCTCATGGAGACCACGGCAGACATAGTGAGAGAGAAAAAGGTGAGTAAATATCTGAAACGGAGGCAGAAACAGAGAGAACGAAAAGCCCTGTGAAAGGAAGGGAGAGCGAAAAGGGAAAATGGTCCTATTTAGAAATGACAGATGTGAAACTGGGGTTCACATCAACAGTGTCACTGCCAGGAAGGAGGGTCATGCTAGCCATGTCACCGGTAGTGTGTCCCGCAGGGACGCCGACCTGCTGGAGCGTCGTGCCAGCATGGGCTCTGGCAGCCACGTGGGCCAGCAGGAGGGACCCGCTGCACAGCTGTGGGGTGAGGATAGACTGGGTGGTGATATCGGCCATTACAGGGGCCTCTTCTGCTGGCAAGAGTGTGACAGTAGCAAGTAGATGGACAGGCCTGCGTGTGAGGACGGAATGCAGGAGGGGCTCTTGTGCGGCTGGGCGTGGGGCCCTCACGGGAACCGTGGAGAAATGGCCAGGTAACTGCGTCATGTGGGCTAGTAGATTGGCCAGGGCTTCGAACTGAAGGACAATAACGGGGAGTAGCGGTCAGGCCCTGGGAGTGTCTGAGTGTAAGTGGAGATGGGTTTGGGGTCACTGAGGGATGCGTGAGAGCCATCCCTGTGTAGGTACAGGTCATAGGGAGATAGTCTCGTGAGGCCTGTGAGTGTCTATGGTTGCCCTGGGTGCCTGGGGCTGACTGTGGCAGAAATCTGGGGAAGGCTGGAGAGAAGCTGGGAGGCCCAGGAGAGTCCCTTAAGGCAGGGGGTGAAGAGGTGAAAGAAATGGGGGAGGGTGGCAGTAAGGTCCGTGAGTTTGTAGATGATTCCTGGGTGCGGGAAGCTGACTCCAGGTGCAATCTGGAGATGGTTGGAGAGTAGCTGAGAGAGACAGAAGAGTCCCTGAGGGCTGGGGGTGAGAACATGAGGGAGACTGGGGAGTAAGTCAGTGAAATTCGTGAGTTCGGTGGTGTATCGTGGGTGCCTGGAACTGACTCCAGCTGGAATCTGGAGAAGTTTTGAGAGTAGCTGAAAGAGACACAAGAGTCCCTGTGGGCTGAGGGCAAAGACCTGAGAGAGACCAGGGAGGACCTCAGTGAAGTCTGTGAGTCTGTAGGTGATTCCGGAGTGTGGGAGGCTGACTCCCGCTGAAATCTGGGCGTGGTGGGAGAGTAGCTGGGACAGACAGGAGAGTCCCAGGGGGCTGGGGGTGAAGACATGAGAGAGACTGGGGAGTAACTCAGCGAAACTGCTGAGTTTGGTGGTGATACCTGGGTGCCTGGAACGGACTCCCGCTGAAATCTGGGCATGGATGGAGAGTAGCTGGGACACACAGGAGAGTCCCTGAGGGCTGGGGGTGAAGACATGAGAGAGACCGGGGAGTACCTCAGTGAAACTGGTGAGTTTGGTGGTGAGTCCGGGGTGCCTGGAACTGACCCCAGCTGAAATGTGGGCGTGGTTGGAGAGTAGCTGGGACAGACGGGAGAGTCCCTGAGGGATGGTGAAGACACGAGAGAGACTGGGGAGTAACGCAGTGAAATTGGTGAGTTTGATGGTGATTCCTGGGTGCCTGGAACTGACTCCCGCTGAAGTGTGGGCGTGGTTGGAGAGTAGCTGGGACACACAGGAGAGTCCCTGAGGGTTGGAGATAAAGGCGTGCTAGAGACTGAGGAGTAACTGAGTGAAATTGGTGAGTTTGGTGGTGAGTCCGGGGTGCCTGGAACTGACTCCAGCTGAAATGTGGGCGTGGTTGGAGAGTAGCTGGGACAGACGGGAGAGTCCCTGAGGGATGGTGAAGACATGAGAGAGACTGGGGAGTAACGCAGTGAAATTGGTGAGTTTGATGGTGATTCCTGGGTGCCTGGGACTGACTCCCGCTGAAGTGTGGGCGTGGTTGGAGAGTAGCTGGGACAGACAGGCGAGTCCCTGAGGGTTGGAGATAAAGACGTGCTAGAGACTGAGGAGTAACTGAGTGAAATTGGTGAGTTTGGTGGTGAGTCCGGGGTGCCTGGAACTGACTCCAGCTGAAATGTGGGCGTGGTTGGAGAGTAGCTGGGACAGACGGGAGAGTCCCTGAGGGATGGTGAAGACATGAGAGAGACTGGGGAGTAACGCAGTGAAATTGGTGAGTTTGGTGGTGATTTCTGGGTGCCTGCAACGAACTCCCGCTGAAGTGTGGGCGTGTTTGGAGAGTAGCTGGGACAGACAGGCGAGTCCCTGAGGGTTGGAGATAAAGACGTGCTGGAGACTGGGGAGTAACTCAGTGAAAGTGGTGGGCTTGGTGGTGATCCCTGGGTTCCTGGAACTGACCCGCGCTGAAATGTGGGCGTGGTTGGAGAGTAGCTGGGACAGACTGGAGGGTCCGTAAGGGCTGGGGGTGAAGACGTGAGAGAGACTGGCGAGGATCCCACTGAGGTCTGTGAGTTTGTAGGTGTTTCTGGGGTGTGGGGTAGAGACTGCCGCTGAAATCTGGGCGTAGTTGGAGAGTAGCTGGGACAGACAGGCGAGTCATGGGTGGCTGGGGGTGAGCTGCTGGATGATGGCAGTAAGAACATATGGTATATTATTGATGAATGAGGTGACTGTGGAGAATCTCCAGAGGAGGACACGGGAGAACACAATGACATGAGTGACTGTCCTGCTTGGTTAGGAAAGGGAAACGTAAAGTTGTGGAGTTCTGTTGATGATGGATGTGAGAGTGGTGAAGCCCTGCGGGGTGATGTAGAGTACTTCCACATCCCTGGTGAGGAGCTGCCCCTTGGGTCTGAGTTTCTGGGAGGGGAGAGGGAGAAGCTGGGTGAGGCAGGCATGAATCTTGAGGAGTCAGGGCTGGGGGACCGCTCATATTCTCCCGAGACGTGTGAGTCTCTGGGGGACTCCTGGGTGCATGGGGCTGACTCCCGCAGGAACCTGGGGATGGCTGGAGAGTAACTGGGAGCCACAGGAGAGTCCCTGAGGCCTGGGGGTGAAGAGATGAAAGACACAGGGGTGGAGCACCGTGAGGCTCGTGAGTTTGTAGGTGATTCCTGGGTGTGGGGGGCTGACTCCAGCTGAAATCTGGGGTTGTTTGGAGAGTAGCTGGGAGACACAGGAGACCCCCCGAGAGCTGGGGGTGAGCTGCTGGGTGATGGCAGTAAGAACATGTGGTATATCATTGATGAACGTGTGGACTCTGAGGAATCCTCAGAGGAGGACACGGGAGAGCCCAATGGCTTTATTGATTGCCCATCACGGTGAGGACAGGGAAATGGGAGCTTGTGGGATTCTGGTGATGACAGAGGTGAGTGTGGTGAAGCCCTAGGTGATGGTGAATGGTAGCTCCGGATCCCTGGTGAGGAGCTTCCCCTTAAGCCTGAGTTTCTGATAGGGGAGAGGGAGAAGCTGGGTGAAGCTCGCATGGACCTTGGGGAGTCCGGGCTGGGGGACCGTTCATAAGAAGAGCCAGACAAGACCCTACTGTTCTTAGGTGCAGACATGATTAGGAAACCTGCAGCTCCCAGGGACCCCTACTAATTTTCTAACTCGCAGAAAGAAGGAGTGTGTGTGCGTGTGTGTGTGTGCGTTTGTGTGTGTGTGTGTGCGGTGTGAGGTATGTGCCCCTTAAGAAAATGGAAATCAACCAACCAATGAGACAGACAGACAGACAGACAGACAGACAGAGATTCACTTGCCCAAGTGTTCTGTCCTGTCCTCTGAATCCGCTTCCAAGTCGCAAGACGCTGTGAGCTCCAAGTCCACGCAGAGTCCGCCAAACGCTCCGGCCGCTGATCCGCTCCGCGAAGATCTGAGTACAGGCCAGCCAGGGTGGGTTTAAATAGCCTCGGGCGCAGCCTAGCAGCGGAAAGGGCGGAGCTTCACTCCTCCTTTCCATCAGTCACCCCCAACTTTCCCAGGCTACACCTCGTGGGAAACTGTTCTCCTGCTTTGATTTCATGCGTCACCTTTGGGACAATCTAAGAACTTACAAGTTTTCTTGGCCAGATATGTTAGGAATTGTATGCACTGAAACACTGAAAACCAACTAGTGGTTCTGTGGTTCCCACGTTGTGGTTTTGACACCAGCAGCATCCTTGCCACAATCAAAACCCGGAGATCCACAGATCTGCGTTGTAACAAGACCTCCCCCTGACCCTGATGCATGGCAGTTTAAGAAGTCTTTCCGTGTAAGCGAAAAGACTTTGAAGAAAAGGTGGAGATATGCGTTGTATAAACATTCTTCTGCTCTGGAACCACGTAGAGACTTGGGAGCCAGTTGGGTGGAGCATTCGTTGGATGAGGGTGCTCGGGTTAGGAATATCAAGGTGTGGCTCCAGATAATCCAATCATCTAATTAAGATTCCAGTTATGCTCATCTGTTTCAAAATTCCGTTTGGGTAAATTCTTTTAGTCAGACTGAGAATGGCAAAGCCTCAACCCCAATTTCCAGGGAGGGTTGAGAGCCTCAGGTGGAGTTGATCACCAATAGCCTATGGTTTAACCCATCATGCCTATAGAATGAGGTCTCCATAAAAACCCAAAAGGACTGGGATCAGAGAGCTTCTGGATAACACTTCCTGGAAGGTAGTGCGCCCCTCCCCACATGCCGGGCCCCACATTAATTTCTGAACTTTTTGCAATGTCCGCTAAAATACAACGGCAACTGTAAGTGCTTCCCTGCGTGCTGTGAGCTCTTCCAGCAAATGAATGCAACTAAATCTGGGAGTGGTGGCAACCTGATTTATAGACAGTTGCTGAGAAGCACAGGTAAAACCACGTAGGGCTTCCCATTGTTATTAGTGTGGGAGGCCTGTGTGGCGGGACCCGGCCCTTTGGAATCTAATGCTATGTCCCGGTAGGTAGCGTCACCATTGAATTAGAAGACACACATATGTTGAGAATAATCTTTCTGGTCATTTGCTGCATGTCTTATTTACAATATGTAATCAAATTCTTTATCCTGACCTTATGGCACCTGGGTTGAGAACCATGATTTGAACCAAACATTGGTCTGTCACGTTCTGAGTTTGAAACTTTAGTTTGCCTTTAGCGTTTTGCTATTGCTTTTTCGTTTTCTTTTGTTTCGTTTCGTTTCTAAGTTCTGGGGTATATGTGCAGGATGTGCAGATTTCTTACTAAGGTAAACGTGTGCCATGGTGGTTTGCTGCACCTGTCAACCCATCACCTAGGCATTAAGCCCAGCATGCAGTAGTTGTTCTTCTTAACGCTCTGCCCCCCGAAAGGCCCCAGTGTGTGTTGTTCCCCTTCCTGTGTCCATGTGATCTCCTTTTTCAGCTCCCATTATAAGTGAGAATGTGGCGTTTGGTTTTCTTTCCCTGGATTAGTTTGCTGAGGATAATGACCACACATCACCACTGTTTTTGTTTTTTAGTATAAAGAGTAGTATTTTATTGAATAAGATTTGCTCCCAGAAAAATAAGCTTAAATCTACAATGAATGCCAGACTCTACAGCAGAAAGCAATTCTCTCACTTTTCCACACACAATGGTTCCTACTAAGTGAAAAAAAGCCATCAAATTTCATTCACAAATGTACTACTCTGTCTCAAAACATCTCACATAATCATGCACTCGACTAAAGCCATTAGATCAGTTCTTCAGTCAGGTTAAAGAAGTATCCCTCTAATAACTGACTTTTATAATGGTATCAATATCCACTCCCAGTCAGTCTGCCGTGGTTAATGGTGTACAGCATGACTGAATACAATGGAATTGATGACGCCCATATCCACGGACAAACCGTGACTTATGATGGTTTGATTTATGATTTTTCAACGTTATGATGGGTTTATTGGACTATTAGATGCGTTTCTGAGTTACACTGGGTTTATGAGTATGCGACCCTAGACTCCAGAAACAGCTGTATAAGGAAAAACAGGTGTACCTAATAAACATATGCTTAGTGACTTGGGATAAACCAATAGATGTTCACAACTGATGGAGAGCCGTGAAAGAGAGATAGCGGTAAATAGTTACAATAACACAATTTTCCTGCACCTGTCGTGGATTTCCCCCAAAAAATGCAGAATGTGGGATGCACCTAAGGCACATGAAAGAGAGAGGGCAGAAGGAGTAAGAGAGAAGTAGGAGGAAGGAAGGAAGGAAGGAAGGAAGGAAGGAAAGAAGGAAGGTAGGAAAGAAGGAAGGAAGGAAGGAAGGAAGGAAAGAAGGACGAAAGGAAGGAGAAAACACCCGGTGTTACTAAAACCCCCCAAAAAAATGGTTTCCCCCTGTGGGTAAGCCTACAATGTGGATGAATCTTGAAAATATTGTGCTACGTGTTATGTCAGTCATAACAGCTCACCTATTGTGCAATTCCGTTTATAGGAAATGTCTACAATATGGAAATCTATGCATATGGGATTGATGGCACTAGGTAGTTGCTACCTAGGGCTGAGGGTCAGGGAGAGGGTTTGAGACAGAATGAGGAGTGACTAATGTCTACAGGGTTTTTCTCTGGTCGGGGGTGATAAGACGTTCTACAATGGATTGCGAATTATAATTGAATGTGCACAACCACAGGTGTACTAAAAGCCACTCAATTCATGACGTTTAATGGGGGAATCTTAAGTGGCGCACTCTCATGGAGACCACGGCAGACATAGTGAGAGAGAAAAAGGTGAGTAAATATCTGAAACGGAGGCAGAAACAGAGAGAACGAAAAGCCCTGTGAAAGGAAGGGAGAGCGAACAGGGAAAATGGTCCTATTTAGAAATGACAGATGTGAAACTGGGGTTCACATCAACAGTGTCACTGCCAGGAAGGAGGGTCATGCTAGCCATGTCACCGGTAGTGTGGCCCGCAGGGACGCCGACCTGCTGGAGCGTCGTGCCAGCATGGGCTCTGGCAGCCACGTGGGCCAGCAGGAGGGACCCGCTGCACAGCTGTGGGGTGAGGATAGACTGGGTGGTGATATCGGCCATTACAGGGGCCTCTTCTGCTGGCAAGAGTGTGACAGTAGCAAGTAGATGGACAGGCCTGCGTGTGAGGACGGAACGCAGGAGGGGCTCTTGTGCGGCTGGGCGTGGAGCCCTCACGGGAACCGTGGAGAAATGGCCAGGTAACTGCGTCATGTGGGCTAGTAGATTGGCCAGGGCTTCGAACTGAAGGACAATAACGGGGAGTAGCTGTCAGGCCCTGGGAGTGTCTGAGTGTAAGTGGAGATGGGTTTGGGGTCACTGAGGGATGCGTGAGAGCCATCCCTGTGTAGGTACAGGTCATAGGGTGATAGTCTCGTGAGGCCTGTGAGTGTCTATGGTTGCCCTGGGTGCCTGGGGCTGACTGTGGCAGAAATCTGGGGAAGGCTGGAGAGAAGCTGGGAGGCCCAGGAGAGTCCCTTAAGGCAGGGGGTGAAGAGGTGAAAGAAATGGGGGAGGGTGGCAGTAAGGTCCGTGAGTTTGTAGATGATTCCTGGGTGCGGGAAGCTGACTCCAGGTGCAATCTGGAGATGGTTGGAGAGTAGCTGAGAGAGACAGAAGAGTCCCTGAGGGCTGGGGGTGAGAACATGAGGGAGACTGGGGAGTAAGTCAGTGAAATTCGTGAGTTCGGTGGTGTATCGTGGGTGCCTGGAACTGACTCCAGCTGGAATCTGGAGAAGTTTTGAGAGTAGCTGAAAGAGACACAAGAGTCCCTGTGGGCTGAGGGCAAAGACCTGAGAGAGACCAGGGAGGACCTCAGTGAAGTCTGTGAGTCTGTAGGTGATTCCGGAGTGTGGGAGGCTGACTCCCGCTGAAATCTGGGCGTGGTGGGAGAGTAGCTGGGACAGACAGGAGAGTCCCAGGGGGCTGGGGGTGAAGACATGAGAGAGACTGGGGAGTAACTCAGCGAAACTGCTGAGTTTGGTGGTGATACCTGGGTGCCTGGAACGGACTCCCGCTGAAATCTGGGCATGGATGGAGAGTAGCTGGGACACACAGGAGAGTCCCTGAGGGCTGGGGGTGAAGACATGAGAGAGACCGGGGAGTACCTCAGTGAAACTGGTGAGTTTGGTGGTGAGTCCGGGGTGCCTGGAACTGACCCCAGCTGAAATGTGGGCGTGGTTGGAGAGTAGCTGGGACAGACGGGAGAGTCCCTGAGGGATGGTGAAGACATGAGAGAGACTGGGGAGTAACGCAGTGAAATTGGTGAGTTTGATGGTGATTCCTGGGTGCCTGGAACTGACTCCCGCTGAAGTGTGGGCGTGTTTGGAGAGTAGCTGGGACAGACAGGCGAGTCCCTGAGGGTTGGAGATAAAGACGTGCTGGAGACTGGGGAGTAACTCAGTGAAAGTGGTGGGCTTGGTGGTGATCCCTGGGTTCCTGGAACTGACCCGCGCTGAAATGTGGGCGTGGTTGGAGAGTAGCTGGGACAGACTGGAGGGTCCGTAAGGGCTGGGGGTGAAGACGTGAGAGAGACTGGCGAGGATCCCACTGAGGTCTGTGAGTTTGTAGGTGTTTCTGGGGTGTGGGGTAGAGACTGCCGCTGAAATCTGGGCGTAGTTGGAGAGTAGCTGGGACAGACAGGCGAGTCATGGGTGGCTGGGGGTGAGCTGCTGGATGATGGCAGTAAGAACATATGGTATATTATTGATGAATGAGGTGACTGTGGAGAATCTCCAGAGGAGGACACGGGAGAACACAATGACATGAGTGACTGTCCTGCTTGGTTAGGAAAGGGAAACGTAAAGTTGTGGAGTTCTGTTGATGATGGATGTGAGAGTGGTGAAGCCCTGCGGGGTGATGTAGAGTACTTCCACATCCCTGGTGAGGAGCTGCCCCTTGGGTCTGAGTTTCTGGGAGGGGAGAGGGAGAAGCTGGGTGAGGCAGGCATGAATCTTGAGGAGTCAGGGCTGGGGGACCGCTCATATTCTCCCGAGACGTGTGAGTCTCTGGGGGACTCCTGGGTGCATGGGGCTGACTCCCGCAGGAACCTGGGGATGGCTGGAGAGTAACTGGGAGCCACAGGAGAGTCCCTGAGGCCTGGGGGTGAAGAGATGAAAGACACAGGGGTGGAGCGCCGTGAGGCTCGTGAGTTTGTAGGTGATTCCTGGGTGTGGGGGGCTGACTCCAGCTGAAATCTGGGGTTGTTTGGAGAGTAGCTGGGAGACACAGGAGACCCCCCGAGAGCTGGGGGTGAGCTGCTGGGTGATGGCAGTAAGAACATGTGGTATATTATTGATGAACGTGGGGACTCTGAGGAATCCTCAGAGGAGGACACGGGAGAGCCCAATGGCTTCATTGATTGCCCATCACGGTGAGGACAGGGAAATGGGAGCTTGTGGGATTCTGGTGATGACAGAGGTGAGTGTGGTGAAGCCCTAGGGGATGGTGAATGGTAGCTCCGGATCCCTGGTGAGGAGCTTCCCCTTAAGCCTGAGTTTCTGATAGGGGAGAGGGAGAAGCTGGGTGAAGCTCGCATGGACCTTGGGGAGTCCGGGCTGGGGGACCGTTCATAAGAAGAGCCAGACAAGACCCTACTGTTCTTAGGTGCAGACATGATTAGGAAACCTGCAGCTCCCAGGGGCCCCTACTAATTTTCTAACTCGCAGAAAGAAGGAGTGTGTGTGCGTGTGTGTGCGTGAGTGTGTGTGTGTGTGTGTGTGTGTGTGTGTGCGGTGTGAGGTATGTGCCCCTTAAGAAAATGGAAATCAACCAACCAATGAGACAGACAGACAGACAGACAGACAGAGATTCACTTGCCCAAGTGTTCTGTCCTGTCCTCTGAATCCGCTTCCAAGTCGCAAGACGCTGTGAGCTCCAAGTCCACGCAGAGTCCGCCAAACGCTCCGGCCGCTGATCCGCTCCGCGAAGATCTGAGTACAGGCCAGCCAGGGTGGGTTTAAATAGCCTCGGGCGCAGCCTAGCAGCGGAAAGGGCGGAGCTTCACTCCTCCTTTCCATCAGTCACCCCCAACTTTCCCAGGCTACACCTCGTGGGAAACTGTTCTCCTGCTTTGATTTCATGCGCCACCTTTGGGACAATCTAAGAACTTACAAGTTTTCTTGGCCAGATATGTTAGGAATTGTATGCACTGAAACACTGAAAACCAACTAGTGGTTCTGTGGTTCCCACGTTGTGGTTTTGACACCAGCAGCATCCTTGCCACAATCAAAACCCGGAGATCCACAGATCTGCGTTGTAACAAGACCTCCCCCTGACCCTGATGCATGGCAGTTTAAGAAGTCTTTCCGTGTAAGCGAAAAGACTTTGAAGAAAAGGTGGAGATATGCGTTGTATAAACATTCTTCTGCTCTGGAACCACGTAGAGACTTGGGAGCCAGTTGGGTGGAGCATTCGTTGGATGAGGGTGCTCGGGTTAGGAATATCAAGGTGTGGCTCCAGATAATCCAATCATCTAATTAAGATTCCAGTTATGCTCATCTGTTTCAAAATTCCGTTTGGGTAAATTCTTTTAGTCAGACTGAGAATGGCAAAGCCTCAACCCCAATTTCCAGGGAGGGTTGAGAGCCTCAGGTGGAGTTGATCACCAACAGCCTATGGTTTAACCCATCATGCCTATAGAATGAGGTCTCCATAAAAACCCAAAAGGACTGGGATCAGAGAGCTTCTGGATAACACTTCCTGGAAGGTAGTGCGCCCCTCCCCACATGCCGGGCCCCACATTAATTTCTGAACTTTTTGCAATGTCCGCTAAAATACAACGGCAACTGTAAGTGCTTCCCTGCGTGCTGTGAGCTCTTCCAGCAAATGAATGCAACTAAATCTGGGAGTGGTGGCAACCTGATTTATAGCCAGTTGCTGAGAAGCACAGGTAAAACCACGTAGGGCTTCCCATTGTTATTAGTGTGGGAGGCCTGTGTGGCGGGACCCGGCCCTTTGGAATCTAATGCTATGTCCCGGTAGGTAGCGTCACCATTGAATTAGAAGACACACATATGTTGAGAATAATCTTTCTGGTCATTTGCTGCATGTCTTATTTACAATATGTAATCAAATTCTTTATCCTGACCTTATGGCACCTGGGTTGAGAACCATGATTTGAACCAAACATTGGTCTGTCACGTTCTGAGTTTGAAACTTTAGTTTGCCTTTAGCGTTTTGCTATTGCTTTTTCGTTTTCTTTTGTTTCGTTTCGTTTCTAAGTTCTGGGGTATATGTGCAGGATGTGCAGATTTCTTACTAAGGTAAACGTGTGCCATGGTGGTTTGCTGCACCTGTCAACCCATCACCTAGGCATTAAGCCCAGCATGCAGTAGCTGTTCTTCTTAACGCTCTGCCCCCCGAAAGGCCCCAGTGTGTGTTGTTCCCCTTCCTGTGTCCATGTGATCTACTTTTTCAGCTCCCATTATAAGTGAGAATGTGGCGTTTGGTTTTCTTTCCCTGGATTAGTTTGCTGAGGATAATGACCACACATCACCACTGTTTTTGTTTTTTAGTATAAAGAGTAGTATTTTATTGAATAAGATTTGCTCCCAGAAAAATAAGCTTAAATCTACAATGAATGCCAGACTCTACAGCAGAAAGCAATTCTCTCACTTTTCCACACACAATGGTTCCTACTAAGTGAAAAAAAGCCATCAAATTTCATTCACAAATGTACTACTCTGTCTCAAAACATCTCACATAATCATGCACTCGACTAAAGCCATTAGATCAGTTCTTCAGTCAGGTTAAAGAAGTATCCCTCTAATAACTGACTTTTATAATGGTATCAATATCCACTCCCAGTCAGTCTGCCGTGGTTAATGGTGTACAGCATGACTGAATACAATGGAATTGATGACGCCCATATCCACGGACAAACCGTGACTTATGATGGTTTGATTTATGATTTTTCAACGTTATGATGGGTTTATTGGACTATTAGATGCGTTTCTGAGTTACACTGGGTTTATGAGTATGCGACCCTAGACTCCAGAAACAGCTGTATAAGGAAAAGCAGGTGTACCTAATAAACATATGCTTAGTGACTTGGGATAAACCAATAGATGTTCACAACTGATGGAGAGCCGTGAAAGAGAGATAGCGGTAAATAGTTACAATAACACAATTTTCCTGCACCTGTCGTGGATTTCCCCAAAAAAATGCAGAATGTGGGATGCACCTAAGGCATATGAAAGAGAGAGGGCAGAAGGAGTAAGAGAGAAGTAGGAGGAAGGAAGGAAGGAAGGAAGGAAGGAAGGAAGGAAGGAAAGAAGGAAGGTAGGAAAGAAGGAAGGAAGGAAGGAAGGAAGGAAGGAAAGAAGGACGAAAGGAAGGAGAAAACACCCGGTGTTACTAAAACCCCCCAAAAAAATGGTTTCCCCCTGTGGGTAAGCCTACAATGTGGATGAATCTTGAAAATATTGTGCTACGTGTTATGTCAGTCATAACAGCTCACCTATTGTGCAATTCCGTTTATAGGAAATGTCTACAATATGGAAATCTATGCATATGGGATTGATCGCACTAGGTAGTTGCTACCTAGGGCTGAGGGTCAGGGAGAGGGTTTGAGACAGAATGAGGAGTGACTAATGTCTACAGGGTTTTTCTCTGGTCGGGGGTGATAAGACGTTCTACAATGGATTGCGAATTATAATTGAATGTGCACAACCACAGGTGTACTAAAAGCCACTCAATTCATGACTTTTAATGGGGGAATCTTAAGTGGCGCACTCTCATGGAGACCACGGCAGACATAGTGAGAGAGAAAAAGGTGAGTAAATATCTGAAACGGAGGCAGAAACAGAGAGAACGAAAAGCCCTGTGAAAGGAAGGGAGAGCGAAAAGGGAAAATGGTCCTATTGAGAAATGACAGATGTGAAACTGGGGTTCACATCAACAGTGTCACTGCCAGGAAGGAGGGTCATGCTAGCCATGTCACCGGTAGTGTGGCCCGCAGGGACGCCGACCTGCTGGAGCGTCGTGCCAGCATGGGCTCTGGCAGCCACGTGGGCCAGCAGGAGGGACCCGCTGCACAGCTGTGGGGTGAGGATAGACTGGGTGGTGATATCGGCCATTACAGGGGCCTCTTCTGCTGGCAGGAGTGTGACAGTAGCAAGTAGATGGACAGGCCTGCGTGTGAGGACGGAATGCAGGAGGGGCTCTTGTGCGGCTGGGCGTGGGGCCCTCACGGGAACCGTGGAGAAATGGCCAGGTAACTGCGTCATGTGGGCTAGTAGATTGGCCAGGGCTTCGAACTGAAGGACAATAACGGGGAGTAGCGGTCAGGCCCTGGGAGTGTCTGAATGTAAGTGGAGATGGGTTTGGGGTCACTGAGGGATGCGTGAGAGCCATCCCTGTGTAGGTACAGGTCATAGGGAGATAGTCTCGTGAGGCCTGTGAGTGTCTATGGTTGCCCTGGGTGCCTGGGGCTGACTGTGGCAGAAATCTGGGGAAGGCTGGAGAGAAGCTGGGAGGCCCAGGAGAGTCCCTTAAGGCAGGGGGTGAAGAGGTGAAAGAAATGGGGGAGGGTGGCAGTAAGGTCCGTGAGTTTGTAGATGATTCCTGGGTGCGGGAAGCTGACTCCAGGTGCAATCTGGAGATGGTTGGAGAGTAGCTGAGAGAGACAGAAGAGTCCCTGAGGGCTGGGGGTGAGAACATGAGGGAGACTGGGGAGTAAGTCAGTGAAATTCGTGAGTTCGGTGGTGTATCGTGGGTGCCTGGAACTGACTCCAGCTGGAATCTGGAGAAGTTTTGAGAGTAGCTGAAAGAGACACAAGAGTCCCTGTGGGCTGAGGGCAAAGACCTGAGAGAGACCAGGGAGGACCTCAGTGAAGTCTGTGAGTCTGTAGGTGATTCCGGAGTGTGGGAGGCTGACTCCCGCTGAAATCTGGGCGTGGTGGGAGAGTAGCTGGGACAGACAGGAGAGTCCCAGGGGGCTGGGGGTGAAGACATGAGAGAGACTGGGGAGTAACTCAGCGAAACTGCTGAGTTTGGTGGTGATACCTGGGTGCCTGGAACGGACTCCCGCTGAAATCTGGGCATGGATGGAGAGTAGCTGGGACACACAGGAGAGTCCCTGAGGGCTGGGGGTGAAGACATGAGAGAGACCGGGGAGTACCTCAGTGAAACTGGTGAGTTTGGTGGTGAGTCCGGGGTGCCTGGAACTGACCCCAGCTGAAATGTGGGCGTGGTTGGAGAGTAGCTGGGACAGACGGGAGAGTCCCTGAGGGATGGTGAAGACATGAGAGAGACTGGGGAGTAACGCAGTGAAATTGGTGAGTTTGATGGTGATTCCTGGGTGCCTGGAACTGACTCCCGCTGAAGTGTGGGCGTGGTTGGAGAGTAGCTGGGACACACAGGAGAGTCCCTGAGGGTTGGAGATAAAGGCGTGCTAGAGACTGAGGAGTAACTGAGTGAAATTGGTGAGTTTGGTGGTGAGTCCGGGGTGCCTGGAACTGACCCCAGCTGAAATGTGGGCGTGGTTGGAGAGTAGCTGGGACAGACGGGAGAGTCCCTGAGGGATGGTGAAGACATGAGAGAGACTGGGGAGTAACGCAGTGAAATTGGTGAGTTTGATGGTGATTCCTGGGTGCCTGGGACTGACTCCCGCTGAAGTGTGGGCGTGGTTGGAGAGTAGCTGGGACAGACAGGCGAGTCCCTGAGGGTTGGAGATAAAGACGTGCTAGAGACTGAGGAGTAACTGAGTGAAATTGGTGAGTTTGGTGGTGAGTCCGGGGTGCCTGGAACTGACTCCAGCTGAAATGTGGGCGTGGTTGGAGAGTAGCTGGGACAGACGGGAGAGTCCCTGAGGGATGGTGAAGACATGAGAGAGACTGGGGAGTAACGCAGTGAAATTGGTGAGTTTGGTGGTGATTTCTGGGTGCCTGCAACGAACTCCCGCTGAAGTGTGGGCGTGTTTGGAGAGTAGCTGGGACAGACAGGCGAGTCCCTGAGGGTTGGAGATAAAGACGTGCTGGAGACTGGGGAGTAACTCAGTGAAAGTGGTGGGCTTGGTGGTGATCCCTGGGTTCCTGGAACTGACCCGCGCTGAAATGTGGGCGTGGTTGGAGAGTAGCTGGGACAGACTGGAGGGTCCGTAAGGGCTGGGGGTGAAGACGTGAGAGAGACTGGCGAGGATCCCACTGAGGTCTGTGAGTTTGTAGGTGTTTCTGGGGTGTGGGGTAGAGACTGCCGCTGAAATCTGGGCGTAGTTGGAGAGTAGCTGGGACAGACAGGCGAGTCATGGGTGGCTGGGGGTGAGCTGCTGGATGATGGCAGTAAGAACATATGGTATATTATTGATGAATGAGGTGACTGTGGAGAATCTCCAGAGGAGGACACGGGAGAACACAATGACATGAGTGACTGTCCTGCTTGGTTAGGAAAGGGAAACGTAAAGTTGTGGAGTTCTGTTGATGATGGATATGAGAGTGGTGAAGCCCTGCGGGGTGATGTAGAGTACTTCCACATCCCTGGTGAGGAGCTGCCCCTTGGGTCTGAGTTTCTGGGAGGGGAGAGGGAGAAGCTGGGTGAGGCAGGCATGAATCTTGAGGAGTCAGGGCTGGGGGCCGCTCATATTCTCCCGAGACATGTGAGTCTCTGGGGGACTCCTGGGTGCATGGGGCTGACTCCCGCAGGAACCTGGGGATGGCTGGAGAGTAACTGGGAGCCACAGGAGAGTCCCTGAGGCCTGGGGGTGAAGAGATGAAAGACACAGGGGTGGAGCACCGTGAGGCTCGTGAGTTTGTAGGTGATTCCTGGGTGTGGGGGCTGACTCCAGCTGAAATCTGGGGTTGTTTGGAGAGTAGCTGGGAGGCACAGGAGACCCCCCGAGAGCTGGGGGTGAGCTGCTGGGTGATGGCAGTAAGAACATGTGGTATATCATTGATGAACGTGGGGACTCTGAGGAATCCTCAGAGGAGGACACGGGAGAGCCCAATGGCTTCATTGATTGCCCATCACGGTGAGGACAGGGAAATGGGAGCTTGTGGGATTCTGGTGATGACAGAGGTGAGTGCGGTGAAGCCCTAGGTGATGGTGAATGGTAGCTCCGGATCCCTGGTGAGGAGCTTCCCCTTAAGCCTGAGTTTCTGATAGGGGAGAGGGAGAAGCTGGGTGAAGCTCGCATGGACCTTGGGGAGTCCGGGCTGGGGGACCGTTCATAAGAAGAGCCAGACAAGACCCTACTGTTCTTAGGTGCAGACATGATTAGGAAACCTGCAGCTCCCAGGGACCCCTACTAATTTTCTAACTCGCAGAAAGAAGGAGTGTGTGTGCGTGTGTGTGTGTGCGTTTGTGTGTGTGTGTGTGCGGTGTGAGGTATGTGCCCCTTAAGAAAATGGAAATCAACCAACCAATGAGACAGACAGACAGACAGACAGACAGAGATTCACTTGCCCAAGTGTTCTGTCCTGTCCTCTGAATCCGCTTCCAAGTCGCAAGACGCTGTGAGCTCCAAGTCCACGCAGAGTCCGCCAAACGCTCCGGCCGCTGATCCGCTCCGCGAAGATCTGAGTACAGGCCAGCCAGGGTGGGTTTAAATAGCCTCGGGCGCAGCCTAGCAGCGGAAAGGGCGGAGCTTCACTCCTCCTTTCCATCAGTCACCCCCAACTTTCCCAGGCTACACCTCGTGGGAAACTGTTCTCCTGCTTTGATTTCATGCGTCACCTTTGGGACAATCTAAGAACTTACAAGTTTTCTTGGCCAGATATGTTAGGAATTGTATGCACTGAAACACTGAAAACCAACTAGTGGTTCTGTGGTTCCCACGTTGTGGTTTTGACACCAGCAGCATCCTTGCCACAATCAAAACCCGGAGATCCACAGATCTGCGTTGTAACAAGACCTCCCCCTGACCCTGATGCATGGCAGTTTAAGAAGTCTTTCCGTGTAAGCGAAAAGACTTTGAAGAAAAGGTGGAGATATGCGTTGTATAAACATTCTTCTGCTCTGGAACCACGTAGAGACTTGGGAGCCAGTTGGGTGGAGCATTCGTTGGATGAGGGTGCTCGGGTTAGGAATATCAAGGTGTGGCTCCAGATAATCCAATCATCTAATTAAGATTCCAGTTATGCTCATCTGTTTCAAAATTCCGTTTGGGTAAATTCTTTTATTCAGACTGAGAATGGCAAAGCCTCAACCCCAATTTCCAGGGAGGGTTGAGAGCCTCAGGTGGAGTTGATCACCAATAGCCTATGGTTTAACCCATCATGCCTATAGAATGAGGTCTCCATAAAAACCCAAAAGGACTGGGATCAGAGAGCTTCTGGATAACACTTCCTGGAAGGTAGTGCGCCCCTCCCCACATGCCGGGCCCCACATTAATTTCTGAACTTTTTGCAATGTCCGCTAAAATACAACGGCAACTGTAAGTGCTTCCCTGCGTGCTGTGAGCTCTTCCAGCAAATGAATGCAACTAAATCTGGGAGTGGTGGCAACCTGATTTATAGCCAGTTGCTGAGAAGCACAGGTAAAACCACGTTTTACAATGCTTCCCATTGTTATTAGTGCGGGAGGCCTGTGTGGCGGGACCCGGCCCTTTGGAATCTAATGCTATGTCCCGGTAGGTAGCGTCACCATTGAATTAGAAGACACACATATGTTGAGAATAATCTTTCTGGTCATTTGCTGCATGTCTTATTTACAATATGTAATCAAATTCTTTATCCTGACCTTATGGCACCTGGGTTGAGAACCATGATTTGAACCAAACATTGGTCTGTCACGTTCTGAGTTTGAAACTTTAGTTTGCCTTTAGCGTTTTGCTATTGCTTTTTCGTTTACTTTTGTTTCGTTTCGTTTCTAAGTTCTGGGGTATATGTGCAGGATGTGCAGATTTGTTACTAAGGTAAACGTGTGCCATGGTGGTTTGCTGCACCTGTCAACCCATCACCTAGGCATTAAGCCCAGCATGCAGTAGCTGTTCTTCTTAACGCTCTGCCCCCCGAAAGGCCCCAGTGTGTGTTGTTCCCCTTCCTGTGTCCATGTGATCTCCTTTTTCAGCTCCCATTATAAGTGAGAATGTGGCGTTTGGTTTTCTTTCCCTGGATTAGTTTGCTGAGGATAATGACCACACATCACCACTGTTTTTGTTTTTTAGTATAAAGAGTAGTATTTTATTGAATAAGATTTGCTCCCAGAAAAATAAGCTTAAATCTACAATGAATGCCAGACTCTACAGCAGAAAGCAATTCTCTCACTTTTCCACACACAATGGTTCCTACGAAGTGAAAAAAAGCCATCAAATTTCATTCACAAATGTACTACTCTGTCTCAAAACATCTCACATAATCATGCACTCGACTAAAGCCATTAGATCAGTTCTTCAGTCAGGTTAAAGAAGTATCCCTCTAATAACTGACTTTTATAATGGTATCAATATCCACTCCCAGTCAGTCTGCCGTGGTTAATGGTGTACAGCATGACTGAATACAATGGAATTGATGACGCCCATATCCACGGACAAACCGTGACTTATGATGGTTTGATTTATGATTTTTCAACGTTATGATGGGTTTATTGGACTATTAGATGCGTTTCTGAGTTACACTGGGTTTATGAGTATGCGACCCTAGACTCCAGAAACAGCTGTATAAGGAAAAACAGGTGTACCTAATAAACATATGCTTAGTGACTTGGGATAAACCAATAGATGTTCACAACTGATGGGGAGCCGTGAAAGAGAGATAGCGGTAAATAGTTACAATAACACAATTTTCCTGCACCTGTCGTGGATTTCCCCAAAAAAATGCAGAATGTGGGATGCACCTAAGGCATATGAAAGAGAGAGGGCAGAAGGAGTAAGAGAGAAGTAGGAGGAAGGAAGGAAGGAAGGAAGGAAGGAAGGAAAGAAGGAAGGTAGGAAAGAAGGAAGGAAGGAAGGAAGGAAGGAAAGAAGGACGAAAGGAAGGAGAAAACACCCGGTGTTACTAAAACCCCCCCAAAAAAATGGTTTCCCCCTGTGGGTAAGCCTACAATGTGGATGAATCTTGAAAATATTGTGCTACGTGTTATGTCAGTCATAACAGCTCACCTATTGTGCAATTCCGTTTATAGGAAATGTCTACAATATGGAAATCTATAAATATGGGATTGATGGCACTAGGTAGTTGCTACCTAGGGCTGAGGGTCAGGGAGAGGGTTTGAGACAGAATGAGGAGTGACTAATGTCTACAGGGTTTTTCTCTGGTCGGGGGTGATAAGACGTTCTACAATGGATTGCGAATGATAATTGAATGTGCACAACCACAGGTATACTAAAAGCCACTCAATTCATGACTTTTAATGGGGGAATCTTAAGTGGCGCACTCTCATGGAGACCACGGCAGACATAGTGAGAGAGAAAAAGGTGAGTAAATATCTGAAACGGAGGCAGAAACAGAGAGAACGAAAAGCCCTGTGAAAGGAAGGGAGAGGCAAAAGGGAAAATGGTCCTATTGAGAAATGACAGATGTGAAACTGGGGTTCACATCAACAGTGTCACTGCCAGGAAGGAGGGTCATGCTAGCCATGTCACCGGTAGTGTGGCCCGCAGGGACGCCGACCTGCTGGAGCGTCGTGCCAGAATGGGCTCTGGCAGCCACGTGGGCCAGCAGGAGGGACCCGCTGCACAGCTGTGGGGTGAGGATAGACTGGGTGGTGATATCGGCCATTACAGGGGCCTCTTCTGCTGGCAAGAGTGTGACAGTAGCAAGTAGATGGACAGGCCTGCGTGTGAGGACGGAATGCAGGAGGGGCTCTTGTGCGGCTGGGCGTGGGGCCCTCACGGGAACCGTGGAGAAATGGCCAGGTAACTGCGTCATGTGGGCTAGTAGATTGGCCAGGGCTTCGAACTGAAGGACAATAACGGGGAGTAGCGGTCAGGCCCTGGGAGTGTCTGAGTGTAAGTGGAGATGGGTTTGGGGTCACTGAGGGATGCGTGAGAGCCATCCCTGTGTAGGTACAGGTCATAGGGAGATAGTCTCGTGAGGCCTGTGAGTGTCTATGGTTGCCCTGGGTGCCTGGGGCTGACTGTGGCAGAAATCTGGGGAAGGCTGGAGAGAAGCTGGGAGGCCCAGGAGAGTCCCTTAAGGCAGGGGGTGAAGAGGTGAAAGAAATGGGGGAGGGTGGCAGTAAGGTCCGTGAGTTTGTAGATGATTCCTGGGTGCGGGAAGCTGACTCCAGGTGCAATCTGGAGATGGTTGGAGAGTAGCTGAGAGAGACAGAAGAGTCCCTGAGGGCTGGGGGTGAGAACATGAGGGAGACTGGGGAGTAAGTCAGTGAAATTCGTGAGTTCGGTGGTCTATCGTGGGTGCCTGGAACTGACTCCAGCTGGAATCTGGAGAAGTTTTGAGAGTAGCTGAAAGAGACACAAGAGTCCCTGTGGGCTGAGGGCAAAGACCTGAGAGAGACCAGGGAGGTCCTCAGTGAAGTCTGTGAGTCTGTAGGTGATTCCGGAGTGTGGGAGGCTGACTCCCGCTGAAATCTGGGCGTGGTGGGAGAGTAGCTGGGACAGACAGGAGAGTCCCAGGGGGCTGGGGGTGAAGACATGAGAGAGACTGGGGAGTAACTCAGCGAAACTGCTGAGTTTGGTGGTGATACCTGGGTGCCCGGAACGGACTCCCGCTGAAATCTGGGCATGGATGGAGAGTAGCTGGGACACACAGGAGAGTCCCTGAGGGCTGGGGGTGAAGACATGAGAGAGACCGGGGAGTACCTCAGTGAAACTGGTGAGTTTGGTGGTGACTCCGGGGTGCCTGGAACTGACCCCAGCTGAAATGTGGGCGTGGTTGGAGAGTAGCTGGGACAGACGGGAGAGTCCCTGAGGGATGGTGAAGACATGAGAGAGACTGGGGAGTAACACAGTGAAATTGGTGAGTTTGATGGTGATTCCTGGGTGCCTGGAACTGACTCCCGCTGAAGTGTGGGCGTGGTTGGAGAGTAGCTGGGACACACAGGAGAGTCCCTGAGGGTTGGAGATAAAGACGTGCTAGAGACTGAGGAGTAACTGAGTGAAATTGGTGAGTTTGGTGGTGAGTCCGGGGTGCCTGGAACTGACTCCAGCTGAAATGTGGGCGTGGTTGGAGAGTAGCTGGGACAGACGGGAGAGTCCCTGAGGGATGGTGAAGACATGAGAGAGACTGGGGAGTAACGCAGTGAAATTGGTGAGTTTGGTGGTGATTTCTGGGTGCCTGCAACGAACTCCCGCTGAAGTGTGGGCGTGTTTGGAGAGTAGCTGGGACAGACAGGCGAGTCCCTGAGGGTTGGAGATAAAGACGTGCTGGAGACTGGGGAGTAACTCAGTGAAAGTGGTGGGCTTGGTGGTGATCCCTGGGTTCCTGGAACTGACCCGCGCTGAAATGTGGGCGTGGTTGGAGAGTAGCTGGGACAGACTGGAGGGTCCGTAAGGGCTGGGGGTGAAGACGTGAGAGAGACTGGCGAGGATCCCACTGAGGTCTGTGAGTTTGTAGGTGTTTCTGGGGTGTGGGGTAGAGACTGCCGCTGAAATCTGGGCGTAGTTGGAGAGTAGCTGGGACAGACAGGCGAGTCATGGGTGGCTGGGGGTGAGCTGCTGGATGATGGCAGTAAGAACATATGGTATATTACTGATGAATGAGGTGACTGTGGAGAATCTCCAGAGGAGGACACGGGAGAACACAATGACATGAGTGACTGTCCTGCTTGGTTAGGAAAGGGAAACGTAAATTTGTGGAGTTCTGTTGATGATGGATGTGAGAGTGGTGAAGCCCTGCGGGGTGATGTAGAGTACTTCCACATCCCTGGTGAGGAGCTGCCCCTTGGGTCTGAGTTTCTGGGAGGGGAGAGGGAGAAGCTGGGTGAGGCAGGCATGAATCTTGAGGAGTCAGGGCTGGGGGACCGCTCATATTCTCCCGAGACGTGTGAGTCTCTGGGGGACTCCTGGGTGCATGGGGCTGACTCCCGCAGGAACCTGGGGATGGCTGGAGAGTAACTGGGAGCCACAGGAGAGTCCCTGAGGCCTGGGGGTGAAGAGATGAAAGACACAGGGGTGGAGCACCGTGAGGCTCGTGAGTTTGTAGGTGATTCCTGGGTGTGGGGGGCTGACTCCAGCTGAAATCTGGGGTTGTTTGGAGAGTAGCTGGGAGACACAGGAGACCCCCCGAGAGCTGGGGGTGAGCTGCTGGGTGATGGCAGCAAGAACATGTGGTATATTATTGATGAACGTGGGGACTCTGAGGAATCCTCAGAGGAGGACACGGGAGAGCCCAATGGCTTCATTGATTGCCCATCACGGTGAGGACAGGGAAATGGGAGCTTGTGGGATTCTGGTGATGACAGAGGTGAGTGTGGTGAAGCCCTAGGGGATGGTGAATGGTAGCTCCGGATCCCTGGTGAGGAGCTTCCCCTTAAGCCTGAGTTTCTGATAGGGGAGAGGGAGAAGCTGGGTGAAGCTCGCATGGACCTTGGGGAGTCCGGGCTGGGGGACCGTTCATAAGAAGAGCCAGACAAGACCCTACTGTTCTTAGGTGCAGACATGATTAGGAAACCTGCAGCTCCCAGGGGCCCCTACTAATTTTCTAACTCGCAGAAAGAAGGAGTGTGTGTGCGTGTGTGTGCGTGTGTGTGTGTGTGTGTGTGTGTGTGTGTGTGTGTGCGGTGTGAGGTATGTGCCCCTTAAGAAAATGGAAATCAACCAACCAATGAGACAGACAGACAGACAGACAGACAGACAGAGATTCACTTGCCCAAGTGTTCTGTCCTGTCCTCTGAATCCGCTTCCAAGTCGCAAGACGCTGTGAGCTCCAAGTCCACGCAGAGTCCGCCAAACGCTCCGGCCGCTGATCCGCTCCGCGAAGATCTGAGTACAGGCCAGCCAGGGTGGGTTTAAATAGCCTCGGGCGCAGCCTAGCAGCGGAAAGGGCGGAGCTTCACTCCTCCTTTCCATCAGTCACCCCCAACTTTCCCAGGCTACACCTCGTGGGAAACTGTTCTCCTGCTTTGATTTCATGCGCCACCTTTGGGACAATCTAAGAACTTACAAGTTTTCTTGGCCAGATATGTTAGGAATTGTATGCACTGAAACACTGAAAACCAACTAGTGGTTCTGTGGTTCCCACGTTGTGGTTTTGACACCAGCAGCATCCTTGCCACAATCAAAACCCGGAGATCCACAGATCTGCGTTGTAACAAGACCTCCCCCTGACCCTGATGCATGGCAGTTTAAGAAGTCTTTCCGTGTAAGCGAAAAGACTTTGAAGAAAAGGTGGAGATATGCGTTGTATAAACATTCTTCTGCTCTGGAACCACGTAGAGACTTGGGAGCCAGTTGGGTGGAGCATTCGTTGGATGAGGGTGCTCGGGTTAGGAATATCAAGGTGTGGCTCCAGATAATCCAATCATCTAATTAAGATTCCAGTTATGCTCATCTGTTTCAAAATTCCGTTTGGGTAAATTCTTTTAGTCAGACTGAGAATGGAAAAGCCTCAACCCCAATTTCCAGGGAGGGTTGAGAGCCTCAGGTGGAGTTGATCACCAACAGCCTATGGTTTAACCCATCATGCCTATAGAATGAGGTCTCCATAAAAACCCAAAAGGACTGGGATCAGAGAGCTTCTGGATAACACTTCCTGGAAGGTAGTGCGCCCCTCCCCACATGCCGGGCCCCACATTAATTTCTGAACTTTTTGCAATGTCCGCTAAAATACAACGGCAACTGTAAGTGCTTCCCTGCGTGCTGTGAGCTCTTCCAGCAAATGAATGCAACTAAATCTGGGAGTGGTGGCAACCTGATTTATAGCCAGTTGCTGAGAAGCACAGGTAAAACCACGTAGGGCTTCCCATTGTTATTAGTGTGGGAGGCCTGTGTGGCGGGACCCGGCCCTTTGGAATCTAATGCTATGTCCCGGTAGGTAGCGTCACCATTGAATTAGAAGACACACATATGTTGAGAATAATCTTTCTGGTCATTTGCTGCATGTCTTATTTACAATATGTAATCAAATTCTTTATCCTGACCTTATGGCACCTGGGTTGAGAACCATGATTTGAACCAAACATTGGTCTGTCACGTTCTGAGTTTGAAACTTTAGTTTGCCTTTAGCGTTTTGCTATTGCTTTTTCGTTTTCTTTTGTTTCGTTTCGTTTCTAAGTTCTGGGGTATATGTGCAGGATGTGCAGATTTCTTACTAAGGTAAACGTGTGCCATGGTGGTTTGCTGCACCTGTCAACCCATCACCTAGGCATTAAGCCCAGCATGCAGTAGCTGTTCTTCTTAACGCTCTGCCCCCCGAAAGGCCCCAGTGTGTGTTGTTCCCCTTCCTGTGTCCATGTGATCTCCTTTTTCATCTCCCATTATAAGTGAGAATGTGGCGTTTGGTTTTCTTTCCCTGGATTAGTTTGCTGAGGATAATGACCACACATCACCACTGTTTTTGTTTTTTAGTATAAAGAGTAGTATTTTATTGAATAAGATTTGCTCCCAGAAAAATAAGCTTAAATCTACAATGAATGCCAGACTCTACAGCAGAAAGCAATTCTCTCACTTTTCCACACACAATGGTTCCTACTAAGTGAAAAAAAGCCATCAAATTTCATTCACAAATGTACTACTCTGTCTCAAAACATCTCACATAATCATGCACTCGACTAAAGCCATTAGATCAGTTCTTCAGTCAGGTTAAAGAAGTATCCCTCTAATAACTGACTTTTATAATGGTATCAATATCCACTCCCAGTCAGTCTGCCGTGGTTAATGGTGTACAGCATGACTGAATACAATGGAATTGATGACGCCCATATCCACGGACAAACCGTGACTTATGATGGTTTGATTTATGATTTTTCAACGTTATGATGGGTTTATTGGACTATTAGATGCGTTTCTGAGTTACACTGGGTTTATGAGTATGCGACCCTAGACTCCAGAAACAGCTGTATAAGGAAAAACAGGTGTACCTAATAAACATATGCTTAGTGACTTGGGATAAACCAATAGATGTTCACAACTGATGGAGAGCCGTGAAAGAGAGATAGCGGTAAATAGTTACAATAACACAATTTTCCTGCACCTGTCGTGGATTTCCCCAAAAAAATGCAGAATGTGGGATGCACCTAAGGCATATGAAAGAGAGAGGGCAGAAGGAGTAAGAGAGAAGTAGGAGGAAGGAAGGAAGGAAGGAAGGAAGGAAGGAAGGAAGGAAGGAAAGAAGGAAGGTAGGAAAGAAGGAAGGAAGGAAGGAAGGAAGGAAGGAAAGAAGGACGAAAGGAAGGAGAAAACACCCGGTGTTACTAAAACCCCCCAAAAAAATGGTTTCCCCCTGTGGGTAAGCCTACAATGTGGATGAATCTTGAAAATATTGTGCTACGTGTTATGTCAGTCATAACAGCTCACCTATTGTGCAATTCCGTTTATAGGAAATGTCTACAATATGGAAATCGATGCATATGGGATTGATGGCACTAGGTAGTTGCTACCTAGGGCTGAGGGTCAGGGAGAGGGTTTGAGACAGAATGAGGAGTGACTAATGTCTACAGGGTTTTTCTCTGGTCGGGGGTGATATGACGTTCTACAATGGATTGCGAATTATAATTGAATGTGCACAACCACAGGTGTACTAAAAGCCACTCAATTCATGACTTTTAATGGGGGAATCTTAAGTGGCGCACTCTCATGGAGACCACGGCAGACATAGTGAGAGAGAAAAAGGTGAGTAAATATCTGAAACGGAGGCAGAAACAGAGAGAACGAAAAGCCCTGTGAAAGGAAGGGAGAGCGAAAAGGGAAAATGGTCCTGTTTAGAAATGACAGATGTGAAACTGGGGTTCACATCAACAGTGTCACTGCCAGGAAGGAGGGTCATGCTAGCCATGTCACCGGTAGTGTGTCCCGCAGGGACGCCGACCTGCTGGAGCGTCGTGCCAGCATGGGCTCTGGCAGCCACGTGGGCCAGCAGGAGGGACCCGCTGCACAGCTGTGGGGTGAGGATAGACTGGGTGGTGATATCGGCCATTACAGGGGCCTCTTCTGCTGGCAGGAGTGTGACAGTAGCAAGTAGATGGACAGGCCTGCGTGTGAGGACGGAATGCAGGAGGGGCTCTTGTGCGGCTGGGCGTGGGGCCCTCACGGGAACCGTGGAGAAATGGCCAGGTAACTGCGTCATGTGGGCTAGTAGATTGGCCAGGGCTTCGAACTGAAGGACAATAACGGGGAGTAGCGGTCAGGCCCTGGGAGTGTCTGAATGTAAGTGGAGATGGGTTTGGGGTCACTGAGGGATGCGTGAGAGCCATCCCTGTGTAGGTACAGGTCATAGGGAGATAGTCTCGTGAGGCCTGTGAGTGTCTATGGTTGCCCTGGGTGCCTGGGGCTGACTGTGGCAGAAATCTGGGGAAGGCTGGAGAGAAGCTGGGAGGCCCAGGAGAGTCCCTTAAGGCAGGGGGTGAAGAGGTGAAAGAAATGGGGGAGGGTGGCAGTAAGGTCCGTGAGTTTGTAGATGATTCCTGGGTGCGGGAAGCTGACTCCAGGTGCAATCTGGAGATGGTTGGAGAGTAGCTGAGAGAGACAGAAGAGTCCCTGAGGGCTGGGGGTGAGAACATGAGGGAGACTGGGGAGTAAGTCAGTGAAATTCGTGAGTTCGGTGGTGTATCGTGGGTGCCTGGAACTGACTCCAGCTGGAATCTGGAGAAGTTTTGAGAGTAGCTGAAAGAGACACAAGAGTCCCTGTGGGCTGAGGGCAAAGACCTGAGAGAGACCAGGGAGGACCTCAGTGAAGTCTGTGAGTCTGTAGGTGATTCCGGAGTGTGGGAGGCTGACTCCCGCTGAAATCTGGGCGTGGTGGGAGAGTAGCTGGGACAGACAGGAGAGTCCCAGGGGGCTGGGGGTGAAGACATGAGAGAGACTGGGGAGTAACTCAGCGAAACTGCTGAGTTTGGTGGTGATACCTGGGTGCCTGGAACGGACTCCCGCTGAAATCTGGGCATGGATGGAGAGTAGCTGGGACACACAGGAGAGTCCCTGAGGGCTGGGGGTGAAGACATGAGAGAGACCGGGGAGTACCTCAGTGAAACTGGTGAGTTTGGTGGTGAGTCCGGGGTGCCTGGAACTGACCCCAGCTGAAATGTGGGCGTGGTGGGAGAGTAGCTGGGACAGACGGGAGAGTCCCTGAGGGATGGTGAAGACATGAGAGAGACTGGGGAGTAACGCAGTGAAATTGGTGAGTTTGATGGTGATTCCTGGGTGCCTGGAACTGACTCCCGCTGAAGTGTGGGCGTGGTTGGAGAGTAGCTGGGACACACAGGAGAGTCCCTGAGGGTTGGAGATAAAGACGTGCTAGAGACTGAGGAGTAACTGAGTGAAATTGGTGAGTTTGGTGGTGAGTCCGGGGTGCCTGGAACTGACCCCAGCTGAAATGTGGGCGTGGTTGGAGAGTAGCTGGGACAGACGGGAGAGTCCCTGAGGGATGGTGAAGACATGAGAGAGACTGGGGAGTAACGCAGTGAAATTGGTGAGTTTGATGGTGATTCCTGGGTGCCTGGGACTGACTCCCGCTGAAGTGTGGGCGTGGTTGGAGAGTAGCTGGGACAGACAGGCGAGTCCCTGAGGGTTGGAGATAAAGACGTGCTAGAGACTGAGGAGTAACTGAGTGAAATTGGTGAGTTTGGTGGTGAGTCCGGGGTGCCTGGAACTGACTCCAGCTGAAATGTGGGCGTGGTTGGAGAGTAGCTGGGACAGACGGGAGAGTCCCTGAGGGATGGTGAAGACATGAGAGAGACTGGGGAGTAACGCAGTGAAATTGGTGAGTTTGGTGGTGATTTCTGGGTGCCTGCAACGAACTCCCGCTGAAGTGTGGGCGTGTTTGGAGAGTAGCTGGGACAGACAGGCGAGTCCCTGAGGGTTGGAGATAAAGACGTGCTGGAGACTGGGGAGTAACTCAGTGAAAGTGGTGGGCTTGGTGGTGATCCCTGGGTTCCTGGAACTGACCCGCGCTGAAATGTGGGCGTGGTTGGAGAGTAGCTGGGACAGACTGGAGGGTCCGTAAGGGCTGGGGGTGAAGACGTGAGAGAGACTGGCGAGGATCCCACTGAGGTCTGTGAGTTTGTAGGTGTTTCTGGGGTGTGGGGTAGAGACTGCCGCTGAAATCTGGGCGTAGTTGGAGAGTAGCTGGGACAGACAGGCGAGTCATGGGTGGCTGGGGGTGAGCTGCTGGATGATGGCAGTAAGAACATATGGTATATTATTGATGAATGAGGTGACTGTGGAGAATCTCCAGAGGAGGACACGGGAGAACACAATGACATGAGTGACTGTCCTGCTTGGTTAGGAAAGGGAAACGTAAAGTTGTGGAGTTCTGTTGATGATGGATGTGAGAGTGGTGAAGCCCTGCGGGGTGATGTAGAGTACTTCCACATCCCTGGTGAGGAGCTGCCCCTTGGGTCTGAGTTTCTGGGAGGGGAGAGGGAGAAGCTGGGTGAGGCAGGCATGAATCTTGAGGAGTCAGGGCTGGGGGACCGCTCATATTCTCCCGAGACGTGTGAGTCTCTGGGGGACTCCTGGGTGCATGGGGCTGACTCCCGCAGGAACCTGGGGATGGCTGGAGAGTAACTGGGAGCCACAGGAGAGTCCCTGAGGCCTGGGGGTGAAGAGATGAAAGACACAGGGGTGGAGCACCGTGAGGCTCGTGAGTTTGTAGGTGATTCCTGGGTGTGGGGGGCTGACTCCAGCTGAAATCTGGGGTTGTTTGGAGAGTAGCTGGGAGACACAGGAGACCCCCCGAGAGCTGGGGGTGAGCTGCTGGGTGATGGCAGTAAGAACATGTGGTATATTATTGATGAACGTGGGGACTCTGAGGAATCCTCAGAGGAGGACACGGGAGAGCCCAATGGCTTCATTGATTGCCCATCACGGTGAGGACAGGGAAATGGGAGCTTGTGGGATTCTGGTGATGACAGAGGTGAGTGTGGTGAAGCCCTAGGGGATGGTGAATGGTAGCTCCGGATCCCTGGTGAGGAGCTTCCCCTTAAGCCTGAGTTTCTGATAGGGGAGAGGGAGAAGCTGGGTGAAGCTCGCATGGACCTTGGGGAGTCCGGGCTGGGGGACCGTTCATAAGAAGAGCCAGACAAGACCCTACTGTTCTTAGGTGCAGACATGATTAGGAAACCTGCAGCTCCAAGGGGCCCCTACTAATTTTCTAACTCGCAGAAAGAAGGAGTGTGTGTGCGTGTGTGTGCGTGTGTGTGTGTGTGTGTGTGTGTGTGTGCGGTGTGAGGTATGTGCCCCTTAAGAAAATGGAAATCAACCAACCAATGAGACAGACAGACAGACAGACAGACAGACAGAGATTCACTTGCCCAAGTGTTCTGTCCTGTCCTCTGAATCCGCTTCCAAGTCGCAAGACGCTGTGAGCTCCAAGTCCACGCAGAGTCCGCCAAACGCTCCGGCCGCTGATCCGCTCCGCGAAGATCTGAGTACAGGCCAGCCAGGGTGGGTTTAAATAGCCTCGGGCGCAGCCTAGCAGCGGAAAGGGCGGAGCTTCACTCCTCCTTTCCATCAGTCACCCCCAACTTTCCCAGGCTACACCTCGTGGGAAACTGTTCTCCTGCTTTGATTTCATGCGCCACCTTTGGGACAATCTAAGAACTTACAAGTTTTCTTGGCCAGATATGTTAGGAATTGTATGCACTGAAACACTGAAAACCAACTAGTGGTTCTGTGGTTCCCACGTTGTGGTTTTGACACCAGCAGCATCCTTGCCACAATCAAAACCCGGAGATCCACAGATCTGCGTTGTAACAAGACCTCCCCCTGACCCTGATGCATGGCAGTTTAAGAAGTCTTTCCGTGTAAGCGAAAAGACTTTGAAGAAAAGGTGGAGATATGCGTTGTATAAACATTCTTCTGCTCTGGAACCACGTAGAGACTTGGGAGCCAGTTGGGTGGAGCATTCGTTGGATGAGGGTGCTCGGGTTAGGAATATCAAGGTGTGGCTCCAGATAATCCAATCATCTAATTAAGATTCCAGTTATGCTCATCTGTTTCAAAATTCCGTTTGGGTAAATTCTTTTATTCAGACTGAGAATGGCAAAGCCTCAACCCCAATTTCCAGGGAGGGTTGAGAGCCTCAGGTGGAGTTGATCACCAACAGCCTATGGTTTAACCCATCATGCCTATAGAATGAGGTCTCCATAAAAACCCAAAAGGACTGGGATCAGAGAGCTTCTGGATAACACTTCCTGGAAGGTAGTGCGCCCCTCCCCACATGCCGGGCCCCACATTAATTTCTGAACTTTTTGCAATGTCCGCTAAAATACAACGGCAACTGTAAGTGCTTCCCTGCGTGCTGTGAGCTCTTCCAGCAAATGAATGCAACTAAATCTGGGAGTGGTGGCAACCTGATTTATAGCCAGTTGCTGAGAAGCACAGGTAAAACCACGTAGGGCTTCCCATTGTTATTAGTGTGGGAGGCCTGTGTGGCGGGACCCGGCCCTTTGGAATCTAATGCTATGTCCCGGTAGGTAGCGTCACCATTGAATTAGAAGACACACATATGTTGAGAATAATCTTTCTGGTCATTTGCTGCATGTCTTATTTACAATATGTAATCAAATTCTTTATCCTGACCTTATGGCACCTGGGTTGAGAACCATGATTTGAACCAAACATTGGTCTGTCACGTTCTGAGTTTGAAACTTTAGTTTGCCTTTAGCGTTTTGCTATTGCTTTTTCGTTTTCTTTTGTTTCGTTTCGTTTCTAAGTTCTGGGGTATATGTGCAGGATGTGCAGATTTCTTACTAAGGTAAACGTGTGCCATGGTGGTTTGCTGCACCTGTCATCACATCACCTAGGCATTAAGCCCAGCATGCAGTAGCTGTTCTTCTTAACGCTCTGCCCCCCGAAAGGCCCCAGTGTGTGTTGTTCCCCTTCCTGTGTCCATGTGATCTCCTTTTTCAGCTCCCATTATAAGTGAGAATGTGGCGTTTGGTTTTCTTTCCCTGGATTAGTTTGCTGAGGATAATGACCACACATCACCACTGTTTTTGTTTTTTAGTATAAAGAGTAGTATTTTATTGAATAAGATTTGCTCCCAGAAAAATAAGCTTAAATCTACAATGAATGCCAGACTCTACAGCAGAAAGCAATTCTCTCACTTTTCCACACACAATGGTTCCTACTAAGTGAAAAAAAGCCATCAAATTTCATTCACAAATGTACTACTCTGTCTCAAAACATCTCACATAATCATGCACTCGACTAAAGCCATTAGATCAGTTCTTCAGTCAGGTTAAAGAAGTATCCCTCTAATAACTGACTTTTATAATGGTATCAATATCCACTCCCAGTCAGTCTGCCGTGGTTAATGGTGTACAGCATGACTGAATACAATGGAATTGATGACGCCCATATCCACGGACAAACCGTGACTTATGATGGTTTGATTTATGATTTTTCAACGTTATGATGGGTTTATTGGACTATTAGATGCGTTTCTGAGTTACACTGGGTTTATGAGTATGCGACCCTAGACTCCAGAAACAGCTGTATAAGGAAAAACAGGTGTACCTAATAAACATATGCTTAGTGACTTGGGATAAACCAATAGATGTTCACAACTGATGGAGAGCCGTGAAAGAGAGATAGCGGTAAATAGTTACAATAACACAATTTTCCTGCACCTGTCGTGGATTTCCCCAAAAAATGCAGAATGTGGGATGCACCTAAAGCATATGAAAGAGAGAGGGCAGAAGGAGTAAGAGAGAAGTAGGAGGAAGGAAGGAAGGAAGGAAGGAAGGAAGGAAGGAAAGAAGGAAGGTAGGAAAGAAGGAAGGAAGGAAGGAAGGAAGGAAAGAAGGACGAAAGGAAGGAGAAAACACCCGGTGTTACTAAAACCCCCCCAAAAAAATGGTTTCCCCCTGTGGGTAAGCCTACAATGTGGATGAATCTTGAAAATATTGTGCTACGTGTTATGTCAGTCATAACAGCTCACCTATTGTGCAATTCCGTTTATAGGAAATGTCTACAATATGGAAATCTATGCATATGGGATTGATGGCACTAGGTAGTTGCTACCTAGGGCTGAGGGTCAGGGAGAGGGTTTGAGACAGAATGAGGAGTGACTAATGTCTACAGGGTTTTTCTCTGGTCGGGGGTGATAAGACGTTCTACAATGGATTGCGAATTATAATTGAATGTGCACAACCACAGGTGTACTAAAAGCCACTCAATTCATGACTTTTAATGGGGGAATCTTAAGTGGCGCACTCTCATGGAGACCACGGCAGACATAGTGAGAGAGAAAAAGGTGAGTAAATATCTGAAACGGAGGCAGAAACAGAGAGAACGAAAAGCCCTGTGAAAGGAAGGGAGAGCGAAAAGGGAAAATGGTCCTGTTTAGAAATGACAGATGTGAAACTGGGGTTCACATCAACAGTGTCACTGCCAGGAAGGAGGGTCATGCTAGCCATGTCACCGGTAGTGTGTCCCGCAGGGACGCCGACCTGCTGGAGCGTCGTGCCAGCATGGGCTCTGGCAGCCACGTGGGCCAGCAGGAGGGACCCGCTGCACAGCTGTGGGGTGAGGATAGACTGGGTGGTGATATCGGCCATTACAGGGGCCTCTTCTGCTGGCAAGAGTGTGACAGTAGCAAGTAGATGGACAGGCCTGCGTGTGAGGACGGAATGCAGGAGGGGCTCTTGTGCGGCTGGGCGTGGGGCCCTCACGGGAACCGTGGAGAAATGGCCAGGTAACTGCGTCATGTGGGCTAGTAGATTGGCCAGGGCTTCGAACTGAAGGACAATAACGGGGAGTAGCGGTCAGGCCCTGGGAGTGTCTGAGTGTAAGTGGAGATGGGTTTGGGGTCACTGAGGGATGCGTGAGAGCCATCCCTGTGTAGGTACAGGTCATAGGGAGATAGTCTCGTGAGGCCTGTGAGTGTCTATGGTTGCCCTGGGTGCCTGGGGCTGACTGTGGCAGAAATCTGGGGAAGGCTGGAGAGAAGCTGGGAGGCCCAGGAGAGTCCCTTAAGGCAGGGGGTGAAGAGGTGAAAGAAATGGGGGAGGGTGGCAGTAAGGTCCGTGAGTTTGTAGATGATTCCTGGGTGCGGGAAGCTGACTCCAGGTGCAATCTGGAGATGGTTGGAGAGTAGCTGAGAGAGACAGAAGAGTCCCTGAGGGCTGGGGGTGAGAACATGAGGGAGACTGGGGAGTAAGTCAGTGAAATTCGTGAGTTCGGTGGTGTATCGTGGGTGCCTGGAACTGACTCCAGCTGGAATCTGGAGAAGTTTTGAGAGTAGCTGAAAGAGACACAAGAGTCCCTGTGGGCTGAGGGCAAAGACCTGAGAGAGACCAGGGAGGACCTCAGTGAAGTCTGTGAGTCTGTAGGTGATTCCGGAGTGTGGGAGGCTGACTCCCGCTGAAATCTGGGCGTGGTGGGAGAGTAGCTGGGACAGACAGGAGAGTCCCAGGGGGCTGGGGGTGAAGACATGAGAGAGACTGGGGAGTAACTCAGCGAAACTGCTGAGTTTGGTGGTGATACCTGGGTGCCTGGAACGGACTCCTGCTGAAATCTGGGCATGGATGGAGAGTAGCTGGGACACACAGGAGAGTCCCTGAGGGCTGGGGGTGAAGACATGAGAGAGACCGGGGAGTACCTCAGTGAAACTGGTGAGTTTGGTGGTGACTCCGGGGTGCCTGGAACTGACCCCAGCTGAAATGTGGGCGTGGTTGGAGAGTAGCTGGGACAGACGGGAGAGTCCCTGAGGGATGGTGAAGACATGAGAGAGACTGGGGAGTAACGCAGTGAAATTGGTGAGTTTGATGGTGATTCCTGGGTGCCTGGAACTGACTCCCGCTGAAGTGTGGGCGTGGTTGGAGAGTAGCTGGGACACACAGGAGAGTCCCTGAGGGTTGGAGATAAAGGCGTGCTAGAGACTGAGGAGTAACTGAGTGAAATTGGTGAGTTTGGTGGTGAGTCCGGGGTGCCTGGAACTGACTCCAGCTGAAATGTGGGCGTGGTTGGAGAGTAGCTGGGACAGACGGGAGAGTCCCTGAGGGATGGTGAAGACATGAGAGAGACTGGGGAGTAACGCAGTGAAATTGGTGAGTTTGGTGGTGATTTCTGGGTGCCTGCAACGAACTCCCGCTGAAGTGTGGGCGTGTTTGGAGAGTAGCTGGGACAGACAGGCGAGTCCCTGAGGGTTGGAGATAAAGACGTGCTGGAGACTGGGGAGTAACTCAGTGAAAGTGGTGGGCTTGGTGGTGATCCCTGGGTTCCTGGAACTGACCCGCGCTGAAATGTGGGCGTGGTTGGAGAGTAGCTGGGACAGACTGGAGGGTCCGTAAGGGCTGGGGGTGAAGACGTGAGAGAGACTGGCGAGGATCCCACTGAGGTCTGTGAGTTTGTAGGTGTTTCTGGGGTGTGGGGTAGAGACTGCCGCTGAAATCTGGGCGTAGTTGGAGAGTAGCTGGGACAGACAGGCGAGTCATGGGTGGCTGGGGGTGAGCTGCTGGATGATGGCAGTAAGAACATATGGTATATTATTGATGAATGAGGTGACTGTGGAGAATCTCCAGAGGAGGACACGGGAGAACACAATGACATGAGTGACTGTCCTGCTTGGTTAGGAAAGGGAAACGTAAAGTTGTGGAGTTCTGTTGATGATGGATGTGAGAGTGGTGAAGCCCTGCGGGGTGATGTAGAGTACTTCCACATCCCTGGTGAGGAGCTGCCCCTTGGGTCTGAGTTTCTGGGAGGGGAGAGGGAGAAGCTGGGTGAGGCAGGCATGAATCTTGAGGAGTCAGGGCTGGGGGACCGCTCATATTCTCCCGAGACGTGTGAGTCTCTGGGGGACTCCTGGGTGCATGGGGCTGACTCCCGCAGGAACCTGGGGATGGCTGGAGAGTAACTGGGAGCCACAGGAGAGTCCCTGAGGCCTGGGGGTGAAGAGATGAAAGACACAGGGGTGGAGCACCGTGAGGCTCGTGAGTTTGTAGGTGATTCCTGGGTGTGGGGGGCTGACTCCAGCTGAAATCTGGGGTTGTTTGGAGAGTAGCTGGGAGACACAGGAGACCCCCCGAGAGCTGGGGGTGAGCTGCTGGGTGATGGCAGTAAGAACATGTGGTATATTATTGATGAACGTGGGGACTCTGAGGAATCCTCAGAGGAGGACACGGGAGAGCCCAATGGCTTCATTGATTGCCCATCACGGTGAGGACAGGGAAATGGGAGCTTGTGGGATTCTGGTGATGACAGAGGTGAGTGTGGTGAAGCCCTAGGGGATGGTGAATGGTAGCTCCGGATCCCTGGTGAGGAGCTTCCCCTTAAGCCTGAGTTTCTGATAGGGGAGAGGGAGAAGCTGGGTGAAGCTCGCATGGACCTTGGGGAGTCCGGGCTGGGGGACCGTTCATAAGAAGAGCCAGACAAGACCCTACTGTTCTTAGGTGCAGACATGATTAGGAAACCTGCAGCTCCCAGGGGCCCCTACTAATTTTCTAACTCGCAGAAAGAAGGAGTGTGTGTGCGTGTGTGTGCGTGTGTGTGTGTGTGTGTGTGTGTGTGCGGTGTGAGGTATGTGCCCCTTAAGAAAATGGAAATCAACCAACCAATGAGACAGACAGACAGACAGACAGACAGACAGAGATTCACTTGCCCAAGTGTTCTGTCCTGTCCTCTGAATCCGCTTCCAAGTCGCAAGACGCTGTGAGCTCCAAGTCCACGCAGAGTCCGCCAAACGCTCCGGCCGCTGATCCGCTCCGCGAAGATCTGAGTACAGGCCAGCCAGGGTGGGTTTAAATAGCCTCGGGCGCAGCCTAGCAGCGGAAAGGGCGGAGCTTCACTCCTCCTTTCCATCAGTCACCCCCAACTTTCCCAGGCTACACCTCGTGGGAAACTGTTCTCCTGCTTTGATTTCATGCGCCACCTTTGGGACAATCTAAGAACTTACAAGTTTTCTTGGCCAGATATGTTAGGAATTGTATGCACTGAAACACTGAAAACCAACTAGTGGTTCTGTGGTTCCCACGTTGTGGTTTTGACACCAGCAGCATCCTTGCCACAATCAAAACCCGGAGATCCACAGATCTGCGTTGTAACAAGACCTCCCCCTGACCCTGATGCATGGCAGTTTAAGAAGTCTTTCCGTGTAAGCGAAAAGACTTTGAAGAAAAGGTGGAGATATGCGTTGTATAAACATTCTTCTGCTCTGGAACCACGTAGAGACTTGGGAGCCAGTTGGGTGGAGCATTCGTTGGATGAGGGTGCTCGGGTTAGGAATATCAAGGTGTGGCTCCAGATAATCCAATCATCTAATTAAGATTCCAGTTATGCTCATCTGTTTCAAAATTCCGTTTGGGTAAATTCTTTTAGTCAGACTGAGAATGGCAAAGCCTCAACCCCGATTTCCAGGGAGGGTTGAGAGCCTCAGGTGGAGTTGATCACCAATAGCCTATGGTTTAACCCATCATGCCTATAGAATGAGGTCTCCATAAAAACCCAAAAGGACTGGGATCAGAGAGCTTCTGGATAACACTTCCTGGAAGGTAGTGCGCCCCTCCCCACATGCCGGGCCCCACATTAATTTCTGAACTTTTTGCAATGTCCGCTAAAATACAACGGCAACTGTAAGTGCTTCCCTGCGTGCTGTGAGCTCTTCCAGCAAATGAATGCAACTAAATCTGGGAGTGGTGGCAACCTGATTTATAGCCAGTTGCTGAGAAGCACAGGTAAAACCACGTTTTACAATGCTTCCCATTGTTATTAGTGTGGGAGGCCTGTGTGGCGGGACCCGGCCCTTTGGAATCTAATGCTATGTCCCGGTAGGTAGCGTCACCATTGAATTAGAAGACACACATATGTTGAGAATAATCTTTCTGGTCATTTGCTGCATGTCTTATTTACAATATGTAATCAAATTCTTTATCCTGACCTTATGGCACCTGGGTTGAGAACCATGATTTGAACCAAACATTGGTCTGTCACGTTCTGAGTTTGAAACTTTAGTTTGCCTTTAGCGTTTTGCTATTGCTTTTTCGTTTTCTTTTGTTTCGTTTCGTTTCTAAGTTCTGGGGTATATGTGCAGGATGTGCAGATTTCTTACTAAGGTAAACGTGTGCCATGGTGGTTTGCTGCACCTGTCAACCCATCACCTAGGCATTAAGCCCAGCATGCAGTAGCTGTTCTTCTTAACGCTCTGCCCCCCGAAAGGCCCCAGTGTGTGTTGTTCCCCTTCCTGTGTCCATGTGATCTCCTTTTTCAGCTCCCATTATAAGTGAGAATGTGGCGTTTGGTTTTCTTTCCCTGGATTAGTTTGCTGAGGATAATGACCACACATCACCACTGTTTTTGTTTTTTAGTATAAAGAGTAGTATTTTATTGAATAAGATTTGCTCCCAGAAAAATAAGCTTAAATCTACAATGAATGCCAGACTCTACAGCAGAAAGCAATTCTCTCACTTTTCCACACACAATGGTTCCTACTAAGTGAAAAAAAGCCATCAAATTTCATTCACAAATGTACTACTCTGTCTCAAAACATCTCACATAATCATGCACTCGACTAAAGCCATTAGATCAGTTCTTCAGTCAGGTTAAAGAAGTATCCCTCTAATAACTGACTTTTATAATGGTATCAATATCCACTCCCAGTCAGTCTGCCGTGGTTAATGGTGTACAGCATGACTGAATACAATGGAATTGATGACGCCCATATCCACGGACAAACCGTGACTTATGATGGTTTGATTTATGATTTTTCAACGTTATGATGGGTTTATTGGACTATTAGATGCGTTTCTGAGTTACACTGGGTTTATGAGTATGCGACCCTAGACTCCAGAAACAGCTGTATAAGGAAAAACAGGTGTACCTAATAAACATATGCTTAGTGACTTGGGATAAACCAATAGATGTTCACAACTGATGGAGAGCCGTGAAAGAGAGATAGCGGTAAATAGTTACAATAACACAATTTTCCTGCACCTGTCGTGGATTTCCCCAAAAAAATGCAGAATGTGGGATGCACCTAAGGCATATGAAAGAGAGAGGGCAGAAGGAGTAAGAGAGAAGTAGGAGGAAGGAAGGAAGGAAGGAAGGAAGGAAAGAAGGAAGGTAGGAAAGAAGGAAGGAAGGAAGGAAGGAAGGAAAGAAGGACGAAAGGAAGGAGAAAACACCCGGTGTTACTAAAACCCCCCCAAAAAATGGTTTCCCCCTGTGGGTAAGCCTACAATGTGGATGAATCTTGAAAATATTGTGCTACGTGTTATGTCAGTCATAACAGCTCACCTATTGTGCAATTCCGTTTATAGGAAATGTCTACAATATGGAAATCTATGCATATGGGATTGATGGCACTAGGTAGTTGCTACCTAGGGCTGAGGGTCAGGGAGAGGGTTTGAGACAGAATGAGGAGTGACTAATGTCTACAGGGTTATTCTCTGGTCGGTTGTGATAAGACGTTCTACAATGGATTGCGAATTATAATTGAATGTGCACAACCACAGGTGTACTAAAAGCCACTCAAGTCATGACTTTTAATGGGGGAATCTTAAGTGGCGCACTCTCATGGAGACCACGGCAGACATAGTGAGAGAGAAAAAGGTGAGTAAATATCTGAAACGGAGGCAGAAACAGAGAGAACGAAAAGCCCTGTGAAAGGAAGGGAGAGCGAAAAGGGAAAATGGTCCTATTTAGAAATGACAGATGTGAAACTGGGGTTCACATCAACAGTGTCACTGCCAGGAAGGAGGGTCATGCTAGCCATGTCACCGGTAGTGTGTCCCGCAGGGACGCCGACCTGCTGGAGCGTCGTGCCAGCATGGGCTCTGGCAGCCACGTGGGCCAGCAGGAGGGACCCGCTGCACAGCTGTGGGGTGAGGATAGACTGGGTGGTGATATCGGCCATTACAGGGGCCTCTTCTGCTGGCAAGAGTGTGACAGTAGCAAGTAGATGGACAGGCCTGCGTGTGAGGACGGAATGCAGGAGGGGCTCTTGTGCGGCTGGGCGTGGGGCCCTCACGGGAACCGTGGAGAAATGGCCAGGTAACTGCGTCATGTGGGCTAGTAGATTGGCCAGGGCTTCGAACTGAAGGACAATAACGGGGAGTAGCGGTCAGGCCCTGGGAGTGTCTGAGTGTAAGTGGAGATGGGTTTGGGGTCACTGAGGGATGCGTGAGAGCCATCCCTGTGTAGGTACAGGTCATAGGGAGATAGTCTCGTGAGGCCTGTGAGTGTCTATGGTTGCCCTGGGTGCCTGGGGCTGACTGTGGCAGAAATCTGGGGAAGGCTGGAGAGAAGCTGGGAGGCCCAGGAGAGTCCCTTAAGGCAGGGGGTGAAGAGGTGAAAGAAATGGGGGAGGGTGGCAGTAAGGTCCGTGAGTTTGTAGATGATTCCTGGGTGCGGGAAGCTGACTCCAGGTGCAATCTGGAGATGGTTGGAGAGTAGCTGAGAGAGACAGAAGAGTCCCTGAGGGCTGGGGGTGAGAACATGAGGGAGACTGGGGAGTAAGTCAGTGAAATTCGTGAGTTCGGTGGTGTATCGTGGGTGCCTGGAACTGACTCCAGCTGGAATCTGGAGAAGTTTTGAGAGTAGCTGAAAGAGACACAAGAGTCCCTGTGGGCTGAGGGCAAAGACCTGAGAGAGACCAGGGAGGACCTCAGTGAAGTCTGTGAGTCTGTAGGTGATTCCGGAGTGTGGGAGGCTGACTCCCGCTGAAATCTGGGCGTGGTGGGAGAGTAGCTGGGACAGACAGGAGAGTCCCAGGGGGCTGGGGGTGAAGACATGAGAGAGACTGGGGAGTAACTCAGCGAAACTGCTGAGTTTGGTGGTGATACCTGGGTGCCTGGAACGGACTCCTGCTGAAATCTGGGCATGGATGGAGAGTAGCTGGGACACACAGGAGAGTCCCTGAGGGCTGGGGGTGAAGACATGAGAGAGACCGGGGAGTACCTCAGTGAAACTGGTGAGTTTGGTGGTGACTCCGGGGTGCCTGGAACTGACCCCAGCTGAAATGTGGGCGTGGTTGGAGAGTAGCTGGGACAGACGGGAGAGTCCCTGAGGGATGGTGAAGACATGAGAGAGACTGGGGAGTAACGCAGTGAAATTGGTGAGTTTGATGGTGATTCCTGGGTGCCTGGAACTGACTCCCGCTGAAGTGTGGGCGTGGTTGGAGAGTAGCTGGGACACACAGGAGAGTACCTGAGGGTTGGAGATAAAGGCGTGCTAGAGACTGAGGAGTAACTGAGTGAAATTGGTGAGTTTGGTGGTGAGTCCGGGGTGCCTGGAACTGACTCCAGCTGAAATGTGGGCGTGGTTGGAGAGTAGCTGGGACAGACGGGAGAGTCCCTGAGGGATGGTGAAGACATGAGAGAGACTGGGGAGTAACGCAGTGAAATTGGTGAGTTTGGTGGTGATTTCTGGGTGCCTGCAACGAACTCCCGCTGAAGTGTGGGCGTGTTTGGAGAGTAGCTGGGACAGACAGGCGAGTCCCTGAGGGTTGGAGATAAAGACGTGCTGGAGACTGGGGAGTAACTCAGTGAAAGTGGTGGGCTTGGTGGTGATCCCTGGGTTCCTGGAACTGACCCGCGCTGAAATGTGGGCGTGGTTGGAGAGTAGCTGGGACAGACTGGAGGGTCCGTAAGGGCTGGGGGTGAAGACGTGAGAGAGACTGGCGAGGATCCCACTGAGGTCTGTGAGTTTGTAGGTGTTTCTGGGGTGTGGGGTAGAGACTGCCGCTGAAATCTGGGCGTAGTTGGAGAGTAGCTGGGACAGACAGGCGAGTCATGGGTGGCTGGGGGTGAGCTGCTGGATGATGGCAGTAAGAACATATGGTATATTATTGATGAATGAGGTGACTGTGGAGAATCTCCAGAGGAGGACACGGGAGAACACAATGACATGAGTGACTGTCCTGCTTGGTTAGGAAAGGGAAACGTAAAGTTGTGGAGTTCTGTTGATGATGGATGTGAGAGTGGTGAAGCCCTGCGGGGTGATGTAGAGTACTTCCACATCCCTGGTGAGGAGCTGCCCCTTGGGTCTGAGTTTCTGGGAGGGGAGAGGGAGAAGCTGGGTGAGGCAGGCATGAATCTTGAGGAGTCAGGGCTGGGGGACCGCTCATATTCTCCCGAGACGTGTGAGTCTCTGGGGGACTCCTGGGTGCATGGGGCTGACTCCCGCAGGAACCTGGGGATGGCTGGAGAGTAACTGGGAGCCACAGGAGAGTCCCTGAGGCCTGGGGGTGAAGAGATGAAAGACACAGGGGTGGAGCACCGTGAGGCTCGTGAGTTTGTAGGTGATTCCTGGGTGTGGGGGGCTGACTCCAGCTGAAATCTGGGGTTGTTTGGAGAGTAGTTGGGAGACACAGGAGACCCCCCGAGAGCTGGGGGTGAGCTGCTGGGTGATGGCAGTAAGAACATGTGGTATATTATTGATGAACGTGGGGACTCTGAGGAATCCTCAGAGGAGGACACGGGAGAGCCCAATGGCTTCATTGATTGCCCATCACGGTGAGGACAGGGAAATGGGAGCTTGTGGGATTCTGGTGATGACAGAGGTGAGTGTGGTGAAGCCCTAGGGGATGGTGAATGGTAGCTCCGGATCCCTGGTGAGGAGCTTCCCCTTAAGCCTGAGTTTCTGATAGGGGAGAGGGAGAAGCTGGGTGAAGCTCGCATGGACCTTGGGGAGTCCGGGCTGGGGGACCGTTCATAAGAAGAGCCAGACAAGACCCTACTGTTCTTAGGTGCAGACATGATTAGGAAACCTGCAGCTCCAAGGGGCCCCTACTAATTTTCTAACTCGCAGAAAGAAGGAGTGTGTGTGCGTGTGTGTGCGTGTGTGTGTGTGTGTGTGTGTGTGTGCGGTGTGAGGTATGTGCCCCTTAAGAAAATGGAAATCAACCAACCAATGAGACAGACAGACAGACAGACAGACAGACAGAGATTCACTTGCCCAAGTGTTCTGTCCTGTCCTCTGAATCCGCTTCCAAGTCGCAAGACGCTGTGAGCTCCAAGTCCACGCAGAGTCCGCCAAACGCTCCGGCCGCTGATCCGCTCCGCGAAGATCTGAGTACAGGCCAGCCAGGGTGGGTTTAAATAGCCTCGGGCGCAGCCTAGCAGCGGAAAGGGCGGAGCTGCACTCCTCCTTTCCATCAGTCACCCCCAACTTTCCCAGGCTACACCTCGTGGGAAACTGTTCTCCTGCTTTGATTTCATGCGCCACCTTTGGGACAATCTAAGAACTTACAAGTTTTCTTGGCCAGATATGTTAGGAATTGTATGCACTGAAACACTGAAAACCAACTAGTGGTTCTGTGGTTCCCACGTTGTGGTTTTGACACCAGCAGCATCCTTGCCACAATCAAAACCCGGAGATCCACAGATCTGCGTTGTAACAAGACCTCCCCCTGACCCTGATGCATGGCAGTTTAAGAAGTCTTTCCGTGTAAGCGAAAAGACTTTGAAGAAAAGGTGGAGATATGCGTTGTATAAACATTCTTCTGCTCTGGAACCACGTAGAGACTTGGGAGCCAGTTGGGTGGAGCATTCGTTGGATGAGGGTGCTCGGGTTAGGAATATCAAGGTGTGGCTCCAGATAATCCAATCATCTAATTAAGATTCCAGTTATGCTCATCTGTTTCAAAATTCCGTTTGGGTAAATTCTTTTAGTCAGACTGAGAATGGCAAAGCCTCAACCCCAATTTCCAGGGAGGGTTGAGAGCCTCAGGTGGAGTTGATCACCAACAGCCTATGGTTTAACCCATCATGCCTATAGAATGAGGTCTCCATAAAAACCCAAAAGGACTGGGATCAGAGAGCTTCTGGATAACACTTCCTGGAAGGTAGTGCGCCCCTCCCCACATGCCGGGCCCCACATTAATTTCTGAACTTTTTGCAATGTCCGCTAAAATACAACGGCAACTGTAAGTGCTTCCCTGCGTGCTGTGAGCTCTTCCAGCAAATGAATGCAACTAAATCTGGGAGTGGTGGCAACCTGATTTATAGCCAGTTGCTGAGAAGCACAGGTAAAACCACGTAGGGCTTCCCATTGTTATTAGTGTGGGAGGCCTGTGTGGCGGGACCCGGCCCTTTGGAATCTAATGCTATGTCCCGGTAGGTAGCGTCACCATTGAATTAGAAGACACACATATGTTGAGAATAATCTTTCTGGTCATTTGCTGCATGTCTTATTTACAATATGTAATCAAATTCTTTATCCTGACCTTATGGCACCTGGGTTGAGAACCATGATTTGAACCAAACATTGGTCTGTCACGTTCTGAGTTTGAAACTTTAGTTTGCCTTTAGCGTTTTGCTATTGCTTTTTCGTTTTCTTTTGTTTCGTTTCGTTTCTAAGTTCTGGGGTATATGTGCAGGATGTGCAGATTTCTTACTAAGGTAAACGTGTGCCATGGTGGTTTGCTGCACCTGTCATCCCATCACCTAGGCATTAAGCCCAGCATGCAGTAGCTGTTCTTCTTAACGCTCTGCCCCCCGAAAGGCCCCAGTGTGTGTTGTTCCCCTTCCTGTGTCCATGTGATCTCCTTTTTCAGCTCCCATTATAAGTGAGAATGTGGCGTTTGGTTTTCTTTCCCTGGATTAGTTTGCTGAGGATAATGACCACACATCACCACTGTTTTTGTTTTTTAGTATAAAGAGTAGTATTTTATTGAATAAGATTTGCTCCCAGAAAAATAAGCTTAAATCTACAATGAATGCCAGACTCTACAGCAGAAAGCAATTCTCTCACTTTTCCACACACAATGGTTCCTACTAAGTGAAAAAAAGCCATCAAATTTCATTCACAAATGTACTACTCTGTCTCAAAACATCTCACATAATCATGCACTCGACTAAAGCCATTAGATCAGTTCTTCAGTCAGGTTAAAGAAGTATCCCTCTAATAACTGACTTTTATAATGGTATCAATATCCACTCCCAGTCAGTCTGCCGTGGTTAATGGTGTACAGCATGACTGAATACAATGGAATTGATGACGCCCATATCCACGGACAAACCGTGACTTATGATGGTTTGATTTATGATTTTTCAACGTTATGATGGGTTTATTGGACTATTAGATGCGTTTCTGAGTTACACTGGGTTTATGAGTATGCGACCCTAGACTCCAGAAACAGCTGTATAAGGAAAAACAGGTGTACCTAATAAACATATGCTTAGTGACTTGGGATAAACCAATAGATGTTCACAACTGATGGAGAGCCGTGAAAGAGAGATAGCGGTAAATAGTTACAATAACACAATTTTCCTGCACCTGTCGTGGATTTCCCCAAAAAATGCAGAATGTGGGATGCACCTAAAGCATATGAAAGAGAGAGGGCAGAAGGAGTAAGAGAGAAGTAGGAGGAAGGAAGGAAGGAAGGAAGGAAGGAAGGAAGGAAGGAAGGAAAGAAGGAAGGTAGGAAAGAAGGAAGGAAGGAAGGAAGGAAGGAAAGAAGGACGAAAGGAAGGAGAAAACACCCGGTGTTACTAAAACCCCCCCAAAAAAATGGTTTCCCCCTGTGGGTAAGCCTACAATGTGGATGAATCTTGAAAATATTGTGCTACGTGTTATGTCAGTCATAACAGCTCACCTATTGTGCAATTCCGTTTATAGGAAATGTCTACAATATGGAAATCTATGCATATGGGATTGATGGCACTAGGTAGTTGCTACCTAGGGCTGAGGGTCAGGGAGAGGGTTTGAGACAGAATGAGGAGTGACTAATGTCTACAGGGTTTTTCTCTGGTCGGGGGTGATAAGACGTTCTACAATGGATTGCGAATTATAATTGAATGTGCACAACCACAGGTGTACTAAAAGCCACTCAATTCATGACTTTTAATGGGGGAATCTTAAGTGGCGCACTCTCATGGAGACCACGGCAGACATAGTGAGAGAGAAAAAGGTGAGTAAATATCTGAAACGGAGGCAGAAACAGAGAGAACGAAAAGCCCTGTGAAAGGAAGGGAGAGCGAAAAGGGAAAATGGTCCTGTTTAGAAATGACAGATGTGAAACTGGGGTTCACATCAACAGTGTCACTGCCAGGAAGGAGGGTCATGCTAGCCATGTCACCGGTAGTGTGTCCCGCAGGGACGCCGACCTGCTGGAGCGTCGTGCCAGCATGGGCTCTGGCAGCCACGTGGGCCAGCAGGAGGGACCCGCTGCACAGCTGTGGGGTGAGGATAGACTGGGTGGTGATATCGGCCATTACAGGGGCCTCTTCTGCTGGCAAGAGTGTGACAGTAGCAAGTAGATGGACAGGCCTGCGTGTGAGGACGGAATGCAGGAGGGGCTCTTGTGCGGCTGGGCGTGGGGCCCTCACGGGAACCGTGGAGAAATGGCCAGGTAACTGCGTCATGTGGGCTAGTAGATTGGCCAGGGCTTCGAACTGAAGGACAATAACGGGGAGTAGCGGTCAGGCCCTGGGAGTGTCTGAGTGTAAGTGGAGATGGGTTTGGGGTCACTGAGGGATGCGTGAGAGCCATCCCTGTGTAGGTACAGGTCATAGGGAGATAGTCTCGTGAGGCCTGTGAGTGTCTATGGTTGCCCTGGGTGCCTGGGGCTGACTGTGGCAGAAATCTGGGGAAGGCTGGAGAGAAGCTGGGAGGCCCAGGAGAGTCCCTTAAGGCAGGGGGTGAAGAGGTGAAAGAAATGGGGGAGGGTGGCAGTAAGGTCCGTGAGTTTGTAGATGATTCCTGGGTGCGGGAAGCTGACTCCAGGTGCAATCTGGAGATGGTTGGAGAGTAGCTGAGAGAGACAGAAGAGTCCCTGAGGGCTGGGGGTGAGAACATGAGGGAGACTGGGGAGTAAGTCAGTGAAATTCGTGAGTTCGGTGGTGTATCGTGGGTGCCTGGAACTGACTCCAGCTGGAATCTGGAGAAGTTTTGAGAGTAGCTGAAAGAGACACAAGAGTCCCTGTGGGCTGAGGGCAAAGACCTGAGAGAGACCAGGGAGGACCTCAGTGAAGTCTGTAGGTGATTCCGGAGTGTGGGAGGCTGACTCCCGCTGAAACCTGGGCCTGGTGGGAGAGTAGCTGGGACAGACAGGAGAGTCCCAGGGGGCTGGGGGTGAAGACATGAGAGAGACTGGGGAGTAACTCAGCGAAACTGCTGAGTTTGGTGGTGATACCTGGGTGCCTGCAACGGACTCCCGCTGAAATCTGGGCATGGATGGAGAGTAGCTGGGACACACAGGAGAGTCCCTGAGGGCTGTGGGTGAAGACATGAGAGAGACCGGGGAGTACCTCAGTGAAACTGGTGAGTTTGGTGGTGAGTCCGGGGTGCCTGGAACTGACCCCAGCTGAAATGTGGGCGTGGTTGGAGAGTAGCTGGGACAGACGGGAGAGTCCCTGAGGGATGGTGAAGACATGAGAGAGACTGGGGAGTAACGCAGTGAAATTGGTGAGTTTGATGGTGATTCCTGGGTGCCTGGAACTGACTCCCGCTGAAGTGTGGGCGTGGTTGGAGAGTAGCTGGGACACACAGGAGAGTCCCTGAGGGTTGGAGATAAAGGCGTGCTAGAGACTGAGGAGTAACTGAGTGAAATTGGTGAGTTTGGTGGTGAGTCCGGGGTGCCTGGAACTGACTCCAGCTGAAATGTGGGCGTGGTTGGAGAGTAGCTGGGACAGACGGGAGAGTCCCTGAGGGATGGTGAAGACATGAGAGAGACTGGGGAGTAACGCAGTGAAATTGGTGAGTTTGGTGGTGATTTCTGGGTGCCTGCAACGAACTCCCGCTGAAGTGTGGGCGTGTTTGGAGAGTAGCTGGGACAGACAGGCGAGTCCCTGAGGGTTGGAGATAAAGACGTGCTGGAGACTGGGGAGTAACTCAGTGAAAGTGGTGGGCTTGGTGGTGATCCCTGGGTTCCTGGAACTGACCCGCGCTGAAATGTGGGCGTGGTTGGAGAGTAGCTGGGACAGACTGGAGGGTCCGTAAGGGCTGGGGGTGAAGACGTGAGAGAGACTGGCGAGGATCCCACTGAGGTCTGTGAGTTTGTAGGTGTTTCTGGGGTGTGGGGTAGAGACTGCCGCTGAAATCTGGGTGTAGTTGGAGAGTAGCTGGGACAGACAGGCGAGTCATGGGTGGCTGGGGGTGAGCTGCTGGATGATGGCAGTAAGAACATATGGTATATTATTGATGAATGAGGTGACTGTGGAGAATCTCCAGAGGAGGACACGGGAGAACACAATGACATGAGTGACTGTCCTGCTTGGTTAGGAAAGGGAAACGTAAAGTTGTGGAGTTCTGTTGATGATGGATGTGAGAGTGGTGAAGCCCTGCGGGGTGATGTAGAGTACTTCCACATCCCTGGTGAGGAGCTGCCCCTTGGGTCTGAGTTTCTGGGAGGGGAGAGGGAGAAGCTGGGTGAGGCAGGCATGAATCTTGAGGAGTCAGGGCTGGGGGACCGCTCATATTCTCCCGAGACGTGTGAGTCTCTGGGGGACTCCTGGGTGCATGGGGCTGACTCCCGCAGGAACCTGGGGATGGCTGGAGAGTAACTGGGAGCCACAGGAGAGTCCCTGAGGCCTGGGGGTGAAGAGATGAAAGACACAGGGGTGGAGCACCGTGAGGCTCGTGAGTTTGTAGGTGATTCCTGGGTGTGGGGTCTGACTCCAGCTGAAATCTGGGGTTGTTTGGAGAGTAGCTGGGAGACACAGGAGACCCCCCGAGAGCTGGGGGTGAGCTGCTGGGTGATGGCAGTAAGAACATGTGGTATATTATTGATGAACGTGGGGACTCTGAGGAATCCTCAGAGGAGGACACGGGAGAGCCCAATGGCTTCATTGATTGCCCATCACGGTGAGGACAGGGAAATGGGAGCTTGTGGGATTCTGGTGATGACAGAGGTGAGTGTGGTGAAGCCCTAGGGGATGGTGAATGGTAGCTCCGGATCCCTGGTGAGGAGCTTCCCCTTAAGCCTGAGTTTCTGATAGGGGAGAGGGAGAAGCTGGGTGAAGCTCGCATGGACCTTGGGGAGTCCGGGCTGGGGGACCGTTCATAAGAAGAGCCAGACAAGACCCTACTGTTCTTAGGTGCAGACATGATTAGGAAACCTGCAGCTCCCAGGGGCCCCTACTAATTTTCTAACTCGCAGAAAGAAGGAGTGTGTGTGCGTGTGTGTGCGTGTGTGTGTGTGTGTGTGTGTGTGTGTGTGTGTGTGCGGTGTGAGGTATGTGCCCCTTAAGAAAATGGAAATCAACCAACCAATGAGACAGACAGACAGACAGACAGACAGACAGAGATTCACTTGCCCAAGTGTTCTGTCCTGTCCTCTGAATCCGCTTCCAAGTCGCAAGACGCTGTGAGCTCCAAGTCCACGCAGAGTCCGCCAAACGCTCCGGCCGCTGATCCGCTCCGCGAAGATCTGAGTACAGGCCAGCCAGGGTGGGTTTAAATAGCCTCGGGCGCAGCCTAGCAGCGGAAAGGGCGGAGCTTCACTCCTCCTTTCCATCAGTCACCCCCAACTTTCCCAGGCTACACCTCGTGGGAAACTGTTCTCCTGCTTTGATTTCATGCGCCACCTTTGGGACAATCTAAGAACTTACAAGTTTTCTTGGCCAGATATGTTAGGAATTGTATGCACTGAAACACTGAAAACCAACTAGTGGTTCTGTGGTTCCCACGTTGTGGTTTTGACACCAGCAGCATCCTTGCCACAATCAAAACCCGGAGATCCACAGATCTGCGTTGTAACAAGACCTCCCCCTGACCCTGATGCATGGCAGTTTAAGAAGTCTTTCCGTGTAAGCGAAAAGACTTTGAAGAAAAGGTGGAGATATGCGTTGTATAAACATTCTTCTGCTCTGGAACCACGTAGAGACTTGGGAGCCAGTTGGGTGGAGCATTCGTTGGATGAGGGTGCTCGGGTTAGGAATATCAAGGTGTGGCTCCAGATAATCCAATCATCTAATTAAGATTCCAGTTATGCTCATCTGTTTCAAAATTCCGTTTGGGTAAATTCTTTTAGTCAGACTGAGAATGGCAAAGCCTCAACCCCAATTTCCAGGGAGGGTTGAGAGCCTCAGGTGGAGTTGATCACCAATAGCCTATGGTTTAACCCATCATGCCTATAGAATGAGGTCTCCATAAAAACCCAAAAGGACTGGGATCAGAGAGCTTCTGGATAACACTTCCTGGAAGGTAGTGCGCCCCTCCCCACATGCCGGGCCCCACATTAATTTCTGAACTTTTTGCAATGTCCGCTAAAATACAACGGCAACTGTAAGTGCTTCCCTGCGTGCTGTGAGCTCTTCCAGCAAATGAATGCAACTAAATCTGGGAGGGGTGGCAACCTGATTTATAGCCAGTTGCTGAGAAGCACAGGTAAAACCACGTAGGGCTTCCCATTGTTATTAGTGTGGGAGGCCTGTGTGGCGGGACCCGGCCCTTTGGAATCTAATGCTATGTCCCGGTAGGTAGCGTCACCATTGAATTAGAAGACACACATATGTTGAGAATAATCTTTCTGGTCATTTGCTGCATGTCTTATTTACAATATGTAATCAAATTCTTTATCCTGACCTTATGGCACCTGGGTTGAGAACCATGATTTGAACCAAACATTGGTCTGTCACGTTCTGAGTTTGAAACTTTAGTTTGCCTTTAGCGTTTTGCTATTGCTTTTTCGTTTTCTTTTGTTTCGTTTCGTTTCTAAGTTCTGGGGTATATGTGCAGGATGTGCAGATTTGTTACCAAGGTAAACGTGTGCCATGGTGGTTTGCTGCACCTGTCAACCCATCACCTAGGCATTAAGCCCAGCATGCAGTAGCTGTTCTTCTTAACGCTCTGCCCCCCGAAAGGCCCCAGTGTGTGTTGTTCCCCTTCCTGTGTCCATGTGATCTCCTTTTTCAGCTCCCATTATAAGTGAGAATGTGGCGTTTGGTTTTCTTTCCCTGGATTAGTTTGCTGAGGATAATGACCACACATCACCACTGTTTTTGTTTTTTAGTATAAAGAGTAGTATTTTATTGAATAAGATTTGCTCCCAGAAAAATAAGCTTAAATCTACAATGAATGCCAGACTCTACAGCAGAAAGCAATTCTCTCACTTTTCCACACACAATGGTTCCTACTAAGTGAAAAAAAGCCATCAAATTTCATTCACAAATGTACTACTCTGTCTCAAAACATCTCACATAATCATGCACTCGACTAAAGCCATTAGATCAGTTCTTCAGTCAGGTTAAAGAAGTATCCCTCTAATAACTGACTTTTATAATGGTATCAATATCCACTCCCAGTCAGTCTGCCGTGGTTAACGGTGTACAGCATGACTGAATACAATGGAATTGATGACGCCCATATCCACGGACAAACCGTGACTTATGATGGTTTGATTTATGATTTTTCAACGTTATGATGGGTTTATTGGACTATTAGATGCGTTTCTGAGTTACACTGGGTTTATGAGTATGCGACCCTAGACTCCAGAAACAGCTGTATAAGGAAAAACAGGTGTACCTAATAAACATATGCTTAGTGACTTGGGATAAACCAATAGATGTTCACAACTGATGGAGAGCCGTGAAAGAGAGATAGCGGTAAATAGTTACAATAACACAATTTTCCTGCACCTGTCGTGGATTTCCCCAAAAAAATGAAGAATGTGGGATGCACCTAAGGCATATGAAAGAGAGAGGGCAGAAGGAGTAAGAGAGAAGTAGGAGGAAGGAAGGAGGGAAGGAAGGAAGGAAGGAAGGAAAGAAGGAAGGTAGGAAAGAAGGAAGGAAGGAAGGAAGGAAGGAAAGAAGGACGAAAGGAAGGAGAAAACACCCGGTGTTACTAAAACCCCCCCAAAAAAATGGTTTCCCCCTGTGGGTAAGCCTACAATGTGGATGAATCTTGAAAATATTGTGCTACGTGTTATGTCAGTCATAACAGCTCACCTATTGTGCAATTCCGTTTATAGGAAATGTCTACAATATGGAAATCTATGCATATGGGATTGATGGCACTAGGTAGTTGCTACCTAGGGCTGAGGGTCAGGGAGAGGGTTTGAGACAGAATGAGGAGTGACTAATGTCTACAGGGTTTTTCTCTGGTCGGGGGTGATAAGACGTTCTACAATGGATTGCGAATTATAATTGAATGTGCACAACCACAGGTGTACTAAAAGCCACTCAATTCATGACTTTTAATGGGGGAATCTTAAGTGGCGCACTCTCATGGAGACCACGGCAGACATAGTGAGAGAGAAAAAGGTGAGTAAATATCTGAAACGGAGGCAGAAACAGAGAGAACGAAAAGCCCTGTGAAAGGAAGGGAGAGCGAAAAGGGAAAATGGTCCTGTTTAGAAATGACAGATGTGAAACTGGGGTTCACATCAACAGTGTCACTGCCAGGAAGGAGGGTCATGCTAGCCATGTCACCGGTAGTGTGTCCCGCAGGGACGCCGACCTGCTGGAGCGTCATGCCAGCATGGGCTCTGGCAGCCACGTGGGCCAGCAGGAGGGACCCCCTGCACAGCTGTGGGGTGAGGATAGACTGGGTGGTGATATCGGCCATTACAGGGGCCTCTTCTGCTGGCAAGAGTGTGACAGTAGCAAGTAGATGGACAGGCCTGCGTGTGAGGACGGAATGCAGGAGGGGCTCTTGTGCGGCTGGGCGTGGGGCCCTCACGGGAACCGTGGAGAAATGGCCAGGTAACTGCGTCATGTGGGCTAGTAGATTGGCCAGGGCTTCGAACTGAAGGACAATAACGGGGAGTAGCGGTCAGGCCCTGGGAGTGTCTGAGTGTAAGTGGAGATGGGTTTGGGGTCACTGAGGGATGCGTGAGAGCCATCCCTGTGTAGGTACAGGTCATAGGGAGATAGTCTCGTGAGGCCTGTGAGTGTCTATGGTTGCCCTGGGTGCCTGGGGCTGACTGTGGCAGAAATCTGGGGAAGGCTGGAGAGAAGCTGGGAGGCCCAGGAGAGTCCCTTAAGGCAGGGGGTGAAGAGGTGAAAGAAATGGGGGAGGGTGGCAGTAAGGTCCGTGAGTTTGTAGATGATTCCTGGGTGCGGGAAGCTGACTCCAGGTGCAATCTGGAGATGGTTGGAGAGTAGCTGAGAGAGACAGAAGAGTCCCTGAGGGCTGGGGGTGAGAACATGAGGGAGACTGGGGAGTAAGTCAGTGAAATTCGTGAGTTCGGTGGTGTATCGTGGGTGCCTGGAACTGACTCCAGCTGGAATCTGGAGAAGTTTTGAGAGTAGCTGAAAGAGACACAAGAGTCCCTGTGGGCTGAGGGCAAAGACCTGAGAGAGACCAGGGAGGACCTCAGTGAAGTCTGTGAGTCTGTAGGTGATTCCGGAGTGTGGGAGGCTGACTCCCGCTGAAATCTGGGCGTGGTGGGAGAGTAGCTGGGACAGACAGGAGAGTCCCAGGGGGCTGGGGGTGAAGACATGAGAGAGACTGGGGAGTAACTCAGCGAAACTGCTGAGTTTGGTGGTGATACCTGGGTGCCTGGAACGGACTCCCGCTGAAATCTGGGCATGGATGGAGAGTAGCTGGGACACACAGGAGAGTCCCTGAGGGCTGGGGGTGAAGACATGAGAGAGACCGGGGAGTACCTCAGTGAAACTGGTGAGTTTGGTGGTGACTCCGGGGTGCCTGGAACTGACCCCAGCTGAAATGTGGGCGTGGTTGGAGAGTAGCTGGGACAGACGGGAGAGTCCCTGAGGGATGGTGAAGACATGAGAGAGACTGGGGAGTAACGCAGTGAAATTGGTGAGTTTGATGGTGATTCCTGGGTGCCTGGAACTGACTCCCGCTGAAGTGTGGGCGTGGTTGGAGAGTAGCTGGGACACACAGGAGAGTCCCTGAGGGTTGGAGATAAAGGCGTGCTAGAGACTGAGGAGTAACTGAGTGAAATTGGTGAGTTTGGTGGTGAGTCCGGGGTGCCTGGAACTGACTCCAGCTGAAATGTGGGCGTGGTTGGAGAGTAGCTGGGACAGACGGGAGAGTCCCTGAGGGATGGTGAAGACATGAGAGAGACTGGGGAGTAACGCAGTGAAATTGGTGAGTTTGGTGGTGATTTCTGGGTGCCTGCAACGAACTCCCGCTGAAGTGTGGGCGTGTTTGGAGAGTAGCTGGGACAGACAGGCGAGTCCCTGAGGGTTGGAGATAAAGACGTGCTGGAGACTGGGGAGTAACTCAGTGAAAGTGGTGGGCTTGGTGGTGATCCCTGGGTTCCTGGAACTGACCCGCGCTGAAATGTGGGCGTGGTTGGAGAGTAGCTGGGACAGACTGGAGGGTCCGTAAGGGCTGGGGGTGAAGACGTGAGAGAGACTGGCGAGGATCCCACTGAGGTCTGTGAGTTTGTAGGTGTTTCTGGGGTGTGGGGTAGAGACTGCCGCTGAAATCTGGGCGTAGTTGGAGAGTAGCTGGGACAGACAGGCGAGTCATGGGTGGCTGGGGGTGAGCTGCTGGATGATGGCAGTAAGAACATATGGTATATTATTGATGAATGAGGTGACTGTGGAGAATCTCCAGAGGAGGACACGGGAGAACACAATGACATGAGTGACGGTCCTGCTTGGTTAGGAAAGGGAAACGTAAAGTTGTGGAGTTCTGTTGATGATGGATGTGAGAGTGGTGAAGCCCTGCGGGGTGATGTAGAGTACTTCCACATCCCTGGTGAGGAGCTGCCCCTTGGGTCTGAGTTTCTGGGAGGGGAGAGGGAGAAGCTGGGTGAGGCAGGCATGAATCTTGAGGAGTCAGGGCTGGGGGACCGCTCATATTCTCCCGAGACGTGTGAGTCTCTGGGGGACTCCTGGGTGCATGGGGCTGACTCCCGCAGGAACCTGGGGATGGCTGGAGAGTAACTGGGAGCCACAGGAGAGTCCCTGAGGCCTGGGGGTGAAGAGATGAAAGACACAGGGGTGGAGCACCGTGAGGCTCGTGAGTTTGTAGGTGATTCCTGGGTGTGGGGGGCTGACTCCAGCTGAAATCTGGGGTTGTTTGGAGAGTAGCTGGGAGACACAGGAGACCCCCCGAGAGCTGGGGGTGAGCTGCTGGGTGATGGCAGTAAGAACATGTGGTATATTATTGATGAACGTGGGGACTCTGAGGAATCCTCAGAGGAGGACACGGGAGAGCCCAATGGCTTCATTGATTGCCCATCACGGTGAGGACAGGGAAATGGGAGCTTGTGGGATTCTGGTGATGACAGAGGTGAGTGTGGTGAAGCCCTAGGGGATGGTGAATGGTAGCTCCGGATCCCTGGTGAGGAGCTTCCCCTTAAGCCTGAGTTTCTGATAGGGGAGAGGGAGAAGCTGGGTGAAGCTCGCATGGACCTTGGGGAGTCCGGGCTGGGGGACCGTTCATAAGAAGAGCCAGACAAGACCCTACTGTTCTTAGGTGCAGACATGATTAGGAAACCTGCAGCTCCCAGGGGCCCCTACTAATTTTCTAACTCGCAGAAAGAAGGAGTGTGTGTGCGTGTGTGTGCGTGCGTGTGTGTGTGTGTGTGTGTGTGTGTGCGGTGTGAGGTATGTGCCCCTTAAGAAAATGGAAATCAACCAACCAATGAGACAGACAGACAGACAGACAGACAGACAGAGATTCACTTGCCCAAGTGTTCTGTCCTGTCCTCTGAATCCGCTTCCAAGTCGCAAGACGCTGTGAGCTCCAAGTCCACGCAGAGTCCGCCAAACGCTCCGGCCGCTGATCCGCTCCGCGAAGATCTGAGTACAGGCCAGCCAGGGTGGGTTTAAATAGCCTCGGGCGCAGCCTAGCAGCGGAAAGGGCGGAGCTTCACTCCTCCTTTCCATCAGTCACCCCCAACTTTCCCAGGCTACACCTCGTGGGAAACTGTTCTCCTGCTTTGATTTCATGCGCCACCTTTGGGACAATCTAAGAACTTACAAGTTTTCTTGGCCAGATATGTTAGGAATTGTATGCACTGAAACACTGAAAACCAACTAGTGGTTCTGTGGTTCCCACGTTGTGGTTTTGACACCAGCAGCATCCTTGCCACAATCAAAACCCGGAGATCCACAGATCTGCGTTGTAACAAGACCTCCCCCTGACCCTGATGCATGGCAGTTTAAGAAGTCTTTCCGTGTAAGCGAAAAGACTTTGAAGAAAAGGTGGAGATATGCGTTGTATAAACATTCTTCTGCTCTGGAACCACGTAGAGACTTGGGAGCCAGTTGGGTGGAGCATTCGTTGGATGAGGGTGCTCGGGTTAGGAATATCAAGGTGTGGCTCCAGATAATCCAATCATCTAATTAAGATTCCAGTTATGCTCATCTGTTTCAAAATTCCGTTTGGGTAAATTCTTTTAGTCAGACTGAGAATGGCAAAGCCTCAACCCCAATTTCCAGGGAGGGTTGAGAGCCTCAGGTGGAGTTGATCACCAATAGCCTATGGTTTAACCCATCATGCCTATAGAATGAGGTCTCCATAAAAACCCAAAAGGACTGGGATCAGAGAGCTTCTGGATAACACTTCCTGGAAGGTAGTGCGCCCCTCCCCACATGCCGGGCCCCACATTAATTTCTGAACTTTTTGCAATGTCCGCTAAAATACAACGGCAACTGTAAGTGCTTCCCTGCGTGCTGTGAGCTCTTCCAGCAAATGAATGCAACTAAATCTGGGAGTGGTGGCAACCTGATTTATAGCCAGTTGCTGAGAAGCACAGGTAAAACCACGTAGGGCTTCCCATTGTTATTAGTGTGGGAGGCCTGTGTGGCGGGACCCGGCCCTTTGGAATCTAATGCTATGTCCCGGTAGGTAGCGTCACCATTGAATTAGAAGACACACATATGTTGAGAATAATCTTTCTGGTCATTTGCTGCATGTCTTATTTACAATATGTAATCAAATTCTTTATCCTGACCTTATGGCACCTGGGTTGAGAACCATGATTTGAACCAAACATTGGTCTGTCACGTTCTGAGTTTGAAACTTTAGTTTGCCTTTAGCGTTTTGCTATTGCTTTTTCGTTTTCTTTTGTTTCGTTTCGTTTCTAAGTTCTGGGGTATATGTGCAGGATGTGCAGATTTGTTACCAAGGTAAACGTGTGCCATGGTGGTTTGCTGCACCTGTCAACCCATCACCTAGGCATTAAGCCCAGCATGCAGTAGCTGTTCTTCTTAACGCTCTGCCCCCCGAAAGGCCCCAGTGTGTGTTGTTCCCCTTCCTGTGTCCATGTGATCTCCTTTTTCAGCTCCCATTATAAGTGAGAATGTGGCGTTTGGTTTTCTTTCCCTGGATTAGTTTGCTGAGGATAATGACCACACATCACCACTGTTTTTGTTTTTTAGTATAAAGAGTAGTATTTTATTGAATAAGATTTGCTCCCAGAAAAATAAGCTTAAATCTACAATGAATGCCAGACTCTACAGCAGAAAGCAATTCTCTCACTTTTCCACACACAATGGTTCCTACTAAGTGAAAAAAAGCCATCAAATTTCATTCACAAATGTACTACTCTGTCTCAAAACATCTCACATAATCATGCACTCGACTAAAGCCATTAGATCAGTTCTTCAGTCAGGTTAAAGAAGTATCCCTCTAATAACTGACTTTTATAATGGTATCAATATCCACTCCCAGTCAGTCTGCCGTGGTTAACGGTGTACAGCATGACTGAATACAATGGAATTGATGACGCCCATATCCACGGACAAACCGTGACTTATGATGGTTTGATTTATGATTTTTCAACGTTATGATGGGTTTATTGGACTATTAGATGCGTTTCTGAGTTACACTGGGTTTATGAGTATGCGACCCTAGACTCCAGAAACAGCTGTATAAGGAAAAACAGGTGTACCTAATAAACATATGCTTAGTGACTTGGGATAAACCAATAGATGTTCACAACTGATGGAGAGCCGTGAAAGAGAGATAGCGGTAAATAGTTACAATAACACAATTTTCCTGCACCTGTCGTGGATTTCCCCAAAAAAATGAAGAATGTGGGATGCACCTAAGGCATATGAAAGAGAGAGGGCAGAAGGAGTAAGAGAGAAGTAGGAGGAAGGAAGGAGGGAAGGAAGGAAGGAAGGAAGGAAAGAAGGAAGGTAGGAAAGAAGGAAGGAAGGAAGGAAGGAAGGAAAGAAGGACGAAAGGAAGGAGAAAACACCCGGTGTTACTAAAACCCCCCCAAAAAATGGTTTCCCCCTGTGGGTAAGCCTACAATGTGGATGAATCTTGAAAATATTGTGCTACGTGTTATGTCAGTCATAACAGCTCACCTATTGTGCAATTCCGTTTATAGGAAATGTCTACAATATGGAAATCTATGCATATGGGATTGATGGCACTAGGTAGTTGCTACCTAGGGCTGAGGGTCAGGGAGAGGGTTTGAGACAGAATGAGGAGTGACTAATGTCTACAGGGTTTTTCTCTGGTCGGGGGTGATAAGACGTTCTACAATGGATTGCGAATTATAATTGAATGTGCACAACCACAGGTGTACTAAAAGCCACTCAATTCATGACTTTTAATGGGGGAATCTTAAGTGGCGCACTCTCATGGAGACCACGGCAGACATAGTGAGAGAGAAAAAGGTGAGTAAATATCTGAAACGGAGGCAGAAACAGAGAGAACGAAAAGCCCTGTGAAAGGAAGGGAGAGCGAAAAGGGAAAATGGTCCTGTTTAGAAATGACAGATGTGAAACTGGGGTTCACATCAACAGTGTCACTGCCAGGAAGGAGGGTCATGCTAGCCATGTCACCGGTAGTGTGTCCCGCAGGGACGCCGACCTGCTGGAGCGTCATGCCAGCATGGGCTCTGGCAGCCACGTGGGCCAGCAGGAGGGACCCCCTGCACAGCTGTGGGGTGAGGATAGACTGGGTGGTGATATCGGCCATTACAGGGGCCTCTTCTGCTGGCAAGAGTGTGACAGTAGCAAGTAGATGGACAGGCCTGCGTGTGAGGACGGAATGCAGGAGGGGCTCTTGTGCGGCTGGGCGTGGGGCCCTCACGGGAACCGTGGAGAAATGGCCAGGTAACTGCGTCATGTGGGCTAGTAGATTGGCCAGGGCTTCGAACTGAAGGACAATAACGGGGAGTAGCGGTCAGGCCCTGGGAGTGTCTGAGTGTAAGTGGAGATGGGTTTGGGGTCACTGAGGGATGCGTGAGAGCCATCCCTGTGTAGGTACAGGTCATAGGGAGATAGTCTCGTGAGGCCTGTGAGTGTCTATGGTTGCCCTGGGTGCCTGGGGCTGACTGTGGCAGAAATCTGGGGAAGGCTGGAGAGAAGCTGGGAGGCCCAGGAGAGTCCCTTAAGGCAGGGGGTGAAGAGGTGAAAGAAATGGGGGAGGGTGGCAGTAAGGTCCGTGAGTTTGTAGATGATTCCTGGGTGCGGGAAGCTGACTCCAGGTGCAATCTGGAGATGGTTGGAGAGTAGCTGAGAGAGACAGAAGAGTCCCTGAGGGCTGGGGGTGAGAACATGAGGGAGACTGGGGAGTAAGTCAGTGAAATTCGTGAGTTCGGTGGTGTATCGTGGGTGCCTGGAACTGACTCCAGCTGGAATCTGGAGAAGTTTTGAGAGTAGCTGAAAGAGACACAAGAGTCCCTGTGGGCTGAGGGCAAAGACCTGAGAGAGACCAGGGAGGACCTCAGTGAAGTCTGTGAGTCTGTAGGTGATTCCGGAGTGTGGGAGGCTGACTCCCGCTGAAATCTGGGCGTGGTGGGAGAGTAGCTGGGACAGACAGGAGAGTCCCAGGGGGCTGGGGGTGAAGACATGAGAGAGACTGGGGAGTAACTCAGCGAAACTGCTGAGTTTGGTGGTGATACCTGGGTGCCTGGAACGGACTCCCGCTGAAATCTGGGCATGGATGGAGAGTAGCTGGGACACACAGGAGAGTCCCTGAGGGCTGGGGGTGAAGACATGAGAGAGACCGGGGAGTACCTCAGTGAAACTGGTGAGTTTGGTGGTGACTCCGGGGTGCCTGGAACTGACCCCAGCTGAAATGTGGGCGTGGTTGGAGAGTAGCTGGGACAGACGGGAGAGTCCCTGAGGGATGGTGAAGACATGAGAGAGACTGGGGAGTAACGCAGTGAAATTGGTGAGTTTGATGGTGATTCCTGGGTGCCTGGAACTGACTCCCGCTGAAGTGTGGGCGTGGTTGGAGAGTAGCTGGGACACACAGGAGAGTCCCTGAGGGTTGGAGATAAAGGCGTGCTAGAGACTGAGGAGTAACTGAGTGAAATTGGTGAGTTTGGTGGTGAGTCCGGGGTGCCTGGAACTGACTCCAGCTGAAATGTGGGCGTGGTTGGAGAGTAGCTGGGACAGACGGGAGAGTCCCTGAGGGATGGTGAAGACATGAGAGAGACTGGGGAGTAACGCAGTGAAATTGGTGAGTTTGGTGGTGATTTCTGGGTGCCTGCAACGAACTCCCGCTGAAGTGTGGGCGTGTTTGGAGAGTAGCTGGGACAGACAGGCGAGTCCCTGAGGGTTGGAGATAAAGACGTGCTGGAGACTGGGGAGTAACTCAGTGAAAGTGGTGGGCTTGGTGGTGATCCCTGGGTTCCTGGAACTGACCCGCGCTGAAATGTGGGCGTGGTTGGAGAGTAGCTGGGACAGACTGGAGGGTCCGTAAGGGCTGGGGGTGAAGACGTGAGAGAGACTGGCGAGGATCCCACTGAGGTCTGTGAGTTTGTAGGTGTTTCTGGGGTGTGGGGTAGAGACTGCCGCTGAAATCTGGGCGTAGTTGGAGAGTAGCTGGGACAGACAGGCGAGTCATGGGTGGCTGGGGGTGAGCTGCTGGATGATGGCAGTAAGAACATATGGTATATTATTGATGAATGAGGTGACTGTGGAGAATCTCCAGAGGAGGACACGGGAGAACACAATGACATGAGTGACGGTCCTGCTTGGTTAGGAAAGGGAAACGTAAAGTTGTGGAGTTCTGTTGATGATGGATGTGAGAGTGGTGAAGCCCTGCGGGGTGATGTAGAGTACTTCCACATCCCTGGTGAGGAGCTGCCCCTTGGGTCTGAGTTTCTGGGAGGGGAGAGGGAGAAGCTGGGTGAGGCAGGCATGAATCTTGAGGAGTCAGGGCTGGGGGACCGCTCATATTCTCCCGAGACGTGTGAGTCTCTGGGGGACTCCTGGGTGCATGGGGCTGACTCCCGCAGGAACCTGGGGATGGCTGGAGAGTAACTGGGAGCCACAGGAGAGTCCCTGAGGCCTGGGGGTGAAGAGATGAAAGACACAGGGGTGGAGCACCGTGAGGCTCGTGAGTTTGTAGGTGATTCCTGGGTGTGGGGGGCTGACTCCAGCTGAAATCTGGGGTTGTTTGGAGAGTAGCTGGGAGACACAGGAGACCCCCCGAGAGCTGGGGGTGAGCTGCTGGGTGATGGCAGTAAGAACATGTGGTATATTATTGATGAACGTGGGGACTCTGAGGAATCCTCAGAGGAGGACACGGGAGAGCCCAATGGCTTCATTGATTGCCCATCACGGTGAGGACAGGGAAATGGGAGCTTGTGGGATTCTGGTGATGACAGAGGTGAGTGTGGTGAAGCCCTAGGGGATGGTGAATGGTAGCTCCGGATCCCTGGTGAGGAGCTTCCCCTTAAGCCTGAGTTTCTGATAGGGGAGAGGGAGAAGCTGGGTGAAGCTCGCATGGACCTTGGGGAGTCCGGGCTGGGGGACCGTTCATAAGAAGAGCCAGACAAGACCCTACTGTTCTTAGGTGCAGACATGATTAGGAAACCTGCAGCTCCAAGGGGCCCCTACTAATTTTCTAACTCGCAGAAAGAAGGAGTGTGTGTGCGTGTGTGTGCGTGTGTGTGTGTGTGTGTGTGTGTGTGTGTGTGTGTGTGTGCGGTGTGAGGTATGTGCCCCTTAAGAAAATGGAAATCAACCAACCAATGAGACAGACAGACAGACAGACAGACAGACAGACAGAGATTCACTTGCCCAAGTGTTCTGTCCTGTCCTCTGAATCCGCTTCCAAGTCGCAAGACGCTGTGAGCTCCAAGTCCACGCAGAGTCCGCCAAACGCTCCGGCCGCTGATCCGCTCCGCGAAGATCTGAGTACAGGCCAGCCAGGGTGGGTTTAAATAGCCTCGGGCGCAGCCTAGCAGCGGAAAGGGCGGAGCTTCACTCCTCCTTTCCATCAGTCACCCCCAACTTTCCCAGGCTACACCTCGTGGGAAACTGTTCTCCTGCTTTGATTTAATGCGCCACCTTTGGGACAATCTAAGAACTTACAAGTTTTCTTGGCCAGATATGTTAGGAATTGTATGCACTGAAACACTGAAAACCAACTAGTGGTTCTGTGGTTCCCACGTTGTGGTTTTGACACCAGCAGCATCCTTGCCACAATCAAAACCCGGAGATCCACAGATCTGCGTTGTAACAAGACCTCCCCCTGACCCTGATGCATGGCAGTTTAAGAAGTCTTTCCGTGTAAGCGAAAAGACTTTGAAGAAAAGGTGGAGATATGCGTTGTATAAACATTCTTCTGCTCTGGAACCACGTAGAGACTTGGGAGCCAGTTGGGTGGAGCATTCGTTGGATGAGGGTGCTCGGGTTAGGAATATCAAGGTGTGGCTCCAGATAATCCAATCATCTAATTAAGATTCCAGTTATGCTCATCTGTTTCAAAATTCCGTTTGGGTAAATTCTTTTAGTCAGACTGAGAATGGCAAAGCCTCAACCCCAATTTCCAGGGAGGGTTGAGAGCCTCAGGTGGAGTTGATCACCAATAGCCTATGGTTTAACCCATCATGCCTATAGAATGAGGTCTCCATAAAAACCCAAAAGGACTGGGATCAGAGAGCTTCTGGATAACACTTCCTGGAAGGTAGTGCGCCCCTCCCCACATGCCGGGCCCCACATTAATTTCTGAACTTTTTGCAATGTCCGCTAAAATACAACGGCAACTGTAAGTGCTTCCCTGCGTGCTGTGAGCTCTTCCAGCAAATGAATGCAACTAAATCTGGGAGTGGTGGCAACCTGATTTATAGCCAGTTGCTGAGAAGCACAGGTAAAACCACGTAGGGCTTCCCATTGTTATTAGTGTGGGAGGCCTGTGTGGCGGGACCCGGCCCTTTGGAATCTAATGCTATGTCCCGGTAGGTAGCGTCACCATTGAATTAGAAGACACACATATGTTGAGAATAATCTTTCTGGTCATTTGCTGCATGTCTTATTTACAATATGTAATCAAATTCTTTATCCTGACCTTATGGCACCTGGGTTGAGAACCATGATTTGAACCAAACATTGGTCTGTCACGTTCTGAGTTTGAAACTTTAGTTTGCCTTTAGCGTTTTGCTATTGCTTTTTCGTTTTCTTTTGTTTCGTTTCGTTTCTAAGTTCTGGGGTATATGTGCAGGATGTGCAGATTTCTTACCAAGGTAAACGTGTGCCATGGTGGTTTGCTGCACCTGTCAACCCATCACCTAGGCATTAAGCCCAGCATGCAGTAGCTGTTCTTCTTAACGCTCTGCCCCCCGAAAGGCCCCAGTGTGTGTTGTTCCCCTTCCTGTGTCCATGTGATCTCCTTTTTCAGCTCCCATTATAAGTGAGAATGTGGCGTTTGGTTTTCTTTCCCTGGATTAGTTTGCTGAGGATAATGACCACACATCACCACTGTTTTTGTTTTTTAGTATAAAGAGTAGTATTTTATTGAATAAGATTTGCTCCCAGAAAAATAAGCTTAAATCTACAATGAATGCCAGACTCTACAGCAGAAAGCAATTCTCTCACTTTTCCACACACAATGGTTCCTACTAAGTGAAAAAAAGCCATCAAATTTCATTCACAAATGTACTACTCTGTCTCAAAACATCTCACATAATCATGCACTCGACTAAAGCCATTAGATCAGTTCTTCAGTCAGGTTAAAGAAGTATCCCTCTAATAACTGACTTTTATAATGGTATCAATATCCACTCCCAGTCAGTCTGCCGTGGTTAATGGTGTACAGCATGACTGAATACAATGGAATTGATGACGCCCATATCCACGGACAAACCGTGACTTATGATGGTTTGATTTATGATTTTTCAACGTTATGATGGGTTTATTGGACTATTAGATGCGTTTCTGAGTTACACTGGGTTTATGAGTATGCGACCCTAGACTCCAGAAACAGCTGTATAAGGAAAAACAGGTGTACCTAATAAACATATGCTTAGTGACTTGGGATAAACCAATAGATGTTCACAACTGATGGAGAGCCGTGAAAGAGAGATAGCGGTAAATAGTTACAATAACACAATTTTCCTGCACCTGTCGTGGATTTCCCCAAAAAAATGCAGAATGTGGGATGCACCTAAGGCATATGAAAGAGAGAGGGCAGAAGGAGTAAGAGAGAAGTAGGAGGAAGGAAGGAAGGAAGGAAGGAAGGAAGGAAGGAAAGAAGGAAGGTAGGAAAGAAGGAAGGAAGGAAGGAAGGAAGGAAAGAAGGACGAAAGGAAGGAGAAAACACCCGGTGTTACTAAAACCCCCCCAAAAAATGGTTTCCCCCTGTGGGTAAGCCTACAATGTGGATGAATCTTGAAAATATTGTGCTACGTGTTATGTCAGTCATAACAGCTCACCTATTGTGCAATTCCGTTTATAGGAAATGTCTACAATATGGAAATCTATGCATATGGGATTGATGGCACTAGGTAGTTGCTACCTAGGGCTGAGGGTCAGGGAGAGGGTTTGAGACAGAATGAGGAGTGACTAATGTCTACAGGGTTTTTCTCTGGTCGGGGGTGATAAGACGTTCTACAATGGATTGCGAATTATAATTGAATGTGCACAACCACAGGTGTACTAAAAGCCACTCAATTCATGACTTTTAATGGGGGAATCTTAAGTGGCGCACTCTCATGGAGACCACGGCAGACATAGTGAGAGAGAAAAAGGTGAGTAAATATCTGAAACGGAGGCAGAAACAGAGAGAACGAAAAGCCCTGTGAAAGGAAGGGAGAGCGAAAAGGGAAAATGGTCCTATTTAGAAATGACAGATGTGAAACTGGGGTTCACATCAACAGTGTCACTGCCAGGAAGGAGGGTCATGCTAGCCATGTCACCGGTAGTGTGTCCCGCAGGGACGCCGACCTGCTGGAGCGTCGTGCCAGCATGGGCTCTGGCAGCCACGTGGGCCAGCAGGAGGGACCCGCTGCACAGCTGTGGGGTGAGGATAGACTGGGTGGTGATATCGGCCATTACAGGGGCCTCTTCTGCTGGCAAGAGTGTGACAGTAGCAAGTAGATGGACAGGCCTGCGTGTGAGGACGGAATGCAGGAGGGGCTCTTGTGCGGCTGGGCGTGGGGCCCTCACGGGAACCGTGGAGAAATGGCCAGGTAACTGCGTCATGTGGGCTAGTAGATTGGCCAGGGCTTCGAACTGAAGGACAATAACGGGGAGTAGCGGTCAGGCCCTGGGAGTGTCTGAGTGTAAGTGGAGATGGGTTTGGGGTCACTGAGGGATGCGTGAGAGCCATCCCTGTGTAGGTACAGGTCATAGGGAGATAGTCTCGTGAGGCCTGTGAGTGTCTATGGTTGCCCTGGGTGCCTGGGGCTGACTGTGGCAGAAATCTGGGGAAGGCTGGAGAGAAGCTGGGAGGCCCAGGAGAGTCCCTTAAGGCAGGGGGTGAAGAGGTGAAAGAAATGGGGGAGGGTGGCAGTAAGGTCCGTGAGTTTGTAGATGATTCCTGGGTGCGGGAAGCTGACTCCAGGTGCAATCTGGAGATGGTTGGAGAGTAGCTGAGAGAGACAGAAGAGTCCCTGAGGGCTGGGGGTGAGAACATGAGGGAGACTGGGGAGTAAGTCAGTGAAATTCGTGAGTTCGGTGGTGTATCGTGGGTGCCTGGAACTGACTCCAGCTGGAATCTGGAGAAGTTTTGAGAGTAGCTGAAAGAGACACAAGAGTCCCTGTGGGCTGAGGGCAAAGACCTGAGAGAGACCAGGGAGGACCTCAGTGAAGTCTGTGAGTCTGTAGGTGATTCCGGAGTGTGGGAGGCTGACTCCCGCTGAAATCTGGGCGTGGTGGGAGAGTAGCTGGGACAGACAGGAGAGTCCCAGGGGGCTGGGGGTGAAGACATGAGAGAGACTGGGGAGTAACTCAGCGAAACTGCTGAGTTTGGTGGTGATACCTGGGTGCCTGGAACGGACTCCCGCTGAAATCTGGGCATGGATGGAGAGTAGCTGGGACACACAGGAGAGTCCCTGAGGGCTGGGGGTGAAGACATGAGAGAGACCGGGGAGTAACTCAGTGAAACTGGTGAGTTTGGTGGTGAGTCCGGGGTGCCTGGAACTGACCCCAGCTGAAATGTGGGCGTGGTTGGAGAGTAGCTGGGACAGACGGGAGAGTCCCTGAGGGATGGTGAAGACATGAGAGAGACTGGGGAGTAACGCAGTGAAATTGGTGAGTTTGATGGTGATTCCTGGGTGCCTGGAACTGACTCCCGCTGAAGTGTGGGCGTGGTTGGAGAGTAGCTGGGACACACAGGAGAGTACCTGAGGGTTGGAGATAAAGGCGTGCTAGAGACTGAGGAGTAACTGAGTGAAATTGGTGAGTTTGGTGGTGAGTCCGGGGTGCCTGGAACTGACTCCAGCTGAAATGTGGGCGTGGTTGGAGAGTAGCTGGGACAGACGGGAGAGTCCCTGAGGGATGGTGAAGACATGAGAGAGACTGGGGAGTAACGCAGTGAAATTGGTGAGTTTGGTGGTGATTTCTGGGTGCCTGCAACGAACTCCCGCTGAAGTGTGGGCGTGTTTGGAGAGTAGCTGGGACAGACAGGCGAGTCCCTGAGGGTTGGAGATAAAGACGTGCTGGAGACTGGGGAGTAACTCAGTGAAAGTGGTGGGCTTGGTGGTGATCCCTGGGTTCCTGGAACTGACCCGCGCTGAAATGTGGGCGTGGTTGGAGAGTAGCTGGGACAGACTGGAGGGTCCGTAAGGGCTGGGGGTGAAGACGTGAGAGAGACTGGCGAGGATCCCACTGAGGTCTGTGAGTTTGTAGGTGTTTCTGGGGTGTGGGGTAGAGACTGCCGCTGAAATCTGGGCGTAGTTGGAGAGTAGCTGGGACAGACAGGCGAGTCATGGGTGGCTGGGGGTGAGCTGCTGGATGATGGCAGTAAGAACATATGGTATATTATTGATGAATGAGGTGACTGTGGAGAATCTCCAGAGGAGGACACGGGAGAACACAATGACATGAGTGACTGTCCTGCTTGGTTAGGAAAGGGAAACGTAAAGTTGTGGAGTTCTGTTGATGATGGATGTGAGAGTGGTGAAGCCCTGCGGGGTGATGTAGAGTACTTCCACATCCCTGGTGAGGAGCTGCCCCTTGGGTCTGAGTTTCTGGGAGGGGAGAGGGAGAAGCTGGGTGAGGCAGGCATGAATCTTGAGGAGTCAGGGCTGGGGGACCGCTCATATTCTCCCGAGACGTGTGAGTCTCTGGGGGACTCCTGGGTGCATGGGGCTGACTCCCGCAGGAACCTGGGGATGGCTGGAGAGTAACTGGGAGCCACAGGAGAGTCCCTGAGGCCTGGGGGTGAAGAGATGAAAGACACAGGGGTGGAGCACCGTGAGGCTCGTGAGTTTGTAGGTGATTCCTGGGTGTGGGGGGCTGACTCCAGCTGAAATCTGGGGTTGTTTGGAGAGTAGCTGGGAGACACAGGAGACCCCCCGAGAGCTGGGGGTGAGCTGCTGGGTGATGGCAGTAAGAACATGTGGTATATTATTGATGAACGTGGGGACTCTGAGGAATCCTCAGAGGAGGACACGGGAGAGCCCAATGGCTTCATTGATTGCCCATCACGGTGAGGACAGGGAAATGGGAGCTTGTGGGATTCTGGTGATGACAGAGGTGAGTGTGGTGAAGCCCTAGGGGATGGTGAATGGTAGCTCCGGATCCCTGGTGAGGAGCTTCCCCTTAAGCCTGAGTTTCTGATAGGGGAGAGGGAGAAGCTGGGTGAAGCTCGCATGGACCTTGGGGAGTCCGGGCTGGGGGACCGTTCATAAGAAGAGCCAGACAAGACCCTACTGTTCTTAGGTGCAGACATGATTAGGAAACCTGCAGCTCCCAGGGGCCCCTACTAATTTTCTAACTCGCAGAAAGAAGGAGTGTGTGTGCGTGTGTGTGCGTGCGTGTGTGTGTGTGTGTGTGCGGTGTGAGGTATGTGCCCCTTAAGAAAATGGAAATCAACCAACCAATGAGACAGACAGACAGACAGACAGACAGAGATTCACTTGCCCAAGTGTTCTGTCCTGTCCTCTGAATCCGCTTCCAAGTCGCAAGACGCTGTGAGCTCCAAGTCCACGCAGAGTCCGCCAAACGCTCCGGCCGCTGATCCGCTCCGCGAAGATCTGAGTACAGGCCAGCCAGGGTGGGTTTAAATAGCCTCGGGCGCAGCCTAGCAGCGGAAAGGGCGGAGCTTCACTCCTCCTTTCCATCAGTCACCCCCAACTTTCCCAGGCTACACCTCGTGGGAAACTGTTCTCCTGCTTTGATTTCATGCGCCACCTTTGGGACAATCTAAGAACTTACAAGTTTTCTTGGCCAGATATGTTAGGAATTGTATGCACTGAAACACTGAAAACCAACTAGTGGTTCTGTGGTTCCCACGTTGTGGTTTTGACACCAGCAGCATCCTTGCCACAATCAAAACCCGGAGATCCACAGATCTGCGTTGTAACAAGACCTCCCCCTGACCCTGATGCATGGCAGTTTAAGAAGTCTTTCCGTGTAAGCGAAAAGACTTTGAAGAAAAGGTGGAGATATGCGTTGTATAAACATTCTTCTGCTCTGGAACCACGTAGAGACTTGGGAGCCAGTTGGGTGGAGCATTCGTTGGATGAGGGTGCTCGGGTTAGGAATATCAAGGTGTGGCTCCAGATAATCCAATCATCTAATTAAGATTCCAGTTATGCTCATCTGTTTCAAAATTCCGTTTGGGTAAATTCTTTTAGTCAGACTGAGAATGGCAAAGCCTCAACCCCAATTTCCAGGGAGGGTTGAGAGCCTCAGGTGGAGTTGATCACCAATAGCCTATGGTTTAACCCATCATGCCTATAGAATGAGGTCTCCATAAAAACCCAAAAGGACTGGGATCAGAGAGCTTCTGGATAACACTTCCTGGAAGGTAGTGCGCCCCTCCCCACATGCCGGGCCCCACATTAATTTCTGAACTTTTTGCAATGTCCGCTAAAATACAACGGCAACTGTAAGTGCTTCCCTGCGTGCTGTGAGCTCTTCCAGCAAATGAATGCAACTAAATCTGGGAGTGGTGGCAACCTGATTTATAGCCAGTTGCTGAGAAGCACAGGTAAAACCACGTAGGGCTTCCCATTGTTATTAGTGTGGGAGGCCTGTGTGGCGGGACCCGGCCCTTTGGAATCTAATGCTATGTCCCGGTAGGTAGCGTCACCATTGAATTAGAAGACACACATATGTTGAGAATAATCTTTCTGGTCATTTGCTGCATGTCTTATTTACAATATGTAATCAAATTCTTTATCCTGACCTTATGGCACCTGGGTTGAGAACCATGATTTGAACCAAACATTGGTCTGTCACGTTCTGAGTTTGAAACTTTAGTTTGCCTTTAGCGTTTTGCTATTGCTTTTTCGTTTTCTTTTGTTTCGTTTCGTTTCTAAGTTCTGGGGTATATGTGCAGGATGTGCAGATTTCTTACCAAGGTAAACGTGTGCCATGGTGGTTTGCTGCACCTGTCAACCCATCACCTAGGCATTAAGCCCAGCATGCAGTAGCTGTTCTTCTTAACGCTCTGCCCCCCGAAAGGCCCCAGTGTGTGTTGTTCCCCTTCCTGTGTCCATGTGATCTCCTTTTTCAGCTCCCATTATAAGTGAGAATGTGGCGTTTGGTTTTCTTTCCCTGGATTAGTTTGCTGAGGATAATGACCACACATCACCACTGTTTTTGTTTTTTAGTATAAAGAGTAGTATTTTATTGAATAAGATTTGCTCCCAGAAAAATAAGCTTAAATCTACAATGAATGCCAGACTCTACAGCAGAAAGCAATTCTCTCACTTTTCCACAAACAATGGTTCCTACTAAGTGAAAAAAAGCCATCAAATTTCATTCACAAATGTACTACTCTGTCTCAAAACATCTCACATAATCATGCACTCGACTAAAGCCATTAGATCAGTTCTTCAGTCAGGTTAAAGAAGTATCCCTCTAATAACTGACTTTTATAATGGTATCAATATCCACTCCCAGTCAGTCTGCCGTGGTTAATGGTGTACAGCATGACTGAATACAGTGGAATTGATGACGCCCATATCCACGGACAAACCGTGACTTATGATGGTTTGATTTATGATTTTTCAACGTTATGATGGGTTTATTGGACTATTAGATGCGTTTCTGAGTTACACTGGGTTTATGAGTATGCGACCCTAGACTCCAGAAACAGCTGTATAAGGAAAAACAGGTGTACCTAATAAACATATGCTTAGTGACTTGGGATAAACCAATAGATGTTCACAACTGATGGAGAGCCGTGAAAGAGAGATAGCGGTAAATAGTTACAATAACACAATTTTCCTGCACCTGTCGTGGATTTCCCCAAAAAAATGCAGAATGTGGGATGCACCTAAGGCATATGAAAGAGAGAGGGCAGAAGGAGTAAGAGAGAAGTAGGAGGAAGGAAGGAAGGAAGGAAGGAAGGAAGGAAAGAAGGAAGGTAGGAAAGAAGGAAGGAAGGAAGGAAGGAAGGAAAGAAGGACGAAAGGAAGGAGAAAACACCCGGTGTTACTAAAACCCCCCCAAAAAATGGTTTCCCCCTGTGGGTAAGCCTACAATGTGGATGAATCTTGAAAATATTGTGCTACGTGTTATGTCAGTCATAACAGCTCACCTATTGTGCAATTCCGTTTATAGGAAATGTCTACAATATGGAAATCTATGCATATGGGATTGATGGCACTAGGTAGTTGCTACCTAGGGCTGAGGGTCAGGGAGAGGGTTTGAGACAGAATGAGGAGTGACTAATGTCTACAGGGTTTCTCTCTGGTCGGGGGTGATAAGACGTTCTACAATGGATTGCGAATTATAATTGAATGTGCACAACCACAGGTGTACTAAAAGCCACTCAATTCATGACTTTTAATGGGGGAATCTTAAGTGGCGCACTCTCATGGAGACCACGGCAGACATAGTGAGAGAGAAAAAGGTGAGTAAATATCTGAAACGGAGGCAGAAACAGAGAGAACGAAAAGCCCTGTGAAAGGAAGGGAGAGCGAAAAGGGAAAATGGTCCTATTTAGAAATGACAGATGTGAAACTGGGGTTCACACCAACAGTGTCACTGCCAGGAAGGAGGGTCATGCTAGCCATGTCACCGGTAGTGTGGCCCGCAGGGACGCCGACCTGCTGGAGCGTCGTGCCAGCATGGGCTCTGGCAGCCACGTGGGCCAGCAGGAGGGACCCGCTGCACAGCTGTGGGGTGAGGATAGACTGGGTGGTGATATCGGCCATTACAGGGGCCTCTTCTGCTGGCAAGAGTGTGACAGTAGCAAGTAGATGGACAGGCCTGCGTGTGAGGACGGAATGCAGGAGGGGCTCTTGTGCGGCTGGGCGTGGGGCCCTCACGGGAACCGTGGAGAAATGGCCAGGTAACTGCGTCATGTGGGCTAGTAGATTGGCCAGGGCTTCTAACTGAAGGACAATAACGGGGAGTAGCGGTCAGGCCCTGGGAGTGTCTGAGTGTAAGTGGAGATGGGTTTGGGGTCACTGAGGGATGCGTGAGAGCCATCCCTGTGTAGGTACAGGTCATAGGGAGATAGTCTCGTGAGGCCTGTGAGTGTCTATGGTTGCCCTGGGTGCCTGGGGCTGACTGTGGCAGAAATCTGGGGAAGGCTGGAGAGAAGCTGGGAGGCCCAGGAGAGTCCCTTAAGGCAGGGGGTGAAGAGGTGAAAGAAATGGGGGAGGGTGGCAGTAAGGTCCGTGAGTTTGTAGATGATTCCTGGGTGCGGGAAGCTGACTCCAGGTGCAATCTGGAGATGGTTGGAGAGTAGCTGAGAGAGACAGAAGAGTCCCTGAGGGCTGGGGGTGAGAACATGAGGGAGACTGGGGAGTAAGTCAGTGAAATTCGTGAGTTCGGTGGTGTATCGTGGGTGCCTGGAACTGACTCCAGCTGGAATCTGGAGAAGTTTTGAGAGTAGCTGAAAGAGACACAAGAGTCCCTGTGGGCTGAGGGCAAAGACCTGAGAGAGACCAGGGAGGACCTCAGTGAAGTCTGTGAGTCTGTAGGTGATTCCGGAGTGTGGGAGGCTGACTCCCGCTGAAATCTGGGCGTGGTGGGAGAGTAGCTGGGACAGACAGGAGAGTCCCAGGGGGCTGGGGGTGAAGACATGAGAGAGACTGGGGAGTAACTCAGCGAAACTGCTGAGTTTGGTGGTGATACCTGGGTGCCTGGAACGGACTCCCGCTGAAATCTGGGCATGGATGGAGAGTAGCTGGGACACACAGGAGAGTCCCTGAGGGCTGGGGGTGAAGACATGAGAGAGACCGGGGAGTACCTCAGTGAAACTGGTGAGTTTGGTGGTGACTCCGGGGTGCCTGGAACTGACCCCAGCTGAAATGTGGGCGTGGTTGGAGAGTAGCTGGGACAGACGGGAGAGTCCCTGAGGGATGGTGAAGACATGAGAGAGACTGGGGAGTAACGCAGTGAAATTGGTGAGTTTGATGGTCATTCCTGGGTGCCTGGAACTGACTCCCGCTGAAGTGTGGGCGTGGTTGGAGAGTAGCTGGGACACACAGGAGAGTCCCTGAGGGTTGGAGATAAAGGCGTGCTAGAGACTGAGGAGTAACTGAGTGAAATTGGTGAGTTTGGTGGTGAGTCCGGGGTGCCTGGAACTGACTCCAGCTGAATTGTGGGCGTGGTTGGAGAGTAGCTGGGACAGACGGGAGAGTCCCTGAGGGATGGTGAAGACATGAGAGAGACTGGGGAGTAACGCAGTGAAATTGGTGAGTTTGGTGGTGATTTCTGGGTGCCTGCAACGAACTCCCGCTGAAGTGTGGGCGTGTTTGGAGAGTAGCTGGGACAGACAGGCGAGTCCCTGAGGGTTGGAGATAAAGACGTGCTGGAGACTGGGGAGTAACTCAGTGAAAGTGGTGGGCTTGGTGGTGATCCCTGGGTTCCTGGAACTGACCCGCGCTGAAATGTGGGCGTGGTTGGAGAGTAGCTGGGACAGACTGGAGGGTCCGTAAGGGCTGGGGGTGAAGACGTGAGAGAGACTGGCGAGGATCCCACTGAGGTCTGTGAGTTTGTAGGTGTTTCTGGGGTGTGGGGTAAGAGACTGCCGCTGAAATCTGGGCGTAGTTGGAGAGTAGCTGGGACAGACAGGCGAGTCATGGGTGGCTGGGGGTGAGCTGCTGGATGATGGCAGTAAGAACATATGGTATATTATTGATGAATGAGGTGACTGTGGAGAATCTCCAGAGGAGGACACGGGAGAACACAATGACATGAGTGACTGTCCTGCTTGGTTAGGAAAGGGAAACGTAAAGTTGTGGAGTTCTGTTGATGATGGATGTGAGAGTGGTGAAGCCCTGCGGGGTGATGTAGAGTACTTCCACATCCCTGGTGAGGAGCTGCCCCTTGGGTCTGAGTTTCTGGGAGGGGAGAGGGAGAAGCTGGGTGAGGCAGGCATGAATCTTGAGGAGTCAGGGCTGGGGGACCGCTCATATTCTCCCGAGACGTGTGAGTCTCTGGGGGACTCCTGGGTGCATGGGGCTGACTCCCGCAGGAACCTGGGGATGGCTGGAGAGTAACTGGGAGCCACAGGAGGGTCCCTGAGGCCTGGGGGTGAAGAGATGAAAGACACAGGGGTGGAGCGCCGTGAGGCTCGTGAGTTTGTAGGTGATTCCTGGGTGTGGGGGGCTGACTCCAGCTGAAATCTGGGGTTGTTTGGAGAGTAGCTGGGAGACACAGGAGACCCCCCGAGAGCTGGGGGTGAGCTGCTGGGTGATGGCAGTAAGAACATGTGGTATATTATTGATGAACGTGGGGACTCTGAGGAATCCTCAGAGGAGGACACGGGAGAGCCCAATGGCTTCATTGATTGCCCATCACGGTGAGGACAGGGAAATGGGAGCTTGTGGGATTCTGGTGATGACAGAGGTGAGTGTGGTGAAGCCCTAGGGGATGGTGAATGGTAGGTCCGGATCCCTGGTGAGGAGCTTCCCCTTAAGCCTGAGTTTCTGATAGGGGAGAGGGAGAAGCTGGGTGAAGCTCGCATGGACCTTGGGGAGTCCGGGCTGGGGGACCGTTCATAAGAAGAGCCAGACAAGACCCTACTGTTCTTAGGTGCAGACATGATTAGGAAACCTGCAGCTCCCAGGGGCCCCTACTAATTTTCTAACTCGCAGAAAGAAGGAGTGTGTGTGCGTGTGTGTGCGTGCGTGTGTGTGTGTGTGTGTGTGCGGTGTGAGGTATGTGCCCCTTAAGAAAATGGAAATCAACCAACCAATGAGACAGACAGACAGACAGACAGACAGACAGACAGAGATTCACTTGCCCAAGTGTTCTGTCCTGTCCTCTGAATCCGCTTCCAAGTCGCAAGACGCTGTGAGCTCCAAGTCCACGCAGAGTCCGCCAAACGCTCCGGCCGCTGATCCGCTCCGCGAAGATCTGAGTGCAGGCCAGCCAGGGTGGGTTTAAATAGCCTCGGGCGCAGCCTAGCAGCGGAAAGGGCGGAGCTTCACTCCTCCTTTCCATCAGTCACCCCCAACTTTCCCAGGCTACACCTCGTGGGAAACTGTTCTCCTGCTTTGATTTCATGCGCCACCTTTGGGACAATCTAAGAACTTACAAGTTTTCTTGGCCAGATATGTTAGGAATTGTATGCACTGAAACACTGAAAACCAACTAGTGGTTCTGTGGTTCCCACGTTGTGGTTTTGACACCAGCAGCATCCTTGCCACAATCAAAACCCGGAGATCCACAGATCTGCGTTGTAACAAGACCTCCCCCTGACCCTGATGCATGGCAGTTTAAGAAGTCTTTCCGTGTAAGCGAAAAGACTTTGAAGAAAAGGTGGAGATATGCGTTGTATAAACATTCTTCTGCTCTGGAACCACGTAGAGACTTGGGAGCCAGTTGGGTGGAGCATTCGTTGGATGAGGGTGCTCGGGTTAGGAATATCAAGGTGTGGCTCCAGATAATCCAATCATCTAATTAAGATTCCAGTTATGCTCATCTGTTTCAAAATTCCGTTTGGGTAAATTCTTTTAGTCAGACTGAGAATGGCAAAGCCTCAACCCCGATTTCCAGGGAGGGTTGAGAGCCTCAGGTGGAGTTGATCACCAATAGCCTATGGTTTAACCCATCATGCCTATAGAATGAGGTCTCCATAAAAACCCAAAAGGACTGGGATCAGAGAGCTTCTGGATAACACTTCCTGGAAGGTAGTGCGCCCCTCCCCACATGCCGGGCCCCACATTAATTTCTGAACTTTTTGCAATGTCCGCTAAAATACAACGGCAACTGTAAGTGCTTCCCTGCGTGCTGTGAGCTCTTCCAGCAAATGAATGCAACTAAATCTGGGAGTGGTGGCAACCTGATTTATAGCCAGTTGCTGAGAAGCACAGGTAAAACCACGTAGGGCTTCCCATTGTTATTAGTGTGGGAGGCCTGTGTGGCGGGACCCGGCCCTTTGGAATCTAATGCTATGTCCCGGTAGGTAGCGTCACCATTGAATTAGAAGACACACATATGTTGAGAATAATCTTTCTGGTCATTTGCTGCATGTCTTATTTACAATATGTAATCAAATTCTTTATCCTGACCTTATGGCACCTGGGTTGAGAACCATGATTTGAACCAAACATTGGTCTGTCACGTTCTGAGTTTGAAACTTTAGTTTGCCTTTAGCGTTTTGCTATTGCTTTTTCGTTTTCTTTTGTTTCGTTTCGTTTCTAAGTTCTGGGGTATATGTGCAGGATGTGCAGATTTGTTACCAAGGTAAACGTGTGCCATGGTGGTTTGCTGCACCTGTCAACCCATCACCTAGGCATTAAGCCCAGCATGCAGTAGCTGTTCTTCTTAACGCTCTGCCCCCCGAAAGGCCCCAGTGTGTGTTGTTCCCCTTCCTGTGTCCATGTGATCTCCTTTTTCAGCTCCCATTATAAGTGAGAATGTGGCGTTTGGTTTTCTTTCCCTGGATTAGTTTGCTGAGGATAATGACCACACATCACCACTGTTTTTGTTTTTTAGTATAAAGAGTAGTATTTTATTGAATAAGATTTGCTCCCAGAAAAATAAGCTTAAATCTACAATGAATGCCAGACTCTACAGCAGAAAGCAATTCTCTCACTTTTCCACACACAATGGTTCCTACGAAGTGAAAAAAAGCCATCAAATTTCATTCACAAATGTACTACTCTGTCTCAAAACATCTCACATAATCATGCACTCGACTAAAGCCATTAGATCAGTTCTTCAGTCAGGTTAAAGAAGTATCCCTCTAATAACTGACTTTTATAATGGTATCAATATCCACTCCCAGTCAGTCTGCCGTGGTTAATGGTGTACAGCATGACTAAATACAATGGAATTGATGACGCCCATATCCACGGACAAACCGTGACTTATGATGGTTTGATTTATGATTTTTCAACGTTATGATGGGTTTATTGGACTATTAGATGCGTTTCTGAGTTACACTGGGTTTATGAGTATGCGACCCTAGACTCCAGAAACAGCTGTATAAGGAAAAACAGGTGTACCTAATAAACATATGCTTAGTGACTTGGGATAAACCAATAGATGTTCACAACTGATGGAGAGCCGTGAAAGAGAGATAGCGGTAAATAGTTACAATAACACAATTTTCCTGCACCTGTCGTGGATTTCCCCAAAAAAATGCAGAATGTGGGATGCACCTAAGGCATATGAAAGAGAGAGGGCAGAAGGAGTAAGAGAGAAGTAGGAGGAAGGAAGGAAGGAAGGAAGGAAGGAAGGAAAGAAGGAAGGTAGGAAAGAAGGAAGGAAGGAAGGAAGGAAGGAAAGAAGGACGAAAGGAAGGAGAAAACACCCGGTGTTACTAAAACCCCCCCAAAAAATGGTTTCCCCCTGTGGGTAAGCCTACAATGTGGATGAATCTTGAAAATATTGTGCTACGTGTTATGTCAGTCATAACAGCTCACCTATTGTGCAATTCCGTTTATAGGAAATGTCTACAATATGGAAATCTATGCATATGGGATTGATGGCACTAGGTAGTTGCTACCTAGGGCTGAGGGTCAGGGAGAGGGTTTGAGACAGAATGAGGAGTGACTAATGTCTACAGGGTTTTTCTCTGGTCGGGGGTGATAAGACGTTCTACAATGGATTGCGAATTATAATTGAATGTGCACAACCACAGGTGTACTAAAAGCCACTCAATTCATGACTTTTAATGGGGGAATCTTAAGTGGCGCACTCTCATGGAGACCACGGCAGACATAGTGAGAGAGAAAAAGGTGAGTAAATATCTGAAACGGAGGCAGAAACAGAGAGAACGAAAAGCCCTGTGAAAGGAAGGGAGAGCGAAAAGGGAAAATGGTCCTATTTAGAAATGACAGATGTGAAACTGGGGTTCACATCAACAGTGTCACTGCCAGGAAGGAGGGTCATGCTAGCCATGTCACCGGTAGTGTGTCCCGCAGGGACGCCGACCTGCTGGAGCGTCGTGCCAGCATGGGCTCTGGCAGCCACGTGGGCCAGCAGGAGGGACCCGCTGCACAGCTGTGGGGTGAGGATAGACTGGGTGGTGATATCGGCCATTACAGGGGCCTCTTCTGCTGGCAAGAGTGTGACAGTAGCAAGTAGATGGACAGGCCTGCGTGTGAGGACGGAATGCAGGAGGGGCTCTTGTGCGGCTGGGCGTGGGGCCCTCACGGGAACCGTGGAGAAATGGCCAGGTAACTGCGTCATGTGGGCTAGTAGATTGGCCAGGGCTTCGAACTGAAGGACAATAACGGGGAGTAGCGGTCAGGCCCTGGGAGTGTCTGAGTGTAAGTGGAGATGGGTTTGGGGTCACTGAGGGATGCGTGAGAGCCATCCCTGTGTAGGTACAGGTCATAGGGAGATAGTCTCGTGAGGCCTGTGAGTGTCTATGGTTGCCCTGGGTGCCTGGGGCTGACTGTGGCAGAAATCTGGGGAAGGCTGGAGAGAAGCTGGGAGGCCCAGGAGAGTCCCTTAAGGCAGGGGGTGAAGAGGTGAAAGAAATGGGGGAGGGTGGCAGTAAGGTCCGTGAGTTTGTAGATGATTCCTGGGTGCGGGAAGCTGACTCCAGGTGCAATCTGGAGATGGTTGGAGAGTAGCTGAGAGAGACAGAAGAGTCCCTGAGGGCTGGGGGTGAGAACATGAGGGAGACTGGGGAGTAAGTCAGTGAAATTCGTGAGTTCGGTGGTGTATCGTGGGTGCCTGGAACTGACTCCAGCTGCAATCTGGAGAAGTTTTGAGAGTAGCTGAAAGAGACACAAGAGTCCCTGTGGGCTGAGGGCAAAGACCTGAGAGAGACCAGGGAGGACCTCAGTGAAGTCTGTGAGTCTGTAGGTGATTCCGGAGTGTGGGAGGCTGACTCCCGCTGAAATCTGGGCGTGGTGGGAGAGTAGCTGGGACAGACAGGAGAGTCCCAGGGGGCTGGGGGTGAAGACATGAGAGAGACTGGGGAGTAACTCAGCGAAACTGCTGAGTTTGGTGGTGATACCTGGGTGCCTGGAACGGACTCCCGCTGAAATCTGGGCATGGATGGAGAGTAGCTGGGACACACAGGAGAGTCCCTGAGGGCTGGGGGTGAAGACATGAGAGAGACCGGGGAGTACCTCAGTGAAACTGGTGAGTTTGGTGGTGACTCCGGGGTGCCTGGAACTGACCCCAGCTGAAATGTGGGCGTGGTTGGAGAGTAGCTGGGACAGACGGGAGAGTCCCTGAGGGATGGTGAAGACATGAGAGAGACTGGGGAGTAACGCAGTGAAATTGGTGAGTTTGATGGTGATTCCTGGGTGCCTGGAACTGACTCCCGCTGAAGCGTGGGCGTGGTTGGAGAGTAGCTGGGACACACAGGAGAGTCCCTGAGGGTTGGAGATAAAGGCGTGCTAGAGACTGAGGAGTAACTGAGTGAAATTGGTGAGTTTGGTGGTGAGTCCGGGGTGCCTGGAACTGACTCCAGCTGAATTGTGGGCGTGGTTGGAGAGTAGCTGGGACAGACGGGAGAGTCCCTGAGGGATGGTGAAGACATGAGAGAGACTGGGGAGTAACGCAGTGAAATTGGTGAGTTTGGTGGTGATTTCTGGGTGCCTGCAACGAACTCCCGCTGAAGTGTGGGCGTGTTTGGAGAGTAGCTGGGACAGACAGGCGAGTCCCTGAGGGTTGGAGATAAAGACGTGCTGGAGACTGGGGAGTAACTCAGTGAAAGTGGTGGGCTTGGTGGTGATCCCTGGGTTCCTGGAACTGACCCGCGCTGAAATGTGGGCGTGGTTGGAGAGTAGCTGGGACAGACTGGAGGGTCCGTAAGGGCTGGGGGTGAAGACGTGAGAGAGACTGGCGAGGATCCCACTGAGGTCTGTGAGTTTGTAGGTGTTTCTGGGGTGTGGGGTAGAGACTGCCGCTGAAATCTGGGCGTAGTTGGAGAGTAGCTGGGACAGACAGGCGAGTCATGGGTGGCTGGGGGTGAGCTGCTGGATGATGGCAGTAAGAACATATGGTATATTATTGATGAATGAGGTGACTGTGGAGAATCTCCAGAGGAGGACACGGGAGAACACAATGACATGAGTGACTGTCCTGCTTGGTTAGGAAAGGGAAACGTAAAGTTGTGGAGTTCTGTTGATGATGGATGTGAGAGTGGTGAAGCCCTGCGGGGTGATGTAGAGTACTTCCACATCCCTGGTGAGGAGCTGCCCCTTGGGTCTGAGTTTCTGGGAGGGGAGAGGGAGAAGCTGGGTGAGGCAGGCATGAATCTTGAGGAGTCAGGGCTGGGGGACCGCTCATATTCTCCCGAGACGTGTGAGTCTCTGGGGGACTCCTGGGTGCATGGGGCTGACTCCCGCAGGAACCTGGGGATGGCTGGAGAGTAACTGGGAGCCACAGGAGAGTCCCTGAGGCCTGGGGGTGAAGAGATGAAAGACACAGGGGTGGAGCACCGTGAGGCTCGTGAGTTTGTAGGTGATTCCTGGGTGTGGGGGGCTGACTCCAGCTGAAATCTGGGGTTGTTTGGAGAGTAGCTGGGAGACACAGGAGACCCCCCGAGAGCTGGGGGTGAGCTGCTGGGTGATGGCAGTAAGAACATGTGGTATATTATTGATGAACGTGGGGACTCTGAGGAATCCTCAGAGGAGGACACGGGAGAGCCCAATGGCTTCATTGATTGCCCATCACGGTGAGGACAGGGAAATGGGAGCTTGTGGGATTCTGGTGATGACAGAGGTGAGTGTGGTGAAGCCCTAGGGGATGGTGAATGGTAGCTCCGGATCCCTGGTGAGGAGCTTCCCCTTAAGCCTGAGTTTCTGATAGGGGAGAGGGAGAAGCTGGGTGAAGCTCGCATGGACCTTGGGGAGTCCGGGCTGGGGGACCGTTCATAAGAAGAGCCAGACAAGACCCTACTGTTCTTAGGTGTAGACATGATTAGGAAACCTGCAGCTCCCAGGGGCCCCTACTAATTTTCTAACTCGCAGAAAGAAGGAGTGTGTGTGCGTGTGTGTGCGTGCGTGTGTGTGTGTGTGTGTGTGTGCGGTGTGAGGTATGTGCCCCTTAAGAAAATGGAAATCAACCAACCAATGAGACAGACAGACAGACAGACAGACAGACAGACAGACAGAGATTCACTTGCCCAAGTGTTCTGTCCTGTCCTCTGAATCCGCTTCCAAGTCGCAAGACGCTGTGAGCTCCAAGTCCACGCAGAGTCCGCCAAACGCTCCGGCCGCTGATCCGCTCCGCGAAGATCTGAGTACAGGCCAGCCAGGGTGGGTTTAAATAGCCTCGGGCGCAGCCTAGCAGCGGAAAGGGCGGAGCTTCACTCCTCCTTTCCATCAGTCACCCCCAACTTTCCCAGGCTACACCTCGTGGGAAACTGTTCTCCTGCTTTGATTTCATGCGCCACCTTTGGGACAATCTAAGAACTTACAAGTTTTCTTGGCCAGATATGTTAGGAATTGTATGCACTGAAACACTGAAAACCAACTAGTGGTTCTGTGGTTCCCACGTTGTGGTTTTGACACCAGCAGCATCCTTGCCACAATCAAAACCCGGAGATCCACAGATCTGCGTTGTAACAAGACCTCCCCCTGACCCTGATGCATGGCAGTTTAAGAAGTCTTTCCGTGTAAGCGAAAAGACTTTGAAGAAAAGGTGGAGATATGCGTTGTATAAACATTCTTCTGCTCTGGAACCACGTAGAGACTTGGGAGCCAGTTGGGTGGAGCATTCGTTGGATGAGGGTGCTCGGGTTAGGAATATCAAGGTGTGGCTCCAGATAATCCAATCATCTAATTAAGATTCCAGTTATGCTCATCTGTTTCAAAATTCCGTTTGGGTAAATTCTTTTAGTCAGACTGAGAATGGCAAAGCCTCAACCCCAATTTCCAGGGAGGGTTGAGAGCCTCAGGTGGAGTTGATCACCAATAGCCTATGGTTTAACCCATCATGCCTATAGAATGAGGTCTCCATAAAAACCCAAAAGGACTGGGATCAGAGAGCTTCTGGATAACACTTCCTGGAAGGTAGTGCGCCCCTCCCCACATGCCGGGCCCCACATTAATTTCTGAACTTTTTGCAATGTCCGCTAAAATACAACGGCAACTGTAAGTGCTTCCCTGCGTGCTGTGAGCTCTTCCAGCAAATGAATGCAACTAAATCTGGGAGTGGTGGCAACCTGATTTATAGCCAGTTGCTGAGAAGCACAGGTAAAACCACGTAGGGCTTCCCATTGTTATTAGTGTGGGAGGCCTGTGTGGCGGGACCCGGCCCTTTGGAATCTAATGCTATGTCCCGGTAGGTAGCGTCACCATTGAATTAGAAGACACACATATGTTGAGAATAATCTTTCTGGTCATTTGCTGCATGTCTTATTTACAATATGTAATCAAATTCTTTATCCTGACCTTATGGCACCTGGGTTGAGAACCATGATTTGAACCAAACATTGGTCTGTCACGTTCTGAGTTTGAAACTTTAGTTTGCCTTTAGCGTTTTGCTATTGCTTTTTCGTTTTCTTTTGTTTCGTTTCGTTTCTAAGTTCTGGGGTATATGTGCAGGATGTGCAGATTTCTTACCAAGGTAAACGTGTGCCATGGTGGTTTGCTGCACCTGTCAACCCATCACCTAGGCATTAAGCCCAGCATGCAGTAGCTGTTCTTCTTAACGCTCTGCCCCCCGAAAGGCCCCAGTGTGTGTTGTTCCCCTTCCTGTGTCCATGTGATCTCCTTTTTCAGCTCCCATTATAAGTGAGAATGTGGCGTTTGGTTTTCTTTCCCTGGATTAGTTTGCTGAGGATAATGACCACACATCACCACTGTTTTTGTTTTTTAGTATAAAGAGTAGTATTTTATTGAATAAGATTTGCTCCCAGAAAAATAAGCTTAAATCTACAATGAATGCCAGACTCTACAGCAGAAAGCAATTCTCTCACTTTTCCACACACAATGGTTCCTACTAAGTGAAAAAAAGCCATCAAATTTCATTCACAAATGTACTACTCTGTCTCAAAACATCTCACATAATCATGCACTCGACTAAAGCCATTAGATCAGTTCTTCAGTCAGGTTAAAGAAGTATCCCTCTAATAACTGACTTTTATAATGGTATCAATATCCACTCCCAGTCAGTCTGCCGTGGTTAATGGTGTACAGCATGACTGAATACAATGGAATTGATGACGCCCATATCCACGGACAAACTGTGACTTATGATGGTTTGATTTATGATTTTTCAACGTTATGATGGGTTTATTGGACTATTAGATGCGTTTCTGAGTTACACTGGGTTTATGAGTATGCGACCCTAGACTCCAGAAACAGCTGTATAAGGAAAAACAGGTGTACCTAATAAACATATGCTTAGTGACTTGGGATAAACCAATAGATGTTCACAACTGATGGAGAGCCGTGAAAGAGAGATAGCGGTAAATAGTTACAATAACACAATTTTCCTGCACCTGTCGTGGATTTCCCCAAAAAAATGCAGAATGTGGGATGCACCTAAGGCATATGAAAGAGAGAGGGCAGAAGGAGTAAGAGAGAAGTAGGAGGAAGGAAGGAAGGAAGGAAGGAAGGAAGGAAGGAAGGAAAGAAGGAAGGTAGGAAAGAAGGAAGGAAGGAAGGAAGGAAGGAAAGAAGGACGAAAGGAAGGAGAAAACACCCGGTGTTACTAAAACCCCCCCAAAAAATGGTTTCCCCCTGTGGGTAAGCCTACAATGTGGATGAATCTTGAAAATATTGTGCTACGTGTTATGTCAGTCATAACAGCTCACCTATTGTGCAATTCCGTTTATAGGAAATGTCTACAATATGGAAATCTATGCATATGGGATTGATGGCACTAGGTAGTTGCTACCTAGGGCTGAGGGTCAGGGAGAGGGTTTGAGACAGAATGAGGAGTGACTAATGTCTACAGGGTTTTTCTCTGGTCGGGGGTGATAAGACATTCTACAATGGATTGCGAATTATAATTGAATGTGCACAACCACAGGTGTACTAAAAGCCACTCAATTCATGACTTTTAATGGGGGAATCTTAAGTGGCGCACTCTCATGGAGACCACGGCAGACATAGTGAGAGAGAAAAAGGTGAGTAAATATCTGAAACGGAGGCAGAAACAGAGAGAACGAAAAGCCCTGTGAAAGGAAGGGAGAGCGAAAAGGGAAAATGGTCCTATTTAGAAATGACAGATGTGAAACTGGGGTTCACATCAACAGTGTCACTGCCAGGAAGGAGGGTCATCCTAGCCATGTCACCGGTAGTGTGTCCCGCAGGGACGCCGACCTGCTGGAGCGTCGTGCCAGCATGGGCTCTGGCAGCCACGTGGGCCAGCAGGAGGGACCCGCTGCACAGCTGTGGGGTGAGGATAGACTGGGTGGTGATATCGGCCATTACAGGGGCCTCTTCTGCTGGCAAGAGTGTGACAGTAGCAAGTAGATGGACAGGCCTGCGTGTGAGGACGGAATGCAGGAGGGGCTCTTGTGCGGCTGGGCGTGGGGCCCTCACGGGAACCGTGGAGAAATGGCCAGGTAACTGCGTCATGTGGGCTAGTAGATTGGCCAGGGCTTCGAACTGAAGGACAATAACGGGGAGTAGCGGTCAGGCCCTGGGAGTGTCTGAGTGTAAGTGGAGATGGGTTTGGGGTCACTGAGGGATGCGTGAGAGCCATCCCTGTGTAGGTACAGGTCATAGGGAGATAGTCTCGTGAGGCCTGTGAGTGTCTATGGTTGCCCTGGGTGCCTGGGGCTGACTGTGGCAGAAATCTGGGGAAGGCTGGAGAGAAGCTGGGAGGCCCAGGAGAGTCCCTTAAGGCAGGGGGTGAAGAGGTGAAAGAAATGGGGGAGGGTGGCAGTAAGGTCCGTGAGTTTGTAGATGATTCCTGGGTGCGGGAAGCTGACTCCAGGTGCAATCTGGAGATGGTTGGAGAGTAGCTGAGAGAGACAGAAGAGTCCCTGAGGGCTGGGGGTGAGAACATGAGGGAGACTGGGGAGTAAGTCAGTGAAATTCGTGAGTTCGGTGGTGTATCGTGGGTGCCTGGAACTGACTCCAGCTGGAATCTGGAGAAGTTTTGAGAGTAGCTGAAAGAGACACAAGAGTCCCTGTGGGCTGAGGGCAAAGACCTGAGAGAGACCAGGGAGGACCTCAGTGAAGTCTGTGAGTCTGTAGGTGATTCCGGAGTGTGGGAGGCTGACTCCCGCTGAAATCTGGGCGTGGTGGGAGAGTAGCTGGGACAGACAGGAGAGTCCCAGGGGGCTGGGGGTGAAGACATGAGAGAGACTGGGGAGTAACTCAGCGAAACTGCTGAGTTTGGTGGTGATACCTGGGTGCCTGGAACGGACTCCCGCTGAAATCTGGGCATGGATGGAGAGTAGCTGGGACACACAGGAGAGTCCCTGAGGGCTGGGGGTGAAGACATGAGAGAGACCGGGGAGTACCTCAGTGAAACTGGTGAGTTTGGTGGTGACTCCGGGGTGCCTGGAACTGACCCCAGCTGAAATGTGGGCGTGGTTGGAGAGTAGCTGGGACAGACGGGAGAGTCCCTGAGGGATGGTGAAGACATGAGAGAGACTGGGGAGTAACGCAGTGAAATTGGTGAGTTTGATGGTGATTCCTGGGTGCCTGGAACTGACTCCCGCTGAAGCGTGGGCGTGGTTGGAGAGTAGCTGGGACACACAGGAGAGTCCCTGAGGGTTGGAGATAAAGGCGTGCTAGAGACTGAGGAGTAACTGAGTGAAATTGGTGAGTTTGGTGGTGAGTCCGGGGTGCCTGGAACTGACTCCAGCTGAATTGTGGGCGTGGTTGGAGAGTAGCTGGGACAGACGGGAGAGTCCCTGAGGGATGGTGAAGACATGAGAGAGACTGGGGAGTAACGCAGTGAAATTGGTGAGTTTGGTGGTGATTTCTGGGTGCCTGCAACGAACTCCCGCTGAAGTGTGGGCGTGTTTGGAGAGTAGCTGGGACAGACAGGCGAGTCCCTGAGGGTTGGAGATAAAGACGTGCTGGAGACTGGGGAGTAACTCAGTGAAAGTGGTGGGCTTGGTGGTGATCCCTGGGTTCCTGGAACTGACCCGCGCTGAAATGTGGGCGTGGTTGGAGAGTAGCTGGGACAGACTGGAGGGTCCGTAAGGGCTGGGGGTGAAGACGTGAGAGAGACTGGCGAGGATCCCACTGAGGTCTGTGAGTTTGTAGGTGTTTCTGGGGTGTGGGGTAGAGACTGCCGCTGAAATCTGGGCGTAGTTGGAGAGTAGCTGGGACAGACAGGCGAGTCATGGGTGGCTGGGGGTGAGCTGCTGGATGATGGCAGTAAGAACATATGGTATATTATTGATGAATGAGGTGACTGTGGAGAATCTCCAGAGGAGGACACGGGAGAACACAATGACATGAGTGACTGTCCTGCTTGGTTAGGAAAGGGAAACGTAAAGTTGTGGAGTTCTGTTGATGATGGATGTGAGAGTGGTGAAGCCCTGCGGGGTGATGTAGAGTACTTCCACATCCCTGGTGAGGAGCTGCCCCTTGGGTCTGAGTTTCTGGGAGGGGAGAGGGAGAAGCTGGGTGAGGCAGGCATGAATCTTGAGGAGTCAGGGCTGGGGGACCGCTCATATTCTCCCGAGACGTGTGAGTCTCTGGGGGACTCCTGGGTGCATGGGGCTGACTCCCGCAGGAACCTGGGGATGGCTGGAGAGTAACTGGGAGCCACAGGAGAGTCCCTGAGGCCTGGGGGTGAAGAGATGAAAGACACAGGGGTGGAGCACCGTGAGGCTCGTGAGTTTGTAGGTGATTCCTGGGTGTGGGGGGCTGACTCCAGCTGAAATCTGGGGTTGTTTGGAGAGTAGGTGTGAGACACAGGAGACCCCCCGAGAGCTGGGGGTGAGCTGCTGGGTGATGGCAGTAAGAACATGTGGTATATTATTGATGAACGTGGGGACTCTGAGGAATCCTCAGAGGAGGACACGGGAGAGCCCAATGGCTTCATTGATTGCCCATCACGGTGAGGACAGGGAAATGGGAGCTTGTGGGATTCTGGTGATGACAGAGGTGAGTGTGGTGAAGCCCTAGGGGATGGTGAATGGTAGCTCCGGATCCCTGGTGAGGAGCTTCCCCTTAAGCCTGAGTTTCTGATAGGGGAGAGGGAGAAGCTGGGTGAAGCTCGCATGGACCTTGGGGAGTCCGGGCTGGGGTACCGTTCATAAGAAGAGCCAGACAAGACCCTACTGTTCTTAGGTGCAGACATGATTAGGAAACCTGCAGCTCCCAGGGGCCCCTACTAATTTTCTAACTCGCAGAAAGAAGGAGTGTGTGTGCGTGTGTGTGCGTGCGTGTGTGTGTGTGTGTGTGTGTGCGGTGTGAGGTATGTGCCCCTTAAGAAAATGGAAATCAACCAACCAATGAGACAGACAGACAGACAGACAGACAGACAGACAGAGATTCACTTGCCCAAGTGTTCTGTCCTGTCCTCTGAATCCGCTTCCAAGTCGCAAGACGCTGTGAGCTCCAAGTCCACGCAGAGTCCGCCAAACGCTCCGGCCGCTGATCCGCTCCGCGAAGATCTGAGTACAGGCCAGCCAGGGTGGGTTTAAATAGCCTCGGGCGCAGCCTAGCAGCGGAAAGGGCGGAGCTTCACTCCTCCTTTCCATCAGTCACCCCCAACTTTCCCAGGCTACACCTCGTGGGAAACTGTTCTCCTGCTTTGATTTCATGCGCCACCTTTGGGACAATCTAAGAACTTACAAGTTTTCTTGGCCAGATATGTTAGGAATTGTATGCACTGAAACACTGAAAACCAACTAGTGGTTCTGTGGTTCCCACGTTGTGGTTTTGACACCAGCAGCATCCTTGCCACAATCAAAACCCGGAGATCCACAGATCTGCGTTGTAACAAGACCTCCCCCTGACCCTGATGCATGGCAGTTTAAGAAGTCTTTCCGTGTAAGCGAAAAGACTTTGAAGAAAAGGTGGAGATATGCGTTGTATAAACATTCTTCTGCTCTGGAACCACGTAGAGACTTGGGAGCCAGTTGGGTGGAGCATTCGTTGGATGAGGGTGCTCGGGTTAGGAATATCAAGGTGTGGCTCCAGATAATCCAATCATCTAATTAAGATTCCAGTTATGCTCATCTGTTTCAAAATTCCGTTTGGGTAAATTCTTTTAGTCAGACTGAGAATGGCAAAGCCTCAACCCCAATTTCCAGGGAGGGTTGAGAGCCTCAGGTGGAGTTGATCACCAATAGCCTATGGTTTAACCCATCATGCCTATAGAATGAGGTCTCCATAAAAACCCAAAAGGACTGGGATCAGAGAGCTTCTGGATAACACTTCCTGGAAGGTAGTGCGCCCCTCCCCACATGCCGGGCCCCACATTAATTTCTGAACTTTTTGCAATGTCCGCTAAAATACAACGGCAACTGTAAGTGCTTCCCTGCGTGCTGTGAGCTCTTCCAGCAAATGAATGCAACTAAATCTGGGAGTGGTGGCAACCTGATTTATAGCCAGTTGCTGAGAAGCACAGGTAAAACCACGTAGGGCTTCCCATTGTTATTAGTGTGGGAGGCCTGTGTGGCGGGACCCGGCCCTTTGGAATCTAATGCTATGTCCCGGTAGGTAGCGTCACCATTGAATTAGAAGACACACATATGTTGAGAATAATCTTTCTGGTCATTTGCTGCATGTCTTATTTACAATATGTAATCAAATTCTTTATCCTGACCTTATGGCACCTGGGTTGAGAACCATGATTTGAACCAAACATTGGTCTGTCACGTTCTGAGTTTGAAACTTTAGTTTGCCTTTAGCGTTTTGCTATTGCTTTTTCGTTTTCTTTTGTTTCGTTTCGTTTCTAAGTTCTGGGGTATATGTGCAGGATGTGCAGATTTCTTACCAAGGTAAACGTGTGCCATGGTGGTTTGCTGCACCTGTCAACCCATCACCTAGGCATTAAGCCCAGCATGCAGTAGCTGTTCTTCTTAAGGCTCTGCCCCCCGAAAGGCCCCAGTGTGTGTTGTTCCCCTTCCTGTGTCCATGTGATCTCCTTTTTCAGCTCCCATTATAAGTGAGAATGTGGCGTTTGGTTTTCTTTCCCTGGATTAGTTTGCTGAGGATAATGACCACACATCACCACTGTTTTTGTTTTTTAGTATAAAGAGTAGTATTTTATTGAATAAGATTTGCTCCCAGAAAAATAAGCTTAAATCTACAATGAATGCCAGACTCTACAGCAGAAAGCAATTCTCTCACTTTTCCACACACAATGGTTCCTACTAAGTGAAAAAAAGCCATCAAATTTCATTCACAAATGTACTACTCTGTCTCAAAACATCTCACATAATCATGCACTCGACTAAAGCCATTAGATCAGTTCTTCAGTCAGGTTAAAGAAGTATCCCTCTAATAACTGACTTTTATAATGGTATCAATATCCACTCCCAGTCAGTCTGCCGTGGTTAATGGTGTACAGCATGACTGAATACAATGGAATTGATGACGCCCATATCCACGGACAAACTGTGACTTATGATGGTTTGATTTATGATTTTTCAACGTTATGATGGGTTTATTGGACTATTAGATGCGTTTCTGAGTTACACTGGGTTTATGAGTATGCGACCCTAGACTCCAGAAACAGCTGTATAAGGAAAAACAGGTGTACCTAATAAACATATGCTTAGTGACTTGGGATAAACCAATAGATGTTCACAACTGATGGAGAGCCGTGAAAGAGAGATAGCGGTAAATAGTTACAATAACACAATTTTCCTGCACCTGTCGTGGATTTCCCCAAAAAAATGCAGAATGTGGGATGCACCTAAGGCATATGAAAGAGAGAGGGCAGAAGGAGTAGGAGAGAAGTAGGAGGAAGGAAGGAAGGAAGGAAGGAAGGAAGGAAGGAAGGAAGGAAAGAAGGAAGGTAGGAAAGAAGGAAGGAAGGAAGGAAGGAAGGAAAGAAGGATGAAAGGAAGGAGAAAACACCCGGTGTTACTAAAACCCCCCCAAAAAATGGTTTCCCCCTGTGGGTAAGCCTACAATGTGGATGAATCTTGAAAATATTGTGCTACGTGTTATGTCAGTCATAACAGCTCACCTATTGTGCAATTCCGTTTATAGGAAATGTCTACAATATGGAAATCTATGCATATGGGATTGATGGCACTAGGTAGTTGCTACCTAGGGCTGAGGGTCAGGGAGAGGGTTTGAGACAGAATGAGGAGTGACTAATGTCTACAGGGTTTTTCTCTGGTCGGGGGTGATAAGACGTTCTACAATGGATTGCGAATTATAATTGAATGTGCACAACCACAGGTGTACTAAAAGCCACTCAATTCATGACTTTTAATGGGGGAATCTTCAGTGGCGCACTCTCATGGAGACCACGGCAGACATAGTGAGAGAGAAAAAGGTGAGTAAATATCTGAAACGGAGGCAGAAACAGAGAGAACGAAAAGCCCTGTGAAAGGAAGGGAGAGCGAAAAGGGAAAATGGTCCTATTTAGAAATGACAGATGTGAAACTGGGGTTCACATCAACAGTGTCACTGCCAGGAAGGAGGGTCATGCTAGCCATGTCACCGGTAGTGTGTCCCGCAGGGACGCCGACCTGCTGGAGCGTCGTGCCAGCATGGGCTCTGGCAGCCACGTGGGCCAGCAGGAGGGACCCGCTGCACAGCTGTGGGGTGAGGATAGACTGGGTGGTGATATCGGCCATTACAGGGGCCTCTTCTGCTGGCAAGAGTGTGACAGTAGCAAGTAGATGGACAGGCCTGCGTGTGAGGACGGAATGCAGGAGGGGCTCTTGTGCGGCTGGGCGTGGGGCCCTCACGGGAACCGTGGAGAAATGGCCAGGTAACTGCGTCATGTGGGCTAGTAGATTGGCCAGGGCTTCGAACTGAAGGACAATAACGGGGAGTAGCGGTCAGGCCCTGGGAGTGTCTGAGTGTAAGTGGAGATGGGTTTGGGGTCACTGAGGGATGCGTGAGAGCCATCCCTGTGTAGGTACAGGTCATAGGGAGATAGTCTCGTGAGGCCTGTGAGTGTCTATGGTTGCCCTGGGTGCCTGGGGCTGACTGTGGCAGAAATCTGGGGAAGGCTGGAGAGAAGCTGGGAGGCCCAGGAGAGTCCCTTAAGGCAGGTGGTGAAGAGGTGAAAGAAATGGGGGAGGGTGGCAGTAAGGTCCGTGAGTTTGTAGATGATTCCTGGGTGCGGGAAGCTGACTCCAGGTGCAATCTGGAGATGGTTGGAGAGTAGCTGAGAGAGACAGAAGAGTCCCTGAGGGCTGGGGGTGAGAACATGAGGGAGACTGGGGAGTAAGTCAGTGAAATTCGTGAGTTCGGTGGTGTATCGTGGGTGCCTGGAACTGACTCCAGCTGGAATCTGGAGAAGTTTTGAGAGTAGCTGAAAGAGACACAAGAGTCCCTGTGGGCTGAGGGCAAAGACCTGAGAGAGACCAGGGAGGACCTCAGTGAAGTCTGTGAGTCTGTAGGTGATTCCGGAGTGTGGGAGGCTGACTCCCGCTGAAATCTGGGCGTGGTGGGAGAGTAGCTGGGACAGACAGGAGAGTCCCAGGGGGCTGGGGGTGAAGACATGAGAGAGACTGGGGAGTAACTCAGCGAAACTGCTGAGTTTGGTGGTGATACCTGGGTGCCTGGAACGGACTCCCGCTGAAATCTGGGCATGGATGGAGAGTAGCTGGGACACACAGGAGAGTCCCTGAGGGCTGGGGGTGAAGACATGAGAGAGACCGGGGAGTACCTCAGTGAAACTGGTGAGTTTGGTGGTGAGTCCGGGGTGCCTGGAACTGACCCCAGCTGAAATGTGGGCGTGGTTGGAGAGTAGCTGGGACAGACGGGAGAGTCCCTGAGGGATGGTGAAGACATGAGAGAGACTGGGGAGTAACGCAGTGAAATTGGTGAGTTTGATGGTGATTCCTGGGTGCCTGGAACTGACTCCCGCTGAAGTGTGGGCGTGGTTGGAGAGTAGCTGGGACACACAGGAGAGTCCCTGAGGGTTGGAGATAAAGGCGTGCTAGAGACTGAGGAGTAACTGAGTGAAATTGGTGAGTTTGGTGGTGAGTCCGGGGTGCCTGGAACTGACTCCAGCTGAAATGTGGGCGTGGTTGGAGAGTAGCTGGGACAGACGGGAGAGTCCCTGAGGGATGGTGAAGACATGAGAGAGACTGGGGAGTAACGCAGTGAAATTGGTGAGTTTGGTGGTGATTTCTGGGTGCCTGCAACGAACTCCCGCTGAAGTGTGGGCGTGTTTGGAGAGTAGCTGGGACAGACAGGCGAGTCCCTGAGGGTTGGAGATAAAGACGTGCTGGAGACTGGGGAGTAACTCAGTGAAAGTGGTGGGCTTGGTGGTGATCCCTGGGTTCCTGGAACTGACCCGCGCTGAAATGTGGGCGTGGTTGGAGAGTAGCTGGGACAGACTGGAGGGTCCGTAAGGGCTGGGGGTGAAGACGTGAGAGAGACTGGCGAGGATCCCACTGAGGTCTGTGAGTTTGTAGGTGTTTCTGGGGTGTGGGGTAGAGACTGCCGCTGAAATCTGGGCGTAGTTGGAGAGTAGCTGGGACAGACAGGCGAGTCATGGGTGGCTGGGGGTGAGCTGCTGGATGATGGCAGTAAGAACATATGGTATATTATTGATGAATGAGGTGACTGTGGAGAATCTCCAGAGGAGGACACGGGAGAACACAATGACATGAGTGACTGTCCTGCTTGGTTAGGAAAGGGAAACGTAAAGTTGTGGAGTTCTGTTGATGATGGATGTGAGAGTGGTGAAGCCCTGCGGGGTGATGTAGAGTACTTCCACATCCCTGGTGAGGAGCTGCCCCTTGGGTCTGAGTTTCTGGGAGGGGAGAGGGAGAAGCTGGGTGAGGCAGGCATGAATCTTGAGGAGTCAGGGCTGGGGGACCGCTCATATTCTCCCGAGACGTGTGAGTCTCTGGGGGACTCCTGGGTGCATGGGGCTGACTCCCGCAGGAACCTGGGGATGGCTGGAGAGTAACTGGGAGCCACAGGAGAGTCCCTGAGGCCTGGGGGTGAAGAGATGAAAGACACAGGGGTGGAGCGCCGTGAGGCTCGTGAGTTTGTAGGTGATTCCTGGGTGTGGGGGGCTGACTCCAGCTGAAATCTGGGGTTGTTTGGAGAGTAGCTGGGAGACACAGGAGACCCCCCGAGAGCTGGGGGTGAGCTGCTGGGTGATGGCAGTAAGAACATGTGGTATATTATTGATGAACGTGGGGACTCTGAGGAATCCTCAGAGGAGGACACGGGAGAGCCCAATGGCTTCATTGATTGCCCATCACGGTGAGGACAGGGAAATGGGAGCTTGTGGGATTCTGGTGATGACAGAGGTGAGTGTGGTGAAGCCCTAGGGGATGGTGAATGGTAGCTCCGGATCCCTGGTGAGGAGCTTCCCCTTAAGCCTGAGTTTCTGATAGGGGAGAGGGAGAAGCTGGGTGAAGCTCGCATGGACCTTGGGGAGTCCGGGCTGGGGGACCGTTCATAAGAAGAGCCAGACAAGACCCTACTGTTCTTAGGTGCAGACATGATTAGGAAACCTGCAGCTCCCAGGGGCCCCTACTAATTTTCTAACTCGCAGAAAGAAGGAGTGTGTGTGCGTGTGTGTGCGTGCGTGTGTGTGTGTGTGTGTGTGTGCGGTGTGAGGTATGTGCCCCTTAAGAAAATGGAAATCAACCAACCAATGAGACAGACAGACAGACAGACAGACAGACAGACAGACAGAGATTCACTTGCCCAAGTGTTCTGTCCTGTCCTCTGAATCCGCTTCCAAGTCGCAAGACGCTGTGAGCTCCAAGTCCACGCAGAGTCCGCCAAACGCTCCGGCCGCTGATCCGCTCCGCGAAGATCTGAGTACAGGCCAGCCAGGGTGGGTTTAAATAGCCTCGGGCGCAGCCTAGCAGCGGAAAGGGCGGAGCTTCACTCCTCCTTTCCATCAGTCACCCCCAACTTTCCCAGGCTACACCTCGTGGGAAACTGTTCTCCTGCTTTGATTTCATGCGCCACCTTTGGGACAATCTAAGAACTTACAAGTTTTCTTGGCCAGATATGTTAGGAATTGTATGCACTGAAACACTGAAAACCAACTAGTGGTTCTGTGGTTCCCACGTTGTGGTTTTGACACCAGCAGCATCCTTGCCACAATCAAAACCCGGAGATCCACAGATCTGCGTTGTAACAAGACCTCCCCCTGACCCTGATGCATGGCAGTTTAAGAAGTCTTTCCGTGTAAGCGAAAAGACTTTGAAGAAAAGGTGGAGATATGCGTTGTATAAACATTCTTCTGCTCTGGAACCACGTAGAGACTTGGGAGCCAGTTGGGTGGAGCATTCGTTGGATGAGGGTGCTCGGGTTAGGAATATCAAGGTGTGGCTCCAGATAATCCAATCATCTAATTAAGATTCCAGTTATGCTCATCTGTTTCAAAATTCCGTTTGGGTAAATTCTTTTAGTCAGACTGAGAATGGCAAAGCCTCAACCCCAATTTCCAGGGAGGGTTGAGAGCCTCAGGTGGAGTTGATCACCAATAGCCTATGGTTTAACCCATCATGCCTATAGAATGAGGTCTCCATAAAAACCCAAAAGGACTGGGATCAGAGAGCTTCTGGATAACACTTCCTGGAAGGTAGTGCGCCCCTCCCCACATGCCGGGCCCCACATTAATTTCTGAACTTTTTGCAATGTCCGCTAAAATACAACGGCAACTGTAAGTGCTTCCCTGCGTGCTGTGAGCTCTTCCAGCAAATGAATGCAACTAAATCTGGGAGTGGTGGCAACCTGATTTATAGCCAGTTGCTGAGAAGCACAGGTAAAACCACGTAGGGCTTCCCATTGTTATTAGTGTGGGAGGCCTGTGTGGCGGGACCCGGCCCTTTGGAATCTAATGCTATGTCCCGGTAGGTAGCGTCACCATTGAATTAGAAGACACACATATGTTGAGAATAATCTTTCTGGTCATTTGCTGCATGTCTTATTTACAATATGTAATCAAATTCTTTATCCTGACCTTATGGCACCTGGGTTGAGAACCATGATTTGAACCAAACATTGGTCTGTCACGTTCTGAGTTTGAAACTTTAGTTTGCCTTTAGCGTTTTGCTATTGCTTTTTCGTTTTCTTTTGTTTCGTTTCGTTTCTAAGTTCTGGGGTATATGTGCAGGATGTGCAGATTTCTTACCAAGGTAAACGTGTGCCATGGTGGTTTGCTGCACCTGTCAACCCATCACCTAGGCATTAAGCCCAGCATGCAGTAGCTGTTCTTCTTAACGCTCTGCCCCCCGAAAGGCCCCAGTGTGTGTTGTTCCCCTTCCTGTGTCCATGTGATCTCCTTTTTCAGCTCCCATTATAAGTGAGAATGTGGCGTTTGGTTTTCTTTCCCTGGATTAGTTTGCTGAGGATAATGACCACACATCACCACTGTTTTTGTTTTTTAGTATAAAGAGTAGTATTTTATTGAATAAGATTTGCTCCCAGAAAAATAAGCTTAAATCTACAATGAATGCCAGACTCTACAGCAGAAAGCAATTCTCTCACTTTTCCACACACAATGGTTCCTACTAAGTGAAAAAAAGCCATCAAATTTCATTCACAAATGTACTACTCTGTCTCAAAACATCTCACATAATCATGCACTCGACTAAAGCCATTAGATCAGTTCTTCAGTCAGGTTAAAGAAGTATCCCTCTAATAACTGACTTTTATAATGGTATCAATATCCACTCCCAGTCAGTCTGCCGTGGTTAATGGTGTACAGCATGACTGAATACAATGGAATTGATGACGCCCATATCCACGGACAAACCGTGACTTATGATGGTTTGATTTATGATTTTTCAACGTTATGATGGGTTTATTGGACTATTAGATGCGTTTCTGAGTTACACTGGGTTTATGAGTATGCGACCCTAGACTCCAGAAACAGCTGTATAAGGAAAAACAGGTGTACCTAATAAACATATGCTTAGTGACTTGGGATAAACCAATAGATGTTCACAACTGATGGAGAGCCGTGAAAGAGAGATAGCGGTAAATAGTTACAATAACACAATTTTCCTGCACCTGTCGTGGATTTCCCCAAAAAAATGCAGAATGTGGGATGCACCTAAGGCATATGAAAGAGAGAGGGCAGAAGGAGTAAGAGAGAAGTAGGAGGAAGGAAGGAAGGAAGGAAGGAAGGAAGGAAGGAAGGAAGGAAGGAAAGAAGGAAGGTAGGAAAGAAGGAAGGAAGGAAGGAAGGAAGGAAAGAAGGACGAAAGGAAGGAGAAAACACCCGGTGTTACTAAAACCCCCCCAAAAAATGGTTTCCCCCTGTGGGTAAGCCTACAATGTGGATGAATCTTGAAAATATTGTGCTACGTGTTATGTCAGTCATAACAGCTCACCTATTGTGCAATTCCGTTTATAGGAAATGTCTACAATATGGAAATCTATGCATATGGGATTGATGGCACTAGGTAGTTGCTACCTAGGGCTGAGGGTCAGGGAGAGGGTTTGAGACAGAATGAGGAGTGACTAATGTCTACAGGGTTTTTCTCTGGTCGGGGGTGATAAGACGTTCTACAATGGATTGCGAATTATAATTGAATGTGCACAACCACAGGTGTACTAAAAGCCACTCAATTCATGACTTTTAATGGGGGAATCTTAAGTGGCGCACTCTCATGGAGACCACGGCAGACATAGTGAGGGAGAAAAAGGTGAGTAAATATCTGAAACGGAGGCAGAAACAGAGAGAACGAAAAGCCCTGTGAAAGAAGGGAGAGCGAAAAGGGAAAATGGTCCTATTTAGAAATGACAGATGTGAAACTGGGGTTCACATCAACAGTGTCACTGCCAGGAAGGAGGGTCATGCTAGCCATGTCACCGGTAGTGTGGCCCGCAGGGACGCCGACCTGCTGGAGCGTCGTGCCAGCATGGGCTCTGGCAGCCACGTGGGCCAGCAGGAGGGACCCGCTGCACAGCTGTGGGGTGAGGATAGACTGGGTGGTGATATCGGCCATTACAGGGGCCTCTTCTGCTGGCAAGAGTGTGACAGTAGCAAGTAGATGGACAGGCCTGCGTGTGAGGACGGAATGCAGGAGTGGCTCTTGTGCGGCTGGGCGTGGGGCCCTCATGGGAACCGTGGAGAAATGGCCAGGTAACTGCGTCATGTGGGCTAGTAGATTGGCCATGGCTTCGAACTGAAGGACAATAACGGGGAGTAGCGGTCAGGCCCTGGGAGTGTCTGAGTGTAAGTGGAGATGGGTTTGGGGTCACTGAGGGATGCGTGAGAGCCATCCCTGTGTAGGTACAGGTCATAGGGAGATAGTCTCGTGAGGCCTGTGAGTGTCTATGGTTGCCCTGGGTGCCTGGGGCTGACTGTGGCAGAAATCTGGGGAAGGCTGGAGAGAAGCTGGGAGGCCCAGGAGAGTCCCTTAAGGCAGGTGGTGAAGAGGTGAAAGAAATGGGGGAGGGTGGCAGTAAGGTCCGTGAGTTTGTAGATGATTCCTGGGTGCGGGAAGCTGACTCCAGGTGCAATCTGGAGATGGTTGGAGAGTAGCTGAGAGAGACAGAAGAGTCCCTGAGGGCTGGGGGTGAGAACATGAGGGAGACTGGGGAGTAAGTCAGTGAAATTCGTGAGTTCGGTGGTGTATCGTGGGTGCCTGGAACTGACTCCAGCTGCAATCTGGAGAAGTTTTGAGAGTAGCTGAAAGAGACACAAGAGTCCCTGTGGGCTGAGGGCAAAGACCTGAGAGAGACCAGGGAGGACCTCAGTGAAGTCTGTGAGTCTGTAGGTGATTCCGGAGTGTGGGAGGCTGACTCCCGCTGAAATCTGGGCGTGGTGGGAGAGTAGCTGGGACAGACAGGAGAGTCCCAGGGGGCTGGGGGTGAAGACATGAGAGAGACTGGGGAGTAACTCAGCGAAACTGCTGAGTTTGGTGGTGATACCTGGGTGCCTGGAACGGACTCCCGCTGAAATCTGGGCATGGATGGAGAGTAGCTGGGACACACAGGAGAGTCCCTGAGGGCTGGGGGTGAAGACATGAGAGAGACCGGGGAGTACCTCAGTGAAACTGGTGAGTTTGGTGGTGACTCCCGGGTGCCTGGAACTGACCCCAGCTGAAATGTGGGCGTGGTTGGAGAGTAGCTGGGACAGACGGGAGAGTCCCTGAGGGATGGTGAAGACATGAGAGAGACTGGGGTGTAACGCAGTGAAATTGGTGAGTTTGATGGTGATTCCTGGGTGCCTGGAACTGACTCCCGCTGAAGTGTGGGCGTGGTTGGAGAGTAGCTGGGACACACAGGAGAGTCCCTGAGGGTTGGAGATAAAGGCGTGCTAGAGACTGAGGAGTAACTGAGTGAAATTGGTGAGTTTGGTGGTGAGTCCGGGGTGCCTGGAACTGACTCCAGCTGAAATGTGGGCGTGGTTGGAGAGTAGCTGGGACAGACGGGAGAGTCCCTGAGGGATGGTGAAGACATGAGAGAGACTGGGGAGTAACGCAGTGAAATTGGTGAGTTTGGTGGTGATTTCTGGGTGCCTGCAACGAACTCCCGCTGAAGTGTGGGTGTGTTTGGAGAGTAGCTGGGACAGACAGGCGAGTCCCTGAGGGTTGGAGATAAAGACGTGCTGGAGACTGGGGAGTAACTCAGTGAAAGTGGTGGGCTTGGTGGTGATCCCTGGGTTCCTGGAACTGACCCGCGCTGAAATGTGGGCGTGGTTGGAGAGTAGCTGGGACAGACTGGAGGGTCCGTAAGGGCTGGGGGTGAAGACGTGAGAGAGACTGGCGAGGATCCCACTGAGGTCTGTGAGTTTGTAGGTGTTTCTGGGGTGTGGGGTAGAGACTGCCGCTGAAATCTGGGCGTAGTTGGAGAGTAGCTGGGACAGACAGGCGAGTCATGGGTGGCTGGGGGTGAGCTGCTGGATGATGGCAGTAAGAACATATGGTATATTATTGATGAATGAGGTGACTGTGGAGAATCTCCAGAGGAGGACACGGGAGAACACAATGACATGAGTGACTGTCCTGCTTGGTTAGGAAAGGGAAACGTAAAGTTGTGGAGTTCTGTTGATGATGGATGTGAGAGTGGTGAAGCCCTGCGGGGTGATGTAGAGTACTTCCACATCCCTGGTGAGGAGCTGCCCCTTGGGTCTGAGTTTCTGGGAGGGGAGAGGGAGAAGCTGGGTGAGGCAGGCATGAATCTTGAGGAGTCAGGGCTGGGGGACCGCTCATATTCTCCCGAGACGTGTGAGTCTCTGGGGGACTCCTGGGTGCATGGGGCTGACTCCCGCAGGAACCTGGGGATGGCTGGAGAGTAACTGGGAGCCACAGGAGAGTCCCTGAGGCCTGGGGGTGAAGAGATGAAAGACACAGGGGTGGAGCACCGTGAGGCTCGTGAGTTTGTAGGTGATTCCTGGGTGTGGGGGGCTGACTCCAGCTGAAATCTGGGGTTGTTTGGAGAGTAGCTGGGAGACACAGGAGACCCCCCGAGAGCTGGGGGTGAGCTGCTGGGTGATGGCAGTAAGAACATGTGGTATATTATTGATGAACGTGGGGACTCTGAGGAATCCTCAGAGGAGGACACGGGAGAGCCCAATGGCTTCATTGATTGCCCATCACGGTGAGGACAGGGAAATGGGAGCTTGTGGGATTCTGGTGATGACAGAGGTGAGTGTGGTGAAGCCCTAGGGGATGGTGAATGGTAGCTCCGGATCCCTGGTGAGGAGCTTCCCCTTAAGCCTGAGTTTCTGATAGGGGAGAGGGAGAAGCTGGGTGAAGCTCGCATGGACCTTGGGGAGTCCGGGCTGGGGGACCGTTCATAAGAAGAGCCAGACAAGACCCTACTGTTCTTAGGTGCAGACATGATTAGGAAACCTGCAGCTCCCAGGGGCCCCTACTAATTTTCTAACTCGCAGAAAGAAGGAGTGTGTGTGCGTGTGTGTGCGTGCGTGTGTGTGTGTGTGTGTGTGTGCGGTGTGAGGTATGTGCCCCTTAAGAAAATGGAAATCAACCAACCAATGAGACAGACAGACAGACAGACAGACAGACAGACAGACAGACAGAGATTCACTTGCCCAAGTGTTCTGTCCTGTCCTCTGAATCCGCTTCCAAGTCGCAAGACGCTGTGAGCTCCAAGTCCACGCAGAGTCCGCCAAACGCTCCGGCCGCTGATCCGCTCCGCGAAGATCTGAGTACAGGCCAGCCAGGGTGGGTTTAAATAGCCTCGGGCGCAGCCTAGCAGCGGAAAGGGCGGAGCTTCACTCCTCCTTTCCATCAGTCACCCCCAACTTTCCCAGGCTACACCTCGTGGGAAACTGTTCTCCTGCTTTGATTTCATGCGCCACCTTTGGGACAATCTAAGAACTTACAAGTTTTCTTGGCCAGATATGTTAGGAATTGTATGCACTGAAACACTGAAAACCAACTAGTGGTTCTGTGGTTCCCACGTTGTGGTTTTGACACCAGCAGCATCCTTGCCACAATCAAAACCCGGAGATCCACAGATCTGCGTTGTAACAAGACCTCCCCCTGACCCTGATGCATGGCAGTTTAAGAAGTCTTTCCGTGTAAGCGAAAAGACTTTGAAGAAAAGGTGGAGATATGCGTTGTATAAACATTCTTCTGCTCTGGAACCACGTAGAGACTTGGGAGCCAGTTGGGTGGAGCATTCGTTGGATGAGGGTGCTCGGGTTAGGAATATCAAGGTGTGGCTCCAGATAATCCAATCATCTAATTAAGATTCCAGTTATGCTCATCTGTTTCAAAATTCCGTTTGGGTAAATTCTTTTATTCAGACTGAGAATGGCAAAGCCTCAACCCCAATTTCCAGGGAGGGTTGAGAGCCTCAGGTGGAGTTGATCACCAATAGCCTATGGTTTAACCCATCATGCCTATAGAATGAGGTCTCCATAAAAACCCAAAAGGACTGGGATCAGAGAGCTTCTGGATAACACTTCCTGGAAGGTAGTGCGCCCCTCCCCACATGCCGGGCCCCACATTAATTTCTGAACTTTTTGCAATGTCCGCTAAAATACAACGGCAACTGTAAGTGCTTCCCTGCGTGCTGTGAGCTCTTCCAGCAAATGAATGCAACTAAATCTGGGAGTGGTGGCAACCTGATTTATAGCCAGTTGCTGAGAAGCACAGGTAAAACCACGTAGGGCTTCCCATTGTTATTAGTGTGGGAGGCCTGTGTGGCGGGACCCGGCCCTTTGGAATCTAATGCTATGTCCCGGTAGGTAGCGTCACCATTGAATTAGAAGACACACATATGTTGAGAATAATCTTTCTGGTCATTTGCTGCATGTCTTATTTACAATATGTAATCAAATTCTTTATCCTGACCTTATGGCACCTGGGTTGAGAACCATGATTTGAACCAAACATTGGTCTGTCACGTTCTGAGTTTGAAACTTTAGTTTGCCTTTAGCGTTTTGCTATTGCTTTTTCGTTTTCTTTTGTTTCGTTTCGTTTCTAAGTTCTGGGGTATATGTGCAGGATGTGCAGATTTCTTACCAAGGTAAACGTGTGCCATGGTGGTTTGCTGCACCTGTCAACCCATCACCTAGGCATTAAGCCCAGCATGCAGTAGCTGTTCTTCTTAACGCTCTGCCCCCCGAAAGGCCCCAGTGTGTGTTGTTCCCCTTCCTGTGTCCATGTGATCTCCTTTTTCAGCTCCCATTATAAGTGAGAATGTGGCGTTTGGTTTTCTTTCCCTGGATTAGTTTGCTGAGGATAATGACCACACATCACCACTGTTTTTGTTTTTTAGTATAAAGAGTAGTATTTTATTGAATAAGATTTGCTCCCAGAAAAATAAGCTTAAATCTACAATGAATGCCAGACTCTACAGCAGAAAGCAATTCTCTCACTTTTCCACACACAATGGTTCCTACTAAGTGAAAAAAAGCCATCAAATTTCATTCACAAATGTACTACTCTGTCTCAAAACATCTCACATAATCATGCACTCGACTAAAGCCATTAGATCAGTTCTTCAGTCAGGTTAAAGAAGTATCCCTCTAATAACTGACTTTTATAATGGTATCAATATCCACTCCCAGTCAGTCTGCCGTGGTTAATGGTGTACAGCATGACTGAATACAATGGAATTGATGACGCCCATATCCACGGACAAACCGTGACTTATGATGGTTTGATTTATGATTTTTCAACGTTATGATGGGTTTATTGGACTATTAGATGCGTTTCTGAGTTACACTGGGTTTATGAGTATGCGACCCTAGACTCCAGAAACAGCTGTATAAGGAAAAACAGGTGTACCTAATAAACATATGCTTAGTGACTTGGGATAAACCAATAGATGTTCACAACTGATGGAGAGCCGTGAAAGAGAGATAGCGGTAAATAGTTACAATAACACAATTTTCCTGCACCTGTCGTGGATTTCCCCAAAAAAATGCAGAATGTGGGATGCACCTAAGGCATATGAAAGAGAGAGGGCAGAAGGAGTAAGAGAGAAGTAGGAGGAAGGAAGGAAGGAAGGAAGGAAGGAAGGAAGGAAGGAAGGTAGGAAAGAAGGAAGGAAGGAAGGAAGGAAGGAAAGAAGGACGAAAGGAAGGAGAAAACACCCGGTGTTACTAAAACCCCCCCAAAAAATGGTTTCCCCCTGTGGGTAAGCCTACAATGTGGATGAATCTTGAAAATATTGTGCTACGTGTTATGTCAGTCATAACAGCTCACCTATTGTGCAATTCCGTTTATAGGAAATGTCTACAATATGGAAATCTATGCATATGGGATTGATGGCACTAGGTAGTTGCTACCTAGGGCTGAGGGTCAGGGAGAGGGTTTGAGACAGAATGAGGAGTGACTAATGTCTACAGGGTTTTTCTCTGGTCGGGGGTGATAAGACGTTCTACAATGGATTGCGAATTATAATTGAATGTGCACAACCACAGGTGTACTAAAAGCCACTCAATTCATGACTTTTAATGGGGGAATCTTAAGTGGCGCACTCTCATGGAGACCACGGCAGACATAGTGAGGGAGAAAAAGGTGAGTAAATATCTGAAACGGAGGCAGAAACAGAGAGAACGAAAAGCCCTGTGAAAGGAAGGGAGAGCGAAAAGGGAAAATGGTCCTATTTAGAAATGACAGATGTGAAACTGGGGTTCACATCAACAGTGTCACTGCCAGGAAGGAGGGTCATGCTAGCCATGTCACCGGTAGTGTGTCCCGCAGGGACGCCGACCTGCTGGAGCGTCGTGCCAGCATGGGCTCTGGCAGCCACGTGGGCCAGCAGGAGGGACCCGCTGCACAGCTGTGGGGTGAGGATAGACTGGGTGGTGATATCGGCCATTACAGGGGCCTCTTCTGCTGGCAAGAGTGTGACAGTAGCAAGTAGATGGACAGGCCTGCGTGTGAGGACGGAATGCAGGAGGGGCTCTTGTGCGGCTGGGCGTGGGGCCCTCATGGGAACCGTGGAGAAATGGCCAGGTAACTGCGTCATGTGGGCTAGTAGATTGGCCAGGGCTTCGAACTGAAGGACAATAACGGGGAGTAGCGGTCAGGCCCTGGGAGTGTCTGAGTGTAAGTGGAGATGGGTTTGGGGTCACTGAGGGATGCGTGAGAGCCATCCCTGTGTAGGTACAGGTCATAGGGAGATAGTCTCGTGAGGCCTGTGAGTGTCTATGGTTGCCCTGGGTGCCTGGGGCTGACTGTGGCAGAAATCTGGGGAAGGCTGGAGAGAAGCTGGGAGGCCCAGGAGAGTCCCTTAAGGCAGGTGGTGAAGAGGTGAAAGAAATGGGGGAGGGTGGCAGTAAGGTCCGTGAGTTTGTAGATGATTCCTGGGTGCGGGAAGCTGACTCCAGGTGCAATCTGGAGATGGTTGGAGAGTAGCTGAGAGAGACAGAAGAGTCCCTGAGGGCTGGGGGTGAGAACATGAGGGAGACTGGGGAGTAAGTCAGTGAAATTCGTGAGTTCGGTGGTGTATCGTGGGTGCCTGGAACTGACTCCAGCTGGAATCTGGAGAAGTTTTGAGAGTAGCTGAAAGAGACACAAGAGTCCCTGTGGGCTGAGGGCAAAGACCTGAGAGAGACCAGGGAGGACCTCAGTGAAGTCTGTGAGTCTGTAGGTGATTCCGGAGTGTGGGAGGCTGACTCCCGCTGAAATCTGGGCGTGGTGGGAGAGTAGCTGGGACAGACAGGAGAGTCCCAGGGGGCTGGGGGTGAAGACATGAGAGAGACTGGGGAGTAACTCAGCGAAACTGCTGAGTTTGGTGGTGATACCTGGGTGCCTGGAACGGACTCCCGCTGAAATCTGGGCATGGATGGAGAGTAGCTGGGACACACAGGAGAGTCCCTGAGGGCTGGGGGTGAAGACATGAGAGAGACCGGGGAGTACCTCAGTGAAACTGGTGAGTTTGGTGGTGACTCCCGGGTGCCTGGAACTGACCCCAGCTGAAATGTGGGCGTGGTTGGAGAGTAGCTGGGACAGACGGGAGAGTCCCTGAGGGATGGTGAAGACATGAGAGAGACTGGGGTGTAACGCAGTGAAATTGGTGAGTTTGATGGTGATTCCTGGGTGCCTGGAACTGACTCCCGCTGAAGTGTGGGCGTGGTTGGAGAGTAGCTGGGACACACAGGAGAGTCCCTGAGGGTTGGAGATAAAGGCATGCTAGAGACTGAGGAGTAACTGAGTGAAATTGGTGAGTTTGGTGGTGAGTCCGGGGTGCCTGGAACTGACTCCAGCTGAAATGTGGGCGTGGTTGGAGAGTAGCTGGGACAGACGGGAGAGTCCCTGAGGGATGGTGAAGACATGAGAGAGACTGGGGAGTAACGCAGTGAAATTGGTGAGTTTGGTGGTGATTTCTGGGTGCCTGCAACGAACTCCCGCTGAAGTGTGGGTGTGTTTGGAGAGTAGCTGGGACAGACAGGCGAGTCCCTGAGGGTTGGAGATAAAGACGTGCTGGAGACTGGGGAGTAACTCAGTGAAAGTGGTGGGCTTGGTGGTGATCCCTGGGTTCCTGGAACTGACCCGCGCTGAAATGTGGGCGTGGTTGGAGAGTAGCTGGGACAGACTGGAGGGTCCGTAAGGGCTGGGGGTGAAGACGTGAGAGAGACTGGCGAGGATCCCACTGAGGTCTGTGAGTTTGTAGGTGTTTCTGGGGTGTGGGGTAGAGACTGCCGCTGAAATCTGGGCGTAGTTGGAGAGTAGCTGGGACAGACAGGCGAGTCATGGGTGGCTGGGGGTGAGCTGCTGGATGATGGCAGTAAGAACATATGGTATATTATTGATGAATGAGGTGACTGTGGAGAATCTCCAGAGGAGGACACGGGAGAACACAATGACATGAGTGACTGTCCTGCTTGGTTAGGAAAGGGAAACGTAAAGTTGTGGAGTTCTGTTGATGATGGGTGTGAGAGTGGTGAAGCCCTGCGGGGTGATGTAGAGTACTTCCACATCCCTGGTGAGGAGCTGCCCCTTGGGTCTGAGTTTCTGGGAGGGGAGAGGGAGAAGCTGGGTGAGGCAGGCATGAATCTTGAGGAGTCAGGGCTGGGGGACCGCTCATATTCTCCCGAGACGTGTGAGTCTCTGGGGGACTCCTGGGTGCATGGGGCTGACTCCCGCAGGAACCTGGGGATGGCTGGAGAGTAACTGGGAGCCACAGGAGAGTCCCTGAGGCCTGGGGGTGAAGAGATGAAAGACACAGGGGTGGAGCACCGTGAGGCTCGTGAGTTTGTAGGTGATTCCTGGGTGTGGGGGGCTGACTCCAGCTGAAATCTGGGGTTGTTTGGAGAGTAGCTGGGAGACACAGGAGACCCCCCGAGAGCTGGGGGTGAGCTGCTGGGTGATGGCAGTAAGAACATGTGGTATATTATTGATGAACGTGGGGACTCTGAGGAATCCTCAGAGGAGGACACGGGAGAGCCCAATGGCTTCATTGATTGCCCATCACGGTGAGGACAGGGAAATGGGAGCTTGTGGGATTCTGGTGATGACAGAGGTGAGTGTGGTGAAGCCCTAGGGGATGGTGAATGGTAGCTCCGGATCCCTGGTGAGGAGCTTCCCCTTAAGCCTGAGTTTCTGATAGGGGAGAGGGAGAAGCTGGGTGAAGCTCGCATGGACCTTGGGGAGTCCGGGCTGGGGGACCGTTCATAAGAAGAGCCAGACAAGACCCTACTGTTCTTAGGTGCAGACATGATTAGGAAACCTGCAGCTCCCAGGGGCCCCTACTAATTTTCTAACTCGCAGAAAGAAGGAGTGTGTGTGCGTGTGTGTGCGTGCGTGTGTGTGTGTGTGTGTGTGTGCGGTGTGAGGTATGTGCCCCTTAAGAAAATGGAAATCAACCAACCAATGAGACAGACAGACAGACAGACAGACAGACAGACAGAGATTCACTTGCCCAAGTGTTCTGTCCTGTCCTCTGAATCCGCTTCCAAGTCGCAAGACGCTGTGAGCTCCAAGTCCACGCAGAGTCCGCCAAACGCTCCGGCCGCTGATCCGCTCCGCGAAGATCTGAGTACAGGCCAGCCAGGGTGGGTTTAAATAGCCTCGGGCGCAGCCTAGCAGCGGAAAGGGCGGAGCTTCACTCCTCCTTTCCATCAGTCACCCCCAACTTTCCCAGGCTACACCTCGTGGGAAACTGTTCTCCTGCTTTGATTTCATGCGCCACCTTTGGGACAATCTAAGAACTTACAAGTTTTCTTGGCCAGATATGTTAGGAATTGTATGCACTGAAACACTGAAAACCAACTAGTGGTTCTGTGGTTCCCACGTTGTGGTTTTGACACCAGCAGCATCCTTGCCACAATCAAAACCCGGAGATCCACAGATCTGCGTTGTAACAAGACCTCCCCCTGACCCTGATGCATGGCAGTTTAAGAAGTCTTTCCGTGTAAGCGAAAAGACTTTGAAGAAAAGGTGGAGATATGCGTTGTATAAACATTCTTCTGCTCTGGAACCACGTAGAGACTTGGGAGCCAGTTGGGTGGAGCATTCGTTGGATGAGGGTGCTCGGGTTAGGAATATCAAGGTGTGGCTCCAGATAATCCAATCATCTAATTAAGATTCCAGTTATGCTCATCTGTTTCAAAATTCCGTTTGGGTAAATTCTTTTAGTCAGACTGAGAATGGCAAAGCCTCAACCCCAATTTCCAGGGAGGGTTGAGAGCCTCAGGTGGAGTTGATCACCAATAGCCTATGGTTTAACCCATCATGCCTATAGAATGAGGTCTCCATAAAAACCCAAAAGGACTGGGATCAGAGAGCTTCTGGATAACACTTCCTGGAAGGTAGTGCGCCCCTCCCCACATGCCGGGCCCCACATTAATTTCTGAACTTTTTGCAATGTCCGCTAAAATACAACGGCAACTGTAAGTGCTTCCCTGCGTGCTGTGAGCTCTTCCAGCAAATGAATGCAACTAAATCTGGGAGTGGTGGCAACCTGATTTATAGCCAGTTGCTGAGAAGCACAGGTAAAACCACGTAGGGCTTCCCATTGTTATTAGTGTGGGAGGCCTGTGTGGCGGGACCCGGCCCTTTGGAATCTAATGCTATGTCCCGGTAGGTAGCGTCACCATTGAATTAGAAGACACACATATGTTGAGAATAATCTTTCTGGTCATTTGCTGCATGTCTTATTTACAATATGTAATCAAATTCTTTATCCTGACCTTATGGCACCTGGGTTGAGAACCATGATTTGAACCAAACATTGGTCTGTCACGTTCTGAGTTTGAAACTTTAGTTTGCCTTTAGCGTTTTGCTATTGCTTTTTCGTTTTCTTTTGTTTCGTTTCGTTTCTAAGTTCTGGGGTATATGTGCAGGATGTGCAGATTTCTTACCAAGGTAAACGTGTGCCATGGTGGTTTGCTGCACCTGTCAACCCATCACCTAGGCATTAAGCCCAGCATGCAGTAGCTGTTCTTCTTAACGCTCTGCCCCCCGAAAGGCCCCAGTGTGTGTTGTTCCCCTTCCTGTGTCCATGTGATCTCCTTTTTCAGCTCCCATTATAAGTGAGAATGTGGCGTTTGGTTTTCTTTCCCTGGATTAGTTTGCTGAGGATAATGACCACACATCACCACTGTTTTTGTTTTTTAGTATAAAGAGTAGTATTTTATTGAATAAGATTTGCTCCCAGAAAAATAAGCTTAAATCTACAATGAATGCCAGACTCTACAGCAGAAAGCAATTCTCTCACTTTTCCACACACAATGGTTCCTACTAAGTGAAAAAAAGCCATCAAATTTCATTCACAAATGTACTACTCTGTCTCAAAACATCTCACATAATCATGCACTCGACTAAAGCCATTAGATCAGTTCTTCAGTCAGGTTAAAGAAGTATCCCTCTAATAACTGACTTTTATAATGGTATCAATATCCACTCCCAGTCAGTCTGCCGTGGTTAATGGTGTACAGCATGACTGAATACAATGGAATTGATGACGCCCATATCCACGGACAAACCGTGACTTATGATGGTTTGATTTATGATTTTTCAACGTTATGATGGGTTTATTGGACTATTAGATGCGTTTCTGAGTTACACTGGGTTTATGAGTATGCGACCCTAGACTCCAGAAACAGCTGTATAAGGAAAAACAGGTGTACCTAATAAACATATGCTTAGTGACTTGGGATAAACCAATAGATGTTCACAACTGATGGAGAGCCGTGAAAGAGAGATAGCGGTAAATAGTTACAATAACACAATTTTCCTGCACCTGTCGTGGATTTCCCCAAAAAAATGCAGAATGTGGGATGCACCTAAGGCATATGAAAGAGAGAGGGCAGAAGGAGTAAGAGAGAAGTAGGAGGAAGGAAGGAAGGAAGGAAGGAAGGAAGGAAGGAAGGAAGGTAGGAAAGAAGGAAGGAAGGAAGGAAGGAAGGAAAGAAGGACGAAAGGAAGGAGAAAACACCCGGTGTTACTAAAACCCCCCCAAAAAATGGTTTCCCCCTGTGGGTAAGCCTACAATGTGGATGAATCTTGAAAATATTGTGCTACGTGTTATGTCAGTCATAACAGCTCACCTATTGTGCAATTCCGTTTATAGGAAATGTCTACAATATGGAAATCTATGCATATGGGATTGATGGCACTAGGTAGTTGCTACCTAGGGCTGAGGGTCAGGGAGAGGGTTTGAGACAGAATGAGGAGTGACTAATGTCTACAGGGTTTTTCTCTGGTCGGGGGTGATAAGACGTTCTACAATGGATTGCGAATTATAATTGAATGTGCACAACCACAGGTGTACTAAAAGCCACTCAATTCATGACTTTTAATGGGGGAATCTTAAGTGGCGCACTCTCATGGAGACCACGGCAGACATAGTGAGGGAGAAAAAGGTGAGTAAATATCTGAAACGGAGGCAGAAACAGAGAGAACGAAAAGCCCTGTGAAAGGAAGGGAGAGCGAAAAGGGAAAATGGTCCTATTTAGAAATGACAGATGTGAAACTGGGGTTCACATCAACAGTGTCACTGCCAGGAAGGAGGGTCATGCTAGCCATGTCACCGGTAGTGTGTCCCGCAGGGACGCCGACCTGCTGGAGCGTCGTGCCAGCATGGGCTCTGGCAGCCACGTGGGCCAGCAGGAGGGACCCGCTGCACAGCTGTGGGGTGAGGATAGACTGGGTGGTGATATCGGCCATTACAGGGGCCTCTTCTGCTGGCAAGAGTGTGACAGTAGCAAGTAGATGGACAGGCCTGCGTGTGAGGACGGAATGCAGGAGGGGCTCTTGTGCGGCTGGGCGTGGGGCCCTCACGGGAACCGTGGAGAAATGGCCAGGTAACTGCGTCATGTGGGCTAGTAGATTGGCCAGGGCTTCGAACGGAAGGACAATAACGGGGAGTAGCGGTCAGGCCCTGGGAGTGTCTGAGTGTAAGTGGAGATGGGTTTGGGGTCACTGAGGGATGCGTGAGAGCCATCCCTGTGTAGGTACAGGTCATAGGGAGATAGTCTCGTGAGGCCTGTGAGTGTCTATGGTTGCCCTGGGTGCCTGGGGCTGACTGTGGCAGAAATCTGGGGAAGGCTGGAGAGAAGCTGGGAGGCCCAGGAGAGTCCCTTAAGGCAGGGGGTGAAGAGGTGAAAGAAATGGGGGAGGGTGGCAGTAAGGTCCGTGAGTTTGTAGATGATTCCTGGGTGCGGGAAGCTGACTCCAGGTGCAATCTGGAGATGGTTGGAGAGTAGCTGAGAGAGACAGAAGAGTCCCTGAGGGCTGGGGGTGAGAACATGAGGGAGACTGGGGAGTAAGTCAGTGAAATTCGTGAGTTCGGTGGTGTATCGTGGGTGCCTGGAACTGACTCCAGCTGGAATCTGGAGAAGTTTTGAGAGTAGCTGAAAGAGACACAAGAGTCCCTGTGGGCTGAGGGCAAAGACCTGAGAGAGACCAGGGAGGACCTCAGTGAAGTCTGTGAGTCTGTAGGTGATTCCGGAGTGTGGGAGGCTGACTCCCGCTGAAATCTGGGCGTGGTGGGAGAGTAGCTGGGACAGACAGGAGAGTCCCAGGGGGCTGGGGGTGAAGACATGAGAGAGACTGGGGAGTAACTCAGCGAAACTGCTGAGTTTGGTGGTGATACCTGGGTGCCTGGAACGGACTCCCGCTGAAATCTGGGCATGGATGGAGAGTAGCTGGGACACACAGGAGAGTCCCTGAGGGCTGGGGGTGAAGACATGAGAGAGACCGGGGAGTACCTCAGTGAAACTGGTGAGTTTGGTGGTGACTCCGGGGTGCCTGGAACTGACCCCAGCTGAAATGTGGGCGTGGTTGGAGAGTAGCTGGGACAGACGGGAGAGTCCCTGAGGGATGGTGAAGACATGAGAGAGACTGGGGAGTAACGCAGTGAAATTGGTGAGTTTGATGGTCATTCCTGGGTGCCTGGAACTGACTCCCGCTGAAGTGTGGGCGTGGTTGGAGAGTAGCTGGGACACACAGGAGAGTCCCTGAGGGTTGGAGATAAAGGCGTGCTAGAGACTGAGGAGTAACTGAGTGAAATTGGTGAGTTTGGTGGTGAGTCCGGGGTGCCTGGAACTGACTCCAGCTGAATTGTGGGCGTGGTTGGAGAGTAGCTGGGACAGACGGGAGAGTCCCTGAGGGATGGTGAAGACATGAGAGAGACTGGGGAGTAACGCAGTGAAATTGGTGAGTTTGGTGGTGATTTCTGGGTGCCTGCAACGAACTCCCGCTGAAGTGTGGGCGTGTTTGGAGAGTAGCTGGGACAGACAGGCGAGTCCCTGAGGGTTGGAGATAAAGACGTGCTGGAGACTGGGGAGTAACTCAGTGAAAGTGGTGGGCTTGGTGGTGATCCCTGGGTTCCTGGAACTGACCCGCGCTGAAATGTGGGCGTGGTTGGAGAGTAGCTGGGACAGACTGGAGGGTCCGTAAGGGCTGGGGGTGAAGACGTGAGAGAGACTGGCGAGGATCCCACTGAGGTCTGTGAGTTTGTAGGTGTTTCTGGGGTGTGGGGTAGAGACTGCCGCTGAAATCTGGGCGTAGTTGGAGAGTAGCTGGGACAGACAGGCGAGTCATGGGTGGCTGGGGGTGAGCTGCTGGATGATGGCAGTAAGAACATATGGTATATTATTGATGAATGAGGTGACTGTGGAGAATCTCCAGAGGAGGACACGGGAGAACACAATGACATGAGTGACTGTCCTGCTTGGTTAGGAAAGGGAAACATAAAGTTGTGGAGTTCTGTTGATGATGGATGTGAGAGTGGTGAAGCCCTGCGGGGTGATGTAGAGTACTTCCACATCCCTGGTGAGGAGCTGCCCCTTGGGTCTGAGTTTCTGGGAGGGGAGAGGGAGAAGCTGGGTGAGGCAGGCATGAATCTTGAGGAGTCAGGGCTGGGGGACCGCTCATATTCTCCCGAGACGTGTGAGTCTCTGGGGGACTCCTGGGTGCATGGGGCTGACTCCCGCAGGAACCTGGGGATGGCTGGAGAGTAACTGGGAGCCACAGGAGAGTCCCTGAGGCCTGGGGGTGAAGAGATGAAAGACACAGGGGTGGAGCGCCGTGAGGCTCGTGAGTTTGTAGGTGATTCCTGGGTGTGGGGGGCTGACTCCAGCTGAAATCTGGGGTTGCTTGGAGAGTAGCTGGGAGACACAGGAGACCCCCCGAGAGCTGGGGGTGAGCTGCTGGGTGATGGCAGTAAGAACATGTGGTATATTATTGATGAACGTGGGGACTCTGAGGAATCCTCAGAGGAGGACACGGGAGAGCCCAATGGCTTCATTGATTGCCCATCACGGTGAGGACAGGGAAATGGGAGCTTGTGGGATTCTTGTGATGACAGAGGTGAGTGTGGTGAAGCCCTAGGGGATGGTGAATGGTAGCTCCGGATCCCTGGTGAGGAGCTTCCCCTTAAGCCTGAGTTTCTGATAGGGGAGAGGGAGAAGCTGGGTGAAGCTCGCATGGACCTTGGGGAGTCCGGGCTGGGGGACCGTTCATAAGAAGAGCCAGACAAGACCCTACTGTTCTTAGGTGCAGACATGATTAGGAAACCTGCAGCTCCCAGGGGCCCCTACTAATTTTCTAACTCGCAGAAAGAAGGAGTGTGTGTGCGTGTGTGTGCGTGCGTGTGTGTGTGTGTGTGTGTGTGTGCGGTGTGAGGTAAGTGCCCCTTAAGAAAATGGAAATCAACCAACCAATGAGACAGACAGACAGACAGACAGACAGACAGACAGACAGAGATTCACTTGCCCAAGTGTTCTGTCCTGTCCTCTGAATCCGCTTCCAAGTCGCAAGACGCTGTGAGCTCCAAGTCCACGCAGAGTCCGCCAAACGCTCCGGCCGCTGATCCGCTCCGCGAAGATCTGAGTACAGGCCAGCCAGGGTGGGTTTAAATAGCCTCGGGCGCAGCCTAGCAGCGGAAAGGGCGGAGCTTCACTCCTCCTTTCCATCAGTCACCCCCAACTTTCCCAGGCTACACCTCGTGGGAAACTGTTCTCCTGCTTTGATTTCATGCGCCACCTTTGGGACAATCTAAGAACTTACAAGTTTTCTTGGCCAGATATGTTAGGAATTGTATGCACTGAAACACTGAAAACCAACTAGTGGTTCTGTGGTTCCCACGTTGTGGTTTTGACACCAGCAGCATCCTTGCCACAATCAAAACCCGCAGATCCACAGATCTGCGTTGTAACAAGACCTCCCCCTGACCCTGATGCATGGCAGTTTAAGAAGTCTTTCCGTGTAAGCGAAAAGACTTTGAAGAAAAGGTGGAGATATGCGTTGTATAAACATTCTTCTGCTCTGGAACCACGTAGAGACTTGGGAGCCAGTTGGGTGGAGCATTCGTTGGATGAGGGTGCTCGGGTTAGGAATATCAAGGTGTGGCTCCAGATAATCCAATCATCTAATTAAGATTCCAGTTATGCTCATCTGTTTCAAAATTCCGTTTGGGTAAATTCTTTTATTCAGACTGAGAATGGCAAAGCCTCAACCCCAATTTCCAGGGAGGGTTGAGAGCCTCAGGTGGAGTTGATCACCAATAGCCTATGGTTTAACCCATCATGCCTATAGAATGAGGTCTCCATAAAAACCCAAAAGGACTGGGATCAGAGAGTTTCTGGATAACACTTCCTGGAAGGTAGTGCGCCCCTCCCCACATGCCGGGCCCCACATTAATTTCTGAACTTTTTGCAATGTCCGCTAAAATACAACGGCAACTGTAAGTGCTTCCCTGCGTGCTGTGAGCTCTTCCAGCAAATGAATGCAACTAAATCTGGGAGTGGTGGCAACCTGATTTATAGCCAGTTGCTGAGAAGCACAGGTAAAACCACGTAGGGCTTCCCATTGTTATTAGTGTGGGAGGCCTGTGTGGCGGGACCCGGCCCTTTGGAATCTAATGCTATGTCCCGGTAGGTAGCGTCACCATTGAATTAGAAGACACACATATGTTGAGAATAATCTTTTTGGTCATTTGCTGCATGTCTTATTTACAATATGTAATCAAATTCTTTATCCTGACCTTATGGCACCTGGGTTGAGAACCATGATTTGAACCAAACATTGGTCTGTCATGTTCTGAGTTTGAAACTTTAGTTTGCCTTTAGCGTTTTGCTATTGCTTTTTCGTTTTCTTTTGTTTCGTTTCGTTTCTAAGTTCTGGGGTATATGTGCAGGATGTGCAGATTTCTTACCAAGGTAAACGTGTGCCATGGTGGTTTGCTGCACCTGTCAACCCATCACCTAGGCATTAAGCCCAGCATGCAGTAGCTGTTCTTCTTAACGCTCTGCCCCCCGAAAGGCCCCAGTGTGTGTTGTTCCCCTTCCTGTGTCCATGTGATCTCCTTTTTCAGCTCCCATTATAAGTGAGAATGTGGCGTTTGGTTTTCTTTCCCTGGATTAGTTTGCTGAGGATAATGACCACACATCACCACTGTTTTTGTTTTTTTAGTATAAAGAGTAGTATTTTATTGAATAAGATTTGCTCCCAGAAAAATAAGCTTAAATCTACAATGAATGCCAGACTCTACAGCAGAAAGCAATTTTCTCACTTTTCCACACACAATGGTTCCTACTAAGTGAAAAAAAGCCATAAAATTTCATTCACAAATGTACTACTCTGTCTCAAAACATCTCACATAATCATGCACTCAACTAAAGCCATTAGATCAGTTCTTCAGTCAGGTTAAAGAAGTATCCCTCTAATAACTGACTTTTATAATGGTATCAATATCCACTCCCAGTCAGTCTGCCGTGGTTAATGGTGTACAGCGTGACTGAATACAGTGGAATTCATGACGCCCATATCCACGGACAAACCGTGACTTATGATGGTTTGATTTATGATTTTTCAACGTTATGATGGGTTTATTGGACTATTAGATGCGTTTCTGAGTTACACTGGGCTTATGAGTATGCGACCCTAGACTCCAGAAACAGCTGTATAAGGAAAAACAGGTGTACCTAATAAACATATGCTTAGTGACTTGGGATAAACCAATAGATGTTCACAACTGATGGAGAGCCGTGAAAGAGAGATAGCGGTAAATAGTTACAATAACACAATTTTCCTGCACCTGTCGTGGATTTCCCCAAAGAAATGCAGAATGTGGGATGCACCTAAGGCATATGAAAGAGAGAGGGCAGAAGCAGTACGAGAGGAGTAGGAGGAAGGAAGGAAGGAAGGAAGGAAGGAAGGAAAGAAGGACGAAAGGAAGGAGAAAACACACGGTGTTACTAAAACCCCCCAAAAAAATGGTTTCCCCCTGTGGGTAAGCCTACAATGTGGATGAATCTTGAAAATATTGTGCTACGTGTTATGTCAGTCATAACAGCTCACCTATTGTGCAATTCCGTTTATAGGAAATGTCTACAATATGGAAATCGATGCATATGGGATTGATGGCACTAGGTAGTTGCTACCTAGGGCTGAGGGTCAGGGAGAGGGTTTGAGACAGAATGAGGAGTGACTAATGTCTCCAGGGTTTTTCTCTGGTCGGGGGTGATAAGACGTTCTACAATGGATTGCGAATTATAATTGAATGTGCACAACCACAGGTGTACTAAAAGCCACTCAATTCATGACTTTTAATGGGGGAATCTTAAGTGGCGCACTCTCATGGAGACCACGGCAGACATAGTGAGAGAGAAAAAGGTGAGTAAATATCTGAAACGGAGGCAGAAACAGAGAGAACGAAAAGCCCTGTGAAAGGAAGGGAGAGCGAAAAGGGAAAATGGTCCTATTTAGAAATGACAGATGTGAAACTGGGGTTCACATCAACAGTGTCACTGCCAGGAAGGAGGGTCATGCTAGCCATGTCACCGGTAGTGTGGCCCGCAGGGACGCCGACCTGCTGGAGCGTCGTGCCAGCATGGGCTCTGGCAGCCACGTGGGCCAGCAGGAGGGTCCCGCTGCACAGCTGTGGGGTGAGGATAGACTGGGTGGTGATATCGGCCATTACAGGGGCCTCTTCTGCTGGCAAGAGTGTGACAGTAGCAAGTAGATGGACAGGCCTGCGTGTGAGGACGGAATGCAGGAGGGGCTCTTGTGCGGCTGGGCGTGGGGCCCTCACGGGAACCGTGGAGAAATGGCCAGGTAACTGCGTCATGTGGGCTAGTAGATTGGCCAGGGCTTCGAACTGAAGGACAATAACGGGGAGTAGCGGTCAGGCCCTGGGAGTGTCTGAGTGTAAGTGGAGATGGGTTTGGGGTCACTGAGGGATGCGTGAGAGCCATCCCTGTGTAGGTACAGGTCATAGGGAGATAGTCTCGTGAGGCCTGTGAGTGTCTATGGTTGCCCTGGGTGCCTGGGGCTGACTGTGGCAGAAATCTGGGGAAGGCTGGAGAGAAGCTGGGAGGCCCAGGAGAGTCCCTTAAGGCAGGGGGTGAAGAGGTGAAAGAAATGGGGGAGGGTGGCAGTAAGGTCCGTGAGTTTGTAGATGATTCCTGGGTGCGGGAAGCTGACTCCAGGTGCAATCTGGAGATGGTTGGAGAGTAGCTGAGAGAGACAGAAGAGTCCCTGAGGGCTGGGGGTGAGAACATGAGGGAGACTGGGGAGTAAGTCAGTGAAATTCGTGAGTTCGGTGGTGTATCGTGGGTGCCTGGAACTGACTCCAGCTGGAATCTGGAGAAGTTTTGAGAGTAGCTGAAAGAGACACAAGAGTCCCTGTGGGCTGAGGGCAAAGACCTGAGAGAGACCAGGGAGGACCTCAGTGAAGTCTGTGAGTCTGTAGGTGATTCCGGAGTGTGGGAGGCTGACTCCCGCTGAAATCTGGGCGTGGTGGGAGAGTAGCTGGGACAGACAGGAGAGTCCCAGGGGGCTGGGGGTGAAGACATGAGAGAGACTGGGGAGTAACTCAGCGAAACTGCTGAGTTTGGTGGTGATACCTGGGTGCCTGGAACGGACTCCCGCTGAAATCTGGGCATGGATGGAGAGTAGCTGGGACACACAGGAGAGTCCCTGAGGGCTGGGGGTGAAGACATGAGAGAGACCGGGGAGTACCTCAGTGAAACTGGTGAGTTTGGTGGTGACTCCGGGGTGCCTGGAACTGACCCCAGCTGAAATGTGGGCGTGGTTGGAGAGTAGCTGGGACAGACGGGAGAGTCCCTGAGGGATGGTGAAGACATGAGAGAGACTGGGGAGTAACGCAGTGAAATTGGTGAGTTTGATGGTGATTCCTGGGTGCCTGGAACTGACTCCCGCTGAAGCGTGGGCGTGGTTGGAGAGTAGCTGGGACACACAGGAGAGTCCCTGAGGGTTGGAGATAAAGGCGTGCTAGAGACTGAGGAGTAACTGAGTGAAATTGGTGAGTTTGGTGGTGAGTCCGGGGTGCCTGGAACTGACTCCAGCTGAAATGTGGGCGTGGTTGGAGAGTAGCTGGGACAGACGGGAGAGTCCCTGAGGGATGGTGAAGACATGAGAGAGACTGGGGAGTAACGCAGTGAAATTGGTGAGTTTGGTGGTGATTTCTGGGTGCCTGCAACGAACTCCCGCTGAAGTGTGGGCGTGTTTGGAGAGTAGCTGGGACAGACAGGCGAGTCCCTGAGGGTTGGAGATAAAGACGTGCTGGAGACTGGGGAGTAACTCAGTGAAAGTGGTGGGCTTGGTGGTGATCCCTGGGTTCCTGGAACTGACCCGCGCTGAAATGTGGGCGTGGTTGGAGAGTAGCTGGGACAGACTGGAGGGTCCGTAAGGGCTGGGGGTGAAGACGTGAGAGAGACTGGCGAGGATCCCACTGAGGTCTGTGAGTGTGTAGGTGTTTCTGGGGTGTGGGGTAGAGACTGCCGCTGAAATCTGGGCGTAGTTGGAGAGTAGCTGGGACAGACAGGCCAGTCATGGGTGGCTGGGGGTGAGCTGCTGGATGATGGCAGTAAGAACATATGGTATATTATTGATGAATGAGGTGACTGTGGAGAATCTCCAGAGGAGGACACGGGAGAACACAATGACATGAGTGACTGTCCTGCTTGGTTAGGAAAGGGAAACTTAAAGTTGTGGAATTCTGTTGATGATGGATGTGAGAGTGGTGAAGCCCTGCGGGGTGATGTAGAGTACTTCCACATCCCTGGTGAGGAGCTGCCCCTTGGGTCTGAGTTTCTGGGAGGGGAGAGGGAGAAGCTGGGTGAGGCAGGCATGAATCTTGAGGAGTCAGGGCTGGGGGACCGCTCATATTCTCCCGAGACGTGTGAGTCTCTGGGGGACTCCTGGGTGCATGGGGCTGACTCCCGCAGGAACCTGGGGATGGCTGGAGAGTAACTGGGAGCCACAGGAGAGTCCCTGAGGCCTGGGGGTGAAGAGATGAAAGACACAGGGGTGGAGCACCGTGAGGCTCGTGAGTTTGTAGGTGATTCCTGGGTGTGGGGGGCTGACTCCAGCTGAAATCTGGGGTTGTTTGGAGAGTAGCTGGGAGACACAGGAGACCCCCCGAGAGCTGGGGGTGAGCTGCTGGGTGATGGCAGTAAGAACATGTGGTATATTATTGATGAACGTGGGGACTCTGAGGAATCCTCAGAGGAGGACACGGGAGAGCCCAATGGCTTCATTGATTGCCCATCACGGTGAGGACAGGGAAATGGGAGCTTGTGGGATTCTGGTGATGACAGAGGTGAGTGTGGTGAAGCCCTAGGGGATGGTGAATGGTAGCTCCGGATCCCTGGTGAGGAGCTTCCCCTTAAGCCTGAGTTTCTGATAGGGGAGAGGGAGAAGCTGGGTGAAGCTCGCATGGACCTTGGGGAGTCCGGGCTGGGGGACCGTTCATAAGAAGAGCCAGAGAAGACCCTACTGTTCTTAGGTGCAGACATGATTAGGAAACCTGCAGCTCCCAGGGGCCCCTACTAATTTTCTAACTCGCAGAAAGAAGGAGTGTGTGTGCGTGTGTGTGCGTGCGTGTGTGTGTGTGTGTGTGTGTGTGCGGTGTGAGGTAAGTGCCCCTTAAGAAAATGGAAATCAACCAACCAATGAGACAGACAGACAGACAGACAGACAGAGATTCACTTGCCCAAGTGTTCTGTCCTGTCCTCTGAATCCGCTTCCAAGTCGCAAGACGCTGTGAGCTCCAAGTCCACGCAGAGTCCGCCAAACGCTCCGGCCGCTGATCCGCTCCGCGAAGATCTGAGTACAGGCCAGCCAGGGTGGGTTTAAATAGCCTCGGGCGCAGCCTAGCAGCGGAAAGGGCGGAGCTTCACTCCTCCTTTCCATCAGTCACCCCCAACTTTCCCAGGCTACACCTCGTGGGAAACTGTTCTCCTGCTTTGATTTCATGCGCCACCTTTGGGACAATCTAAGAACTTACAAGTTTTCTTGGCCAGATATGTTAGGAATTGTATGCACTGAAACACTGAAAACCAACTAGTGGTTCTGTGGTTCCCACGTTGTGGTTTTGACACCAGCAGCATCCTTGCCACAATCAAAACCCGGAGATCCACAGATCTGCGTTGTAACAAGACCTCCCCCTGACCCTGATGCATGGCAGTTTAAGAAGTCTTTCCGTGTAAGCGAAAAGACTTTGAAGAAAAGGTGGAGATATGCGTTGTATAAACATTCTTCTGCTCTGGAACCACGTAGAGACTTGGGAGCCAGTTGGGTGGAGCATTCGTTGGATGAGGGTGCTCGGGTTAGGAATATCAAGGTGTGGCTCCAGATAATCCAATCATCTAATTAAGATTCCAGTTATGCTCATCTGTTTCAAAATTCCGTTTGGGTAAATTCTTTTATTCAGACTGAGAATGGCAAAGCCTCAACCCCAATTTCCAGGGAGGGTTGAGAGCCTCAGGTGGAGTTGATCACCAATAGCCTATGGTTTAACCCATCATGCCTATAGAATGAGGTCTCCATAAAAACCCAAAAGGACTGGGATCAGAGAGCTTCTGGATAACACTTCCTGGAAGGTAGTGCGCCCCTCCCCACATGCCGGGCCCCACATTAATTTCTGAACTTTTTGCAATGTCCGCTAAAATACAACGGCAACTGTAAGTGCTTCCCTGCGTGCTGTGAGCTCTTCCAGCAAATGAATGCAACTAAATCTGGGAGTGGTGGCAACCTGATTTATAGCCAGTTGCTGAGAAGCACAGGTAAAACCACGTTTTACAATGATTCCCATTGTTATTAGTGTGGGAGGCCTGTGTGGCGGGACCCGGCCCTTTGGAATCTAATGCTATGTCCCGGTAGGTAGCGTCACCATTGAATTAGAAGACACATATATGTTGAGAATAATCTTTCTGGTCATTTGCTGCATGTCTTATTTACAATATGTAATCAAATTCTTTATCCTGACCTTATGGCACCTGGGTTGAGAACCATGATTTGAACCAAACATTGGTCTGTCACGTTCTGAGTCTGAAACTTTAGTTTGCCTTTAGTGTTTTGCTATTGCTTTTTCGTTTTCTTTTGTTTCGTTTCGTTTCTAAGTTCTGGGGTATATGTGCAGGATGTGCAGATTTGTTACTAAGGTAAACGTGTGCCATGGTGGTTTGCTGCACCTGTCAACCCATCACCTAGGCATTAAGCCCAGCATGCAGTAGCTGTTCTTCTTAACGCTCTGCCCCCCGAAAGGCCCCAGTGTGTGTTGTTCCCCTTCCTGTGTCCATGTGATCTCTTTTTTCAGCTCCCATTATAAGTGAGAATGTGGCGTTTGGTTTTCTTTCCCTGGATTAGTTTGCTGAGGATAATGACCACACATCACCACTGTTTTTGTTTTTTTAGTATAAAGAGTAGTATTTTATTGAATAAGATTTGCTCCCAGAAAAATAAGCTTAAATCTACAATGAATGCCAGACTCTACAGCAGAAAGCAATTTTCTCACTTTTCCACACACAATGGTTCCTACGAAGTGAAAAAAAGCCATAAAATTTCATTCACAAATGTACTACTCTGTCTCAAAACATCTCACATAATCATGCACTCGACTAAAGCCATTAGATCAGTTCTTCAGTCAGGTTAAAGAAGTATCCCTCTAATAACTGACTTTTATAATGGTATCAATATCCACTCCCAGTCAGTCTGCCGTGGTTAATGGTGTACAGCATGACTAAATACAATGGAATTGATGACGCCCATATCCACGGACAAACCGTGACTTATGATGGTTTGATTTATGATTTTTCAACGTTATGATGGGTTTATTGGACTATTAGATGCGTTTCTGAGTTACACTGGGTTTATGAGCATGCGACCCTAGACTCCAGAAACAGCTGTATAAGGAAAAACAGGTGTACCTAATAAACATATGCTTAGTGACTTGGGATAAACCAATAGATGTTCACAACTGATGGAGAGCCGTGAAAGAGAGATAGCGGTAAATAGTTACAATCACACAATTTTCCTGCACCTGTCGTGGATTTCCCCAAAAAAATGCAGAATGTGGGATGCACCTAAGGCATATGAAAGAGAGAGGGCAGAAGGAGTAAGAGAGAAGTAGGAGGAAGGAAGCAAGGAAGGAAGGAAGGAAGGAAGGAAGGAAGGAAAGAAGGAAGGTAGGAAAGAAGGAAGGAAGGAAGGAAGGAAAGAAGGAAGGAAGGAAGGAAGGAAGGAAGGAAGGAAAGAAGGACGAAAGGAAGGAGAAAACACCCGGTGTTACTAAAACCCCCCATAAAAATGGTTTCCCCCTGTGGGTAAGCCTACAATGTGGATGAATCTTGAAAATATTGTGCTACGTGTTATGTCAGTCATAACAGCTCACCTATTGTGCAATTCCGTTTATAGGAAATGTCTACAATATGGAAATCTATGCATATGGGATTGATGGCACTAGGTAGTTGCTACCTAGGACTGAGGGTCAGGGAGAGGGTTTGAGACAGAATGAGGAGTGACTAATGTCTACAGGGTTTTTCTCTGGTCGGGGGTGATAAGACGTTCTACAATGGATTGCGAATTATAATTGAATGTGCACAACCACAGGTATACTAAAAGCCACTCAATTCATGACTTTTAATGGGGGAATCTTAAGTGGCGCACTCTCATGGAGACCACGGCAGACATAGTGAGAGAGAAAAAGGTGAGTAAATATCTGAAACGGAGGCAGAAACAGAGAGAACGAAAAGCCCTGTGAAAGGAAGGGAGAGCGAAAAGGGAAAATTGTCCTATTTAGAAATGACAGATGTGAAACTGGGGTTCACATCAACAGTGTCACTGCCAGGAAGGAGGGTCATGCTAGCCATGTCACAGGTAGTGTGGCCCGCAGGGACGCCGACCTGCTGGAGCGTCGTTCCATCATGGGCTCTGGCAGCCACGTGGGCCAGCAGGAGGGTCCCGCTGCACAGCTGTGGGGTGAGGATAGACTGGGTGGTGATATCGGCCATTACAGGGGCCTCTTCTGCTGGCAAGAGTGTGACAGTAGCAAGTAGATGGACAGGCCTGCGTGTGAGGATGGAATGCAGGAGGGGCTCTTGTGCGGCTGGGCGTGGGGCCCTCACGGGAACCGTGGAGAAATGGCCAGGTAACTGCGTCATGTGGGCTAGTAGATTGGCCAGGGCTTCGAACTGAAGGACAATAACGGGGAGTAGCGGTCAGGCCCTGGGAGTGTCTGAGTGTAAGTGGAGATGGGTTTGGGGTCACTGAGGGATGCGTGAGAGCCATCCCTGTGTAGGTACAGGTCATAGGGAGATAGTCTCGTGAGGCCTGTGAGTGTCTATGGTTGCCCTGGGTGCCTGGGGCTGACTGTGGCAGAAATCTGGGGAAGGCTGGAGAGAAGCTGGGAGGCCCAGGAGAGTCCCTTAAGGCAGGGGGTGAAGAGGTGAAAGAAATGGGGGAGGGTGGCAGTAAGGTCCGTGAGTTTGTAGATGATTCCTGGGTGCGGGAAGCTGACTCCAGGTGCAATCTGGAGATGGTTGGAGAGTAGCTGAGAGAGACAGAAGAGTCCCTGAGGGCTGGGGGTGAGAACATGAGGGAGACTGGGGAGTAAGTCAGTGAAATTCGTGAGTTCGGTGGTGTATCGTGGGTGCCTGGAACTGACTCCAGCTGGAATCTGGAGAAGTTTTGAGAGTAGCTGAAAGAGACACAAGAGTCCCTGTGGGCTGAGGGCAAAGACCTGAGAGAGACCAGGGAGGACCTCAGTGAAGTCTGTGAGTCTGTAGGTGATTCCGGAGTGTGGGAGGCTGACTCCCGCTGAAATCTGGGCGTGGTGGGAGAGTAGCTGGGACAGACAGGAGAGTCCCAGGGGGCTGGGGGTGAAGACATGAGAGAGACTGGGGAGTAACTCAGCGAAACTGCTGAGTTTGGTGGTGATACCTGGGTGCCTGGAACGGACTCCCGCTGAAATCTGGGCATGGATGGAGAGTAGCTGGGACACACAGGAGAGTCCCTGAGGGCTGGGGGTGAAGACATGAGAGAGACCGGGGAGTACCTCAGTGAAACTGGTGAGTTTGGTGGTGACTCCGGGGTGCCTGGAACTGACCCCAGCTGAAATGTGGGCGTGGTTGGAGAGTAGCTGGGACAGACGGGAGAGTCCCTGAGGGATGGTGAAGACATGAGAGAGACTGGGGAGTAACGCAGTGAAATTGGTGAGTTTGATGGTGATTCCTGGGTGCCTGGAACTGACTCCCGCTGAAGCGTGGGCGTGGTTGGAGAGTAGCTGGGACACACAGGAGAGTCCCTGAGGGTTGGAGATAAAGACGTGCTAGAGACTGAGGAGTAACTGAGTGAAATTGGTGAGTTTGGTGGTGAGTCCGGGGTGCCTGGAACTGACTCCAGCTGAAATGTGGGCGTGGTTGGAGAGTAGCTGGGACAGACGGGAGAGTCCCTGAGGGATGGTGAAGACATGAGAGAGACTGGGGAGTAACGCAGTGAAATTGGTGAGTTTGGTGGTGATTTCTGGGTGCCTGCAACGAACTCCCGCTGAAGTGTGGGCGTGTTTGGAGAGTAGCTGGGACAGACAGGCGAGTCCCTGAGAGTTGGAGATAAAGACGTGCTGGAGACTGGGGAGTAACTCAGTGAAAGTGGTGGGCTTGGTGGTGATCCCTGGGTTCCTGGAACTGACCCGCGCTGAAATGTGGGCGTGGTTGGAGAGTAGCTGGGACAGACTGGAGGGTCCGTAAGGGCTGGGGGTGAAGACGTGAGAGAGACTGGCGAGGATCCCACTGAGGTCTGTGAGTCTGTAGGTGTTTCTGGGGTGTGGGGTAGAGACTGCCGCTGAAATCTGGGCGTAGATGGAGAGTAGCTGGGAGAGACAGGCGAGTCATGGGTGGCTGGGGGTGAGCTGCTGGATGATGGCAGTAAGAACATATGGTATATTACTGATGAATGAGGTGACTGTGGAGAATCTCCAGAGGAGGACACGGGAGAACACAATGACATGAGTGACTGTCCTGCTTGGTTAGGAAAGGGAAACGTAAAGTTGTGGAGTTCTGTTGATGATGGATGTGAGAGTGGTGAAGCCCTGCGGGGTGATGTAGAGTACTTCCACATCCCTGGTGAGGAGCTGCCCCTTGGGTCTGAGTTTCTGGGAGGGGAGAGGGAGAAGCTGGGTGAGGCAGGCATGAATCTTGAGGAGTCAGGGCTGGGGGACCGCTCATATTCTCCCGAGACGTGTGAGTCTCTGGGGGACTCCTGGGTGCATGGGGCTGACTCCCGCAGGAACCTGGGGATGGCTGGAGAGTAACTGGGAGCCACAGGAGAGTCCCTGAGGCCTGGGGGTGAAGAGATGAAAGACACAGGGGTGGAGCACCGTGAGGCTCGTGAGTTTGTAGGTGATTCCTGGGTGTGGGGGGCTGACTCCAGCTGAAATCTGGGGTTGTTTGGAGAGTAGGTGTGAGACACAGGAGACCCCCCGAGAGCTGGGGGTGAGCTGCTGGGTGATGGCAGTAAGAACATGTGGTATATTATTGATGAACGTGGGGACTCTGAGGAATCCTCAGAGGAGGACACGGGAGAGCCCAATGGCTTCATTGATTGCCCATCACGGTGAGGACAGGGAAATGGGAGCTTGTGGGATTCTGGTGATGACAGAGGTGAGTGTGGTGAAGCCCTAGGGGATGGTGAATGGTAGCTCCGGATCCCTGGTGAGGAGCTTCCCCTTAAGCCTGAGTTTCTGATAGGGGAGAGGGAGAAGCTGGGTGAAGCTCGCATGGACCTTGGGGAGTCCGGGCTGGGGGACCGTTCATAAGAAGAGCCAGACAAGGCCCTACTGTTCTTAGGTGCAGACATGATTAGGAAACCTGCAGCTCCCAGGGGCCCCTACTAATTTTCTAACTCGCAGAAAGAAGGAGTGTGTGTGCGTGTGTGTGCGTGTGTGTGTGTGTGTGTGTGTGTGTGTGTGTGTGTGCGGTGTGAGGTATGTGCCCCTTAAGAAAATGGAAATCAACCAACCAATGAGACAGACAGACAGACAGACAGACAGAGATTCACTTGCCCAAGTGTTCTGTCCTGTCCTCTGAATCCGCTTCCAAGTCGCAAGACGCTGTGAGCTCCAAGTCCACGCAGAGTCCGCCAAACGCTCCGGCCGCTGATCCGCTCCGCGAAGATCTGAGTACAGGCCAGCCAGGGTGGGTTTAAATAGCCTCGGGCGCAGCCTAGCAGCGGAAAGGGCGGAGCTTCACTCCTCCTTTCCATCAGTCACCCCCAACTTTCCCAGGCTACACCTCGTGGGAAACTGTTCTCCTGCTTTGATTTCATGCGCCACCTTTGGGACAATCTAAGAACTTACAAGTTTTCTTGGCCAGATATGTTAGGAATTGTATGCACTGAAACACTGAAAACCAACTAGTGGTTCTGTGGTTCCCACGTTGTGGTTTTGACACCAGCAGCATCCTTGCCACAATCAAAACCCGGAGATCCACAGATCTGCGTTGTAACAAGACCTCCCCCTGACCCTGATGCATGGCAGTTTAAGAAGTCTTTCCGTGTAAGCGAAAAGACTTTGAAGAAAAGGTGGAGATATGCGTTGTATAAACATTCTTCTGCTCTGGAACCACGTAGAGACTTGGGAGCCAGTTGGGTGGAGCATTCGTTGGATGAGGGTGCTCGGGTTAGGAATATCAAGGTGTGGCTCCAGATAATCCAATCATCTAATTAAGATTCCAGTTATGCTCATCTGTTTCAAAATTCCGTTTGGGTAAATTCTTTTATTCAGACTGAGAATGGCAAAGCCTCAACCCCAATTTCCAGGGAGGGTTGAGAGCCTCAGGTGGAGTTGATCACCAATAGCCTATGGTTTAACCCATCATGCCTATAGAATGAGGTCTCCATAAAAACCCAAAAGGACTGGGATCAGAGAGCTTCTGGATAACACTTCCTGGAAGGTAGTGCGCCCCTCCCCACATGCCGGGCCCCACATTAATTTCTGAACTTTTTGCAATGTCCGCTAAAATACAACGGCAACTGTAAGTGCTTCCCTGCGTGCTGTGAGCTCTTCCAGCAAATGAATGCAACTAAATCTGGGAGTGGTGGCAACCTGATTTATAGCCAGTTGCTGAGAAGCACAGGTAAAACCACGTTTTACAATGATTCCCATTGTTATTAGTGTGGGAGGCCTGTGTGGCGGGACCCGGCCCTTTGGAATCTAATGCTATGTCCCGGTAGGTAGCGTCACCATTGAATTAGAAGACACATATATGTTGAGAATAATCTTTCTGGTCATTTGCTGCATGTCTTATTTACAATATGTAATCAAATTCTTTATCCTGACCTTATGGCACCTGGGTTGAGAACCATGATTTGAACCAAACATTGGTCTGTCACGTTCTGAGTCTGAAACTTTAGTTTGCCTTTAGTGTTTTGCTATTGCTTTTTCGTTTTCTTTTGTTTCGTTTCGTTTCTAAGTTCTGGGGTATATGTGCAGGATGTGCAGATTTGTTACTAAGGTAAACGTGTGCCATGGTGGTTTGCTGCACCTGTCAACCCATCACCTAGGCATTAAGCCCAGCATGCAGTAGCTGTTCTTCTTAACGCTCTGCCCCCCGAAAGGCCCCAGTGTGTGTTGTTCCCCTTCCTGTGTCCATGTGATCTCTTTTTTCAGCTCCCATTATAAGTGAGAATGTGGCGTTTGGTTTTCTTTCCCTGGATTAGTTTGCTGAGGATAATGACCACACATCACCACTGTTTTTGTTTTTTTAGTATAAAGAGTAGTATTTTATTGAATAAGATTTGCTCCCAGAAAAATAAGCTTAAATCTACAATGAATGCCAGACTCTACAGCAGAAAGCAATTTTCTCACTTTTCCACACACAATGGTTCCTACGAAGTGAAAAAAAGCCATAAAATTTCATTCACAAATGTACTACTCTGTCTCAAAACATCTCACATAATCATGCACTCGACTAAAGCCATTAGATCAGTTCTTCAGTCAGGTTAAAGAAGTATCCCTCTAATAACTGACTTTTATAATGGTATCAATATCCACTCCCAGTCAGTCTGCCGTGGTTAATGGTGTACAGCATGACTAAATACAATGGAATTGATGACGCCCATATCCACGGACAAACCGTGACTTATGATGGTTTGATTTATGATTTTTCAACGTTATGATGGGTTTATTGGACTATTAGATGCGTTTCTGAGTTACACTGGGTTTATGAGCATGCGACCCTAGACTCCAGAAACAGCTGTATAAGGAAAAACAGGTGTACCTAATAAACATATGCTTAGTGACTTGGGATAAACCAATAGATGTTCACAACTGATGGAGAGCCGTGAAAGAGAGATAGCGGTAAATAGTTACAATCACACAATTTTCCTGCACCTGTCGTGGATTTCCCCAAAAAAATGCAGAATGTGGGATGCACCTAAGGCATATGAAAGAGAGAGGGCAGAAGGAGTAAGAGAGAAGTAGGAGGAAGGAAGCAAGGAAGGAAGGAAGGAAGGAAGGAAGGAAGGAAAGAAGGAAGGTAGGAAAGAAGGAAGGAAGGAAGGAAGGAAAGAAGGAAGGAAGGAAGGAAGGAAGGAAGGAAGGAAAGAAGGACGAAAGGAAGGAGAAAACACCCGGTGTTACTAAAACCCCCCATAAAAATGGTTTCCCCCTGTGGGTAAGCCTACAATGTGGATGAATCTTGAAAATATTGTGCTACGTGTTATGTCAGTCATAACAGCTCACCTATTGTGCAATTCCGTTTATAGGAAATGTCTACAATATGGAAATCTATGCATATGGGATTGATGGCACTAGGTAGTTGCTACCTAGGACTGAGGGTCAGGGAGAGGGTTTGAGACAGAATGAGGAGTGACTAATGTCTACAGGGTTTTTCTCTGGTCGGGGGTGATAAGACGTTCTACAATGGATTGCGAATTATAATTGAATGTGCACAACCACAGGTATACTAAAAGCCACTCAATTCATGACTTTTAATGGGGGAATCTTAAGTGGCGCACTCTCATGGAGACCACGGCAGACATAGTGAGAGAGAAAAAGGTGAGTAAATATCTGAAACGGAGGCAGAAACAGAGAGAACGAAAAGCCCTGTGAAAGGAAGGGAGAGCGAAAAGGGAAAATGGTCCTATTTAGAAATGACAGATGTGAAACTGGGGTTCACATCAACAGTGTCACTGCCAGGAAGGAGGGTCATGCTAGCCATGTCACAGGTAGTGTGGCCCGCAGGGACGCCGACCTGCTGGAGCGTCGTTCCATCATGGGCTCTGGCAGCCACGTGGGCCAGCAGGAGGGTCCCGCTGCACAGCTGTGGGGTGAGGATAGACTGGGTGGTGATATCGGCCATTACAGGGGCCTCTTCTGCTGGCAAGAGTGTGACAGTAGCAAGTAGATGGACAGGCCTGCGTGTGAGGACGGAATGCAGGAGGGGCTCTTGTGCGGCTGGGCGTGGGGCCCTCACGGGAACCGTGGAGAAATGGCCAGGTAACTGCGTCATGTGGGCTAGTAGATTGGCCAGGGCTTCGAACTGAAGGACAATAACGGGGAGTAGCGGTCAGGCCCTGGGAGTGTCTGAGTGTAAGTGGAGATGGGTTTGGGGTCACTGAGGGATGCGTGAGAGCCATCCCTGTGTAGGTACAGGTCATAGGGAGATAGTCTCGTGAGGCCTGTGAGTGTCTATGGTTGCCCTGGGTGCCTGGGGCTGACTGTGGCAGAAATCTGGGGAAGGCTGGAGAGAAGCTGGGAGGCCCAGGAGAGTCCCTTAAGGCAGGGGGTGAAGAGGTGAAAGAAATGGGGGAGGGTGGCAGTAAGGTCCGTGAGTTTGTAGATGATTCCTGGGTGCGGGAAGCTGACTCCAGGTGCAATCTGGAGATGGTTGGAGAGTAGCTGAGAGAGACAGAAGAGTCCCTGAGGGCTGGGGGTGAGAACATGAGGGAGACTGGGGAGTAAGTCAGTGAAATTCGTGAGTTCGGTGGTGTATCGTGGGTGCCTGGAACTGACTCCAGCTGGAATCTGGAGAAGTTTTGAGAGTAGCTGAAAGAGACACAAGAGTCCCTGTGGGCTGAGGGCAAAGACCTGAGAGAGACCAGGGAGGACCTCAGTGAAGTCTGTGAGTCTGTAGGTGATTCCGGAGTGTGGGAGGCTGACTCCCGCTGAAATCTGGGCGTGGTGGGAGAGTAGCTGGGACAGACAGGAGAGTCCCAGGGGGCTGGGGGTGAAGACATGAGAGAGACTGGGGAGTAACTCAGCGAAACTGCTGAGTTTGGTGGTGATACCTGGGTGCCTGGAACGGACTCCCGCTGAAATCTGGGCATGGATGGAGAGTAGCTGGGACACACAGGAGAGTCCCTGAGGGCTGGGGGTGAAGACATGAGAGAGACCGGGGAGTACCTCAGTGAAACTGGTGAGTTTGGTGGTGACTCCGGGGTGCCTGGAACTGACCCCAGCTGAAATGTGGGCGTGGTTGGAGAGTAGCTGGGACAGACGGGAGAGTCCCTGAGGGATGGTGAAGACATGAGAGAGACTGGGGAGTAACGCAGTGAAATTGGTGAGTTTGATGGTGATTCCTGGGTGCCTGGAACTGACTCCCGCTGAAGCGTGGGCGTGGTTGGAGAGTAGCTGGGACACACAGGAGAGTCCCTGAGGGTTGGAGATAAAGACGTGCTAGAGACTGAGGAGTAACTGAGTGAAATTGGTGAGTTTGGTGGTGAGTCCGGGGTGCCTGGAACTGACTCCAGCTGAAATGTGGGCGTGGTTGGAGAGTAGCTGGGACAGACGGGAGAGTCCCTGAGGGATGGTGAAGACATGAGAGAGACTGGGGAGTAACGCAGTGAAATTGGTGAGTTTGGTGGTGATTTCTGGGTGCCTGCAACGAACTCCCGCTGAAGTGTGGGCGTGTTTGGAGAGTAGCTGGGACAGACAGGCGAGTCCCTGAGAGTTGGAGATAAAGACGTGCTGGAGACTGGGGAGTAACTCAGTGAAAGTGGTGGGCTTGGTGGTGATCCCTGGGTTCCTGGAACTGACCCGCGCTGAAATGTGGGCGTGGTTGGAGAGTAGCTGGGACAGACTGGAGGGTCCGTAAGGGCTGGGGGTGAAGACGTGAGAGAGACTGGCGAGGATCCCACTGAGGTCTGTGAGTCTGTGGGTGTTTCTGGGGTGTGGGGTAGAGACTGCCGCTGAAATCTGGGCGTAGATGGAGAGTAGCTGGGAGAGACAGGCGAGTCATGGGTGGCTGGGGGTGAGCTGCTGGATGATGGCAGTAAGAACATATGGTATATTACTGATGAATGAGGTGACTGTGGAGAATCTCCAGAGGAGGACACGGGAGAACACAATGACATGAGTGACTGTCCTGCTTGGTTAGGAAAGGGAAACGTAAAGTTGTGGAGTTCTGTTGATGATGGATGTGAGAGTGGTGAAGCCCTGCGGGGTGATGTAGAGTACTTCCACATCCCTGGTGAGGAGCTGCCCCTTGGGTCTGAGTTTCTGGGAGGGGAGAGGGAGAAGCTGGGTGAGGCAGGCATGAATCTTGAGGAGTCAGGGCTGGGGGACCGCTCATATTCTCCCGAGACGTGTGAGTCTCTGGGGGACTCCTGGGTGCATGGGGCTGACTCCCGCAGGAACCTGGGGATGGCTGGAGAGTAACTGGGAGCCACAGGAGAGTCCCTGAGGCCTGGGGGTGAAGAGATGAAAGACACAGGGGTGGAGCACCGTGAGGCTCGTGAGTTTGTAGGTGATTCCTGGGTGTGGGGGGCTGACTCCAGCTGAAATCTGGGGTTGTTTGGAGAGTAGGTGTGAGACACAGGAGACCCCCCGAGAGCTGGGGGTGAGCTGCTGGGTGATGGCAGTAAGAACATGTGGTATATTATTGATGAACGTGGGGACTCTGAGGAATCCTCAGAGGAGGACACGGGAGAGCCCAATGGCTTCATTGATTGCCCATCACGGTGAGGACAGGGAAATGGGAGCTTGTGGGATTCTGGTGATGACAGAGGTGAGTGTGGTGAAGCCCTAGGGGATGGTGAATGGTAGCTCCGGATCCCTGGTGAGGAGCTTCCCCTTAAGCCTGAGTTTCTGATAGGGGAGAGGGAGAAGCTGGGTGAAGCTCGCATGGACCTTGGGGAGTCCGGGCTGGGGGACCGTTCATAAGAAGAGCCAGACAAGGCCCTACTGTTCTTAGGTGCAGACATGATTAGGAAACCTGCAGCTCCCAGGGGCCCCTACTAATTTTCTAACTCGCAGAAAGAAGGAGTGTGTGTGCGTGTGTGTGCGTGTGTGTGTGTGTGTGTGTGTGTGTGTGTGTGTGCGGTGTGAGGTATGTGCCCCTTAAGAAAATGGAAATCAACCAACCAATGAGACAGACAGACAGACAGACAGACAGAGATTCACTTGCCCAAGTGTTCTGTCCTGTCCTCTGAATCCGCTTCCAAGTCGCAAGACGCTGTGAGCTCCAAGTCCACGCAGAGTCCGCCAAACGCTCCGGCCGCTGATCCGCTCCGCGAAGATCTGAGTACAGGCCAGCCAGGGTGGGTTTAAATAGCCTCGGGCGCAGCCTAGCAGCGGAAAGGGCGGAGCTTCACTCCTCCTTTCCATCAGTCACCCCCAACTTTCCCAGGCTACACCTCGTGGGAAACTGTTCTCCTGCTTTGATTTCATGCGCCACCTTTGGGACAATCTAAGAACTTACAAGTTTTCTTGGCCAGATATGTTAGGAATTGTATGCACTGAAACACTGAAAACCAACTAGTGGTTCTGTGGTTCCCACGTTGTGGTTTTGACACCAGCAGCATCCTTGCCACAATCAAAACCCGGAGATCCACAGATCTGCGTTGTAACAAGACCTCCCCCTGACCCTGATGCATGGCAGTTTAAGAAGTCTTTCCGTGTAAGCGAAAAGACTTTGAAGAAAAGGTGGAGATATGCGTTGTATAAACATTCTTCTGCTCTGGAACCACGTAGAGACTTGGGAGCCAGTTGGGTGGAGCATTCGTTGGATGAGGGTGCTCGGGTTAGGAATATCAAGGTGTGGCTCCAGATAATCCAATCATCTAATTAAGATTCCAGTTATGCTCATCTGTTTCAAAATTCCGTTTGGGTAAATTCTTTTATTCAGACTGAGAATGGCAAAGCCTCAACCCCAATTTCCAGGGAGGGTTGAGAGCCTCAGGTGGAGTTGATCACCAATAGCCTATGGTTTAACCCATCATGCCTATAGAATGAGGTCTCCATAAAAACCCAAAAGGACTGGGATCAGAGAGCTTCTGGATAACACTTCCTGGAAGGTAGTGCGCCCCTCCCCACATGCCGGGCCCCACATTAATTTCTGAACTTTTTGCAATGTCCGCTAAAATACAACGGCAACTGTAAGTGCTTCCCTGCGTGCTGTGAGCTCTTCCAGCAAATGAATGCAACTAAATCTGGGAGTGGTGGCAACCTGATTTATAGCCAGTTGCTGAGAAGCACAGGTAAAACCACGTAGGGCTTCCCATTGTTATTAGTGTGGGAGGCCTGTGTGGCGGGACCCGGCCCTTTGGAATCTAATGCTATGTCCCGGTAGGTAGCGTCACCATTGAATTAGAAGACACACATATGTTGAGAATAATCTTTCTGGTCATTTGCTGCATGTCTTATTTACAATATGTAATCAAATTCTTTATCCTGACCTTATGGCACCTGGGTTGAGAACCATGATTTGAACCAAACATTGGTCTGTCACGTTCTGAGTTTGAAACTTTAGTTTGCCTTTAGCGTTTTGCTATTGCTTTTTCGTTTTCTTTTGTTTCGTTTCGTTTCTAAGTTCTGGGGTATATGTGCAGGATGTGCAGATTTCTTACTAAGGTAAACGTGTGCCATGGTGGTTTGCTGCACCTGTCAACCCATCACCTAGGCATTAAGCCCAGCATGCAGTAGCTGTTCTTCTTAACGCTCTGCCCCCCGAAAGGCCCCAGTGTGTGTTGTTCCCCTTCCTGTGTCCATGTGATCTCCTTTTTCAGCTCCCATTATAAGTGAGAATGTGGCGTTTGGTTTTCTTTCCCTGAATTAGTTTGCTGAGGATAATGACCACACATCACCACTGTTTTTGTTTTTTTAGTATAAAGAGAAGTATTTTATTGAATAAGATTTGTTCCCAGAAAAATAAGCTTAAATCTACAATGAATGCCAGACTCTACAGCAGAAAGCAATTTTCTCACTTTTCCACACACAATGGTTCCTACTAAGTGAAAAAAAGCCATAAAATTTCATTCACAAATGTACTACTCTGTCTCAAAACATCTCACATAATCACGCACTCGACTAAAGCCATTAGATCAGTTCTTCAGTCAGGTTAAAGAAGTATCCCTCTAATAACTGACTTTTATAATGGTATCAATATCCACTCCCAGTCAGTCTGCCGTGGTTAATGGTGTACAGCCTGACTGAGTACAATGGAATTCATGACGCCCATATCCACGGACAAACCGTGACTTATGATGGTTTGATTTATGATTTTTCAACGTTATGATGGGTTTATTGGACTATTAGATGCGTTTCTGAGTTACACTGGGCTTATGAGTATGCGACCCTAGACTCCAGAAACAGCTGTATAAGGAAAAACAGGTGTACCTAATAAACATATGCTTAGTGACTTGGGATAAACCAATAGATGTTCACAACTGATGGAGAGCCGTGAAAGAGAGATAGCGGTAAATAGTTACAATAACACAATTTTCCTGCACCTGTCGTGGATTTCCCCAAGAAAATGCAGAATGTGGGATGAACCTAAGGCATATGAAAGAGAGAGGGCAGAAGGAGTAAGAGAGAAGTAGGAGGAAGCAAGGAAGGAAGGAAGGAAGGAAGGAAGGAAGGAAGGAAGGAAGGAAGGAAGGTAGGAAGGAAGGAAGGAAAGAAGGAAGGAAGGAAGGAAGGAAAGAAGGACGAAAGGAAGGAGAAAACACCCGGTGTTACTAAAACCCCCCAAAAAAATGGTTTCCCCCTGTGGGTAAGCCTACAATGTGGATGAATCTTGAAAATATTGTGCTACGTGTTATGTCAGTCATAACAGCTCACCTATTGTGCAATTCCGTTTATAGGAAATGTCTACAATATGGAAATCTATGCATATGGGATTGATGGCACTAGGTAGTTGCTACCTAGGGCTGAGGGTCAGGGAGAGGGTTTGAGACAGAATGAGGAGTGACTAATGTCTACAGGGTTTTTCTCTGGTCGGGGGTGATAAGACGTTCTACAATGGATTGCGAATTATAATTGAACGTGCACAACCACAGGTATACTAAGAGCCACTCAATTCATGAATTTAATGGGGGAATCCTAAGTGGCGCACTCTCATGGAGACCACGGCAGACATAGTGAGAGAGAAAAAGGTGAGTAAATATCTGAAACGGAGGCAGAAACAGAGAGAATGAAAAGCGCTGTGAAAGGAAGGGAGAGCGAAAAGGGAAAATGGTCCTATTTAGAAATGACAGATGTGAAACTGGGGTTCACATCAACAGTGTCACTGCCAGGAAGGAGGGTCATGCTAGCCATGTCACCGGTAGTGTGGGCCGCAGGGACGCCGACCTGCAGGAGCGTCGTGCCAGCATGGGCTCTGGCAGCCACGTGGGCCAGCAGGAGGGTCCCGCTGCACAGCTGTGGGGTGAGGATAGACTGGGTGGTGATATCGGCCATTACAGGGGCCTCTTCTGCTGGCAAGAGTGTGACAGTAGCAAGTAGATGGACAGGCCTGTGTGTGAGGACGGAATGCAGGAGGGGCTCTTGTGCGGCTGGGCGTGGGGCCCTCAAGGGAACTGTGGAGAAATGGCCAGGTAACTGCGTCATGTGGGCTAGTAGATTGGCCAGGGCTTCGAACTGAAGGACAATAACGGGGAGTAGCTGTCAGGCCCTGGGAGTGTCCGAGTGTAAGTGGAGATGGGTTTGGGGTCACTGAGGGATGCGTGAGAGCCATCCCTGTGTAGGTACAGGTCATAGGGAGATAGTCTCGTGAGGCCTGTGAGTGTCTATGGTTGCCCTGGGTGCCTGGGGCTGACTGTGGCAGAAATCTGGGGAAGGCTGGAGAGAAGCTGGGAGGCCCAGGAGAGTCCCTTAAGGCAGGGGGTGAAGAGGTGAAAGAAATGGGGGAGGGTGGCAGTAAGGTCCGTGAGTTGTAGATGATTCCTGGGTGCAGGAAGGTGACTCCAGGTGCAATCTGGAGATGGTTGGAGAGTAGCTGAGAGAGACAGAAGAGTCCCTGAGGGCTGGGGGTGAGAACATGAGGGAGACTGGGGAGTAAGTCAGTGAAATTCGTGAGTTCGGTGGTGTATCGTGGGTGCCTGGAACTGACTCCAGCTGGAATCTGGAGAAGTTTTGAGAGTAGCTGAAAGAGACACAAGAGTCCCTGTGGGCTGAGGGCAAAGACCTGAGAGAGACCAGGGAGGACCTCAGTGAAGTCTGTGAGTCTGTAGGTGTTTCCGGAGTGTGGGAGGCTGACTCCCGCTGAAATCTGGGCGTGGTGGGAGAGTAGCTGGGACAGACAGGAGAGTCCCAGGGGGCTGGGGGTGAAGACATGAGAGAGACTGGGGAGTAACTCAGCGAAACTGCTGAGTTTGGTGGTGATACCTGGGTGCCTGGAACGGACTCCCGCTGAAATCTGGGCATGGATGGAGAGTAGCTGGGACACACAGGAGAGTCCCTGAGGGCTGGGGGTGAAGACATGAGAGAGACCGGGGAGTACCTCAGTGAAACTGGTGAGTTTGGTGGTGACTCCGGGGTGCCTGGAACTGACCCCAGCTGAAATGTGGGCGTGGTTGGAGAGTAGCTGGGACAGACGGGAGAGTCCCTGAGGGATGGTGAAGACATGAGAGAGACTGGGGAGTAACGCAGTGAAATTGGTGAGTTTGATGGTGATTCCTGGGTGCCTGGAACTGACTCCCGCTGAAGCGTGGGCGTGGTTGGAGAGTAGCTGGGACACACAGGAGAGTCCCTGAGGGTTGGAGATAAAGACGTGCTAGAGACTGAGGAGTAACTGAGTGAAATTGGTGAGTTTGGTGGTGAGTCCGGGGTGCCTGGAACTGACTCCAGCTGAAATGTGGGCGTGGTTGGAGAGTAGCTGGGACAGACGGGAGAGTCCCTGAGGGATGGTGAAGACATGAGAGAGACTGGGGAGTAACGCAGTGAAATTGGTGAGTTTGGTGGTGATTTCTGGGTGCCTGCAACGAACTCCCGCTGAAGTGTGGGCGTGTTTGGAGAGTAGCTGGGACAGACAGGCGAGTCCCTGAGGGTTGGAGATAAAGACGTGCTGGAGACTGGGGAGTAACTCAGTGAAAGTGGTGGGCTTGGTGGTGATCCCTGGGTTCCTGGAACTGACCCGCGCTGAAATGTGGGCGTGGTTGGAGAGTAGCTGGGACGGACTGGAGGGTCCGTAAGGGCTGGGGGTGAAGACGTGAGAGAGACTGGCGAGGATCCCACTGAGGTCTGTGAGTGTGTAGGTGTTTCTGGGGTGTTGGGTAGAGACTGCCGCTGAAATCTGGGCGTAGTTGGAGAGTAGCTGGGACAGACAGGCCAGTCATGGGTGGCTGGGGGTGAGCTGCTGGATGATGGCAGTAAGAACATATGGTATATTATTGATGAATGAGGTGACTGTGGAGAATCTCCAGAGGAGGACACGGGAGAACACAATGACATGAGTGACTGTCCTGCTTGGTTAGGAAAGGGAAACTTAAAGTTGTGGAATTCTGTTGATGATGGATGTGAGAGTGGTGAAGCCCTGCGGGGTGATGTAGAGTACTTCCACTTCCCTGGTGAGGAGCTGCCCCTTGGGTCTGAGTTTCTGGGAGGGGAGAGGGAGAAGCTGGGTGAGGCAGGCATGAATCTTGAGGAGTCAGGGCTGGGGGACCGCTCATATTCTCCCGAGACGTGTGAGTCTCTGGGGGACTCCTGGGTGCATGGGGCTGACTCCCGCAGGAACCTGGGGATGGCTGGAGAGTAACTGGGAGCCACAGGAGAGTCCCTGAGGCCTGGGGGTGAAGAGATGAAAGACACAGGGGTGGAGCACCGTGAGGCTCGTGAGTTTGTAGGTGATTCCTGGGTGTGGGGGGCTGACTCCAGCTGAAATCTGGGGTTGTTTGGAGAGTAGCTGGGAGACACAGGAGACCCCCCGAGAGCTGGGGGTGAGCTGCTGGGTGATGGCAGTAAGAACATGTGGTATATTATTGATGAACGTGGGGACTCTGAGGAATCCTCAGAGGAGGACACGGGAGAGCCCAATGGCTTCATTGATTGCCCATCACGGTGAGGACAGGGAAATGGGAGCTTGTGGGATTCTGGTGATGACAGAGGTGAGTGTGGTGAAGCCCTAGGGGATGGTGAATGGTAGCTCCGGATCCCTGGTGAGGAGCTTCCCCTTAAGCCTGAGTTTCTGATAGGGGAGAGGGAGAAGCTGGGTGAAGCTCGCATGGACCTTGGGGAGTCCGGGCTGGGGGACCGTTCATAAGAAGAGCCAGACAAGACCCTACTGTTCTTAGGTGCAGACATGATTAGGAAACCTGCAGCTCCCAGGGGCCCCTACTAATTTTCTAACTCGCAGAAAGAAGGAGTGTGTGTGCGTGTGTGTGCGTGCGTGTGTGTGTGTGTGTGTGTGTGCGGTGTGAGGTAAGTGCCCCTTAAGAAAATGGAAATCAACCAACCAATGAGACAGACAGACAGACAGACAGACAGAGATTCACTTGCCCAAGTGTTCTGTCCTGTCCTCTGAATCCGCTTCCAAGTCGCAAGACGCTGTGAGCTCCAAGTCCACGCAGAGTCCGCCAAACGCTCCGGCCGCTGATCCGCTCCGCGAAGATCTGAGTACAGGCCAGCCAGGGTGGGTTTAAATAGCCTCGGGCGCAGCCTAGCAGCGGAAAGGGCGGAGCTTCACTCCTCCTTTCCATCAGTCACCCCCAACTTTCCCAGGCTACACCTCGTGGGAAACTGTTCTCCTGCTTTGATTTCATGCGCCACCTTTGGGACAATCTAAGAACTTACAAGTTTTCTTGGCCAGATATGTTAGGAATTGTATGCACTGAAACACTGAAAACCAACTAGTGGTTCTGTGGTTCCCACGTTGTGGTTTTGACACCAGCAGCATCCTTGCCACAATCAAAACCCGGAGATCCACAGATCTGCGTTGTAACAAGACCTCCCCCTGACCCTGATGCATGGCAGTTTAAGAAGTCTTTCCGTGTAAGCGAAAAGACTTTGAAGAAAAGGTGGAGATATGCGTTGTATAAACATTCTTCTGCTCTGGAACCACGTAGAGACTTGGGAGCCAGTTGGGTGGAGCATTCGTTGGATGAGGGTGCTCGGGTTAGGAATATCAAGGTGTGGCTCCAGATAATCCAATCATCTAATTAAGATTCCAGTTATGCTCATCTGTTTCAAAATTCCGTTTGGGTAAATTCTTTTAGTCAGACTGAGAATGGCAAAGCCTCAACCCCAATTTCCAGGGAGGGTTGAGAGCCTCAGGTGGAGTTGATCACCAATAGCCTATGGTTTAACCCATCATGCCTATAGAATGAGGTCTCCATAAAAACCCAAAAGGACTGGGATCAGAGAGCTTCTGGATAACACTTCCTGGAAGGTAGTGCGCCCCTCCCCACATGCCGGGCCCCACATTAATTTCTGAACTTTTTGCAATGTCCGCTAAAATACAACGGCAACTGTAAGTGCTTCCCTGCGTGCTGTGAGCTCTTCCAGCAAATGAATGCAACTAAATCTGGGAGTGGTGGCAACCGGATTTATAGCCAGTTGCTGAGAAGCACAGGTAAAACCACGTTTTACAATGCTTCCCATTGTTATTAGTGTGGGAGGCCTGTGTGGCGGGACCCGGCCCTTTGGAATCTAATGCTATGTCCCGGTAGGTAGCGTCACCATTGAATTAGAAGACACACATATGTTGAGAATAATCTTTCTGGTCATTTGCTGCATGTCTTATTTACAATATGTAATCAAATTCTTTATCCTGACCTTATGGCACCTGGGTTGAGAACCATGATTTGAACCAAACATTGGTCTGTCACGTTCTGAGTTTGAAACTTTAGTTTGCCTTTAGCGTTTTGCTATTGCTTTTTCGTTTTCTTTTGTTTCGTTTCGTTTCTAAGTTCTGGGGTATATGTGCAGGATGTGCAGATTTCTTACTAAGGTAAACGTGTGCCATGGTGGTTTGCTGCACCTGTCAACCCATCACCTAGGCATTAAGCCCAGCATGCAGTAGCTGTTCTTCTTAACGCTCTGCCCCCCGAAAGGCCCCAGTGTGTGTTGTTCCCCTTCCTGTGTCCATGTGATCTCCTTTTTCAGCTCCCATTATAAGTGAGAATGTGGCGTTTGGTTTTCCTTCCCTGAATTACTTTGCTGAGGATAATGACCACACATCACCACTGCTTTTGTTTTTTTAGTATAAAGAGAAGTATTTTATTGAATAAGATTTGCTCCCAGAAAAATAAGCTTAAATCTACAATGAATGCCAGACTCTACAGCAGAAAGCAATTCTCTCACTTTTCCACACACAATGGTTCCTACTAAGTGAAAAAAAGCCATAAAATTTCATTCACAAATGTACTACTCTGTCTCAAAACATCTCACATAATCATGCACTCGACTAAAGCCATTAGATCAGTTCTTCAGTCAGGTTAAAGAAGTATCCCTCTAATAACTGACTTTTATAATGGTATCAATATCCACTCCCAGTCAGTCTGCCGTGGTTAATGGTGTACAGCCTGACTGAATACAATGGAATTCATGACGCCCATATCCACGGACAAACCGTGACTTATGATGGTTTGATTTATGATTTTTCAACGTTATGATGGGTTTATTGGACTATTAGATGCGTTTCTGAGCTACACTGGGCTTATGAGTATGCGACCCTAGACTCCAGAAACAGCTGTATAAGGAAAAACAGGTGTACCTAATAAACATATGCTTAGTGACTTGGGATAAACCAATAGATGTTCACAACTGATGGAGAGCCGTGAAAGAGAGATAGCGGTAAATAGTTACAATAACACAATTTTCCTGCACCTGTCGTGGATTTCCCCAAGAAAATGCAGAATGTGGGATGCACCTAAGGCATATGAAAGAGAGAGGGCAGAAGGAGTAAGAGAGAAGTAGGAGGAAGCAAGGAAGGAAGGAAGGAAGGAAGGAAGGAAGGTGGGAAAGAAGGAAGGAAGGAAGGAAGGGAAGCAGGGCGAAAGGAAGGAGAAAACACCCGGTGTTACTAAAACCCCCCAAAAAAATGGTTTCCCCCTGTTGGTAAGCCTACAATGTGGATGAATCTTGAAAATATTGTGCTACGTGTTATGTCAGTCGTAACAGCTCACCTATTGTGCAATTCCGTTTATAGGAAATGTCTACAGTATGGAAATCTATGCATATGGGATTGATCGCACCAGGTAGTTGCTACCTAGGGCTGAGGGTCAGGGAGAGGGTTTGAGACAGAATGAGGAGTGACTAATGTCTACAGGGTTTTTCTCTGGTCGGGGGTGATAAGACGTTCTACAATGGATTGCGAATTATAATTGAATGTGCACAACCACAGGTATACTAAAAGCCACTCAATTCATGACTTTTAATGGGGGAATCTTAAGTGGCGCACTCCCATGGAGACCACGGCAGACATAGTGAGAGAGAAAAAGGTGAGTAAATATCTGAAACGGAGGCAGAAACAGAGAGAACGAAAAGCCCTGTGAAAGGAAGGGAGAGCGAAAAGGGAAAATGGTCCTATTTAGAAATGACAGATGTGAAACTGGGGTTCACATCAACAGTGTCACTGCCAGGAAGGAGGGTCATGCTAGCCATGTCACCGGTAGTGTGGCCCGCAGGGACGCCGACCTGCTGGAGCGTCGTGCCAGCATGGGCTCTGGCAGCCACGTGGGCCAGCAGGAGGGACCCGCTGCACAGCTGTGGGGTGAGGATAGACTGGGTGGTGATATCGGCCATTACAGGGGCCTCTTCTGCTGGCAAGAGTGTGACAGTAGCAAGTAGATGGACAGGCCTGCGTGTGAGGACGGAATGCAGGAGGGGCTCTTGTGCGGCTGGGCGTGGGGCCCTCACGGGAATCGTGGAGAAATGGCCAGGTAACTGCGTCATGTGGGCTAGTAGATTGGCCAGGGCTTCGAACTGAAGGACAATAACGGGGAGTAGCGGTCAGGCCCTGGGAGTGTCTGAGTGTAAGTGGAGATGGGTTTGGGGTCACTGAGGGATGCGTGAGAGCCATCCCTGTGTAGGTACAGGTCATAGGGAGATAGTCTCGTGAGGCCTGTGAGTGTCTATGGTTGCCCTGGGTGCCTGGGGCTGACTGTGGCAGAAATCTGGGGAAGGCTGGAGAGAAGCTGGGAGGCCCAGGAGAGTCCCTTAAGGCAGGGGGTGAAGAGGTGAAAGAAATGGGGGAGGGTGGCAGCAAGGTCCGTGAGTTTGTAGATGATTCCTGGGTGCGGGAAGCTGACTCCAGGTGCAATCTGGAGACGGTTGGAGAGTAGCTGAGAGAGACAGAAGAGTCCCTGAGGGCTGGGGGTGAGAACATGAGGGAGACTGGGGAGTAAGTCAGTGAAATTCGTGAGTTCGGTGGTGTATCGTGGGTGCCTGGAACTGACTCCAGCTGGAATCTGGAGAAGTTTTGAGAGTAGCTGAAAGAGACACAAGAGTCCCTGTGGGCTGAGGGCAAAGACCTGAGAGAGACCAGGGAGGACCTCAGTGAAGTCTGTGAGTCTGTAGGTGATTCCGGAGTGTGGGAGGCTGACTCCCGCTGAAATCTGGGCGTGGTGGGAGAGTAGCTGGGACAGACAGGAGAGTCCCAGGGGGCTGGGGGTGAAGACATGAGAGAGACTGGGGAGTAACTCAGCGAAACTGCTGAGTTTGGTGGTGATACCTGGGTGCCTGGAACGGACTCCCGCTGAAATCTGGGCATGGATGGAGAGTAGCTGGGACACACAGGAGAGTCCCTGAGGGCTGGGGGTGAAGACATGAGAGAGACCGGGGAGTACCTCAGTGAAACTGGTGAGTTTGGTGGTGAGTCCGGGGTGCCTGGAACTGACTCCCGCTGAAGTGTGGGCGTGGTTGGAGAGTAGCTGGGACACACAGGAGAGTCCCTGAGGGTTGGAGATAAAGACGTGCTAGAGACTGAGGAGTAACTGAGTGAAATTGGTGAGTTTGGTGGTGAGTCCGGGGTGCCTGGAACTGACTCCAGCTGAAATGTGGGCGTGGTTGGAGAGTAGCTGGGACAGACGGGAGAGTCCCTGAGGGATGGTGAAGACATGAGAGAGACTGGGGAGTAACGCAGTGAAATTGGTGAGTTTGGTGGTGATTTCTGGGTGCCTGCAACGAACTCCCGCTGAAGTGTGGGCGTGTTTGGAGAGTAGCTGGGACAGACAGGCGAGTCCCTGAGGGTTGGAGATAAAGACGTGCTGGAGACTGGGGAGTAACTCAGTGAAAGTGGTGGGCTTGGTGGTGATCCCTGGGTTCCTGGAACTGACCCGCGCTGAAATGTGGGCGTGGTTGGAGAGTAGCTGGGACAGACTGGAGGGTCCGTAAGGGCTGGGGGTGAAGACGTGAGAGAGACTGGCGAGGATCCCACTGAGGTCTGTGAGTTTGTAGGTGTTTCTGGGGTGTGGGGTAGAGACTGCCGCTGAAATCTGGGCGTAGTTGGAGAGTAGCTGGGACAGACAGGCGAGTCATGGGTGGCTGGGGGTGAGCTGCTGGATGATGGCAGTAAGAACATATGGTATATTATTGATGAATGAGGTGACTGTGGAGAATCTCCAGAGGAGGACACGGGAGAACACAATGACATGAGTGACTGTCCTGCTTGGTTAGGAAAGGGAAACTTAAAGTTGTGGAATTCTGTTGATGATGGATGTGAGAGTGGTGAAGCCCTGCGGGGTGATGTAGAGTACTTCCACTTCCCTGGTGAGGAGCTGCCCCTTGGGTCTGAGTTTCTGGGAGGGGAGAGGGAGAAGCTGGGTGAGGCAGGCATGAATCTTGAGGAGTCAGGGCTGGGGGACCGCTCATATTCTCCCGAGACGTGTGAGTCTCTGGGGGACTCCTGGGTGCATGGGGCTGACTCCCGCAGGAACCTGGGGATGGCTGGAGAGTAACTGGGAGCCACAGGAGAGTCCCTGAGGCCTGGGGGTGAAGAGATGAAAGACACAGGGGTGGAGCACCGTGAGGCTCGTGAATTTGTAGGTGATTCCTGGGTGTGGGGGGCTGACTCCAGCTGAAATCTGGGGTTGTTTGGAGAGTAGCTGGGAGACACAGGAGACCCCCCGAGAGCTGGGGGTGAGCTGCTGGGTGATGGCAGTAAGAACATGTGGTATATTATTGATGAACGTGGGGACTCTGAGGAATCCTCAGAGGAGGACACGGGAGAGCCCAATGGCTTCATTGATTGCCCATCACGGTGAGGACAGGGAAATGGGAGCTTGTGGGATTCTGGTGATGACAGAGGTGAGTGTGGTGAAGCCCTAGGGGATGGTGAATGGTAGGTCCGGATCCCTGGTGAGGAGCTTCCCCTTAAGCCTGAGTTTCTGATAGGGGAGAGGGAGAAGCTGGGTGAAGCTCGCATGGACCTTGGGGAGTCCGGGCTGGGGGACCGTTCATAAGAAGAGCCAGACAAGACCCTACTGTTCTTAGGTGCAGACATGATTAGGAAACCTGCAGCTCCCAGGGGCCCCTACTAATTTTCTAACTCGCAGAAAGAAGGAGTGTGTGTGCGTGTGTGTGCGTGCGTGTGTGTGTGTGTGTGTGTGTGCGGTGTGAGGTAAGTGCCCCTTAAGAAAATGGAAATCAACCAACCAATGAGACAGACAGACAGACAGACAGACAGAGATTCACTTGCCCAAGTGTTCTGTCCTGTCCTCTGAATCCGCTTCCAAGTCGCAAGACGCTGTGAGCTCCAAGTCCACGCAGAGTCCGCCAAACGCTCCGGCCGCTGATCCGCTCCGCGAAGATCTGAGTACAGGCCAGCCAGGGTGGGTTTAAATAGCCTCGGGCGCAGCCTAGCAGCGGAAAGGGCGGAGCTTCACTCCTCCTTTCCATCAGTCACCCCCAACTTTCCCAGGCTACACCTCGTGGGAAACTGTTCTCCTGCTTTGATTTCATGCGCCACCTTTGGGACAATCTAAGAACTTACAAGTTTTCTTGGCCAGATATGTTAGGAATTGTATGCACTGAAACACTGAAAACCAACTAGTGGTTCTGTGGTTCCCACGTTGTGGTTTTGACACCAGCAGCATCCTTGCCACAATCAAAACCCGGAGATCCACAGATCTGCGTTGTAACAAGACCTCCCCCTGACCCTGATGCATGGCAGTTTAAGAAGTCTTTCCGTGTAAGCGAAAAGACTTTGAAGAAAAGGTGGAGATATGCGTTGTATAAACATTCTTCTGCTCTGGAACCACGTAGAGACTTGGGAGCCAGTTGGGTGGAGCATTCGTTGGATGAGGGTGCTCGGGTTAGGAATATCAAGGTGTGGCTCCAGATAATCCAATCATCTAATTAAGATTCCAGTTATGCTCATCTGTTTCAAAATTCCGTTTGGGTAAATTCTTTTAGTCAGACTGAGAATGGCAAAGCCTCAACCCCAATTTCCAGGGAGGGTTGAGAGCCTCAGGTGGAGTTGATCACCAATAGCCTATGGTTTAACCCATCATGCCTATAGAATGAGGTCTCCATAAAAACCCAAAAGGACTGGGATCAGAGAGCTTCTGGATAACACTTCCTGGAAGGTAGTGCGCCCCTCCCCACATGCCGGGCCCCACATTAATTTCTGAACTTTTTGCAATGTCCGCTAAAATACAACGGCAACTGTAAGTGCTTCCCTGCGTGCTGTGAGCTCTTCCAGCAAATGAATGCAACTAAATCTGGGAGTGGTGGCAACCTGATTTATAGCCAGTTGCTGAGAAGCACAGGTAAAACCACGTAGGGCTTCCCATTGTTATTAGTGTGGGAGGCCTGTGTGGCGGGACCCGGCCCTTTGGAATCTAATGCTATGTCCCGGTAGGTAGCGTCACCATTGAATTAGAAGACACACATATGTTGAGAATAATCTTTCTGGTCATTTGCTGCATGTCTTATTTACAATATGTAATCAAATTCTTTATCCTGACCTTATGGCACCTGGGTTGAGAACCATGATTTGAACCAAACATTGGTCTGTCACGTTCTGAGTTTGAAACTTTAGTTTGCCTTTAGCGTTTTGCTATTGCTTTTTCGTTTTCTTTGGTTTCGTTTCGTTTCTAAGTTCTGGGGTATATGTGCAGGATGTGCAGATTTCTTACTAAGGTAAACGTGTGCCATGGTGGTTTGCTGCACCTGTCAACCCATCACCTAGGCATTAAGCCCAGCATGCAGTAGCTGTTCTTCTTAACGCTCTGCCCCCCGAAAGGCCCCAGTGTGTGTTGTTCCCCTTCCTGTGTCCATGTGATCTCCTTTTTCAGCTCCCATTATAAGTGAGAATGTGGCGTTTGGTTTTCCTTCCCTGAATTACTTTGCTGAGGATAATGACCACACATCACCACTGCTTTTGTTTTTTTAGTATAAAGAGAAGTATTTTATTGAATAAGGTTTGCTCCCAGAAAAATAAGCTTAAATCTACAATGAATGCCAGACTCTACAGCAGAAAGCAATTTTCTCACTTTTCCACACACAATGGTTCCTACTAAGTGAAAAAAAGCCATAAAATTTCATTCACAAATGTACTACTCTGTCTCAAAACATCTCACATAATCATGCACTCGACTAAAGCCATTAGATCAGTTCTTCAGTCAGGTTAAAGAAGTATCCCTCTAATAACTGACTTTTATAATGGTATCAATATCCACTCCCAGTCAGTCTGCCGTGGTTAATGGTGTACAGCCTGACTGAATACAATGGAATTGATGACGCCCATATCCACGGACAAACCGTGACTTATGATGGTTTGATTTATGATTTTTCAACGTTATGATGGGTTTATTGGACTATTAGATGCGTTTCTGAGCTACACTGGGCTTATGAGTATGCGACCCTAGACTCCAGAAACAGCTGTATAAGGAAAAACAGGTGTACCTAATAAACATATGCTTAGTGACTTGGGATAAACCAATAGATGTTCACAACTGATGGAGAGCCGTGAAAGAGAGATAGCGGTAAATAGTTACAATAACACAATTTTCCTGCACCTGTCGTGGATTTCCCCAAGAAAATGCAGAATGTGGGATGCACCTAAGGCATATGAAAGAGAGAGGGCAGAAGGAGTAAGAGAGAAGTAGGAGGAAGCAAGGAAGGAAGGAAGGAAGGAAGGAAGGAAGGTAGGAAAGAAGGAAGGAAGGAAGGAAGGGAAGCAGGGCGAAAGGAAGGAGAAAACACCCGGTGTTACTAAAACCCCCCAAAAAAATGGTTTCCCCCTGTTGGTAAGCCTACAATGTGGATGAATCTTGAAAATATTGTGCTACGTGTTATGTCAGTCATAACAGCTCACCTATTGTGCAATTCCGTTTATAGGAAATGTCTACAGTATGGAAATCTATGCATATGGGATTGATCGCACCAGGTAGTTGCTACCTAGGGCTGAGGGTCAGGGAGAGGGTTTGAGACAGAATGAGGAGTGACTAATGTCTACAGGGTTTTTCTCTGGTCGGGGGTGATAAGACGTTCTACAATGGATTGCGAATTATAATTGAATGTGCACAACCACAGGTATACTAAAAGCCACTCAATTCATGACTTTTAATGGGGGAATCTTAAGTGGCGCACTCCCATGGAGACCACGGCAGACATAGTGAGAGAGAAAAAGGTGAGTAAATATCTGAAACGGAGGCAGAAACAGAGAGAACGAAAAGCCCTGTGAAAGGAAGGGAGAGCGAAAAGGGAAAATGGTCCTATTGAGAAATGACAGATGTGAAACTGGGGTTCACATCAACAGTGTCACTGCCAGGAAGGAGGGTCATGCTAGCCATGTCACCGGTAGTGTGGCCCGCAGGGACGCCGACCTGCTGGAGCGTCGTGCCAGCATGGGCTCTGGCAGCCACGTGGGCCAGCAGGAGGGACCCGCTGCACAGCTGTGGGGTGAGGATAGACTGGGTGGTGATATCGGCCATTACAGGGGCCTCTTCTGCTGGCAAGAGTGTGACAGTAGCAAGTAGATGGACAGGCCTGCGTGTGAGGACGGAATGCAGGAGGGGCTCTTGTGCGGCTGGGCGTGGGGCCCTCACGGGAATCGTGGAGAAATGGCCAGGTAACTGCGTCATGTGGGCTAGTAGATTGGCCAGGGCTTCGAACTGAAGGACAATAACGGGGAGTAGCGGTCAGGCCCTGGGAGTGTCTGAGTGTAAGTGGAGATGGGTTTGGGGTCACTGAGGGATGCGTGAGAGCCATCCCTGTGTAGGTACAGGTCATAGGGAGATAGTCTCGTGAGGCCTGTGAGTGTCTATGGTTGCCCTGGGTGCCTGGGGCTGACTGTGGCAGAAATCTGGGGAAGGCTGGAGAGAAGCTGGGAGGCCCAGGAGAGTCCCTTAAGGCAGGGGGTGAAGAGGTGAAAGAAATGGGGGAGGGTGGCAGCAAGGTCCGTGAGTTTGTAGATGATTCCTGGGTGCGGGAAGCTGACTCCAGGTGCAATCTGGAGACGGTTGGAGAGTAGCTGAGAGAGACAGAAGAGTCCCTGAGGGCTGGGGGTGAGAACATGAGGGAGACTGGGGAGTAAGTCAGTGAAATTCGTGAGTTCGGTGGTGTATCGTGGGTGCCTGGAACTGACTCCAGCTGGAATCTGGAGAAGTTTTGAGAGTAGCTGAAAGAGACACAAGAGTCCCTGTGGGCTGAGGGCAAAGACCTGAGAGAGACCAGGGAGGACCTCAGTGAAGTCTGTGAGTCTGTAGGTGATTCCGGAGTGTGGGAGGCTGACTCCCGCTGAAATCTGGGCGTGGTGGGAGAGTAGCTGGGACAGACAGGAGAGTCCCAGGGGGCTGGGGGTGAAGACATGAGAGAGACTGGGGAGTAACTCAGCGAAACTGCTGAGTTTGGTGGTGATACCTGGGTGCCTGGAACGGACTCCCGCTGAAATCTGGGCATGGATGGAGAGTAGCTGGGACACACAGGAGAGTCCCTGAGGGCTGGGGGTGAAGACATGAGAGAGACCGGGGAGTACCTCAGTGAAACTGGTGAGTTTGGTGGTGAGTCCGGGGTGCCTGGAACTGACTCCCGCTGAAGTGTGGGCGTGGTTGGAGAGTAGCTGGGACACACAGGAGAGTCCCTGAGGGTTGGAGATAAAGACGTGCTAGAGACTGAGGAGTAACTGAGTGAAATTGGTGAGTTTGGTGGTGAGTCCGGAGTGCCTGGAACTGACTCCAGCTGAAATGTGGGCGTGGTTGGAGAGTAGCTGGGACAGACGGGAGAGTCCCTGAGGGATGGTGAAGACATGAGAGAGACTGGGGAGTAACGCAGTGAAATTGGTGAGTTTGGTGGTGATTTCTGGGTGCCTGCAACGAACTCCCGCTGAAGTGTGGGCGTGTTTGGAGAGTAGCTGGGACAGACAGGCGAGTCCCTGAGGGTTGGAGATAGAGACGTGCTGGAGACTGGGGAGTAACTCAGTGAAAGTGGTGGGCTTGGTGGTGATCCCTGGGTTCCTGGAACTGACCCGCGCTGAAATGTGGGCGTGGTTGGAGAGTAGCTGGGACAGACTGGAGGGTCCGTAAGGGCTGGGGGTGAAGACGTGAGAGAGACTGGCGAGGATCCCACTGAGGTCTGTGAGTTTGTAGGTGTTTCTGGGGTGTGGGGTAGAGACTGCCGCTGAAATCTGGGCGTAGTTGGAGAGTAGCTGGGACAGACAGGCCAGTCATGGGTGGCTGGGGGTGAGCTGCTGGATGATGGCAGTAAGAACATATGGTATATTATTGATGAATGAGGTGACTGTGGAGAATCTCCAGAGGAGGACACGGGAGAACACAATGACATGAGTGACTGTCCTGCTTGGTTAGGAAAGGGAAACTTAAAGTTGTGGAATTCTGTTGATGATGGATGTGAGAGTGGTGAAGCCCTGCGGGGTGATGTAGAGTACTTCCACTTCCCTGGTGAGGAGCTGCCCCTTGGGTCTGAGTTTCTGGGAGGGGAGAGGGAGAAGCTGGGTGAGGCAGGCATGAATCTTGAGGAGTCAGGGCTGGGGGACCGCTCATATTCTCCCGAGACGTGTGAGTCTCTGGGGGACTCCTGGGTGCATGGGGCTGACTCCCGCAGGAACCTGGGGATGGCTGGAGAGTAACTGGGAGCCACAGGAGAGTCCCTGAGGCCTGGGGGTGAAGAGATGAAAGACACAGGGGTGGAGCACCGTGAGGCTCGTGAATTTGTAGGTGATTCCTGGGTGTGGGGGGCTGACTCCAGCTGAAATCTGGGGTTGTTTGGAGAGTAGCTGGGAGACACAGGAGACCCCCCGAGAGCTGGGGGTGAGCTGCTGGGTGATGGCAGTAAGAACATGTGGTATATTATTGATGAACGTGGGGACTCTGAGGAATCCTCAGAGGAGGACACGGGAGAGCCCAATGGCTTCATTGATTGCCCATCACGGTGAGGACAGGGAAATGGGAGCTTGTGGGATTCTGGTGATGACAGAGGTGAGTGTGGTGAAGCCCTAGGGGATGGTGAATGGTAGGTCCGGATCCCTGGTGAGGAGCTTCCCCTTAAGCCTGAGTTTCTGATAGGGGAGAGGGAGAAGCTGGGTGAAGCTCGCATGGACCTTGGGGAGTCCGGGCTGGGGGACCGTTCATAAGAAGAGCCAGACAAGACCCTACTGTTCTTAGGTGCAGACATGATTAGGAAACCTGCAGCTCCCAGGGGCCCCTACTAATTTTCTAACTCGCAGAAAGAAGGAGTGTGTGTGCGTGTGTGTGCGTGCGTGTGTGTGTGTGTGTGTGTGTGCGGTGTGAGGTAAGTGCCCCTTAAGAAAATGGAAATCAACCAACCAATGAGACAGACAGACAGACAGACAGACAGAGATTCACTTGCCCAAGTGTTCTGTCCTGTCCTCTGAATCCGCTTCCAAGTCGCAAGACGCTGTGAGCTCCAAGTCCACGCAGAGTCCGCCAAACGCTCCGGCCGCTGATCCGCTCCGCGAAGATCTGAGTACAGGCCAGCCAGGGTGGGTTTAAATAGCCTCGGGCGCAGCCTAGCAGCGGAAAGGGCGGAGCTTCACTCCTCCTTTCCATCAGTCACCCCCAACTTTCCCAGGCTACACCTCGTGGGAAACTGTTCTCCTGCTTTGATTTCATGCGCCACCTTTGGGACAATCTAAGAACTTACAAGTTTTCTTGGCCAGATATGTTAGGAATTGTATGCACTGAAACACTGAAAACCAACTAGTGGTTCTGTGGTTCCCACGTTGTGGTTTTGACACCAGCAGCATCCTTGCCACAATCAAAACCCGGAGATCCACAGATCTGCGTTGTAACAAGACCTCCCCCTGACCCTGATGCATGGCAGTTTAAGAAGTCTTTCCGTGTAAGCGAAAAGACTTTGAAGAAAAGGTGGAGATATGCGTTGTATAAACATTCTTCTGCTCTGGAACCACGTAGAGACTTGGGAGCCAGTTGGGTGGAGCATTCGTTGGATGAGGGTGCTCGGGTTAGGAATATCAAGGTGTGGCTCCAGATAATCCAATCATCTAATTAAGATTCCAGTTATGCTCATCTGTTTCAAAATTCCGTTTGGGTAAATTCTTTTAGTCAGACTGAGAATGGCAAAGCCTCAACCCCAATTTCCAGGGAGGGTTGAGAGCCTCAGGTGGAGTTGATCACCAATAGCCTATGGTTTAACCCATCATGCCTATAGAATGAGGTCTCCATAAAAACCCAAAAGGACTGGGATCAGAGAGCTTCTGGATAACACTTCCTGGAAGGTAGTGCGCCCCTCCCCACATGCCGGGCCCCACATTAATTTCTGAACTTTTTGCAATGTCCGCTAAAATACAACGGCAACTGTAAGTGCTTCCCTGCGTGCTGTGAGCTCTTCCAGCAAATGAATGCAACTAAATCTGGGAGTGGTGGCAACCGGATTTATAGCCAGTTGCTGAGAAGCACAGGTAAAACCACGTTTTACAATGCTTCCCATTGTTATTAGTGTGGGAGGCCTGTGTGGCGGGACCCGGCCCTTTGGAATCTAATGCTATGTCCCGGTAGGTAGCGTCACCATTGAATTAGAAGACACACATATGTTGAGAATAATCTGTCTGGTCATTTGCTGCATGTCTTATTTACAATATGTAATCAAATTCTTTATCCTGACCTTATGGCACCTGGGTTGAGAACCATGATTTGAACCAAACATTGGTCTGTCACGTTCTGAGTTTGAAACTTTAGTTTGCCTTTAGCGTTTTGCTATTGCTTTTTCGTTTTCTTTTGTTTCGTTTCGTTTCTAAGTTCTGGGGTATATGTGCAGGATGTGCAGATTTCTTACTAAGGTAAACGTGTGCCATGGTGGTTTGCTGCACCTGTCAACCCATCACCTAGGCATTAAGCCCAGCATGCAGTAGCTGTTCTTCTTAACGCTCTGCCCCCCGAAAGGCCCCAGTGTGTGTTGTTCCCCTTCCTGTGTCCATGTGATCTCCTTTTTCAGCTCCCATTATAAGTGAGAATGTGGCGTTTGGTTTTCTTTCCCTGGATTAGTTTGCTGAGGATAATGACCACACATCACCACTGTTTTTGTTTTTTTAGTATAAAGAGAAGTATTTTATTGAATAAGATTTGCTCCCAGAAAAATAAGCTTAAATCTACAATGAATGCCAGACTCTACAGCAGAAAGCAATTTTCTCACTTTTCCACACACAATGGTTCCTACTAAGTGAAAAAAAGCCATAAAATTTCATTCACAAATGTACTACTCTGTCTCAAAACATCTCACATAATCATGCACTCGACTAAAGCCATTAGATCAGTTCTTCAGTCAGGTTAAAGAAGTATCCCTCTAATAACTGACTTTTATAATGGTATCAATATCCACTCCCAGTCAGTCTGCCGTGGTTAATGGTGTACAGCCTGACTGAATACAATGGAATTCATGACGCCCATATCCACGGACAAACCGTGACTTATGATGGTTTGATTTATGATTTTTCAACGTTATGATGGGTTTATTGGACTATTAGATGCGTTTCTGAGCTACACTGGGCTTATGAGTATGCGACCCTAGACTCCAGAAACAGCTGTATAAGGAAAAACAGGTGTACCTAATAAACATATGCTTAGTGACTTGGGATAAACCAATAGATGTTCACAACTGATGGAGAGCCGTGAAAGAGAGATAGCGGTAAATAGTTACAATAACACAATTTTCCTGCACCTGTCGTGGATTTCCCCAAGAAAATGCAGAATGTGGGATGCACCTAAGGCATATGAAAGAGAGAGGGCAGAAGGAGTAAGAGAGAAGTAGGAGGAAGCAAGGAAGGAAGGAAGGAAGGAAGGAAGGAAGGTAGGAAAGAAGGAAGGAAGGAAGGAAGGGAAGCAGGGCGAAAGGAAGGAGAAAACACCCGGTGTTACTAAAACCCCCCAAAAAAATGGTTTCCCCCTGTTGGTAAGCCTACAATGTGGATGAATCTTGAAAATATTGTGCTACGTGTTCTGTCAGTCATAACAGCTCACCTATTGTGCAATTCCGTTTATAGGAAATGTCTACAGTATGGAAATCTATGCATATGGGATTGATCGCACCAGGTAGTTGCTACCTAGGGCTGAGGGTTAGGGAGAGGGTTTGAGACAGAATGAGGAGTGACTAATGTCTACAGGGTTTTTCTCTGGTCGGGGGTGATAAGACGTTCTACAATGGATTGCGAATTATAATTGAATGTGCACAACCACAGGTATACTAAAAGCCACTCAATTCATGACTTTTAATGGGGGAATCTTAAGTGGCGCACTCCCATGGAGACCACGGCAGACATAGTGAGAGAGAAAAAGGTGAGTAAATATCTGAAACGGAGGCAGAAACAGAGAGAACGAAAAGCCCTGTGAAAGGAAGGGAGAGCGAAAAGGGAAAATGGTCCTATTGAGAAATGACAGATGTGAAACTGGGGTTCACATCAACAGTGTCACTGCCAGGAAGGAGGGTCATGCTAGCCATGTCACCGGTAGTGTGGCCCGCAGGGACGCCGACCTGCTGGAGCGTCGTGCCAGCATGGGCTCTGGCAGCCACGTGGGCCAGCAGGAGGGACCCGCTGCACAGCTGTGGGGTGAGGATAGACTGGGTGGTGATATCGGCCATTACAGGGGCCTCTTCTGCTGGCAAGAGTGTGACAGTAGCAAGTAGATGGACAGGCCTGCGTGTGAGGACGGAATGCAGGAGGGGCTCTTGTGCGGCTGGGCATGGGGCCCTCACGGGAATCGTGGAGAAATGGCCAGGTAACTGCGTCATGTGGGCTAGTAGATTGGCCAGGGCTTCGAACTGAAGGACAATAACGGGGAGTAGCGGTCAGGCCCTGGGAGTGTCTGAGTGTAAGTGGAGATGGGTTTGGGGTCACTGAGGGATGCGTGAGAGCCATCCCTGTGTAGGTACAGGTCATAGGGAGATAGTCTCGTGAGGCCTGTGAGTGTCTATGGTTGCCCTGGGTGCCTGGGGCTGACTGTGGCAGAAATCTGGGGAAGGCTGGAGAGAAGCTGGGAGGCCCAGGAGAGTCCCTTAAGGCAGGGGGTGAAGAGGTGAAAGAAATGGGGGAGGGTGGCAGCAAGGTCCGTGAGTTTGTAGATGATTCCTGGGTGCGGGAAGCTGACTCCAGGTGCAATCTGGAGACGGTTGGAGAGTAGCTGAGAGAGACAGAAGAGTCCCTGAGGGCTGGGGGTGAGAACATGAGGGAGACTGGGGAGTAAGTCAGTGAAATTCGTGAGTTCGGTGGTGTATCGTGGGTGCCTGGAACTGACTCCAGCTGGAATCTGGAGAAGTTTTGAGAGTAGCTGAAAGAGACACAAGAGTCCCTGTGGGCTGAGGGCAAAGACCTGAGAGAGACCAGGGAGGACCTCAGTGAAGTCTGTGAGTCTGTAGGTGATTCCGGAGTGTGGGAGGCTGACTCCCGCTGAAATCTGGGCGTGGTGGGAGAGTAGCTGGGACAGACAGGAGAGTCCCAGGGGGCTGGGGGTGAAGACATGAGAGAGACTGGGGAGTAACTCAGCGAAACTGCTGAGTTTGGTGGTGATACCTGAGTGCCTGGAACGGACTCCCGCTGAAATCTGGGCATGGATGGAGAGTAGCTGGGACACACAGGAGAGTCCCTGAGGGCTGGGGGTGAAGACATGAGAGAGACCGGGGAGTACCTCAGTGAAACTGGTGAGTTTGGTGGTGAGTCCGGGGTGCCTGGAACTGACTCCCTCTGAAGTGTGGGCGTGGTTGGAGAGTAGCTGGGACACACAGGAGAGTCCCTGAGGGTTGGAGATAAAGACGTGCTAGAGACTGAGGAGTAACTGAGTGAAATTGGTGAGTTTGGTGGTGAGTCCGGGGTGCCTGGAACTGACTCCAGCTGAAATGTGGGCGTGGTTGGAGAGTAGCTGGGACAGACGGGAGAGTCCCTGAGGGATGGTGAAGACATGAGAGAGACTGGGGAGTAACGCAGTGAAATTGGTGAGTTTGGTGGTGATTTCTGGGTGCCTGCAACGAACTCCCGCTGAAGTGTGGGCGTGTTTGGAGAGTAGCTGGGACAGACAGGCGAGTCCCTGAGGGTTGGAGATAGAGACGTGCTGGAGACTGGGGAGTAACTCAGTGAAAGTGGTGGGCTTGGTGGTGATCCCTGGGTTCCTGGAACTGACCCGCGCTGAAATGTGGGCGTGGTTGGAGAGTAGCTGGGACAGACTGGAGGGTCCGTAAGGGCTGGGGGTGAAGACGTGAGAGAGACTGGCGAGGATCCCACTGAGGTCTGTGAGTTTGTAGGTGTTTCTGGGGTGTGGGGTAGAGACTGCCGCTGAAATCTGGGCGTAGTTGGAGAGTAGCTGGGACAGACAGGCCAGTCATGGGTGGCTGGGGGTGAGCTGCTGGATGATGGCAGTAAGAACATATGGTATATTATTGATGAATGAGGTGACTGTGGAGAATCTCCAGAGGAGGACACGGGAGAACACAATGACATGAGTGACTGTCCTGCTTGGTTAGGAAAGGGAAACTTAAAGTTGTGGAATTCTGTTGATGATGGATGTGAGAGTGGTGAAGCCCTGCGGGGTGATGTAGAGTACTTCCACTTCCCTGGTGAGGAGCTGCCCCTTGGGTCTGAGTTTCTGGGAGGGGAGAGGGAGAAGCTGGGTGAGGCAGGCATGAATCTTGAGGAGTCAGGGCTGGGGGACCGCTCATATTCTCCCGAGACGTGTGAGTCTCTGGGGGACTCCTGGGTGCATGGGGCTGACTCCCGCAGGAACCTGGGGATGGCTGGAGAGTAACTGGGAGCCACAGGAGAGTCCCTGAGGCCTGGGGGTGAAGAGATGAAAGACACAGGGGTGGAGCACCGTGAGGCTCGTGAATTTGTAGGTGATTCCTGGGTGTGGGGGGCTGACTCCAGCTGAAATCTGGGGTTGTTTGGAGAGTAGCTGGGAGACACAGGAGACCCCCCGAGAGCTGGGGGTGAGCTGCTGGGTGATGGCAGTAAGAACATGTGGTATATTATTGATGAACGTGGGGACTCTGAGGAATCCTCAGAGGAGGACACGGGAGAGCCCAATGGCTTCATTGATTGCCCATCACGGTGAGGACAGGGAAATGGGAGCTTGTGGGATTCTGGTGATGACAGAGGTGAGTGTGGTGAAGCCCTAGGGGATGGTGAATGGTAGGTCCGGATCCCTGGTGAGGAGCTTCCCCTTAAGCCTGAGTTTCTGATAGGGGAGAGGGAGAAGCTGGGTGAAGCTCGCATGGACCTTGGGGAGTCCGGGCTGGGGGACCGTTCATAAGAAGAGCCAGACAAGACCCTACTGTTCTTAGGTGCAGACATGATTAGGAAACCTGCAGCTCCCAGGGGCCCCTACTAATTTTCTAACTCGCAGAAAGAAGGAGTGTGTGTGCGTGTGTGTGCGTGCGTGTGTGTGTGTGTGTGTGTGTGCGGTGTGAGGTAAGTGCCCCTTAAGAAAATGGAAATCAACCAACCAATGAGACAGACAGACAGACAGACAGACAGAGATTCACTTGCCCAAGTGTTCTGTCCTGTCCTCTGAATCCGCTTCCAAGTCGCAAGACGCTGTGAGCTCCAAGTCCACGCAGAGTCCGCCAAACGCTCCGGCCGCTGATCCGCTCCGCGAAGATCTGAGTACAGGCCAGCCAGGGTGGGTTTAAATAGCCTCGGGCGCAGCCTAGCAGCGGAAAGGGCGGAGCTTCACTCCTCCTTTCCATCAGTCACCCCCAACTTTCCCAGGCTACACCTCGTGGGAAACTGTTCTCCTGCTTTGATTTCATGCGCCACCTTTGGGACAATCTAAGAACTTACAAGTTTTCTTGGCCAGATATGTTAGGAATTGTATGCACTGAAACACTGAAAACCAACTAGTGGTTCTGTGGTTCCCACGTTGTGGTTTTGACACCAGCAGCATCCTTGCCACAATCAAAACCCGGAGATCCACAGATCTGCGTTGTAACAAGACCTCCCCCTGACCCTGATGCATGGCAGTTTAAGAAGTCTTTCCGTGTAAGCGAAAAGACTTTGAAGAAAAGGTGGAGATATGCGTTGTATAAACATTCTTCTGCTCTGGAACCACGTAGAGACTTGGGAGCCAGTTGGGTGGAGCATTCGTTGGATGAGGGTGCTCGGGTTAGGAATATCAAGGTGTGGCTCCAGATAATCCAATCATCTAATTAAGATTCCAGTTATGCTCATCTGTTTCAAAATTCCGTTTGGGTAAATTCTTTTAGTCAGACTGAGAATGGCAAAGCCTCAACCCCAATTTCCAGGGAGGGTTGAGAGCCTCAGGTGGAGTTGATCACCAATAGCCTATGGTTTAACCCATCATGCCTATAGAATGAGGTCTCCATAAAAACCCAAAAGGACTGGGATCAGAGAGCTTCTGGATAACACTTCCTGGAAGGTAGTGCGCCCCTCCCCACATGCCGGGCCCCACATTAATTTCTGAACTTTTTGCAATGTCCGCTAAAATACAACGGCAACTGTAAGTGCTTCCCTGCGTGCTGTGAGCTCTTCCAGCAAATGAATGCAACTAAATCTGGGAGTGGTGGCAACCGGATTTATAGCCAGTTGCTGAGAAGCACAGGTAAAACCACGTTTTACAATGCTTCCCATTGTTATTAGTGTGGGAGGCCTGTGTGGCGGGACCCGGCCCTTTGGAATCTAATGCTATGTCCCGGTAGGTAGCGTCACCATTGAATTAGAAGACACACATATGTTGAGAATAATCTTTCTGGTCATTTGCTGCATGTCTTATTTACAATATGTAATCAAATTCTTTATCCTGACCTTATGGCACCTGGGTTGAGAACCATGATTTGAACCAAACATTGGTCTGTCACGTTCTGAGTTTGAAACTTTAGTTTGCCTTTAGCGTTTTGCTATTGCTTTTTCGTTTTCTTTTGTTTCGTTTCGTTTCTAAGTTCTGGGGTATATGTGCAGGATGTGCAGATTTCTTACTAAGGTAAACGTGTGCCATGGTGGTTTGCTGCACCTGTCAACCCATCACCTAGGCATTAAGCCCAGCATGCAGTAGCTGTTCTTCTTAACGCTCTGCCCCCCGAAAGGCCCCAGTGTGTGTTGTTCCCCTTCCTGTGTCCATGTGATCTCCTTTTTCAGCTCCCATTATAAGTGAGAATGTGGCGTTTGGTTTTCTTTCCCTGAATTAGTTTGCTGAGGATAATGACCACACATCACCACTGTTTTTGTTTTTTTAGTATAAAGAGAAGTATTTTATTGAATAAGATTTGCTCCCAGAAAAATAAGCTTAAATCTACAATGAATGCCAGACTCTACAGCAGAAAGCAATTTTCTCACTTTTCCACACACAATGGTTCCTACTAAGTGAAAAAAAGCCATAAAATTTCATTCACAAATGTACTACTCTGTCTCAAAACATCTCACATAATCATGCACTCGACTAAAGCCATTAGATCAGTTCTTCAGTCAGGTTAAAGAAGTATCCCTCTAATAACTGACTTTTATAATGGTATCAATATCCACTCCCAGTCAGTCTGCCGTGGTTAATGGTGTACAGCCTGACTGAATACAATGGAATTCATGACGCCCATATCCACGGACAAACCGTGACTTATGATGGTTTGATTTATGATTTTTCAACGTTATGATGGGTTTATTGGACTATTAGATGCGTTTCTGAGCTACACTGGGCTTATGAGTATGCGACCCTAGACTCCAGAAACAGCTGTATAAGGAAAAACAGGTGTACCTAATAAACATATGCTTAGTGACTTGGGATAAAGCAATAGATGTTCACAACTGATGGAGAGCCGTGAAAGAGAGATAGCGGTAAATAGTTACAATAACACAATTTTCCTGCACCTGTCGTGGATTTCCCCAAGAAAATGCAGAATGTGGGATGCACCTAAGGCATATGAAAGAGAGAGGGCAGAAGGAGTAAGAGAGAAGTAGGAGGAAGCAAGGAAGGAAGGAAGGAAGGAAGGAAGGAAGGAAGGTAGGAAAGAAGGAAGGAAGGAAGGAAGGGAAGCAGGGCGAAAGGAAGGAGAAAACACCCGGTGTTACTAAAACCCCCCAAAAAAATGGTTTCCCCCTGTTGGTAAGCCTACAATGTGGATGAATCTTGAAAATATTGTGCTACGTGTTCTGTCAGTCATAACAGCTCACCTATTGTGCAATTCCGTTTATAGGAAATGTCTACAGTATGGAAATCTATGCATATGGGATTGATCGCACCAGGTAGTTGCTACCTAGGGCTGAGGGTTAGGGAGAGGGTTTGAGACAGAATGAGGAGTGACTAATGTCTACAGGGTTTTTCTCTGGTCGGGGGTGATAAGACGTTCTACAATGGATTGCGAATTATAATTGAATGTGCACAACCACAGGTATACTAAAAGCCACTCAATTCATGACTTTTAATGGGGGAATCTTAAGTGGCGCACTCCCATGGAGACCACGGCAGACATAGTGAGAGAGAAAAAGGTGAGTAAATATCTGAAACGGAGGCAGAAACAGAGAGAACGAAAAGCCCTGTGAAAGGAAGGGAGAGCGAAAAGGGAAAATGGTCCTATTGAGAAATGACAGATGTGAAACTGGGGTTCACATCAACAGTGTCACTGCCAGGAAGGAGGGTCATGCTAGCCATGTCACCGGTAGTGTGGCCCGCAGGGACGCCGACCTGCTGGAGCGTCGTGCCAGCATGGGCTCTGGCAGCCACGTGGGCCAGCAGGAGGGACCCGCTGCACAGCTGTGGGGTGAGGATAGACTGGGTGGTGATATCGGCCATTACAGGGGCCTCTTCTGCTGGCAAGAGTGTGACAGTAGCAAGTAGATGGACAGGCCTGCGTGTGAGGACGGAATGCAGGAGGGGCTCTTGTGCGGCTGGGCATGGGGCCCTCACGGGAATCGTGGAGAAATGGCCAGGTAACTGCGTCATGTGGGCTAGTAGATTGGCCAGGGCTTCGAACTGAAGGACAATAACGGGGAGTAGCGGTCAGGCCCTGGGAGTGTCTGAGTGTAAGTGGAGATGGGTTTGGGGTCACTGAGGGATGCGTGAGAGCCATCCCTGTGTAGGTACAGGTCATAGGGAGATAGTCTCGTGAGGCCTGTGAGTGTCTATGGTTGCCCTGGGTGCCTGGGGCTGACTGTGGCAGAAATCTGGGGAAGGCTGGAGAGAAGCTGGGAGGCCCAGGAGAGTCCCTTAAGGCAGGGGGTGAAGAGGTGAAAGAAATGGGGGAGGGTGGCAGCAAGGTCCGTGAGTTTGTAGATGATTCCTGGGTGCGGGAAGCTGACTCCAGGTGCAATCTGGAGACGGTTGGAGAGTAGCTGAGAGAGACAGAAGAGTCCCTGAGGGCTGGGGGTGAGAACATGAGGGAGACTGGGGAGTAAGTCAGTGAAATTCGTGAGTTCGGTGGTGTATCGTGGGTGCCTGGAACTGACTCCAGCTGGAATCTGGAGAAGTTTTGAGAGTAGCTGAAAGAGACACAAGAGTCCCTGTGGGCTGAGGGCAAAGACCTGAGAGAGACCAGGGAGGACCTCAGTGAAGTCTGTGAGTCTGTAGGTGATTCCGGAGTGTGGGAGGCTGACTCCCGCTGAAATCTGGGCGTGGTGGGAGAGTAGCTGGGACAGACAGGAGAGTCCCAGGGGGCTGGGGGTGAAGACATGAGAGAGACTGGGGAGTAACTCAGCGAAACTGCTGAGTTTGGTGGTGATACCTGAGTGCCTGGAACGGACTCCCGCTGAAATCTGGGCATGGATGGAGAGTAGCTGGGACACACAGGAGAGTCCCTGAGGGCTGGGGGTGAAGACATGAGAGAGACCGGGGAGTACCTCAGTGAAACTGGTGAGTTTGGTGGTGAGTCCGGGGTGCCTGGAACTGACTCCCTCTGAAGTGTGGGCGTGGTTGGAGAGTAGCTGGGACACACAGGAGAGTCCCTGAGGGTTGGAGATAAAGACGTGCTAGAGACTGAGGAGTAACTGAGTGAAATTGGTGAGTTTGGTGGTGAGTCCGGGGTGCCTGGAACTGACTCCAGCTGAAATGTGGGCGTGGTTGGAGAGTAGCTGGGACAGACGGGAGAGTCCCTGAGGGATGGTGAAGACATGAGAGAGACTGGGGAGTAACGCAGTGAAATTGGTGAGTTTGGTGGTGATTTCTGGGTGCCTGCAACGAACTCCCGCTGAAGTGTGGGCGTGTTTGGAGAGTAGCTGGGACAGACAGGCGAGTCCCTGAGGGTTGGAGATAAAGACGTGCTGGAGACTGGGGAGTAACTCAGTGAAAGTGGTGGGCTTGGTGGTGATCCCTGGGTTCCTGGAACTGACCCGCGCTGAAATGTGGGCGTGGTTGGAGAGTAGCTGGGACAGACTGGAGGGTCCGTAAGGGCTGGGGGTGAAGACGTGAGAGAGACTGGCGAGGATCCCACTGAGGTCTGTGAGTTTGTAGGTGTTTCTGGGGTGTGGGGTAGAGACTGCCGCTGAAATCTGGGCGTAGTTGGAGAGTAGCTGGGACAGACAGGCGAGTCATGGGTGGCTGGGGGTGAGCTGCTGGATGATGGCAGTAAGAACATATGGTATATTATTGATGAATGAGGTGACTGTGGAGAATCTCCAGAGGAGGACACGGGAGAACACAATGACATGAGTGACTGTCCTGCTTGGTTAGGAAAGGGAAACGTAAAGTTGTGGAGTTCTGTTGATGATGGATGTGAGAGTGGTGAAGCCCTGCGGGGTGATGTAGAGTACTTCCACATCCCTGGTGAGGAGCTGCCCCTTGGGTCTGAGTTTCTGGGAGGGGAGAGGGAGAAGCTGGGTGAGGCAGGCATGAATCTTGAGGAGTCAGGGCTGGGGGACCGCTCATATTCTCCCGAGACGTGTGAGTCTCTGGGGGACTCCTGGGTGCATGGGGCTGACTCCCGCAGGAACCTGGGGATGGCTGGAGAGTAACTGGGAGCCACAGGAGAGTCCCTGAGGCCTGGGGGTGAAGAGATGAAAGACACAGGGGTGGAGCACCGTGAGGCTCGTGAGTTGGTAGGTGATTCCTGGGTGTGGGGGGCTGACTCCAGCTGAAATCTGGGGTTGTTTGGAGAGTAGCTGGGAGACACAGGAGACCCCCCGAGAGCTGGGGGTGAGCTGCTGGGTGATGGCAGTAAGAACATGTGGTATATTATTGATGAACGTGGGGACTCTGAGGAATCCTCAGAGGAGGACACGGGAGAGCCCAATGGCTTCATTGATTGCCCATCACGGTGAGGACAGGGAAATGGGAGCTTGTGGGATTCTGGTGATGACAGAGGTGAGTGTGGTGAAGCCCTAGGGGATGGTGAATGGTAGCTCCGGATCCCTGGTGAGGAGCTTCCCCTTAAGCCTGAGTTTCTGATAGGGGAGAGGGAGAAGCTGGGTGAAGCTCGCATGGACCTTGGGGAGTCCGGGCTGGGGGACCGTTCATAAGAAGAGCCAGACAAGACCCTACTGTTCTTAGGTGCAGACATGATTAGGAAACCTGCAGCTCCCAGGGGCCCCTACTAATTTTCTAACTCGCAGAAAGAAGGAGTGTGTGTGCGTGTGTGTGCGTGCGTGTGTGTGTGTGTGTGTGTGTGCGGTGTGAGGTAAGTGCCCCTTAAGAAAATGGAAATCAACCAACCAATGAGACAGACAGACAGACAGACAGACAGAGATTCACTTGCCCAAGTGTTCTGTCCTGTCCTCTGAATCCGCTTCCAAGTCGCAAGACGCTGTGAGCTCCAAGTCCACGCAGAGTCCGCCAAACGCTCCGGCCGCTGATCCGCTCCGCGAAGATCTGAGTACAGGCCAGCCAGGGTGGGTTTAAATAGCCTCGGGCGCAGCCTAGCAGCGGAAAGGGCGGAGCTTCACTCCTCCTTTCCATCAGTCACCCCCAACTTTCCCAGGCTACACCTCGTGGGAAACTGTTCTCCTGCTTTGATTTCATGCGCCACCTTTGGGACAATCTAAGAACTTACAAGTTTTCTTGGCCAGATATGTTAGGAATTGTATGCACTGAAACACTGAAAACCAACTAGTGGTTCTGTGGTTCCCACGTTGTGGTTTTGACACCAGCAGCATCCTTGCCACAATCAAAACCCGGAGATCCACAGATCTGCGTTGTAACAAGACCTCCCCCTGACCCTGATGCATGGCAGTTTAAGAAGTCTTTCCGTGTAAGCGAAAAGACTTTGAAGAAAAGGTGGAGATATGCGTTGTATAAACATTCTTCTGCTCTGGAACCACGTAGAGACTTGGGAGCCAGTTGGGTGGAGCATTCGTTGGATGAGGGTGCTCGGGTTAGGAATATCAAGGTGTGGCTCCAGATAATCCAATCATCTAATTAAGATTCCAGTTATGCTCATCTGTTTCAAAATTCCGTTTGGGTAAATTCTTTTAGTCAGACTGAGAATGGCAAAGCCTCAACCCCGATTTCCAGGGAGGGTTGAGAGCCTCAGGTGGAGTTGATCACCAATAGCCTATGGTTTAACCCATCATGCCTATAGAATGAGGTCTCCATAAAAACCCAAAAGGACTGGGATCAGAGAGCTTCTGGATAACACTTCCTGGAAGGTAGTGCGCCCCTCCCCACATGCCGGGCCCCACATTAATTTCTGAACTTTTTGCAATGTCCGCTAAAATACAACGGCAACTGTAAGTGCTTCCCTGCGTGCTGTGAGCTCTTCCAGCAAATGAATGCAACTAAATCTGGGAGTGGTGGCAACCTGATTTATAGCCAGTTGCTGAGAAGCACAGGTAAAACCACGTAGGGCTTCCCATTGTTATTAGTGTGGGAGGCCTGTGTGGCGGGACCCGGCCCTTTGGAATCTAATGCTATGTCCCGGTAGGTAGCGTCACCATTGAATTAGAAGACACACATATGTTGAGAATAATCTTTCTGGTCATTTGCTACATGTCTTATTTACAATATGTAATCAAATTCTTTATCCTGACCTTATGGCACCTGGGTTGAGAACCATGATTTGAACCAAACATTGGTCTGTCACGTTCTGAGTTTGAAACTTTAGTTTGCCTTTAGCGTTTTGCTATTGCTTTTTCGTTTTCTTTTGTTTCGTTTCGTTTCTAAGTTCTGGGGTATATGTGCAGGATGTGCAGATTTCTTACTAAGGTAAACGTGTGCCATGGTGGTTTGCTGCACCTGTCAACCCATCACCTAGGCATTAAGCCCAGCATGCAGTAGCTGTTCTTCTTAACGCTCTGCCCCCCGAAAGGCCCCAGTGTGTGTTGTTCCCCTTCCTGTGTCCATGTGATCTCCTTTTTCAGCTCCCATTATAAGTGAGAATGTGGCGTTTGGTTTTCTTTCCCTGAATTAGTTTGCTGAGGATAATGACCACACATCACCACTGTTTTTGTTTTTTTAGTATAAAGAGAAGTATTTTATTGAATAAGGTTTGCTCCCAGAAAAATAAGCTTAAATCTACAATGAATGCCAGACTCTACAGCAGAAAGCAATTTTCTCACTTTTCCACACACAATGGTTCCTACTAAGTGAAAAAAAGCCATAAAATTTCATTCACAAATGTACTACTCTGTCTCAAAACATCTCACATAATCATGCACTCGACTAAAGCCATTAGATCAGTTCTTCAGTCAGGTTAAAGAAGTATCCCTCTAATAACTGACTTTTATAATGGTATCAATATCCACTCCCAGTCAGTCTGCCGTGGTTAATGGTGTACAGCCTGACTGAATACAATGGAATTGATGACGCCCATATCCACGGACAAACCGTGACTTATGATGGTTTGATTTATGATTTTTCAACGTTATGATGGGTTTATTGGACTATTAGATGCGTTTCTGAGTTACACTGGGCTTATGAGTATGCGACCCTAGACTCCAGAAACAGCTGTATAAGGAAAAACAGGTGTACCTAATAAACATATGCTTAGTGACTTGGGATAAACCAATAGATGTTCACAACTGATGGAGAGCCGTGAAAGAGAGATAGCGGTAAATAGTTACAATAACACAATTTTCCTGCACCTGTCGTGGATTTCCCCCAAAAAATGCAGAATGTGGGATGCACCTAAGGCATATGAAAGAGAGAGGGCAGAAGGAGTAAGAGAGAAGTAGGAGGAAGGAAGGAAGGAAGGAAGGAAGGAAGGAAGGAAGGAAGGAAGGAAAGAAGGAAGGTAGGAAAGAAGGAAGGAAGGAAGGAAGGAAAGAAGGACGAAAGGAAGGAGAAAACACCCGGTGTTACTAAAACCCCCCAAAAAAATGGTTTCCCCCTGTGGGTAAGCCTACAATGTGGATGAATCTTGAAAATATTGTGCTACGTGTTATGTCAGTCATAACAGCTCACCTATTGTGCAATTCCGTTTATAGGAAATGTCTACAATATGGAAATCGATGCATATGGGATTGATGGCACTAGGTAGTTGCTACCTAGGGCTGAGGGTCAGGGAGAGGGTTTGAGACAGAATGAGGAGTGACTAATGTCTACAGGGTTTTTCTCTGGTCGGGGGTGATAAGACGTTCTACAATGGATTGCGAATTATAATTGAATGTGCACAACCACAGGTGTACTAAAAGCCACTCAATTCATGACTTTTAATGGGGGAATCTTAAGTGGCGCACTCTCATGGAGACCACGGCAGACATAGTGAGAGAGAAAAAGGTGAGTAAATATCTGAAACGGAGGCAGAAACAGAGAGAACGAAAAGCCCTGTGAAAGGAAGGGAGAGCGAAAAGGGAAAATGGTCCTATTGAGAAATGACAGATGTGAAACTGGGGTTCACATCAACAGTGTCACTGCCAGGAAGGAGGGTCATGCTAGCCATGTCACCGGTAGTGTGTCCCGCAGGGACGCCGACCTGCTGGAGCGTCATGCCAGCATGGGCTCTGGCAGCCACGTGGGCCATCAGGAGGGACCCGCTGCACAGCTGTGGGGTGAGGATAGACTGGGTGGTGATATCGGCCATTACAGGGGCCTCTTCTGCTGGCAAGAGTGTGACAGTAGCAAGTAGATGGACAGGCCTGCGTGTGAGGACAGAATGCAGGAGGGGCTCTTGTGCGGCTGGGCGTGGGGCCCTCACGGGAATCGTGGAGAAATGGCCAGGTAACTGCGTCATGTGGGCTAGTAGATTGGCCAGGGCTTCGAACTGAAGGACAATAACGGGGAGTAGCGGTCAGGCCCTGGGAGTGTCTGAGTGTAAGTGGAGATGGGTTTGGGGTCACTGAGGGATGCGTGAGAGCCATCCCTGTGTAGGTACAGGTCATAGGGAGATAGTCTCGTGAGGCCTGTGAGTGTCTATGGTTGCCCTGGGTGCCTGGGGCTGACTGTGGCAGAAATCTGGGGAAGGCTGGAGAGAAGCTGGGAGGCCCAGGAGAGTCCCTTAAGGCAGGGGGTGAAGAGGTGAAAGAAATGGGGGAGGGTGGCAGTAAGGTCCGTGAGTTTGTAGATGATTCCTGGGTGCGGGAAGCTGACTCCAGGTGCAATCTGGAGATGGTTGGAGAGTAGCTGAGAGAGACAGAAGAGTCCCTGAGGGCTGGGGGTGAGAACATGAGGGAGACTGGGGAGTAAGTCAGTGAAATTCGTGAGTTCGGTGGTGTATCGTGGGTGCCTGGAACTGACTCCAGCTGGAATCTGGAGAAGTTTTGAGAGTAGCTGAAAGAGACACAAGAGTCCCTGTGGGCTGAGGGCAAAGACCTGAGAGAGACCAGGGAGGACCTCAGTGAAGTCTGTGAGTCTGTAGGTGATTCCGGAGTGTGGGAGGCTGACTCCCGCTGAAATCTGGGCGTGGTGGGAGAGTAGCTGGGACAGACAGGAGAGTCCCAGGGGGCTGGGGGTGAAGACATGAGAGAGACTGGGGAGTAACTCAGCGAAACTGCTGAGTTTGGTGGTGATACCTGGGTGCCTGGAACGGACTCCCGCTGAAATCTGGGCATGGATGGAGAGTAGCTGGGACACACAGGAGAGTCCCTGAGGGCTGGGGGTGAAGACATGAGAGAGACCGGGGAGTACCTCAGTGAAACTGGTGAGTTTGGTGGTGACTCCGGGGTGCCTGGAACTGACCCCAGCTGAAATGTGGGCGTGGTTGGAGAGTAGCTGGGACAGACGGGAGAGTCCCTGAGGGATGGTGAAGACATGAGAGAGACTGGGGAGTAACGCAGTGAAATTGGTGAGTTTGATGGTGATTCCTGGGTGCCTGGAACTGACTCCTGCTGAAGTGTGGGCGTGGTTGGAGAGTAGCTGGGACACACAGGAGAGTCCCTGAGGGTTGGAGATAAAGACGTGCTAGAGACTGAGGAGTAACTGAGTGAAATTGGTGAGTTTGTTGGTGAGTCCGTGGTGCCTGGAACTGACCCCAGCTGAAATGTGGGCGTGGTTGGAGAGTAGCTGGGACAGACGGGAGAGTCCCTGAGGGATGGTGAAGACATGAGAGAGACTGGGGAGTAACGCAGTGAAATTGGTGAGTTTGATGGTGATTCCTGGGTGCCTGGGACTGACTCCCGCTGAAGTGTGGGCGTGGTTGGAGAGTAGCTGGGACAGACAGGCGAGTCCCTGAGGGTTGGAGATAAAGACGTGCTAGAGACTGAGGAGTAACTGAGTGAAATTGGTGAGTTTGGTGGTGAGTCCGGGGTGCCTGGAACTGACTCCAGCTGAAATGTGGGCGTGGTTGGAGAGTAGCTGGGACAGACGGGAGAGTCCCTGAGGGATGGTGAAGACATGAGAGAGACTGGGGAGTAACGCAGTGAAATTGGTGAGTTTGGTGGTGATTTCTGGGTGCCTGCAACGAACTCCCGCTGAAGTGTGGGCGTGTTTGGAGAGTAGCTGGGACAGACAGGCGAGTCCCTGAGGGTTGGAGATAGAGACGTGCTGGAGACTGGGGAGTAACTCAGTGAAAGTGGTGGGCTTGGTGGTGATCCCTGGGTTCCTGGAACTGACCCGCGCTGAAATGTGGGCGTGGTTGGAGAGTAGCTGGGACAGACTGGAGGGTCCGTAAGGGCTGGGGGTGAAGACGTGAGAGAGACTGGCGAGGATCCCACTGAGGTCTGTGAGTTTGTAGGTGTTTCTGGGGTGTGGGGTAGAGACTGCCGCTGAAATCTGGGCGTAGTTGGAGAGTAGCTGGGACAGACAGGCGAGTCATGGGTGGCTGGGGGTGAGCTGCTGGATGATGGCAGTAAGAACATATGGTATATTATTGATGAATGAGGTGACTGTGGAGAATCTCCAGAGGAGGACACGGGAGAACACAATGACATGAGTGACTGTCCTGCTTGGTTAGGAAAGGGAAACGTAAAGTTGTGGAGTTCTGTTGATGATGGATGTGAGAGTGGTGAAGCCCTGCGGGGTGATGTAGAGTACTTCCACATCCCTGGTGAGGAGCTGCCCCTTGGGTCTGAGTTTCTGGGAGGGGAGAGGGAGAAGCTGGGTGAGGCAGGCATGAATCTTGAGGAGTCAGGGCTGGGGGACCGCTCATATTCTCCCGAGACGTGTGAGTCTCTGGGGGACTCCTGGGTGCATGGGGCTGACTCCCGCAGGAACCTGGGGATGGCTGGAGAGTAACTGGGAGCCACAGGAGAGTCCCTGAGGCCTGGGGGTGAAGAGATGAAAGACACAGGGGTGGAGCACCGTGAGGCTCGTGAGTTTGTAGGTGATTCCTGGGTGTGGGGGGCTGACTCCAGCTGAAATCTGGGGTTGTTTGGAGAGTAGCTGGGAGACACAGGAGACCCCCCGAGAGCTGGGGGTGAGCTGCTGGGTGATGGCAGTAAGAACATGTGGTATATTATTGATGAACGTGGGGACTCTGAGGAATCCTCAGAGGAGGACACGGGAGAGCCCAATGGCTTCATTGATTGCCCATCACGGTGAGGACAGGGAAATGGGAGCTTGTGGGATTCTGGTGATGACAGAGGTGAGTGTGGTGAAGCCCTAGGGGATGGTGAATGGTAGCTCCGGATCCCTGGTGAGGAGCTTCCCCTTAAGCCTGAGTTTCTGATAGGGGAGAGGGAGAAGCTGGGTGAAGCTCGCATGGACCTTGGGGAGTCCGGGCTGGGGGACCGTTCATAAGAAGAGCCAGACAAGACCCTACTGTTCTTAGGTGCAGACATGATTAGGAAACCTGCAGCTCCCAGGGGCCCCTACTAATTTTCTAACTCGCAGAAAGAAGGAGTGTGTGTGCGTGTGTGTGCGTGCGTGTGTGTGTGTGTGTGTGCGGTGTGAGGTATGTGCCCCTTAAGAAAATGGAAATCAACCAACCAATGAGACAGACAGACAGACAGACAGACAGAGATTCACTTGCCCAAGTGTTCTGTCCTGTCCTCTGAATCCGCTTCCAAGTCGCAAGACGCTGTGAGCTCCAAGTCCACGCAGAGTCCGCCAAACGCTCCGGCCGCTGATCCGCTCCGCGAAGATCTGAGTACAGGCCAGCCAGGGTGGGTTTAAATAGCCTCGGGCGCAGCCTAGCAGCGGAAAGGGCGGAGCTTCACTCCTCCTTTCCATCAGTCACCCCCAACTTTCCCAGGCTACACCTCGTGGGAAACTGTTCTCCTGCTTTGATTTCATGCGCCACCTTTGGGACAATCTAAGAACTTACAAGTTTTCTTGGCCAGATATGTTAGGAATTGTATGCACTGAAACACTGAAAACCAACTAGTGGTTCTGTGGTTCCCACGTTGTGGTTTTGACACCAGCAGCATCCTTGCCACAATCAAAACCCGGAGATCCACAGATCTGCGTTGTAACAAGACCTCCCCCTGACCCTGATGCATGGCAGTTTAAGAAGTCTTTCCGTGTAAGCGAAAAGACTTTGAAGAAAAGGTGGAGATATGCGTTGTATAAACATTCTTCTGCTCTGGAACCACGTAGAGACTTGGGAGCCAGTTGGGTGGAGCATTCGTTGGATGAGGGTGCTCGGGTTAGGAATATCAAGGTGTGGCTCCAGATAATCCAATCATCTAATTAAGATTCCAGTTATGCTCATCTGTTTCAAAATTCCGTTTGGGTAAATTCTTTTAGTCAGACTGAGAATGGCAAAGCCTCAACCCCGATTTCCGGGGAGGGTTGAGAGCCTCAGGTGGAGTTGATCACCAATAGCCTATGGTTTAACCCATCATGCCTATAGAATGAGGTCTCCATAAAAACCCAAAAGGACTGGGATCAGAGAGCTTCTGGATAACACTTCCTGGAAGGTAGTGCGCCCCTCCCCACATGCCGGGCCCCACATTAATTTCTGAACTTTTTGCAATGTCCGCTAAAATACAACGGCAACTGTAAGTGCTTCCCTGCGTGCTGTGAGCTCTTCCAGCAAATGAATGCAACTAAATCTGGGAGTGGTGGCAACCTGATTTATAGCCAGTTGCTGAGAAGCACAGGTAAAACCACGTAGGGCTTCCCATTGTTATTAGTGTGGGAGGCCTGTGTGGCGGGACCCGGCCCTTTGGAATCTAATGCTATGTCCCGGTAGGTAGCGTCACCATTGAATTAGAAGACACACATATGTTGAGAATAATCTTTCTGGTCATTTGCTGCATGTCTTATTTACAATATGTAATCAAATTCTTTATCCTGACCTTATGGCACCTGGGTTGAGAACCATGATTTGAACCAAACATTGGTCTGTCACGTTCTGAGTTTGAAACTTTAGTTTGCCTTTAGCGTTTTGCTATTGCTTTTTCGTTTTCTTTTGTTTCGTTTCGTTTCTAAGTTCTGGGGTATATGTGCAGGATGTGCAGATTTCTTACTAAGGTAAACGTGTGCCATGGTGGTTTGCTGCACCTGTCAACCCATCACCTAGGCATTAAGCCCAGCATGCAGTAGCTGTTCTTCTTAACGCTCTGCCCCCCGAAAGGCCCCAGTGTGTGTTGTTCCCCTTCCTGTGTCCATGTGATCTCCTTTTTCAGCTCCCATTATAAGTGAGAATGTGGCGTTTGGTTTTCTTTCCCTGGATTAGTTTGCTGAGGATAATGACCACACATCACCACTGTTTTTGTTTTTTAGTATAAAGAGTAGTATTTTATTGAATAAGATTTGCTCCCAGAAAAATAAGCTTAAATCTACAATGAATGCCAGACTCCACAGCAGAAAGCAATTTTCTCACTTTTCCACACACAATGGTTCCTACTAAGTGAAAAAAAGCCATCAAATTTCATTCACAAATGTACTACTCTGTCTCAAAACATCTCACATAATCATGCACTCGACTAAAGCCATTAGATCAGTTCTTCAGTCAGGTTAAAGAAGTATCCCTCTAATAACTGACTTTTATAATGGTATCAATATCCACTCCCAGTCAGTCTGCCGTGGTTAATGGTGTACAGCATGACTGAATACAATGGAATTGATGACGCCCATATCCACGGACAAACCGTGACTTATGATGGTTTGATTTATGATTTTTCAACGTTATGATGGGTTTATTGGACTATTAGATGCGTTTCTGAGTTACACTGGGTTTATGAGTATGCGACCCTAGACTCCAGAAACAGCTGTATAAGGAAAAACAGGTGTACCTAATAAACATATGCTTAGTGACTTGGGATAAACCAATAGATGTTCACAACTGATGGAGAGCCGTGAAAGAGAGATAGCGGTAAATAGTTACAATAACACAATTTTCCTGCACCTGTCGTGGATTTCCCCAAAAAAAATGCAGAATGTGGGATGCACCTAAGGCATATGAAAGACAGAGGGCAGAAGGAGTAAGAGAGAAGTAGGAGGAAGGAAGGAAGGAAGGAAGGAAGGAAGGAAGGAAGGAAGGAAAGAAGGAAGGTAGGAAAGAAGGAAGGAAGGAAGGAAGGAAGGAAGGAAGGAAAGAAGGACGAAAGGAAGGAGAAAACACCCGGTGTTACTAAAACCCCCCAAAAAAATGGTTTCCCCCTGTGGGTAAGCCTACAATGTGGATGAATCTTGAAAATATTGTGCTACGTGTTATGTCAGTCATAACAGCTCACCTATTGTGCAATTCCGTTTATAGGAAATGTCTACAATATGGAAATCTATGCATATGGGATTGATGGCACTAGGTAGTTGCTACCTAGGGCTGAGGGTCAGGGAGAGGGTTTGAGACAGAATGAGGAGTGACTAATGTCTACAGGGTTTTTCTCTGGTCGGGGGTGATAAGACGTTCTACAATGGATTGCGAATTATAATTGAATGTGCACAACCACAGGTGTACTAAAAGCCACTCAATTCATGACTTTTAATGGGGGAATCTTAAGTGGCGCACTCTCATGGAGACCACGGCAGACATAGTGAGAGAGAAAAAGGTGAGTAAATATCTGAAACGGAGGCAGAAACAGAGAGAACGAAAAGCCCTGTGAAAGGAAGGGAGAGCGAAAAGGGAAAATGGTCCTATTTAGAAATGACAGATGTGAAACTGGGGTTCACATCAACAGTGTCACTGCCAGGAAGGAGGGTCATGCTAGCCATGTCACCGGTAGTGTGGCCCGCAGGGACGCCGACCTGCTGGAGCGTCGTGCCAGCATGGGCTCTGGCAGCCACGTGGGCCAGCAGGAGGGACCCGCTGCACAGCTGTGGGGTGAGGATAGACTGGGTGGTGATATCGGCCATTACAGGGGCCTCTTCTGCTGGCAAGAGTGTGACAGTAGCAAGTAGATGGACAGGCCTGCGTGTGAGGACGGAATGCAGGAGGGGCTCTTGTGCGGCTGGGCGTGGGGCCCTCACGGGAACCGTGGAGAAATGGCCAGGTAACTGCGTCATGTGGGCTAGTAGATTGGCCAGGGCTTCGAACTGAAGGACAATAACGGGGAGTAGCGGTCAGGCCCTGGGAGTGTCTGAGTGTAAGTGGAGATGGGTTTGGGGTCACTGAGGGATGCGTGAGAGCCATCCCTGTGTAGGTACAGGTCATAGGGAGATAGTCTCGTGAGGCCTGTGAGTGTCTATGGTTGCCCTGGGTGCCTGGGGCTGACTGTGGCAGAAATCTGGGGAAGGCTGGAGAGAAGCTGGGAGGCCCAGGAGAGTCCCTTAAGGCAGGGGGTGAAGAGGTGAAAGAAATGGGGGAGGGTGGCAGTAAGGTCCGTGAGTTTGTAGATGATTCCTGGGTGCGGGAAGCTGACTCCAGGTGCAATCTGGAGATGGTTGGAGAGTAGCTGAGAGAGACAGAAGAGTCCCTGAGGGCTGGGGGTGAGAACATGAGGGAGACTGGGGAGTAAGTCAGTGAAATTCGTGAGTTCGGTGGTGTATCGTGGGTGCCTGGAACTGACTCCAGCTGGAATCTGGAGAAGTTTAGAGAGTAGCTGAAAGAGACACAAGAGTCCCTGTGGGCTGAGGGCAAAGACCTGAGAGAGACCAGGGAGGACCTCAGTGAAGTCTGTGAGTCTGTAGGTGATTTCGGAGTGTGGGAGGCTGACTCCCGCTGAAATCTGGGCGTGGTGGGAGAGTAGCTGGGACAGACAGGAGAGTCCCAGGGGGCTGGGGGTGAAGACATGAGAGAGACTGGGGAGTACCTCAGCGAAACTGCTGAGTTTGGTGGTGATACCTGGGTGCCTGGAACGGACTCCCGCTGAAATCTGGGCATGGATGGAGAGTAGCTGGGACACACAGGAGAGTCCCTGAGGGCTGGGGGTGAAGACATGAGAGAGACCGGGGAGTACCTCAGTGAAACTGGTGAGTTTGGTGGTGAGTCCGGGGTGCCTGGAACTGACCCCAGCTGAAATGTGGGCGTGGTTGGAGAGTAGCTGGGACAGACGGGAGAGTCCCTGAGGGATGGTGAAGACATGAGAGAGACTGGGGAGTAACGCAGTGAAATTGGTGAGTTTGATGGTGATTCCTGGGTGCCTGGAACTGACTCCCGCTGAAGTGTGGGCGTGGTTGGAGAGTAGCTGGGACACACAGGAGAGTCCCTGAGGGTTGGAGATAAAGACGTGCTAGAGACTGAGGAGTAACTGAGTGAAATTGGTGAGTTTGGTGGTGAGTCCGGGGTGCCTGGAACTGACTCCAGCTGAAATGTGGGCGTGGTTGGAGAGTAGCTGGGACAGACGGGAGAGTCCCTGAGGGATGGTGAAGACATGAGAGAGACTGGGGAGTAACGCAGTGAAATTGGTGAGTTTGATGGTGATTCCTGGGTGCCTGGGACTGACTCCCGCTGAAGTGTGGGCGTGGTTGGAGAGTAGCTGGGACAGACAGGCGAGTCCCTGAGGGTTGGAGATAAAGACGTGCTAGAGACTGAGGAGTAACTGAGTGAAATTGGTGAGTTTGGTGGTGAGTCCGGGGTGCCTGGAACTGACTCCAGCTGAAATGTGGGCGTGGTTGGAGAGTAGCTGGGACAGACGGGAGAGTCCCTGAGGGATGGTGAAGACATGAGAGAGACTGGGGAGTAACGCAGTGAAATTGGTGAGTTTGGTGGTGATTTCTGGGTGCCTGCAACGAACTCCCGCTGAAGTGTGGGCGTGTTTGGAGAGTAGCTGGGACAGACAGGCGAGTCCCTGAGGGTTGGAGATAAAGACGTGCTGGAGACTGGGGAGTAACTCAGTGAAAGTGGTGGGCTTGGTGGTGATCCCTGGGTTCCTGGAACTGACCCGCGCTGAAATGTGGGCGTGGTTGGAGAGTAGCTGGGACAGACTGGAGGGTCCGTAAGGGCTGGGGGTGAAGACGTGAGAGAGACTGGCGAGGATCCCACTGAGGTCTGTGAGTTTGTAGGTGTTTCTGGGGTGTGGGGTAGAGACTGCCGCTGAAATCTGGGCGTAGTTGGAGAGTAGCTGGGACAGACAGGCGAGTCATGGGTGGCTGGGGGTGAGCTGCTGGATGATGGCAGTAAGAACATATGGTATATTATTGATGAATGAGGTGACTGTGGAGAATCTCCAGAGGAGGACACGGGAGAACACAATGACATGAGTGACTGTCCTGCTTGGTTAGGAAAGGGAAACGTAAAGTTGTGGAGTTCTGTTGATGATGGATATGAGAGTGGTGAAGCCCTGCGGGGTGATGTAGAGTACTTCCACATCCCTGGTGAGGAGCTGCCCCTTGGGTCTGAGTTTCTGGGAGGGGAGAGGGAGAAGCTGGGTGAGGCAGGCATGAATCTTGAGGAGTCAGGGCTGGGGGACCGCTCATATTCTCCCGAGACATGTGAGTCTCTGGGGGACTCCTGGGTGCATGGGGCTGACTCCCGCAGGAACCTGGGGATGGCTGGAGAGTAACTGGGAGCCACAGGAGAGTCCCTGAGGCCTGGGGGTGAAGAGATGAAAGACACAGGGGTGGAGCACCGTGAGGCTCGTGAGTTTGTAGGTGATTCCTGGGTGTGGGGGGCTGACTCCAGCTGAAATCTGGGGTTGTTTGGAGAGTAGCTGGGAGACACAGGAGACCCCCCGAGAGCTGGGGGTGAGCTGCTGGGTGATGGCAGTAAGAACATGTGGTATATCATTGATGAACGTGGGGACTCTGAGGAATCCTCAGAGGAGGACACGGGAGAGCCCAATGGCTTCATTGATTGCCCATCACGGTGAGGACAGGGAAATGGGAGCTTGTGGGATTCTGGTGATGACAGAGGTGAGTGTGGTGAAGCCCTAGGTGATGGTGAATGGTAGCTCCGGATCCCTGGTGAGGAGCTTCCCCTTAAGCCTGAGTTTCTGATAGGGGAGAGGGAGAAGCTGGGTGAAGCTCGCATGGACCTTGGGGAGTCCGGGCTGGGGGACCGTTCATAAGAAGAGCCAGACAAGACCCTACTGTTCTTAGGTGCAGACATGATTAGGAAACCTGCAGCTCCCAGGGACCCCTACTAATTTTCTAACTCGCAGAAAGAAGGAGTGTGTGTGCGTGTGTGTGTGTGCGTTTGTGTGTGTGTGTGTGCGGTGTGAGGTATGTGCCCCTTAAGAAAATGGAAATCAACCAACCAATGAGACAGACAGACAGACAGACAGACAGACAGAGATTCACTTGCCCAAGTGTTCTGTCCTGTCCTCTGAATCCGCTTCCAAGTCGCAAGACGCTGTGAGCTCCAAGTCCACGCAGAGTCCGCCAAACGCTCCGGCCGCTGATCCGCTCCGCGAAGATCTGAGTACAGGCCAGCCAGGGTGGGTTTAAATAGCCTCGGGCGCAGCCTAGCAGCGGAAAGGGCGGAGCTTCACTCCTCCTTTCCATCAGTCACCCCCAACTTTCCCAGGCTACACCTCGTGGGAAACTGTTCTCCTGCTTTGATTTCATGCGTCACCTTTGGGACAATCTAAGAACTTACAAGTTTTCTTGGCCAGATATGTTAGGAATTGTATGCACTGAAACACTGAAAACCAACTAGTGGTTCTGTGGTTCCCACGTTGTGGTTTTGACACCAGCAGCATCCTTGCCACAATCAAAACCCGGAGATCCACAGATCTGCGTTGTAACAAGACCTCCCCCTGACCCTGATGCATGGCAGTTTAAGAAGTCTTTCCGTGTAAGCGAAAAGACTTTGAAGAAAAGGTGGAGATATGCGTTGTATAAACATTCTTCTGCTCTGGAACCACGTAGAGACTTGGGAGCCAGTTGGGTGGAGCATTCGTTGGATGAGGGTGCTCGGGTTAGGAATATCAAGGTGTGGCTCCAGATAATCCAATCATCTAATTAAGATTCCAGTTATGCTCATCTGTTTCAAAATTCCGTTTGGGTAAATTCTTTTAGTCAGACTGAGAATGGCAAAGCCTCAACCCCGATTTCCAGGGAGGGTTGAGAGCCTCAGGTGGAGTTGATCACCAATAGCCTATGGTTTAACCCATCATGCCTATAGAATGAGGTCTCCATAAAAACCCAAAAGGACTGGGATCAGAGAGCTTCTGGATAACACTTCCTGGAAGGTAGTGCGCCCCTCCCCACATGCCGGGCCCCACATTAATTTCTGAACTTTTTGCAATGTCCGCTAAAATACAACGGCAACTGTAAGTGCTTCCCTGCGTGCTGTGAGCTCTTCCAGCAAATGAATGCAACTAAATCTGGGAGTGGTGGCAACCTGATTTATAGCCAGTTGCTGAGAAGCACAGGTAAAACCACGTAGGGCTTCCCATTGTTATTAGTGTGGGAGGCCTGTGTGGCGGGACCCGGCCCTTTGGAATCTAATGCTATGTCCCGGTAGGTAGCGTCACCATTGAATTAGAAGACACACATATGTTGAGAATAATCTTTCTGGTCATTTGCTGCATGTCTTATTTACAATATGTAATCAAATTCTTTATCCTGACCTTATGGCACCTGGGTTGAGAACCATGATTTGAACCAAACATTGGTCTGTCACGTTCTGAGTTTGAAACTTTAGTTTGCCTTTAGCGTTTTGCTATTGCTTTTTCGTTTTCTTTTGTTTCGTTTCGTTTCTAAGTTCTGGGGTATATGTGCAGGATGTGCAGATTTCTTACTAAGGTAAACGTGTGCCATGGTGGTTTGCTGCACCTGTCAACCCATCACCTAGGCATTAAGCCCAGCATGCAGTAGCTGTTCTTCTTAACGCTCTGCCCCCCGAAAGGCCCCAGTGTGTGTTGTTCCCCTTCCTGTGTCCATGTGATCTCCTTTTTCAGCTCCCATTATAAGTGAGAATGTGGCGTTTGGTTTTCTTTCCCTGGATTAGTTTGCTGAGGATAATGACCACACATCACCACTGTTTTTGTTTTTTAGTATAAACAGTAGTATTTTATTGAATAAGATTTGCTCCCAGAAAAATAAGCTTAAATCTACAATGAATGCCAGACTCCACAGCAGAAAGCAATTTTCTCACTTTTCCACACACAATGGTTCCTACTAAGTGAAAAAAAGCCATCAAATTTCATTCACAAATGTACTACTCTGTCTCAAAACATCTCACATAATCATGCACTCGACTAAAGCCATTAGATCAGTTCTTCAGTCAGGTTAAAGAAGTATCCCTCTAATAACTGACTTTTATAATGGTATCAATATCCACTCCCAGTCAGTCTGCCGTGGTTAGTGGTGTACAGCATGACTGAATACAATGGAATTGATGACGCCCATATCCACGGACAAACCGTGACTTATGATGGTTTGATTTATGATTTTTCAACGTTATGATGGGTTTATTGGACTATTAGATGCGTTTCTGAGTTACACTGGGTTTATGAGTATGCGACCCTAGACTCCAGAAACAGCTGTATAAGGAAAAACAGGTGTACCTAATAAACATATGCTTAGTGACTTGGGATAAACCAATAGATGTTCACAACTGATGGAGAGCCGTGAAAGAGAGATAGCGGTAAATAGTTACAATAACACAATTTTCCTGCACCTGTCGTGGATTTCCCCAAAAAAATGCAGAATGTGGGATGCACCTAAGGCATATGAAAGAGAGAGGGCAGAAGGAGTAAGAGAGAAGTAGGAGGAAGGAAGGAAGGAAGGAAGGAAGGAAGGAAGGAAAGAAGGAAGGTAGGAAAGAAGGAAGGAAGGAAGGAAGGAAGGAAAGAAGGACGAAAGGAAGGAGAAAACACCCGGTGTTACTAAAACCCCCCCAAAAAATGGTTTCCCCCTGTGGGTAAGCCTACAATGTGGATGAATCTTGAAAATATTGTGCTACGTGTTATGTCAGTCATAACAGCTCACCTATTGTGCAATTCCGTTTATAGGAAATGTCTACAATATGGAAATCTATGCATATGGGATTGATGGCACTAGGTAGTTGCTACCTAGGGCTGAGGGTCAGGGAGAGGGTTTGAGACAGAATGAGGAGTGACTAATGTCTACAGGGTTTCTCTCTGGTCGGGGGTGATAAGACGTTCTACAATGGATTGCGAATTATAATTGAATGTGCACAACCACAGGTGTACTAAAAGCCACTCAATTCATGACTTTTAATGGGGGAATCTTAAGTGGCGCACTCTCATGGAGACCACGGCAGACATAGTGAGAGAGAAAAAGGTGAGTAAATATCTGAAACGGAGGCAGAAACAGAGAGAACGAAAAGCCCTGTGAAAGGAAGGGAGAGCGAAAAGGGAAAATGGTCCTATTTAGAAATGACAGATGTGAAACTGGGGTTCACATCAACAGTGTCACTGCCAGGAAGGAGGGTCATGCTAGCCATGTCACCGGTAGTGTGTCCCGCAGGGACGCCGACCTGCTGGAGCGTCGTGCCAGCATGGGCTCTGGCAGCCACGTGGGCCAGCAGGAGGGACCCGCTGCACAGCTGTGGGGTGAGGATAGACTGGGTGGTGATATCGGCCATTACAGGGGCCTCTTCTGCTGGCAAGAGTGTGACAGTAGCAAGTAGATGGACAGGCCTGCGTGTGAGGACGGAATGCAGGAGGGGCTCTTGTGCGGCTGGGCGTGGGGCCCTCACGGGAACCGTGGAGAAATGGCCAGGTAACTGCGTCATGTGGGCTAGTAGATTGGCCAGGGCTTCGAACTGAAGGACAATAACGGGGAGTAGCGGTCAGGCCCTGGGAGTGTCTGAGTGTAAGTGGAGATGGGTTTGGGGTCACTGAGGGATGCGTGAGAGCCATCCCTGTGTAGGTACAGGTCATAGGGAGATAGTCTCGTGAGGCCTGTGAGTGTCTATGGTTGCCCTGGGTGCCTGGGGCTGACTGTGGCAGAAATCTGGGGAAGGCTGGAGAGAAGCTGGGAGGCCCAGGAGAGTCCCTTAAGGCAGGGGGTGAAGAGGTGAAAGAAATGGGGGAGGGTGGCAGTAAGGTCCGTGAGTTTGTAGATGATTCCTGGGTGCGGGAAGCTGACTCCAGGTGCAATCTGGAGATGGTTGGAGAGTAGCTGAGAGAGACAGAAGAGTCCCTGAGGGCTGGGGGTGAGAACATGAGGGAGACTGGGGAGTAAGTCAGTGAAATTCGTGAGTTCGGTGGTGTATCGTGGGTGCCTGGAACTGACTCCAGCTGGAATCTGGAGAAGTTTTGAGAGTAGCTGAAAGAGACACAAGAGTCCCTGTGGGCTGAGGGCAAAGACCTGAGAGAGACCAGGGAGGACCTCAGTGAAGTCTGTGAGTCTGTAGGTGATTCCGGAGTGTGGGAGGCTGACTCCCGCTGAAATCTGGGCGTGGTGGGAGAGTAGCTGGGACAGACAGGAGAGTCCCAGGGGGCTGGGGGTGAAGACATGAGAGAGACTGGGGAGTAACTCAGCGAAACTGCTGAGTTTGGTGGTGATACCTGGGTGCCTGGAACGGACTCCCGCTGAAATCTGGGCATGGATGGAGAGTAGCTGGGACACACAGGAGAGTCCCTGAGGGCTGGGGGTGAAGACATGAGAGAGACCGGGGAGTACCTCAGTGAAACTGGTGAGTTTAGTGGTGACTCCGGGGTGCCTGGAACTGACCCCAGCTGAAATGTGGGCGTGGTTGGAGAGTAGCTGGGACAGACGGGAGAGTCCCTGAGGGATGGTGAAGACATGAGAGAGACTGGGGAGTAACGCAGTGAAATTGGTGAGTTTGATGGTGATTCCTGGGTGCCTGGAACTGACTCCCGCTGAAGCGTGGGCGTGGTTGGAGAGTAGCTGGGACACACAGGAGAGTCCCTGAGGGTTGGAGATAAAGGCGTGCTAGAGACTGAGGAGTAACTGAGTGAAATTGGTGAGTTTGGTGGTGAGTCCGGGGTGCCTGGAACTGACTCCAGCTGAAATGTGGGCGTGGTTGGAGAGTAGCTGGGACAGACGGGAGAGTCCCTGAGGGATGGTGAAGACATGAGAGAGACTGGGGAGTAACGCAGTGAAATTGGTGAGTTTGGTGGTGATTTCTGGGTGCCTGCAACGAACTCCCGCTGAAGTGTGGGCGTGTTTGGAGAGTAGCTGGGACAGACAGGCGAGTCCCTGAGGGTTGGAGATAAAGACGTGCTGGAGACTGGGGAGTAACTCAGTGAAAGTGGTGGGCTTGGTGGTGATCCCTGGGTTCCTGGAACTGACCCGCGCTGAAATGTGGGCGTGGTTGGAGAGTAGCTGGGACAGACTGGAGGGTCCGTAAGGGCTGGGGGTGAAGACGTGAGAGAGACTGGCGAGGATCCCACTGAGGTCTGTGAGTTTGTAGGTGTTTCTGGGGTGTGGGGTAGAGACTGCCGCTGAAATCTGGGCGTAGTTGGAGAGTAGCTGGGACAGACAGGCGAGTCATGGGTGGCTGGGGGTGAGCTGCTGGATGATGGCAGTAAGAACATATGGTATATTATTGATGAATGAGGTGACTGTGGAGAATCTCCAGAGGAGGACACGGGAGAACACAATGACATGAGTGACTGTCCTGCTTGGTTAGGAAAGGGAAACGTAAAGTTGTGGAGTTCTGTTGATGATGGATGTGAGAGTGGTGAAGCCCTGCGGGGTGATGTAGAGTACTTCCACATCCCTGGTGAGGAGCTGCCCCTTGGGTCTGAGTTTCTGGGAGGGGAGAGGGAGAAGCTGGGTGAGGCAGGCATGAATCTTGAGGAGTCAGGGCTGGGGGACCGCTCATATTCTCCCGAGACGTGTGAGTCTCTGGGGGACTCCTGGGTGCATGGGGCTGACTCCCGCAGGAACCTGGGGATGGCTGGAGAGTAACTGGGAGCCACAGGAGAGTCCCTGAGGCCTGGGGGTGAAGAGATGAAAGACACAGGGGTGGAGCACCGTGAGGCTCGTGAGTTTGTAGGTGATTCCTGGGTGTGGGGGGCTGACTCCAGCTGAAATCTGGGGTTGTTTGGAGAGTAGCTGGGAGACACAGGAGACCCCCCGAGAGCTGGGGGTGAGCTGCTGGGTGATGGCAGTAAGAACATGTGGTATATTATTGATGAACGTGGGGACTCTGAGGAATCCTCAGAGGAGGACACGGGAGAGCCCAATGGCTTCATTGATTGCCCATCACGGTGAGGACAGGGAAATGGGAGCTTGTGGGATTCTGGTGATGACAGAGGTGAGTGTGGTGAAGCCCTAGGGGATGGTGAATGGTAGCTCCGGATCCCTGGTGAGGAGCTTCCCCTTAAGCCTGAGTTTCTGATAGGGGAGAGGGAGAAGCTGGGTGAAGCTCGCATGGACCTTGGGGAGTCCGGGCTGGGGGACCGTTCATAAGAAGAGCCAGACAAGACCCTACTGTTATTAGGTGCAGACATGATTAGGAAACCTGCAGCTCCCAGGGGCCCCTACTAATTTTCTAACTCGCAGAAAGAAGGAGTGTGTGTGCGTGTGTGTGCGTGTGTGTGTGTGTGTGTGTGTGTGTGTGTGTGCGGTGTGAGGTATGTGCCCCTTAAGAAAATGGAAATCAACCAACCAATGAGACAGACAGACAGACAGACAGACAGACAGACAGACAGAGATTCACTTGCCCAAGTGTTCTGTCCTGTCCTCTGAATCCGCTTCCAAGTCGCAAGACGCTGTGAGCTCCAAGTCCACGCAGAGTCCGCCAAACGCTCCGGCCGCTGATCCGCTCCGCGAAGATCTGAGTACAGGCCAGCCAGGGTGGGTTTAAATAGCCTCGGGCGCAGCCTAGCAGCGGAAAGGGCGGAGCTTCACTCCTCCTTTCCATCAGTCACCCCCAACTTTCCCAGGCTACACCTCGTGGGAAACTGTTCTCCTGCTTTGATTTCATGCGCCACCTTTGGGACAATCTAAGAACTTACAAGTTTTCTTGGCCAGATATGTTAGGAATTGTATGCACTGAAACACTGAAAACCAACTAGTGGTTCTGTGGTTCCCACGTTGTGGTTTTGACACCAGCAGCATCCTTGCCACAATCAAAACCCGGAGATCCACAGATCTGCGTTGTAACAAGACCTCCCCCTGACCCTGATGCATGGCAGTTTAAGAAGTCTTTCCGTGTAAGCGAAAAGACTTTGAAGAAAAGGTGGAGATATGCGTTGTATAAACATTCTTCTGCTCTGGAACCACGTAGAGACTTGGGAGCCAGTTGGGTGGAGCATTCGTTGGATGAGGGTGCTCGGGTTAGGAATATCAAGGTGTGGCTCCAGATAATCCAATCATCTAATTAAGATTCCAGTTATGCTCATCTGTTTCAAAATTCCGTTTGGGTAAATTCTTTTAGTCAGACTGAGAATGGCAAAGCCTCAACCCCAATTTCCAGGGAGGGTTGAGAGCCTCAGGTGGAGTTGATCACCAATAGCCTATGGTTTAACCCATCATGCCTATAGAATGAGGTCTCCATAAAAACCCAAAAGGACTGGGATCAGAGAGCTTCTGGATAACACTTCCTGGAAGGTAGTGCGCCCCTCCCCACATGCCGGGCCCCACATTAATTTCTGAACTTTTTGCAATGTCCGCTAAAATACAACGGCAACTGTAAGTGCTTCCCTGCGTGCTGTGAGCTCTTCCAGCAAATGAATGCAACTAAATCTGGGAGTGGTGGCAACCTGATTTATAGCCAGTTGCTGAGAAGCACAGGTAAAACCACGTAGGGCTTTCCATTGTTATTAGTGTGGGAGGCCTGTGTGGCGGGACCCGGCCCTTTGGAATCTAATGCTATGTCCCGGTAGGTAGCGTCACCATTGAATTAGAAGACACACATATGTTGAGAATAATCTTTCTGGTCATTTGCTGCATGTCTTATTTACAATATGTAATCAAATTCTTTATCCTGACCTTATGGCACCTGGGTTGAGAACCATGATTTGAACCAAACATTGGTCTGTCACGTTCTGAGTTTGAAACTTTAGTTTGCCTTTAGCGTTTTGCTATTGCTTTTTCGTTTTCTTTTGTTTCGTTTCGTTTCTAAGTTCTGGGGTATATGTGCAGGATGTGCAGATTTCTTACCAAGGTAAACGTGTGCCATGGTGGTTTGCTGCACCTGTCAACCCATCACCTAGGCATTAAGCCCAGCATGCAGTAGCTGTTCTTCTTAACGCTCTGCCCCCCGAAAGGCCCCAGTGTGTGTTGTTCCCCTTCCTGTGTCCATGTGATCTCCTTTTTCAGCTCCCATTATAAGTGAGAATGTGGCGTTTGGTTTTCTTTCCCTGGATTAGTTTGCTGAGGATAATGACCACACATCACCACTGTTTTTGTTTTTTAGTATAAAGAGTAGTATTTTATTGAATAAGATTTGCTCCCAGAAAAATAAGCTTAAATCTACAATGAATGCCAGACTCTACAGCAGAAAGCAATTCTCTCACTTTTCCACACACAATGGTTCCTACTAAGTGAAAAAAAGCCATCAAATTTCATTCACAAATGTACTACTCTGTCTCAAAACATCTCACATAATCATGCACTCGACTAAAGCCATTAGATCAGTTCTTCAGTCAGGTTAAAGAAGTATCCCTCTAATAACTGACTTTTATAATGGTATCAATATCCACTCCCAGTCAGTCTGCCGTGGTTAATGGTGTACAGCATGACTGAATACAATGGAATTGATGACGCCCATATCCACGGACAAACCGTGACTTATGATGGTTTGATTTATGATTTTTCAACGTTATGATGGGTTTATTGGACTATTAGATGCGTTTCTGAGTTACACTGGGTTTATGAGTATGCGACCCTAGACTCCAGAAACAGCTGTATAAGGAAAAACAGGTGTACCTAATAAACATATGCTTAGTGACTTGGGATAAACCAATAGATGTTCACAACTGATGGAGAGCCGTGAAAGAGAGATAGCGGTAAATAGTTACAATAACACAATTTTCCTGCACCTGTCGTGGATTTCCCCCAAAAAATGCAGAATGTGGGATGCACCTAAGGCATATGAAAGAGAGAGGGCAGAAGGAGTAAGAGAGAAGTAGGAGGAAGGAAGGAAGGAAGGAAGGAAGGAAGGAAGGAAGGAAGGAAAGAAGGAAGGTAGGAAAGAAGGAAGGAAGGAAGGAAGGAAGGAAAGAAGGACGAAAGGAAGGAGAAAACACCCGGTGTTACTAAAACCCCCCCAAAAAATGGTTTCCCCCTGTGGGTAAGCCTACAATGTGGATGAATCTTGAAAATATTGTGCTACGTGTTATGTCAGTCATAACAGCTCACCTATTGTGCAATTCCGTTTATAGGAAATGTCTACAATATGGAAATCTATGCATATGGGATTGATGGCACTAGGTAGTTGCTACCTAGGGCTGAGGGTCAGGGAGAGGGTTTGAGACAGAATGAGGAGTGACTAATGTCTACAGGGTTTCTCTCTGGTCGGGGGTGATAAGACGTTCTACAATGGATTGCGAATTATAATTGAATGTGCACAACCACAGGTGTACTAAAAGCCACTCAATTCATGACTTTTAATGGGGGAATCTTAAGTGGCGCACTCTCATGGAGACCACGGCAGACATAGTGAGAGAGAAAAAGGTGAGTAAATATCTGAAACGGAGGCAGAAACAGAGAGAACGAAAAGCCCTGTGAAAGGAAGGGAGAGCGAAAAGGGAAAATGGTCCTATTTAGAAATGACAGATGTGAAACTGGGGTTCACATCAACAGTGTCACTGCCAGGAAGGAGGGTCATGCTAGCCATGTCACCGGTAGTGTGTCCCGCAGGGACGCCGACCTGCTGGAGCGTCGTGCCAGCATGGGCTCTGGCAGCCACGTGGGCCAGCAGGAGGGACCCGCTGCACAGCTGTGGGGTGAGGATAGACTGGGTGGTGATATCGGCCATTACAGGGGCCTCTTCTGCTGGCAAGAGTGTGACAGTAGCAAGTAGATGGACAGGCCTGCGTGTGAGGACGGAATGCAGGAGGGGCTCTTGTGCGGCTGGGCGTGGGGCCCTCACGGGAACCGTGGAGAAATGGCCAGGTAACTGCGTCATGTGGGCTAGTAGATTGGCCAGGGCTTCGAACTGAAGGACAATAACGGGGAGTAGCGGTCAGGCCCTGGGAGTGTCTGAGTGTAAGTGGAGATGGGTTTGGGGTCACTGAGGGATGCGTGAGAGCCATCCCTGTGTAGGTACAGGTCATAGGGAGATAGTCTCGTGAGGCCTGTGAGTGTCTATGGTTGCCCTGGGTGCCTGGGGCTGACTGTGGCAGAAATCTGGGGAAGGCTGGAGAGAAGCTGGGAGGCCCAGGAGAGTCCCTTAAGGCAGGGGGTGAAGAGGTGAAAGAAATGGGGGAGGGTGGCAGTAAGGTCCGTGAGTTTGTAGATGATTCCTGGGTGCGGGAAGCTGACTCCAGGTGCAATCTGGAGATGGTTGGAGAGTAGCTGAGAGAGACAGAAGAGTCCCTGAGGGCTGGGGGTGAGAACATGAGGGAGACTGGGGAGTAAGTCAGTGAAATTCGTGAGTTCGGTGGTGTATCGTGGGTGCCTGGAACTGACTCCAGCTGGAATCTGGAGAAGTTTTGAGAGTAGCTGAAAGAGACACAAGAGTCCCTGTGGGCTGAGGGCAAAGACCTGAGAGAGACCAGGGAGGACCTCAGTGAAGTCTGTGAGTCTGTAGGTGATTCCGGAGTGTGGGAGGCTGACTCCCGCTGAAATCTGGGCGTGGTGGGAGAGTAGCTGGGACAGACAGGAGAGTCCCAGGGGGCTGGGGGTGAAGACATGAGAGAGACTGGGGAGTAACTCAGCGAAACTGCTGAGTTTGGTGGTGATACCTGGGTGCCTGGAACGGACTCCCGCTGAAATCTGGGCATGGATGGAGAGTAGCTGGGACACACAGGAGAGTCCCTGAGGGCTGGGGGTGAAGACATGAGAGAGACCGGGGAGTACCTCAGTGAAACTGGTGAGTTTGGTGGTGAGTCCCGGGTGCCTGGAACTGACCCCAGCTGAAATGTGGGCGTGGTTGGAGAGTAGCTGGGACAGACGGGAGAGTCCCTGAGGGATGGTGAAGACATGAGAGAGACTGGGGAGTAACGCAGTGAAATTGGTGAGTTTGATGGTGATTCCTGGGTGCCTGGAACTGACTCCCGCTGAAGTGTGGGCGTGGTTGGAGAGTAGCTGGGACACACAGGAGAGTCCCTGAGGGTTGGAGATAAAGGCGTGCTAGAGACTGAGGAGTAACTGAGTGAAATTGGTGAGTTTGGTGGTGAGTCCGGGGTGCCTGGAACTGACTCCAGCTGAAATGTGGGCGTGGTTGGAGAGTAGCTGGGACAGACGGGAGAGTCCCTGAGGGATGGTGAAGACATGAGAGAGACTGGGGAGTAACGCAGTGAAATTGGTGAGTTTGGTGGTGATTTCTGGGTGCCTGCAACGAACTCCCGCTGAAGTGTGGGCGTGCTTGGAGAGTAGCTGGGACAGACAGGCGAGTCCCTGAGGGTTGGAGATAAAGACGTGCTGGAGACTGGGGAGTAACTCAGTGAAAGTGGTGGGCTTGGTGGTGATCCCTGGGTTCCTGGAACTGACCCGCGCTGAAATGTGGGCGTGGTTGGAGAGTAGCTGGGACAGACTGGAGGGTCCGTAAGGGCTGGGGGTGAAGACGTGAGAGAGACTGGCGAGGATCCCACTGAGGTCTGTGAGTTTGTAGGTGTTTCTGGGGTGTGGGGTAGAGACTGCCGCTGAAATCTGGGCGTAGTTGGAGAGTAGCTGGGACAGACAGGCGAGTCATGGGTGGCTGGGGGTGAGCTGCTGGATGATGGCAGTAAGAACATATGGTATATTATTGATGAATGAGGTGACTGTGGAGAATCTCCAGAGGAGGACACGGGAGAACACAATGACATGAGTGACTGTCCTGCTTGGTTAGGAAAGGGAAACGTAAAGTTGTGGAGTTCTGTTGATGATGGATGTGAGAGTGGTGAAGCCCTGCGGGGTGATGTAGAGTACTTCCACATCCCTGGTGAGGAGCTGCCCCTTGGGTCTGAGTTTCTGGGAGGGGAGAGGGAGAAGCTGGGTGAGGCAGGCATGAATCTTGAGGAGTCAGGGCTGGGGGACCGCTCATATTCTCCCGAGACATGTGAGTCTCTGGGGGACTCCTGGGTGCATGGGGCTGACTCCCGCAGGAACCTGGGGATGGCTGGAGAGTAACTGGGAGCCACAGGAGAGTCCCTGAGGCCTGGGGGTGAAGAGATGAAAGACACAGGGGTGGAGCACCGTGAGGCTCGTGAGTTTGTAGGTGATTCCTGGGTGTGGGGGGCTGACTCCAGCTGAAATCTGGGGTTGTTTGGAGAGTAGCTGGGAGACACAGGAGACCCCCCGAGAGCTGGGGGTGAGCTGCTGGGTGATGGCAGTAAGAACATGTGGTATATTATTGATGAACGTGGGGACTCTGAGGAATCCTCAGAGGAGGACACGGGAGAGCCCAATGGCTTCATTGATTGCCCATCACGGTGAGGACAGGGAAATGGGAGCTTGTGGGATTCTGGTGATGACAGAGGTGAGTGTGGTGAAGCCCTAGGGGATGGTGAATGGTAGCTCCGGATCCCTGGTGAGGAGCTTCCCCTTAAGCCTGAGTTTCTGATAGGGGAGAGGGAGAAGCTGGGTGAAGCTCGCATGGACCTTGGGGAGTCCGGGCTGGGGGACCGTTCATAAGAAGAGCCAGACAAGACCCTACTGTTCTTAGGTGCAGACATGATTAGGAAACCTGCAGCTCCCAGGGGCCCCTACTAATTTTCTAACTCGCAGAAAGAAGGAGTGTGTGTGCGTGTGTGTGCGTGTGTGTGTGTGTGTGTGTATGTGTGTGTGTGCGGTGTGAGGTATGTGCCCCTTAAGAAAATGGAAATCAACCAACCAATGAGACAGACAGACAGACAGACAGACAGACAGACAGACAGAGATTCACTTGCCCAAGTGTTCTGTCCTGTCCTCTGAATCCGCTTCCAAGTCGCAAGACGCTGTGAGCTCCAAGTCCACGCAGAGTCCGCCAAACGCTCCGGCCGCTGATCCGCTCCGCGAAGATCTGAGTACAGGCCAGCCAGGGTGGGTTTAAATAGCCTCGGGCGCAGCCTAGCAGCGGAAAGGGCGGAGCTTCACTCCTCCTTTCCATCAGTCACCCCCAACTTTCCCAGGCTACACCTCGTGGGAAACTGTTCTCCTGCTTTGATTTCATGCGCCACCTTTGGGACAATCTAAGAACTTACAAGTTTTCTTGGCCAGATATGTTAGGAATTGTATGCACTGAAACACTGAAAACCAACTAGTGGTTCTGTGGTTCCCACGTTGTGGTTTTGACACCAGCAGCATCCTTGCCACAATCAAAACCCGGAGATCCACAGATCTGCGTTGTAACAAGACCTCCCCCTGACCCTGATGCATGGCAGTTTAAGAAGTCTTTCCGTGTAAGCGAAAAGACTTTGAAGAAAAGGTGGAGATATGCGTTGTATAAACATTCTTCTGCTCTGGAACCACGTAGAGACTTGGGAGCCAGTTGGGTGGAGCATTCGTTGGATGAGGGTGCTCGGGTTAGGAATATCAAGGTGTGGCTCCAGATAATCCAATCATCTAATTAAGATTCCAGTTATGCTCATCTGTTTCAAAATTCCGTTTGGGTAAATTCTTTTAGTCAGACTGAGAATGGCAAAGCCTCAACCCCAATTTCCAGGGAGGGTTGAGAGCCTCAGGTGGAGTTGATCACCAATAGCCTATGGTTTAACCCATCATGCCTATAGAATGAGGTCTCCATAAAAACCCAAAAGGACTGGGATCAGAGAGCTTCTGGATAACACTTCCTGGAAGGTAGTGCGCCCCTCCCCACATGCCGGGCCCCACATTAATTTCTGAACTTTTTGCAATGTCCGCTAAAATACAACGGCAACTGTAAGTGCTTCCCTGCGTGCTGTGAGCTCTTCCAGCAAATGAATGCAACTAAATCTGGGAGTGGTGGCAACCTGATTTATAGCCAGTTGCTGAGAAGCACAGGTAAAACCACGTAGGGCTTTCCATTGTTATTAGTGTGGGAGGCCTGTGTGGCGGGACCCGGCCCTTTGGAATCTAATGCTATGTCCCGGTAGGTAGCGTCACCATTGAATTAGAAGACACACATATGTTGAGAATAATCTTTCTGGTCATTTGCTGCATGTCTTATTTACAATATGTAATCAAATTCTTTATCCTGACCTTATGGCACCTGGGTTGAGAACCATGATTTGAACCAAACATTGGTCTGTCACGTTCTGAGTTTGAAACTTTAGTTTGCCTTTAGCGTTTTGCTATTGCTTTTTCGTTTTCTTTTGTTTCGTTTCGTTTCTAAGTTCTGGGGTATATGTGCAGGATGTGCAGATTTCTTACCAAGGTAAACGTGTGCCATGGTGGTTTGCTGCACCTGTCAACCCATCACCTAGGCATTAAGCCCAGCATGCAGTAGCTGTTCTTCTTAACGCTCTGCCCCCCGAAAGGCCCCAGTGTGTGTTGTTCCCCTTCCTGTGTCCATGTGATCTCCTTTTTCAGCTCCCATTATAAGTGAGAATGTGGCGTTTGGTTTTCTTTCCCTGGATTAGTTTGCTGAGGATAATGACCACACATCACCACTGTTTTTGTTTTTTAGTATAAAGAGTAGTATTTTATTGAATAAGATTTGCTCCCAGAAAAATAAGCTTAAATCTACAATGAATGCCAGACTCCACAGCAGAAAGCAATTTTCTCACTTTTCCACACACAATGGTTCCTACTAAGTGAAAAAAAGCCATCAAATTTCATTCACAAATGTACTACTCTGTCTCAAAACATCTCACATAATCATGCACTCGACTAAAGCCATTAGATCAGTTCTTCAGTCAGGTTAAAGAAGTATCCCTCTAATAACTGACTTTTATAATGGTATCAATATCCACTCCCAGTCAGTCTGCCGTGGTTAATGGTGTACAGCATGACTGAATACAATGGAATTGATGACGCCCATATCCACGGACAAACCGTGACTTATGATGGTTTGATTTATGATTTTTCAACGTTATGATGGGTTTATTGGACTATTAGATGCGTTTCTGAGTTACACTGGGTTTATGAGTATGCGACCCTAGACTCCAGAAACAGCTGTATAAGGAAAAACAGGTGTACCTAATAAACATATGCTTAGTGACTTGGGATAAACCAATAGATGTTCACAACTGATGGAGAGCCGTGAAAGAGAGATAGCGGTAAATAGTTACAATAACACAATTTTCCTGCACCTGTCGTGGATTTCCCCAAAAAAAATGCAGAATGTGGGATGCACCTAAGGCATATGAAAGACAGAGGGCAGAAGGAGTAAGAGAGAAGTAGGAGGAAGGAAGGAAGGAAGGAAGGAAGGAAGGAAGGAAGGAAGGAAAGAAGGAAGGTAGGAAAGAAGGAAGGAAGGAAGGAAGGAAGGAAGGAAGGAAGGAAAGAAGGACGAAAGGAAGGAGAAAACACCCGGTGTTACTAAAACCCCCCAAAAAAATGGTTTCCCCCTGTGGGTAAGCCTACAATGTGGATGAATCTTGAAAATATTGTGCTACGTGTTATGTCAGTCATAACAGCTCACCTATTGTGCAATTCCGTTTATAGGAAATGTCTACAATATGGAAATCTATGCATATGGGATTGATGGCACTAGGTAGTTGCTACCTAGGGCTGAGGGTCAGGGAGAGGGTTTGAGACAGAATGAGGAGTGACTAATGTCTACAGGGTTTTTCTCTGGTCGGGGGTGATAAGACGTTCTACAATGGATTGCGAATTATAATTGAATGTGCACAACCACAGGTGTACTAAAAGCCACTCAATTCATGACTTTTAATGGGGGAATCTTAAGTGGCGCACTCTCATGGAGACCACGGCAGACATAGTGAGAGAGAAAAAGGTGAGTAAATATCTGAAACGGAGGCAGAAACAGAGAGAACGAAAAGCCCTGTGAAAGGAAGGGAGAGCGAAAAGGGAAAATGGTCCTATTTAGAAATGACAGATGTGAAACTGGGGTTCACATCAACAGTGTCACTGCCAGGAAGGAGGGTCATGCTAGCCATGTCACCGGTAGTGTGGCCTGCAGGGACGCCGACCTGCTGGAGCGTCGTGCCAGCATGGGCTCTGGCAGCCACGTGGGCCAGCAGGAGGGACCCGCTGCACAGCTGTGGGGTGAGGATAGACTGGGTGGTGATATCGGCCATTACAGGGGCCTCTTCTGCTGGCAAGAGTGTGACAGTAGCAAGTAGATGGACAGGCCTGCGTGTGAGGACGGAATGCAGGAGGGGCTCTTGTGCGGCTGGGCGTGGGGCCCTCACGGGAACCGTGGAGAAATGGCCAGGTAACTGCGTCATGTGGGCTAGTAGATTGGCCAGGGCTTCGAACTGAAGGACAATAACGGGGAGTAGCGGTCAGGCCCTGGGAGTGTCTGAGTGTAAGTGGAGATGGGTTTGGGGTCACTGAGGGATGCGTGAGAGCCATCCCTGTGTAGGTACAGGTCATAGGGAGATAGTCTCGTGAGGCCTGTGAGTGTCTATGGTTGCCCTGGGTGCCTGGGGCTGACTGTGGCAGAAATCTGGGGAAGGCTGGAGAGAAGCTGGGAGGCCCAGGAGAGTCCCTTAAGGCAGGGGGTGAAGAGGTGAAAGAAATGGGGGAGGGTGGCAGTAAGGTCCGTGAGTTTGTAGATGATTCCTGGGTGCGGGAAGCTGACTCCAGGTGCAATCTGGAGATGGTTGGAGAGTAGCTGAGAGAGACAGAAGAGTCCCTGAGGGCTGGGGGTGAGAACATGAGGGAGACTGGGGAGTAAGTCAGTGAAATTCGTGAGTTCGGTGGTGTATCGTGGGTGCCTGGAACTGACTCCAGCTGGAATCTGGAGAAGTTTAGAGAGTAGCTGAAAGAGACACAAGAGTCCCTGTGGGCTGAGGGCAAAGACCTGAGAGAGACCAGGGAGGACCTCAGTGAAGTCTGTGAGTCTGTAGGTGATTTCGGAGTGTGGGAGGCTGACTCCCGCTGAAATCTGGGCGTGGTGGGAGAGTAGCTGGGACAGACAGGAGAGTCCCAGGGGGCTGGGGGTGAAGACATGAGAGAGACTGGGGAGTACCTCAGCGAAACTGCTGAGTTTGGTGGTGATACCTGGGTGCCTGGAACGGACTCCCGCTGAAATCTGGGCATGGATGGAGAGTAGCTGGGACACACAGGAGAGTCCCTGAGGGCTGGGGGTGAAGACATGAGAGAGACCGGGGAGTACCTCAGTGAAACTGGTGAGTTTGGTGGTGAGTCCGGGGTGCCTGGAACTGACCCCAGCTGAAATGTGGGCGTGGTTGGAGAGTAGCTGGGACAGACGGGAGAGTCCCTGAGGGATGGTGAAGACATGAGAGAGACTGGGGAGTAACGCAGTGAAATTGGTGAGTTTGATGGTGATTCCTGGGTGCCTGGAACTGACTCCCGCTGAAGTGTGGGCGTGGTTGGAGAGTAGCTGGGACACACAGGAGAGTCCCTGAGGGTTGGAGATAAAGACGTGCTAGAGACTGAGGAGTAACTGAGTGAAATTGGTGAGTTTGGTGGTGAGTCCGGGGTGCCTGGAACTGACTCCAGCTGAAATGTGGGCGTGGTTGGAGAGTAGCTGGGACAGACGGGAGAGTCCCTGAGGGATGGTGAAGACATGAGAGAGACTGGGGAGTAACGCAGTGAAATTGGTGAGTTTGATGGTGATTCCTGGGTGCCTGGGACTGACTCCCGCTGAAGTGTGGGCGTGGTTGGAGAGTAGCTGGGACAGACAGGCGAGTCCCTGAGGGTTGGAGATAAAGACGTGCTAGAGACTGAGGAGTAACTGAGTGAAATTGGTGAGTTTGGTGGTGAGTCCGGGGTGCCTGGAACTGACTCCAGCTGAAATGTGGGCGTGGTTGGAGAGTAGCTGGGACAGACGGGAGAGTCCCTGAGGGATGGTGAAGACATGAGAGAGACTGGGGAGTAACGCAGTGAAATTGGTGAGTTTGGTGGTGATTTCTGGGTGCCTGCAACGAACTCCCGCTGAAGTGTGGGCGTGTTTGGAGAGTAGCTGGGACAGACAGGCGAGTCCCTGAGGGTTGGAGATAAAGACGTGCTGGAGACTGGGGAGTAACTCAGTGAAAGTGGTGGGCTTGGTGGTGATCCCTGGGTTCCTGGAACTGACCCGCGCTGAAATGTGGGCGTGGTTGGAGAGTAGCTGGGACAGACTGGAGGGTCCGTAAGGGCTGGGGGTGAAGACGTGAGAGAGACTGGCGAGGATCCCACTGAGGTCTGTGAGTTTGTAGGTGTTTCTGGGGTGTGGGGTAGAGACTGCCGCTGAAATCTGGGCGTAGTTGGAGAGTAGCTGGGACAGACAGGCGAGTCATGGGTGGCTGGGGGTGAGCTGCTGGATGATGGCAGTAAGAACATATGGTATATTATTGATGAATGAGGTGACTGTGGAGAATCTCCAGAGGAGGACACGGGAGAACACAATGACATGAGTGACTGTCCTGCTTGGTTAGGAAAGGGAAACGTAAAGTTGTGGAGTTCTGTTGATGATGGATATGAGAGTGGTGAAGCCCTGCGGGGTGATGTAGAGTACTTCCACATCCCTGGTGAGGAGCTGCCCCTTGGGTCTGAGTTTCTGGGAGGGGAGAGGGAGAAGCTGGGTGAGGCAGGCATGAATCTTGAGGAGTCAGGGCTGGGGGACCGCTCATATTCTCCCGAGACATGTGAGTCTCTGGGGGACTCCTGGGTGCATGGGGCTGACTCCCGCAGGAACCTGGGGATGGCTGGAGAGTAACTGGGAGCCACAGGAGAGTCCCTGAGGCCTGGGGGTGAAGAGATGAAAGACACAGGGGTGGAGCACCGTGAGGCTCGTGAGTTTGTAGGTGATTCCTGGGTGTGGGGGGCTGACTCCAGCTGAAATCTGGGGTTGTTTGGAGAGTAGCTGGGAGACACAGGAGACCCCCCGAGAGCTGGGGGTGAGCTGCTGGGTGATGGCAGTAAGAACATGTGGTATATCATTGATGAACGTGGGGACTCTGAGGAATCCTCAGAGGAGGACACGGGAGAGCCCAATGGCTTCATTGATTGCCCATCACGGTGAGGACAGGGAAATGGGAGCTTGTGGGATTCTGGTGATGACAGAGGTGAGTGTGGTGAAGCCCTAGGTGATGGTGAATGGTAGCTCCGGATCCCTGGTGAGGAGCTTCCCCTTAAGCCTGAGTTTCTGATAGGGGAGAGGGAGAAGCTGGGTGAAGCTCGCATGGACCTTGGGGAGTCCGGGCTGGGGGACCGTTCATAAGAAGAGCCAGACAAGACCCTACTGTTCTTAGGTGCAGACATGATTAGGAAACCTGCAGCTCCCAGGGACCCCTACTAATTTTCTAACTCGCAGAAAGAAGGAGTGTGTGTGCGTGTGTGTGTGTGCGTTTGTGTGTGTGTGTGTGCGGTGTGAGGTATGTGCCCCTTAAGAAAATGGAAATCAACCAACCAATGAGACAGACAGACAGACAGACAGACAGACAGAGATTCACTTGCCCAAGTGTTCTGTCCTGTCCTCTGAATCCGCTTCCAAGTCGCAAGACGCTGTGAGCTCCAAGTCCACGCAGAGTCCGCCAAACGCTCCGGCCGCTGATCCGCTCCGCGAAGATCTGAGTACAGGCCAGCCAGGGTGGGTTTAAATAGCCTCGGGCGCAGCCTAGCAGCGGAAAGGGCGGAGCTTCACTCCTCCTTTCCATCAGTCACCCCCAACTTTCCCAGGCTACACCTCGTGGGAAACTGTTCTCCTGCTTTGATTTCATGCGTCACCTTTGGGACAATCTAAGAACTTACAAGTTTTCTTGGCCAGATATGTTAGGAATTGTATGCACTGAAACACTGAAAACCAACTAGTGGTTCTGTGGTTCCCACGTTGTGGTTTTGACACCAGCAGCATCCTTGCCACAATCAAAACCCGGAGATCCACAGATCTGCGTTGTAACAAGACCTCCCCCTGACCCTGATGCATGGCAGTTTAAGAAGTCTTTCCGTGTAAGCGAAAAGACTTTGAAGAAAAGGTGGAGATATGCGTTGTATAAACATTCTTCTGCTCTGGAACCACGTAGAGACTTGGGAGCCAGTTGGGTGGAGCATTCGTTGGATGAGGGTGCTCGGGTTAGGAATATCAAGGTGTGGCTCCAGATAATCCAATCATCTAATTAAGATTCCAGTTATGCTCATCTGTTTCAAAATTCCGTTTGGGTAAATTCTTTTAGTCAGACTGAGAATGGCAAAGCCTCAACCCCGATTTCCAGGGAGGGTTGAGAGCCTCAGGTGGAGTTGATCACCAATAGCCTATGGTTTAACCCATCATGCCTATAGAATGAGGTCTCCATAAAAACCCAAAAGGACTGGGATCAGAGAGCTTCTGGATAACACTTCCTGGAAGGTAGTGCGCCCCTCCCCACATGCCGGGCCCCACATTAATTTCTGAACTTTTTGCAATGTCCGCTAAAATACAACGGCAACTGTAAGTGCTTCCCTGCGTGCTGTGAGCTCTTCCAGCAAATGAATGCAACTAAATCTGGGAGTGGTGGCAACCTGATTTATAGCCAGTTGCTGAGAAGCACAGGTAAAACCACGTAGGGCTTCCCATTGTTATTAGTGTGGGAGGCCTGTGTGGCGGGACCCGGCCCTTTGGAATCTAATGCTATGTCCCGGTAGGTAGCGTCACCATTGAATTAGAAGACACACATATGTTGAGAATAATCTTTCTGGTCATTTGCTGCATGTCTTATTTACAATATGTAATCAAATTCTTTATCCTGACCTTATGGCACCTGGGTTGAGAACCATGATTTGAACCAAACATTGGTCTGTCACGTTCTGAGTTTGAAACTTTAGTTTGCCTTTAGCGTTTTGCTATTGCTTTTTCGTTTTCTTTTGTTTCGTTTCGTTTCTAAGTTCTGGGGTATATGTGCAGGATGTGCAGATTTCTTACTAAGGTAAACGTGTGCCATGGTGGTTTGCTGCACCTGTCAACCCATCACCTAGGCATTAAGCCCAGCATGCAGTAGCTGTTCTTCTTAACGCTCTGCCCCCCGAAAGGCCCCAGTGTGTGTTGTTCCCCTTCCTGTGTCCATGTGATCTCCTTTTTCAGCTCCCATTATAAGTGAGAATGTGGCGTTTGGTTTTCTTTCCCTGGATTAGTTTGCTGAGGATAATGACCACACATCACCACTGTTTTTGTTTTTTAGTATAAAGAGTAGTATTTTATTGAATAAGATTTGCTCCCAGAAAAATAAGCTTAAATCTACAATGAATGCCAGACTCCACAGCAGAAAGCAATTTTCTCACTTTTCCACACACAATGGTTCCTACTAAGTGAAAAAAAGCCATCAAATTTCATTCACAAATGTACTACTCTGTCTCAAAACATCTCACATAATCATGCACTCGACTAAAGCCATTAGATCAGTTCTTCAGTCAGGTTAAAGAAGTATCCCTCTAATAACTGACTTTTATAATGGTATCAATATCCACTCCCAGTCAGTCTGCCGTGGTTAGTGGTGTACAGCATGACTGAATACAATGGAAGTGATGACGCCCATATCCACGGACAAACCGTGACTTATGATGGTTTGATTTATGATTTTTCAACGTTATGATGGGTTTATTGGACTATTAGATGCGTTTCTGAGTTACACTGGGTTTATGAGTATGCGACCCTAGACTCCAGAAACAGCTGTATAAGGAAAAACAGGTGTACCTAATAAACATATGCTTAGTGACTTGGGATAAACCAATAGATGTTCACAACTGATGGAGAGCCGTGAAAGAGAGATAGCGGTAAATAGTTACAATAACACAATTTTCCTGCACCTGTCGTGGATTTCCCCAAAAAAATGCAGAATGTGGGATGCACCTAAGGCATATGAAAGAGAGAGGGCAGAAGGAGTAAGAGAGAAGTAGGAGGAAGGAAGGAAGGAAGGAAAGAAGGAAGGTAGGAAAGAAGGAAGGAAGGAAGGAAGGAAGGAAAGAAGGACGAAAGGAAGGAGAAAACACCCGGTGTTACTAAAACCCCCCCAAAAAATGGTTTCCCCCTGTGGGTAAGCCTACAATGTGGATGAATCTTGAAAATATTGTGCTACGTGTTATGTCAGTCATAACAGCTCACCTATTGTGCAATTCCGTTTATAGGAAATGTCTACAATATGGAAATCTATGCATATGGGATTGATGGCACTAGGTAGTTGCTACCTAGGGCTGAGGGTCAGGGAGAGGGTTTGAGACAGAATGAGGAGTGACTAATGTCTACAGGGTTTCTCTCTGGTCGGGGGTGATAAGACGTTCTACAATGGATTGCGAATTATAATTGAATGTGCACAACCACAGGTGTACTAAAAGCCACTCAATTCATGACTTTTAATGGGGGAATCTTAAGTGGCGCACTCTCATGGAGACCACGGCAGACATAGTGAGAGAGAAAAAGGTGAGTAAATATCTGAAACGGAGGCAGAAACAGAGAGAACGAAAAGCCCTGTGAAAGGAAGGGAGAGCGAAAAGGGAAAATGGTCCTATTTAGAAATGACAGATGTGAAACTGGGGTTCACATCAACAGTGTCACTGCCAGGAAGGAGGGTCATGCTAGCCATGTCACCGGTAGTGTGTCCCGCAGGGACGCCGACCTGCTGGAGCGTCGTGCCAGCATGGGCTCTGGCAGCCACGTGGGCCAGCAGGAGGGACCCGCTGCACAGCTGTGGGGTGAGGATAGACTGGGTGGTGATATCGGCCATTACAGGGGCCTCTTCTGCTGGCAAGAGTGTGACAGTAGCAAGTAGATGGACAGGCCTGCGTGTGAGGACGGAATGCAGGAGGGGCTCTTGTGCGGCTGGGCGTGGGGCCCTCACGGGAACCGTGGAGAAATGGCCAGGTAACTGCGTCATGTGGGCTAGTAGATTGGCCAGGGCTTCGAACTGAAGGACAATAACGGGGAGTAGCGGTCAGGCCCTGGGAGTGTCTGAGTGTAAGTGGAGATGGGTTTGGGGTCACTGAGGGATGCGTGAGAGCCATCCCTGTGTAGGTACAGGTCATAGGGAGATAGTCTCGTGAGGCCTGTGAGTGTCTATGGTTGCCCTGGGTGCCTGGGGCTGACTGTGGCAGAAATCTGGGGAAGGCTGGAGAGAAGCTGGGAGGCCCAGGAGAGTCCCTTAAGGCAGGGGGTGAAGAGGTGAAAGAAATGGGGGAGGGTGGCAGTAAGGTCCGTGAGTTTGTAGATGATTCCTGGGTGCGGGAAGCTGACTCCAGGTGCAATCTGGAGATGGTTGGAGAGTAGCTGAGAGAGACAGAAGAGTCCCTGAGGGCTGGGGGTGAGAACATGAGGGAGACTGGGGAGTAAGTCAGTGAAATTCGTGAGTTCGGTGGTGTATCGTGGGTGCCTGGAACTGACTCCAGCTGGAATCTGGAGAAGTTTTGAGAGTAGCTGAAAGAGACACAAGAGTCCCTGTGGGCTGAGGGCAAAGACCTGAGAGAGACCAGGGAGGACCTCAGTGAAGTCTGTGAGTCTGTAGGTGATTCCGGAGTGTGGGAGGCTGACTCCCGCTGAAATCTGGGCGTGGTGGGAGAGTAGCTGGGACAGACAGGAGAGTCCCAGGGGGCTGGGGGTGAAGACATGAGAGAGACTGGGGAGTAACTCAGCGAAACTGCTGAGTTTGGTGGTGATACCTGGGTGCCTGGAACGGACTCCCGCTGAAATCTGGGCATGGATGGAGAGTAGCTGGGACACACAGGAGAGTCCCTGAGGGCTGGGGGTGAAGACATGAGAGAGACCGGGGAGTACCTCAGTGAAACTGGTGAGTTTAGTGGTGACTCCGGGGTGCCTGGAACTGACCCCAGCTGAAATGTGGGCGTGGTTGGAGAGTAGCTGGGACAGACGGGAGAGTCCCTGAGGGATGGTGAAGACATGAGAGAGACTGGGGAGTAACGCAGTGAAATTGGTGAGTTTGATGGTGATTCCTGGGTGCCTGGAACTGACTCCCGCTGAAGCGTGGGCGTGGTTGGAGAGTAGCTGGGACACACAGGAGAGTCCCTGAGGGTTGGAGATAAAGGCGTGCTAGAGACTGAGGAGTAACTGAGTGAAATTGGTGAGTTTGGTGGTGAGTCCGGGGTGCCTGGAACTGACTCCAGCTGAAATGTGGGCGTGGTTGGAGAGTAGCTGGGACAGACGGGAGAGTCCCTGAGGGATGGTGAAGACATGAGAGAGACTGGGGAGTAACGCAGTGAAATTGGTGAGTTTGGTGGTGATTTCTGGGTGCCTGCAACGAACTCCCGCTGAAGTGTGGGCGTGTTTGGAGAGTAGCTGGGACAGACAGGCGAGTCCCTGAGGGTTGGAGATAAAGACGTGCTGGAGACTGGGGAGTAACTCAGTGAAAGTGGTGGGCTTGGTGGTGATCCCTGGGTTCCTGGAACTGACCCGCGCTGAAATGTGGGCGTGGTTGGAGAGTAGCTGGGACAGACTGGAGGGTCCGTAAGGGCTGGGGGTGAAGACGTGAGAGAGACTGGCGAGGATCCCACTGAGGTCTGTGAGTTTGTAGGTGTTTCTGGGGTGTGGGGTAGAGACTGCCGCTGAAATCTGGGCGTAGTTGGAGAGTAGCTGGGACAGACAGGCGAGTCATGGGTGGCTGGGGGTGAGCTGCTGGATGATGGCAGTAAGAACATATGGTATATTATTGATGAATGAGGTGACTGTGGAGAATCTCCAGAGGAGGACACGGGAGAACACAATGACATGAGTGACTGTCCTGCTTGGTTAGGAAAGGGAAACGTAAAGTTGTGGAGTTCTGTTGATGATGGATGTGAGAGTGGTGAAGCCCTGCGGGGTGATGTAGAGTACTTCCACATCCCTGGTGAGGAGCTGCCCCTTGGGTCTGAGTTTCTGGGAGGGGAGAGGGAGAAGCTGGGTGAGGCAGGCATGAATCTTGAGGAGTCAGGGCTGGGGGACCGCTCATATTCTCCCGAGACGTGTGAGTCTCTGGGGGACTCCTGGGTGCATGGGGCTGACTCCCGCAGGAACCTGGGGATGGCTGGAGAGTAACTGGGAGCCACAGGAGAGTCCCTGAGGCCTGGGGGTGAAGAGATGAAAGACACAGGGGTGGAGCACCGTGAGGCTCGTGAGTTTGTAGGTGATTCCTGGGTGTGGGGGGCTGACTCCAGCTGAAATCTGGGGTTGTTTGGAGAGTAGCTGGGAGACACAGGAGACCCCCCGAGAGCTGGGGGTGAGCTGCTGGGTGATGGCAGTAAGAACATGTGGTATATTATTGATGAACGTGGGGACTCTGAGGAATCCTCAGAGGAGGACACGGGAGAGCCCAATGGCTTCATTGATTGCCCATCACGGTGAGGACAGGGAAATGGGAGCTTGTGGGATTCTGGTGATGACAGAGGTGAGTGTGGTGAAGCCCTAGGGGATGGTGAATGGTAGCTCCGGATCCCTGGTGAGGAGCTTCCCCTTAAGCCTGAGTTTCTGATAGGGGAGAGGGAGAAGCTGGGTGAAGCTCGCATGGACCTTGGGGAGTCCGGGCTGGGGGACCGTTCATAAGAAGAGCCAGACAAGACCCTACTGTTCTTAGGTGCAGACATGATTAGGAAACCTGCAGCTCCCAGGGGCCCCTACTAATTTTCTAACTCGCAGAAAGAAGGAGTGTGTGTGCGTGTGTGTGCGTGTGTGTGTGTGTGTGTGTGTGTGTGTGTGTGCGGTGTGAGGTATGTGCCCCTTAAGAAAATGGAAATCAACCAACCAATGAGACAGACAGACAGACAGACAGACAGACAGACAGACAGAGATTCACTTGCCCAAGTGTTCTGTCCTGTCCTCTGAATCCGCTTCCAAGTCGCAAGACGCTGTGAGCTCCAAGTCCACGCAGAGTCCGCCAAACGCTCCGGCCGCTGATCCGCTCCGCGAAGATCTGAGTACAGGCCAGCCAGGGTGGGTTTAAATAGCCTCGGGCGCAGCCTAGCAGCGGAAAGGGCGGAGCTTCACTCCTCCTTTCCATCAGTCACCCCCAACTTTCCCAGGCTACACCTCGTGGGAAACTGTTCTCCTGCTTTGATTTCATGCGCCACCTTTGGGACAATCTAAGAACTTACAAGTTTTCTTGGCCAGATATGTTAGGAATTGTATGCACTGAAACACTGAAAACCAACTAGTGGTTCTGTGGTTCCCACGTTGTGGTTTTGACACCAGCAGCATCCTTGCCACAATCAAAACCCGGAGATCCACAGATCTGCGTTGTAACAAGACCTCCCCCTGACCCTGATGCATGGCAGTTTAAGAAGTCTTTCCGTGTAAGCGAAAAGACTTTGAAGAAAAGGTGGAGATATGCGTTGTATAAACATTCTTCTGCTCTGGAACCACGTAGAGACTTGGGAGCCAGTTGGGTGGAGCATTCGTTGGATGAGGGTGCTCGGGTTAGGAATATCAAGGTGTGGCTCCAGATAATCCAATCATCTAATTAAGATTCCAGTTATGCTCATCTGTTTCAAAATTCCGTTTGGGTAAATTCTTTTAGTCAGACTGAGAATGGCAAAGCCTCAACCCCAATTTCCAGGGAGGGTTGAGAGCCTCAGGTGGAGTTGATCACCAATAGCCTATGGTTTAACCCATCATGCCTATAGAATGAGGTCTCCATAAAAACCCAAAAGGACTGGGATCAGAGAGCTTCTGGATAACACTTCCTGGAAGGTAGTGCGCCCCTCCCCACATGCCGGGCCCCACATTAATTTCTGAACTTTTTGCAATGTCCGCTAAAATACAACGGCAACTGTAAGTGCTTCCCTGCGTGCTGTGAGCTCTTCCAGCAAATGAATGCAACTAAATCTGGGAGTGGTGGCAACCTGATTTATAGCCAGTTGCTGAGAAGCACAGGTAAAACCACGTAGGGCTTTCCATTGTTATTAGTGTGGGAGGCCTGTGTGGCGGGACCCGGCCCTTTGGAATCTAATGCTATGTCCCGGTAGGTAGCGTCACCATTGAATTAGAAGACACACATATGTTGAGAATAATCTTTCTGGTCATTTGCTGCATGTCTTATTTACAATATGTAATCAAATTCTTTATCCTGACCTTATGGCACCTGGGTTGAGAACCATGATTTGAACCAAACATTGGTCTGTCACGTTCTGAGTTTGAAACTTTAGTTTGCCTTTAGCGTTTTGCTATTGCTTTTTCGTTTTCTTTTGTTTCGTTTCGTTTCTAAGTTCTGGGGTATATGTGCAGGATGTGCAGATTTCTTACCAAGGTAAACGTGTGCCATGGTGGTTTGCTGCACCTGTCAACCCATCACCTAGGCATTAAGCCCAGCATGCAGTAGCTGTTCTTCTTAACGCTCTGCCCCCCGAAAGGCCCCAGTGTGTGTTGTTCCCCTTCCTGTGTCCATGTGATCTCCTTTTTCAGCTCCCATTATAAGTGAGAATGTGGCGTTTGGTTTTCTTTCCCTGGATTAGTTTGCTGAGGATAATGACCACACATCACCACTGTTTTTGTTTTTTAGTATAAAGAGTAGTATTTTATTGAATAAGATTTGCTCCCAGAAAAATAAGCTTAAATCTACAATGAATGCCAGACTCTACAGCAGAAAGCAATTCTCTCACTTTTCCACACACAATGGTTCCTACTAAGTGAAAAAAAGCCATCAAATTTCATTCACAAATGTACTACTCTGTCTCAAAACATCTCACATAATCATGCACTCGACTAAAGCCATTAGATCAGTTCTTCAGTCAGGTTAAAGAAGTATCCCTCTAATAACTGACTTTTATAATGGTATCAATATCCACTCCCAGTCAGTCTGCCGTGGTTAATGGTGTACAGCATGACTGAATACAATGGAATTGATGACGCCCATATCCACGGACAAACCGTGACTTATGATGGTTTGATTTATGATTTTTCAACGTTATGATGGGTTTATTGGACTATTAGATGCGTTTCTGAGTTACACTGGGTTTATGAGTATGCGACCCTAGACTCCAGAAACAGCTGTATAAGGAAAAACAGGTGTACCTAATAAACATATGCTTAGTGACTTGGGATAAACCAATAGATGTTCACAACTGATGGAGAGCCGTGAAAGAGAGATAGCGGTAAATAGTTACAATAACACAATTTTCCTGCACCTGTCGTGGATTTCCCCCAAAAAATGCAGAATGTGGGATGCACCTAAGGCATATGAAAGAGAGAGGGCAGAAGGAGTAAGAGAGAAGTAGGAGGAAGGAAGGAAGGAAGGAAGGAAGGAAGGAAGGAAGGAAGGAAAGAAGGAAGGTAGGAAAGAAGGAAGGAAGGAAGGAAGGAAGGAAAGAAGGACGAAAGGAAGGAGAAAACACCCGGTGTTACTAAAACCCCCCCAAAAAATGGTTTCCCCCTGTGGGTAAGCCTACAATGTGGATGAATCTTGAAAATATTGTGCTACGTGTTATGTCAGTCATAACAGCTCACCTATTGTGCAATTCCGTTTATAGGAAATGTCTACAATATGGAAATCTATGCATATGGGATTGATGGCACTAGGTAGTTGCTACCTAGGGCTGAGGGTCAGGGAGAGGGTTTGAGACAGAATGAGGAGTGACTAATGTCTACAGGGTTTCTCTCTGGTCGGGGGTGATAAGACGTTCTACAATGGATTGCGAATTATAATTGAATGTGCACAACCACAGGTGTACTAAAAGCCACTCAATTCATGACTTTTAATGGGGGAATCTTAAGTGGCGCACTCTCATGGAGACCACGGCAGACATAGTGAGAGAGAAAAAGGTGAGTAAATATCTGAAACGGAGGCAGAAACAGAGAGAACGAAAAGCCCTGTGAAAGGAAGGGAGAGCGAAAAGGGAAAATGGTCCTATTTAGAAATGACAGATGTGAAACTGGGGTTCACATCAACAGTGTCACTGCCAGGAAGGAGGGTCATGCTAGCCATGTCACCGGTAGTGTGTCCCGCAGGGACGCCGACCTGCTGGAGCGTCGTGCCAGCATGGGCTCTGGCAGCCACGTGGGCCAGCAGGAGGGACCCGCTGCACAGCTGTGGGGTGAGGATAGACTGGGTGGTGATATCGGCCATTACAGGGGCCTCTTCTGCTGGCAAGAGTGTGACAGTAGCAAGTAGATGGACAGGCCTGCGTGTGAGGACGGAATGCAGGAGGGGCTCTTGTGCGGCTGGGCGTGGGGCCCTCACGGGAACCGTGGAGAAATGGCCAGGTAACTGCGTCATGTGGGCTAGTAGATTGGCCAGGGCTTCGAACTGAAGGACAATAACGGGGAGTAGCGGTCAGGCCCTGGGAGTGTCTGAGTGTAAGTGGAGATGGGTTTGGGGTCACTGAGGGATGCGTGAGAGCCATCCCTGTGTAGGTACAGGTCATAGGGAGATAGTCTCGTGAGGCCTGTGAGTGTCTATGGTTGCCCTGGGTGCCTGGGGCTGACTGTGGCAGAAATCTGGGGAAGGCTGGAGAGAAGCTGGGAGGCCCAGGAGAGTCCCTTAAGGCAGGGGGTGAAGAGGTGAAAGAAATGGGGGAGGGTGGCAGTAAGGTCCGTGAGTTTGTAGATGATTCCTGGGTGCGGGAAGCTGACTCCAGGTGCAATCTGGAGATGGTTGGAGAGTAGCTGAGAGAGACAGAAGAGTCCCTGAGGGCTGGGGGTGAGAACATGAGGGAGACTGGGGAGTAAGTCAGTGAAATTCGTGAGTTCGGTGGTGTATCGTGGGTGCCTGGAACTGACTCCAGCTGGAATCTGGAGAAGTTTTGAGAGTAGCTGAAAGAGACACAAGAGTCCCTGTGGGCTGAGGGCAAAGACCTGAGAGAGACCAGGGAGGACCTCAGTGAAGTCTGTGAGTCTGTAGGTGATTCCGGAGTGTGGGAGGCTGACTCCCGCTGAAATCTGGGCGTGGTGGGAGAGTAGCTGGGACAGACAGGAGAGTCCCAGGGGGCTGGGGGTGAAGACATGAGAGAGACTGGGGAGTAACTCAGCGAAACTGCTGAGTTTGGTGGTGATACCTGGGTGCCTGGAACGGACTCCCGCTGAAATCTGGGCATGGATGGAGAGTAGCTGGGACACACAGGAGAGTCCCTGAGGGCTGGGGGTGAAGACATGAGAGAGACCGGGGAGTACCTCAGTGAAACTGGTGAGTTTGGTGGTGAGTCCCGGGTGCCTGGAACTGACCCCAGCTGAAATGTGGGCGTGGTTGGAGAGTAGCTGGGACAGACGGGAGAGTCCCTGAGGGATGGTGAAGACATGAGAGAGACTGGGGAGTAACGCAGTGAAATTGGTGAGTTTGATGGTGATTCCTGGGTGCCTGGAACTGACTCCCGCTGAAGTGTGGGCGTGGTTGGAGAGTAGCTGGGACACACAGGAGAGTCCCTGAGGGTTGGAGATAAAGGCGTGCTAGAGACTGAGGAGTAACTGAGTGAAATTGGTGAGTTTGGTGGTGAGTCCGGGGTGCCTGGAACTGACTCCAGCTGAAATGTGGGCGTGGTTGGAGAGTAGCTGGGACAGACGGGAGAGTCCCTGAGGGATGGTGAAGACATGAGAGAGACTGGGGAGTAACGCAGTGAAATTGGTGAGTTTGGTGGTGATTTCTGGGTGCCTGCAACGAACTCCCGCTGAAGTGTGGGCGTGCTTGGAGAGTAGCTGGGACAGACAGGCGAGTCCCTGAGGGTTGGAGATAAAGACGTGCTGGAGACTGGGGAGTAACTCAGTGAAAGTGGTGGGCTTGGTGGTGATCCCTGGGTTCCTGGAACTGACCCGCGCTGAAATGTGGGCGTGGTTGGAGAGTAGCTGGGACAGACTGGAGGGTCCGTAAGGGCTGGGGGTGAAGACGTGAGAGAGACTGGCGAGGATCCCACTGAGGTCTGTGAGTTTGTAGGTGTTTCTGGGGTGTGGGGTAGAGACTGCCGCTGAAATCTGGGCGTAGTTGGAGAGTAGCTGGGACAGACAGGCGAGTCATGGGTGGCTGGGGGTGAGCTGCTGGATGATGGCAGTAAGAACATATGGTATATTATTGATGAATGAGGTGACTGTGGAGAATCTCCAGAGGAGGACACGGGAGAACACAATGACATGAGTGACTGTCCTGCTTGGTTAGGAAAGGGAAACGTAAAGTTGTGGAGTTCTGTTGATGATGGATGTGAGAGTGGTGAAGCCCTGCGGGGTGATGTAGAGTACTTCCACATCCCTGGTGAGGAGCTGCCCCTTGGGTCTGAGTTTCTGGGAGGGGAGAGGGAGAAGCTGGGTGAGGCAGGCATGAATCTTGAGGAGTCAGGGCTGGGGGACCGCTCATATTCTCCCGAGACATGTGAGTCTCTGGGGGACTCCTGGGTGCATGGGGCTGACTCCCGCAGGAACCTGGGGATGGCTGGAGAGTAACTGGGAGCCACAGGAGAGTCCCTGAGGCCTGGGGGTGAAGAGATGAAAGACACAGGGGTGGAGCACCGTGAGGCTCGTGAGTTTGTAGGTGATTCCTGGGTGTGGGGGGCTGACTCCAGCTGAAATCTGGGGTTGTTTGGAGAGTAGCTGGGAGACACAGGAGACCCCCCGAGAGCTGGGGGTGAGCTGCTGGGTGATGGCAGTAAGAACATGTGGTATATTATTGATGAACGTGGGGACTCTGAGGAATCCTCAGAGGAGGACACGGGAGAGCCCAATGGCTTCATTGATTGCCCATCACGGTGAGGACAGGGAAATGGGAGCTTGTGGGATTCTGGTGATGACAGAGGTGAGTGTGGTGAAGCCCTAGGGGATGGTGAATGGTAGCTCCGGATCCCTGGTGAGGAGCTTCCCCTTAAGCCTGAGTTTCTGATAGGGGAGAGGGAGAAGCTGGGTGAAGCTCGCATGGACCTTGGGGAGTCCGGGCTGGGGGACCGTTCATAAGAAGAGCCAGACAAGACCCTACTGTTCTTAGGTGCAGACATGATTAGGAAACCTGCAGCTCCCAGGGGCCCCTACTAATTTTCTAACTCGCAGAAAGAAGGAGTGTGTGTGCGTGTGTGTGCGTGTGTGTGTGTGTGTGTGTATGTGTGTGTGTGCGGTGTGAGGTATGTGCCCCTTAAGAAAATGGAAATCAACCAACCAATGAGACAGACAGACAGACAGACAGACAGACAGACAGACAGAGATTCACTTGCCCAAGTGTTCTGTCCTGTCCTCTGAATCCGCTTCCAAGTCGCAAGACGCTGTGAGCTCCAAGTCCACGCAGAGTCCGCCAAACGCTCCGGCCGCTGATCCGCTCCGCGAAGATCTGAGTACAGGCCAGCCAGGGTGGGTTTAAATAGCCTCGGGCGCAGCCTAGCAGCGGAAAGGGCGGAGCTTCACTCCTCCTTTCCATCAGTCACCCCCAACTTTCCCAGGCTACACCTCGTGGGAAACTGTTCTCCTGCTTTGATTTCATGCGCCACCTTTGGGACAATCTAAGAACTTACAAGTTTTCTTGGCCAGATATGTTAGGAATTGTATGCACTGAAACACTGAAAACCAACTAGTGGTTCTGTGGTTCCCACGTTGTGGTTTTGACACCAGCAGCATCCTTGCCACAATCAAAACCCGGAGATCCACAGATCTGCGTTGTAACAAGACCTCCCCCTGACCCTGATGCATGGCAGTTTAAGAAGTCTTTCCGTGTAAGCGAAAAGACTTTGAAGAAAAGGTGGAGATATGCGTTGTATAAACATTCTTCTGCTCTGGAACCACGTAGAGACTTGGGAGCCAGTTGGGTGGAGCATTCGTTGGATGAGGGTGCTCGGGTTAGGAATATCAAGGTGTGGCTCCAGATAATCCAATCATCTAATTAAGATTCCAGTTATGCTCATCTGTTTCAAAATTCCGTTTGGGTAAATTCTTTTAGTCAGACTGAGAATGGCAAAGCCTCAACCCCAATTTCCAGGGAGGGTTGAGAGCCTCAGGTGGAGTTGATCACCAATAGCCTATGGTTTAACCCATCATGCCTATAGAATGAGGTCTCCATAAAAACCCAAAAGGACTGGGATCAGAGAGCTTCTGGATAACACTTCCTGGAAGGTAGTGCGCCCCTCCCCACATGCCGGGCCCCACATTAATTTCTGAACTTTTTGCAATGTCCGCTAAAATACAACGGCAACTGTAAGTGCTTCCCTGCGTGCTGTGAGCTCTTCCAGCAAATGAATGCAACTAAATCTGGGAGTGGTGGCAACCTGATTTATAGCCAGTTGCTGAGAAGCACAGGTAAAACCACGTAGGGCTTTCCATTGTTATTAGTGTGGGAGGCCTGTGTGGCGGGACCCGGCCCTTTGGAATCTAATGCTATGTCCCGGTAGGTAGCGTCACCATTGAATTAGAAGACACACATATGTTGAGAATAATCTTTCTGGTCATTTGCTGCATGTCTTATTTACAATATGTAATCAAATTCTTTATCCTGACCTTATGGCACCTGGGTTGAGAACCATGATTTGAACCAAACATTGGTCTGTCACGTTCTGAGTTTGAAACTTTAGTTTGCCTTTAGCGTTTTGCTATTGCTTTTTCGTTTTCTTTTGTTTCGTTTCGTTTCTAAGTTCTGGGGTATATGTGCAGGATGTGCAGATTTCTTACCAAGGTAAACGTGTGCCATGGTGGTTTGCTGCACCTGTCAACCCATCACCTAGGCATTAAGCCCAGCATGCAGTAGCTGTTCTTCTTAACGCTCTGCCCCCCGAAAGGCCCCAGTGTGTGTTGTTCCCCTTCCTGTGTCCATGTGATCTCCTTTTTCAGCTCCCATTATAAGTGAGAATGTGGCGTTTGGTTTTCTTTCCCTGGATTAGTTTGCTGAGGATAATGACCACACATCACCACTGTTTTTGTTTTTTAGTATAAAGAGTAGTATTTTATTGAATAAGATTTGCTCCCAGAAAAATAAGCTTAAATCTACAATGAATGCCAGACTCCACAGCAGAAAGCAATTTTCTCACTTTTCCACACACAATGGTTCCTACTAAGTGAAAAAAAGCCATCAAATTTCATTCACAAATGTACTACTCTGTCTCAAAACATCTCACATAATCATGCACTCGACTAAAGCCATTAGATCAGTTCTTCAGTCAGGTTAAAGAAGTATCCCTCTAATAACTGACTTTTATAATGGTATCAATATCCACTCCCAGTCAGTCTGCCGTGGTTAATGGTGTACAGCATGACTGAATACAATGGAATTGATGACGCCCATATCCACGGACAAACCGTGACTTATGATGGTTTGATTTATGATTTTTCAACGTTATGATGGGTTTATTGGACTATTAGATGCGTTTCTGAGTTACACTGGGTTTATGAGTATGCGACCCTAGACTCCAGAAACAGCTGTATAAGGAAAAACAGGTGTACCTAATAAACATATGCTTAGTGACTTGGGATAAACCAATAGATGTTCACAACTGATGGAGAGCCGTGAAAGAGAGATAGCGGTAAATAGTTACAATAACACAATTTTCCTGCACCTGTCGTGGATTTCCCCAAAAAAAATGCAGAATGTGGGATGCACCTAAGGCATATGAAAGACAGAGGGCAGAAGGAGTAAGAGAGAAGTAGGAGGAAGGAAGGAAGGAAGGAAGGAAGGAAGGAAGGAAGGAAGGAAAGAAGGAAGGTAGGAAAGAAGGAAGGAAGGAAGGAAGGAAGGAAGGAAGGAAGGAAAGAAGGACGAAAGGAAGGAGAAAACACCCGGTGTTACTAAAACCCCCCAAAAAAATGGTTTCCCCCTGTGGGTAAGCCTACAATGTGGATGAATCTTGAAAATATTGTGCTACGTGTTATGTCAGTCATAACAGCTCACCTATTGTGCAATTCCGTTTATAGGAAATGTCTACAATATGGAAATCTATGCATATGGGATTGATGGCACTAGGTAGTTGCTACCTAGGGCTGAGGGTCAGGGAGAGGGTTTGAGACAGAATGAGGAGTGACTAATGTCTACAGGGTTTTTCTCTGGTCGGGGGTGATAAGACGTTCTACAATGGATTGCGAATTATAATTGAATGTGCACAACCACAGGTGTACTAAAAGCCACTCAATTCATGACTTTTAATGGGGGAATCTTAAGTGGCGCACTCTCATGGAGACCACGGCAGACATAGTGAGAGAGAAAAAGGTGAGTAAATATCTGAAACGGAGGCAGAAACAGAGAGAACGAAAAGCCCTGTGAAAGGAAGGGAGAGCGAAAAGGGAAAATGGTCCTATTTAGAAATGACAGATGTGAAACTGGGGTTCACATCAACAGTGTCACTGCCAGGAAGGAGGGTCATGCTAGCCATGTCACCGGTAGTGTGGCCTGCAGGGACGCCGACCTGCTGGAGCGTCGTGCCAGCATGGGCTCTGGCAGCCACGTGGGCCAGCAGGAGGGACCCGCTGCACAGCTGTGGGGTGAGGATAGACTGGGTGGTGATATCGGCCATTACAGGGGCCTCTTCTGCTGGCAAGAGTGTGACAGTAGCAAGTAGATGGACAGGCCTGCGTGTGAGGACGGAATGCAGGAGGGGCTCTTGTGCGGCTGGGCGTGGGGCCCTCACGGGAACCGTGGAGAAATGGCCAGGTAACTGCGTCATGTGGGCTAGTAGATTGGCCAGGGCTTCGAACTGAAGGACAATAACGGGGAGTAGCGGTCAGGCCCTGGGAGTGTCTGAGTGTAAGTGGAGATGGGTTTGGGGTCACTGAGGGATGCGTGAGAGCCATCCCTGTGTAGGTACAGGTCATAGGGAGATAGTCTCGTGAGGCCTGTGAGTGTCTATGGTTGCCCTGGGTGCCTGGGGCTGACTGTGGCAGAAATCTGGGGAAGGCTGGAGAGAAGCTGGGAGGCCCAGGAGAGTCCCTTAAGGCAGGGGGTGAAGAGGTGAAAGAAATGGGGGAGGGTGGCAGTAAGGTCCGTGAGTTTGTAGATGATTCCTGGGTGCGGGAAGCTGACTCCAGGTGCAATCTGGAGATGGTTGGAGAGTAGCTGAGAGAGACAGAAGAGTCCCTGAGGGCTGGGGGTGAGAACATGAGGGAGACTGGGGAGTAAGTCAGTGAAATTCGTGAGTTCGGTGGTGTATCGTGGGTGCCTGGAACTGACTCCAGCTGGAATCTGGAGAAGTTTAGAGAGTAGCTGAAAGAGACACAAGAGTCCCTGTGGGCTGAGGGCAAAGACCTGAGAGAGACCAGGGAGGACCTCAGTGAAGTCTGTGAGTCTGTAGGTGATTTCGGAGTGTGGGAGGCTGACTCCCGCTGAAATCTGGGCGTGGTGGGAGAGTAGCTGGGACAGACAGGAGAGTCCCAGGGGGCTGGGGGTGAAGACATGAGAGAGACTGGGGAGTACCTCAGCGAAACTGCTGAGTTTGGTGGTGATACCTGGGTGCCTGGAACGGACTCCCGCTGAAATCTGGGCATGGATGGAGAGTAGCTGGGACACACAGGAGAGTCCCTGAGGGCTGGGGGTGAAGACATGAGAGAGACCGGGGAGTACCTCAGTGAAACTGGTGAGTTTGGTGGTGAGTCCGGGGTGCCTGGAACTGACCCCAGCTGAAATGTGGGCGTGGTTGGAGAGTAGCTGGGACAGACGGGAGAGTCCCTGAGGGATGGTGAAGACATGAGAGAGACTGGGGAGTAACGCAGTGAAATTGGTGAGTTTGATGGTGATTCCTGGGTGCCTGGAACTGACTCCCGCTGAAGTGTGGGCGTGGTTGGAGAGTAGCTGGGACACACAGGAGAGTCCCTGAGGGTTGGAGATAAAGACGTGCTAGAGACTGAGGAGTAACTGAGTGAAATTGGTGAGTTTGGTGGTGAGTCCGGGGTGCCTGGAACTGACTCCAGCTGAAATGTGGGCGTGGTTGGAGAGTAGCTGGGACAGACGGGAGAGTCCCTGAGGGATGGTGAAGACATGAGAGAGACTGGGGAGTAACGCAGTGAAATTGGTGAGTTTGATGGTGATTCCTGGGTGCCTGGGACTGACTCCCGCTGAAGTGTGGGCGTGGTTGGAGAGTAGCTGGGACAGACAGGCGAGTCCCTGAGGGTTGGAGATAAAGACGTGCTAGAGACTGAGGAGTAACTGAGTGAAATTGGTGAGTTTGGTGGTGAGTCCGGGGTGCCTGGAACTGACTCCAGCTGAAATGTGGGCGTGGTTGGAGAGTAGCTGGGACAGACGGGAGAGTCCCTGAGGGATGGTGAAGACATGAGAGAGACTGGGGAGTAACGCAGTGAAATTGGTGAGTTTGGTGGTGATTTCTGGGTGCCTGCAACGAACTCCCGCTGAAGTGTGGGCGTGTTTGGAGAGTAGCTGGGACAGACAGGCGAGTCCCTGAGGGTTGGAGATAAAGACGTGCTGGAGACTGGGGAGTAACTCAGTGAAAGTGGTGGGCTTGGTGGTGATCCCTGGGTTCCTGGAACTGACCCGCGCTGAAATGTGGGCGTGGTTGGAGAGTAGCTGGGACAGACTGGAGGGTCCGTAAGGGCTGGGGGTGAAGACGTGAGAGAGACTGGCGAGGATCCCACTGAGGTCTGTGAGTTTGTAGGTGTTTCTGGGGTGTGGGGTAGAGACTGCCGCTGAAATCTGGGCGTAGTTGGAGAGTAGCTGGGACAGACAGGCGAGTCATGGGTGGCTGGGGGTGAGCTGCTGGATGATGGCAGTAAGAACATATGGTATATTATTGATGAATGAGGTGACTGTGGAGAATCTCCAGAGGAGGACACGGGAGAACACAATGACATGAGTGACTGTCCTGCTTGGTTAGGAAAGGGAAACGTAAAGTTGTGGAGTTCTGTTGATGATGGATATGAGAGTGGTGAAGCCCTGCGGGGTGATGTAGAGTACTTCCACATCCCTGGTGAGGAGCTGCCCCTTGGGTCTGAGTTTCTGGGAGGGGAGAGGGAGAAGCTGGGTGAGGCAGGCATGAATCTTGAGGAGTCAGGGCTGGGGGACCGCTCATATTCTCCCGAGACATGTGAGTCTCTGGGGGACTCCTGGGTGCATGGGGCTGACTCCCGCAGGAACCTGGGGATGGCTGGAGAGTAACTGGGAGCCACAGGAGAGTCCCTGAGGCCTGGGGGTGAAGAGATGAAAGACACAGGGGTGGAGCACCGTGAGGCTCGTGAGTTTGTAGGTGATTCCTGGGTGTGGGGGGCTGACTCCAGCTGAAATCTGGGGTTGTTTGGAGAGTAGCTGGGAGACACAGGAGACCCCCCGAGAGCTGGGGGTGAGCTGCTGGGTGATGGCAGTAAGAACATGTGGTATATCATTGATGAACGTGGGGACTCTGAGGAATCCTCAGAGGAGGACACGGGAGAGCCCAATGGCTTCATTGATTGCCCATCACGGTGAGGACAGGGAAATGGGAGCTTGTGGGATTCTGGTGATGACAGAGGTGAGTGTGGTGAAGCCCTAGGTGATGGTGAATGGTAGCTCCGGATCCCTGGTGAGGAGCTTCCCCTTAAGCCTGAGTTTCTGATAGGGGAGAGGGAGAAGCTGGGTGAAGCTCGCATGGACCTTGGGGAGTCCGGGCTGGGGGACCGTTCATAAGAAGAGCCAGACAAGACCCTACTGTTCTTAGGTGCAGACATGATTAGGAAACCTGCAGCTCCCAGGGACCCCTACTAATTTTCTAACTCGCAGAAAGAAGGAGTGTGTGTGCGTGTGTGTGTGTGCGTTTGTGTGTGTGTGTGTGCGGTGTGAGGTATGTGCCCCTTAAGAAAATGGAAATCAACCAACCAATGAGACAGACAGACAGACAGACAGACAGACAGAGATTCACTTGCCCAAGTGTTCTGTCCTGTCCTCTGAATCCGCTTCCAAGTCGCAAGACGCTGTGAGCTCCAAGTCCACGCAGAGTCCGCCAAACGCTCCGGCCGCTGATCCGCTCCGCGAAGATCTGAGTACAGGCCAGCCAGGGTGGGTTTAAATAGCCTCGGGCGCAGCCTAGCAGCGGAAAGGGCGGAGCTTCACTCCTCCTTTCCATCAGTCACCCCCAACTTTCCCAGGCTACACCTCGTGGGAAACTGTTCTCCTGCTTTGATTTCATGCGTCACCTTTGGGACAATCTAAGAACTTACAAGTTTTCTTGGCCAGATATGTTAGGAATTGTATGCACTGAAACACTGAAAACCAACTAGTGGTTCTGTGGTTCCCACGTTGTGGTTTTGACACCAGCAGCATCCTTGCCACAATCAAAACCCGGAGATCCACAGATCTGCGTTGTAACAAGACCTCCCCCTGACCCTGATGCATGGCAGTTTAAGAAGTCTTTCCGTGTAAGCGAAAAGACTTTGAAGAAAAGGTGGAGATATGCGTTGTATAAACATTCTTCTGCTCTGGAACCACGTAGAGACTTGGGAGCCAGTTGGGTGGAGCATTCGTTGGATGAGGGTGCTCGGGTTAGGAATATCAAGGTGTGGCTCCAGATAATCCAATCATCTAATTAAGATTCCAGTTATGCTCATCTGTTTCAAAATTCCGTTTGGGTAAATTCTTTTAGTCAGACTGAGAATGGCAAAGCCTCAACCCCGATTTCCAGGGAGGGTTGAGAGCCTCAGGTGGAGTTGATCACCAATAGCCTATGGTTTAACCCATCATGCCTATAGAATGAGGTCTCCATAAAAACCCAAAAGGACTGGGATCAGAGAGCTTCTGGATAACACTTCCTGGAAGGTAGTGCGCCCCTCCCCACATGCCGGGCCCCACATTAATTTCTGAACTTTTTGCAATGTCCGCTAAAATACAACGGCAACTGTAAGTGCTTCCCTGCGTGCTGTGAGCTCTTCCAGCAAATGAATGCAACTAAATCTGGGAGTGGTGGCAACCTGATTTATAGCCAGTTGCTGAGAAGCACAGGTAAAACCACGTAGGGCTTCCCATTGTTATTAGTGTGGGAGGCCTGTGTGGCGGGACCCGGCCCTTTGGAATCTAATGCTATGTCCCGGTAGGTAGCGTCACCATTGAATTAGAAGACACACATATGTTGAGAATAATCTTTCTGGTCATTTGCTGCATGTCTTATTTACAATATGTAATCAAATTCTTTATCCTGACCTTATGGCACCTGGGTTGAGAACCATGATTTGAACCAAACATTGGTCTGTCACGTTCTGAGTTTGAAACTTTAGTTTGCCTTTAGCGTTTTGCTATTGCTTTTTCGTTTTCTTTTGTTTCGTTTCGTTTCTAAGTTCTGGGGTATATGTGCAGGATGTGCAGATTTCTTACTAAGGTAAACGTGTGCCATGGTGGTTTGCTGCACCTGTCAACCCATCACCTAGGCATTAAGCCCAGCATGCAGTAGCTGTTCTTCTTAACGCTCTGCCCCCCGAAAGGCCCCAGTGTGTGTTGTTCCCCTTCCTGTGTCCATGTGATCTCCTTTTTCAGCTCCCATTATAAGTGAGAATGTGGCGTTTGGTTTTCTTTCCCTGGATTAGTTTGCTGAGGATAATGACCACACATCACCACTGTTTTTGTTTTTTAGTATAAAGAGTAGTATTTTATTGAATAAGATTTGCTCCCAGAAAAATAAGCTTAAATCTACAATGAATGCCAGACTCCACAGCAGAAAGCAATTTTCTCACTTTTCCACACACAATGGTTCCTACTAAGTGAAAAAAAGCCATCAAATTTCATTCACAAATGTACTACTCTGTCTCAAAACATCTCACATAATCATGCACTCGACTAAAGCCATTAGATCAGTTCTTCAGTCAGGTTAAAGAAGTATCCCTCTAATAACTGACTTTTATAATGGTATCAATATCCACTCCCAGTCAGTCTGCCGTGGTTAGTGGTGTACAGCATGACTGAATACAATGGAAGTGATGACGCCCATATCCACGGACAAACCGTGACTTATGATGGTTTGATTTATGATTTTTCAACGTTATGATGGGTTTATTGGACTATTAGATGCGTTTCTGAGTTACACTGGGTTTATGAGTATGCGACCCTAGACTCCAGAAACAGCTGTATAAGGAAAAACAGGTGTACCTAATAAACATATGCTTAGTGACTTGGGATAAACCAATAGATGTTCACAACTGATGGAGAGCCGTGAAAGAGAGATAGCGGTAAATAGTTACAATAACACAATTTTCCTGCACCTGTCGTGGATTTCCCCAAAAAAATGCAGAATGTGGGATGCACCTAAGGCATATGAAAGAGAGAGGGCAGAAGGAGTAAGAGAGAAGTAGGAGGAAGGAAGGAAGGAAGGAAAGAAGGAAGGTAGGAAAGAAGGAAGGAAGGAAGGAAGGAAGGAAAGAAGGACGAAAGGAAGGAGAAAACACCCGGTGTTACTAAAACCCCCCCAAAAAATGGTTTCCCCCTGTGGGTAAGCCTACAATGTGGATGAATCTTGAAAATATTGTGCTACGTGTTATGTCAGTCATAACAGCTCACCTATTGTGCAATTCCGTTTATAGGAAATGTCTACAATATGGAAATCTATGCATATGGGATTGATGGCACTAGGTAGTTGCTACCTAGGGCTGAGGGTCAGGGAGAGGGTTTGAGACAGAATGAGGAGTGACTAATGTCTACAGGGTTTCTCTCTGGTCGGGGGTGATAAGACGTTCTACAATGGATTGCGAATTATAATTGAATGTGCACAACCACAGGTGTACTAAAAGCCACTCAATTCATGACTTTTAATGGGGGAATCTTAAGTGGCGCACTCTCATGGAGACCACGGCAGACATAGTGAGAGAGAAAAAGGTGAGTAAATATCTGAAACGGAGGCAGAAACAGAGAGAACGAAAAGCCCTGTGAAAGGAAGGGAGAGCGAAAAGGGAAAATGGTCCTATTTAGAAATGACAGATGTGAAACTGGGGTTCACATCAACAGTGTCACTGCCAGGAAGGAGGGTCATGCTAGCCATGTCACCGGTAGTGTGTCCCGCAGGGACGCCGACCTGCTGGAGCGTCGTGCCAGCATGGGCTCTGGCAGCCACGTGGGCCAGCAGGAGGGACCCGCTGCACAGCTGTGGGGTGAGGATAGACTGGGTGGTGATATCGGCCATTACAGGGGCCTCTTCTGCTGGCAAGAGTGTGACAGTAGCAAGTAGATGGACAGGCCTGCGTGTGAGGACGGAATGCAGGAGGGGCTCTTGTGCGGCTGGGCGTGGGGCCCTCACGGGAACCGTGGAGAAATGGCCAGGTAACTGCGTCATGTGGGCTAGTAGATTGGCCAGGGCTTCGAACTGAAGGACAATAACGGGGAGTAGCGGTCAGGCCCTGGGAGTGTCTGAGTGTAAGTGGAGATGGGTTTGGGGTCACTGAGGGATGCGTGAGAGCCATCCCTGTGTAGGTACAGGTCATAGGGAGATAGTCTCGTGAGGCCTGTGAGTGTCTATGGTTGCCCTGGGTGCCTGGGGCTGACTGTGGCAGAAATCTGGGGAAGGCTGGAGAGAAGCTGGGAGGCCCAGGAGAGTCCCTTAAGGCAGGGGGTGAAGAGGTGAAAGAAATGGGGGAGGGTGGCAGTAAGGTCCGTGAGTTTGTAGATGATTCCTGGGTGCGGGAAGCTGACTCCAGGTGCAATCTGGAGATGGTTGGAGAGTAGCTGAGAGAGACAGAAGAGTCCCTGAGGGCTGGGGGTGAGAACATGAGGGAGACTGGGGAGTAAGTCAGTGAAATTCGTGAGTTCGGTGGTGTATCGTGGGTGCCTGGAACTGACTCCAGCTGGAATCTGGAGAAGTTTTGAGAGTAGCTGAAAGAGACACAAGAGTCCCTGTGGGCTGAGGGCAAAGACCTGAGAGAGACCAGGGAGGACCTCAGTGAAGTCTGTGAGTCTGTAGGTGATTCCGGAGTGTGGGAGGCTGACTCCCGCTGAAATCTGGGCGTGGTGGGAGAGTAGCTGGGACAGACAGGAGAGTCCCAGGGGGCTGGGGGTGAAGACATGAGAGAGACTGGGGAGTAACTCAGCGAAACTGCTGAGTTTGGTGGTGATACCTGGGTGCCTGGAACGGACTCCCGCTGAAATCTGGGCATGGATGGAGAGTAGCTGGGACACACAGGAGAGTCCCTGAGGGCTGGGGGTGAAGACATGAGAGAGACCGGGGAGTACCTCAGTGAAACTGGTGAGTTTAGTGGTGACTCCGGGGTGCCTGGAACTGACCCCAGCTGAAATGTGGGCGTGGTTGGAGAGTAGCTGGGACAGACGGGAGAGTCCCTGAGGGATGGTGAAGACATGAGAGAGACTGGGGAGTAACGCAGTGAAATTGGTGAGTTTGATGGTGATTCCTGGGTGCCTGGAACTGACTCCCGCTGAAGCGTGGGCGTGGTTGGAGAGTAGCTGGGACACACAGGAGAGTCCCTGAGGGTTGGAGATAAAGGCGTGCTAGAGACTGAGGAGTAACTGAGTGAAATTGGTGAGTTTGGTGGTGAGTCCGGGGTGCCTGGAACTGACTCCAGCTGAAATGTGGGCGTGGTTGGAGAGTAGCTGGGACAGACGGGAGAGTCCCTGAGGGATGGTGAAGACATGAGAGAGACTGGGGAGTAACGCAGTGAAATTGGTGAGTTTGGTGGTGATTTCTGGGTGCCTGCAACGAACTCCCGCTGAAGTGTGGGCGTGTTTGGAGAGTAGCTGGGACAGACAGGCGAGTCCCTGAGGGTTGGAGATAAAGACGTGCTGGAGACTGGGGAGTAACTCAGTGAAAGTGGTGGGCTTGGTGGTGATCCCTGGGTTCCTGGAACTGACCCGCGCTGAAATGTGGGCGTGGTTGGAGAGTAGCTGGGACAGACTGGAGGGTCCGTAAGGGCTGGGGGTGAAGACGTGAGAGAGACTGGCGAGGATCCCACTGAGGTCTGTGAGTTTGTAGGTGTTTCTGGGGTGTGGGGTAGAGACTGCCGCTGAAATCTGGGCGTAGTTGGAGAGTAGCTGGGACAGACAGGCGAGTCATGGGTGGCTGGGGGTGAGCTGCTGGATGATGGCAGTAAGAACATATGGTATATTATTGATGAATGAGGTGACTGTGGAGAATCTCCAGAGGAGGACACGGGAGAACACAATGACATGAGTGACTGTCCTGCTTGGTTAGGAAAGGGAAACGTAAAGTTGTGGAGTTCTGTTGATGATGGATGTGAGAGTGGTGAAGCCCTGCGGGGTGATGTAGAGTACTTCCACATCCCTGGTGAGGAGCTGCCCCTTGGGTCTGAGTTTCTGGGAGGGGAGAGGGAGAAGCTGGGTGAGGCAGGCATGAATCTTGAGGAGTCAGGGCTGGGGGACCGCTCATATTCTCCCGAGACGTGTGAGTCTCTGGGGGACTCCTGGGTGCATGGGGCTGACTCCCGCAGGAACCTGGGGATGGCTGGAGAGTAACTGGGAGCCACAGGAGAGTCCCTGAGGCCTGGGGGTGAAGAGATGAAAGACACAGGGGTGGAGCACCGTGAGGCTCGTGAGTTTGTAGGTGATTCCTGGGTGTGGGGGGCTGACTCCAGCTGAAATCTGGGGTTGTTTGGAGAGTAGCTGGGAGACACAGGAGACCCCCCGAGAGCTGGGGGTGAGCTGCTGGGTGATGGCAGTAAGAACATGTGGTATATTATTGATGAACGTGGGGACTCTGAGGAATCCTCAGAGGAGGACACGGGAGAGCCCAATGGCTTCATTGATTGCCCATCACGGTGAGGACAGGGAAATGGGAGCTTGTGGGATTCTGGTGATGACAGAGGTGAGTGTGGTGAAGCCCTAGGGGATGGTGAATGGTAGCTCCGGATCCCTGGTGAGGAGCTTCCCCTTAAGCCTGAGTTTCTGATAGGGGAGAGGGAGAAGCTGGGTGAAGCTCGCATGGACCTTGGGGAGTCCGGGCTGGGGGACCGTTCATAAGAAGAGCCAGACAAGACCCTACTGTTCTTAGGTGCAGACATGATTAGGAAACCTGCAGCTCCCAGGGGCCCCTACTAATTTTCTAACTCGCAGAAAGAAGGAGTGTGTGTGCGTGTGTGTGCGTGTGTGTGTGTGTGTGTGTGTGTGTGTGTGTGCGGTGTGAGGTATGTGCCCCTTAAGAAAATGGAAATCAACCAACCAATGAGACAGACAGACAGACAGACAGACAGACAGACAGACAGAGATTCACTTGCCCAAGTGTTCTGTCCTGTCCTCTGAATCCGCTTCCAAGTCGCAAGACGCTGTGAGCTCCAAGTCCACGCAGAGTCCGCCAAACGCTCCGGCCGCTGATCCGCTCCGCGAAGATCTGAGTACAGGCCAGCCAGGGTGGGTTTAAATAGCCTCGGGCGCAGCCTAGCAGCGGAAAGGGCGGAGCTTCACTCCTCCTTTCCATCAGTCACCCCCAACTTTCCCAGGCTACACCTCGTGGGAAACTGTTCTCCTGCTTTGATTTCATGCGCCACCTTTGGGACAATCTAAGAACTTACAAGTTTTCTTGGCCAGATATGTTAGGAATTGTATGCACTGAAACACTGAAAACCAACTAGTGGTTCTGTGGTTCCCACGTTGTGGTTTTGACACCAGCAGCATCCTTGCCACAATCAAAACCCGGAGATCCACAGATCTGCGTTGTAACAAGACCTCCCCCTGACCCTGATGCATGGCAGTTTAAGAAGTCTTTCCGTGTAAGCGAAAAGACTTTGAAGAAAAGGTGGAGATATGCGTTGTATAAACATTCTTCTGCTCTGGAACCACGTAGAGACTTGGGAGCCAGTTGGGTGGAGCATTCGTTGGATGAGGGTGCTCGGGTTAGGAATATCAAGGTGTGGCTCCAGATAATCCAATCATCTAATTAAGATTCCAGTTATGCTCATCTGTTTCAAAATTCCGTTTGGGTAAATTCTTTTAGTCAGACTGAGAATGGCAAAGCCTCAACCCCAATTTCCAGGGAGGGTTGAGAGCCTCAGGTGGAGTTGATCACCAATAGCCTATGGTTTAACCCATCATGCCTATAGAATGAGGTCTCCATAAAAACCCAAAAGGACTGGGATCAGAGAGCTTCTGGATAACACTTCCTGGAAGGTAGTGCGCCCCTCCCCACATGCCGGGCCCCACATTAATTTCTGAACTTTTTGCAATGTCCGCTAAAATACAACGGCAACTGTAAGTGCTTCCCTGCGTGCTGTGAGCTCTTCCAGCAAATGAATGCAACTAAATCTGGGAGTGGTGGCAACCTGATTTATAGCCAGTTGCTGAGAAGCACAGGTAAAACCACGTAGGGCTTTCCATTGTTATTAGTGTGGGAGGCCTGTGTGGCGGGACCCGGCCCTTTGGAATCTAATGCTATGTCCCGGTAGGTAGCGTCACCATTGAATTAGAAGACACACATATGTTGAGAATAATCTTTCTGGTCATTTGCTGCATGTCTTATTTACAATATGTAATCAAATTCTTTATCCTGACCTTATGGCACCTGGGTTGAGAACCATGATTTGAACCAAACATTGGTCTGTCACGTTCTGAGTTTGAAACTTTAGTTTGCCTTTAGCGTTTTGCTATTGCTTTTTCGTTTTCTTTTGTTTCGTTTCGTTTCTAAGTTCTGGGGTATATGTGCAGGATGTGCAGATTTCTTACCAAGGTAAACGTGTGCCATGGTGGTTTGCTGCACCTGTCAACCCATCACCTAGGCATTAAGCCCAGCATGCAGTAGCTGTTCTTCTTAACGCTCTGCCCCCCGAAAGGCCCCAGTGTGTGTTGTTCCCCTTCCTGTGTCCATGTGATCTCCTTTTTCAGCTCCCATTATAAGTGAGAATGTGGCGTTTGGTTTTCTTTCCCTGGATTAGTTTGCTGAGGATAATGACCACACATCACCACTGTTTTTGTTTTTTAGTATAAAGAGTAGTATTTTATTGAATAAGATTTGCTCCCAGAAAAATAAGCTTAAATCTACAATGAATGCCAGACTCTACAGCAGAAAGCAATTCTCTCACTTTTCCACACACAATGGTTCCTACTAAGTGAAAAAAAGCCATCAAATTTCATTCACAAATGTACTACTCTGTCTCAAAACATCTCACATAATCATGCACTCGACTAAAGCCATTAGATCAGTTCTTCAGTCAGGTTAAAGAAGTATCCCTCTAATAACTGACTTTTATAATGGTATCAATATCCACTCCCAGTCAGTCTGCCGTGGTTAATGGTGTACAGCATGACTGAATACAATGGAATTGATGACGCCCATATCCACGGACAAACCGTGACTTATGATGGTTTGATTTATGATTTTTCAACGTTATGATGGGTTTATTGGACTATTAGATGCGTTTCTGAGTTACACTGGGTTTATGAGTATGCGACCCTAGACTCCAGAAACAGCTGTATAAGGAAAAACAGGTGTACCTAATAAACATATGCTTAGTGACTTGGGATAAACCAATAGATGTTCACAACTGATGGAGAGCCGTGAAAGAGAGATAGCGGTAAATAGTTACAATAACACAATTTTCCTGCACCTGTCGTGGATTTCCCCCAAAAAATGCAGAATGTGGGATGCACCTAAGGCATATGAAAGAGAGAGGGCAGAAGGAGTAAGAGAGAAGTAGGAGGAAGGAAGGAAGGAAGGAAGGAAGGAAGGAAGGAAGGAAGGAAAGAAGGAAGGTAGGAAAGAAGGAAGGAAGGAAGGAAGGAAGGAAAGAAGGACGAAAGGAAGGAGAAAACACCCGGTGTTACTAAAACCCCCCCAAAAAATGGTTTCCCCCTGTGGGTAAGCCTACAATGTGGATGAATCTTGAAAATATTGTGCTACGTGTTATGTCAGTCATAACAGCTCACCTATTGTGCAATTCCGTTTATAGGAAATGTCTACAATATGGAAATCTATGCATATGGGATTGATGGCACTAGGTAGTTGCTACCTAGGGCTGAGGGTCAGGGAGAGGGTTTGAGACAGAATGAGGAGTGACTAATGTCTACAGGGTTTCTCTCTGGTCGGGGGTGATAAGACGTTCTACAATGGATTGCGAATTATAATTGAATGTGCACAACCACAGGTGTACTAAAAGCCACTCAATTCATGACTTTTAATGGGGGAATCTTAAGTGGCGCACTCTCATGGAGACCACGGCAGACATAGTGAGAGAGAAAAAGGTGAGTAAATATCTGAAACGGAGGCAGAAACAGAGAGAACGAAAAGCCCTGTGAAAGGAAGGGAGAGCGAAAAGGGAAAATGGTCCTATTTAGAAATGACAGATGTGAAACTGGGGTTCACATCAACAGTGTCACTGCCAGGAAGGAGGGTCATGCTAGCCATGTCACCGGTAGTGTGTCCCGCAGGGACGCCGACCTGCTGGAGCGTCGTGCCAGCATGGGCTCTGGCAGCCACGTGGGCCAGCAGGAGGGACCCGCTGCACAGCTGTGGGGTGAGGATAGACTGGGTGGTGATATCGGCCATTACAGGGGCCTCTTCTGCTGGCAAGAGTGTGACAGTAGCAAGTAGATGGACAGGCCTGCGTGTGAGGACGGAATGCAGGAGGGGCTCTTGTGCGGCTGGGCGTGGGGCCCTCACGGGAACCGTGGAGAAATGGCCAGGTAACTGCGTCATGTGGGCTAGTAGATTGGCCAGGGCTTCGAACTGAAGGACAATAACGGGGAGTAGCGGTCAGGCCCTGGGAGTGTCTGAGTGTAAGTGGAGATGGGTTTGGGGTCACTGAGGGATGCGTGAGAGCCATCCCTGTGTAGGTACAGGTCATAGGGAGATAGTCTCGTGAGGCCTGTGAGTGTCTATGGTTGCCCTGGGTGCCTGGGGCTGACTGTGGCAGAAATCTGGGGAAGGCTGGAGAGAAGCTGGGAGGCCCAGGAGAGTCCCTTAAGGCAGGGGGTGAAGAGGTGAAAGAAATGGGGGAGGGTGGCAGTAAGGTCCGTGAGTTTGTAGATGATTCCTGGGTGCGGGAAGCTGACTCCAGGTGCAATCTGGAGATGGTTGGAGAGTAGCTGAGAGAGACAGAAGAGTCCCTGAGGGCTGGGGGTGAGAACATGAGGGAGACTGGGGAGTAAGTCAGTGAAATTCGTGAGTTCGGTGGTGTATCGTGGGTGCCTGGAACTGACTCCAGCTGGAATCTGGAGAAGTTTTGAGAGTAGCTGAAAGAGACACAAGAGTCCCTGTGGGCTGAGGGCAAAGACCTGAGAGAGACCAGGGAGGACCTCAGTGAAGTCTGTGAGTCTGTAGGTGATTCCGGAGTGTGGGAGGCTGACTCCCGCTGAAATCTGGGCGTGGTGGGAGAGTAGCTGGGACAGACAGGAGAGTCCCAGGGGGCTGGGGGTGAAGACATGAGAGAGACTGGGGAGTAACTCAGCGAAACTGCTGAGTTTGGTGGTGATACCTGGGTGCCTGGAACGGACTCCCGCTGAAATCTGGGCATGGATGGAGAGTAGCTGGGACACACAGGAGAGTCCCTGAGGGCTGGGGGTGAAGACATGAGAGAGACCGGGGAGTACCTCAGTGAAACTGGTGAGTTTGGTGGTGAGTCCCGGGTGCCTGGAACTGACCCCAGCTGAAATGTGGGCGTGGTTGGAGAGTAGCTGGGACAGACGGGAGAGTCCCTGAGGGATGGTGAAGACATGAGAGAGACTGGGGAGTAACGCAGTGAAATTGGTGAGTTTGATGGTGATTCCTGGGTGCCTGGAACTGACTCCCGCTGAAGTGTGGGCGTGGTTGGAGAGTAGCTGGGACACACAGGAGAGTCCCTGAGGGTTGGAGATAAAGGCGTGCTAGAGACTGAGGAGTAACTGAGTGAAATTGGTGAGTTTGGTGGTGAGTCCGGGGTGCCTGGAACTGACTCCAGCTGAAATGTGGGCGTGGTTGGAGAGTAGCTGGGACAGACGGGAGAGTCCCTGAGGGATGGTGAAGACATGAGAGAGACTGGGGAGTAACGCAGTGAAATTGGTGAGTTTGGTGGTGATTTCTGGGTGCCTGCAACGAACTCCCGCTGAAGTGTGGGCGTGTTTGGAGAGTAGCTGGGACAGACAGGCGAGTCCCTGAGGGTTGGAGATAAAGACGTGCTGGAGACTGGGGAGTAACTCAGTGAAAGTGGTGGGCTTGGTGGTGATCCCTGGGTTCCTGGAACTGACCCGCGCTGAAATGTGGGCGTGGTTGGAGAGTAGCTGGGACAGACTGGAGGGTCCGTAAGGGCTGGGGGTGAAGACGTGAGAGAGACTGGCGAGGATCCCACTGAGGTCTGTGAGTTTGTAGGTGTTTCTGGGGTGTGGGGTAGAGACTGCCGCTGAAATCTGGGCGTAGTTGGAGAGTAGCTGGGACAGACAGGCGAGTCATGGGTGGCTGGGGGTGAGCTGCTGGATGATGGCAGTAAGAACATATGGTATATTATTGATGAATGAGGTGACTGTGGAGAATCTCCAGAGGAGGACACGGGAGAACACAATGACATGAGTGACTGTCCTGCTTGGTTAGGAAAGGGAAACGTAAAGTTGTGGAGTTCTGTTGATGATGGATGTGAGAGTGGTGAAGCCCTGCGGGGTGATGTAGAGTACTTCCACATCCCTGGTGAGGAGCTGCCCCTTGGGTCTGAGTTTCTGGGAGGGGAGAGGGAGAAGCTGGGTGAGGCAGGCATGAATCTTGAGGAGTCAGGGCTGGGGGACCGCTCATATTCTCCCGAGACGTGTGAGTCTCTGGGGGACTCCTGGGTGCATGGGGCTGACTCCCGCAGGAACCTGGGGATGGCTGGAGAGTAACTGGGAGCCACAGGAGAGTCCCTGAGGCCTGGGGGTGAAGAGATGAAAGACACAGGGGTGGAGCACCGTGAGGCTCGTGAGTTTGTAGGTGATTCCTGGGTGTGGGGGGCTGACTCCAGCTGAAATCTGGGGTTGTTTGGAGAGTAGCTGGGAGACACAGGAGACCCCCCGAGAGCTGGGGGTGAGCTGCTGGGTGATGGCAGTAAGAACATGTGGTATATTATTGATGAACGTGGGGACTCTGAGGAATCCTCAGAGGAGGACACGGGAGAGCCCAATGGCTTCATTGATTGCCCATCACGGTGAGGACAGGGAAATGGGAGCTTGTGGGATTCTGGTGATGACAGAGGTGAGTGTGGTGAAGCCCTAGGGGATGGTGAATGGTAGCTCCGGATCCCTGGTGAGGAGCTTCCCCTTAAGCCTGAGTTTCTGATAGGGGAGAGGGAGAAGCTGGGTGAAGCTCGCATGGACCTTGGGGAGTCCGGGCTGGGGTACCGTTCATAAGAAGAGCCAGACAAGACCCTACTGTTCTTAGGTGCAGACATGATTAGGAAACCTGCAGCTCCCAGGGGCCCCTACTAATTTTCTAACTCGCAGAAAGAAGGAGTGTGTGTGCGTGTGTGTGCGTGTGTGTGTGTGTGTGTGTGTGTGTGTGTGTGCGGTGTGAGGTATGTGCCCCTTAAGAAAATGGAAATCAACCAACCAATGAGACAGACAGACAGACAGACAGACAGACAGACAGACAGAGATTCACTTGCCCAAGTGTTCTGTCCTGTCCTCTGAATCCGCTTCCAAGTCGCAAGACGCTGTGAGCTCCAAGTCCACGCAGAGTCCGCCAAACGCTCCGGCCGCTGATCCGCTCCGCGAAGATCTGAGTACAGGCCAGCCAGGGTGGGTTTAAATAGCCTCGGGCGCAGCCTAGCAGCGGAAAGGGCGGAGCTTCACTCCTCCTTTCCATCAGTCACCCCCAACTTTCCCAGGCTACACCTCGTGGGAAACTGTTCTCCTGCTTTGATTTCATGCGCCACCTTTGGGACAATCTAAGAACTTACAAGTTTTCTTGGCCAGATATGTTAGGAATTGTATGCACTGAAACACTGAAAACCAACTAGTGGTTCTGTGGTTCCCACGTTGTGGTTTTGACACCAGCAGCATCCTTGCCACAATCAAAACCCGGAGATCCACAGATCTGCGTTGTAACAAGACCTCCCCCTGACCCTGATGCATGGCAGTTTAAGAAGTCTTTCCGTGTAAGCGAAAAGACTTTGAAGAAAAGGTGGAGATATGCGTTGTATAAACATTCTTCTGCTCTGGAACCACGTAGAGACTTGGGAGCCAGTTGGGTGGAGCATTCGTTGGATGAGGGTGCTCGGGTTAGGAATATCAAGGTGTGGCTCCAGATAATCCAATCATCTAATTAAGATTCCAGTTATGCTCATCTGTTTCAAAATTCCGTTTGGGTAAATTCTTTTAGTCAGACTGAGAATGGCAAAGCCTCAACCCCAATTTCCAGGGAGGGTTGAGAGCCTCAGGTGGAGTTGATCACCAATAGCCTATGGTTTAACCCATCATGCCTATAGAATGAGGTCTCCATAAAAACCCAAAAGGACTGGGATCAGAGAGCTTCTGGATAACAATTCCTGGAAGGTAGTGCGCCCCTCCCCACATGCCGGGCCCCACATTAATTTCTGAACTTTTTGCAATGTCCGCTAAAATACAACGGCAACTGTAAGTGCTTCCCTGCGTGCTGTGAGCTCTTCCAGCAAATGAATGCAACTAAATCTGGGAGTGGTGGCAACCTGATTTATAGCCAGTTGCTGAGAAGCACAGGTAAAACCACGTAGGGCTTTCCATTGTTATTAGTGTGGGAGGCCTGTGTGGCGGGACCCGGCCCTTTGGAATCTAATGCTATGTCCCGGTAGGTAGCGTCACCATTGAATTAGAAGACACACATATGTTGAGAATAATCTTTCTGGTCATTTGCTGCATGTCTTATTTACAATATGTAATCAAATTCTTTATCCTGACCTTATGGCACCTGGGTTGAGAACCATGATTTGAACCAAACATTGGTCTGTCACGTTCTGAGTTTGAAACTTTAGTTTGCCTTTAGCGTTTTGCTATTGCTTTTTCGTTTTCTTTTGTTTCGTTTCGTTTCTAAGTTCTGGGGTATATGTGCAGGATGTGCAGATTTCTTACCAAGGTAAACGTGTGCCATGGTGGTTTGCTGCACCTGTCAACCCATCACCTAGGCATTAAGCCCAGCATGCAGTAGCTGTTCTTCTTAACGCTCTGCCCCCCGAAAGGCCCCAGTGTGTGTTGTTCCCCTTCCTGTGTCCATGTGATCTCCTTTTTCAGCTCCCATTATAAGTGAGAATGTGGCGTTTGGTTTTCTTTCCCTGGATTAGTTTGCTGAGGATAATGACCACACATCACCACTGTTTTTGTTTTTTAGTATAAAGAGTAGTATTTTATTGAATAAGATTTGCTCCCAGAAAAATAAGCTTAAATCTACAATGAATGCCAGACTCTACAGCAGAAAGCAATTCTCTCACTTTTCCACACACAATGGTTCCTACTAAGTGAAAAAAAGCCATCAAATTTCATTCACAAATGTACTACTCTGTCTCAAAACATCTCACATAATCATGCACTCGACTAAAGCCATTAGATCAGTTCTTCAGTCAGGTTAAAGAAGTATCCCTCTAATAACTGACTTTTATAATGGTATCAATATCCACTCCCAGTCAGTCTGCCGTGGTTAATGGTGTACAGCATGACTGAATACAATGGAATTGATGACGCCCATATCCACGGACAAACCGTGACTTATGATGGTTTGATTTATGATTTTTCAACGTTATGATGGGTTTATTGGACTATTAGATGCGTTTCTGAGTTACACTGGGTTTATGAGTATGCGACCCTAGACTCCAGAAACAGCTGTATAAGGAAAAACAGGTGTACCTAATAAACATATGCTTAGTGACTTGGGATAAACCAATAGATGTTCACAACTGATGGAGAGCCGTGAAAGAGAGATAGCGGTAAATAGTTACAATAACACAATTTTCCTGCACCTGTCGTGGATTTCCCCCAAAAAATGCAGAATGTGGGATGCACCTAAGGCATATGAAAGAGAGAGGGCAGAAGGAGTAAGAGAGAAGTAGGAGGAAGGAAGGAAGGAAGGAAGGAAGGAAGGAAGGAAGGAAGGAAAGAAGGAAGGTAGGAAAGAAGGAAGGAAGGAAGGAAGGAAGGAAAGAAGGACGAAAGGAAGGAGAAAACACCCGGTGTTACTAAAACCCCCCCAAAAAATGGTTTCCCCCTGTGGGTAAGCCTACAATGTGGATGAATCTTGAAAATATTGTGCTACGTGTTATGTCAGTCATAACAGCTCACCTATTGTGCAATTCCGTTTATAGGAAATGTCTACAATATGGAAATCTATGCATATGGGATTGATGGCACTAGGTAGTTGCTACCTAGGGCTGAGGGTCAGGGAGAGGGTTTGAGACAGAATGAGGAGTGACTAATGTCTACAGGGTTTCTCTCTGGTCGGGGGTGATAAGACGTTCTACAATGGATTGCGAATTATAATTGAATGTGCACAACCACAGGTGTACTAAAAGCCACTCAATTCATGACTTTTAATGGGGGAATCTTAAGTGGCGCACTCTCATGGAGACCACGGCAGACATAGTGAGAGAGAAAAAGGTGAGTAAATATCTGAAACGGAGGCAGAAACAGAGAGAACGAAAAGCCCTGTGAAAGGAAGGGAGAGCGAAAAGGGAAAATGGTCCTATTTAGAAATGACAGATGTGAAACTGGGGTTCACATCAACAGTGTCACTGCCAGGAAGGAGGGTCATGCTAGCCATGTCACCGGTAGTGTGTCCCGCAGGGACGCCGACCTGCTGGAGCGTCGTGCCAGCATGGGCTCTGGCAGCCACGTGGGCCAGCAGGAGGGACCCGCTGCACAGCTGTGGGGTGAGGATAGACTGGGTGGTGATATCGGCCATTACAGGGGCCTCTTCTGCTGGCAAGAGTGTGACAGTAGCAAGTAGATGGACAGGCCTGCGTGTGAGGACGGAATGCAGGAGGGGCTCTTGTGCGGCTGGGCGTGGGGCCCTCACGGGAACCGTGGAGAAATGGCCAGGTAACTGCGTCATGTGGGCTAGTAGATTGGCCAGGGCTTCGAACTGAAGGACAATAACGGGGAGTAGCGGTCAGGCCCTGGGAGTGTCTGAGTGTAAGTGGAGATGGGTTTGGGGTCACTGAGGGATGCGTGAGAGCCATCCCTGTGTAGGTACAGGTCATAGGGAGATAGTCTCGTGAGGCCTGTGAGTGTCTATGGTTGCCCTGGGTGCCTGGGGCTGACTGTGGCAGAAATCTGGGGAAGGCTGGAGAGAAGCTGGGAGGCCCAGGAGAGTCCCTTAAGGCAGGGGGTGAAGAGGTGAAAGAAATGGGGGAGGGTGGCAGTAAGGTCCGTGAGTTTGTAGATGATTCCTGGGTGCGGGAAGCTGACTCCAGGTGCAATCTGGAGATGGTTGGAGAGTAGCTGAGAGAGACAGAAGAGTCCCTGAGGGCTGGGGGTGAGAACATGAGGGAGACTGGGGAGTAAGTCAGTGAAATTCGTGAGTTCGGTGGTGTATCGTGGGTGCCTGGAACTGACTCCAGCTGGAATCTGGAGAAGTTTTGAGAGTAGCTGAAAGAGACACAAGAGTCCCTGTGGGCTGAGGGCAAAGACCTGAGAGAGACCAGGGAGGACCTCAGTGAAGTCTGTGAGTCTGTAGGTGATTCCGGAGTGTGGGAGGCTGACTCCCGCTGAAATCTGGGCGTGGTGGGAGAGTAGCTGGGACAGACAGGAGAGTCCCAGGGGGCTGGGGGTGAAGACATGAGAGAGACTGGGGAGTAACTCAGCGAAACTGCTGAGTTTGGTGGTGATACCTGGGTGCCTGGAACGGACTCCCGCTGAAATCTGGGCATGGATGGAGAGTAGCTGGGACACACAGGAGAGTCCCTGAGGGCTGGGGGTGAAGACATGAGAGAGACCGGGGAGTACCTCAGTGAAACTGGTGAGTTTGGTGGTGAGTCCGGGGTGCCTGGAACTGACCCCAGCTGAAATGTGGGCGTGGTTGGAGAGTAGCTGGGACAGACGGGAGAGTCCCTGAGGGATGGTGAAGACATGAGAGAGACTGGGGAGTAACGCAGTGAAATTGGTGAGTTTGATGGTGATTCCTGGGTGCCTGGAACTGACTCCCGCTGAAGTGTGGGCGTGGTTGGAGAGTAGCTGGGACACACAGGAGAGTCCCTGAGGGTTGGAGATAAAGGCGTGCTAGAGACTGAGGAGTAACTGAGTGAAATTGGTGAGTTTGGTGGTGAGTCCGGGGTGCCTGGAACTGACTCCAGCTGAAATGTGGGCGTGGTTGGAGAGTAGCTGGGACAGACGGGAGAGTCCCTGAGGGATGGTGAAGACATGAGAGAGACTGGGGAGTAACGCAGTGAAATTGGTGAGTTTGGTGGTGATTTCTGGGTGCCTGCAACGAACTCCCGCTGAAGTGTGGGCGTGTTTGGAGAGTAGCTGGGACAGACAGGCGAGTCCCTGAGGGTTGGAGATAAAGACGTGCTGGAGACTGGGGAGTAACTCAGTGAAAGTGGTGGGCTTGGTGGTGATCCCTGGGTTCCTGGAACTGACCCGCGCTGAAATGTGGGCGTGGTTGGAGAGTAGCTGGGACAGACTGGAGGGTCCGTAAGGGCTGGGGGTGAAGACGTGAGAGAGACTGGCGAGGATCCCACTGAGGTCTGTGAGTGTGTAGGTGTTTCTGGGGTGTGGGGTAGAGACTGCCGCTGAAATCTGGGCGTAGTTGGAGAGTAGCTGGGACAGACAGGCGAGTCATGGGTGGCTGGGGGTGAGCTGCTGGATGATGGCAGTAAGAACATATGGTATATTATTGATGAATGAGGTGACTGTGGAGAATCTCCAGAGGAGGACACGGGAGAACACAATGACATGAGTGACTGTCCTGCTTGGTTAGGAAAGGGAAACGTAAAGTTGTGGAGTTCTGTTGATGATGGATGTGAGAGTGGTGAAGCCCTGCGGGGTGATGTAGAGTACTTCCACATCCCTGGTGAGGAGCTGCCCCTTGGGTCTGAGTTTCTGGGAGGGGAGAGGGAGAAGCTGGGTGAGGCAGGCATGAATCTTGAGGAGTCAGGGCTGGGGGACCGCTCATATTCTCCCGAGACGTGTGAGTCTCTGGGGGACTCCTGGGTGCATGGGGCTGACTCCCGCAGGAACCTGGGGATGGCTGGAGAGTAACTGGGAGCCACAGGAGAGTCCCTGAGGCCTGGGGGTGAAGAGATGAAAGACACAGGGGTGGAGCACCGTGAGGCTCGTGAGTTTGTAGGTGATTCCTGGGTGTGGGGGGCTGACTCCAGCTGAAATCTGGGGTTGTTTGGAGAGTAGCTGGGAGACACAGGAGACCCCCCGAGAGCTGGGGGTGAGCTGCTGGGTGATGGCAGTAAGAACATGTGGTATATTATTGATGAACGTGGGGACTCTGAGGAATCCTCAGAGGAGGACACGGGAGAGCCCAATGGCTTCATTGATTGCCCATCACGGTGAGGACAGGGAAATGGGAGCTTGTGGGATTCTGGTGATGACAGAGGTGAGTGTGGTGAAGCCCTAGGGGATGGTGAATGGTAGCTCCGGATCCCTGGTGAGGAGCTTCCCCTTAAGCCTGAGTTTCTGATAGGGGAGAGGGAGAAGCTGGGTGAAGCTCGCATGGACCTTGGGGAGTCCGGGCTGGGGGACCGTTCATAAGAAGAGCCAGACAAGACCCTACTGTTCTTAGGTGCAGACATGATTAGGAAACCTGCAGCTCCCAGGGGCCCCTACTAATTTTCTAACTCGCAGAAAGAAGGAGTGTGTGTGCGTGTGTGTGCGTGTGTGTGTGTGTGTGTGTGTGTGTGTGTGTGCGGTGTGAGGTATGTGCCCCTTAAGAAAATGGAAATCAACCAACCAATGAGACAGACAGACAGACAGACAGACAGACAGACAGACAGAGATTCACTTGCCCAAGTGTTCTGTCCTGTCCTCTGAATCCGCTTCCAAGTCGCAAGACGCTGTGAGCTCCAAGTCCACGCAGAGTCCGCCAAACGCTCCGGCCGCTGATCCGCTCCGCGAAGATCTGAGTACAGGCCAGCCAGGGTGGGTTTAAATAGCCTCGGGCGCAGCCTAGCAGCGGAAAGGGCGGAGCTTCACTCCTCCTTTCCATCAGTCACCCCCAACTTTCCCAGGCTACACCTCGTGGGAAACTGTTCTCCTGCTTTGATTTCATGCGCCACCTTTGGGACAATCTAAGAACTTACAAGTTTTCTTGGCCAGATATGTTAGGAATTGTATGCACTGAAACACTGAAAACCAACTAGTGGTTCTGTGGTTCCCACGTTGTGGTTTTGACACCAGCAGCATCCTTGCCACAATCAAAACCCGGAGATCCACAGATCTGCGTTGTAACAAGACCTCCCCCTGACCCTGATGCATGGCAGTTTAAGAAGTCTTTCCGTGTAAGCGAAAAGACTTTGAAGAAAAGGTGGAGATATGCGTTGTATAAACATTCTTCTGCTCTGGAACCACGTAGAGACTTGGGAGCCAGTTGGGTGGAGCATTCGTTGGATGAGGGTGCTCGGGTTAGGAATATCAAGGTGTGGCTCCAGATAATCCAATCATCTAATTAAGATTCCAGTTATGCTCATCTGTTTCAAAATTCCGTTTGGGTAAATTCTTTTAGTCAGACTGAGAATGGCAAAGCCTCAACCCCAATTTCCAGGGAGGGTTGAGAGCCTCAGGTGGAGTTGATCACCAATAGCCTATGGTTTAACCCATCATGCCTATAGAATGAGGTCTCCATAAAAACCCAAAAGGACTGGGATCAGAGAGCTTCTGGATAACACTTCCTGGAAGGTAGTGCGCCCCTCCCCACATGCCGGGCCCCACATTAATTTCTGAACTTTTTGCAATGTCCGCTAAAATACAACGGCAACTGTAAGTGCTTCCCTGCGTGCTGTGAGCTCTTCCAGCAAATGAATGCAACTAAATCTGGGAGTGGTGGCAACCGGATTTATAGCCAGTTGCTGAGAAGCACAGGTAAAACCACGTTTTACAATGCTTCCCATTGTTATTAGTGTGGGAGGCCTGTGTGGCGGGACCCGGCCCTTTGGAATCTAATGCTATGTCCCGGTAGGTAGCGTCACCATTGAATTAGAAGACACACATATGTTGAGAATAATCTTTCTGGTCATTTGCTGCATGTCTTATTTACAATATGTAATCAAATTCTTTATCCTGACCTTATGGCACCTGGGTTGAGAACCATGATTTGAACCAAACATTGGTCTGTCACGTTCTGAGTTTGAAACTTTAGTTTGCCTTTAGCGTTTTGCTATTGCTTTTTCGTTTTCTTTTGTTTCGTTTCGTTTCTAAGTTCTGGGGTATATGTGCAGGATGTGCAGATTTCTTACCAAGGTAAACGTGTGCCATGGTGGTTTGCTGCACCTGTCAACCCATCACCTAGGCATTAAGCCCAGCATGCAGTAGCTGTTCTTCTTAACGCTCTGCCCCCCGAAAGGCCCCAGTGTGTGTTGTTCCCCTTCCTGTGTCCATGTGATCTCCTTTTTCAGCTCCCATTATAAGTGAGAATGTGGCGTTTGGTTTTCTTTCCCTGGATTAGTTTGCTGAGGATAATGACCACACATCACCACTGTTTTTGTTTTTTAGTATAAAGAGTAGTATTTTATTGAATAAGATTTGCTCCCAGAAAAATAAGCTTAAATCTACAATGAATGCCAGACTCTACAGCAGAAAGCAATTCTCTCACTTTTCCACACACAATGGTTCCTACTAAGTGAAAAAAAGCCATCAAATTTCATTCACAAATGTACTACTCTGTCTCAAAACATCTCACATAATCATGCACTCGACTAAAGCCATTAGATCAGTTCTTCAGTCAGGTTAAAGAAGTATCCCTCTAATAACTGACTTTTATAATGGTATCAATATCCACTCCCAGTCAGTCTGCCGTGGTTAATGGTGTACAGCATGACTGAATACAATGGAATTGATGACGCCCATATCCACGGACAAACCGTGACTTATGATGGTTTGATTTATGATTTTTCAACGTTATGATGGGTTTATTGGACTATTAGATGCGTTTCTGAGTTACACTGGGTTTATGAGTATGCGACCCTAGACTCCAGAAACAGCTGTATAAGGAAAAACAGGTGTACCTAATAAACATATGCTTAGTGACTTGGGATAAACCAATAGATGTTCACAACTGATGGAGAGCCGTGAAAGAGAGATAGCGGTAAATAGTTACAATAACACAATTTTCCTGCACCTGTCGTGGATTTCCCCAAAAAAATGCAGAATGTGGGATGCACCTAAGGCATATGAAAGAGAGAGGGCAGAAGGAGTAAGAGAGAAGTAGGAGGAAGGAAGGAAGGAAGGAAGGAAGGAAGGAAGGAAAGAAGGAAGGTAGGAAAGAAGGAAGGAAGGAAGGAAGGAAGGAAAGAAGGACGAAAGGAAGGAGAAAACACCCGGTGTTACTAAAACCCCCCAAAAAAATGGTTTCCCCCTGTGGGTAAGCCTACAATGTGGATGAATCTTGAAAATATTGTGCTACGTGTTATGTCAGTCATAACAGCTCACCTATTGTGCAATTCCGTTTATAGGAAATGTCTACAATATGGAAATCTATGCATATGGGATTGATGGCACTAGGTAGTTGCTACCTAGGGCTGAGGGTCAGGGAGAGGGTTTGAGACAGAATGAGGAGTGACTAATGTCTACAGGGTTTCTCTCTGGTCGGGGGTGATAAGACGTTCTACAATGGATTGCGAATTATAATTGAATGTGCACAACCACAGGTGTACTAAAAGCCACTCAATTCATGACTTTTAATGGGGGAATCTTAAGTGGCGCACTCTCATGGAGACCACGGCAGACATAGTGAGAGAGAAAAAGGTGAGTAAATATCTGAAACGGAGGCAGAAACAGAGAGAACGAAAAGCCCTGTGAAAGGAAGGGAGAGCGAAAAGGGAAAATGGTCCTATTTAGAAATGACAGATGTGAAACTGGGGTTCACATCAACAGTGTCACTGCCAGGAAGGAGGGTCATGCTAGCCATGTCACCGGTAGTGTGTCCCGCAGGGACGCCGACCTGCTGGAGCGTCGTGCCAGCATGGGCTCTGGCAGCCACGTGGGCCAGCAGGAGGGACCCGCTGCACAGCTGTGGGGTGAGGATAGACTGGGTGGTGATATCGGCCATTACAGGGGCCTCTTCTGCTGGCAAGAGTGTGACAGTAGCAAGTAGATGGACAGGCCTGCGTGTGAGGACGGAATGCAGGAGGGGCTCTTGTGCGGCTGGGCGTGGGGCCCTCACGGGAACCGTGGAGAAATGGCCAGGTAACTGCGTCATGTGGGCTAGTAGATTGGCCAGGGCTTCGAACTGAAGGACAATAACGGGGAGTAGCGGTCAGGCCCTGGGAGTGTCTGAGTGTAAGTGGAGATGGGTTTGGGGTCACTGAGGGATGCGTGAGAGCCATCCCTGTGTAGGTACAGGTCATAGGGAGATAGTCTCGTGAGGCCTGTGAGTGTCTATGGTTGCCCTGGGTGCCTGGGGCTGACTGTGGCAGAAATCTGGGGAAGGCTGGAGAGAAGCTGGGAGGCCCAGGAGAGTCCCTTAAGGCAGGGGGTGAAGAGGTGAAAGAAATGGGGGAGGGTGGCAGTAAGGTCCGTGAGTTTGTAGATGATTCCTGGGTGCGGGAAGCTGACTCCAGGTGCAATCTGGAGATGGTTGGAGAGTAGCTGAGAGAGACAGAAGAGTCCCTGAGGGCTGGGGGTGAGAACATGAGGGAGACTGGGGAGTAAGTCAGTGAAATTCGTGAGTTCGGTGGTGTATCGTGGGTGCCTGGAACTGACTCCAGCTGGAATCTGGAGAAGTTTTGAGAGTAGCTGAAAGAGACACAAGAGTCCCTGTGGGCTGAGGGCAAAGACCTGAGAGAGACCAGGGAGGACCTCAGTGAAGTCTGTGAGTCTGTAGGTGATTCCGGAGTGTGGGAGGCTGACTCCCGCTGAAATCTGGGCGTGGTGGGAGAGTAGCTGGGACAGACAGGAGAGTCCCAGGGGGCTGGGGGTGAAGACATGAGAGAGACTGGGGAGTAACTCAGCGAAACTGCTGAGTTTGGTGGTGATACCTGGGTGCCTGGAACGGACTCCCGCTGAAATCTGGGCATGGATGGAGAGTAGCTGGGACACACAGGAGAGTCCCTGAGGGCTGGGGGTGAAGACATGAGAGAGACCGGGGAGTACCTCAGTGAAACTGGTGAGTTTGGTGGTGAGTCCGGGGTGCCTGGAACTGACCCCAGCTGAAATGTGGGCGTGGTTGGAGAGTAGCTGGGACAGACGGGAGAGTCCCTGAGGGATGGTGAAGACATGAGAGAGACTGGGGAGTAACGCAGTGAAATTGGTGAGTTTGATGGTGATTCCTGGGTGCCTGGAACTGACTCCCGCTGAAGCGTGGGCGTGGTTGGAGAGTAGCTGGGACACACAGGAGAGTCCCTGAGGGTTGGAGATAAAGGCGTGCTAGAGACTGAGGAGTAACTGAGTGAAATTGGTGAGTTTGGTGGTGAGTCCGGGGTGCCTGGAACTGACTCCAGCTGAATTGTGGGCGTGGTTGGAGAGTAGCTGGGACAGACGGGAGAGTCCCTGAGGGATGGTGAAGACATGAGAGAGACTGGGGAGTAACGCAGTGAAATTGGTGAGTTTGGTGGTGATTTCTGGGTGCCTGCAACGAACTCCCGCTGAAGTGTGGGCGTGTTTGGAGAGTAGCTGGGACAGACAGGCGAGTCCCTGAGGGTTGGAGATAAAGACGTGCTGGAGACTGGGGAGTAACTCAGTGAAAGTGGTGGGCTTGGTGGTGATCCCTGGGTTCCTGGAACTGACCCGCGCTGAAATGTGGGCGTGGTTGGAGAGTAGCTGGGACAGACTGGAGGGCCCGTAAGGGCTGGGGGTGAAGACGTGAGAGAGACTGGCGAGGATCCCACTGAGGTCTGTGAGTTTGTAGGTGTTTCTGGGGTGTGGGGTAAGAGACTGCCGCTGAAATCTGGGCGTAGTTGGAGAGTAGCTGGGACAGACAGGCGAGTCATGGGTGGCTTGGGGTGAGCTGCTGGATGATGGCAGTAAGAACATATGGTATATTATTGATGAATGAGGTGACTGTGGAGAATCTCCAGAGGAGGACACGGGAGAACACAATGACATGAGTGACTGTCCTGCTTGGTTAGGAAAGGGAAACGTAAAGTTGTGGAGTTCTGTTGATGATGGATGTGAGAGTGGTGAAGCCCTGCGGGGTGATGTAGAGTACTTCCACATCCCTGGTGAGGAGCTGCCCCTTGGGTCTGAGTTTCTGGGAGGGGAGAGGGAGAAGCTGGGTGAGGCAGGCATGAATCTTGAGGAGTCAGGGCTGGGGGACCGCTCATATTCTCCCGAGACGTGTGAGTCTCTGGGGGACTCCTGGGTGCATGGGGCTGACTCCCGCAGGAACCTGGGGATGGCTGGAGAGTAACTGGGAGCCACAGGAGGGTCCCTGAGGCCTGGGGGTGAAGAGATGAAAGACACAGGGGTGGAGCGCCGTGAGGCTCGTGAGTTTGTAGGTGATTCCTGGGTGTGGGGGGCTGACTCCAGCTGAAATCTGGGGTTGTTTGGAGAGTAGCTGGGAGACACAGTAGACCCCCCGAGAGCTGGGGGTGAGCTGCTGGGTGATGGCAGTAAGAACATGTGGTATATTATTGATGAACGTGGGGACTCTGAGGAATCCTCAGAGGAGGACACGGGAGAGCCCAATGGCTTCATTGATTGCCCATCACGGTGAGGACAGGGAAATGGGAGCTTGTGGGATTCTGGTGATGACAGAGGTGAGTGTGGTGAAGCCCTAGGGGATGGTGAATGGTAGGTCCGGATCCCTGGTGAGGAGCTTCCCCTTAAGCCTGAGTTTCTGATAGGGGAGAGGGAGAAGCTGGGTGAAGCTCGCATGGACCTTGGGGAGTCCGGGCTGGGGGACCGTTCATAAGAAGAGCCAGACAAGACCCTACTGTTCTTAGGTGCAGACATGATTAGGAAACCTGCAGCTCCCAGGGGCCCCTACTAATTTTCTAACTCGCAGAAAGAAGGAGTGTGTGTGCGTGTGTGTGCGTGTGTGTGTGTGTGTGTGTGTGTGTGTGTGTGCGGTGTGAGGTATGTGCCCCTTAAGAAAATGGAAATCAACCAACCAATGAGACAGACAGACAGACAGACAGACAGACAGACAGACAGAGATTCACTTGCCCAAGTGTTCTGTCCTGTCCTCTGAATCCGCTTCCAAGTCGCAAGACGCTGTGAGCTCCAAGTCCACGCAGAGTCCGCCAAACGCTCCGGCCGCTGATCCGCTCCGCGAAGATCTGAGTACAGGCCAGCCAGGGTGGGTTTAAATAGCCTCGGGCGCAGCCTAGCAGCGGAAAGGGCGGAGCTTCACTCCTCCTTTCCATCAGTCACCCCCAACTTTCCCAGGCTACACCTCGTGGGAAACTGTTCTCCTGCTTTGATTTCATGCGCCACCTTTGGGACAATCTAAGAACTTACAAGTTTTCTTGGCCAGATATGTTAGGAATTGTATGCACTGAAACACTGAAAACCAACTAGTGGTTCTGTGGTTCCCACGTTGTGGTTTTGACACCAGCAGCATCCTTGCCACAATCAAAACCCGGAGATCCACAGATCTGCGTTGTAACAAGACCTCCCCCTGACCCTGATGCATGGCAGTTTAAGAAGTCTTTCCGTGTAAGCGAAAAGACTTTGAAGAAAAGGTGGAGATATGCGTTGTATAAACATTCTTCTGCTCTGGAACCACGTAGAGACTTGGGAGCCAGTTGGGTGGAGCATTCGTTGGATGAGGGTGCTCGGGTTAGGAATATCAAGGTGTGGCTCCAGATAATCCAATCATCTAATTAAGATTCCAGTTATGCTCATCTGTTTCAAAATTCCGTTTGGGTAAATTCTTTTATTCAGACTGAGAATGGCAAAGCCTCAACCCCAATTTCCAGGGAGGGTTGAGAGCCTCAGGTGGAGTTGATCACCAATAGCCTATGGTTTAACCCATCATGCCTATAGAATGAGGTCTCCATAAAAACCCAAAAGGACTGGGATCAGAGAGCTTCTGGATAACACTTCCTGGAAGGTAGTGCGCCCCTCCCCACATGCCGGGCCCCACATTAATTTCTGAACTTTTTGCAATGTCCGCTAAAATACAACGGCAACTGTAAGTGCTTCCCTGCGTGCTGTGAGCTCTTCCAGCAAATGAATGCAACTAAATCTGGGAGTGGTGGCAACCTGATTTATAGCCAGTTGCTGAGAAGCACAGGTAAAACCACGTAGGGCTTTCCATTGTTATTAGTGTGGGAGGCCTGTGTGGCGGGACCCGGCCCTTTGGAATCTAATGCTATGTCCCGGTAGGTAGCGTCACCATTGAATTAGAAGACACACATATGTTGAGAATAATCTTTCTGGTCATTTGCTGCATGTCTTATTTACAATATGTAATCAAATTCTTTATCCTGACCTTATGGCACCTGGGTTGAGAACCATGATTTGAACCAAACATTGGTCTGTCACGTTCTGAGTTTGAAACTTTAGTTTGCCTTTAGCGTTTTGCTATTGCTTTTTCGTTTTCTTTTGTTTCGTTTCGTTTCTAAGTTCTGGGGTATATGTGCAGGATGTGCAGATTTCTTACCAAGGTAAACGTGTGCCATGGTGGTTTGCTGCACCTGTCAACCCATCACCTAGGCATTAAGCCCAGCATGCAGTAGCTGTTCTTCTTAACGCTCTGCCCCCCGAAAGGCCCCAGTGTGTGTTGTTCCCCTTCCTGTGTCCATGTGATCTCCTTTTTCAGCTCCCATTATAAGTGAGAATGTGGCGTTTGGTTTTCTTTCCCTGGATTAGTTTGCTGAGGATAATGACCACACATCACCACTGTTTTTGTTTTTTAGTATAAAGAGTAGTATTTTATTGAATAAGATTTGCTCCCAGAAAAATAAGCTTAAATCTACAATGAATGCCAGACTCTACAGCAGAAAGCAATTCTCTCACTTTTCCACACACAATGGTTCCTACTAAGTGAAAAAAAGCCATCAAATTTCATTCACAAATGTACTACTCTGTCTCAAAACATCTCACATAATCATGCACTCGACTAAAGCCATTAGATCAGTTCTTCAGTCAGGTTAAAGAAGTATCCCTCTAATAACTGACTTTTATAATGGTATCAATATCCACTCCCAGTCAGTCTGCCGTGGTTAATGGTGTACAGCATGACTGAATACAATGGAATTGATGACGCCCATATCCACGGACAAACCGTGACTTATGATGGTTTGATTTATGATTTTTCAACGTTATGATGGGTTTATTGGACTATTAGATGCGTTTCTGAGTTACACTGGGTTTATGAGTATGCGAACCTAGACTCCAGAAACAGCTGTATAAGGAAAAACAGGTGTACCTAATAAACATATGCTTAGTGACTTGGGATAAACCAATAGATGTTCACAACTGATGGAGAGCCGTGAAAGAGAGATAGCGGTAAATAGTTACAATAACACAATTTTCCTGCACCTGTCGTGGATTTCCCCAAAAAAATGCAGAATGTGGGATGCACCTAAGGCATATGAAAGAGAGAGGGCAGAAGGAGTAAGAGAGAAGTAGGAGGAAGGAAGGAAGGAAGGAAGGAAGGAAGGAAAGAAGGAAGGTAGGAAAGAAGGAAGGAAGGAAGGAAGGAAGGAAAGAAGGACGAAAGGAAGGAGAAAACACCCGGTGTTACTAAAACCCCCCCCAAAAATGGTTTCCCCCTGTGGGTAAGCCTACAATGTGGATGAATCTTGAAAATATTGTGCTACGTGTTATGTCAGTCATAACAGCTCACCTATTGTGCAATTCCGTTTATAGGAAATGTCTACAATATGGAAATCTATGCATATGGGATTGATGGCACTAGGTAGTTGCTACCTAGGGCTGAGGGTCAGGGAGAGGGTTTGAGACAGAATGAGGAGTGACTAATGTCTACAGGGTTTCTCTCTGGTCGGGGGTGATAAGACGTTCTACAATGGATTGCGAATTATAATTGAATGTGCACAACCACAGGTGTACTAAAAGCCACTCAATTCATGACTTTTAATGGGGGAATCTTAAGTGGCGCACTCTCATGGAGACCACGGCAGACATAGTGAGAGAGAAAAAGGTGAGTAAATATCTGAAACGGAGGCAGAAACAGAGAGAACGAAAAGCCCTGTGAAAGGAAGGGAGAGCCAAAAGGGAAAATGGTCCTATTTAGAAATGACAGATGTGAAACTGGGGTTCACATCAACAGTGTCACTGCCAGGAAGGAGGGTCATGCTAGCCATGTCACCGGTAGTGTGTCCCGCAGGGACGCCGACCTGCTGGAGCGTCGTGCCAGCATGGGCTCTGGCAGCCACGTGGGCCAGCAGGAGGGACCCGCTGCACAGCTGTGGGGTGAGGATAGACTGGGTGGTGATATCGGCCATTACAGGGGCCTCTTCTGCTGGCAAGAGTGTGACAGTAGCAAGTAGATGGACAGGCCTGCGTGTGAGGACGGAATGCAGGAGGGGCTCTTGTGCGGCTGGGCGTGGGGCCCTCACGGGAACCGTGGAGAAATGGCCAGGTAACTGCGTCATGTGGGCTAGTAGATTGGCCAGGGCTTCGAACTGAAGGACAATAACGGGGAGTAGCGGTCAGGCCCTGGGAGTGTCTGAGTGTAAGTGGAGATGGGTTTGGGGTCACTGAGGGATGCGTGAGAGCCATCCCTGTGTAGGTACAGGTCATAGGGAGATAGTCTCGTGAGGCCTGTGAGTGTCTATGGTTGCCCTGGGTGCCTGGGGCTGACTGTGGCAGAAATCTGGGGAAGGCTGGAGAGAAGCTGGGAGGCCCAGGAGAGTCCCTTAAGGCAGGGGGTGAAGAGGTGAAAGAAATGGGGGAGGGTGGCAGTAAGGTCCGTGAGTTTGTAGATGATTCCTGGGTGCGGGAAGCTGACTCCAGGTGCAATCTGGAGATGGTTGGAGAGTAGCTGAGAGAGACAGAAGAGTCCCTGAGGGCTGGGGGTGAGAACATGAGGGAGACTGGGGAGTAAGTCAGTGAAATTCGTGAGTTCGGTGGTGTATCGTGGGTGCCTGGAACTGACTCCAGCTGGAATCTGGAGAAGTTTTGAGAGTAGCTGAAAGAGACACAAGAGTCCCTGTGGGCTGAGGGCAAAGACCTGAGAGAGACCAGGGAGGACCTCAGTGAAGTCTGTGAGTCTGTAGGTGATTCCGGAGTGTGGGAGGCTGACTCCCGCTGAAATCTGGGCGTGGTGGGAGAGTAGCTGGGACAGACAGGAGAGTCCCAGGGGGCTGGGGGTGAAGACATGAGAGAGACTGGGGAGTAACTCAGCGAAACTGCTGAGTTTGGTGGTGATACCTGGGTGCCTGGAACGGACTCCCGCTGAAATCTGGGCATGGATGGAGAGTAGCTGGGACACACAGGAGAGTCCCTGAGGGCTGGGGGTGAAGACATGAGAGAGACCGGGGAGTACCTCAGTGAAACTGGTGAGTTTGGTGGTGAGTCCGGGGTGCCTGGAACTGACCCCAGCTGAAATGTGGGCGTGGTTGGAGAGTAGCTGGGACAGACGGGAGAGTCCCTGAGGGATGGTGAAGACATGAGAGAGACTGGGGAGTAACGCAGTGAAATTGGTGAGTTTGATGGTGATTCCTGGGTGCCTGGAACTGACTCCCGCTGAAGCGTGGGCGTGGTTGGAGAGTAGCTGGGACACACAGGAGAGTCCCTGAGGGTTGGAGATAAAGGCGTGCTAGAGACTGAGGAGTAACTGAGTGAAATTGGTGAGTTTGGTGGTGAGTCCGGGGTGCCTGGAACTGACTCCAGCTGAATTGTGGGCGTGGTTGGAGAGTAGCTGGGACAGACGGGAGAGTCCCTGAGGGATGGTGAAGACATGAGAGAGACTGGGGAGTAACGCAGTGAAATTGGTGAGTTTGGTGGTGATTTCTGGGTGCCTGCAACGAACTCCCGCTGAAGTGTGGGCGTGTTTGGAGAGTAGCTGGGACAGACAGGCGAGTCCCTGAGGGTTGGAGATAAAGACGTGCTGGAGACTGGGGAGTAACTCAGTGAAAGTGGTGGGCTTGGTGGTGATCCCTGGGTTCCTGGAACTGACCCGCGCTGAAATGTGGGCGTGGTTGGAGAGTAGCTGGGACAGACTGGAGGGCCCGTAAGGGCTGGGGGTGAAGACGTGAGAGAGACTGGCGAGGATCCCACTGAGGTCTGTGAGTTTGTAGGTGTTTCTGGGGTGTGGGGTAAGAGACTGCCGCTGAAATCTGGGCGTAGTTGGAGAGTAGCTGGGACAGACAGGCGAGTCATGGGTGGCTTGGGGTGAGCTGCTGGATGATGGCAGTAAGAACATATGGTATATTATTGATGAATGAGGTGACTGTGGAGAATCTCCAGAGGAGGACACGGGAGAACACAATGACATGAGTGACTGTCCTGCTTGGTTAGGAAAGGGAAACGTAAAGTTGTGGAGTTCTGTTGATGATGGATGTGAGAGTGGTGAAGCCCTGCGGGGTGATGTAGAGTACTTCCACATCCCTGGTGAGGAGCTGCCCCTTGGGTCTGAGTTTCTGGGAGGGGAGAGGGAGAAGCTGGGTGAGGCAGGCATGAATCTTGAGGAGTCAGGGCTGGGGGACCGCTCATATTCTCCCGAGACGTGTGAGTCTCTGGGGGACTCCTGGGTGCATGGGGCTGACTCCCGCAGGAACCTGGGGATGGCTGGAGAGTAACTGGGAGCCACAGGAGGGTCCCTGAGGCCTGGGGGTGAAGAGATGAAAGACACAGGGGTGGAGCGCCGTGAGGCTCGTGAGTTTGTAGGTGATTCCTGGGTGTGGGGGGCTGACTCCAGCTGAAATCTGGGGTTGTTTGGAGAGTAGCTGGGAGACACAGTAGACCCCCCGAGAGCTGGGGGTGAGCTGCTGGGTGATGGCAGTAAGAACATGTGGTATATTATTGATGAACGTGGGGACTCTGAGGAATCCTCAGAGGAGGACACGGGAGAGCCCAATGGCTTCATTGATTGCCCATCACGGTGAGGACAGGGAAATGGGAGCTTGTGGGATTCTGGTGATGACAGAGGTGAGTGTGGTGAAGCCCTAGGGGATGGTGAATGGTAGCTCCGGATCCCTGGTGAGGAGCTTCCCCTTAAGCCTGAGTTTCTGATAGGGGAGAGGGAGAAGCTGGGTGAAGCTCGCATGGACCTTGGGGAGTCCGGGCTGGGGGACCGTTCATAAGAAGAGCCAGACAAGACCCTACTGTTCTTAGGTGCAGACATGATTAGGAAACCTGCAGCTCCCAGGGGCCCCTACTAATTTTCTAACTCGCAGAAAGAAGGAGTGTGTGTGCGTGTGTGTGCGTGCGTGTGTGTGTGTGTGTGTGTGCGGTGTGAGGTATGTGCCCCTTAAGAAAATGGAAATCAACCAACCAATGAGACAGACAGACAGACAGACAGACAGACAGACAGACAGAGATTCACTTGCCCAAGTGTTCTGTCCTGTCCTCTGAATCCGCTTCCAAGTCGCAAGACGCTGTGAGCTCCAAGTCCACGCAGAGTCCGCCAAACGCTCCGGCCGCTGATCCGCTCCGCGAAGATCTGAGTGCAGGCCAGCCAGGGTGGGTTTAAATAGCCTCGGGCGCAGCCTAGCAGCGGAAAGGGCGGAGCTTCACTCCTCCTTTCCATCAGTCACCCCCAACTTTCCCAGGCTACACCTCGTGGGAAACTGTTCTCCTGCTTTGATTTCATGCGCCACCTTTGGGACAATCTAAGAACTTACAAGTTTTCTTGGCCAGATATGTTAGGAATTGTATGCACTGAAACACTGAAAACCAACTAGTGGTTCTGTGGTTCCCACGTTGTGGTTTTGACACCAGCAGCATCCTTGCCACAATCAAAACCCGGAGATCCACAGATCTGCGTTGTAACAAGACCTCCCCCTGACCCTGATGCATGGCAGTTTAAGAAGTCTTTCCGTGTAAGCGAAAAGACTTTGAAGAAAAGGTGGAGATATGCGTTGTATAAACATTCTTCTGCTCTGGAACCACGTAGAGACTTGGGAGCCAGTTGGGTGGAGCATTCGTTGGATGAGGGTGCTCGGGTTAGGAATATCAAGGTGTGGCTCCAGATAATCCAATCATCTAATTAAGATTCCAGTTATGCTCATCTGTTTCAAAATTCCGTTTGGGTAAATTCTTTTAGTCAGACTGAGAATGGCAAAGCCTCAACCCCAATTTCCAGGGAGGGTTGAGAGCCTCAGGTGGAGTTGATCACCAATAGCCTATGGTTTAACCCATCATGCCTATAGAATGAGGTCTCCATAAAAACCCAAAAGGACTGGGATCAGAGAGCTTCTGGATAACACTTCCTGGAAGGTAGTGCGCCCCTCCCCACATGCCGGGCCCCACATTAATTTCTGAACTTTTTGCAATGTCCGCTAAAATACAACGGCAACTGTAAGTGCTTCCCTGCGTGCTGTGAGCTCTTCCAGCAAATGAATGCAACTAAATCTGGGAGTGGTGGCAACCTGATTTATAGCCAGTTGCTGAGAAGCACAGGTAAAACCACGTAGGGCTTCCCATTGTTATTAGTGTGGGAGGCCTGTGTGGCGGGACCCGGCCCTTTGGAATCTAATGCTATGTCCCGGTAGGTAGCGTCACCATTGAATTAGAAGACACACATATGTTGAGAATAATCTTTCTGGTCATTTGCTGCATGTCCTATTTACAATATGTAATCAAATTCTTTATCCTGACCTTATGGCACCTGGGTTGAGAACCATGATTTGAACCAAACATTGGTCTGTCACGTTCTGAGTTTGAAACTTTAGTTTGCCTTTAGCGTTTTGCTATTGCTTTTTCGTTTTCTTTTGTTTCGTTTCGTTTCTAAGTTCTGGGGTATATGTGCAGGATGTGCAGATTTCTTACCAAGGTAAACGTGTGCCATGGTGGTTTGCTGCACCTGTCAACCCATCACCTAGGCATTAAGCCCAGCATGCAGTAGCTGTTCTTCTTAACGCTCTGCCCCCCGAAAGGCCCCAGTGTGTGTTGTTCCCCTTCCTGTGTCCATGTGATCTCCTTTTTCAGCTCCCATTATAAGTGAGAATGTGGCGTTTGGTTTTCTTTCCCTGGATTAGTTTGCTGAGGATAATGACCACACATCACCACTGTTTTTGTTTTTTAGTATAAAGAGTAGTATTTTATTGAATAAGATTTGCTCCCAGAAAAATAAGCTTAAATCTACAATGAATGCCAGACTCTACAGCAGAAAGCAATTCTCTCACTTTTCCACACACAATGGTTCCTACTAAGTGAAAAAAAGCCATCAAATTTCATTCACAAATGTACTACTCTGTCTCAAAACATCTCACATAATCATGCACTCGACTAAAGCCATTAGATCAGTTCTTCAGTCAGGTTAAAGAAGTATCCCTCTAATAACTGACTTTTATAATGGTATCAATATCCACTCCCAGTCAGTCTGCCGTGGTTAATGGTGTACAGCATGACTGAATACAATGGAATTGATGACGCCCATATCCACGGACAAACTGTGACTTATGATGGTTTGATTTATGATTTTTCAACGTTATGATGGGTTTATTGGACTATTAGATGCGTTTCTGAGTTACACTGGGTTTATGAGTATGCGACCCTAGACTCCAGAAACAGCTGTATAAGGAAAAACAGGTGTACCTAATAAACATATGCTTAGTGACTTGGGATAAACCAATAGATGTTCACAACTGATGGAGAGCCGTGAAAGAGAGATAGCGGTAAATAGTTACAATAACACAATTTTCCTGCACCTGTCGTGGATTTCCCCAAAAAAATGCAGAATGTGGGATGCACCTAAGGCATATGAAAGAGAGAGGGCAGAAGGAGTAAGAGAGAAGTAGGAGGAAGGAAGGAAGGAAGGAAGGAAGGAAGGAAGGAAGGAAGGAAGGAAGGAAAGAAGGAAGGTAGGAAAGAAGGAAGGAAGGAAGGAAGGAAGGAAAGAAGGACGAAAGGAAGGAGAAAACACCCGGTGTTACTAAAACCCCCCCAAAAAATGGTTTCCCCCTGTGGGTAAGCCTACAATGTGGATGAATCTTGAAAATATTGTGCTACGTGTTATGTCAGTCATAACAGCTCACCTATTGTGCAATTCCGTTTATAGGAAATGTCTACAATATGGAAATCTATGCATATGGGATTGATGGCACTAGGTAGTTGCTACCTAGGGCTGAGGGTCAGGGAGAGGGTTTGAGACAGAATGAGGAGTGACTAATGTCTACAGGGTTTTTCTCTGGTCGGGGGTGATAAGACGTTCTACAATGGATTGCGAATTATAATTGAATGTGCACAACCACAGGTGTACTAAAAGCCACTCAATTCATGACTTTTAATGGGGGAATCTTAAGTGGCGCACTCTCATGGAGACCACGGCAGACATAGTGAGAGAGAAAAAGGTGAGTAAATATCTGAAACGGAGGCAGAAACAGAGAGAACGAAAAGCCCTGTGAAAGGAAGGGAGAGCCAAAAGGGAAAATGGTCCTATTTAGAAATGACAGATGTGAAACTGGGGTTCACATCAACAGTGTCACTGCCAGGAAGGAGGGTCATGCTAGCCATGTCACCGGTAGTGTGTCCCGCAGGGACGCCGACCTGCTGGAGCGTCGTGCCAGCATGGGCTCTGGCAGCCACGTGGGCCAGCAGGAGGGACCCGCTGCACAGCTGTGGGGTGAGGATAGACTGGGTGGTGATATCGGCCATTACAGGGGCCTCTTCTGCTGGCAAGAGTGTGACAGTAGCAAGTAGATGGACAGGCCTGCGTGTGAGGACGGAATGCAGGAGGGGCTCTTGTGCGGCTGGGCGTGGGGCCCTCACGGGAACCGTGGAGAAATGGCCAGGTAACTGCGTCATGTGGGCTAGTAGATTGGCCAGGGCTTCGAACTGAAGGACAATAACGGGGAGTAGCGGTCAGGCCCTGGGAGTGTCTGAGTGTAAGTGGAGATGGGTTTGGGGTCACTGAGGGATGCGTGAGAGCCATCCCTGTGTAGGTACAGGTCATAGGGAGATAGTCTCGTGAGGCCTGTGAGTGTCTATGGTTGCCCTGGGTGCCTGGGGCTGACTGTGGCAGAAATCTGGGGAAGGCTGGAGAGAAGCTGGGAGGCCCAGGAGAGTCCCTTAAGGCAGGGGGTGAAGAGGTGAAAGAAATGGGGGAGGGTGGCAGTAAGGTCCGTGAGTTTGTAGATGATTCCTGGGTGCGGGAAGCTGACTCCAGGTGCAATCTGGAGATGGTTGGAGAGTAGCTGAGAGAGACAGAAGAGTCCCTGAGGGCTGGGGGTGAGAACATGAGGGAGACTGGGGAGTAAGTCAGTGAAATTCGTGAGTTCGGTGGTGTATCGTGGGTGCCTGGAACTGACTCCAGCTGGAATCTGGAGAAGTTTTGAGAGTAGCTGAAAGAGACACAAGAGTCCCTGTGGGCTGAGGGCAAAGACCTGAGAGAGACCAGGGAGGACCTCAGTGAAGTCTGTGAGTCTGTAGGTGATTCCGGAGTGTGGGAGGCTGACTCCCGCTGAAATCTGGGCGTGGTGGGAGAGTAGCTGGGACAGACAGGAGAGTCCCAGGGGGCTGGGGGTGAAGACATGAGAGAGACTGGGGAGTAACTCAGCGAAACTGCTGAGTTTGGTGGTGATACCTGGGTGCCTGGAACGGACTCCCGCTGAAATCTGGGCATGGATGGAGAGTAGCTGGGACACACAGGAGAGTCCCTGAGGGCTGGGGGTGAAGACATGAGAGAGACCGGGGAGTACCTCAGTGAAACTGGTGAGTTTGGTGGTGAGTCCGGGGTGCCTGGAACTGACCCCAGCTGAAATGTGGGCGTGGTTGGAGAGTAGCTGGGACAGACGGGAGAGTCCCTGAGGGATGGTGAAGACATGAGAGAGACTGGGGAGTAACGCAGTGAAATTGGTGAGTTTGATGGTGATTCCTGGGTGCCTGGAACTGACTCCCGCTGAAGCGTGGGCGTGGTTGGAGAGTAGCTGGGACACACAGGAGAGTCCCTGAGGGTTGGAGATAAAGGCGTGCTAGAGACTGAGGAGTAACTGAGTGAAATTGGTGAGTTTGGTGGTGAGTCCGGGGTGCCTGGAACTGACTCCAGCTGAATTGTGGGCGTGGTTGGAGAGTAGCTGGGACAGACGGGAGAGTCCCTGAGGGATGGTGAAGACATGAGAGAGACTGGGGAGTAACGCAGTGAAATTGGTGAGTTTGGTGGTGATTTCTGGGTGCCTGCAACGAACTCCCGCTGAAGTGTGGGCGTGTTTGGAGAGTAGCTGGGACAGACAGGCGAGTCCCTGAGGGTTGGAGATAAAGACGTGCTGGAGACTGGGGAGTAACTCAGTGAAAGTGGTGGGCTTGGTGGTGATCCCTGGGTTCCTGGAACTGACCCGCGCTGAAATGTGGGCGTGGTTGGAGAGTAGCTGGGACAGACTGGAGGGTCCGTAAGGGCTGGGGGTGAAGACGTGAGAGAGACTGGCGAGGATCCCACTGAGGTCTGTGAGTTTGTAGGTGTTTCTGGGGTGTGGGGTAGAGACTGCCGCTGAAATCTGGGCGTAGTTGGAGAGTAGCTGGGACAGACAGGCGAGTCATGGGTGGCTGGGGGTGAGCTGCTGGATGATGGCAGTAAGAACATATGGTATATTATTGATGAATGAGGTGACTGTGGAGAATCTCCAGAGGAGGACACGGGAGAACACAATGACATGAGTGACTGTCCTGCTTGGTTAGGAAAGGGAAACGTAAAGTTGTGGAGTTCTGTTGATGATGGATGTGAGAGTGGTGAAGCCCTGCGGGGTGATGTAGAGTACTTCCACATCCCTGGTGAGGAGCTGCCCCTTGGGTCTGAGTTTCTGGGAGGGGAGAGGGAGAAGCTGGGTGAGGCAGGCATGAATCTTGAGGAGTCAGGGCTGGGGGACCGCTCATATTCTCCCGAGACGTGTGAGTCTCTGGGGGACTCCTGGGTGCATGGGGCTGACTCCCGCAGGAACCTGGGGATGGCTGGAGAGTAACTGGGAGCCACAGGAGAGTCCCTGAGGCCTGGGGGTGAAGAGATGAAAGACACAGGGGTGGAGCGCCGTGAGGCTCGTGAGTTTGTAGGTGATTCCTGGGTGTGGGGGGCTGACTCCAGCTGAAATCTGGGGTTGTTTGGAGAGTAGCTGGGAGACACAGGAGACCCCCCGAGAGCTGGGGGTGAGCTGCTGGGTGATGGCAGTAAGAACATGTGGTATATTACTGATGAACGTGGGGACTCTGAGGAATCCTCAGAGGAGGACACGGGAAAGCCCAATGGCTTCATTGATTGCCCATCACGGTGAGGACAGGGAAATGGGAGCTTGTGGGATTCTGGTGATGACAGAGGTGAGTGTGGTGAAGCCCTAGGGGATGGTGAATGGTAGCTCCGGATCCCTGGTGAGGAGCTTCCCCTTAAGCCTGAGTTTCTGATAGGGGAGAGGGAGAAGCTGGGTGAAGCTCGCATGGACCTTGGGGAGTCCGGGCTGGGGGACCGTTCATAAGAAGAGCCAGACAAGACCCTACTGTTCTTAGGTGCAGACATGATTAGGAAACCTGCAGCTCCCAGGGGCCCCTACTAATTTTCTAACTCACAGAAAGAAGGAGTGTGTGTGCGTGTGTGTGCGTGCGTGTGTGTGTGTGTGTGTGTGTGCGGTGTGAGGTATGTGCCCCTTAAGAAAATGGAAATCAACCAACCAATGAGACAGACAGACAGACAGACAGACAGACAGACAGACAGAGATTCACTTGCCCAAGTGTTCTGTCCTGTCCTCTGAATCCGCTTCCAAGTCGCAAGACGCTGTGAGCTCCAAGTCCACGCAGAGTCCGCCAAACGCTCCGGCCGCTGATCCGCTCCGCGAAGATCTGAGTACAGGCCAGCCAGGGTGGGTTTAAATAGCCTCGGGCGCAGCCTAGCAGCGGAAAGGGCGGAGCTTCACTCCTCCTTTCCATCAGTCACCCCCAACTTTCCCAGGCTACACCTCGTGGGAAACTGTTCTCCTGCTTTGATTTCATGCGCCACCTTTGGGACAATCTAAGAACTTACAAGTTTTCTTGGCCAGATATGTTAGGAATTGTATGCACTGAAACACTGAAAACCAACTAGTGGTTCTGTGGTTCCCACGTTGTGGTTTTGACACCAGCAGCATCCTTGCCACAATCAAAACCCGGAGATCCACAGATCTGCGTTGTAACAAGACCTCCCCCTGACCCTGATGCATGGCAGTTTAAGAAGTCTTTCCGTGTAAGCGAAAAGACTTTGAAGAAAAGGTGGAGATATGCGTTGTATAAACATTCTTCTGCTCTGGAACCACGTAGAGACTTGGGAGCCAGTTGGGTGGAGCATTCGTTGGATGAGGGTGCTCGGGTTAGGAATATCAAGGTGTGGCTCCAGATAATCCAATCATCTAATTAAGATTCCAGTTATGCTCATCTGTTTCAAAATTCCGTTTGGGTAAATTCTTTTAGTCAGACTGAGAATGGCAAAGCCTCAACCCCAATTTCCAGGGAGGGTTGAGAGCCTCAGGTGGAGTTGATCACCAATAGCCTATGGTTTAACCCATCATGCCTATAGAATGAGGTCTCCATAAAAACCCAAAAGGACTGGGATCAGAGAGCTTCTGGATAACACTTCCTGGAAGGTAGTGCGCCCCTCCCCACATGCCGGGCCCCACATTAATTTCTGAACTTTTTGCAATGTCCGCTAAAATACAACGGCAACTGTAAGTGCTTCCCTGCGTGCTGTGAGCTCTTCCAGCAAATGAATGCAACTAAATCTGGGAGTGGTGGCAACCTGATTTATAGCCAGTTGCTGAGAAGCACAGGTAAAACCACGTAGGGCTTCCCATTGTTATTAGTGTGGGAGGCCTGTGTGGCGGGACCCGGCCCTTTGGAATCTAATGCTATGTCCCGGTAGGTAGCGTCACCATTGAATTAGAAGACACACATATGTTGAGAATAATCTTTCTGGTCATTTGCTGCATGTCTTATTTACAATATGTAATCAAATTCTTTATCCTGACCTTATGGCACCTGGGTTGAGAACCATGATTTGAACCAAACATTGGTCTGTCACGTTCTGAGTTTGAAACTTTAGTTTGCCTTTAGCGTTTTGCTATTGCTTTTTCGTTTTCTTTTGTTTCGTTTCGTTTCTAAGTTCTGGGGTATATGTGCAGGATGTGCAGATTTCTTACCAAGGTAAACGTGTGCCATGGTGGTTTGCTGCACCTGTCAACCCATCACCTAGGCATTAAGCCCAGCATGCAGTAGCTGTTCTTCTTAACGCTCTGCCCCCCGAAAGGCCCCAGTGTGTGTTGTTCCCCTTCCTGTGTCCATGTGATCTCCTTTTTCAGCTCCCATTATAAGTGAGAATGTGGCGTTTGGTTTTCTTTCCCTGGATTAGTTTGCTGAGGATAATGACCACACATCACAACTGTTTTTGTTTTTTAGTATAAAGAGTAGTATTTTACTGAATAAGATTTGCTCCCAGAAAAATAAGCTTAAATCTACAATGAATGCCAGACTCTACAGCAGAAAGCAATTCTCTCACTTTTCCACACACAATGGTTCCTACTAAGTGAAAAAAAGCCATCAAATTTCATTCACAAATGTACTACTCTGTCTCAAAACATCTCACATAATCATGCACTCGACTAAAGCCATTAGATCAGTTCTTCAGTCAGGTTAAAGAAGTATCCCTCTAATAACTGACTTTTATAATGGTATCAATATCCACTCCCAGTCAGTCTGCCGTGGTTAATGGTGTACAGCATGACTGAATACAATGGAATTGATGACGCCCATATCCACGGACAAACCGTGACTTATGATGGTTTGATTTATGATTTTTCAACGTTATGATGGGTTTATTGGACTATTAGATGCGTTTCTGAGTTACACTGGGTTTATGAGTATGCGACCCTAGACTCCAGAAACAGCTGTATAAGGAAAAACAGGTGTACCTAATAAACATATGCTTAGTGACTTGGGATAAACCAATAGATGTTCACAACTGATGGAGAGCCGTGAAAGAGAGATAGCGGTAAATAGTTACAATAACACAATTTTCCTGCACCTCTCGTGGATTTCCCCAAAAAAATGCAGAATGTGGGATGCACCTAAGGCATATGAAAGAGAGAGGGCAGAAGGAGTAAGAGAGAAGTAGGAGGAAGGAAGGAAGGAAGGAAGGAAGGAAGGAAAGAAGGAAGGTAGGAAAGAAGGAAGGAAGGAAGGAAGGAAGGAAAGAAGGACGAAAGGAAGGAGAAAACACCCGGTGTTACTAAACCCCCCCCAAAAAATGGTTTCCCCCTGTGGGTAAGCCTACAATGTGGATGAATCTTGAAAATATTGTGCTACGTGTTATGTCAGTCATAACAGCTCGCCTATTGTGCAATTCCGTTTATAGGAAATGTCTACAATATGGAAATCTATGCATATGGGATTGATGGCACTAGGTAGTTGCTACCTAGGGCTGAGGGTCAGGGAGAGGGTTTGAGACAGAATGAGGAGTGACTAATGTCTACAGGGTTTTTCTCTGGTCGGGGGTGATAAGACGTTCTACAATGGATTGCGAATTATAATTGAATGTGCACAACCACAGGTGTACTAAAAGCCACTCAATTCATGACTTTTAATGGGGGAATCTTCAGTGGCGCACTCTCATGGAGACCACGGCAGACATAGTGAGAGAGAAAAAGGTGAGTAAATATCTGAAACGGAGGCAGAAACAGAGGGAACGAAAAGCCCTGTGAAAGGAAGGGAGAGCGAAAAGGGAAAATGGTCCTATTTAGAAATGACAGATGTGAAACTGGGGTTCACATCAACAGTGTCACTGCCAGGAAGGAGGGTCATGCTAGCCATGTCACCGGTAGTGTGTCCCGCAGGGACGCCGACCTGCTGGAGCGTCGTGCCAGCATGGGCTCTGGCAGCCACGTGGGCCAGCAGGAGGGACCCGCTGCACAGCTGTGGGGTGAGGATAGACTGGGTGGTGATATCGGCCATTACAGGGGCCTCTTCTGCTGGCAAGAGTGTGACAGTAGCAAGTAGATGGACAGGCCTGCGTGTGAGGACGGAATGCAGGAGGGGCTCTTGTGCGGCTGGGCGTGGGGCCCTCACGGGAACCGTGGAGAAATGGCCAGGTAACTGCGTCATGTGGGCTAGTAGATTGGCCAGGGCTTCGAACTGAAGGACAATAACGGGGAGTAGCGGTCAGGCCCTGGGAGTGTCTGAGTGTAAGTGGAGATGGGTTTGGGGTCACTGAGGGATGCGTGAGAGCCATCCCTGTGTAGGTACAGGTCATAGGGAGATAGTCTCGTGAGGCCTGTGAGTGTCTATGGTTGCCCTGGGTGCCTGGGGCTGACTGTGGCAGAAATCTGGGGAAGGCTGGAGAGAAGCTGGGAGGCCCAGGAGAGTCCCTTAAGGCAGGGGGTGAAGAGGTGAAAGAAATGGGGGAGGGTGGCAGTAAGGTCCGTGAGTTTGTAGATGATTCCTGGGTGCGGGAAGCTGACTCCAGGTGCAATCTGGAGATGGTTGGAGAGTAGCTGAGAGAGACAGAAGAGTCCCTGAGGGCTGGGGGTGAGAACATGAGGGAGACTGGGGAGTAAGTCAGTGAAATTCGTGAGTTCGGTGGTGTATCGTGGGTGCCTGGAACTGACTCCAGCTGGAATCTGGAGAAGTTTTGAGAGTAGCTGAAAGAGACACAAGAGTCCCTGTGGGCTGAGGGCAAAGACCTGAGAGAGACCAGGGAGGACCTCAGTGAAGTCTGTGAGTCTGTAGGTGATTCCGGAGTGTGGGAGGCTGACTCCCGCTGAAATCTGGGCGTGGTGGGAGAGTAGCTGGGACAGACAGGAGAGTCCCAGGGGGCTGGGGGTGAAGACATGAGAGAGACTGGGGAGTAACTCAGCGAAACTGCTGAGTTTGGTGGTGATACCTGGGTGCCTGGAACGGACTCCCGCTGAAATCTGGGCATGGATGGAGAGTAGCTGGGACACACAGGAGAGTCCCTGAGGGCTGGGGGTGAAGACATGAGAGAGACCGGGGAGTACCTCAGTGAAACTGGTGAGTTTGGTGGTGAGTCCGGGGTGCCTGGAACTGACCCCAGCTGAAATGTGGGCGTGGTTGGAGAGTAGCTGGGACAGACGGGAGAGTCCCTGAGGGATGGTGAAGACATGAGAGAGACTGGGGAGTAACGCAGTGAAATTGGTGAGTTTGATGGTGATTCCTGGGTGCCTGGAACTGACTCCCGCTGAAGTGTGGGCGTGGTTGGAGAGTAGCTGGGACACACAGGAGAGTCCCTGAGGGTTGGAGATAAAGGCGTGCTAGAGACTGAGGAGTAACTGAGTGAAATTGGTGAGTTTGGTGGTGAGTCCGGGGTGCCTGGAACTGACTCCAGCTGAAATGTGGGCGTGGTTGGAGAGTAGCTGGGACAGACGGGAGAGTCCCTGAGGGATGGTGAAGACATGAGAGAGACTGGGGAGTAACGCAGTGAAATTGGTGAGTTTGGTGGTGATTTCTGGGTGCCTGCAACGAACTCCCGCTGAAGTGTGGGCGTGTTTGGAGAGTAGCTGGGACAGACAGGCGAGTCCCTGAGGGTTGGAGATAAAGACGTGCTGGAGACTGGGGAGTAACTCAGTGAAAGTGGTGGGCTTGGTGGTGATCCCTGGGTTCCTGGAACTGACCCGCGCTGAAATGTGGGTGTGGTTGGAGAGTAGCTGGGACAGACTGGAGGGTCCGTAAGGGCTGGGGGTGAAGACGTGAGAGAGACTGGCGAGGATCCCACTGAGGTCTGTGAGTTTGTAGGTGTTTCTGGGGTGTGGGGTAGAGACTGCCGCTGAAATCTGGGCGTAGTTGGAGAGTAGCTGGGACAGACAGGCGAGTCATGGGTGGCTGGGGGTGAGCTGCTGGATGATGGCAGTAAGAACATATGGTATATTATTGATGAATGAGGTGACTGTGGAGAATCTCCAGAGGAGGACACGGGAGAACACAATGACATGAGTGACTGTCCTGCTTGGTTAGGAAAGGGAAACGTAAAGTTGTGGAGTTCTGTTGATGATGGATGTGAGAGTGGTGAAGCCCTGCGGGGTGATGTAGAGTACTTCCACATCCCTGGTGAGGAGCTGCCCCTTGGGTCTGAGTTTCTGGGAGGGGAGAGGGAGAAGCTGGGTGAGGCAGGCATGAATCTTGAGGAGTCAGGGCTGGGGGACCGCTCATATTCTCCCGAGACGTGTGAGTCTCTGGGGGACTCCTGGGTGCATGGGGCTGACTCCCGCAGGAACCTGGGGATGGCTGGAGAGTAACTGGGAGCCACAGGAGAGTCCCTGAGGCCTGGGGGTGAAGAGATGAAAGACACAGGGGTGGAGCGCCGTGAGGCTCGTGAGTTTGTAGGTGATTCCTGGGTGTGGGGGGCTGACTCCAGCTGAAATCTGGGGTTGTTTGGAGAGTAGCTGGGAGACACAGGAGACCCCCCGAGAGCTGGGGGTGAGCTGCTGGGTGATGGCAGTAAGAACATGTGGTATATTATTGATGAACGTGGGGACTCTGAGGAATCCTCAGAGGAGGACACGGGAGAGCCCAATGGCTTCATTGATTGCCCATCACGGTGAGGACAGGGAAATGGGAGCTTGTGGGATTCTGGTGATGACAGAGGTGAGTGTGGTGAAGCCCTAGGGGATGGTGAATGGTAGCTCCGGATCCCTGGTGAGGAGCTTCCCCTTAAGCCTGAGTTTCTGATAGGGGAGAGGGAGAAGCTGGGTGAAGCTCGCATGGACCTTGGGGAGTCCGGGCTGGGGGACCGTTCATAAGAAGAGCCAGACAAGACCCTACTGTTCTTAGGTGCAGACATGATTAGGAAACCTGCAGCTCCCAGGGGCCCCTACTAATTTTCTAACTCGCAGAAAGAAGGAGTGTGTGTGCGTGTGTGTGTGCGTGTGTGTGTGCGTGTGTGTGTGTGTGTGTGTGTGTGTGCGGTGTGAGGTATGTGCCCCTTAAGAAAATGGAAATCAACCAACCAATGAGACAGACAGACAGACAGACAGACAGAGATTCACTTGCCCAAGTGTTCTGTCCTGTCCTCTGAATCCGCTTCCAAGTCGCAAGACGCTGTGAGCTCCAAGTCCACGCAGAGTCCGCCAAACGCTCCGGCCGCTGATCCGCTCCGCGAAGATCTGAGTACAGGCCAGCCAGGGTGGGTTTAAATAGCCTCGGGCGCAGCCTAGCAGCGGAAAGGGCGGAGCTTCACTCCTCCTTTCCATCAGTCACCCCCAACTTTCCCAGGCTACACCTCGTGGGAAACTGTTCTCCTGCTTTGATTTCATGCGCCACCTTTAGGACAATCTAAGAACTTACAAGTTTTCTTGGCCAGATATGTTAGGAATTGTATGCACTGAAACACTGAAAACCAACTAGTGGTTCTGTGGTTCCCACGTTGTGGTTTTGACACCAGCAGCATCCTTGCCACAATCAAAACCCGGAGATCCACAGATCTGCGTTGTAACAAGACCTCCCCCTGACCCTGATGCATGGCAGTTTAAGAAGTCTTTCCGTGTAAGCGAAAAGACTTTGAAGAAAAGGTGGAGATATGCGTTGTATAAACATTCTTTTGCTCTGGAACCACGTAGAGACTTGGGAGCCAGTTGGGTGGAGCATTCGTTGGATGAGGGTGCTCGGGTTAGGAATATCAAGGTGTGGCTCCAGATAATCCAATCATCTAATTAAGATTCCAGTTATGCTCATCTGTTTCAAAATTCCGTTTGGGTAAATTCTTTTAGTCAGACTGAGAATGGCAAAGCCTCAACCCCAATTTCCAGGGAGGGTTGAGAGCCTCAGGTGGAGTTGATCACCAATAGCCTATGGTTTAACCCATCATGCCTATAGAATGAGGTCTCCATAAAAACCCAAAAGGACTGGGATCAGAGAGCTTCTGGATAACACTTCCTGGAAGGTAGTGCGCCCCTCCCCACATGCCGGGCCCCACATTAATTTCTGAACTTTTTGCAATGTCCGCTAAAATACAACGGCAACTGTAAGTGCTTCCCTGCGTGCTGTGAGCTCTTCCAGCAAATGAATGCAACTAAATCTGGGAGTGGTGGCAACCTGATTTATAGCCAGTTGCTGAGAAGCACAGGTAAAACCACGTTTTACAATGCTTCCCATTGTTATTAGTGTGGGAGGCCTGTGTGGCGGGACCCGGCCCTTTGGAATCTAATGCTATGTCCCGGTAGGTAGCGTCACCATTGAATTAGAAGACACACATATGTTGAGAATAATCTTTCTGGTCATTTGCTGCATGTCTTATTTACAATATGTAATCAAATTCTTTATCCTGACCTTATGGCACCTGGGTTGAGAACCATGATTTGAACCAAACATTGGTCTGTCACGTTCTGAGTTTGAAACTTTAGTTTGCCTTTAGCGTTTTGCTATTGCTTTTTCGTTTTCTTTTGTTTCGTTTCGTTTCTAAGTTCTGGGGTATATGTGCAGGATGTGCAGATTTCTTACTAAGGTAAACGTGTGCCATGGTGGTTTGCTGCACCTGTCAACCCATCACCTAGGCATTAAGCCCAGCATGCAGTAGCTGTTCTTCTTAACGCTCTGCCCCCCGAAAGGCCCCAGTGTGTGTTGTTCCCCTTCCTGTGTCCATGTGATCTCCTTTTTCAGCTCCCATTATAAGTGAGAATGTGGCGTTTGGTTTTCTTTCCCTGGATTAGTTTGCTGAGGATAATGACCACACATCACCACTGTTTTTGTTTTTTTAGTATAAAGAGTAGTATTTTATTGAATAAGATTTGCTCCCAGAAAAATAAGCTTAAATCTACAATGAATGCCAGACTCTACAGCAGAAAGCAATTTTCTCACTTTTCCGCACACAATGGTTCCTACTAAGTGAAAACAAGCCATAAAATTTCATTCACAAATGTACTACTCTGTCTCAAAACATCTCACATAATCATGCACTCGACTAAAGCCATTAGATCAGTTCTTCAGTCAGGTTAAAGAAGTATCCCTCTAATAACTGACTTTTATAATGGTATCAATATCCACTCCCAGTCAGTCTGCCGTGGTTAATGGTGTACAGCATGACTGAATACAATGGAATTGATGACGCCCATATCCACGGACAAACCGTGACTTATGATGGTTTGATTTATGATTTTTCAACGTTATGATGGGCTTATTGGACTATTAGATGCGTTTCTGAGTTACACTGCGTTTATGAGTATGCGACCCTAGACTCCAGAAACAGCTGTATAAGGAAAAACAGGTGTACCTAATAAACATATGCTTAGTGACTTGGGATAAACCAATAGATGTTCACAACTGATGGAGAGCCGTGAAAGAGAGATAGCGGTAAATAGTTACAATAACACAATTTTCCTGCACCTGTCGTGGATTTCCTCCAAAAAATGCAGAATGTGGGATGCACCTAAGGCATATGAAAGAGAGAGGGCAGAAGGAGTAAGAGAGAAGTAGGAGGAAGGAAGGAAGGAAGGAAGGAAGGAAGGAAGGAAGGAAGGAAGGAAAGAAGGAAGGTAGGAAAGAAGGAAGGAAGGAAGGAAGGAAGGAAGGAAAGAAGGACGAAAGGAAGGAGTAAACACCCGGTGTTACTAAAACCCCCCAAAAAAATGGTTTCCCCCTGTGGGTAAGCCTACAATGTGGATGAATCTTGAAAATATTGTGCTACGTGTTATGTCAGTCATAACAGCTCACCTATTGTGCAATTCCGTTTATAGGAAATGTCTACAATATGGAAATCTATGCATATGGGATTGATGGCACTAGGTAGTTGCTACCTAGGGCTGAGGGTCAGGGAGAGGGTTTGAGACAGAATGAGGAGTGACTAATGTCTACAGGGTTTTTCTCTGGTCGGGGGTGATAAGACGTTCTACAATGGATTGCGAATTATAATTGAATGTGCACAACCACAGGTGTACTAAAAGCCACTCAATTCATGACTTTTAATGGGGGAATCTTAAGTGGCGCACTCTCATGGAGACCACGGCAGACATAGTGAGAGAGAAAAAGGTGAGTAAATATCTGAAACGGAGGCAGAAACAGAGAGAACGAAAAGCCCTGTGAAAGGAAGGGAGAGCGAAAAGGGAAAATGGTCCTATTTAGAAATGACAGATGTGAAACTGGGGTTCACATCAACAGTGTCACTGCCAGGAAGGAGGGTCATGCTAGCCATGTCACCGGTAGTGTGTCCCGCAGGGACGCCGACCTGCTGGAGCGTCGTGCCAGCATGGGCTCTGGCAGCCACGTGGGCCAGCAGGAGGGACCCGCTGCACAGCTGTGGGGTGAGGATAGACTGGGTGGTGATATCGGCCATTACAGGGGCCTCTTCTGCTGGCAAGAGTGTGACAGTAGCAAGTAGATGGACAGGCCTGCGTGTGAGGACGGAATGCAGGAGGGGCTCTTGTGCGGCTGGGCGTGGGGCCCTCACGGGAACCGTGGAGAAATGGCCAGGTAACTGCGTCATGTGGGCTAGTAGATTGGCCAGGGCTTCGAACTGAAGGACAATAACGGGGAGTAGCGGTCAGGCCCTGGGAGTGTCTGAGTGTAAGTGGAGATGGGTTTGGGGTCACTGAGGGATGCGTGAGAGCCATCCCTGTGTAGGTACAGGTCATAGGGAGATAGTCTCGTGAGGCCTGTGAGTGTCTATGGTTGCCCTGGGTGCCTGGGGCTGACTGTGGCAGAAATCTGGGGAAGGCTGGAGAGAAGCTGGGAGGCCCAGGAGAGTCCCTTAAGGCAGGGGGTGAAGAGGTGAAAGAAATGGGGGAGGGTGGCAGTAAGGTCCGTGAGTTTGTAGATGATTCCTGGGTGCGGGAAGCTGACTCCAGGTGCAATCTGGAGATGGTTGGAGAGTAGCTGAGAGAGACAGAAGAGTCCCTGAGGGCTGGGGGTGAGAACATGAGGGAGACTGGGGAGTAAGTCAGTGAAATTCGTGAGTTCGGTGGTGTATCGTGGGTGCCTGGAACTGACTCCAGCTGGAATCTGGAGAAGTTTTGAGAGTAGCTGAAAGAGACACAAGAGTCCCTGTGGGCTGAGGGCAAAGACCTGAGAGAGACCAGGGAGGACCTCAGTGAAGTCTGTGAGTCTGTAGGTGATTCCGGAGTGTGGGAGGCTGACTCCCGCTGAAATCTGGGCGTGGTGGGAGAGTAGCTGGGACAGACAGGAGAGTCCCAGGGGGCTGGGGGTGAAGACATGAGAGAGACTGGGGAGTAACTCAGCGAAACTGCTGAGTTTGGTGGTGATACCTGGGTGCCTGGAACGGACTCCCGCTGAAATCTGGGCATGGATGGAGAGTAGCTGGGACACACAGGAGAGTCCCTGAGGGCTGGGGGTGAAGACATGAGAGAGACCGGGGAGTACCTCAGTGAAACTGGTGAGTTTGGTGGTGAGTCCGGGGTGCCTGGAACTGACCCCAGCTGAAATGTGGGCGTGGTTGGAGAGTAGCTGGGACAGACGGGAGAGTCCCTGAGGGATGGTGAAGACACGAGAGAGACTGGGGAGTAACGCAGTGAAATTGGTGAGTTTGATGGTGATTCCTGGGTGCCTGGAACTGACTCCCGCTGAAGTGTGGGCGTGGTTGGAGAGTAGCTGGGACACACAGGAGAGTCCCTGAGGGTTGGAGATAAAGGCGTGCTAGAGACTGAGGAGTAACTGAGTGAAATTGGTGAGTTTGGTGGTGAGTCCGGGGTGCCTGGAACTGACTCCAGCTGAAATGTGGGCGTGGTTGGAGAGTAGCTGGGACAGACGGGAGAGTCCCTGAGGGATGGTGAAGACATGAGAGAGACTGGGGAGTAACGCAGTGAAATTGGTGAGTTTGGTGGTGATTTCTGGGTGCCTGCAACGAACTCCCGCTGAAGTGTGGGCGTGTTTGGAGAGTAGCTGGGACAGACAGGCGAGTCCCTGAGGGTTGGAGATAAAGACGTGCTGGAGACTGGGGAGTAACTCAGTGAAAGTGGTGGGCTTGGTGGTGATCCCTGGGTTCCTGGAACTGACCCGCGCTGAAATGTGGGCGTGGTTGGAGAGTAGCTGGGACAGACTGGAGGGTCCGTAAGGGCTGGGGGTGAAGACGTGAGAGAGACTGGCGAGGATCCCACTGAGGTCTGTGAGTTTGTAGGTGTTTCTGGGGTGTGGGGTAGAGACTGCCGCTGAAATCTGGGCGTAGTTGGAGAGTAGCTGGGACAGACAGGCGAGTCATGGGTGGCTGGGGATGAGCTGCTGGATGATGGCAGTAAGAACATATGGTATATTATTGATGAATGAGGTGACTGTGGAGAATCTCCAGAGGAGGACACGGGAGAACACAATGACATGAGTGACTGTCCTGCTTGGTTAGGAAAGGGAAACGTAAAGTTGTGGAGTTCTGTTGATGATGGATGTGAGAGTGGTGAAGCCCTGCGGGGTGATGTAGAGTACTTCCACATCCCTGGTGAGGAGCTGCCCCTTGGGTCTGAGTTTCTGGGAGGGGAGAGGGAGAAGCTGGGTGAGGCAGGCATGAATCTTGAGGAGTCAGGGCTGGGGGACCGCTCATATTCTCCCGAGACGTGTGAGTCTCTGGGGGACTCCTGGGTGCATGGGGCTGACTCCCGCAGGAACCTGGGGATGGCTGGAGAGTAACTGGGAGCCACAGGAGAGTCCCTGAGGCCTGGGGGTGAAGAGATGAAAGACACAGGGGTGGAGCACCGTGAGGCTCGTGAGTTTGTAGGTGATTCCTGGGTGTGGGGGGCTGACTCCAGCTGAAATCTGGGGTTGTTTGGAGAGTAGCTGGGAGACACAGGAGACCCCCCGAGAGCTGGGGGTGAGCTGCTGGGTGATGGCAGTAAGAACATGTGGTATATTATTGATGAACGTGGGGACTCTGAGGAATCCTCAGAGGAGGACACGGGAGAGCCCAATGGCTTCATTGATTGCCCATCACGGTGAGGACAGGGAAATGGGAGCTTGTGGGATTCTGGTGATGACAGAGGTGAGTGTGGTGAAGCCCTAGGGGATGGTGAATGGTAGCTCCGGATCCCTGGTGAGGAGCTTCCCCTTAAGCCTGAGTTTCTGATAGGGGAGAGGGAGAAGCTGGGTGAAGCTCGCATGGACCTTGGGGAGTCCGGGCTGGGGGACCGTTCATAAGAAGAGCCAGACAAGACCCTACTGTTCTTAGGTGCAGACATGATTAGGAAACCTGCAGCTCCCAGGGTCCCCTACTAATTTTCTAACTCGCAGAAAGAAGGAGTGTGTGTGCGTGTGTGTGCGTGCGTGTGTGTGTGTGTGTGTGTGTGTGTGCGCGGTGTGAGGTATGTGCCCCTTAAGAAAATGGAAATCAACCAACCAATGAGACAGACAGACAGACAGACAGACAGACAGAGATTCACTTGCCCAAGTGTTCTGTCCTGTCCTCTGAATCCGCTTCCAAGTCGCAAGACGCTGTGAGCTCCAAGTCCACGCAGAGTCCGCCGAACGCTCCGGCCGCTGATCCGCTCCGCGAAGATCTGAGTACAGGCCAGCCAGGGTGGGTTTAAATAGCCTCGGGCGCAGCCTAGCAGCGGAAAGGGCGGAGCTTCACTCCTCCTTTCCATCAGTCACCCCCAACTTTCCCAGGCTACACCTCGTGGGAAACTGTTCTCCTGCTTTGATTTCATGCGCCACCTTTGGGACAATCTAAGAACTTACAAGTTTTCTTGGCCAGATATGTTAGGAATTGTATGCACTGAAACACTGAAAACCAACTAGTGGTTCTGTGGTTCCCACGTTGTGGTTTTGACACCAGCAGCATCCTTGCCACAATCAAAACCCGGAGATCCACAGATCTGCGTTGTAACAAGACCTCCCCCTGACCCTGATGCATGGCAGTTTAAGAAGTCTTTCCGTGTAAGCGAAAAGACTTTGAAGAAAAGGTGGAGATATGCGTTGTATAAACATTCTTTTGCTCTGGAACCACGTAGAGACTTGGGAGCCAGTTGGGTGGAGCATTCGTTGGATGAGGGTGCTCGGGTTAGGAATATCAAGGTGTGGCTCCAGATAATCCAATCATCTAATTAAGATTCCAGTTATGCTCATCTGTTTCAAAATTCCGTTTGGGTACATTCTTTTAGTCAGACTGAGAATGGCAAAGCCTCAACCCCAATTTCCAGGGAGGGTTGAGAGCCTCAGGTGGAGTTGATCACCAACAGCCTATGGTTTAACCCATCATGCCTATAGAATGAGGTCTCCATAAAAACCCAAAAGGACTGGGATCAGAGAGCTTCTGGATAACACTTCCTGGAAGGTAGTGCGCCCCTCCCCACATGCCGGGCCCCACATTAATTTCTGAACTTTTTGCAATGTCCGCTAAAATACAACGGCAACTGTAAGTGCTTCCCTGCGTGCTGTGAGCTCTTCCAGCAAATGAATGCAACTAAATCTGGGAGTGGTGGCAACCTGATTTATAGCCAGTTGCTGAGAAGCACAGGTAAAACCACGTTTTACAATGCTTCCCATTGTTATTAATGTGGGAGGCCTGTGTGGCGGGACCCGGCCCTTTGGAATCTAATGCTATGTCCCGGTAGGTAGCGTCACCATTGAATTAGAAGACACACATATGTTGAGAATAATCTTTCTGGTCATTTGCTGCATGTCTTATTTACAATATGTAATCAAATTCTTTATCCTGACCTTATGGCACCTGGGTTGAGAACCATGATTTGAACCAAACATTGGTCTGTCACGTTCTGAGTTTGAAACTTTAGTTTGCCTTTAGCGTTTTGCTATTGCTTTTTCGTTTTCTTTTGTTTCGTTTCGTTTCTAAGTTCTGGGGTATATGTGCAGGATGTGCAGATTTCTTACTAAGGTAAACGTGTGCCATGGTGGTTTGCTGCACCTGTCAACCCATCACCTAGGCATTAAGCCCAGCATGCAGTAGCTGTTCTTCTTAACGCTCTGCCCCCCGAAAGGCCCCAGTGTGTGTTGTTCCCCTTCCTGTGTCCATGTGATCTCCTTTTTCAGCTCCCATTATAAGTGAGAATGTGGCGTTTGGTTTTCTTTCCCTGGATTAGTTTGCTGAGGATAATGACCACACATCACCACTGTTTTTGTTTTTTAGTATAAAGAGTAGTATTTTATTGAATAAGATTTGCTCCCAGAAAAATAAGCTTAAATCTACAATGAATGCCAGACTCTACAGCAGAAAGCAATTCTCTCACTTTTCCACACACAATGGTTCCTACTAAGTGAAAAAAAGCCATCAAATTTCATTCACAAATGTACTACTCTGTCTCAAAACATCTCACATAATCATGCACTCGACTAAAGCCATTAGATCAGTTCTTCAGTCAGGTTAAAGAAGTATCCCTCTAATAACTGACTTTTATAATGGTATCAATATCCACTCCCAGTCAGTCTGCCGTGGTTAATGGTGTACAGCATGACTGAATACAATGGAATTGATGACGCCCATATCCACGGACAAACCGTGACTTATGATGGTTTGATTTATGATTTTTCAACGTTATGATGGGTTTATTGGACTATTAGATGCGTTTCTGAGTTACACTGGGTTTATGAGTATGCGACCCTAGACTCCAGAAACAGCTGTATAAGGAAAAACAGGTGTACCTAATAAACATATGCTTAGTGACTTGGGATAAACCAATAGATGTTCACAACTGATGGAGAGCCGTGAAAGAGAGATAGCGGTAAATAGTTACAATAACACAATTTTCCTGCACCTGTCGTGGATTTCCCCAAAAAAAAGCAGAATGTGGGATGCACCTAAGGCATATGAAAGAGAGAGGGCAGAAGGAGTAAGAGAGAAGTAGGAGGAAGGAAGGAAGGAAGGAAGGAAGGAAGGAAGGAAGGAAGGAAGGAAAGAAGGAAGGTAGGAAAGAAGGAAGGAAGGAAGGAAGGAAGGAAAGAAGGACGAAAGGAAGGAGAAAACACCCGGTGTTACTAAAACACCCCCAAAAAAATGGTTTCCCCCTGTGGGTAAGCCTACAATGTGGATGAATCTTGAAAATATTGTGCTACGTGTTATGTCAGTCATAACAGCTCACCTATTGTGCAATTCCGTTTATAGGAAATGTCTACAATATGGAAATCTATGCACATGGGATTGATCGCACTAGGTAGTTGCTACCTAGGGCTGAGGGTCAGGGAGAGGGTTTGAGACAGAATGAGGAGTGACTAATGTCTACAGGGTTTTTCTCTGGTCGGGGGTGATAAGACGTTCTACAATGGATTGCGAATTATAATTGAATGTGCACAACCACAGGTATACTAAAAGCCACTCTATTCATGACTTTTAATGGGGGAATCTTAAGTGGCGCACTCTCATGGAGACCACGGCAGACATAGTGAGAGAGAAAAAGGTGAGTAAATATCTGAAACGGAGGCAGAAACAGAGAGAACGAAAAGCCCTGTGAAAGGAAGGGAGAGCGAAAAGGGAAAATGGTCCTATTTAGAAATGACAGATGTGAAACTGGGGTTCACATCAACAGTGTCACTGCCAGGAAGGAGGGTCATGCTAGCCATGTCACCGGTAGTGTGTCCCGCAGGGACGCCGACCTGCTGGAGCGTCGTGCCAGCATGGGCTCTGGCAGCCACGTGGGCCAGCAGGAGGGACCCGCTGCACAGCTGTGGGGTGAGGATAGACTGGGTGGTGATATCGGCCATTACAGGGGCCTCTTCTGCTGGCAAGAGTGTGACAGTAGCAAGTAGATGGACAGGCCTGCGTGTGAGGACGGAATGCAGGAGGGGCTCTTGTGCGGCTGGGCGTGGGGCCCTCACGGGAACCGTGGAGAAATGGCCAGGTAACTGCGTCATGTGGGCTAGTAGATTGGCCAGGGCTTCGAACTGAAGGACAATAACGGGGAGTAGCGGTCAGGCCCTGGGAGTGTCTGAGTGTAAGTGGAGATGGGTTTGGGGTCACTGAGGGATGCGTGAGAGCCATCCCTGTGTAGGTACAGGTCATAGGGAGATAGTCTCGTGAGGCCTGTGAGTGTCTATGGTTGCCCTGGGTGCCTGGGGCTGACTGTGGCAGAAATCTGGGGAAGGCTGGAGAGAAGCTGGGAGGCCCAGGAGAGTCCCTTAAGGCAGGGGGTGAAGAGGTGAAAGAAATGGGGGAGGGTGGCAGTAAGGTCCGTGAGTTTGTAGATGATTCCTGGGTGCGGGAAGCTGACTCCAGGTGCAATCTGGAGATGGTTGGAGAGTAGCTGAGAGAGACAGAAGAGTCCCTGAGGGCTGGGGGTGAGAACATGAGGGAGACTGGGGAGTAAGTCAGTGAAATTCGTGAGTTCGGTGGTGTATCGTGGGTGCCTGGAACTGACTCCAGCTGGAATCTGGAGAAGTTTTGAGAGTAGCTGAAAGAGACACAAGAGTCCCTGTGGGCTGAGGGCAAAGACCTGAGAGAGACCAGGGAGGACCTCAGTGAAGTCTGTGAGTCTGTAGGTGATTCCGGAGTGTGGGAGGCTGACTCCCGCTGAAATCTGGGCGTGGTGGGAGAGTAGCTGGGACAGACAGGAGAGTCCCAGGGGGCTGGGGGTGAAGACATGAGAGAGACTGGGGAGTAACTCAGCGAAACTGCTGAGTTTGGTGGTGATACCTGGGTGCCTGGAACGGACTCCCGCTGAAATCTGGGCATGGATGGAGAGTAGCTGGGACACACAGGAGAGTCCCTGAGGGCTGGGGGTGAAGACATGAGAGAGACCGGGGAGTACCTCAGTGAAACTGGTGAGTTTGGTGGTGAGTCCGGGGTGCCTGGAACTGACCCCAGCTGAAATGTGGGCGTGGTTGGAGAGTAGCTGGGACAGACGGGAGAGTCCCTGAGGGATGGTGAAGACATGAGAGAGACTGGGAAGTAACGCAGTGAAATTGGTGAGTTTGATGGTGATTCCTGGGTGCCTGGAACTGACTCCCGCTGAAGTGTGGGCGTGGTTGGAGAGTAGCTGGGACACACAGGAGAGTCCCTGAGGGTTGGAGATAAAGGCGTGCTAGAGACTGAGGAGTAACTGAGTGAAATTGGTGAGTTTGGTGGTGAGTCCGGGGTGCCTGGAACTGACTCCAGCTGAAATGTGGGCGTGGTTGGAGAGTAGCTGGGACAGACGGGAGAGTCCCTGAGGGATGGTGAAGACATGAGAGAGACTGGGGAGTAACGCAGTGAAATTGGTGAGTTTGGTGGTGATTTCTGGGTGCCTGCAACGAACTCCCGCTGAAGTGTGGGCGTGTTTGGAGAGTAGCTGGGACAGACAGGCGAGTCCCTGAGGGTTGGAGATAAAGACGTGCTGGAGACTGGGGAGTAACTCAGTGAAAGTGGTGGGCTTGGTGGTGATCCCTGGGTTCCTGGAACTGACCCGCGCTGAAATGTGGGCGTGGTTGGAGAGTAGCTGGGACAGACTGGAGGGTCCGTAAGGGCTGGGGGTGAAGACGTGAGAGAGACTGGCGAGGATCCCACTGAGGTCTGTGAGTTTGTAGGTGTTTCTGGGGTGTGGGGTAGAGACTGCCGCTGAAATCTGGGCGTAGTTGGAGAGTAGCTGGGACAGACAGGCGAGTCATGGGTGGCTGGGGGTGAGCTGCTGGATGATGGCAGTAAGAACATATGGTATATTATTGATGAATGAGGTGACTGTGGAGAATCTCCAGAGGAGGACACGGGAGAACACAATGACATGAGTGACTGTCCTGCTTGGTTAGGAAAGGGAAACGTAAAGTTGTGGAGTTCTGTTGATGATGGATGTGAGAGTGGTGAAGCCCTGCGGGGTGATGTAGAGTACTTCCACATCCCTGGTGAGGAGCTGCCCCTTGGGTCTGAGTTTCTGGGAGGGGAGAGGGAGAAGCTGGGTGAGGCAGGCATGAATCTTGAGGAGTCAGGGCTGGGGGACCGCTCATATTCTCCCGAGACGTGTGAGTCTCTGGGGGACTCCTGGGTGCATGGGGCTGACTCCCGCAGGAACCTGGGGATGGCTGGAGAGTAACTGGGAGCCACAGGAGAGTCCCTGAGGCCTGGGGGTGAAGAGATGAAAGACACAGGGGTGGAGCGCCGTGAGGCTCGTGAGTTTGTAGGTGATTCCTGGGTGTGGGGGGCTGACTCCAGCTGAAATCTGGGGTTGTTTGGAGAGTAGCTGGGAGACACAGGAGACCCCCCGAGAGCTGGGGGTGAGCTGCTGGGTGATGGCAGTAAGAACATGTGGTATATTATTGATGAACGTGGGGACTCTGAGGAATCCTCAGAGGAGGACACGGGAGAGCCCAATGGCTTCATTGATTGCCCATCACGGTGAGGACAGGGAAATGGGAGCTTGTGGGATTCTGGTGATGACAGAGGTGAGTGTGGTGAAGCCCTAGGGGATGGTGAATGGTAGCTCCGGATCCCTGGTGAGGAGCTTCCCCTTAAGCCTGAGTTTCTGATAGGGGAGAGGGAGAAGCTGGGTGAAGCTCGCATGGACCTTGGGGAGTCCGGGCTGGGGGACCGTTCATAAGAAGAGCCAGACAAGACCCTACTGTTCTTAGGTGCAGACATGATTAGGAAACCTGCAGCTCCCAGGGGCCCCTACTAATTTTCTAACTCGCAGAAAGAAGGAGTGTGTGTGCGTGTGTGTGCGCGTGTGTGTGTGTGTGTGTGTGTGTGTGTTTGTGTGCGGTTTGAGGTATGTGCCCCTTAAGAAAATGGAAATCAACCAACCAATGAGACAGACAGACAGACAGACAGACAGACAGAGATTCACTTGCCCAAGTGTTCTGTCCTGTCCTCTGAATCCGCTTCCAAGTCGCAAGACGCTGTGAGCTCCAAGTCCACGCAGAGTCCGCCAAACGCTCCGGCCGCTGATCCGCTCCGCGAAGATCTGAGTACAGGCCAGCCAGGGTGGGTTTAAATAGCCTCGGGCGCAGCCTAGCAGCGGAAAGGGCGGAGCTTCACTCCTCCTTTCCATCAGTCACCCCCAACTTTCCCAGGCTACACCTCGTGGGAAACTGTTCTCCTGCTTTGATTTCATGCGCCACCTTTGGGACAATCTAAGAACTTACAAGTTTTCTTGGCCAGATATGTTAGGAATTGTATGCACTGAAACACTGAAAACCAACTAGTGGTTCTGTGGTTCCCACGTTGTGGTTTTGACACCAGCAGCATCCTTGCCACAATCAAAACCCGGAGATCCACAGATCTGCGTTGTAACAAGACCTCCCCCTGACCCTGATGCATGGCAGTTTAAGAAGTCTTTCCGTGTAAGCGAAAAGACTTTGAAGAAAAGGTGGAGATATGCGTTGTATAAACATTCTTCTGCTCTGGAACCACGTAGAGACTTGGGAGCCAGTTGGGTGGAGCATTCGTTGGATGAGGGTGCTCGGGTTAGGAATATCAAGGTGTGGCTCCAGATAATCCAATCATCTAATTAAGATTCCAGTTATGCTCATCTGTTTCAAAATTCCGTTTGGGTAAATTCTTTTAGTCAGACTGAGAATGGCAAAGCCTCAACCCCAATTTCCAGGGAGGGTTGAGAGCCTCAGGTGGAGTTGATCACCAATAGCCTATGGTTTAACCCATCATGCCTATAGAATGAGGTCTCCATAAAAACCCAAAAGGACTGGGATCAGAGAGCTTCTGGATAACACTTCCTGGAAGGCAGTGCGCCCCTCCCCACATGCCGGGCCCCACATTAATTTCTGAACTTTTTGCAATGTCCGCTAAAATACAACGGCAACTGTAAGTGCTTCCCTGCGTGCTGTGAGCTCTTCCAGCAAATGAATGCAACTAAATCTGGGAGTGGTGGCAACCTGATTTATAGCCAGTTGCTGAGAAGCACAGGTAAAACCACGTAGGGCTTCCCATTGTTATTAGTGTGGGAGGCCTGTGTGGCGGGACCCGGCCCTTTGGAATCTAATGCTATGTCCCGGTAGGTAGCGTCACCATTGAATTAGAAGACACACATATGTTGAGAATAATCTTTCTGGTCATTTGCTGCATGTCTTATTTACAATATGTAATCAAATTCTTTATCCTGACCTTATGGCACCTGGGTTGAGAACCATGATTTGAACCAAACATTGGTCTGTCACGTTCTGAGTTTGAAACTTTAGTTTGCCTTTAGCGTTTTGCTATTGCTTTTTCGTTTTCTTTTGTTTCGTTTCGTTTCTAAGTTCTGGGGTATATGTGCAGGATGTGCAGATTTCTTACTAAGGTAAACGTGTGCCATGGTGGTTTGCTGCACCTGTCAACCCATCACCTAGGCATTAAGCCCAGCATGCAGTAGCTGTTCTTCTTAACGCTCTGCCCCCCGAAAGGCCCCAGTGTGTGTTGTTCCCCTTCCTGTGTCCATGTGATCTCCTTTTTCAGCTCCCATTATAAGTGAGAATGTGGCGTTTGGTTTTCTTTCCCTGGATTAGTTTGCTGAGGATAATGACCACACATCACCACTGTTTTTGTTTTTTAGTATAAAGAGTAGTATTTTATTGAATAAGATTTGCTCCCAGAAAAATAAGCTTAAATCTACAATGAATGCCAGACTCTACAGCAGAAAGCAATTCTCTCACTTTTCCACACACAATGGTTCCTACTAAGTGAAAAAAAGCCATCAAATTTCATTCACAAATGTACTACTCTGTCTCAAAACATCTCACATAATCATGCACTCGACTAAAGCCATTAGATCAGTTAGTTCTTCAGTCAGGTTAAAGAAGTATCCCTCTAATAACTGACTTTTATAATGGTATCAATATCCACTCCCAGTCAGTCTGCCGTGGTTAATGGTGTACAGCATGACTGAATACAATGGAATTGATGACGCCCATATCCACGGACAAACCGTGACTTATGATGGTTTGATTTATGATTTTTCAACGTTATGATGGGTTTATTGGACTATTAGATGCGTTTCTGAGTTACACTGGGTTTATGAGTATGCGACCCTAGACTCCAGAAACAGCTGTATAAGGAAAAACAGGTGTACCTAATAAACATATGCTTAGTGACTTGGGATAAACCAATAGATGTTCACAACTGATGGAGAGCCGTGAAAGAGAGATAGCGGTAAATAGTTACAATAACACAATTTTCCTGCACCTGTCGTGGATTTCCCCAAAAAAATGCAGAATGTGGGATGCACCTAAGGCATATGAAAGAGAGAGGGCAGAAGGAGTAAGAGAGAAGTAGGAGGAAGGAAGGAAGGAAGGAAGGAAGGAAGGAAGGAAAGAAGGACGAAAGGAAGGAGAAAACACCCGGTGTTACTAAAACCCCCCCAAAAAAATGGTTTCCCCCTGTGGGTAAGCCTACAATGTGGATGAATCTTGAAAATATTGTGCTACGTGTTATGTCAGTCATAACAGCTCACCTATTGTGCAATTCCGTTTATAGGAAATGTCTACAATATGGAAATCTATGCATATGGGACTGATCGCACTAGGTAGTTGCTACCTAGGGCTGAGGGTCAGGGAGAGGGTTTGAGACAGAATGAGGAGTGACTAATGTCTACAGGGTTTTTCTCTGGTCGGGGGTGATAAGACGTTCTACAATGGATTGCGAATTATAATTGAATGTGCACAACCACAGGTGTACTAAAAGCCACTCAATTCATGACTTTTAATGGGGGAATCTTAAGTGGCGCACTCTCATGGAGACCATGGCAGACATAGTGAGAGAGAAAAAGGTGAGTAAATATCTGAAACGGAGGCAGAAACAGAGAGAACGAAAAGCCCTGTGAAAGGAAGGGAGAGCGAAAAGGGAAAATGGTCCTATTTAGAAATGACAGATGTGAAACTGGGGTTCACATCAACAGTGTCACTGCCAGGAAGGAGGGTCATGCTAGCCATGTCACCGGTAGTGTGTCCCGCAGGGACGCCGACCTGCTGGAGCGTCGTGCCAGCATGGGCTCTGGCAGCCACGTGGGCCAGCAGGAGGGACCCGCTGCACAGCTGTGGGGTGAGGATAGACTGGGTGGTGATATCGGCCATTACAGGGGCCTCTTCTGCTGGCAAGAGTGTGACAGTAGCAAGTAGATGGACAGGCCTGCGTGTGAGGACGGAATGCAGGAGGGGCTCTTGTGCGGCTGGGCGTGGGGCCCTCACGGGAACCGTGGAGAAATGGCCAGGTAACTGCGTCATGTGGGCTAGTAGATTGGCCAGGGCTTCGAACTGAAGGACAATAACGGGGAGTAGCGGTCAGGCCCTGGGAGTGTCTGAGTGTAAGTGGAGATGGGTTTGGGGTCACTGAGGGATGCGTGAGAGCCATCCCTGTGTAGGTACAGGTCATAGGGAGATAGTCTCGTGAGGCCTGTGAGTGTCTATGGTTGCCCTGGGTGCCTGGGGCTGACTGTGGCAGAAATCTGGGGAAGGCTGGAGAGAAGCTGGGAGGCCCAGGAGAGTCCCTTAAGGCAGGGGGTGAAGAGGTGAAAGAAATGGGGGAGGGTGGCAGTAAGGTCCGTGAGTTTGTAGATGATTCCTGGGTGCGGGAAGCTGACTCCAGGTGCAATCTGGAGATGGTTGGAGAGTAGCTGAGAGAGACAGAAGAGTCCCTGAGGGCTGGGGGTGAGAACATGAGGGAGACTGGGGAGTAAGTCAGTGAAATTCGTGAGTTCGGTGGTGTATCGAGGGTGCCTGGAACTGACTCCAGCTGGAATCTGGAGAAGTTTTGAGAGTAGCTGAAAGAGACACAAGAGTCCCTGTGGGCTGAGGGCAAAGACCTGAGAGAGACCAGGGAGGACCTCAGTGAAGTCTGTGAGTCTGTAGGTGATTCCGGAGTGTGGGAGGCTGACTCCCGCTGAAATCTGGGCGTGGTGGGAGAGTAGCTGGGACAGACAGGAGAGTCCCAGGGGGCTGGGGGTGAAGACATGAGAGAGACTGGGGAGTAACTCAGCGAAACTGCTGAGTTTGGTGGTGATACCTGGGTGCCTGGAACGGACTCCCGCTGAAATCTGGGCATGGATGGAGAGTAGCTGGGACACACAGGAGAGTCCCTGAGGGCTGGGGGTGAAGACATGAGAGAGACCGGGGAGTACCTCAGTGAAACTGGTGAGTTTGGTGGTGAGTCCGGGGTGCCTGGAACTGACCCCAGCTGAAATGTGGGCGTGGTTGGAGAGTAGCTGGGACAGACGGGAGAGTCCCTGAGGGATGGTGAAGACACGAGAGAGACTGGGGAGTAACGCAGTGAAATTGGTGAGTTTGATGGTGATTCCTGGGTGCCTGGAACTGACTCCCGCTGAAGTGTGGGCGTGGTTGGAGAGTAGCTGGGACACACAGGAGAGTCCCTGAGGGTTGGAGATAAAGGCGTGCTAGAGACTGAGGAGTAACTGAGTGAAATTGGTGAGTTTGGTGGTGAGTCCGGGGTGCCTGGAACTGACTCCAGCTGAAATGTGGGCGTGGTTGGAGAGTAGCTGGGACAGACGGGAGAGTCCCTGAGGGATGGTGAAGACATGAGAGAGACTGGGGAGTAACGCAGTGAAATTGGTGAGTTTGGTGGTGATTTCTGGGTGCCTGCAACGAACTCCCGCTGAAGTGTGGGCGTGTTTGGAGAGTAGCTGGGACAGACAGGCGAGTCCCTGAGGGTTGGAGATAAAGACGTGCTGGAGACTGGGGAGTAACTCAGTGAAAGTGGTGGGCTTGGTGGTGATCCCTGGGTTCCTGGAACTGACCCGCGCTGAAATGTGGGCGTGGTTGGAGAGTAGCTGGGACAGACTGGAGGGTCCGTAAGGGCTGGGGGTGAAGACGTGAGAGAGACTGGCGAGGATCCCACTGAGGTCTGTGAGTTTGTAGGTGTTTCTGGGGTGTGGGGTAGAGACTGCCGCTGAAATCTGGGCGTAGTTGGAGAGTAGCTGGGACAGACAGGCGAGTCATGGGTGGCTGGGGGTGAGCTGCTGGATGATGGCAGTAAGAACATATGGTATATTATTGATGAATGAGGTGACTGTGGAGAATCTCCAGAGGAGGACACGGGAGAACACAATGACATGAGTGACTGTCCTGCTTGGTTAGGAAAGGGAAACGTAAAGTTGTGGAGTTCTGTTGATGATGGATGTGAGAGTGGTGAAGCCCTGCGGGGTGATGTAGAGTACTTCCACATCCCTGGTGAGGAGCTGCCCCTTGGGTCTGAGTTTCTGGGAGGGGAGAGGGAGAAGCTGGGTGAGGCAGGCATGAATCTTGAGGAGTCAGGGCTGGGGGACCGCTCATATTCTCCCGAGACGTGTGAGTCTCTGGGGGACTCCTGGGTGCATGGGGCTGACTCCCGCAGGAACCTGGGGATGGCTGGAGAGTAACTGGGAGCCACAGGAGAGTCCCTGAGGCCTGGGGGTGAAGAGATGAAAGACACAGGGGTGGAGCGCCGTGAGGCTCGTGAGTTTGTAGGTGATTCCTGGGTGTGGGGGGCTGACTCCAGCTGAAATCTGGGGTTGTTTGGAGAGTAGCTGGGAGACACAGGAGACCCCCCGAGAGCTGGGGGTGAGCTGCTGGGTGATGGCAGTAAGAACATGTGGTATATTATTGATGAACGTGGGGACTCTGAGGAATCCTCAGAGGAGGACACGGGAGAGCCCAATGGCTTCATTGATTGCCCATCACGGTGAGGACAGGGAAATGGGAGCTTGTGGGATTCTGGTGATGACAGAGGTGAGTGTGGTGAAGCCCTAGGGGATGGTGAATGGTAGCTCCGGATCCCTGGTGAGGAGCTTCCCCTTAAGCCTGAGTTTCTGATAGGGGAGAGGGAGAAGCTGGGTGAAGCTCGCATGGACCTTGGGGAGTCCGGGCTGGGGGACCGTTCATAAGAAGAGCCAGACAAGACCCTACTGTTCTTAGGTGCAGACATGATTAGGAAACCTGCAGCTCCCAGGGGCCCCTACTAATTTTCTAACTCGCAGAAAGAAGGAGTGTGTGTGCGTGTGTGTGTGTGTGTGTGTGTGTGTGTGTGTGTGTGTGTGCGGTGTGAGGTATGTGCCCCTTAAGAAAAATGGAAATCAACCAACCAATGAGACAGACAGACAGACAGACAGACAGACAGAGATTCACTTGCCCAAGTGTTCTGTCCTGTCCTCTGAATCCGCTTCCAAGTCGCAAGACGCTGTGAGCTCCAAGTCCACGCAGAGTCCGCCAAACGCTCCGGCCGCTGATCCGCTCCGCGAAGATCTGAGTACAGGCCAGCCAGGGTGGGTTTAAATAGCCTCGGGCGCAGCCTAGCAGCGGAAAGGGCGGAGCTTCACTCCTCCTTTCCATCAGTCACCCCCAACTTTCCCAGGCTACACCTCGTGGGAAACTGTTCTCCTGCTTTGATTTCATGCGCCACCTTTGGGACAATCTAAGAACTTACAAGTTTTCTTGGCCAGATACGTTAGGAATTGTATGCACTGAAACACTGAAAACCAACTAGTGGTTCTGTGGTTCCCACGTTGTGGTTTTGACACCAGCAGCATCCTTGCCACAATCAAAACCCGGAGATCCACAGATCTGCGTTGTAACAAGACCTCCCCCTGACCCTGATGCATGGCAGTTTAAGAAGTCTTTCCGTGTAAGCGAAAAGACTTTGAAGAAAAGGTGGAGATATGCGTTGTATAAACATTCTTCTGCTCTGGAACCACGTAGAGACTTGGGAGCCAGTTGGGTGGAGCATTCGTTGGATGAGGGTGCTCGGGTTAGGAATATCAAGGTGTGGCTCCAGATAATCCAATCATCTAATTAAGATTCCAGTTATGCTCATCTGTTTCAAAATTCCGTTTGGGTAAATTCTTTTAGTCAGACTGAGAATGGCAAAGCCTCAACCCCAATTTCCAGGGAGGGTTGAGAGCCTCAGGTGGAGTTGATCACCAATAGCCTATGGTTTAACCCATCATGCCTATAGAATGAGGTCTCCATAAAAACCCAAAAGGACTGGGATCAGAGAGCTTCTGGATAACACTTCCTGGAAGGCAGTGCGCCCCTCCCCACATGCCGGGCCCCACATTAATTTCTGAACTTTTTGCAATGTCCGCTAAAATACAACGGCAACTGTAAGTGCTTCCCTGCGTGCTGTGAGCTCTTCCAGCAAATGAATGCAACTAAATCTGGGAGTGGTGGCAACCTGATTTATAGCCAGTTGCTGAGAAGCACAGGTAAAACCACGTAGGGCTTCCCATTGTTATTAGTGTGGGAGGCCTGTGTGGCGGGACCCGGCCCTTTGGAATCTAATGCTATGTCCCGGTAGGTAGCGTCACCATTGAATTAGAAGACACACATATGTTGAGAATAATCTTTCTGGTCATTTGCTGCATGTCTTATTTACAATATGTAATCAAATTCTTTATCCTGACCTTATGGCACCTGGGTTGAGAACCATGATTTGAACCAAACATTGGTCTGTCACGTTCTGAGTTTGAAACTTTAGTTTGCCTTTAGCGTTTTGCTATTGCTTTTTCGTTTTCTTTTGTTTCGTTTCGTTTCTAAGTTCTGGGGTATATGTGCAGGATGTGCAGATTTCTTACTAAGGTAAACGTGTGCCATGGTGGTTTGCTGCACCTGTCAACCCATCACCTAGGCATTAAGCCCAGCATGCAGTAGCTGTTCTTCTTAACGCTCTGCCCCCCGAAAGGCCCCAGTGTGTGTTGTTCCCCTTCCTGTGTCCATGTGATCTCCTTTTTCAGCTCCCATTATAAGTGAGAATGTGGCGTTTGGTTTTCTTTCCCTGGATTAGTTTGCTGAGGATAATGACCACACATCACCACTGTTTTTGTTTTTTAGTATAAAGAGTAGTATTTTATTGAATAAGATTTGCTCCCAGAAAAATAAGCTTAAATCTACAATGAATGCCAGACTCTACAGCAGAAAGCAATTCTCTCACTTTTCCACACACAATGGTTCCTACTAAGTGAAAAAAAGCCATCAAATTTCATTCACAAATGTACTACTCTGTCTCAAAACATCTCACATAATCATGCACTCGACTAAAGCCATTAGATCAGTTAGTTCTTCAGTCAGGTTAAAGAAGTATCCCTCTAATAACTGACTTTTATAATGGTATCAATATCCACTCCCAGTCAGTCTGCCGTGGTTAATGGTGTACAGCATGACTGAATACAATGGAATTGATGACGCCCATATCCACGGACAAACCGTGACTTATGATGGTTTGATTTATGATTTTTCAACGTTATGATGGGTTTATTGGACTATTAGATGCGTTTCTGAGTTACACTGGGTTTATGAGTATGCGACCCTAGACTCCAGAAACAGCTGTATAAGGAAAAACAGGTGTACCTAATAAACATATGCTTAGTGACTTGGGATAAACCAATAGATGTTCACAACTGATGGAGAGCCGTGAAAGAGAGATAGCGGTAAATAGTTACAATAACACAATTTTCCTGCACCTGTCGTGGATTTCCCCAAAAAAATGCAGAATGTGGGATGCACCTAAGGCATATGAAAGAGAGAGGGCAGAAGGAGTAAGAGAGAAGTAGGAGGAAGGAAGGAAGGAAGGAAGGAAGGAAGGAAGGAAGGAAGGAAAGAAGGACGAAAGGAAGGAGAAAACACCCGGTGTTACTAAAACCCCCCCAAAAAAATGGTTTCCCCCTGTGGGTAAGCCTACAATGTGGATGAATCTTGAAAATATTGTGCTACGTGTTATGTCAGTCATAACAGCTCACCTATTGTGCAATTCCGTTTATAGGAAATGTCTACAATATGGAAATCTATGCATATGGGACTGATCGCACTAGGTAGTTGCTACCTAGGGCTGAGGGTCAGGGAGAGGGTTTGAGACAGAATGAGGAGTGACTAATGTCTACAGGGTTTTTCTCTGGTCGGGGGTGATAAGACGTTCTACAATGGATTGCGAATTATAATTGAATGTGCACAACCACAGGTGTACTAAAAGCCACTCAATTCATGACTTTTAATGGGGGAATCTTAAGTGGCGCACTCTCATGGAGACCATGGCAGACATAGTGAGAGAGAAAAAGGTGAGTAAATATCTGAAACGGAGGCAGAAACAGAGAGAACGAAAAGCCCTGTGAAAGGAAGGGGGAGCGAAAAGGGAAAATGGTCCTATTTAGAAATGACAGATGTGAAACTGGGGTTCACATCAACAGTGTCACTGCCAGGAAGGAGGGTCATGCTAGCCATGTCACCGGTAGTGTGTCCCGCAGGGACGCCGACCTGCTGGAGCGTCGTGCCAGCATGGGCTCTGGCAGCCACGTGGGCCAGCAGGAGGGACCCGCTGCACAGCTGTGGGGTGAGGATAGACTGGGTGGTGATATCGGCCATTACAGGGGCCTCTTCTGCTGGCAAGAGTGTGACAGTAGCAAGTAGATGGACAGGCCTGCGTGTGAGGACGGAATGCAGGAGGGGCTCTTGTGCGGCTGGGCGTGGGGCCCTCACGGGAACCGTGGAGAAATGGCCAGGTAACTGCGTCATGTGGGCTAGTAGATTGGCCAGGGCTTCGAACTGAAGGACAATAACGGGGAGTAGCTGTCAGGCCCTGGGAGTGTCTGAGTGTAAGTGGAGATGGGTTTGGGGTCACTGAGGGATGCGTGAGAGCCATCCCTGTGTAGGTACAGGTCATAGGGAGATAGTCTCGTGAGGCCTGTGAGTGTCTATGGTTGCCCTGGGTGCCTGGGGCTGACTGTGGCAGAAATCTGGGGAAGGCTGGAGAGAAGCTGGGAGGCCCAGGAGAGTCCCTTAAGGCAGGGGGTGAAGAGGTGAAAGAAATGGGGGAGGGTGGCAGTAAGGTCCGTGAGTTTGTAGATGATTCCTGGGTGCGGGAAGCTGACTCCAGGTGCAATCTGGAGATGGTTGGAGAGTAGCTGAGAGAGACAGAAGAGTCCCTGAGGGCTGGGGGTGAGAACATGAGGGAGACTGGGGAGTAAGTCAGTGAAATTCGTGAGTTCGGTGGTGTATCGTGGGTGCCTGGAACTGACTCCAGCTGGAATCTGGAGAAGTTTTGAGAGTAGCTGAAAGAGACACAAGAGTCCCTGTGGGCTGAGGGCAAAGACCTGAGAGAGACCAGGGAGGACCTCAGTGAAGTCTGTGAGTCTGTAGGTGATTCCGGAGTGTGGGAGGCTGACTCCCGCTGAAATCTGGGCGTGGTGGGAGAGTAGCTGGGACAGACAGGAGAGTCCCAGGGGGCTGGGGGTGAAGACATGAGAGAGACTGGGGAGTAACTCAGCGAAACTGCTGAGTTTGGTGGTGATACCTGGGTGCCTGGAACGGACTCCCGCTGAAATCTGGGCATGGATGGAGAGTAGCTGGGACACACAGGAGAGTCCCTGAGGGCTGGGGGTGAAGACATGAGAGAGACCGGGGAGTACCTCAGTGAAACTGGTGAGTTTGGTGGTGAGTCCGGGGTGCCTGGAACTGACCCCAGCTGAAATGTGGGCGTGGTTGGAGAGTAGCTGGGACAGACGGGAGAGTCCCTGAGGGATGGTGAAGACACGAGAGAGACTGGGGAGTAACGCAGTGAAATTGGTGAGTTTGATGGTGATTCCTGGGTGCCTGGAACTGACTCCCGCTGAAGTGTGGGCGTGGTTGGAGAGTAGCTGGGACACACAGGAGAGTCCCTGAGGGTTGGAGATAAAGGCGTGCTAGAGACTGAGGAGTAACTGAGTGAAATTGGTGAGTTTGGTGGTGAGTCCGGGGTGCCTGGAACTGACTCCAGCTGAAATGTGGGCGTGGTTGGAGAGTAGCTGGGACAGACGGGAGAGTCCCTGAGGGATGGTGAAGACATGAGAGAGACTGGGGAGTAACGCAGTGAAATTGGTGAGTTTGGTGGTGATTTCTGGGTGCCTGCAACGAACTCCCGCTGAAGTGTGGGCGTGCTTGGAGAGTAGCTGGGACAGACAGGCGAGTCCCTGAGGGTTGGAGATAAAGACGTGCTGGAGACTGGGGAGTAACTCAGTGAAAGTGGTGGGCTTGGTGGTGATCCCTGGGTTCCTGGAACTGACCCGCGCTGAAATGTGGGCGTGGTTGGAGAGTAGCTGGGACAGACTGGAGGGTCCGTAAGGGCTGGGGGTGAAGACGTGAGAGAGACTGGCGAGGATCCCACTGAGGTCTGTGAGTTTGTAGGTGTTTCTGGGGTGTGGGGTAGAGACTGCCGCTGAAATCTGGGCGTAGTTGGAGAGTAGCTGGGACAGACAGGCGAGTCATGGGTGGCTGGGGGTGAGCTGCTGGATGATGGCAGTAAGAACATATGGTATATTATTGATGAATGAGGTGACTGTGGAGAATCTCCAGAGGAGGACACGGGAGAACACAATGACATGAGTGACTGTCCTGCTTGGTTAGGAAAGGGAAACGTAAAGTTGTGGAGTTCTGTTGATGATGGATGTGAGAGTGGTGAAGCCCTGCGGGGTGATGTAGAGTACTTCCACATCCCTGGTGAGGAGCTGCCCCTTGGGTCTGAGTTTCTGGGAGGGGAGAGGGAGAAGCTGGGTGAGGCAGGCATGAATCTTGAGGAGTCAGGGCTGGGGGACCGCTCATATTCTCCCGAGACGTGTGAGTCTCTGGGGGACTCCTGGGTGCATGGGGCTGACTCCCGCAGGAACCTGGGGATGGCTGGAGAGTAACTGGGAGCCACAGGAGAGTCCCTGAGGCCTGGGGGTGAAGAGATGAAAGACACAGGGGTGGAGCACCGTGAGGCTCGTGAGTTTGTAGGTGATTCCTGGGTGTGGGGGGCTGACTCCAGCTGAAATCTGGGGTTGTTTGGAGAGTAGCTGGGAGACACAGGAGACCCCCCGAGAGCTGGGGGTGAGCTGCTGGGTGATGGCAGTAAGAACATGTGGTATATTATTGATGAACGTGGGGACTCTGAGGAATCCTCAGAGGAGGACACGGGAGAGCCCAATGGCTTCATTGATTGCCCATCACGGTGAGGACAGGGAAATGGGAGCTTGTGGGATTCTGGTGATGACAGAGGTGAGTGTGGTGAAGCCCTAGGGGATGGTGAATGGTAGCTCCGGATCCCTGGTGAGGAGCTTCCCCTTAAGCCTGAGTTTCTGATAGGGGAGAGGGAGAAGCTGGGTGAAGCTCGCATGGACCTTGGGGAGTCCGGGCTGGGGGACCGTTCATAAGAAGAGCCAGACAAGACCCTACTGTTCTTAGGTGCAGACATGATTAGGAAACCTGCAGCTCCCAGGGGCCCCTACTAATTTTCTAACTCGCAGAAAGAAGGAGTGTGTGTGCGTGTGTGTGCGTGTGTGTGTGTGTGTGTGTGTGTGTGTGTGTGCGGTGTGAGGTATGTGCCCCTTAAGAAAATGGAAATCAACCAACCAATGAGACAGACAGACAGACAGACAGACAGACAGAGATTCACTTGCCCAAGTGTTCTGTCCTGTCCTCTGAATCCGCTTCCAAGTCGCAAGACGCTGTGAGCTCCAAGTCCACGCAGAGTCCGCCAAACGCTCCGGCCGCTGATCCGCTCCGCGAAGATCTGAGTACAGGCCAGCCAGGGTGGGTTTAAATAGCCTCGGGCGCAGCCTAGCAGCGGAAAGGGCGGAGCTTCACTCCTCCTTTCCATCAGTCACCCCCAACTTTCCCAGGCTACACCTCGTGGGAAACTGTTCTCCTGCTTTGATTTCATGCGCCACCTTTGGGACAATCTAAGAACTTACAAGTTTTCTTGGCCAGATACGTTAGGAATTGTATGCACTGAAACACTGAAAACCAACTAGTGGTTCTGTGGTTCCCACGTTGTGGTTTTGACACCAGCAGCATCCTTGCCACAATCAAAACCCGGAGATCCACAGATCTGCGTTGTAACAAGACCTCCCCCTGACCCTGATGCATGGCAGTTTAAGAAGTCTTTCCGTGTAAGCGAAAAGACTTTGAAGAAAAGGTGGAGATATGCGTTGTATAAACATTCTTCTGCTCTGGAACCACGTAGAGACTTGGGAGCCAGTTGGGTGGAGCATTCGTTGGATGAGGGTGCTCGGGTTAGGAATATCAAGGTGTGGCTCCAGATAATCCAATCATCTAATTAAGATTCCAGTTATGCTCATCTGTTTCAAAATTCCGTTTGGGTAAATTCTTTTAGTCAGACTGAGAATGGCAAAGCCTCAACCCCAATTTCCAGGGAGGGTTGAGAGCCTCAGGTGGAGTTGATCACCAATAGCCTATGGTTTAACCCATCATGCCTATAGAATGAGGTCTCCATAAAAACCCAAAAGGACTGGGATCAGAGAGCTTCTGGATAACACTTCCTGGAAGGCAGTGCGCCCCTCCCCACATGCCGGGCCCCACATTAATTTCTGAACTTTTTGCAATGTCCGCTAAAATACAACGGCAACTGTAAGTGCTTCCCTGCGTGCTGTGAGCTCTTCCAGCAAATGAATGCAACTAAATCTGGGAGTGGTGGCAACCTGATTTATAGCCAGTTGCTGAGAAGCACAGGTAAAACCACGTAGGGCTTCCCATTGTTATTAGTGTGGGAGGCCTGTGTGGCGGGACCCGGCCCTTTGGAATCTAATGCTATGTCCCGGTAGGTAGCGTCACCATTGAATTAGAAGACACACATATGTTGAGAATAATCTTTCTGGTCATTTGCTGCATGTCTTATTTACAATATGTAATCAAATTCTTTATCCTGACCTTATGGCACCTGGGTTGAGAACCATGATTTGAACCAAACATTGGTCTGTCACGTTCTGAGTTTGAAACTTTAGTTTGCCTTTAGCGTTTTGCTATTGCTTTTTCGTTTTCTTTTGTTTCGTTTCGTTTCTAAGTTCTGGGGTATATGTGCAGGATGTGCAGATTTCTTACTAAGGTAAACGTGTGCCATGGTGGTTTGCTGCACCTGTCAACCCATCACCTAGGCATTAAGCCCAGCATGCAGTAGCTGTTCTTCTTAACGCTCTGCCCCCCGAAAGGCCCCAGTGTGTGTTGTTCCCCTTCCTGTGTCCATGTGATCTCCTTTTTCAGCTCCCATTATAAGTGAGAATGTGGCGTTTGGTTTTCTTTCCCTGGATTAGTTTGCTGAGGATAATGACCACACATCACCACTGTTTTTGTTTTTTAGTATAAAGAGTAGTATTTTATTGAATAAGATTTGCTCCCAGAAAAATAAGCTTAAATCTACAATGAATGCCAGACTCTACAGCAGAAAGCAATTCTCTCACTTTTCCACACACAATGGTTCCTACTAAGTGAAAAAAAGCCATCAAATTTCATTCACAAATGTACTACTCTGTCTCAAAACATCTCACATAATCATGCACTCGACTAAAGCCATTAGATCAGTTAGTTCTTCAGTCAGGTTAAAGAAGTATCCCTCTAATAACTGACTTTTATAATGGTATCAATATCCACTCCCAGTCAGTCTGCCGTGGTTAATGGTGTACAGCATGACTGAATACAATGGAATTGATGACGCCCATATCCACGGACAAACCGTGACTTATGATGGTTTGATTTATGATTTTTCAACGTTATGATGGGTTTATTGGACTATTAGATGCGTTTCTGAGTTACACTGGGTTTATGAGTATGCGACCCTAGACTCCAGAAACAGCTGTATAAGGAAAAACAGGTGTACCTAATAAACATATGCTTAGTGACTTGTGAGAAACCAATAGATGTTCACAACTGATGGAGAGCCGTGAAAGAGAGATAGCGGTAAATAGTTACAATAACACAATTTTCCTGCACCTGTCGTGGATTTCCCCAAAAAAATGCAGAATGTGGGATGCACCTAAGGCATATGAAAGAGAGAGGGCAGAAGGAGTAAGAGAGAAGTAGGAGGAAGGAAGGAAGGAAGGAAGGAAGGAAGGAAGGAAGGAAAGAAGGACGAAAGGAAGGAGAAAACACCCGGTGTTACTAAAACCCCCCCAAAAAAATGGTTTCCCCCTGTGGGTAAGCCTACAATGTGGATGAATCTTGAAAATATTGTGCTACGTGTTATGTCAGTCATAACAGCTCACCTATTGTGCAATTCCGTTTATAGGAAATGTCTACAATATGGAAATCTATGCATATGGGACTGATCGCACTAGGTAGTTGCTACCTAGGGCTGAGGGTCAGGGAGAGGGTTTGAGACAGAATGAGGAGTGACTAATGTCTACAGGGTTTTTCTCTGGTCGGGGGTGATAAGACGTTCTACAATGGATTGCGAATTATAATTGAATGTGCACAACCACAGGTGTACTAAAAGCCACTCAATTCATGACTTTTAATGGGGGAATCTTAAGTGGCGCACTCTCATGGAGACCATGGCAGACATAGTGAGAGAGAAAAAGGTGAGTAAATATCTGAAACGGAGGCAGAAACAGAGAGAACGAAAAGCCCTGTGAAAGGAAGGGGGAGCGAAAAGGGAAAATGGTCCTATTTAGAAATGACAGATGTGAAACTGGGGTTCACATCAACAGTGTCACTGCCAGGAAGGAGGGTCATGCTAGCCATGTCACCGGTAGTGTGTCCCGCAGGGACGCCGACCTGCTGGAGCGTCGTGCCAGCATGGGCTCTGGCAGCCACGTGGGCCAGCAGGAGGGACCCGCTGCACAGCTGTGGGGTGAGGATAGACTGGGTGGTGATATCGGCCATTACAGGGGCCTCTTCTGCTGGCAAGAGTGTGACAGTAGCAAGTAGATGGACAGGCCTGCGTGTGAGGACGGAATGCAGGAGGGGCTCTTGTGCGGCTGGGCGTGGGGCCCTCACGGGAACCGTGGAGAAATGGCCAGGTAACTGCGTCATGTGGGCTAGTAGATTGGCCAGGGCTTCGAACTGAAGGACAATAACGGGGAGTAGCTGTCAGGCCCTGGGAGTGTCTGAGTGTAAGTGGAGATGGGTTTGGGGTCACTGAGGGATGCGTGAGAGCCATCCCTGTGTAGGTACAGGTCATAGGGAGATAGTCTCGTGAGGCCTGTGAGTGTCTATGGTTGCCCTGGGTGCCTGGGGCTGACTGTGGCAGAAATCTGGGGAAGGCTGGAGAGAAGCTGGGAGGCCCAGGAGAGTCCCTTAAGGCAGGGGGTGAAGAGGTGAAAGAAATGGGGGAGGGTGGCAGTAAGGTCCGTGAGTTTGTAGATGATTCCTGGGTGCGGGAAGCTGACTCCAGGTGCAATCTGGAGATGGTTGGAGAGTAGCTGAGAGAGACAGAAGAGTCCCTGAGGGCTGGGGGTGAGAACATGAGGGAGACTGGGGAGTAAGTCAGTGAAATTCGTGAGTTCGGTGGTGTATCGTGGGTGCCTGGAACTGACTCCAGCTGGAATCTGGAGAAGTTTTGAGAGTAGCTGAAAGAGACACAAGAGTCCCTGTGGGCTGAGGGCAAAGACCTGAGAGAGACCAGGGAGGACCTCAGTGAAGTCTGTGAGTCTGTAGGTGATTCCGGAGTGTGGGAGGCTGACTCCCGCTGAAATCTGGGCGTGGTGGGAGAGTAGCTGGGACAGACAGGAGAGTCCCAGGGGGCTGGGGGTGAAGACATGAGAGAGACTGGGGAGTAACTCAGCGAAACTGCTGAGTTTGGTGGTGATACCTGGGTGCCTGGAACGGACTCCCGCTGAAATCTGGGCATGGATGGAGAGTAGCTGGGACACACAGGAGAGTCCCTGAGGGCTGGGGGTGAAGACATGAGAGAGACCGGGGAGTACCTCAGTGAAACTGGTGAGTTTGGTGGTGAGTCCGGGGTGCCTGGAACTGACCCCAGCTGAAATGTGGGCGTGGTTGGAGAGTAGCTGGGACAGACGGGAGAGTCCCTGAGGGATGGTGAAGACACGAGAGAGACTGGGGAGTAACGCAGTGAAATTGGTGAGTTTGATGGTGATTCCTGGGTGCCTGGAACTGACTCCCGCTGAAGTGTGGGCGTGGTTGGAGAGTAGCTGGGACACACAGGAGAGTCCCTGAGGGTTGGAGATAAAGGCGTGCTAGAGACTGAGGAGTAACTGAGTGAAATTGGTGAGTTTGGTGGTGAGTCCGGGGTGCCTGGAACTGACTCCAGCTGAAATGTGGGCGTGGTTGGAGAGTAGCTGGGACAGACGGGAGAGTCCCTGAGGGATGGTGAAGACATGAGAGAGACTGGGGAGTAACGCAGTGAAATTGGTGAGTTTGGTGGTGATTTCTGGGTGCCTGCAACGAACTCCCGCTGAAGTGTGGGCGTGTTTGGAGAGTAGCTGGGACAGACAGGCGAGTCCCTGAGGGTTGGAGATAAAGACGTGCTGGAGACTGGGGAGTAACTCAGTGAAAGTGGTGGGCTTGGTGGTGATCCCTGGGTTCCTGGAACTGACCCGCGCTGAAATGTGGGCGTGGTTGGAGAGTAGCTGGGACAGACTGGAGGGTCCGTAAGGGCTGGGGGTGAAGACGTGAGAGAGACTGGCGAGGATCCCACTGAGGTCTGTGAGTTTGTAGGTGTTTCTGGGGTGTGGGGTAGAGACTGCCGCTGAAATCTGGGCGTAGTTGGAGAGTAGCTGGGACAGACAGGCGAGTCATGGGTGGCTGGGGGTGAGCTGCTGGATGATGGCAGTAAGAACATATGGTATATTATTGATGAATGAGGTGACTGTGGAGAATCTCCAGAGGAGGACACGGGAGAACACAATGACATGAGTGACTGTCCTGCTTGGTTAGGAAAGGGAAACGTAAAGTTGTGGAGTTCTGTTGATGATGGATGTGAGAGTGGTGAAGCCCTGCGGGGTGATGTAGAGTACTTCCACATCCCTGGTGAGGAGCTGCCCCTTGGGTCTGAGTTTCTGGGAGGGGAGAGGGAGAAGCTGGGTGAGGCAGGCATGAATCTTGAGGAGTCAGGGCTGGGGGACCGCTCATATTCTCCCGAGACGTGTGAGTCTCTGGGGGACTCCTGGGTGCATGGGGCTGACTCCCGCAGGAACCTGGGGATGGCTGGAGAGTAACTGGGAGCCACAGGAGAGTCCCTGAGGCCTGGGGGTGAAGAGATGAAAGACACAGGGGTGGAGCACCGTGAGGCTCGTGAGTTTGTAGGTGATTCCTGGGTGTGGGGGGCTGACTCCAGCTGAAATCTGGGGTTGTTTGGAGAGTAGCTGGGAGACACAGGAGACCCCCCGAGAGCTGGGGGTGAGCTGCTGGGTGATGGCAGTAAGAACATGTGGTATATTATTGATGAACGTGGGGACTCTGAGGAATCCTCAGAGGAGGACACGGGAGAGCCCAATGGCTTCATTGATTGCCCATCACGGTGAGGACAGGGAAATGGGAGCTTGTGGGATTCTGGTGATGACAGAGGTGAGTGTGGTGAAGCCCTAGGGGATGGTGAATGGTAGCTCCGGATCCCTGGTGAGGAGCTTCCCCTTAAGCCTGAGTTTCTGATAGGGGAGAGGGAGAAGCTGGGTGAAGCTCGCATGGACCTTGGGGAGTCCGGGCTGGGGGACCGTTCATAAGAAGAGCCAGACAAGACCCTACTGTTCTTAGGTGCAGACATGATTAGGAAACCTGCAGCTCCCAGGGGCCCCTACTAATTTTCTAACTCGCAGAAAGAAGGAGTGTGTGTGCGTGTGTGTGCGTGTGTGTGTGTGTGTGTGTGTGTGTGTGTGTGTGTGTGTGTGTGCGGTGTGAGGTATGTGCCCCTTAAGAAAATGGAAATCAACCAACCAATGAGACAGACAGACAGACAGACAGACAGACAGACAGACAGACAGAGATTCACTTGCCCAAGTGTTCTGTCCTGTCCTCTGAATCCGCTTCCAAGTCGCAAGACGCTGTGAGCTCCAAGTCCACGCAGAGTCCGCCAAACGCTCCGGCCGCTGATCCGCTCCGCGAAGATCTGAGTACAGGCCAGCCAGGGTGGGTTTAAATAGCCTCGGGCGCAGCCTAGCAGCGGAAAGGGCGGAGCTTCACTCCTCCTTTCCATCAGTCACCCCCAACTTTCCCAGGCTACACCTCGTGGGAAACTGTTCTCCTGCTTTGATTTCATGCGCCACCTTTGGGACAATCTAAGAACTTACAAGTTTTCTTGGCCAGATATGTTAGGAATTGTATGCACTGAAACACTGAAAACCAACTAGTGGTTCTGTGGTTCCCACGTTGTGGTTTTGACACCAGCAGCATCCTTGCCACAATCAAAACCCGGGGATCCACAGATCTGCGTTGTAACAAGACCTCCCCCTGACCCTGATGCATGGCAGTTTAAGAAGTCTTTCCGTGTAAGCGAAAAGACTTTGAAGAAAAGGTGGAGATATGCGTTGTATAAACATTCTTCTGCTCTGGAACCACGTAGAGACTTGGGAGCCAGTTGGGTGGAGCATTCGTTGGATGAGGGTGCTCGGGTTAGGAATATCAAGGTGTGGCTCCAGATAATCCAATCATCTAATTAAGATTCCAGTTATGCTCATCTGTTTCAAAATTCCGTTTGGGTAAATTCTTTTAGTCAGACTGAGAATGGCAAAGCCTCAACCCCAATTTCCAGGGAGGGTTGAGAGCCTCAGGTGGAGTTGATCACCAATAGCCTATGGTTTAACCCATCATGCCTATAGAATGAGGTCTCCATAAAAACCCAAAAGGACTGGGATCAGAGAGCTTCTGGATAACACTTCCTGGAAGGTAGTGCGCCCCTCCCCACATGCCGGGCCCCACATTAATTTCTGAACTTTTTGCAATGTCCGCTAAAATACAACGGCAACTGTAAGTGCTTCCCTGCGTGCTGTGAGCTCTTCCAGCAAATGAATGCAACTAAATCTGGGAGTGGTGGCAACCTGATTTATAGCCAGTTGCTGAGAAGCACAGGTAAAACCACGTAGGGCTTCCCATTGTTATTAGTGTGGGAGGCCTGTGTGGCGGGACCCGGCCCTTTGGAATCTAATGCTATGTCCCGGTAGGTAGCGTCACCATTGAATTAGAAGACACACATATGTTGAGAATAATCTTTCTGGTCATTTGCTGCATGTCTTATTTACAATATGTAATCAAATTCTTTATCCTGACCTTATGGCACCTGGGTTGAGAACCATGATTTGAACCAAACATTGGTCTGTCACGTTCTGAGTTTGAAACTTTAGTTTGCCTTTAGCGTTTTGCTATTGCTTTTTCGTTTTCTTTGGTTTCGTTTCGTTTCTAAGTTCTGGGGTATATGTGCAGGATGTGCAGATTTCTTACTAAGGTAAACGTGTGCCATGGTGGTTTGCTGCACCTGTCAACCCATCACCTAGGCATTAAGCCCAGCATGCAGTAGCTGTTCTTCTTAACGCTCTGCCCCCCGAAAGGCCCCAGTGTGTGTTGTTCCCCTTCCTGTGTCCATGTGATCTCCTTTTTCAGCTCCCATTATAAGTGAGAATGTGGCGTTTGGTTTTCTTTCCCTGGATTAGTTTGCTGAGGATAATGACCACACATCACCACTGTTTTTGTTTTTTTAGTATAAAGAGTAGTATTTTATTGAATAAGATTTGCTCCCAGAAAAATAAGCTTAAATCTACAATGAATGCCAGACTCTACAGCAGAAAGCAATTCTCTCACTTTTCCACACACAATGGTTCCTACTAAGTGAAAAAAAGCCATCAAATTTCATTCACAAATGTACTACTCTGTCTCAAAACATCTCACATAATCATGCACTCGACTAAAGCCATTAGATCAGTTCTTCAGTCAGGTTAAAGAAGTATCCCTCTAATAACTGACTTTTATAATGGTATCAATATCCACTCCCAGTCAGTCTGCCGTGGTTAATGGTGTACAGCATGACTGAATACAATGGAATTGATGACGCCCATATCCACGGACAAACCGTGACTTATGATGGTTTGATTTATGATTTTTCAACGTTATGATGGGTTTATTGGACTATTAGATGCGTTTCTGAGTTACACTGGGTTTATGAGTATGCGACCCTAGACTCCAGAAACAGCTGTATAAGGAAAAACAGGTGTACCTAATAAACATATGCTTAGTGACTTGGGGTAAACCAATAGATGTTCACAACTGATGGAGAGCCGTGAAAGAGAGATAGCGGTAAATAGTTACAATAACACAATTTTCCTGCACCTGTCGTGGATTTCCCCAAAAAAATGCAGAATGTGGGATACACCTAAGGCATATGAAAGAGAGAGGGCAGAAGGAGTAAGAGAGAAGTAGGAGGAAGGAAGGAAGGAAGGAAGGAAGGAAAGAAGGAAGGTAGGAAAGAAGGAAGGAAGGAAGGAAGGAAAGAAGGACGAAAGGAAGGAGAAAACACCCGGTGTTACTAAAACCCCCCCAAAAAAATGGTTTCCCCCTGTGGGTAAGCCTACAATGTGGATGAATCTTGAAAATATTGTGCTACGTGTTATGTCAGTCATAACAGCTCACCTATTGTGCAATTCCGTTTATAGGAAATGTCTACAATATGGAAATCTATGCATATGGGATTGATCGCACTAGGTAGTTGCTACCTAGGGCTGAGGGTCAGGGAGAGGGTTTGAGACAGAATGAGGAGTGACTAATGTCTACAGGGTTTTTCTCTGGTCGGGGGTGATAAGACGTTCTACAATGGATTGCGAATTATAATTGAATGTGCACAACCACAGGTATACTAAAAGCCACTCAATTCATGACTTTTAATGGGGGAATCTTAAGTGGCGCACTCTCATGGAGACCACGGCAGACATAGTGAGAGAGAAAAAGATGAGTAAATATCTGAAACGGAGGCAGAAACAGAGAGAACGAAAAGCCCTGTGAAAGGAAGGGAGAGCGAAAAGGGAAAATGGTCCTGTTTAGAAATGACACATGTGAAACTGGGGTTCACATCAACAGTGTCACTGCCAGGAAGGAGGGTCATGCTAGCCATGTCACTGGTAGTGTGTCCCGCAGGGACGCCGACCTGCTGGAGCGTCGTGCCAGCATGGGCTCTGGCAGCCACGTGGGCCAGCAGGAGGGACCCGCTGCACAGCTGTGGGGTGAGGATAGACTGGGTGGTGATATCGGCCATTACAGGGGCCTCTTCTGCTGGCAAGAGTGTGACAGTAGCAAGTAGATGGACAGGCCTGCATGTGAGGACGGAATGCAGGAGGGGCTCTTTTGCGGCTGGGCGTGGGGCCCTCACGGGAACCGTGGAGAAATGGCCAGGTAACTGCGTCATGTGGGCTAGTAGATTGGCCAGGGCTTCGAACGGAAGGACAATAACGGGGAGTAGCTGTCAGGCCCTGGGAGTGTCTGAGTGTAAGTGGAGATGGGTTTGGGGTCACTGAGGGATGCGTGAGAGCCATTCCTGTGTAGGTACAGGTCATAGGGAGATAGTCTCGTGAGGCCTGTGAGTGTCTATGGTTGCCCTGGGTGCCTGGGGCTGACTGTGGCAGAAATCTGGGGAAGGCTGGAGAGAAGCTGGGAGGCCCAGGAGAGTCCCTTAAGGCAGGGGGTGAAGAGGTGAAAGAAATGGGGGAGGGTGGCAGTAAGGTCCGTGAGTTTGTAGATGATCCCTGGGTGCGGGAAGCTGACTCCAGGTGCAATCTGGAGATGGTTGGAGAGTAGCTGAGAGAGACAGAAGAGTCCCTGAGGGCTGGGGGTGAGAACATGAGGGAGACTGGGGAGTAAGTCAGTGAAATTCGTGAGTTCGGTGGTGTATCGTGGGTGCCTGGAACTGACTCCAGCTGGAATCTGGAGAAGTTTTGAGAGTAGCTGAAAGAGACACAAGAGTCCCTGTGGGCTGAGGGCAAAGACCTGAGAGAGACCAGGGAGGACCTCAGTGAAGTCTGTGAGTCTGTAGGTGATTCCGGAGTGTGGGAGGCTGACTCCCGCTGAAATCTGGGCGTGGTGGGAGAGTAGCTGGGACAGACAGGAGAGTCCCAGGGGGCTGGGGGTGAAGACATGAGAGAGACTGGGGAGTAACTCAGCGAAACTGCTGAGTTTGGTGGTGATACCTGGGTGCCTGGAACGGACTCCCGCTGAAATCTGGGCATGGATGGAGAGTAGCTGGGACACACAGGAGAGTCCCTGAGGGCTGGGGGTGAAGACATGAGAGAGACCGGGGAGTACCTCAGTGAAACTGGTGTGTTTGGTGGTGAGTCCGGGGTGCCTGGAACTGACCCCAGCTGAAATGTGGGCGTGGTTGGAGAGTAGCTGGGACAGACGGGAGAGTCCCTGAGGGATGGTGAAGACATGAGAGAGACTGGGGAGTAACGCAGTGAAATTGGTGAGTTTGGTGGTGATTTCTGGGTGCCTGCAACGAACTCCCGCTGAAGTGTGGGCGTGTTTGGAGAGTAGCTGGGACAGACAGGCGAGTCCCTGAGGGTTGGAGATAAAGACGTGCTGGAGACTGGGGAGTAACTCAGTGAAAGTGGTGGGCTTGGTGGTGATCCCTGGGTTCCTGGAACTGACCCGCGCTGAAATGTGGGCGTGGTTGGAGAGTAGCTGGGACAGACTGGAGGGTCCGTAAGGGCTGGGGGTGAAGACGTGAGAGAGACTGGCGAGGATCCCACTGAGGTCTGTGAGTTTGTAGGTGTTTCTGGGGTGTGGGGTAGAGACTGCCGCTGAAATCTGGGCGTAGTTGGAGAGTAGCTGGGACAGACAGGCGAGTCATGGGTGGCTGGGGGTGAGCTGCTGGATGATGGCAGTAAGAACATATGGTATATTATTGATGAATGAGGTGACTGTGGAGAATCTCCAGAGGAGGACACGGGAGAACACAATGACATGAGTGACTGTCCTGCTTGGTTAGGAAAGGGAAACGTAAAGTTGTGGAGTTCTGTTGATGATGGATGTGAGAGTGGTGAAGCCCTGCGGGGTGATGTAGAGTACTTCCACATCCCTGGTGAGGAGCTGCCCCTTGGGTCTGAGTTTCTGGGAGGGGAGAGGGAGAAGCTGGGTGAGGCAGGCATGAATCTTGAGGAGTCAGGGCTGGGAGACCGCTCATATTCTCCCGAGACGTGTGAGTCTCTGGGGGACTCCTGGGTGCATGGGGCTGACTCCCGCAGGAACCTGGGGATGGCTGGAGAGTAACTGGGAGCCACAGGAGAGTCCCTGAGGCCTGGGGGTGAAGAGATGAAAGACACAGGGGTGGAGCGCCGTGAGGCTCGTGAGTTTGTAGGTGATTCCTGGGTGTGGGGGGCTGACTCCAGCTGAAATCTGGGGTTGTTTGGAGAGTAGCTGGGAGACACAGGAGACCCCCCGAGAGCTGGGGGTGAGCTGCTGGGTGATGGCAGTAAGAACATGTGGTATATTATTGATGAACGTGGGGACTCTGAGGAATCCTCAGAGGAGGACACAGGAGAGCCCAATGGCTTCATTGATTGCCCATCACGGTGAGGACAGGGAAATGGGAGCTTGTGGGATTCTGGTGATGACAGAGGTGAGTGTGGTGAAGCCCTAGGGGATGGTGAATGGTAGCTCCGGATCCCTGGTGAGGAGCTTCCCCTTAAGCCTGAGTTTCTGATAGGGGAGAGGGAGAAGCTGGGTGAAGCTCGCATGGACCTTGGGGAGTCCGGGCTGGGGGACCGTTCATAAGAAGAGCCAGACAAGACCCTACTGTTCTTAGGTGCAGACATGATTAGGAAACCTGCAGCTCCCAGGGGCCCCTACTAATTTTCTAACTCGCAGAAAGAAGGAGTGTGTGTGCGTGTGTGTGCGTGTGTGTGTGTGTGTGTGTGTGTGTGTGTGTGCGGTGTGAGGTATGTGCCCCTTAAGAAAATGGAAATCAACCAACCAATGAGACAGACAGACAGACAGACAGACAGACAGAGATTCACTTGCCCAAGTGTTCTGTCCTGTCCTCTGAATCCGCTTCCAAGTCGCAAGACGCTGTGAGCTCCAAGTCCACGCAGAGTCCGCCAAACGCTCCGGCCGCTGATCCGCTCCGCGAAGATCTGAGTACAGGCCAGCCAGGGTGGGTTTAAATAGCCTCGGGCGCAGCCTAGCAGCGGAAAGGGCGGAGCTTCACTCCTCCTTTCCATCAGTCACCCCCAACTTTCCCAGGCTACACCTCGTGGGAAACTGTTCTCCTGCTTTGATTTCATGCGCCACCTTTGGGACAATCTAAGAACTTACAAGTTTTCTTGGCCAGATATGTTAGGAATTGTATGCACTGAAACACTGAAAACCAACTAGTGGTTCTGTGGTTCCCACGTTGTGGTTTTGACACCAGCAGCATCCTTGCCACAATCAAAACCCGGAGATCCACAGATCTGCGTTGTAACAAGACCTCCCCCTGACCCTGATGCATGGCAGTTTAAGAAGTCTTTCCGTGTAAGCGAAAAGACTTTGAAGAAAAGGTGGAGATATGCGTTGTATAAACATTCTTCTGCTCTGGAACCACGTAGAGACTTGGGAGCCAGTTGGGTGGAGCATTCGTTGGATGAGGGTGCTCGGGTTAGGAATATCAAGGTGTGGCTCCAGATAATCCAATCATCTAATTAAGATTCCAGTTATGCTCATCTGTTTCAAAATTCCGTTTGGGTAAATTCTTTTAGTCAGACTGAGAATGGCAAAGCCTCAACCCCAATTTCCAGGGAGGGTTGAGAGCCTCAGGTGGAGTTGATCACCAATAGCCTATGGTTTAACCCATCATGCCTATAGAATGAGGTCTCCATAAAAACCCAAAAGGACTGGGATCAGAGAGCTTCTGGATAACACTTCCTGGAAGGTAGTGCGCCCCTCCCCACATGCCGGGCCCCACATTAATTTCTGAACTTTTTGCAATGTCCGCTAAAATACAACGGCAACTGTAAGTGCTTCCCTGCGTGCTGTGAGCTCTTCCAGCAAATGAATGCAACTAAATCTGGGAGTGGTGGCAACCTGATTTATAGCCAGTTGCTGAGAAGCACAGGTAAAACCACGTAGGGCTTCCCATTGTTATTAGTGTGGGAGGCCTGTGTGGCGGGACCCGGCCCTTTGGAATCTAATGCTATGTCCCGGTAGGTAGCGTCACCATTGAATTAGAAGACACACATATGTTGAGAATAATCTTTCTGGTCATTTGCTGCATGTCTTATTTACAATATGTAATCAAATTCTTTATCCTGACCTTATGGCACCTGGGTTGAGAACCATGATTTGAACCAAACATTGGTCTGTCACGTTCTGAGTTTGAAACTTTGGTTTGCCTTTAGCGTTTTGCTATTGCTTTTTCGTTTTCTTTTGTTTCGTTTCGTTTCTAAGTTCTGGGGTATATGTGCAGGATGTGCAGATTTCTTACTAAGGTAAACGTGTGCCATGGTGGTTTGCTGCACCTGTCAACCCATCACCTAGGCATTAAGCCCAGCATGCAGTAGCTGTTCTTCTTAACGCTCTGCCCCCCGAAAGGCCCCAGTGTGTGTTGTTCCCCTTCCTGTGTCCATGTGATCTCCTTTTTCAGCTCCCATTATAAGTGAGAATGTGGCGTTTGGTTTTCTTTCCCTGGATTAGTTTGCTGAGGATAATGACCACACATCACCACTGTTTTTGTTTTTTAGTATAAAGAGTAGTATTTTATTGAATAAGATTTGCTCCCAGAAAAATAAGCTTAAATCTACAATGAATGCCAGACTCTACAGCAGAAAGCAATTCTCTCACTTTTCCACACACAATGGTTCCTACTAAGTGAAAAAAAGCCATCAAATTTCATTCACAAATGTACTACTCTGTCTCAAAACATCTCACATAATCATGCACTCGACTAAAGCCATTAGATCAGTTCTTCAGTCAGGTTAAAGAAGTATCCCTCTAATAACTGACTTTTATAATGGTATCAATATCCACTCCCAGTCAGTCTGCCGTGGTTAATGGTGTACAGCATGACTGAATACAATGGAATTGATGACGCCCATATCCACGGACAAACCGTGACTTATGATGGTTTGATTTATGATTTTTCAACGTTATGATGGGTTTATTGGACTATTAGATGCGTTTCTGAGTTACACTGGGTTTATGAGTATGCGACCCTAGACTCCAGAAACAGCTGTATAAGGAAAAACAGGTGTACCTAATAAACATATGCTTAGTGACTTGGGATAAACCAATAGATGTTCACAACTGATGGAGAGCCGTGAAAGAGAGATAGCGGTAAATAGTTACAATAACACAATTTTCCTGCACCTGTCGTGGATTTCCCCAAAAAAATGCAGAATGTGGGATGCACCTAAGGCATATGAAAGAGAGAGGGCAGAAGGAGTAAGAGAGAAGTAGGAGGAAGGAAGGAAGGAAGGAAGGAAGGAAGGAAGGAAAGAAGGAAGGTAGGAAAGAAGGAAGGAAGGAAGGAAGGAAGGAAAGAAGGACGAAAGGAAGGAGAAAACACCCGGTGTTACTAAAACCCCCCAAAAAAATGGTTTCCCCCTGTGGGTAAGCCTACAATGTGGATGAATCTTGAAAATATTGTGCTACGTGTTATGTCAGTCATAACAGCTCACCTATTGTGCAATTCCGTTTATAGGAAATGTCTACAATATGGAAATCTATGCATATGGGATTGATGGCACTAGGTAGTTGCTACCTAGGGCTGAGGGTCAGGGAGAGGGTTTGAGACAGAATGAGGAGTGACTAATGTCTACAGGGTTTTTCTCTGGTCGGGGGTGATAAGACGTTCTACAATGGATTGCGAATTATAATTGAATGTGCACAACCACAGGTATACTAAAAGCCACTCAATTCATGACTTTTAATGGGGGAATCTTAAGTGGCGCACTCTCATGGAGACCACGGCAGACATAGTGAGAGAGAAAAAGGTGAGTAAATATCTGAAACAGAGGCAGAAACAGAGAGAACAAAAAGCCCTGAGAAAGAAAGGGAGAGCGAAAAGGGAAAATGGTCCTATTTAGAAATGACAGATGTGAAACTGGGGTTCACATCAACAGTGTCACTGCCAGGAAGGAGGGTCATGCTAGCCATGTCACCGGTAGTGTGTCCCGCAGGGACGCCGACCTGCTGGAGCGTCGTGCCAGCATGGGCTCTGGCAGCCACGTGGGCCAGCAGGAGGGACCCGCTGCACAGCTGTGGGGTGAGGATAGACTGGGTGGTGATATCGGCCATTACAGGGGCCTCTTCTGCTGGCAAGAGTGTGACAGTAGCAAGTAGATGGACAGGCCTGCATGTGAGGACGGAATGCAGGAGGGGCTCTTGTGCGGCTGGGCGTGGGGCCCTCACGGGAACCGTGGAGAAATGGCCAGGTAACTGCGTCATGTGGGCTAGTAGATTGGCCAGGGCTTCAAACTGAAGGACAATAACGGGGAGTAGCGGTCAGGCCCTGGGAGTGTCTGAGTGTAAGTGGAGATGGGTTTGGGGTCACTGAGGGATGCGTGAGAGCCATCCCTGTGTAGGTACAGGTCATAGGGAGATAGTCTCATGAGGCCTGTGAGTGTCTATGGTTGCCCTGGGTGCCTGGGGCTGACTGTGGCAGAAATCTGGGGAAGGCTGGAGAGAAGCTGGGAGGCCCAGGAGAGTCCCTTAAGGCAGGGGGTGAAGAGGTGAAAGAAATGGGGGAGGGTGGCAGTAAGGTCCGTGAGTTTGTAGATGATTCCTGGGTGCGGGAAGCTGACTCCAGGTGCAATCTGGAGATGGTTGGAGAGTAGCTGAGAGAGACAGAAGAGTCCCTGAGGGCTGGGGGTGAGAACATGAGGGAGACTGGGGAGTAAGTCAGTGAAATTCGTGAGTTCGGTGGTGTATCGTGGGTGCCTGGAACTGACTCCAGCTGGAATCTGGAGAAGTTTTGAGAGTAGCTGAAAGAGACACAAGAGTCCCTGTGGGCTGAGGGCAAAGACCTGAGAGAGACCAGGGAGGACCTCAGTGAAGTCTGTGAGTCTGTAGGTGATTCCGGAGTGTGGGAGGCTGACTCCCGCTGAAATCTGGGCGTGGTGGGAGAGTAGCTGGGACAGACAGGAGAGTCCCAGGGGGCTGGGGGTGAAGACATGAGAGAGACTGGGGAGTAACTCAGCGAAACTGCTGAGTTTGGTGGTGATACCTGGGTGCCTGGAACGGACTCCCGCTGAAATCTGGGCATGGATGGAGAGTAGCTGGGACACACAGGAGAGTCCCTGAGGGCTGGGGGTGAAGACATGAGAGAGACCGGGGAGTACCTCAGTGAAACTGGTGAGTTTGGTGGTGAGTCCGGGGTGCCTGGAACTGACCCCAGCTGAAATGTGGGCGTGGTTGGAGAGTAGCTGGGACAGACGGGAGAGTCCCTGAGGGATGGTGAAGACACGAGAGAGACTGGGGAGTAACGCAGTGAAATTGGTGAGTTTGATGGTGATTCCTGGGTGCCTGGAACTGACTCCCGCTGAAGTGTGGGCGTGGTTGGAGAGTAGCTGGGACACACAGGAGAGTCCCTGAGGGTTGGAGATAAAGGCGTGCTAGAGACTGAGGAGTAACTGAGTGAAATTGGTGAGTTTGGTGGTGAGTCCGGGGTGCCTGGAACTGACTCCAGCTGAAATGTGGGCGTGGTTGGAGAGTAGCTGGGACAGACGGGAGAGTCCCTGAGGGATGGTGAAGACATGAGAGAGACTGGGGAGTAACGCAGTGAAATTGGTGAGTTTGGTGGTGATTTCTGGGTGCCTGCAACGAACTCCCGCTGAAGTGTGGGCGTGTTTGGAGAGTAGCTGGGACAGACAGGCGAGTCCCTGAGGGTTGGAGATAAAGACGTGCTGGAGACTGGGGAGTAACTCAGTGAAAGTGGTGGGCTTGGTGGTGATCCCTGGGTTCCTGGAACTGACCCGCGCTGAAATGTGGGCGTGGTTGGAGAGTAGCTGGGACAGACTGGAGGGTCCGTAAGGGCTGGGGGTGAAGACGTGAGAGAGACTGGCGAGGATCCCACTGAGGTCTGTGAGTTTGTAGGTGTTTCTGGGGTGTGGGGTAGAGACTGCCGCTGAAATCTGGGCGTAGTTGGAGAGTAGCTGGGACAGACAGGCGAGTCATGGGTGGCTGGGGGTGAGCTGCTGGATGATGGCAGTAAGAACATATGGTATATTATTGATGAATGAGGTGACTGTGGAGAATCTCCAGAGGAGGACACGGGAGAACACAATGACATGAGTGACTGTCCTGCTTGGTTAGGAAAGGGAAACGTAAAGTTGTGGAGTTCTGTTGATGATGGATGTGAGAGTGGTGAAGCCCTGCGGGGTGATGTAGAGTACTTCCACATCCCTGGTGAGGAGCTGCCCCTTGGGTCTGAGTTTCTGGGAGGGGAGAGGGAGAAGCTGGGTGAGGCAGGCATGAATCTTGAGGAGTCAGGGCTGGGGGACCGCTCATATTCTCCCGAGACGTGTGAGTCTCTGGGGGACTCCTGGGTGCATGGGGCTGACTCCCGCAGGAACCTGGGGATGGCTGGAGAGTAACTGGGAGCCACAGGAGAGTCCCTGAGGCCTGGGGGTGAAGAGATGAAAGACACAGGGGTGGAGCGCCGTGAGGCTCGTGAGTTTGTAGGTGATTCCTGGGTGTGGGGGGCTGACTCCAGCTGAAATCTGGGGTTGTTTGGAGAGTAGCTGGGAGACACAGGAGACCCCCCGAGAGCTGGGGGTGAGCTGCTGGGTGATGGCAGTAAGAACATGTGGTATATTATTGATGAACGTGGGGACTCTGAGGAATCCTCAGAGGAGGACACGGGAGAGCCCAATGGCTTCATTGATTGCCCATCACGGTGAGGACAGGGAAATGGGAGCTTGTGGGATTCTGGTGATGACAGAGGTGAGTGTGGTGAAGCCCTAGGGGATGGTGAATGGTAGCTCCGGATCCCTGGTGAGGAGCTTCCCCTTAAGCCTGAGTTTCTGATAGGGGAGAGGGAGAAGCTGGGTGAAGCTCGCATGGACCTTGGGGAGTCCGGGCTGGGGGACCGTTCATAAGAAGAGCCAGACAAGACCCTACTGTTCTTAGGTGCAGACATGATTAGGAAACCTGCAGCTCCCAGGGGCCCCTACTAATTTTCTAACTCGCAGAAAGGAGTGTGTGTGCGTGTGTGTGCGTGCGTGTGTGTGTGTGTGTGTGTGTGTGCGGTGTGAGGTATGTGCCCCTTAAGAAAATGGAAATCAACCAACCAATGAGACAGACAGACAGACAGACAGACAGAGATTCACTTGCCCAAGTGTTCTGTCCTGTCCTCTGAATCCGCTTCCAAGTCGCAAGACGCTGTGAGCTCCAAGTCCACGCAGAGTCCGCCAAACGCTCCGGCCGCTGATCCGCTCCGCGAAGATCTGAGTACAGGCCAGCCAGGGTGGGTTTAAATAGCCTCGGGCGCAGCCTAGCAGCGGAAAGGGCGGAGCTTCACTCCTCCTTTCCATCAGTCACCCCCAACTTTCCCAGGCTACACCTCGTGGGAAACTGTTCTCCTGCTTTGATTTCATGCGCCACCTTTGGGACAATCTAAGAACTTACAAGTTTTCTTGGCCAGATATGTTAGGAATTGTATGCACTGAAACACTGAAAACCAACTAGTGGTTCTGTGGTTCCCACGTTGTGGTTTTGACACCAGCAGCATCCTTGCCACAATCAAAACCCGGGGATCCACAGATCTGCGTTGTAACAAGACCTCCCCCTGACCCTGATGCATGGCAGTTTAAGAAGTCTTTCCGTGTAAGCGAAAAGACTTTGAAGAAAAGGTGGAGATATGCGTTGTATAAACATTCTTCTGCTCTGGAACCACGTAGAGACTTGGGAGCCAGTTGGGTGGAGCATTCGTTGGATGAGGGTGCTCGGGTTAGGAATATCAAGGTGTGGCTCCAGATAATCCAATCATCTAATTAAGATTCCAGTTATGCTCATCTGTTTCAAAATTCCGTTTGGGTAAATTCTTTTAGTCAGACTGAGAATGGCAAAGCCTCAACCCCAATTTCCAGGGAGGGTTGAGAGCCTCAGGTGGAGTTGATCACCAACAGCCTATGGTTTAACCCATCATGCCTATAGAATGAGGTCTCCATAAAAACCCAAAAGGACTGGGATCAGAGAGCTTCTGGATAACACTTCCTGGAAGGTAGTGCGCCCCTCCCCACATGCCGGGCCCCACATTAATTTCTGAACTTTTTGCAATGTCCGCTAAAATACAACGGCAACTGTAAGTGCTTCCCTGCGTGCTGTGAGCTCTTCCAGCAAATGAATGCAACTAAATCTGGGAGTGGTGGCAACCTGATTTATAGCCAGTTGCTGAGAAGCACAGGTAAAACCACGTTTTACAATGCTTCCCATTGTTATTAGTGTGGGAGGCCTGTGTGGCGGGACCCGGCCCTTTGGAATCTAATGCTATGTCCCGGTAGGTAGCGTCACCATTGAATTAGAAGACACACATATGTTGAGAATAATCTTTCTGGTCATTTGCTGCATGTCTTATTTACAATATGTAATCAAATTCTTTATCCTGACCTTATGGCACCTGGGTTGAGAACCATGATTTGAACCAAACATTGGTCTGTCACGTTCTGAGTTTGAAACTTTAGTTTGCCTTTAGCGTTTTGCTATTGCTTTTTCGTTTTCTTTGGTTTCGTTTCGTTTCTAAGTTCTGGGGTATATGTGCAGGATGTGCAGATTTCTTACTAAGGTAAACGTGTGCCATGGTGGTTTGCTGCACCTGTCAACCCATCACCTAGGCATTAAGCCCAGCATGCAGTAGCTGTTCTTCTTAACGCTCTGCCCCCCGAAAGGCCCCAGTGTGTGTTGTTCCCCTTCCTGTGTCCATGTGATCTCCTTTTTCAGCTCCCATTATAAGTGAGAATGTGGCGTTTGGTTTTCTTTCCCTGGATTAGTTTGCTGAGGATAATGACCACACATCACCACTGTTTTTGTTTTTTTAGTATAAAGAGTAGTATTTTATTGAATAAGATTTGCTCCCAGAAAAATAAGCTTAAATCTACAATGAATGCCAGACTCTACAGCAGAAAGCAATTCTCTCACTTTTCCACACACAATGGTTCCTACTAAGTGAAAAAAAGCCATCAAATTTCATTCACAAATGTACTACTCTGTCTCAAAACATCTCACATAATCATGCACTCGACTAAAGCCATTAGATCAGTTCTTCAGTCAGGTTAAAGAAGTATCCCTCTAATAACTGACTTTTATAATGGTATCAATATCCACTCCCAGTCAGTCTGCCGTGGTTAATGGTGTACAGCATGACTGAATACAATGGAATTGATGACGCCCATATCCACGGACAAACCGTGACTTATGATGGTTTGATTTATGATTTTTCAACGTTATGATGGGTTTATTGGACTATTAGATGCGTTTCTGAGTTACACTGGGTTTATGAGTATGCGACCCTAGACTCCAGAAACAGCTGTATAAGGAAAAACAGGTGTACCTAATAAACATATGCTTAGTGACTTGGGATAAACCAATAGATGTTCACAACTGATGGAGAGCCGTGAAAGAGAGATAGCGGTAAATAGTTACAATAACACAATTTTCCTGCACCTGTCGTGGATTTCCCCAAAAAAATGCAGAATGTGGGATGCACCTAAGGCATATGAAAGAGAGAGGGCAGAAGGAGTAAGAGAGAAGTAGGAGGAAGGAAGGAAGGAAGGAAGGAAGGAAGGAAAGAAGGAAGGTAGGAAAGAAGGAAGGAAGGAAGGAAGGAAGGAAAGAAGGACGAAAGGAAGGAGAAAACACCCGGTGTTACTAAAACCCCCCAAAAAAATGGTTTCCCCCTGTGGGTAAGCCTACAATGTGGATGAATCTTGAAAATATTGTGCTACGTGTTATGTCAGTCATAACAGCTCACCTATTGTGCAATTCCGTTTATAGGAAATGTCTACAATATGGAAATCTATGCATATGGGATTGATGGCACTAGGTAGTTGCTACATAGGGCTGAGGGTCAGGGAGAGGGTTTGAGACAGAATGAGGAGTGACTAATGTCTACAGGGTTTTTCTCTGGTCGGGGGTGATAAGACGTTCTACAATGGATTGCGAATTATAATTGAATGTGCACAACCACAGGTATACTAAAAGCCACTCAATTCATGACTTTTAATGGGGGAATCTTAAGTGGCGCACTCTCATGGAGACCACGGCAGACATAGTGAGAGAGAAAAAGGTGAGTAAATATCTGAAACAGAGGCAGAAACAGAGAGAACAAAAAGCCCTGAGAAAGAAAGGGAGAGCGAAAAGGGAAAATGGTCCTATTTAGAAATGACAGATGTGAAACTGGGGTTCACATCAACAGTGTCACTGCCAGGAAGGAGGGTCATGCTAGCCATGTCACCGGTAGTGTGTCCCGCAGGGACGCCGACCTGCTGGAGCGTCGTGCCAGCATGGGCTCTGGCAGCCACGTGGGCCAGCAGGAGGGACCCGCTGCACAGCTGTGGGGTGAGGATAGACTGGGTGGTGATATCGGCCATTACAGGGGCCTCTTCTGCTGGCAAGAGTGTGACAGTAGCAAGTAGATGGACAGGCCTGCATGTGAGGACGGAATGCAGGAGGGGCTCTTGTGCGGCTGGGCGTGGGGCCCTCACGGGAACCGTGGAGAAATGGCCAGGTAACTGCGTCATGTGGGCTAGTAGATTGGCCAGGGCTTCGAACTGAAGGACAATAACGGGGAGTAGCGGTCAGGCCCTGGGAGTGTCTGAGTGTAAGTGGAGATGGGTTTGGGGTCACTGAGGGATGCGTGAGAGCCATCCCTGTGTAGGTACAGGTCATAGGGAGATAGTCTCGTGAGGCCTGTGAGTGTCTATGGTTGCCCTGGGTGCCTGGGGCTGACTGTGGCAGAAATCTGGGGAAGGCTGGAGAGAAGCTGGGAGGCCCAGGAGAGTCCCTTAAGGCAGGGGGTGAAGAGGTGAAAGAAATGGGGGAGGGTGGCAGTAAGGTCCGTGAGTTTGTAGATGATTCCTGGGTGCGGGAAGCTGACTCCAGGTGCAATCTGGAGATGGTTGGAGAGTAGCTGAGAGAGACAGAAGAGTCCCTGAGGGCTGGGGGTGAGAACATGAGGGAGACTGGGGAGTAAGTCAGTGAAATTCGTGAGTTCGGTGGTGTATCGTGGGTGCCTGGAACTGACTCCAGCTGGAATCTGGAGAAGTTTTGAGAGTAGCTGAAAGAGACACAAGAGTCCCTGTGGGCTGAGGGCAAAGACCTGAGAGAGACCAGGGAGGACCTCAGTGAAGTCTGTGAGTCTGTAGGTGATTCCGGAGTGTGGGAGGCTGACTCCCGCTGAAATCTGGGCGTGGTGGGAGAGTAGCTGGGACAGACAGGAGAGTCCCAGGGGGCTGGGGGTGAAGACATGAGAGAGACTGGGGAGTAACTCAGCGAAACTGCTGAGTTTGGTGGTGATACCTGGGTGCCTGGAACGGACTCCCGCTGAAATCTGGGCATGGATGGAGAGTAGCTGGGACACACAGGAGAGTCCCTGAGGGTTGGAGATAAAGGCGTGCTAGAGACTGAGGAGTAACTGAGTGAAATTGGTGAGTTTGGTGGTGAGTCCGGGGTGCCTGGAACTGACTCCAGCTGAAATGTGGGCGTGGTTGGAGAGTAGCTGGGACAGACGGGAGAGTCCCTGAGGGATGGTGAAGACATGAGAGAGACTGGGGAGTAACGCAGTGAAATTGGTGAGTTTGGTGGTGATTTCTGGGTGCCTGCAACGAACTCCCGCTGAAGTGTGGGCGTGTTTGGAGAGTAGCTGGGACAGACAGGCGAGTCCCTGAGGGTTGGAGATAAAGACGTGCTGGAGACTGGGGAGTAACTCAGTGAAAGTGGTGGGCTTGGTGGTGATCCCTGGGTTCCTGGAACTGACCCGCGCTGAAATGTGGGCGTGGTTGGAGAGTAGCTGGGACAGACTGGAGGGTCCGTAAGGGCTGGGGGTGAAGACGTGAGAGAGACTGGCGAGGATCCCACTGAGGTCTGTGAGTTTGTAGGTGTTTCTGGGGTGTGGGGTAGAGACTGCCGCTGAAATCTGGGCGTAGTTGGAGAGTAGCTGGGACAGACAGGCGAGTCATGGGTGGCTGGGGGTGAGCTGCTGGATGATGGCAGTAAGAACATATGGTATATTATTGATGAATGAGGTGACTGTGGAGAATCTCCAGAGGAGGACACGGGAGAACACAATGACATGAGTGACTGTCCTGCTTGGTTAGGAAAGGGAAACGTAAAGTTGTGGAGTTCTGTTGATGATGGATGTGAGAGTGGTGAAGCCCTGCGGGGTGATGTAGAGTACTTCCACATCCCTGGTGAGGAGCTGCCCCTTGGGTCTGAGTTTCTGGGAGGGGAGAGGGAGAAGCTGGGTGAGGCAGGCATGAATCTTGAGGAGTCAGGGCTGGGGGACCGCTCATATTCTCCCGAGACGTGTGAGTCTCTGGGGGACTCCTGGGTGCATGGGGCTGACTCCCGCAGGAACCTGGGGATGGCTGGAGAGTAACTGGGAGCCACAGGAGAGTCCCTGAGGCCTGGGGGTGAAGAGATGAAAGACACAGGGGTGGAGCGCCGTGAGGCTCGTGAGTTTGTAGGTGATTCCTGGGTGTGGGGGGCTGACTCCAGCTGAAATCTGGGGTTGTTTGGAGAGTAGCTGGGAGACACAGGAGACCCCCCGAGAGCTGGGGGTGAGCTGCTGGGTGATGGCAGTAAGAACATGTGGTATATTATTGATGAACGTGGGGACTCTGAGGAATCCTCAGAGGAGGACACGGGAGAGCCCAATGGCTTCATTGATTGCCCATCACGGTGAGGACAGGGAAATGGGAGCTTGTGGGATTCTGGTGATGACAGAGGTGAGTGTGGTGAAGCCCTAGGGGATGGTGAATGGTAGCTCCGGATCCCTGGTGAGGAGCTTCCCCTTAAGCCTGAGTTTCTGATAGGGGAGAGGGAGAAGCTGGGTGAAGCTCGCATGGACCTTGGGGAGTCCGGGCTGGGGGACCGTTCATAAGAAGAGCCAGACAAGACCCTACTGTTCTTAGGTGCAGACATGATTAGGAAACCTGCAGCTCCCAGGGGCCCCTACTAATTTTCTAACTCGCAGAAAGGAGTGTGTGTGCGTGTGTGTGCGTGCGTGTGTGTGTGTGTGTGTGTGTGTGTGTGCGGTGTGAGGTATGTGCCCCTTAAGAAAATGGAAATCAACCAACCAATGAGACAGACAGACAGACAGACAGACAGAGATTCACTTGCCCAAGTGTTCTGTCCTGTCCTCTGAATCCGCTTCCAAGTCGCAAGACGCTGTGAGCTCCAAGTCCACGCAGAGTCCGCCAAACGCTCCGGCCGCTGATCCGCTCCGCGAAGATCTGAGTACAGGCCAGCCAGGGTGGGTTTAAATAGCCTCGGGCGCAGCCTAGCAGCGGAAAGGGCGGAGCTTCACTCCTCCTTTCCATCAGTCACCCCCAACTTTCCCAGGCTACACCTCGTGGGAAACTGTTCTCCTGCTTTGATTTCATGCGCCACCTTTGGGACAATCTAAGAACTTACAAGTTTTCTTGGCCAGATATGTTAGGAATTGTATGCACTGAAACACTGAAAACCAACTAGTGGTTCTGTGGTTCCCACGTTGTGGTTTTGACACCAGCAGCATCCTTGCCACAATCAAAACCCGGGGATCCACAGATCTGCGTTGTAACAAGACCTCCCCCTGACCCTGATGCATGGCAGTTTAAGAAGTCTTTCCGTGTAAGCGAAAAGACTTTGAAGAAAAGGTGGAGATATGCGTTGTATAAACATTCTTCTGCTCTGGAACCACGTAGAGACTTGGGAGCCAGTTGGGTGGAGCATTCGTTGGATGAGGGTGCTCGGGTTAGGAATATCAAGGTGTGGCTCCAGATAATCCAATCATCTAATTAAGATTCCAGTTATGCTCATCTGTTTCAAAATTCCGTTTGGGTAAATTCTTTTAGTCAGACTGAGAATGGCAAAGCCTCAACCCCAATTTCCAGGGAGGGTTGAGAGCCTCAGGTGGAGTTGATCACCAACAGCCTATGGTTTAACCCATCATGCCTATAGAATGAGGTCTCCATAAAAACCCAAAAGGACTGGGATCAGAGAGCTTCTGGATAACACTTCCTGGAAGGTAGTGCGCCCCTCCCCACATGCCGGGCCCCACATTAATTTCTGAACTTTTTGCAATGTCCGCTAAAATACAACGGCAACTGTAAGTGCTTCCCTGCGTGCTGTGAGCTCTTCCAGCAAATGAATGCAACTAAATCTGGGAGTGGTGGCAACCTGATTTATAGCCAGTTGCTGAGAAGCACAGGTAAAACCACGTTTTACAATGCTTCCCATTGTTATTAGTGTGGGAGGCCTGTGTGGCGGGACCCGGCCCTTTGGAATCTAATGCTATGTCCCGGTAGGTAGCGTCACCATTGAATTAGAAGACACACATATGTTGAGAATAATCTTTCTGGTCATTTGCTGCATGTCTTATTTACAATATGTAATCAAATTCTTTATCCTGACCTTATGGCACCTGGGTTGAGAACCATGATTTGAACCAAACATTGGTCTGTCACGTTCTGAGTTTGAAACTTTAGTTTGCCTTTAGCGTTTTGCTATTGCTTTTTCGTTTTCTTTGGTTTCGTTTCGTTTCTAAGTTCTGGGGTATATGTGCAGGATGTGCAGATTTCTTACTAAGGTAAACGTGTGCCATGGTGGTTTGCTGCACCTGTCAACCCATCACCTAGGCATTAAGCCCAGCATGCAGTAGCTGTTCTTCTTAACGCTCTGCCCCCCGAAAGGCCCCAGTGTGTGTTGTTCCCCTTCCTGTGTCCATGTGATCTCCTTTTTCAGCTCCCATTATAAGTGAGAATGTGGCGTTTGGTTTTCTTTCCCTGGATTAGTTTGCTGAGGATAATGACCACACATCACCACTGTTTTTGTTTTTTTAGTATAAAGAGTAGTATTTTATTGAATAAGATTTGCTCCCAGAAAAATAAGCTTAAATCTACAATGAATGCCAGACTCTACAGCAGAAAGCAATTCTCTCACTTTTCCACACACAATGGTTCCTACTAAGTGAAAAAAAGCCATCAAATTTCATTCACAAATGTACTACTCTGTCTCAAAACATCTCACATAATCATGCACTCGACTAAAGCCATTAGATCAGTTCTTCAGTCAGGTTAAAGAAGTATCCCTCTAATAACTGACTTTTATAATGGTATCAATATCCACTCCCAGTCAGTCTGCCGTGGTTAATGGTGTACAGCATGACTGAATACAATGGAATTGATGACGCCCATATCCACGGACAAACCGTGACTTATGATGGTTTGATTTATGATTTTTCAACGTTATGATGGGTTTATTGGACTATTAGATGCGTTTCTGAGTTACACTGGGTTTATGAGTATGCGACCCTAGACTCCAGAAACAGCTGTATAAGGAAAAACAGGTGTACCTAATAAACATATGCTTAGTGACTTGGGATAAACCAATAGATGTTCACAACTGATGGAGAGCCGTGAAAGAGAGATAGCGGTAAATAGTTACAATAACACAATTTTCCTGCACCTGTCGTGGATTTCCCCAAAAAAATGCAGAATGTGGGATGCACCTAAGGCATATGAAAGAGAGAGGGCAGAAGGAGTAAGAGAGAAGTAGGAGGAAGGAAGGAAGGAAGGAAGGAAGGAAAGAAGGAAGGTAGGAAAGAAGGAAGGAAGGAAGGAAGGAAGGAAAGAAGGACGAAAGGAAGGAGAAAACACCCGGTGTTACTAAAACCCCCCAAAAAAATGGTTTCCCCCTGTGGGTAAGCCTACAATGTGGATGAATCTTGAAAATATTGTGCTACGTGTTATGTCAGTCATAACAGCTCACCTATTGTGCAATTCCGTTTATAGGAAATGTCTACAATATGGAAATCTATGCATATGGGATTGATGGCACTAGGTAGTTGCTACATAGGGCTGAGGGTCAGGGAGAGGGTTTGAGACAGAATGAGGAGTGACTAATGTCTACAGGGTTTTTCTCTGGTCGGGGGTGATAAGACGTTCTACAATGGATTGCGAATTATAATTGAATGTGCACAACCACAGGTATACTAAAAGCCACTCAATTCATGACTTTTAATGGGGGAATCTTAAGTGGCGCACTCTCATGGAGACCACGGCAGACATAGTGAGAGAGAAAAAGGTGAGTAAATATCTGAAACAGAGGCAGAAACAGAGAGAACAAAAAGCCCTGAGAAAGAAAGGGAGAGCGAAAAGGGAAAATGTTCCTATTTAGAAATGACAGATGTGAAACTGGGGTTCACATCAACAGTGTCACTGCCAGGAAGGAGGGTCATGCTAGCCATGTCACCGGTAGTGTGTCCCGCAGGGACGCCGACCTGCTGGAGCGTCGTGCCAGCATGGGCTCTGGCAGCCACGTGGGCCAGCAGGAGGGACCCGCTGCACAGCTGTGGGGTGAGGATAGACTGGGTGGTGATATCGGCCATTACAGGGGCCTCTTCTGCTGGCAAGAGTGTGACAGTAGCAAGTAGATGGACAGGCCTGCATGTGAGGACGGAATGCAGGAGGGGCTCTTGTGCGGCTGGGCGTGGGGCCCTCACGGGAACCGTGGAGAAATGGCCAGGTAACTGCGTCATGTGGGCTAGTAGATTGGCCAGGGCTTCGAACTGAAGGACAATAACGGGGAGTAGCGGTCAGGCCCTGGGAGTGTCTGAGTGTAAGTGGAGATGGGTTTGGGGTCACTGAGGGATGCGTGAGAGCCATCCCTGTGTAGGTACAGGTCATAGGGAGATAGTCTCATGAGGCCTGTGAGTGTCTATGGTTGCCCTGGGTGCCTGGGGCTGACTGTGGCAGAAATCTGGGGAAGGCTGGAGAGAAGCTGGGAGGCCCAGGAGAGTCCCTTAAGGCAGGGGGTGAAGAGGTGAAAGAAATGGGGGAGGGTGGCAGTAAGGTCCGTGAGTTTGTAGATGATTCCTGGGTGCGGGAAGCTGACTCCAGGTGCAATCTGGAGATGGTTGGAGAGTAGCTGAGAGAGACAGAAGAGTCCCTGAGGGCTGGGGGTGAGAACATGAGGGAGACTGGGGAGTAAGTCAGTGAAATTCGTGAGTTCGGTGGTGTATCGTGGGTGCCTGGAACTGACTCCAGCTGGAATCTGGAGAAGTTTTGAGAGTAGCTGAAAGAGACACAAGAGTCCCTGTGGGCTGAGGGCAAAGACCTGAGAGAGACCAGGGAGGACCTCAGTGAAGTCTGTGAGTCTGTAGGTGATTCCGGAGTGTGGGAGGCTGACTCCCGCTGAAATCTGGGCGTGGTGGGAGAGTAGCTGGGACAGACAGGAGAGTCCCAGGGGGCTGGGGGTGAAGACATGAGAGAGACTGGGGAGTAACTCAGCGAAACTGCTGAGTTTGGTGGTGATACCTGGGTGCCTGGAACGGACTCCCGCTGAAATCTGGGCATGGATGGAGAGTAGCTGGGACACACAGGAGAGTCCCTGAGGGCTGGGGGTGAAGACATGAGAGAGACCGGGGAGTACCTCAGTGAAACTGGTGAGTTTGGTGGTGAGTCCGGGGTGCCTGGAACTGACCCCAGCTGAAATGTGGGCGTGGTTGGAGAGTAGCTGGGACAGACGGGAGAGTCCCTGAGGGATGGTGAAGACACGAGAGAGACTGGGGAGTAACGCAGTGAAATTGGTGAGTTTGATGGTGATTCCTGGGTGCCTGGAACTGACTCCCGCTGAAGTGTGGGCGTGGTTGGAGAGTAGCTGGGACACACAGGAGAGTCCCTGAGGGTTGGAGATAAAGGCGTGCTAGAGACTGAGGAGTAACTGAGTGAAATTGGTGAGTTTGGTGGTGAGTCCGGGGTGCCTGGAACTGACTCCAGCTGAAATGTGGGCGTGGTTGGAGAGTAGCTGGGACAGACGGGAGAGTCCCTGAGGGATGGTGAAGACATGAGAGAGACTGGGGAGTAACGCAGTGAAATTGGTGAGTTTGGTGGTGATTTCTGGGTGCCTGCAACGAACTCCCGCTGAAGTGTGGGCGTGTTTGGAGAGTAGCTGGGACAGACAGGCGAGTCCCTGAGGGTTGGAGATAAAGACGTGCTGGAGACTGGGGAGTAACTCAGTGAAAGTGGTGGGCTTGGTGGTGATCCCTGGGTTCCTGGAACTGACCCGCGCTGAAATGTGGGCGTGGTTGGAGAGTAGCTGGGACAGACTGGAGGGTCCGTAAGGGCTGGGGGTGAAGACGTGAGAGAGACTGGCGAGGATCCCACTGAGGTCTGTGAGTTTGTAGGTGTTTCTGGGGTGTGGGGTAGAGACTGCCGCTGAAATCTGGGCGTAGTTGGAGAGTAGCTGGGACAGACAGGCGAGTCATGGGTGGCTGGGGGTGAGCTGCTGGATGATGGCAGTAAGAACATATGGTATATTATTGATGAATGAGGTGACTGTGGAGAATCTCCAGAGGAGGACACGGGAGAACACAATGACATGAGTGACTGTCCTGCTTGGTTAGGAAAGGGAAACGTAAAGTTGTGGAGTTCTGTTGATGATGGATGTGAGAGTGGTGAAGCCCTGCGGGGTGATGTAGAGTACTTCCACATCCCTGGTGAGGAGCTGCCCCTTGGGTCTGAGTTTCTGGGAGGGGAGAGGGAGAAGCTGGGTGAGGCAGGCATGAATCTTGAGGAGTCAGGGCTGGGGGACCGCTCATATTCTCCCGAGACGTGTGAGTCTCTGGGGGACTCCTGGGTGCATGGGGCTGACTCCCGCAGGAACCTGGGGATGGCTGGAGAGTAACTGGGAGCCACAGGAGAGTCCCTGAGGCCTGGGGGTGAAGAGATGAAAGACACAGGGGTGGAGCGCCGTGAGGCTCGTGAGTTTGTAGGTGATTCCTGGGTGTGGGGGGCTGACTCCAGCTGAAATCTGGGGTTGTTTGGAGAGTAGCTGGGAGACACAGGAGACCCCCCGAGAGCTGGGGGTGAGCTGCTGGGTGATGGCAGTAAGAACATGTGGTATATTATTGATGAACGTGGGGACTCTGAGGAATCCTCAGAGGAGGACACGGGAGAGCCCAATGGCTTCATTGATTGCCCATCACGGTGAGGACAGGGAAATGGGAGCTTGTGGGATTCTGGTGATGACAGAGGTGAGTGTGGTGAAGCCCTAGGGGATGGTGAATGGTAGCTCCGGATCCCTGGTGAGGAGCTTCCCCTTAAGCCTGAGTTTCTGATAGGGGAGAGGGAGAAGCTGGGTGAAGCTCGCATGGACCTTGGGGAGTCCGGGCTGGGGGACCGTTCATAAGAAGAGCCAGACAAGACCCTACTGTTCTTAGGTGCAGACATGATTAGGAAACCTGCAGCTCCCAGGGGCCCCTACTAATTTTCTAACTCGCAGAAAGGAGTGTGTGTGCGTGTGTGTGCGTGCGTGTGTGTGTGTGTGTGTGTGTGTGCGGTGTGAGGTATGTGCCCCTTAAGAAAATGGAAATCAACCAACCAATGAGACAGACAGACAGACAGACAGACAGAGATTCACTTGCCCAAGTGTTCTGTCCTGTCCTCTGAATCCGCTTCCAAGTCGCAAGACGCTGTGAGCTCCAAGTCCACGCAGAGTCCGCCAAACGCTCCGGCCGCTGATCCGCTCCGCGAAGATCTGAGTACAGGCCAGCCAGGGTGGGTTTAAATAGCCTCGGGCGCAGCCTAGCAGCGGAAAGGGCGGAGCTTCACTCCTCCTTTCCATCAGTCACCCCCAACTTTCCCAGGCTACACCTCGTGGGAAACTGTTCTCCTGCTTTGATTTCATGCGCCACCTTTGGGACAATCTAAGAACTTACAAGTTTTCTTGGCCAGATATGTTAGGAATTGTATGCACTGAAACACTGAAAACCAACTAGTGGTTCTGTGGTTCCCACGTTGTGGTTTTGACACCAGCAGCATCCTTGCCACAATCAAAACCCGGGGATCCACAGATCTGCGTTGTAACAAGACCTCCCCCTGACCCTGATGCATGGCAGTTTAAGAAGTCTTTCCGTGTAAGCGAAAAGACTTTGAAGAAAAGGTGGAGATATGCGTTGTATAAACATTCTTCTGCTCTGGAACCACGTAGAGACTTGGGAGCCAGTTGGGTGGAGCATTCGTTGGATGAGGGTGCTCGGGTTAGGAATATCAAGGTGTGGCTCCAGATAATCCAATCATCTAATTAAGATTCCAGTTATGCTCATCTGTTTCAAAATTCCGTTTGGGTAAATTCTTTTAGTCAGACTGAGAATGGCAAAGCCTCAACCCCAATTTCCAGGGAGGGTTGAGAGCCTCAGGTGGAGTTGATCACCAACAGCCTATGGTTTAACCCATCATGCCTATAGAATGAGGTCTCCATAAAAACCCAAAAGGACTGGGATCAGAGAGCTTCTGGATAACACTTCCTGGAAGGTAGTGCGCCCCTCCCCACATGCCGGGCCCCACATTAATTTCTGAACTTTTTGCAATGTCCGCTAAAATACAACGGCAACTGTAAGTGCTTCCCTGCGTGCTGTGAGCTCTTCCAGCAAATGAATGCAACTAAATCTGGGAGTGGTGGCAACCTGATTTATAGCCAGTTGCTGAGAAGCACAGGTAAAACCACGTTTTACAATGCTTCCCATTGTTATTAGTGTGGGAGGCCTGTGTGGCGGGACCCGGCCCTTTGGAATCTAATGCTATGTCCCGGTAGGTAGCGTCACCATTGAATTAGAAGACACACATATGTTGAGAATAATCTTTCTGGTCATTTGCTGCATGTCTTATTTACAATATGTAATCAAATTCTTTATCCTGACCTTATGGCACCTGGGTTGAGAACCATGATTTGAACCAAACATTGGTCTGTCACGTTCTGAGTTTGAAACTTTAGTTTGCCTTTAGCGTTTTGCTATTGCTTTTTCGTTTTCTTTGGTTTCGTTTCGTTTCTAAGTTCTGGGGTATATGTGCAGGATGTGCAGATTTCTTACTAAGGTAAACGTGTGCCATGGTGGTTTGCTGCACCTGTCAACCCATCACCTAGGCATTAAGCCCAGCATGCAGTAGCTGTTCTTCTTAACGCTCTGCCCCCCGAAAGGCCCCAGTGTGTGTTGTTCCCCTTCCTGTGTCCATGTGATCTCCTTTTTCAGCTCCCATTATAAGTGAGAATGTGGCGTTTGGTTTTCTTTCCCTGGATTAGTTTGCTGAGGATAATGACCACACATCACCACTGTTTTTGTTTTTTTAGTATAAAGAGTAGTATTTTATTGAATAAGATTTGCTCCCAGAAAAATAAGCTTAAATCTACAATGAATGCCAGACTCTACAGCAGAAAGCAATTCTCTCACTTTTCCACACACAATGGTTCCTACTAAGTGAAAAAAAGCCATCAAATTTCATTCACAAATGTACTACTCTGTGTCAAAACATCTCACATAATCATGCACTCGACTAAAGCCATTAGATCAGTTCTTCAGTCAGGTTAAAGAAGTATCCCTCTAATAACTGACTTTTATAATGGTATCAATATCCACTCCCAGTCAGTCTGCCGTGGTTAATGGTGTACAGCATGACTGAATACAATGGAATTGATGACGCCCATATCCACGGACAAACCGTGACTTATGATGGTTTGATTTATGATTTTTCAACGTTATGATGGGTTTATTGGACTATTAGATGCGTTTCTGAGTTACACTGGGTTTATGAGTATGCGACCCTAGACTCCAGAAACAGCTGTATAAGGAAAAACAGGTGTACCTAATAAACATATGCTTAGTGACTTGGGATAAACCAATAGATGTTCACAACTGATGGAGAGCCGTGAAAGAGAGATAGCGGTAAATAGTTACAATAACACAATTTTCCTGCACCTGTCGTGGATTTCCCCAAAAAAATGCAGAATGTGGGATGCACCTAAGGCATATGAAAGAGAGAGGGCAGAAGGAGTAAGAGAGAAGTAGGAGGAAGGAAGGAAGGAAGGAAGGAAGGAAAGAAGGAAGGTAGGAAAGAAGGAAGGAAGGAAGGAAGGAAGGAAAGAAGGACGAAAGGAAGGAGAAAACACCCGGTGTTACTAAAACCCCCCAAAAAAATGGTTTCCCCCTGTGGGTAAGCCTACAATGTGGATGAATCTTGAAAATATTGTGCTACGTGTTATGTCAGTCATAACAGCTCACCTATTGTGCAATTCCGTTTATAGGAAATGTCTACAATATGGAAATCTATGCATATGGGATTGATGGCACTAGGTAGTTGCTACATAGGGCTGAGGGTCAGGGAGAGGGTTTGAGACAGAATGAGGAGTGACTAATGTCTACAGGGTTTTTCTCTGGTCGGGGGTGATAAGACGTTCTACAATGGATTGCGAATTATAATTGAATGTGCACAACCACAGGTATACTAAAAGCCACTCAATTCATGACTTTTAATGGGGGAATCTTAAGTGGCGCACTCTCATGGAGACCACGGCAGACATAGTGAGAGAGAAAAAGGTGAGTAAATATCTGAAACAGAGGCAGAAACAGAGAGAACAAAAAGCCCTGAGAAAGAAAGGGAGAGCGAAAAGGGAAAATGGTCCTATTTAGAAATGACAGATGTGAAACTGGGGTTCACATCAACAGTGTCACTGCCAGGAAGGAGGGTCATGCTAGCCATGTCACCGGTAGTGTGTCCCGCAGGGACGCCGACCTGCTGGAGCGTCGTGCCAGCATGGGCTCTGGCAGCCACGTGGGCCAGCAGGAGGGACCCGCTGCACAGCTGTGGGGTGAGGATAGACTGGGTGGTGATATCGGCCATTACAGGGGCCTCTTCTGCTGGCAAGAGTGTGACAGTAGCAAGTAGATGGACAGGCCTGCATGTGAGGACGGAATGCAGGAGGGGCTCTTGTGCGGCTGGGCGTGGGGCCCTCACGGGAACCGTGGAGAAATGGCCAGGTAACTGCGTCATGTGGGCTAGTAGATTGGCCAGGGCTTCGAACTGAAGGACAATAACGGGGAGTAGCGGTCAGGCCCTGGGAGTGTCTGAGTGTAAGTGGAGATGGGTTTGGGGTCACTGAGGGATGCGTGAGAGCCATCCCTGTGTAGGTACAGGTCATAGGGAGATAGTCTCGTGAGGCCTGTGAGTGTCTATGGTTGCCCTGGGTGCCTGGGGCTGACTGTGGCAGAAATCTGGGGAAGGCTGGAGAGAAGCTGGGAGGCCCAGGAGAGTCCCTTAAGGCAGGGGGTGAAGAGGTGAAAGAAATGGGGGAGGGTGGCAGTAAGGTCCGTGAGTTTGTAGATGATTCCTGGGTGCGGGAAGCTGACTCCAGGTGCAATCTGGAGATGGTTGGAGAGTAGCTGAGAGAGACAGAAGAGTCCCTGAGGGCTGGGGGTGAGAACATGAGGGAGACTGGGGAGTAAGTCAGTGAAATTCGTGAGTTCGGTGGTGTATCGTGGGTGCCTGGAACTGACTCCAGCTGGAATCTGGAGAAGTTTTGAGAGTAGCTGAAAGAGACACAAGAGTCCCTGTGGGCTGAGGGCAAAGACCTGAGAGAGACCAGGGAGGACCTCAGTGAAGTCTGTGAGTCTGTAGGTGATTCCGGAGTGTGGGAGGCTGACTCCCGCTGAAATCTGGGCGTGGTGGGAGAGTAGCTGGGACAGACAGGAGAGTCCCAGGGGGCTGGGGGTGAAGACATGAGAGAGACTGGGGAGTAACTCAGCGAAACTGCTGAGTTTGGTGGTGATACCTGGGTGCCTGGAACGGACTCCCGCTGAAATCTGGGCATGGATGGAGAGTAGCTGGGACACACAGGAGAGTCCCTGAGGGTTGGAGATAAAGGCGTGCTAGAGACTGAGGAGTAACTGAGTGAAATTGGTGAGTTTGGTGGTGAGTCCGGGGTGCCTGGAACTGACTCCAGCTGAAATGTGGGCGTGGTTGGAGAGTAGCTGGGACAGACGGGAGAGTCCCTGAGGGATGGTGAAGACATGAGAGAGACTGGGGAGTAACGCAGTGAAATTGGTGAGTTTGGTGGTGATTTCTGGGTGCCTGCAACGAACTCCCGCTGAAGTGTGGGCGTGTTTGGAGAGTAGCTGGGACAGACAGGCGAGTCCCTGAGGGTTGGAGATAAAGACGTGCTGGAGACTGGGGAGTAACTCAGTGAAAGTGGTGGGCTTGGTGGTGATCCCTGGGTTCCTGGAACTGACCCGCGCTGAAATGTGGGCGTGGTTGGAGAGTAGCTGGGACAGACTGGAGGGTCCGTAAGGGCTGGGGGTGAAGACGTGAGAGAGACTGGCGAGGATCCCACTGAGGTCTGTGAGTTTGTAGGTGTTTCTGGGGTGTGGGGTAGAGACTGCCGCTGAAATCTGGGCGTAGTTGGAGAGTAGCTGGGACAGACAGGCGAGTCATGGGTGGCTGGGGGTGAGCTGCTGGATGATGGCAGTAAGAACATATGGTATATTATTGATGAATGAGGTGACTGTGGAGAATCTCCAGAGGAGGACACGGGAGAACACAATGACATGAGTGACTGTCCTGCTTGGTTAGGAAAGGGAAACGTAAAGTTGTGGAGTTCTGTTGATGATGGATGTGAGAGTGGTGAAGCCCTGCGGGGTGATGTAGAGTACTTCCACATCCCTGGTGAGGAGCTGCCCCTTGGGTCTGAGTTTCTGGGAGGGGAGAGGGAGAAGCTGGGTGAGGCAGGCATGAATCTTGAGGAGTCAGGGCTGGGGGACCGCTCATATTCTCCCGAGACGTGTGAGTCTCTGGGGGACTCCTGGGTGCATGGGGCTGACTCCCGCAGGAACCTGGGGATGGCTGGAGAGTAACTGGGAGCCACAGGAGAGTCCCTGAGGCCTGGGGGTGAAGAGATGAAAGACACAGGGGTGGAGCGCCGTGAGGCTCGTGAGTTTGTAGGTGATTCCTGGGTGTGGGGGGCTGACTCCAGCTGAAATCTGGGGTTGTTTGGAGAGTAGCTGGGAGACACAGGAGACCCCCCGAGAGCTGGGGGTGAGCTGCTGGGTGATGGCAGTAAGAACATGTGGTATATTATTGATGAACGTGGGGACTCTGAGGAATCCTCAGAGGAGGACACGGGAGAGCCCAATGGCTTCATTGATTGCCCATCACGGTGAGGACAGGGAAATGGGAGCTTGTGGGATTCTGGTGATGACAGAGGTGAGTGTGGTGAAGCCCTAGGGGATGGTGAATGGTAGCTCCGGATCCCTGGTGAGGAGCTTCCCCTTAAGCCTGAGTTTCTGATAGGGGAGAGGGAGAAGCTGGGTGAAGCTCGCATGGACCTTGGGGAGTCCGGGCTGGGGGACCGTTCATAAGAAGAGCCAGACAAGACCCTACTGTTCTTAGGTGCAGACATGATTAGGAAACCTGCAGCTCCCAGGGGCCCCTACTAATTTTCTAACTCGCAGAAAGGAGTGTGTGTGCGTGTGTGTGCGTGCGTGCGTGTGTGTGTGTGTGTGTGTGTGTGTGTGCGGTGTGAGGTATGTGCCCCTTAAGAAAATGGAAATCAACCAACCAATGAGACAGACAGACAGACAGACAGACAGAGATTCACTTGCCCAAGTGTTCTGTCCTGTCCTCTGAATCCGCTTCCAAGTCGCAAGACGCTGTGAGCTCCAAGTCCACGCAGAGTCCGCCAAACGCTCCGGCCGCTGATCCGCTCCGCGAAGATCTGAGTACAGGCCAGCCAGGGTGGGTTTAAATAGCCTCGGGCGCAGCCTAGCAGCGGAAAGGGCGGAGCTTCACTCCTCCTTTCCATCAGTCACCCCCAACTTTCCCAGGCTACACCTCGTGGGAAACTGTTCTCCTGCTTTGATTTCATGCGCCACCTTTGGGACAATCTAAGAACTTACAAGTTTTCTTGGCCAGATATGTTAGGAATTGTATGCACTGAAACACTGAAAACCAACTAGTGGTTCTGTGGTTCCCACGTTGTGGTTTTGACACCAGCAGCATCCTTGCCACAATCAAAACCCGGGGATCCACAGATCTGCGTTGTAACAAGACCTCCCCCTGACCCTGATGCATGGCAGTTTAAGAAGTCTTTCCGTGTAAGCGAAAAGACTTTGAAGAAAAGGTGGAGATATGCGTTGTATAAACATTCTTCTGCTCTGGAACCACGTAGAGACTTGGGAGCCAGTTGGGTGGAGCATTCGTTGGATGAGGGTGCTCGGGTTAGGAATATCAAGGTGTGGCTCCAGATAATCCAATCATCTAATTAAGATTCCAGTTATGCTCATCTGTTTCAAAATTCCGTTTGGGTAAATTCTTTTAGTCAGACTGAGAATGGCAAAGCCTCAACCCCAATTTCCAGGGAGGGTTGAGAGCCTCAGGTGGAGTTGATCACCAACAGCCTATGGTTTAACCCATCATGCCTATAGAATGAGGTCTCCATAAAAACCCAAAAGGACTGGGATCAGAGAGCTTCTGGATAACACTTCCTGGAAGGTAGTGCGCCCCTCCCCACATGCCGGGCCCCACATTAATTTCTGAACTTTTTGCAATGTCCGCTAAAATACAACGGCAACTGTAAGTGCTTCCCTGCGTGCTGTGAGCTCTTCCAGCAAATGAATGCAACTAAATCTGGGAGTGGTGGCAACCTGATTTATAGCCAGTTGCTGAGAAGCACAGGTAAAACCACGTTTTACAATGCTTCCCATTGTTATTAGTGTGGGAGGCCTGTGTGGCGGGACCCGGCCCTTTGGAATCTAATGCTATGTCCCGGTAGGTAGCGTCACCATTGAATTAGAAGACACACATATGTTGAGAATAATCTTTCTGGTCATTTGCTGCATGTCTTATTTACAATATGTAATCAAATTCTTTATCCTGACCTTATGGCACCTGGGTTGAGAACCATGATTTGAACCAAACATTGGTCTGTCACGTTCTGAGTTTGAAACTTTAGTTTGCCTTTAGCGTTTTGCTATTGCTTTTTCGTTTTCTTTGGTTTCGTTTCGTTTCTAAGTTCTGGGGTATATGTGCAGGATGTGCAGATTTCTTACTAAGGTAAACGTGTGCCATGGTGGTTTGCTGCACCTGTCAACCCATCACCTAGGCATTAAGCCCAGCATGCAGTAGCTGTTCTTCTTAACGCTCTGCCCCCCGAAAGGCCCCAGTGTGTGTTGTTCCCCTTCCTGTGTCCATGTGATCTCCTTTTTCAGCTCCCATTATAAGTGAGAATGTGGCGTTTGGTTTTCTTTCCCTGGATTAGTTTGCTGAGGATAATGACCACACATCACCACTGTTTTTGTTTTTTTAGTATAAAGAGTAGTATTTTATTGAATAAGATTTGCTCCCAGAAAAATAAGCTTAAATCTACAATGAATGCCAGACTCTACAGCAGAAAGCAATTCTCTCACTTTTCCACACACAATGGTTCCTGCTAAGTGAAAAAAAGCCATCAAATTTCATTCACAAATGTACTACTCTGTCTCAAAACATCTCACATAATCATGCACTCGACTAAAGCCATTAGATCAGTTCTTCAGTCAGGTTAAAGAAGTATCCCTCTAATAACTGACTTTTATAATGGTATCAATATCCACTCCCAGTCAGTCTGCCGTGGTTAATGGTGTACAGCATGACTGAATACAATGGAATTGATGACGCCCATATCCACGGACAAACCGTGACTTATGATGGTTTGATTTATGATTTTTCAACGTTATGATGGGTTTATTGGACTATTAGATGCGTTTCTGAGTTACACTGGGTTTATGAGTATGCGACCCTAGACTCCAGAAACAGCTGTATAAGGAAAAACAGGTGTACCTAATAAACATATGCTTAGTGACTTGGGATAAACCAATAGATGTTCACAACTGATGGAGAGCCGTGAAAGAGAGATAGCGGTAAATAGTTACAATAACACAATTTTCCTGCACCTGTCGTGGATTTCCCCAAAAAAATGCAGAATGTGGGATGCACCTAAGGCATATGAAAGAGAGAGGGCAGAAGGAGTAAGAGAGAAGTAGGAGGAAGGAAGGAAGGAAGGAAGGAAGGAAAGAAGGAAGGTAGGAAAGAAGGAAGGAAGGAAGGAAGGAAGGAAAGAAGGACGAAAGGAAGGAGAAAACACCCGGTGTTACTAAAACCCCCCAAAAAAATGGTTTCCCCCTGTGGGTAAGCCTACAATGTGGATGAATCTTGAAAATATTGTGCTACGTGTTATGTCAGTCATAACAGCTCACCTATTGTGCAATTCCGTTTATAGGAAATGTCTACAATATGGAAATCTATGCATATGGGATTGATGGCACTAGGTAGTTGCTACATAGGGCTGAGGGTCAGGGAGAGGGTTTGAGACAGAATGAGGAGTGACTAATGTCTACAGGGTTTTTCTCTGGTCGGGGGTGATAAGACGTTCTACAATGGATTGCGAATTATAATTGAATGTGCACAACCACAGGTATACTAAAAGCCACTCAATTCATGACTTTTAATGGGGGAATCTTAAGTGGCGCACTCTCATGGAGACCACGGCAGACATAGTGAGAGAGAAAAAGGTGAGTAAATATCTGAAACAGAGGCAGAAACAGAGAGAACAAAAAGCCCTGAGAAAGAAAGGGAGAGCGAAAAGGGAAAATGTTCCTATTTAGAAATGACAGATGTGAAACTGGGGTTCACATCAACAGTGTCACTGCCAGGAAGGAGGGTCATGCTAGCCATGTCACCGGTAGTGTGTCCCGCAGGGACGCCGACCTGCTGGAGCGTCGTGCCAGCATGGGCTCTGGCAGCCACGTGGGCCAGCAGGAGGGACCCGCTGCACAGCTGTGGGGTGAGGATAGACTGGGTGGTGATATCGGCCATTACAGGGGCCTCTTCTGCTGGCAAGAGTGTGACAGTAGCAAGTAGATGGACAGGCCTGCATGTGAGGACGGAATGCAGGAGGGGCTCTTGTGCGGCTGGGCGTGGGGCCCTCACGGGAACCGTGGAGAAATGGCCAGGTAACTGCGTCATGTGGGCTAGTAGATTGGCCAGGGCTTCGAACTGAAGGACAATAACGGGGAGTAGCGGTCAGGCCCTGGGAGTGTCTGAGTGTAAGTGGAGATGGGTTTGGGGTCACTGAGGGATGCGTGAGAGCCATCCCTGTGTAGGTACAGGTCATAGGGAGATAGTCTCATGAGGCCTGTGAGTGTCTATGGTTGCCCTGGGTGCCTGGGGCTGACTGTGGCAGAAATCTGGGGAAGGCTGGAGAGAAGCTGGGAGGCCCAGGAGAGTCCCTTAAGGCAGGGGGTGAAGAGGTGAAAGAAATGGGGGAGGGTGGCAGTAAGGTCCGTGAGTTTGTAGATGATTCCTGGGTGCGGGAAGCTGACTCCAGGTGCAATCTGGAGATGGTTGGAGAGTAGCTGAGAGAGACAGAAGAGTCCCTGAGGGCTGGGGGTGAGAACATGAGGGAGACTGGGGAGTAAGTCAGTGAAATTCGTGAGTTCGGTGGTGTATCGTGGGTGCCTGGAACTGACTCCAGCTGGAATCTGGAGAAGTTTTGAGAGTAGCTGAAAGAGACACAAGAGTCCCTGTGGGCTGAGGGCAAAGACCTGAGAGAGACCAGGGAGGACCTCAGTGAAGTCTGTGAGTCTGTAGGTGATTCCGGAGTGTGGGAGGCTGACTCCCGCTGAAATCTGGGCGTGGTGGGAGAGTAGCTGGGACAGACAGGAGAGTCCCAGGGGGCTGGGGGTGAAGACATGAGAGAGACTGGGGAGTAACTCAGCGAAACTGCTGAGTTTGGTGGTGATACCTGGGTGCCTGGAACGGACTCCCGCTGAAATCTGGGCATGGATGGAGAGTAGCTGGGACACACAGGAGAGTCCCTGAGGGTTGGAGATAAAGGCGTGCTAGAGACTGAGGAGTAACTGAGTGAAATTGGTGAGTTTGGTGGTGAGTCCGGGGTGCCTGGAACTGACCCCAGCTGAAATGTGGGCGTGGTTGGAGAGTAGCTGGGACAGACGGGAGAGTCCCTGAGGGATGGTGAAGACACGAGAGAGACTGGGGAGTAACGCAGTGAAATTGGTGAGTTTGATGGTGATTCCTGGGTGCCTGGAACTGACTCCCGCTGAAGTGTGGGCGTGGTTGGAGAGTAGCTGGGACACACAGGAGAGTCCCTGAGGGTTGGAGATAAAGGCGTGCTAGAGACTGAGGAGTAACTGAGTGAAATTGGTGAGTTTGGTGGTGAGTCCGGGGTGCCTGGAACTGACTCCAGCTGAAATGTGGGCGTGGTTGGAGAGTAGCTGGGACAGACGGGAGAGTCCCTGAGGGATGGTGAAGACATGAGAGAGACTGGGGAGTAACGCAGTGAAATTGGTGAGTTTGGTGGTGATTTCTGGGTGCCTGCAACGAACTCCCGCTGAAGTGTGGGCGTGTTTGGAGAGTAGCTGGGACAGACAGGCGAGTCCCTGAGGGTTGGAGATAAAGACGTGCTGGAGACTGGGGAGTAACTCAGTGAAAGTGGTGGGCTTGGTGGTGATCCCTGGGTTCCTGGAACTGACCCGCGCTGAAATGTGGGCGTGGTTGGAGAGTAGCTGGGACAGACTGGAGGGTCCGTAAGGGCTGGGGGTGAAGACGTGAGAGAGACTGGCGAGGATCCCACTGAGGTCTGTGAGTTTGTAGGTGTTTCTGGGGTGTGGGGTAGAGACTGCCGCTGAAATCTGGGCGTAGTTGGAGAGTAGCTGGGACAGACAGGCGAGTCATGGGTGGCTGGGGGTGAGCTGCTGGATGATGGCAGTAAGAACATATGGTATATTATTGATGAATGAGGTGACTGTGGAGAATCTCCAGAGGAGGACACGGGAGAACACAATGACATGAGTGACTGTCCTGCTTGGTTAGGAAAGGGAAACGTAAAGTTGTGGAGTTCTGTTGATGATGGATGTGAGAGTGGTGAAGCCCTGCGGGGTGATGTAGAGTACTTCCACATCCCTGGTGAGGAGCTGCCCCTTGGGTCTGAGTTTCTGGGAGGGGAGAGGGAGAAGCTGGGTGAGGCAGGCATGAATCTTGAGGAGTCAGGGCTGGGGGACCGCTCATATTCTCCCGAGACGTGTGAGTCTCTGGGGGACTCCTGGGTGCATGGGGCTGACTCCCGCAGGAACCTGGGGATGGCTGGAGAGTAACTGGGAGCCACAGGAGAGTCCCTGAGGCCTGGGGGTGAAGAGATGAAAGACACAGGGGTGGAGCGCCGTGAGGCTCGTGAGTTTGTAGGTGATTCCTGGGTGTGGGGGGCTGACTCCAGCTGAAATCTGGGGTTGTTTGGAGAGTAGCTGGGAGACACAGGAGACCCCCCGAGAGCTGGGGGTGAGCTGCTGGGTGATGGCAGTAAGAACATGTGGTATATTATTGATGAACGTGGGGACTCTGAGGAATCCTCAGAGGAGGACACAGGAGAGCCCAATGGCTTCATTGATTGCCCATCACGGTGAGGACAGGGAAATGGGAGCTTGTGGGATTCTGGTGATGACAGAGGTGAGTGTGGTGAAGCCCTAGGGGATGGTGAATGGTAGCTCCGGATCCCTGGTGAGGAGCTTCCCCTTAAGCCTGAGTTTCTGATAGGGGAGAGGGAGAAGCTGGGTGAAGCTCGCATGGACCTTGGGGAGTCCGGGCTGGGGGACCGTTCATAAGAAGAGCCAGACAAGACCCTACTGTTCTTAGGTGCAGACATGATTAGGAAACCTGCAGCTCCCAGGGGCCCCTACTAATTTTCTAACTCGCAGAAAGAAGGAGTGTGTGTGCGTGTGTGTGCGTGTGTGTGTGTGTGTGTGTGTGTGTGTGTGTGCGGTGTGAGGTATGTGCCCCTTAAGAAAATGGAAATCAACCAACCAATGAGACAGACAGACAGACAGACAGACAGACAGAGATTCACTTGCCCAAGTGTTCTGTCCTGTCCTCTGAATCCGCTTCCAAGTCGCAAGACGCTGTGAGCTCCAAGTCCACGCAGAGTCCGCCAAACGCTCCGGCCGCTGATCCGCTCCGCGAAGATCTGAGTACAGGCCAGCCAGGGTGGGTTTAAATAGCCTCGGGCGCAGCCTAGCAGCGGAAAGGGCGGAGCTTCACTCCTCCTTTCCATCAGTCACCCCCAACTTTCCCAGGCTACACCTCGTGGGAAACTGTTCTCCTGCTTTGATTTCATGCGCCACCTTTGGGACAATCTAAGAACTTACAAGTTTTCTTGGCCAGATATGTTAGGAATTGTATGCACTGAAACACTGAAAACCAACTAGTGGTTCTGTGGTTCCCACGTTGTGGTTTTGACACCAGCAGCATCCTTGCCACAATCAAAACCCGGAGATCCACAGATCTGCGTTGTAACAAGACCTCCCCCTGACCCTGATGCATGGCAGTTTAAGAAGTCTTTCCGTGTAAGCGAAAAGACTTTGAAGAAAAGGTGGAGATATGCGTTGTATAAACATTCTTCTGCTCTGGAACCACGTAGAGACTTGGAAGCCAGTTGGGTGGAGCATTCGTTGGATGAGGGTGCTCGGGTTAGGAATATCAAGGTGTGGCTCCAGATAATCCAATCATCTAATTAAGATTCCAGTTATGCTCATCTGTTTCAAAATTCCGTTTGGGTAAATTCTTTTAGTCAGACTGAGAATGGCAAAGCCTCAACCCCGATTTCCAGGGAGGGTTGAGAGCCTCAGGTGGAGTTGATCACCAATAGCCTATGGTTTAACCCATCATGCCTATAGAATGAGGTCTCCATAAAAACCCAAAAGGACTGGGATCAGAGAGCTTCTGGATAACACTTCCTGGAAGGTAGTGCGCCCCTCCCCACATGCCGGGCCCCACATTAATTTCTGAACTTTTTGCAATGTCCGCTAAAATACAACGGCAACTGTAAGTGCTTCCCTGCGTGCTGTGAGCTCTTCCAGCAAATGAATGCAACTAAATCTGGGAGTGGTGGCAACCTGATTTATAGCCAGTTGCTGAGAAGCACAGGTAAAACCACGTAGGGCTTCCCATTGTTATTAGTGTGGGAGGCCTGTGTGGCGGGACCCGGCCCTTTGGAATCTAATGCTATGTCCCGGTAGGTAGCGTCACCATTGAATTAGAAGACACACATATGTTGAGAATAATCTTTCTGGTCATTTGCTGCATGTCTTATTTACAATATGTAATCAAATTCTTTATCCTGACCTTATGGCACCTGGGTTGAGAACCATGATTTGAACCAAACATTGGTCTGTCACGTTCTGAGTTTGAAACTTTAGTTTGCCTTTAGCGTTTTGCTATTGCTTTTTCGTTTTCTTTGGTTTCGTTTCGTTTCTAAGTTCTGGGGTATATGTGCAGGATGTGCAGATTTCTTACTAAGGTAAACGTGTGCCATGGTGGTTTGCTGCACCTGTCAACCCATCACCTAGGCATTAAGCCCAGCATGCAGTAGCTGTTCTTCTTAACGCTCTGCCCCCCGAAAGGCCCCAGTGTGTGTTGTTCCCCTTCCTGTGTCCATGTGATCTCCTTTTTCAGCTCCCATTATAAGTGAGAATGTGGCGTTTGGTTTTCTTTCCCTGGATTAGTTTGCTGAGGATAATGACCACACATCACCACTGTTTTTGTTTTTTTAGTATAAAGAGTAGTATTTTATTGAATAAGATTTGCTCCCAGAAAAATAAGCTTAAATCTACAATGAATGCCAGACTCTACAGCAGAAAGCAATTCTCTCACTTTTCCACACACAATGGTTCCTACTAAGTGAAAAAAAGCCATCAAATTTCATTCACAAATGTACTACTCTGTCTCAAAACATCTCACATAATCATGCACTCGACTAAAGCCATTAGATCAGTTCTTCAGTCAGGTTAAAGAAGTATCCCTCTAATAACTGACTTTTATAATGGTATCAATATCCACTCCCAGTCAGTCTGCCGTGGTTAATGGTGTACAGCATGACTGAATACAATGGAATTGATGACGCCCATATCCACGGACAAACCGTGACTTATGATGGTTTGATTTATGATTTTTCAACGTTATGATGGGTTTATTGGACTATTAGATGCGTTTCTGAGTTACACTGGGTTTATGAGTATGCGACCCTAGACTCCAGAAACAGCTGTATAAGGAAAAACAGGTGTACCTAATAAACATATGCTTAGTGACTTGGGATAAACCAATAGATGTTCACAACTGATGGAGAGCCGTGAAAGAGAGATAGCGGTAAATAGTTACAATAACACAATTTTCCTGCACCTGTCGTGGATTTCCCCCAAAAAATGCAGAATGTGGGATGCACCTAAGGCATATGAAAGAGAGAGGGCAGAAGGAGTAAGAGAGAAGTAGGAGGAAGGAAGGAAGGAAGGAAGGAAGGAAGGAAAGAAGGAAGGTAGGAAAGAAGGAAGGAAGGAAGGAAGGAAGGAAAGAAGGACGAAAGGAAGGAGAAAACACCCGGTGTTACTAAAACCCCCCAAAAAAATGGTTTCCCCCTGTGGGTAAGCCTACAATGTGGATGAATCTTGAAAATATTGTGCTACGTGTTATGTCAGTCATAACAGCTCACCTATTGTGCAATTCCGTTTATAGGAAATGTCTACAATATGGAAATCTATGCATATGGGATTGATGGCACTAGGTAGTTGCTACATAGGGCTGAGGGTCAGGGAGAGGGTTTGAGACAGAATGAGGAGTGACTAATGTCTACAGGGTTTTTCTCTGGTCGGGGGTGATAAGACGTTCTACAATGGATTGCGAATTATAATTGAATGTGCACAACCACAGGTATACTAAAAGCCACTCAATTCATGACTTTTAATGGGGGAATCTTAAGTGGCGCACTCTCATGGAGACCACGGCAGACATAGTGAGAGAGAAAAAGGTGAGTAAATATCTGAAACAGAGGCAGAAACAGAGAGAACAAAAAGCCCTGAGAAAGAAAGGGAGAGCGAAAAGGGAAAATGGTCCTATTTAGAAATGACAGATGTGAAACTGGGGTTCACATCAACAGTGTCACTGCCAGGAAGGAGGGTCATGCTAGCCATGTCACCGGTAGTGTGTCCCGCAGGGACGCCGACCTGCTGGAGCGTCGTGCCAGCATGGGCTCTGGCAGCCACGTGGGCCAGCAGGAGGGACCCGCTGCACAGCTGTGGGGTGAGGATAGACTGGGTGGTGATATCGGCCATTACAGGGGCCTCTTCTGCTGGCAAGAGTGTGACAGTAGCAAGTAGATGGACAGGCCTGCATGTGAGGACGGAATGCAGGAGGGGCTCTTGTGCGGCTGGGCGTGGGGCCCTCACGGGAACCGTGGAGAAATGGCCAGGTAACTGCGTCATGTGGGCTAGTAGATTGGCCAGGGCTTCGAACTGAAGGACAATAACGGGGAGTAGCGGTCAGGCCCTGGGAGTGTCTGAGTGTAAGTGGAGATGGGTTTGGGGTCACTGAGGGATGCGTGAGAGCCATCCCTGTGTAGGTACAGGTCATAGGGAGATAGTCTCATGAGGCCTGTGAGTGTCTATGGTTGCCCTGGGTGCCTGGGGCTGACTGTGGCAGAAATCTGGGGAAGGCTGGAGAGAAGCTGGGAGGCCCAGGAGAGTCCCTTAAGGCAGGGGGTGAAGAGGTGAAAGAAATGGGGGAGGGTGGCAGTAAGGTCCGTGAGTTTGTAGATGATTCCTGGGTGCGGGAAGCTGACTCCAGGTGCAATCTGGAGATGGTTGGAGAGTAGCTGAGAGAGACAGAAGAGTCCCTGAGGGCTGGGGGTGAGAACATGAGGGAGACTGGGGAGTAAGTCAGTGAAATTCGTGAGTTCGGTGGTGTATCGTGGGTGCCTGGAACTGACTCCAGCTGGAATCTGGAGAAGTTTTGAGAGTAGCTGAAAGAGACACAAGAGTCCCTGTGGGCTGAGGGCAAAGACCTGAGAGAGACCAGGGAGGACCTCAGTGAAGTCTGTGAGTCTGTAGGTGATTCCGGAGTGTGGGAGGCTGACTCCCGCTGAAATCTGGGCGTGGTGGGAGAGTAGCTGGGACAGACAGGAGAGTCCCAGGGGGCTGGGGGTGAAGACATGAGAGAGACTGGGGAGTAACTCAGCGAAACTGCTGAGTTTGGTGGTGATACCTGGGTGCCTGGAACGGACTCCCGCTGAAATCTGGGCATGGATGGAGAGTAGCTGGGACACACAGGAGAGTCCCTGAGGGCTGGGGGTGAAGACATGAGAGAGACCGGGGAGTACCTCAGTGAAACTGGTGAGTTTGGTGGTGAGTCCGGGGTGCCTGGAACTGACCCCAGCTGAAATGTGGGCGTGGTTGGAGAGTAGCTGGGACAGACGGGAGAGTCCCTGAGGGATGGTGAAGACACGAGAGAGACTGGGGAGTAACGCAGTGAAATTGGTGAGTTTGATGGTGATTCCTGGGTGCCTGGAACTGACTCCCGCTGAAGTGTGGGCGTGGTTGGAGAGTAGCTGGGACACACAGGAGAGTCCCTGAGGGTTGGAGATAAAGGCGTGCTAGAGACTGAGGAGTAACTGAGTGAAATTGGTGAGTTTGGTGGTGAGTCCGGGGTGCCTGGAACTGACTCCAGCTGAAATGTGGGCGTGGTTGGAGAGTAGCTGGGACAGACGGGAGAGTCCCTGAGGGATGGTGAAGACATGAGAGAGACTGGGGAGTAACGCAGTGAAATTGGTGAGTTTGGTGGTGATTTCTGGGTGCCTGCAACGAACTCCCGCTGAAGTGTGGGCGTGTTTGGAGAGTAGCTGGGACAGACAGGCGAGTCCCTGAGGGTTGGAGATAAAGACGTGCTGGAGACTGGGGAGTAACTCAGTGAAAGTGGTGGGCTTGGTGGTGATCCCTGGGTTCCTGGAACTGACCCGCGCTGAAATGTGGGCGTGGTTGGAGAGTAGCTGGGACAGACTGGAGGGTCCGTAAGGGCTGGGGGTGAAGACGTGAGAGAGACTGGCGAGGATCCCACTGAGGTCTGTGAGTTTGTAGGTGTTTCTGGGGTGTGGGGTAGAGACTGCCGCTGAAATCTGGGCGTAGTTGGAGAGTAGCTGGGACAGACAGGCGAGTCATGGGTGGCTGGGGGTGAGCTGCTGGATGATGGCAGTAAGAACATATGGTATATTATTGATGAATGAGGTGACTGTGGAGAATCTCCAGAGGAGGACACGGGAGAACACAATGACATGAGTGACTGTCCTGCTTGGTTAGGAAAGGGAAACGTGAAGTTGTGGAGTTCTGTTGATGATGGATGTGACAGTGGTGAAGCCCTGCGGGGTGATGTAGAGTACTTCCACATCCCTGGTGAGGAGCTGCCCCTTGGGTCTGAGTTTCTGGGAGGGGAGAGGGAGAAGCTGGGTGAGGCAGGCATGAATCTTGAGGAGTCAGGGCTGGGGGACCGCTCATATTCTCCCGAGACGTGTGAGTCTCTGGGGGACTCCTGGGTGCATGGGGCTGACTCCCGCAGGAACCTGGGGATGGCTGGAGAGTAACTGGGAGCCACAGGAGGGTCCCTGAGGCCTGGGGGTGAAGAGATGAAAGACACAGGGGTGGAGCACCGTGAGGCTCGTGAGTTTGTAGGTGATTCCTGGGTGTGGGGGGCTGACTCCAGCTGAAATCTGGGGTTGTTTGGAGAGTAGCTGGGAGACACAGGAGACCCCCCGAGAGCTGGGGGTGAGCTGCTGGGTGATGGCAGTAAGAACATGTGGTATATTATTGATGAACGTGGGGACTCTGAGGAATCCTCAGAGGAGGACACGGGAGAGCCCAATGGCTTCATTGATTGCCCATCACGGTGAGGACAGGGAAATGGGAGCTTGTGGGATTCTGGTGATGACAGAGGTGAGTGTGGTGAAGCCCTAGGGGATGGTGAATGGTAGCTCCGGATCCCTGGTGAGGAGCTTCCCCTTAAGCCTGAGTTTCTGATAGGGGAGAGGGAGAAGCTGGGTGAAGCTCGCATGGACCTTGGGGAGTCCGGGCTGGGGGACCGTTCATAAGAAGAGCCAGACAAGACCCTACTGTTCTTAGGTGCAGACATGATTAGGAAACCTGCAGCTCCCAGGGGCCCCTACTAATTTTCTAACTCGCAGAAAGAAGGAGTGTGTGTGCGTGTGTGTGCGTGCGTTTGTGTGTGTGTGTGTGCGGTGTGAGGTATGTGCCCCTTAAGAAAATGGAAATCAACCAACCAATGAGACAGACAGACAGACAGACAGACAGAGATTCACTTGCCCAAGTGTTCTGTCCTGTCCTCTGAATCCGCTTCCAAGTCGCAAGACGCTGTGAGCTCCAAGTCCACGCAGAGTCCGCCAAACGCTCCGGCCGCTGATCCGCTCCGCGAAGATCTGAGTACAGGCCAGCCAGGGTGGGTTTAAATAGCCTCGGGCGCAGCCTAGCAGCGGAAAGGGCGGAGCTTCACTCCTCCTTTCCATCAGTCACCCCCAACTTTCCCAGGCTACACCTCGTGGGAAACTGTTCTCCTGCTTTGATTTCATGCGCCACCTTTGGGACAATCTAAGAACTTACAAGTTTTCTTGGCCAGATATGTTAGGAATTGTATGCACTGAAACACTGAAAACCAACTAGTGGTTCTGTGGTTCCCACGTTGTGGTTTTGACACCAGCAGCATCCTTGCCACAATCAAAACCCGGAGATCCACAGATCTGCGTTGTAACAAGACCTCCCCCTGACCCTGATGCATGGCAGTTTAAGAAGTCTTTCCGTGTAAGCGAAAAGACTTTGAAGAAAAGGTGGAGATATGCGTTGTATAAACATTCTTCTGCTCTGGAACCACGTAGAGACTTGGAAGCCAGTTGGGTGGAGCATTCGTTGGATGAGGGTGCTCGGGTTAGGAATATCAAGGTGTGGCTCCAGATAATCCAATCATCTAATTAAGATTCCAGTTATGCTCATCTGTTTCAAAATTCCGTTTGGGTAAATTCTTTTAGTCAGACTGAGAATGGCAAAGCCTCAACCCCGATTTCCAGGGAGGGTTGAGAGCCTCAGGTGGAGTTGATCACCAATAGCCTATGGTTTAACCCATCATGCCTATAGAATGAGGTCTCCATAAAAACCCAAAAGGACTGGGATCAGAGAGCTTCTGGATAACACTTCCTGGAAGGTAGTGCGCCCCTCCCCACATGCCGGGCCCCACATTAATTTCTGAACTTTTTGCAATGTCCGCTAAAATACAACGGCAACTGTAAGTGCTTCCCTGCGTGCTGTGAGCTCTTCCAGCAAATGAATGCAACTAAATCTGGGAGTGGTGGCAACCTGATTTATAGCCAGTTGCTGAGAAGCACAGGTAAAACCACGTAGGGCTTCCCATTGTTATTAGTGTGGGAGGCCTGTGTGGCGGGACCCGGCCCTTTGGAATCTAATGCTATGTCCCGGTAGGTAGCGTCACCATTGAATTAGAAGACACACATATGTTGAGAATAATCTTTCTGGTCATTTGCTGCATGTCTTATTTACAATATGTAATCAAATTCTTTATCCTGACCTTATGGCACCTGGGTTGAGAACCATGATTTGAACCAAACATTGGTCTGTCACGTTCTGAGTTTGAAACTTTAGTTTGCCTTTAGCGTTTTGCTATTGCTTTTTCGTTTTCTTTTGTTTCGTTTCGTTTCTAAGTTCTGGGGTATATGTGCAGGATGTGCAGATTTCTTACTAAGGTAAACGTGTGCCATGGTGGTTTGCTGCACCTGTCAACCCATCACCTAGGCATTAAGCCCAGCATGCAGTAGCTGTTCTTCTTAACGCTCTGCCCCCCGAAAGGCCCCAGTGTGTGTTGTTCCCCTTCCTGTGTCCATGTGATCTCCTTTTTCAGCTCCCATTATAAGTGAGAATGTGGCGTTTGGTTTTCTTTCCCTGGATTAGTTTGCTGAGGATAATGACCACACATCACCACTGTTTTTGTTTTTTTAGTATAAAGAGTAGTATTTTATTGAATAAGATTTGCTCCCAGAAAAATAAGCTTAAATCTACAATGAATGCCAGACTCTACAGCAGAAAGCAATTCTCTCACTTTTCCACACACAATGGTTCCTACTAAGTGAAAAAAAGCCATCAAATTTCATTCACAAATGTACTACTCTGTCTCAAAACATCTCACATAATCATGCACTCGACTAAAGCCATTAGATCAGTTCTTCAGTCAGGTTAAAGAAGTATCCCTCTAATAACTGACTTTTATAATGGTATCGATATCCACTCCCAGTCAGTCTGCCGTGGTTAATGGTGTACAGCATGACTGAATACAATGGAATTGATGACGCCCATATCCACGGACAAACCGTGACTTATGATGGTTTGATTTATGATTTTTCAACGTTATGATGGGTTTACTGGACTATTAGATGCGTTTCTGAGTTACACTGGGTTTATGAGTATGCGACCCTAGACTCCAGAAACAGCTGTATAAGGAAAAACAGGTGTACCTAATAAACATATGCTTAGTGACTTGGGATAAACCAATAGATGTTCACAACTGATGGAGAGCCGTGAAAGAGAGATAGCGGTAAATAGTTACAATAACACAATTTTCCTGCACCTGTCGTGGATTTCCCCAAAAAAATGCAGAATGTGGGATGCACCTAAGGCATATGAAAGAGAGAGGGCAGAAGGAGTAAGAGAGAAGTAGGAGGAAGGAAGGAAGGAAGGAAGGAAGGAAGGAAAGTAGGAAGGTAGGAAAGAAGGAAGGAAGGAAGGAAGGAAGGAAAGAAGGACGAAAGGAAGGAGAAAACACCCGGTGTTACTAAAACCCCCCAAAAAAATGGTTTCCCCCTGTGGGTAAGCCTACAATGTGGATGAATCTTGAAAATATTGTGCTACGTGTTATGTCAGTCATAACAGCTCACCTATTGTGCAATTCCGTTTATAGGAAATGTCTACAATATGGAAATCTATGCATATGGGATTGATGGCACTAGGTAGTTGCTACCTAGGGCTGAGGGTCAGGGAGAGGGTTTGAGACAGAATGAGGAGTGACTAATGTCTACAGGGTTTTTCTCTGGTCGGGGGTGATAAGACGTTCTACAATGGATTGCGAATTATAATTGAATGTGCACAACCACAGGTGTACTAAAAGCCACTCAATTCATGACGTTTAATGGGGGAATCTTAAGTGGCGCACTCTCATGGAGACCACGGCAGACATAGTGAGAGAGAAAAAGGTGAGTAAATATCTGAAACGGAGGCAGAAACAGAGAGAACGAAAAGCCCTGTGAAAGGAAGGGAGAGCGAAAAGGGAAAATGGTCCTATTTAGAAATGACAGATGTGAAACTGGGGTTCACATCAACAGTGTCACTGCCAGGAAGGAGGGTTATGCTAGCCATGTCACCGGTAGTGTGGCCCGCAGGGACGCCGACCTGCTGGAGCGTCGTGCCAGCATGGGCTCTGGCAGCCACGTGGGCCAGCAGGAGGGACCCGCTGCACAGCTGTGGGGTGAGGATAGACTGGGTGGTGATATCGGCCATTACAGGGGCCTCTTCTGCTGGCAAGAGTGTGACAGTAGCAAGTAGATGGACAGGCCTGCGTGTGAGGACGGAACGCAGGAGGGGCTCTGGTGTGGCTGGGCGTGGGGCCCTCACGGGAACCGTGGAGAAATGGCCAGGTAACTGCGTCATGTGGGCTAGTAGATTGGCCAGGGCTTCGAACTGAAGGACAATAACGGGGAGTAGCTGTCAGGCCCTGGGAGTGTCTGAGTGTAAGTGGAGATGGGTTTGGGGTCACTGAGGGATGCGTGAGAGCCATCCCTGTGTAGGTACAGGTCATAGGGAGATAGTCTCGTGAGGCCTGTGAGTGTCTATGGTTGCCCTGGGTGCCTGGGGCTGACTGTGGCAGAAATCTGGGGAAGGCTGGAGAGAAGCTGGGAGGCCCAGGAGAGTCCCTTAAGGCAGGGGGTGAAGAGGTGAAAGAAATGGGGGGAGGGTGGCAGTAAGGTCCGTGAGTTTGTAGATGATTCCTGGGTGCGGGAAGCTGACTCCAGGTGCAATCTGGAGATGGTTGGAGAGTAGCTGAGAGAGACAGAAGAGTCCCTGAGGGCTGGGGGTGAGAACATGAGGGAGACTGGGGAGTAAGTCAGTGAAATTCGTGAGTTCGGTGGTGTATCGTGGGTGCCTGGAACTGACTCCAGCTGGAATCTGGAGAAGTTTTGAGAGTAGCTGAAAGAGACACAAGAGTCCCTGTGGGCTGAGGGCAAAGACCTGAGAGAGACCAGGGAGGACCTCAGTGAAGTCTGTGAGTCTGTAGGTGATTCCGGAGTGTGGGAGGCTGACTCCCGCTGAAATCTGGGCGTGGTGGGAGAGTAGCTGGGACAGACAGGAGAGTCCCAGGGGGCTGGGGGTGAAGACATGAGAGAGACTGGGGAGTAACTCAGCGAAACTGCTGAGTTTGGTGGTGATACCTGGGTGCCTGGAACGGACTCCCGCTGAAATCTGGGCATGGATGGAGAGTAGCTGGGACACACAGGAGAGTCCCTGAGGGCTGGGGGTGAAGACATGAGAGAGACCGGGGAGTACCTCAGTGAAACTGGTGAGTTTGGTGGTGACTCCGGGGTGCCTGGAACTGACCCAAGCTGAAATGTGGGCGTGGTTGGAGAGTAGCTGGGACAGACGGGAGAGTCCCTGAGGGATGGTGAAGACATGAGAGAGACTGGGGAGTAACGCAGTGAAATTGGTGAGTTTGATGGTGATTCCTGGGTGCCTGGGACTGACTCCCACTGAAGTGTGGGCGTGGTTGGAGAGTAGCTGGGACAGACAGGCGAGTCCCTGAGGGTTGGAGATAAAGACGTGCTAGAGACTGAGGAGTAACTGAGTGAAATTGGTGAGTTTGGTGGTGAGTCCGGGGTGCCTGGAACTGACTCCAGCTGAAATGTGGGCGTGGTTGGAGAGTAGCTGGGACAGACGGGAGAGTCCCTGAGGGATGGTGAAGACATGAGAGAGACTGGGGAGTAACGCAGTGAAATTGGTGAGTTTGGTGGTGATTTCTGGGTGCCTGCAACGAACTCCCGCTGAAGTGTGGGCGTGTTTGGAGAGTAGCTGGGACAGACAGGCGAGTCCCTGAGGGTTGGAGATAAAGACGTGCTGGAGACTGGGGAGTAACTCAGTGAAAGTGGTGGGCTTGGTGGTGATCCCTGGGTTCCTGGAACTGACCCGCGCTGAAATGTGGGCGTGGTTGGAGAGTAGCTGGGACAGACTGGAGGGTCCGTAAGGGCTGGGGGTGAAGACGTGAGAGAGACTGGCGAGGATCCCACTGAGGTCTGTGAGTTTGTAGGTGTTTCTGGGGTGTGGGGTAGAGACTGCCGCTGAAATCTGGGCGTAGTTGGAGAGTAGCTGGGACAGACAGGCGAGTCATGGGTGGCTGGGGGTGAGCTGCTGGATGATGGCAGTAAGAACATATGGTATATTATTGATGAATGAGGTGACTGTGGAGAATCTCCAGAGGAGGACACGGGAGAACACAATGACATGAGTGACTGTCCTGCTTGGTTAGGAAAGGGAAACGTGAAGTTGTGGAGTTCTGTTGATGATGGATGTGACAGTGGTGAAGCCCTGCGGGGTGATGTAGAGTACTTCCACATCCCTGGTGAGGAGCTGCCCCTTGGGTCTGAGTTTCTGGGAGGGGAGAGGGAGAAGCTGGGTGAGGCAGGCATGAATCTTGAGGAGTCAGGGCTGGGGGACCGCTCATATTCTCCCGAGACGTGTGAGTCTCTGGGGGACTCCTGGGTGCATGGGGCTGACTCCCGCAGGAACCTGGGGATGGCTGGAGAGTAACTGGGAGCCACAGGAGGGTCCCTGAGGCCTGGGGGTGAAGAGATGAAAGACACAGGGGTGGAGCACCGTGAGGCTCGTGAGTTTGTAGGTGATTCCTGGGTGTGGGGGGCTGACTCCAGCTGAAATCTGGGGTTGTTTGGAGAGTAGCTGGGAGACACAGGAGACCCCCCGAGAGCTGGGGGTGAGCTGCTGGGTGATGGCAGTAAGAACATGTGGTATATTATTGATGAACGTGGGGACTCTGAGGAATCCTCAGAGGAGGACACGGGAGAGCCCAATGGCTTCATTGATTGCCCATCACGGTGAGGACAGGGAAATGGGAGCTTGTGGGATTCTGGTGATGACAGAGGTGAGTGTGGTGAAGCCCTAGGGGATGGTGAATGGTAGCTCCGGATCCCTGGTGAGGAGCTTCCCCTTAAGCCTGAGTTTCTGATAGGGGAGAGGGAGAAGCTGGGTGAAGCTCGCATGGACCTTGGGGAGTCCGGGCTGGGGGACCGTTCATAAGAAGAGCCAGACAAGACCCTACTGTTCTTAGGTGCAGACATGATTAGGAAACCTGCAGCTCCCAGGGGCCCCTACTAATTTTCTAACTCGCAGAAAGGAGTGTGTGTGCGTGTGTGTGCGTGCGTGTGTGTGTGTGTGTGTGTGTGTGTGTGCGGTGTGAGGTATGTGCCCCTTAAGAAAATGGAAATCAACCAACCAATGAGACAGACAGACAGACAGACAGACAGAGATTCACTTGCCCAAGTGTTCTGTCCTGTCCTCTGAATCCGCTTCCAAGTCGCAAGACGCTGTGAGCTCCAAGTCCACGCAGAGTCCGCCAAACGCTCCGGCCGCTGATCCGCTCCGCGAAGATCTGAGTACAGGCCAGCCAGGGTGGGTTTAAATAGCCTCGGGCGCAGCCTAGCAGCGGAAAGGGCGGAGCTTCACTCCTCCTTTCCATCAGTCACCCCCAACTTTCCCAGGCTACACCTCGTGGGAAACTGTTCTCCTGCTTTGATTTCATGCGCCACCTTTGGGACAATCTAAGAACTTACAAGTTTTCTTGGCCAGATATGTTAGGAATTGTATGCACTGAAACACTGAAAACCAACTAGTGGTTCTGTGGTTCCCACGTTGTGGTTTTGACACCAGCAGCATCCTTGCCACAATCAAAACCCGGAGATCCACAGATCTGCGTTGTAACAAGACCTCCCCCTGACCCTGATGCATGGCAGTTTAAGAAGTCTTTCCGTGTAAGCGAAAAGACTTTGAAGAAAAGGTGGAGATATGCGTTGTATAAACATTCTTCTGCTCTGGAACCACGTAGCGACTTGGGAGCCAGTTGGGTGGAGCATTCGTTGGATGAGGGTGCTCGGGTTAGGAATATCAAGGTGTGGCTCCAGATAATCCAATCATCTAATTAAGATTCCAGTTATGCTCATCTGTTTCAAAATTCCGTTTGGGTAAATTCTTTTAGTCAGACTGAGAATGGCAAAGCCTCAACCCCAATTTCCAGGGAGGGTTGAGAGCCTCAGGTGGAGTTGATCACCAATAGCCTATGGTTTAACCCATCATGCCTATAGAATGAGGTCTCCATAAAAACCCAAAAGGACTGGGATCAGAGAGCTTCTGGATAACACTTCCTGGAAGGTAGTGCGCCCCTCCCCACATGCCGGGCCCCACATTAATTTCTGAACTTTTTGCAATGTCCGCTAAAATACAACGGCAACTGTAAGTGCTTCCCTGCGTGCTGTGAGCTCTTCCAGCAAATGAATGCAACTAAATCTGGGAGTGGTGGCAACCTGATTTATAGCCAGTTGCTGAGAAGCACAGGTAAAACCACGTAGGGCTTCCCATTGTTATTAGTGTGGGAGGCCTGTGTGGCGGGACCCGGCCCTTTGGAATCTAATGCTATGTCCCGGTAGGTAGCGTCACCATTGAATTAGAAGACACACATATGTTGAGAATAATCTTTCTGGTCATTTGCTGCATGTCTTATTTACAATATGTAATCAAATTCTTTATCCTGACCTTATGGCACCTGGGTTGAGAACCATGATTTGAACCAAACATTGGTCTGTCACGTTCTGAGTTTGAAACTTTAGTTTGCCTTTAGCGTTTTGCTATTGCTTTTTCGTTTTCTTTGGTTTCGTTTCGTTTCTAAATTCTGGGGTATATGTGCAGGATGTGCAGATTTGTTACTAAGGTAAACGTGTGCCATGGTTGTTTGCTGCACCTGTCAACCCATCACCTAGGCATTAAGCCCAGCATGCAGTAGCTGTTTTTCTTAACGCTTTGCCTCCCGAAAGGCCTCATTGTGTGCTGTTCCCCTTCCGGTGTCCATGTGATCTCCTTTTTCAGCTCCCATTATAAGTGACAATGTGGCGTTTGGTTTTCTTTCCCTGGATTAGTTTGCTGAGGATAATGACCACACATCACCACTGTTTTTGTTTTTTAGTATAAAGCGTAGTATTTTATTGAATAAGATTTGTTCACTGAAAAATAAGCTTAAATCTACAATGAATGCCAGACTCTACAGCAGAAAGCAATTTTCTCACTTTTCCACACACAATCGTTCCTACTAATTGAAAAAAAAGCCATAAAATTTCATTCACAAATGTACTACTCTGTCTCAAAGCATCTCACATAATCATGCACTCGACTAAAGCCATTAGATCAGTTCTTCAGTCAGGTTAAGGAAGTATCCCTCTAATAACTGACTTTTATAATGCTATCAATATCCACTCCCAATCAGTCTGCCATTGTTAATGGTGTACAGCATTACTGAATACAATGGAATTGATGACGCCCATATCCACGAACAAACCGTGACTTATGATGGTTTGATTTATGATTTTTCAACGTTATGATGGGTTTATTGGACTATTAGATGCGTTTCTGAGTTACACTGGGTTTATGAGTATGCGACCCTAGACTCCAGAAACAGCTGTATAAGGAAAAACAGGTGTACCTAATAAACATATGCTTAGTGACTTGGGATAAACCAATAGATGTTCACAACTGATGGAGAGCCGTGAAAGAGAGATAGCGGTTAATAGTTACAATAACACAATATTCCTGCACCTTTCGAGGATTTCCCCCAAAAAACGCAGAATGTGGGATGCACCTAAGGCATATGAAAGAGAGAGGGCAGAAGGAGTAAGAGAGAAATAGGAGGAAGGAAGGAAGGAAGGAAAGAGAGAAGGTAGGAAGGAAGGAAGGAAGGAAAGAAGGAGGAAAGGAAGGAGAAAACACCCGGTGTTACTAAAACCCCAAAATACTTGTTTCCCCCTGTGGGTAAGCCTACAATGTGGATGAATCTTGAAAATATTATGCTACGTGTTATGTCAGTCATAACAGCTCATCTATTGTGCAATTCCTTTTATAGGAGATGTCCACAATATGGAAATCTATGCATATGGGATTGATCGCACTAGGTAGTTGCTACCTGGGGCTGAGGGTCAGGGAGAGAGTTTGAGGCAGAAGGAGGAGTGACTAATGTCTACAGGGTTTTTCTCTGGTCGGGGGTGATAATACGTTCTACAATGGATTGCCAGTTATAATTGAATGTGCACAACCACAGGTATTCTAAAAGCCACTCAATTCATGACTTTTAATGGGGGAATCTTATGTGGCGCACTCTCTTGGAGACCACGGCAGACGTAGTGAGAGAGAAAAATGTGAGTAAATATCTGAAACGGAGGCAGAAACAGAGAGAATGAAAAGCCCTGTGAATGGAAGGGAGAGCGAAAAGGGAAAATGGTCCTATTTAGAAATGACAGATGTGAAACTGGGGTTCACATCAACAGTGTCACTGCCAGGAAGGAGGGTCATGCTAGCCATGTCACCGTTAGTGTGGCCCGCAGGGACGCCGACCTGCTGGAGCGTCGTGCCAGCATGGGCTCTGGCAGCCACGTGGGCCAGCAGGAGGGTCCAGCTGCACAGCTGTGGGGTGAGGATAGACTGGGTGGTGATATCGGCCATTACAGGGGCCTCTTCTGCTGGCAAGAGTGTGACAGTAGCAAGTAGATGGACAGACCTGCGTGTGAGGACGGAATGCAGGAGGGGCTCTTGTGCGGCTGGGCGTGGGGCCCTCACGGGAACCGTGGAGAAATGGCCAGGTAACTGCATCATGTTGGCTAGTAGATTGGCCAGGGCTTCGAACTGAAGGACAATAACGGGGAGTAGCTGTCAGGCCCTGGGAGTGTCTGAGTGTAAGTGGAGATGGGTTTGGGGTCACTGAGGGAAGCGTGGGAGCCATCCCTGTGTAGGTACAGGTCATTGGGGGATAGTCTCGTGAGGCCTGTGAGTGTCCAGGGTTGTCCTGGGTGCCTGGGCCTGACTGTGGCAGAAATCTGGGGAAGGCTGGAGAGATGCTGGGAGACCCTGGAGAGTCCCTGAAGGCAGGGGGTGAAGAGGTGAAAGAAATGAGGGGGGGTTGCAGTAAGTTCCGTGAGTTTGTACGTGATTCCTGGGTGCGGGAAGCTGACTCCAGGTGAAATCTGGAGATGGTTGGAGAGTAGCTGAGAGAGACAGAAGAGTCCCTGAGGGCTGGGGGTGAGAACATGAGGGAGACTGGGGAGTAAGTCAGTGAAACTCGTGAGTTCGGTTGTGTATCGTGGGTGCCTGGAACTGACTCCAGCTGGAATCTAGAGAAGTTTTGAGAGTAGCTGAAAGAGACACAAGAGTCCCTGTTGGCTGAGGGCAAAGACCTGAGAGAGACCAGGGAGGACCTCAGTGAAGTCTGTGAGTCTGTAGGTGATTCCGGAGTGTGGGAAGCTGCCTCCTGCTGAAATCTGGGCGTGGTGGGAGAGTAGCTGGGACAGACAGGAGAGTCCCAGGGGGCTGGGGGTGAAGACATGAGAGAGACTGGGGAGTAACTCAGCGAAACTGCTGAGTTTGGTGGTGATACCTGGGTGCCTGGAACGGACTCCCGCTGAAATCTGGGCATGGCTGGAGAGTAGCTGGGACACACAGGAGAGTCCCTGAGGGCTGAGGGTGAAGACATGAGAGAGTCCGGGGCCCCCAGTGCGCTCTGGAGAGTCATGTTTCCTGTTTTGTCTGAGCTCTGATCCAAGAACCCCCATCCTTGGTGGTCACCATTTCCCAAATCCTGCTCAAGGACTGGGGACTCAGTGGTGGTAAAGGCCACGCTGAGGCCCTAGAGTCAGAGCCCTGCCTGCCAGGCCAGGACTCTTGGGGACCTCCCGGGCGGTCAGTGCTCCCCAGACCACCTCCTGCCTCCATCATCCCCACAGCTCCTCCTGCTCATTCATGGGGGTTGCAACCCCCTGCGATCATACCCAGTGTCACCTGGTTTTACATAGGTTTACGGAGAGGTGACACTTGCTTCTGGGGTCCTTTGGGATAAGTGGGACAGAGGAGAAAGGTGTTGAGGGCCCAGGTCAGGTGATGAGAGGGGGCACAGTGGTTTGCAGGAGCGGGAGCCATCTTCGGGGTTGAGGGTGCCCCATTTTGTGCAGGTGGTGCTGCAGCTTGTGCCGCGCGTCCTCCAGCTCCTCACAGCGGCGCCCGAAGGCCAGGTTCACGGCCTCACACTGGAGTCCCAGGTCCTCGGAGGTTTTGCGAAGGCTGCAGTCCACCAGCACCCACAGGTTGGCCGAGTCCAGGCGCTCGCGCTGGGCGCGGCACAGATTGTCCTGCGTGAACTTGGTCCAGGTCTCCAGGGTGGAGGCGCTGCGGGGTGGGAGACAGCCAGGGGAGGGTCGGGAGGCTCTGCCAAATGCTGGGGGCCCTGCCACGCCCCCATTCCCTGTCTGTGCCCCATGCTCCTGGAGGAACTGCATGGACTCCAATGCACCCCGTGCAGACCCACGAAGCCCAGTCCCCCAAGCTGCCTGCCTCCGAGTGCCCCCCGCCCACAACTCCCCTGAGTCCTCCCACACCCTACCCACCCCGGGCACTTAGTCCCCTCCTGCCCCCGCAACCCCGTTCCCAGCACCGCTGCCCCCGAGGCCCCCTCTGCAGCACCTCCATCCCCCGCAGCCTCCCTTCCCTAGTACCCAGCGCCCGCGTCCGCTTCTCGCACCCAGGAGTTTGCCGCGCTCAAGTGGGCCGTGGTCGCGCTCCCTCTGCTGGCCTTGGGTGGAAATGCAATCCTGCCGGCGCCTGGGGCTGACCCCACCCCACCCTGTCCTGTCTACGGGCAACCAGGCTGTGCACGCGCTGGGCACTTGAGGAGGTGTTGCTCGCTTACTCATGCCAGGGGCAGACAGTTGCCCAAGTGCCCTCGGGGGCGAGGGCCTCTGGGCCAGGCTGGGGGAAGGAGCCCCGCTGGGGCCCCCAGGCAGAGGGAGGTGAGACCACAGCCAGTGCAAGCGCGGGGGCAGAGCTGGCCCCCCCCCTCTTGGAAGGTGGTGGAGTGCCAGATGAGTCTACACCTCGGTGCTCTGGCTGTGGTGGCGCCCGCAGGTCTTGTCGAGGTTGTAGGCCTCCACCTTGTCCGACCAGTGCATCTTGCAGATCTCCGTGTGCTCCCGGTTCAGTCTGGGGCGGGGTGGGGCAGGGCATTGGTGTGTGGCCAGGGAGGGCCCCGCCGGGGACCCTCCATGCTGCAGGCTAGGCCTTCATGCCCGCTTCAGGAGGGAGCTCTGGGCCGGCTGTCCTCGTGCTCAGCAGTGACCAAGAGCTGCCGCCCATGCTGGGAGGCTGCAGATCAGTTGTGGCACTGGGCTTTGGCCACTCAAACTCAGGCTGGGCCGGAACCTCCCCCACCCAGCCCTGTGCTCCCACTGTGACCTGGGACAGCCCCTGCCGGCTCTGAGCTTCAGGGTCCTGTCGTTCAATGCCTTGCCCCAGGACCAGCCGTGGGTGGGGTCAGGAGTCATCCCTTGGGCAGCCCTCGACCCATCGGATCTGGCTCACTGCTTGCACGACGGCTCTCTTCAGCAGCTCCTGAATGTTCCGGATGAGCTCAGCTTCCTGAGGGAGGAGACGCCCTGAGCACCAGAGCCGGTCCTTGGTGAGGATCCCAGGAGGCCCAGCTGCTGCAGGCCTTGGTCTACACCTGAGCAACCAGAAGGAGTTGAATGCCGGGCCTGAGCTCTGACTGTGCAAGTTCTGCTCTCTCACTGGGTTTATCCTGGGCTTTTGGGCATTCTCCTTGGTGCATTGTAAGTGGGGTGTTTTCCTCCAGGGCCTTCTATGGGCTGCTGGGAAGGTCCCTCAGCGGCAGTTCCCACGCCCCAGGCCTCAAGAGTCATCACTGCTGCTCACTCACTGCACCCAGGAACGTTGGCCTGCCCCTGGCCTCTGGACAGCCCCTGAGGACCCTAACTCTGGGGGCCCAGATGCCCGCCCAGGCTGCCCCTCAGGGTTCTGTGTTGGGAAAGACCATCCTCACACCAAGAACAGGAGGAAGACCCTGTGTTTCTTCTTACTGCCTGGCCAGTTTAATTTTCTGTGTGTAGGAACAAGCCTTTTTTCCCTGTGATTGGGGTCTTTGCCTGGACCACCAGCTACCTCCTTGTGTGCCAGGGCCCGAGTCCTGCACCCCTCTGTCCCTGGGTTTTCCTCTTCCTGCGCTGTCAGTGTCTCCGTCACTTCGCAGGCACCCTTGTTGCAGGCAGAGGGTTTGTGGGAGCTGCAGCAGTTCTTGAGGCACTGAGAGGGTGCAGGGGGATAGGCCTGCAGAAGGGGAAGGGAGGGAGGAGGGAAGGCATGAGGGGAGGGAGGGACTCAAGGGTTCTTGCCTGAGTTTGAGGGTATGGCAGGAGACCAGCTGCCTCCACCCCACATCTTTCACAAATGTCTACAGGCCTTTAGTGGTTCTCATGGAGGCCCCAGGCTCTGAGAGCTCAGGGAATTCTCCAGAGCCAGCATCAGGGCCAGGACTGAGTTACTCTCTCACCCTATGGGGTTGCCCCATAGACAAGCTGGGCTGGATTGGGAAGTTACAGGTGACATGGAGAAGGGGACCTGTGGGTGCAGATCTTCGTGTCCCCGGCTCTGTATAGGATGAATGGGAGCAGTAGATCCCAGCCTATCCCACCCTACCTGTCCACACCCGCAGTGCTGGCCCAGACCTGGGTTTCCACCTCGGGAGCAACTGTCCCAACCAGGGAGCATCTCTGGGGAGCCCAGGGTCAGGATGACTATGCCAGGACTCAAAGGGATTGGAGGACGAGAGGAGAAACAGCTGCTTGGAAGTCAGGGGCCTTCTGGGGCAAAACTGCCTCCTGTCACTAAGGGGCCAGATTTCGGGACTCAGGGGTCTCACGCACAGAGGGCTGGTCTCCCGTGTGCTTGCAGCAGCACGTGGCTTGTCCACATGAACTGCCGGGGGCTCCTCCTCTCTGTGCCCACAAGTCCTGGCCACCCAAGGCTGCTGGCACCTTCAGCAGCTCCGTCTCCACATGGTAACGCAGGAGGTTGGCGTGCTGGTGGCGCTGGCTGCACTGCATGTTGTCAGTGGCGATGGAGAAGGGCACCTCCATGGCATCCAGGGCGCGCTCCAGGCGTTTCTTCTGGGCCAGCAGCAGGTCGGTCTCCGCAGCCAGCGCCTCCACCTCGCGCTGCAGCTCCGACTTCCAGCTGTGCGTGTCCTGCAGTCGCTCGCCCACTCTGCACGTGGAGTCTTGCTGTGTCGGCTGCGTCAGCGCCTGGGTCTCTGCGGCCAGCTGATGGCTCTCATGCCCCTGCAGCTCCCGCTCTGCTGGTTGCAGTCGGCGAAGGCCTGGTGGTAGCGAGCATAGCAGTTCTGGAACCACACCTCCAGCCGGCGGTGGCCAGGCCGGAGGACGTGTAGGCGCCCGTGTTGCGGGCCACGTCATACTCTTTGCAGGGCAGCTCGCAGGGTGGCACTTTCTGCGGGGCCGGCTCTGGTAGGAGCACATCCGTCTGCACCATGGTGTCTGCCGCCCACCAGGACCAGGGGAGTGAGGAGTGTGTGTGGTCAGCTTGCTGCGGTCAGCCCAGTGCAGTCATCGGTCGGCTCCAACGGCTCAGTCCCAGAGCAGGACGCGGCTCCCAGTCGCTTGGGTGACGCAGTAAACCAAGAGCTTCCTGTTGCCAAGAAACGGGATCTCTTCTCCAGTGGCTAGGGGAGGGGTCATTCAGGGCGGTGGGCAGAATTGCCCTCTTAAAGGGCCAGGCAGCCCCAGCCCCACCTCAGGGCAATCAACAGTGGCCAAGGGTTCCTGTCACTTAGAGGATCCCAGGGCCAGCCCGTCTCCAGCCTCTGTGTCCCACCCTTAGGGTTCAGGGTGTGGGTGGGGACCTACTGCCCTGGCCCCTTCGTTGATTCATCCATTTGTTCCTGGTTTGCTCTCTGATCCTGTCCTGTGTGGAGCTCCGCGCTCAGGGTGAACAAGACAGAGGAGGCTCTGCCCACCTGCCCCCTCAGGGCAGAGGGCTGTGGTTGTTGTGTGGGTGTTGGGTGTGCTGAGTGATAGTGTTACTTGATGCCGTACAGGTGGCTGCTCTCCCTGCCCTCCTGGCCCCAACAGCAGCCTGGTAGCACAGGGAGGGTCCCAGGCCAGGCCCCCTCAGGGGCAGTCTGAGGCAGTTCCTGCAGGGACTCCGCTCCATTTTCTCCTGGACCTAGTGCCTGAGAGCCAGGCCCTGGCCTCTGGCCTTCTCCTCCCAAGTCCCAGCCAGGGTCCCCTCAGGCTGGGCACAGTGGGGAGGGAGGGAGTCTGAGTGTGCTTTTCCCTGGGGAGTTGAATTCAGCCTCTGGGTAAGTGTCCAGAGTCAGATGCCCAAATCTGCCCCACAGGGCAGAGGCAGGCTCTGTGCTGCGGAGGCTGCCCTGAAAGCCACCCAGGGCCATGCTGCCTGGTGGAGACTGGATGGGCAGTAAGCGCCCCAGGACACATCGGCCTCCCCCAAACCTGGGGCAAGGGGAGCCCCAGCCTAGGCGCGATTCCCCACGCAGCCAGCGGAGGGCAGCTTTGGTCTGGCGGTGAGAAGCCTGTGGCTCCTGGCTCGGCCTCCCCTCCGCCTGCCTGGTGCATGCACTCCTGGGGACCCCAGCCCCTCCAGCCTCCTCTTCCCTGAGAACCCCGCACCAGAAAGTCCTCGCTAGGAAGTCCATGCCCTTCCTACAGCACAGGCCACTGGGCCCCTGTTCCTTCCACCTTCACCTCCTCTCCCACCACAGCCCGCACCCTCACTCCAGCCACAGGAGCCGGGGCTCCTCCTGGGCCATTCCCACCACCCCGCCCAGGTCTCTCCAGCACCACCATGTGCCGGCCAGTGCCCTCCTCCTGGACCTGACCTCCCCCGGTCCTGACCTCTCCCGCGGCCAGAACCCTCAGTCCATGCTGCTGTCACCACGGTGTGCCTGGCCTGACACAGCCTCCTGATGGGGCTTTGAGGACAGCAGCCGGGAGACTTACCCCAACCCAGGCCGAGCCAGAACCTATTGCAGGTGGCCTGGGAACCTCTTCTCACTGTCCGTCAAGATTGGGAGGTCAGGGGACCTTCAGGGACTGGTGTGGTCTGAGAAACATCCTTGAGCCTCGCCATGACTCAGTTTCCCCAGATGGCAGCAGGCTGGAGCCCACGCAGGGCAGGATGCCAGACTCCACCTTTTGTCTGGAACCTGCATTCACTGGGCACCTCTCTGTAGGCATAGCAGAGCAGAGCTGCCTGTTTCTGTCCCTGATCTGCAGCCCCAGGAGCCCGAGAGACCACCTAAGCCAAGGAGAAGGCCTCTGGGCCAGAGCCCAGCTATGCGAAGTGGGAGACCTCTCAGCCTCCACTTCCAGGTGCCCTGAAGTCATTGGCAGGGGGTGCTGCCTACTTGGGGCTCCCAGACTAAGGGAACACATTCACCTGGTGACCGCAATAGGCCCTGCAGGCTGAGGCACAGGATCTGACCAAGGACGCATCAGAGTTAGGGGACTGGGCCCTGACTCCTGCCAGCTGCAAACTCCCAAAGCCCCCAGCCCTCTCATGGGGTGAAGACACCCTGAAGGACACTCCAGTGTGCTCCCACCTCTGGGTTCTGCCAGCCAGAGAGTGGGACTCTCAGGCCACGTGTGTCTTGCTGGATCTCAGCTTCAGGGACCCAGGGTGCTGTCAGCTCTCTGAGACCTGGGTTGGGGGTGTCCATTAGAGCACCTTGGTCAGGACCCAGAGATGGGGAGGGCACGGCTAAGAGCACCCCAGGCAGTTGGCATCTCCAGAAAGCAGGAGATAGCGCATGGCTCTGTGACAGATGTCCCGTGACAGGGAGGATTGGAGGGACAGATGGACGTGCTCAGGGGCTGAGGGGCAGACGAGACCACCAAAGGGCAACTTGGACACTGGATGGCCCCAGGAAGGCCCCTGAACCCCATCCTGATTGATCCAGGGCCAGTGACCTTGGCCCAGACTGCAGGCCTGGGGACTCAGGTTCCTTTAGTTTCTTAAGAAACTACTATACTCCTTTTTGGCATAGCTGTACGATTTTACATTCCAACCAGTCATGTGTGAAAGCTCCAGTTTTTACTCATGCTCCCCAACATTTGATGTTTTATTTTTATTTTAGCTATTCTGGTATATATGTGTTAGTCATTGTGGTCTTAATTTGCAAATTTCTAATGACTAATGACATTTAACATCTTTTCATGTTCATAATTAAATACCATCTGTATTCCTTTTCACATATGATTAGCACAAATGTGAAAAATCAGAACAAAATTTTTCACACAACTTCAAAATTTTTAGAACAATACTCAAGGGAAAAGGTGTTTATTTAGAACAATGAAAACAATGAGACATTAACTTCCAGCTTAAATAAAGTTGATTGTGTGCATAAAAATGGTGAAAATATTGGACTTTCTTGGCAAAAGAAGAAAGGGGAAGACTTTATATTTTCTGACATAATATTTATCATTTGTCTTTGGTTTGTGTATTATGTGTATGATTTTCAAAAAATGCATCAAAGATATAACTTTCTGGTGTTTTCTTTGATATTATCCTTGCAAACAGAAAAGTTGGCACATGTTTCTGTATAAAACTGGTCAAAGTTGGCCTAGGAATGATCTTACATTGTACTTTCACTTTACATCATACTGTAAGAGTTTAATAATAGCTAAGGCATCAGCATTGATGTGGACTTATTATCCCTATTCAAGACGTGGTGTGAGGTTTAGGAGAGTTATGTGCCCTTTATCATAAAACGAATCTATGAAGCATTTATATAAAAACCCAGTATTTCTGGTTTCAAATTCAGTACTGTGCCGTCTGCTTGATAGATTTGTTCGCAGGTTAGAGACATTTTATTGCATAACTTCCATGAAATATCACAGTTGTACTCTTGACTATGTTTGAATCACAAAAAGACTTTAATCTGCACTCAGTTCTTGTAACTAAAATCTTCAGTTTGAATATGAATTTCACTTAAAGAACATCGCTAGAAATTTCAGAGAGAAAAAGATTTTACTTGCAGAATACAATCTGCATTTGCTTTGACAACTAGTTAGTTCACATATGTAAAATAAGTCTACCTGTCTGTATGCATAATTAAGATGTAACAGTAGTGTGGTAATGACTTGTTAAAGCAATTAGAATGGCAGTGGATCATGGCACAATTTACCTTAAAAGCCATGAGCAGAATACATCACAAGCTATGATACAATAAATAGTCATTAGGTTTAAAGTAGTATCCACATATAAAAACACAAAGCATATTTTAGCCCTTTAAATGAAAGCTTCATTCAGTCAATATTGGTCTTCCTGTAGATGCATTTATGAAACAAAACCACAAAACATACAGCTTACCCGCTTCTCAAAACTCATTGCACAATAGGTTGAGGGACTTCTCTACACCAGGACCTATTAAAACCAGTAAGTCCTCAGTGAAAATCATTTATTTGCCTGCAGTGTCATCTGATGTGTCTGTTGTAGGCAGCTGTGGCAGTGGTGGGTGGTTTAGTGACACGGACCCTGCCCACGTCTGTCCGTCAATCAGTGGGCTAGTGTCTCTCTGGCTGCCCCTGTGAAGGGTCTATAGGAGTTAACGGCATTAGCATGGGATTGAAAAGAAATCATCTTGGATTCAAACTTCCATTTCAGTATTCATTTCCAGCTAAGTTTGTGTAGCATGCTTAATGTTTCTGAAGCTCAATTTTAGTAATGGTAAAGTATATCTGCCTAAAAGACAGGGACACATCCCAGTTTTGTGTTTTTTTATTTTTATTTTATTGTATTTTTCTTGAGACGGATTTTTGCTCTTGCTGCCCAGGCTGGAGTGCAATGTTGCAATCTCGGCTCACCACAACCTCCGCCTCCTGGGTTCAAGGGCCTCTCCTGCTTCAGCATTCTGAGTAAATGGAATTACAGGTGCCTGCCACCACACCCAGCTAATTTTTTGTATTTTTAATAGAGACGGGTTTCACCATGTTGGCCAGGCTGGTCTTGAACCCCTGACCTCAGATGATCCACCCACCTCAGATGATAATCCTGCCAAGTGCTGAGATTACAGGTGTGAGCCACCATGCCCGGCCTTATCCTCAAAAAAGAATTTATCAAAAATGTATGTGTGTGTGTGTGTGTGTGTGTTTTAAGTAGAGTAACACTATATTAAAATGCCACTATATATGTTCTAACAAAAAACCTCAATTTAACAAATGTATGTGGGGAGAGGGAGAGAGAGAGGGAGAGAGAGAGGGAGAGAGGGAGGGAGAGAGAAGGAGGGAGGGAGAGACAGAGGGAGAGAGAGAGGGAGAGACGGAGGGAGAGAGAAGGAGGGGGGCAGAGAGAGAGAGAAGAGAGAGAGAGATATCTCTTGTGTCTCTACCTTTTTGGATGATGACCCCAGTCCTAACAGATTAGGGCCTTACCCTTTTGCCCGTATTTAACCTTTACCTTCTTAAAAGCTCCTTCTCCAAATACAGTCACACTGGGAGATAGGGCTTCAGGTTAGGAATTCTGGGGGGACATAATTCTCTCCAGAACAGACACTAATATCATGAGTGCTCAGATTGCTAGTGAATGTGTTCTTGTTACAATTATTTTTGCTTTGCAGTTTTAGATAATGAATACCTGGATAATAAATACCCACTGTAATCTAATTTTTTCAACACTTCTTACTTGCATGGATTCTAAACAGGAGTCCAATGTAATTCTTATGTCTGTTTCTCTGTAGACACTGTGTTTCTTCCTCTGCCTTATTTTAATCTTTTATCTTTGTTACAGGTTTTCTACAGTTTGAATATGATATTCCTAGGTATATTTTTAAAATATTCATCCTGCTTGGTGTTCTCTGAGCTTTTTGGATTTGTAATTTGGTGTCTGTCATTAATTTGTGTTTTTTTCCTAGTTAAAAAAATGAACTTTATAGATTTTACATTCTCAACTTTCACTTATTTTCAAAATGAGAGACAAGACACCTAAACTCCAAGATTTCAGTCCTGAATGCAATAGTACCAGATTTTCAAGTTACATAAGTGAACTGCATAAACACCACTAGTTTCAAGTGTACCCTATAAGAAACACATGGACATACTTGCGTTGTTTAACCACACGGTGTCATATCAATAAACATCAAAGTATCTGACACATATTTGTCCATTAAAGGTAAACACAACTCTGAGTATCAAATTAAATTAACCATTTGCCTTTTATAATCTAAATCAGAAATTAAAAAACAGGAAGAATGTAGAGGTAAGTGGCTGAAAATGCTCTGCTTACTGCACACAAGCATATCATGACAAAGAATGCTAGAAGTAGCTTTCCTCAGAAGTAATAATTGAACATTTAAAATATTATTTTCTCAGAAAAGTTAAAGCTTTTAGTGTAAAAAGCATGGTAAATGACATTTTAACTTAATAGTTAACTATATAGCAAATTATAGATTTCAAGCAATTAGTTACCCACATTTCACCAGAACCTTCAGTGAAAGTGTCTACTCTCAACATTGACCAGACCCTTCCTGTTCTGAAGTGTCTACTCTTTAGAGTTGCTTCAGCTTTACATATCTGTAAAACCTAAGATTACTCAATGAGAAGTTACAGCTTATTCTGTACTAGATACAGGAAATACATATAGATTTAGAACAAATGGATGTTTTTCAACTTAAAAAAAGTATTTTTATTTACACAATGTTAGATTGTTTTTCACCTATGTGTATACATAACAGTGTTTCCCAAATTCACAGGGTCCACTTCCATAATTCTAAAGCAAAAATAGAGACACACAAATGGATAATAATTCATAGCTTTATGCCTTTTTTTAAAAACATATCTTTAAAGAAATTCAGTTGCCATTTAGACAAAGATGTGATGAACCTGTAACAAATTTCTATGACTTGGAAAATTAAAGGTCTAAAAATCCTAAATGTTGTAACACTGGGCAGTTTGCAATCTGTGCATGGGTTCACTCACCCTATGGTCCGTGAACTCCCTTATCCTGCAAGCTGTAGGTAGTTTCAGCAAATATGAGACTCAATAAGACTAAGGAAGGGCTTGTTTAAATTAGTTCCCCTCACAGTTGATTCTAATCTTGCAATGAACAGATTTAATGTACTAGTGAGTTAAATTTTAAAGTAATTATAAAGCCATTTACTCTATCATAAATGAATGAAATGTAAGAATCACACTTGAAACAAGTCTTTCATTTTAATGAATGGTATCTTTCATTTATATACAAAGGAATTCACTTGCCAGCAGCATTTAAATATAGAAATAGTCCCGTCTTTTCTCTAGTGCCTTTTATAAAGCAGTGCCATTTCTAACTAGGTGTATTTGTTTCCCAGCTATTCAGTAACTACACTGTAGGTATCTAATAGACTCAAGAAAAGACTGGAAAATTGAGAAGATTTAGCATTTTAAACATTTGAAAAATGTTGCTACAAAGCATCGATTATGAATGCATTAGTAAAATAAATTGACACCTTATGTGAGAATCATTAAGTTGGTTTAATTATATCGCACAAGTATGGGCTCACTAATATTTATAACAATTTATGCTAATTAAACCAGAAAGTTTCTGTAGGTAATTCAGCTCTGAGCACCATTTAATAAGGTTATGCCAAATAGAACCAATGGTTATGTAATACCCAGAATATAAACCTCAGCAAATTCAAACTTTTGGAATGGCAACACAAGTGAGAATGAGAGGCAATATTTCATTTCAAAGTACCATAGGCTGCTTAGAGTATTCTTTTCTTTTAAAAATTTGTGTGGTTGTTAGTAATGTGCCTTAACACTGGTCCTCCTTGACAGCTGTGTTAGAGATGGTTATGTAGAACCTATATTACGGAAGTCAGCGTTGCCCATTTCTTTAGTTCAGTGATTAAAATTGAAATTGCTTTTACAAAACAATTGAACTGCTGCTTACAATATAAATAGAATACCAACAGGTTTCCTGTTGTATTCACATTCTTCTCTAATTAGTATTTTTGCATTTCCACTCTGACCTGACCTTCAGTAGTTCCTTTATTTTTATTTTCAAGCATTTTTATGAGTATATAATAGGCATATATATTTATGGGGTGCATGAGATATTTTGATACAGGCAATGCAACATGAACTAATCACATCGTGGAGAGTGGGTATCCATCCCTTTAAGCATGTATCTTTTGTGTTACAATCCAATTAGATTCTTTTAGTTATTTTAAAATGTACAATTATTGACTAGAGTCCCCCTCTTGTGCTATCAAACAGTATGTCTTATTCATTCCTTCTGCCTGTTTTTGTACCCATTACCCGTGCCCTGTGTCCCCCACCAGCCCCCTAGTACTTAGTATGTCCATGAGCTTAATTGTTTTGATTTTTAGATCCCACAAATAAGTGAGAACATGCAATGTCTGCCTTTCCATGCTTGGCTTATTTCCCTTAACATAATGATATCCAGTTCCTTCCATCTTGTTGCAAATGATTGAATCTCATTCTTTTTTAGGGCTGAATAATACTCCACTCTGTGTATCTACCACATTTTCTTTAATACATTAATCTGTTGATGGACACTTAGGTTGCTTCCAAATCTTAGCTATTGTCAACAGTGGTGCAACCAACATGGGAGTGAAGATAATTTCTTCGATATACTCATTTCTTATTTTGGGGGTATATATCCAACAGTGGGATTGCTGGATCATGTGGCACCTCTATTTTCAGTGTTTAGAGGAACCTCCAAACTGTTCTCCACCGTGGCTGTACCAGTAGTACCTTAAAATGCAAATGCAATTGGTAAAAGAACAAGACAGCATGTAGTACTTGCACTTACAAATACTACCAGTTTTGTACAAATTTTCATTTTTTTTGTCCTTGAAAGAGTAACCACTTAATAAAACAGATAATTAAAAGCGCAATGTTCCTTCCTTTGCATGGCATGCAGGAATGGTGAAAGCAAAGAAACAGTCATCCCTTCTCTTCCCCCCACTTCTGGTCTCTGGAAATAGGAACGCCAGGTCAGACAGGTGGAGGAGGGAAATGGGGCACAGGTCAAAGTATGATGAATCTCTTAAAAAGAAATCCGGCCAGGCGCAGTGGCTCATGCCTCTAATCCCAGCACTTTGGCAGGCCGAGGCGGGCGGATCACGAGGTCAGGAATAGAGACCATCCTGGAGAACACGGTGACACCCTGTCTCTACTAAAAATACAAAAAAATTAGCCGTGTGTGGTGGCGGACGCCTGTAGTCCCAGCTACTGGGAGGCTGGGGCTGGAGAATGGCATAAACCCGAGGGGAGGAGCTTGCAGTGAGCGGAGATGGCGCCACTGCATTCCAGCCTGGGTGACAGAGCGAGACTCCTTCCCCCCACCGCCAAAAAAAAAAAAAAAAAAAACAACAAAAACAAACAAACAAACAAAAAAAAAAAAAACACTTTCCCCGGAATGCTAGCCTGATGGGAACTCCACCCCATCCATTCCAACCTAGTAAGGATAGTTTAGTTTGTCTTTTCTGGTCTCACTTCCTGACGTCTAATGTTCTTTTTTTGTTTCTGTTATTAAATTTCAGAAGACAAACCTTAGCATTTTCTAAAAGAAATTATTTTTTACCTAAATACATTGGACTTTGGTCTTAATTTGAAGGAATAGGATAAGTGGCCTTTAAGAGAGTGTTCCTACTCCTTCTCTTCCAGTGGTTGCTCTGGGTCCCTGAAAGAGGGTGTGATGTGAACCATCTGGGTTGTTAAGTGGATTTTGTTGAGCCTGTGTTTTTTAAGTCCATTAGTCCTGCCCGAGGCTGTGCGCCCTGGAATCCTTGGCTTCACGTCTGGACCACCTTCAGCCAAGTGGTGATGGTGGAGAGGGTCCACCCATCTTCCAGGACGTGTGAGAGTTTGTAGGTGGTGAGATGGAGGGGGCAGCTTTTAAATCTTCCAGTACCCACCCCCGCTGCTGGCGGTGCTCTCCCCATCGTCCTTGTCCAGGACTCCCATCAGGGTCTCAATCTCTTCTGTGATGCTCTGACTCACATGCTGGGAGGCCCTTTTCCCAATGTAGTCCCTGATATCCACATCGGCGTCCTATGTCCCCACTAGCAGCTTCACCATCTCCAAGGTACATGGCTGCCAAGTGCAGGGCGGTGTAGCTCTGGCCTTGCTGTTCCCAGGCAGCAGAGGCTCGTTGGGGAAGTTGACCAGCATGGCCAGAAGCTCCAGCCTGCAGTGCTAGGTGCCTGCGCAGGCAGGTGAGGCTGTGATGAAGCCCAGAGTGGCCAGCAGGCCGGCTGGCACGGCGGCAACCCCCTAAGCTGTCCACTCCCCATCGGAGGCCGAGAGCAGCCAGCCGTGCTTCCTGGTCCAGCTCACCCAGCCCCTCAGCTCTCCTCCGTGGACGGGAAAGCCAGCCCTGCGCCGCCAGAGTCACTCGCCTCTGCCGTGTCCTCGGAGGAGGAGCTCCCAGGCTGCTGCCTCCAGGACACAGGTTCCTCTTCAAGGGCAGGGCACTGCGCCTTCCCAGGTCGCTCAAGTTCTGGCGGAATGGCCTCGGGGCAGTAGCCCCCCAGGAGCTGCCCCTGTCCGCCTCCTGGCAACCGTGGGGCGGGGGCTCCAGGTCCTCGCTGGTCTGAGGTCCCGCATCTGGGGTAGGGGCTGGTGGAGCCGGCGAGCTCTTCCTGCGTCTCCGCCGCTCAGGGCGGCCCGTGCAGGGGCTGGGCTCCCCCTTGCCCAGCTCGGCCCTGCCTGTGGAGCACTTCGGGGACCGCTGTTTCAGGGAGGGGATGGTGAATGCTGCGCTCCGCGTTCACGTGGACGCGGGACAGGTACCAGGGGCGTGGCCTCAGGCGGAGGACCCGCCAGAACCTCTTCCTGAGATGCAGGTACTGGGCGCCATTGGCGGGGTCCGTGCAGTGGCCACAGCGTTCACCCGGAGATACATTTAAACAGTTTTATTCTCCTGTTTTTTATTTTTTCATTCCAGAAACCATTACTACTATGCAACGAAGTAAAAATATCTAGTTTAAATAATAATTTGATACGGTCAGGTGGGGATGAGTGCACACGTGTGTGTACACACACACACAGGCTCTAAATGGGATATTTTGGCGGAGCAGAGGGATAAGGCTTTTATTTCGTTGGTGTGTTGAGTTAGAATCTCCCTTCTCACAATTAAATAATTTAAATCAGGAGTTTTATTAAAGCTAATTTGTACAACTAGGCAACATCTTTTCTCCTTATATTTATACACATATACACATCTCTAATATTTGCATTTATTACTTCATCTAAAAGAGCCTGGAAAAAGGGTCCTAGGTCTTGGCTAGTTAAGGTAAAAATCTATATTTTAAGGTAATAAAAACGTTTGCTATGGACAGAGACCTGCAGACACTGTGGGTGAAGCTGATTCATGTTCCATTGAAGGAAATGACATGGGGTTTTCTAAGGGAAAGCCCAGCATTCTGCAAGGAGAGGGGAGGTCCCAGGGGGGAATTGGAGTCAGCATTAGGATCTAAGTGTCACAGGGGAGTGTGTTCCCAAAAAAGACTGTGACTGTTTCTGTGTGCATCCTGAACTGGTTACCATGAGTGTGTGTGTGTGTGTGTGTGTGTGTGTGTGAATTAAAAGAGGAGTTACATGCTGGGGTATTCCTGGTATCTCAACTGGCATCTCAGCTGCTGGTGATGATGGCTATACATTTTCCTCAGTATTCAATGTGCGCATTTTGAGTTAACACTCCACCCATTGGCTGAGGCAGGTGGATCATCTGAGGTGAAGAGTTCGAGACCAGCCTGGCCAATATGTGAAACTCTGTCTCTACTAAAAATACAAAAATTAGCCAGGCATGGTTGCAGCACCTGTAATCCCAGCTACTCGGGAGGCCAAGACAGGAGAATTGCTTGAATCCAGGAGACAGAATTTGCAGTGAGCTGAGATGGACCACTGCACTCCAGCTTGGGCAGCAGAGTGAGACTTGGTCTCAAAAAAAAAAAAGTTATTGTGACATGCTGTACACATGCTGTGCACATTCACAAATTCAGTGTCTCCCAGAAGTCTGAGATTCTTTTTTTCTTTCTTTTTTTGTTTTTTTGAGAAGGAATTTCACTCTTGTTGCCCAGGCTGGAGTGCAATGGTGTGATCTCGGCTAACTACAACCCTTCCTGGGTTCAAGCGATTCTCCTGCCTCAGCCCAAGTAGCTCCTGCCTCCCAAGTAGCTGGGATTACAGGCATGTGCCACCATGCGCAGCTTATTTTTTATTTTTAGTAGAGTTGGGGTTTCTCCACGTTGATCAGGCTCGTCTCGAACTCCTGACCTCAGGTGATCAACCCGCCTTGGCCTCTCGAAGTGCTGGTATTACAGCCATGAGCCACCATGCCCAGCCAGAAAGTTTTAAGGCTATGATTATTAGACCATCATACACACAAAAAGTACTTAAAAAATCTCAGGAATGCAGTCCCTCATTGGCCTGGTATGACAAAGATAAAAAGAAGTTGGTCGTGAAAATTTCTGAATGTGGTTTAGGAGAAGGAACCCCAGTAAGATTCAGAGACAACCTAGAAAATTGAAAGACAATTTTACTACCCAAATCACCCTTCTATAAAAAATAATAGAAGATGTCAAATATGAAAATAAAACTGTCCTCTGGGCCCTCAATTTTCCGTGTTATTGGGAAGGCAGACAGCTACTCAGCAGTTATATCCCATAAGAATGGATAACACTAAAACAACTGACAGCATCAAGTATTGGTTAGAAAATGGAACTGATTCTCTCAAACATTTTCATTGTAGTTTAAGATGGCACAACCACTTAGGAAAATGTCTCCCTATTTCATACAATGCCAAATGTATACTTATTTTATAACCCAGAAAATCCACTCTTATGTACTTAAACTCAAGAAAAGTGAAAATATTATTACAGAAAAATGTGTATATCTGATTTGTTCGTAGCAGGTTTATTCATGATAGCCTCAAATCAGAAACTGCTTTTGTGTCTATCAATAGTGGAGTGGATTATAAACAAAACAAGCAAAGGCCTCAAACCTGTGGTATAGTCATAAAATTGAGTATTACAAAATAAAGTTAATGAATAATCAATAGGAACAAAATGATGTCACAAGCATGTTTAGTGAATGAACATAAAAATTATATAATTTATAGTTTCACTTATGTAAATGGTGAAAACAGACAAAACTATCCTTTTGTGGAAAGAATCAAAACCATGGAAGCCTCTGTGTTCAAATATTGAATGGAAATGGGCATGAGAAAACGTGTTTCTGCCAGATCTTCTATATGCCTGAGGTACATTCACTCGATGTATTTTGCATATACTATTTTTGCAAATAAAACTGAGATAGACGCAAAATAACTCAAGAGAAAATAGCTAGAAATAGGTAGAGTTGGGATAGAAGCCTTGGAAGCTCCCCCCTACCTTGCTCACCTGGCACAGGCCGAGGAAGCCCTGGGACAATGCTGTGAGCGATCTGAGGGCCATCCAGGGGAGCCTCGCCAGCCCATGCCGGTGCCCGAGCTGCCCGCCGCCATCTGAATATGTTGCAAAGACAGTGCTGGCCTGGCAACTGGTGATGCTCCATGCCCCACCCCGACCCTCACTTCTACCCAAGTAGTGGCAACCCCAGAGACAGATGCTTGGGCGGCAGCGGCTAAGTCTGGTAGTTGGCCAGGCGGCCAAAGGACGGGAACTGGCCGTTCACCCCATCCCAGTTTCCACGGAGAACTCAACCACCATGGCCCCTGAGCGGACCCTCAGGCCTGGGCTGTGCTCTGTGCCTGCAAACCTGACGCCTTCCAGGGGAGCTCCGCCTTCCCACGCCAGCGCCTCAGCTGCTGCAGAAAACTGCAAAACTGCAAGTTGCACACAGGCAGAGATGACGGAGCAACCCCTGACCCTCCGTGCCACTCACCCTACCCGCACACACACCTGCCACGCGGACCCTGAGGCCAGTGTCTGGGCGCCCAAGTCAGGCAGTCCGCACAGCAGTGGCACCAGGGTGAAAACCTGCTGCTCAATACCATCCCAGTTACCACGAAGAGCCAGCCCTGGTGGACCCTGAGTTCTTGGAGGAGGCCAAGTCACAGCAACCCCTCAAGTGGGCGGGCGATGTACTTGACCCTGAGGACATCAGGTACCAGGCCCGCCAGCTGACGCCGGCATCGGAGCCACAGCTGCAGTCCAGACGTGGTGCACCGGCAGTAAGTGACTGGACACCCCAGACCAGGCCCGCCCCCCAGTAGCGTGGATCTTGAGGCCAGACCCCCAGGCGGCAAAATCAGGCGATGGGCCCCGCCAGCAGCCGCTCAGTTTCATCCATGTGGATACAGAGTGCCCAGCTCCCGGGCCCAGGATCCAGAGAGATGCCCAAGAGGAGCGGAACTTGAGGCCAGGTGGGCTGTGCGCTCTGCGACCCTGAGGCCATCCAAGGGAAGCTCCGCTGTCCCACGCCAGTGCCAGATCTGCCGCTGCAAACTGCGCGTGGGGCACTGGCAGCAGTGAGGGCTGGTGGGGGAAGGAGCAGCCCCTGACTCTCCCTCCATGCCTCTCCAGCTACCTGACACTAGCCACACAGACTCCAGGGCCAGAGCCTCAGCGTGAAGCCAGGCCATCTGCGAAGCCACCCAGGTGGCCGCGGAGTGCCCTTGCCAGCACCCTATCTCCCTTCCGAGGAGGAGTGGGGCGGGCTGCAAGGCCAGACAGGCCCTCCTTCTCAGGCCGGGCTGGCGGCGCTCCTGCGATCCTGGGGCCGCCCGGGCGATCCCAAGAGGACCTGCGAGCCCATCGGCGCCCGCCCAGAGCTGCAGCCCCACCTGCCGGCGCATGCTGCCGGGGAGCGGCTTCCAGGAGCCGGGCAGCAACCGCGGTGCAGGCGCGCGCCCAACGGCTTTGCGAGGCTCACTTGGTCTGAGAGGTCGGAGGCTGCGAGTGTCGCTGCTGAAGGCTGTGGTGGACCCAGCTGGATCGCGGACTGTGGAGTAGATCACAGATTTGGGATCGCGGATTGGGGGTTGATCGAGGATTTGGGGTTGGATCAGGGATTTGGGGTTGGATAGGGGATTTGGGGCTGGGTCGGCCGGGGTCGGGGGATGGGGTGGGTGAAAAGGTGACAGGGAGCTGCCCCCGCTCAAGAGCCGGAGGTTGGGGGTCTGAGAAGTCACCACTATGAAGTTATTCGGCTTCGGGAGCCGCAGGGGCCAGACGGCCCACGGCTCCATAGAACATGTCTACACGGGTTCCGGATACCGAATCCGGGACTCCGAACTGCAGAAGATCCACAGGGCAGCTGTCAAGGGCGACGCCGCGGGGGTGGAGCGCTGCCTGGTGCACAGGAGCGGAGACCTGGACGCCCTGGACAAGCAGCACAGGTAGCGGGGGCTCAGCCCGGGGTAGGAGGGGGTCCCCAGGCCCGGCTTCCCCGCAGCCCCTGGGATGGGGCCTTTCAGGGCTCCGGGCACCCTCAGAGCGGCGGAGCCAAACGGACTCTCGGCTGTTTTCCATCCCTCATAATTCCATGGCTGGAGCAGTTGGAGAATTTGAGTGATTTAACTCACAAAGTTAAGCATACACAGTGTTGTTATTTTTAACGTACACGTTGAAAACATGGTTTATATACATTATAGGAGGTGCCTAATGAGAGAACTCGTTCCCCTATCAAAAATACCGTGAGTTATTTCAGTAGGCAAAAAGTTCTCAGATAAGAGAGCTTACTTGAAAAATATTTACTATATTTTATATATATATAAATATATATATATGTATTCTCAGATGAAAAGTATGTTTTCATTTTATAGGGAATTCATTATATTCTTTTGTTTTTGTTTTTGAGTCGGAGTCTTGCTTCTTTGCCCAGGCTGGTGTCCAATGGCACAATCTTGGCTCACTGCAACCTCTGCCTGCCGGGTTCAAGCAATTCTCCTACCTCAGCCTCCCAAGTAGCTTGGATTACAGGCAGGTGCCAGCGTGCCTGGCTAATTTTTGTATATTTAGTAGAGAGGGGGTTTCACCACGTTGACCAGGCTGGTCTCAAACTCCTGACCTCAAGTGATCTGCCCGCCTCTGCCTCCCAAAGTGCTGGGATTACAGGCGTGAGCCACCGCGCCCGGCCTATGTTGTTTATTATATATCATAAGTTATATATATATATATATATATATATATATATATATATATATTACTGATACGTATACATATATACCAGATATAATATGTCATATATATCAGTTATATATACACATTAGATGTAAAGTACATTTTCATTTGACAGGGAATTCTTTCAAATCAAATCATCAAACACTCTAAAATTGGGCAAAGTACACTTTTCCAGATCTGCAAGTTACTTGTGTACATAGGAAAAAGGCCTTCGCATTTCTGGTATAAGAATTTAAATTAAAAGAGGAATGAAACAGTTTTCTATCCACAATATTTGTGAGGATGTTTTATACTCCTGCTTAAAGTTTAAGTTGCTGATTACTTTTCAAATAGATAATTTGGTGGTAAGTACAACAATTAAAAAATATGTATGCCCTTTACCCATCAATTCCATTATACTAAAACACCCTTAGGAAATAAAGATACATGCACTTTATTTTTCACCTCACTTATTTTAAAAAGAACCCAAAGAATGGATCCTATAAATAAACTTCAGTTGCATCCACAGGATGGAATAATATGTGACCATTGAAGGTGGCAATAGATACAGAAGTATATTGATGTGCGAAGATGTATTTTGTTATAGCTAGTGAGAAAAAATCAATTAAGTTATACATACAAATATACTATGGTCTTGTTTTATCAAAAAATATGTACAAAATATAAAATTTGTAATTTCTGAGCATATGTATTTTAAGTAAAGTTCTTTTCCTTTTTCTTATCTGTGATTGCTGCAGTGAGCATGTACAAAACTTCTAGTAAAGTTTATTAATAAAGGAATAATCCTTGGGAAGACAGGAATATGAATCTTACAATATTAAAAATAATTTCTCACTTTCTATTTTTTATCATTATTGAGTGTATTGTTATCTTCTTTGAACTTTTAGCCTCTTCAGAAGTAAAAAGGGAATATTTTTATCTGTTTCCAGATTTTATTATCTATATATTTTATTATGTACATATGTTTTTCTTATGTATTCATTCAATTTATGCAAACAATGATAGATTAATCATTTCATTTTAATTGTATTCTTAAATAAAAATAACATATAAATATTACTATTGCAAAAATATTGCTTTATAGGAGTTTATTTAAAAATATTGAACTCTCCAACTGTATTTATCCATTCTTTCATTCCATTTATTCATCAAACATAACCTGAGTACCTGTTATGTAGCAGACATATTCTGCTATCTCTCAGGACCCTTCTATCCTTAAAAACTTCATGTTTACCTGCCCTGCCTGCACAAGCTGAGAGATTTAAAATAGGAATATTGGGACTTAATCTCCTTGAAACTTTGTCACCCAACTTTCAAACAAAAGCATTTCTGAAGTTAGAAAATGTAGAAGATAAGCTTTAACTGCCCACTCAAAAGTTTATCAGTCTTAAATACTAATATTAATCATGGAAATGTCTTATTTGCATATATTCTGTAAGCATAAATATTGAATAAAATGAGCCATATGTATTCATTTGAATCATGAGTTTCCTTTGTCTTCAATTTGTTTGAAAATCAAGGAATTAATTTGTTTGAAAAATGCATTATTATTATTTCAGTGTTCTATCCCCATAGTACCTTTAAGCAGGCAGACAAGCCAGCAACCTCACCCACTCAAGGAAGCCCAGATGGCCAGGTTCCAACAGCATGAGTAGCTGCCACCTGATGGCTGATGGAGCAGAGTCCTGAGGAAAAGCAGATGGCACTGGGGCCCTAACTCTAGGGCAGAAGAACTGATGTACTGTGACTGGCAGCATGTGAGGTTGGTGATTGGCCCACCTGTTCCTGGCACACCCTTGCAGAGGTGGCTGGTTGCTCTTTGAGCCAGCTTGGGCTTGCCTGGCATGCACAAGCCTCGGTGCAACAACGGTGCTACAAATGGAGCCATATATAGGAAAGGAGCAGGAGGCTCAGGAGCAGGGTGTGCACTGCCTTTGGGGCTCCAGTGCATGCCTCAGGGCTCCTATGGCACGGCAGGCTTCTTTGTTGCCAAGAGGCAGACCACAGGCCATCTTGAGGAAGACTTTATGTACAAGTGCAGAAAGCAGCCAGGATTACCACCCAGGGGACTCGGCCTTCTGTGGCCCTGGCCTGACAGAATTTAGCCCAAGGAAGGACAAGGTCACTCAGAGCAGTGTGTCAGTAGGTGGGGCCTGTGCATGCGAGGCAAGGCCAAGCTGGCTCAAAGAGCAAGCAGCCACCTCTGCAAGGGTGTGCCTGGAGCAGGTGGACCAGCCACCAACCTCACCCACTGAAGGAAGCCAGGATGGCCAGGTTTCCACAGCCTGAGTGGCTGCCTCCTGATGGCTGATGGAGCAGAGGCCTGAGGAAAAGCAGGTGGCATATTTAACTCTTTAATCCATCTTAAGTTAATTTTTGTATAAAGCAGATGGCACCAGTCCATGCCTCAGGGCTCATATGGCACTGTGGGCCACAGAAGGGTGAGTCCCCAGGGTGGTAATCCTGCCTGCTTTCTGCACTTGAACATAAAGTCCTCCTCAAGATGGCCTGTGGTCTGCCTCTTGGCCCCACCTTTAGGGTAGAAGAACTGATGTACCACATCTGGCAGTGAGTGAGGTTGGCAGCTGGTCCATCTGCTCCTGGCACACCCTTGCAGAGGTGGCTGCTTGCTCTTTGAGCCAGCTTGGCCTTGCCTGGCATACACAAGCCTCGCTGCAACAAGTGTGCTACAAATGGAGCCATATAGAGGAAATGATCAGCAGGCTCAGGAACGGGGCGTGCAGTGCCTTTGTGGCTCCAGTCCATGCCTCAGGGCTCGTATGGCACTGTAGGTTTCTTGGTCGCCAACAGGCAGACCACAGGCTTTCTTGAGGAGGACTTTATGTTCAAGTGCAGAAAGCAGCCAAGATTAGCACCCAGGGGACTGGGCCTTCTGTGGCCCTGGCCAGACTTAGAATTTGACCCAAGGCAGGACAAGCTGACTCGGAGCAGAGTGTCAGTACCTGGGGCCTATGCATGCCAGGCAAGGCCAAGCTGGCTCAGAGCAACTAGCCACATCTGCAAGGCTGCACCTGTAGCAGGCAGACAAGCCAGCAACCTCAGCTACTCAAGGAAGGAGGGATGGCCAGGTTCCCACAGCCTGAGTGGTTGCCGCCTGATGACTGATAGAGCAGAGGCCTGAGGAAAAGCATATGACACTGGGGCCCTACCTCTAGGGTAGAAGAACTGATGTAACCTGACCGGCAGCAAGTGAGGTTGGTGGCCGGTCCACCGGCTCCTGGCACAACCTTGCAGAGGTGGCCGGTTGCTTTTTGAGCCAGCTTGGCCTTGCCTGGCATGCACAAGTCTGTGCAACAACTGTGACACAAATGGAGCCACCCAGAGAAAATGGGCAGCAGGCTCAGGAGCAGGGTGTGTGCTTCCTCAGGGGCTCCAGTCCATGCCTAAGGGTTCATATGGCACTGTGGGCTTCTTGGTTGCAAAGAGGTAGACCACAGGCCAGCTTCAGGAGGTCTTCATATGGAAGTGCAGAAAGCAGCCAGGATTACCACCCGTGGGACTCGGCCTTTTGTGGCCCTGGCCTGACAGAATTTGGCCCAAGGCAGGACAAGCTCACTCGGAGCAACATGTCGGAACCTGGGGCCTGTGCATGCCAGGCAAGGCCAAGCTGGCTTAAAGAGCACCCAGAGCATCCATTCTGGTGGATGAGCCAACCTCATGACCAGCTTCTGGGTGTGGGCACAGTGCCACATCTTCCATCGCTTTCTGACGTATCCCACCAACACTGAAGGGACAGCCTGGACAGAGTGCAAGAGGAAGGCTGAGAAGGATGAGATAGTGAGTGCTGGCTTCTTTCTGACCCTCAGCACACCCCCAGGTGGTGACCATCAACCTTTAGGGGTGGGACAGCAAGACTGATGGCTTCAAATGCTTCCCCAAGAAGATGGACACAGGCCACTCAGCTCATCCTCACAGCCAATGAGTTGACAAGCAAGCAGATGACAGTGACAGGCTTTTAGAAAGAGCATCAGAAGGTGGCCAGTTTTTCTTCAGCCTCAGCCAGGCCTTGGAACTTGACTAGGCCATCCACTTCACCAGAGATGCCTTCAAGAACATCAGTAAGCTCCTTGCCAATGAGTCCAGGAAGGACCTGGACCCAGCCATGGACCTGTTAGTGCTGTCTCAGGGACACCAGACCAACATCCTGGACATCATCCTCATACACAAGGAAGCTCTTACCAAAGTCACGGAGAACAGGCAACATGTGGCAGAAGGGAAGACAGAGGTGCAGAGGCTGATGGCGTCATTATCACAGGAACAGGATTTCTTTGGCCACTTTGGCTGAAATTCACCACTTCCATCCAATTCACTCAAGCGAGAGACTTGAAATCACAAATGGACCATTTCTTGCAACAAGAGATACTATTTTTTCAAAAAGTCACCTAAAATTTGATAGTGTTGAATGACTAGCTATTCTATTGTGGACTTTTTCCTGTTCACGGGTACTTTCTACAGCAGAATGATAACAGTATCAAAGAGCTAGTGCCAGCTATCAGTGGTAGTACAAGGATGACTTTGTGCTCAACTGAAACCCAGCTGAATATAGAATTGTGTAGGAAAGTGTTAATATGGTGATAGAATAGAAACAGTAGCAAATGAACTAAATCATACTATGAATGCCTATACTACCATTATAACTTTTTGAAGAATGATAATACCACTTACTTTATTGCCTTTTGAAGTAGGAATATTTTAGTGGATATGCTATAGACCTGAAACCCTAGAAAGAATCCCAAAGAAGCTGGCTGGATAAAGCCTGCTATGGATGTCTTTATACTCAAAGACTGATGAGGCAATTCGAATATGTGTCCCCACCAAATCTCATGTTGAGTTATGCTTCCTAATGTTGGAGGTGGATCCTGGTATAAGGTGATTGAATCATGAAGGCAAATTTCTCATGAGTGGTTCAGCACTATCCCCTTGGCACTGTCCTCACAATCATGAGTGAATTCTCGTGAGATCTGGCCACTGAAAACTCTATATCACTCCCTACTGTCCGTGATTTCCTCTTGCCATGTGAGACAATTCACTCTTTCATTATCTTGCACAATGATTGAAAGATTTCTGAGGCCCCCCAGAAGCAGAAGCACTAAGCTTCCTGTCCACTCTGCAGAACCATAAGCCAATTAAACCTCTTTTTCAAAATAAATCTTACCAAAAATGGCAAATGAGGACTGGAGCATTGCTATAAAGATACCTGAAAATGTGGAAGCAACTTCGGAACTGGGTAATGGGTAGAGGTTGGAAGAGTTTGGAGGGCTCCAAAGAAGACAGACAGATGAGAACATTTTTGGACCATCTTAGAGACTGGTTAAATGGCTGTGACAAGAATGCTGACAAAAACATGGACAGTGAAGGCCAGGCTGAGGGGGCCTCAGATAAAAATAAGAAGGTTTCTGGAAAATGTCTCCCTTTTGGATATGGAAAGCTTACACAATGCCTGTACCATCATTGTACCTTAGACGCAGTAAACTTGCTTTTTTATTTCAGAGCCTCGTAGGCAAAAGAGAATGTAGCCTTGACCCAGATGAGACTTTGGACTTTGTATCTTTGAGTTAATGCTGAAATGAGTTAAGACTTTGGGAGACTGCTGGCAAGGCATGACTGTATTTTGCAATGTGAGAAGGACATGAGATGTGTGAGGTTAGGGACAGAATAATACGGTTTTTCTCTATGCTCCTTCCAAAACTCATGTGAAAGTACACTCCCTAATGTTAGAGTCGGGGCCTAGGTGGAAAAAGCTTTAATCTTAAAGGGGTGGGAGTGGATCCTTCACAAATGGCAAAGCACCAAGCCCTTAATGCCATCCTCCTGATAGTGAGTGAGTTCTCATGAGATCTAGTAGTTTAAAAGGCTGTGGAACCTCTTTCCTCTCTCTGTCTTGTTCCAACTTCTGGCATATGAAACATGTCATTGCTGCTTGGATTTCCGGTGTGGTTAGGAGGGTCCTGATCAGTGTGGGCCTGGTCAGTGGACCTAGGTCAGTGAGGACTATTTAGTGGGATCGTGGTCAGCAGGGGTCTGCTTAGAGAGGGTCTCATTAGTGGGGTCTAGTAGTGGGGGTTTTGGTGAGTGGGGACCTATTGGCTGCCAGTTGTTTGGTGTCTGGTCAGTGCAAACCTGGGCTGTGGGGCTTGATCAGTGGAGACCTGGTCAGCTGGGGCTTAGTGCTGGCCTGGTCAGCATGGGCTGGGGCACTGGTGACCAGGTCAAGGGGTGCTATTCAGTGGAGGACTGGGCACATGGGACCTAGTCAGCAGACCCTGGTGGGCGTGTCCTCATCAGTGAGGCCCTTGTCAGTGGGGCCCTGGTCAGGGCACCTTGTCAGCGGGACCTAATCTGTAGTGTCCTTGTCAGAGAGGACTTGGTCAGTGGTGACTTTTGTAGCACTGGTCTACAGGGTGACCTGGTCAGCGGGGATCTCAGCATTTGGTGCCAGTTCAGTGGGGTCTACTCACTAGGGTCCCAGTCAGGGGCATCTGGTGACCTTAGGCCTGGTTATTAGGGGCCTGATCATTGGCAACCTGTTCCCTGGAGGCCTGGTCAGTGGGGCCTCATCTTGGGGGCCAGGGAATGAGGTCATGATCAGTGGAACCTGATCAGTGAGGCCTTGTCAATAATGACCTAGTCAGTGAGGACTTGTCAGTAAGGACTTGGTCCGTGAGGCCTTGTCAGTGAGGCCTTGTCAGTAAGGTCGTGGTCAGTGGGGTCCTTGTCATTGTGTGCCTGGCAGTGGGGGCCTTGTTAGTGGGGCCTGGTCATGAGGGTCTAATCAGTGAGGGTGTCATCAGGGAGGACCTGATGTGCGGGGTCTGGTCAGCAGGGACCTGGTCAATGTGGGCTGCTGAGCACTGCTTGGATAGGCCAGATGCAATGTGCATTATTGAAGGCCCTGTGGACAGCTGGGATAGCCCAGTGATGCCCAAGGGCCTAGTCAAAAGTGGACAAAGCACGTGTTTGGATGGACCTGGGAGATCCTGCTCAGAGATTCTGACAGGACAAAGGTAAAGGAAGGGCCAGAGTGGCTGCAGAGATGGTCACAGTCTATGGGCTGCACAGGATGAAGGAGGCCAGGGAACAGGCAGGGTGGGCAGTTGGGGTTCAGGGAGAGGCAGGTGCATGCTGGGAGGTCAGACCCTGTGAGGGCTTTGGGGGCGTCAGGTTGGGTAGGCTCCAGGCACTCTCACTCACATAGGATTCCAGAACACTGCTACAAGGCTCTGAGTGTTTGTCCCTCACATAGGATTCCAGAACACTGCTGCCATTGTCTGAATGTTTGTCCCCCACATAGGATTCCAGAAGCCTGCTGCTGGGGTCTGAATGTTTGTCCCTCATCTAGGATTCCAGAACACCGCTGCGAGGGTCTGAATGTATGTCCTTCACATATGATTCTAGAACATTGATGCTAGGGTCTGTATGTTTGCCCTTAACATATGATTTCAAAACACTGCTCCTGGATTCTGAATGTTTGTCCTTCACATAGGAATACAGAACACTGCTGCTGGAATCTGAAAGTTTGTCACTCACATAGAATTCCAGAACACTGCTGTGAGGATCTGAATGTTTGACCCTCACATGGGATTCCAGAACACTGCTGCGAGGGTCTAAATGTCTGTCCCTCACATAGGTTTCCCGAACAATGTTACGAGGTTCTGAATGTTTGTCCCTAACAGAGGATTCCAGAGCACTCCTGCTGTGCTCTGAATGCTTCTCCCTCACATAGGATTCCAGAACACTGCTACAAGGGTCTGAATGCTTATCCCTCATATAGGATTCCAGAACACTCCTGCTGTGTTCTGAATGTTTGTTCCTCACATAGGATTCCAGAATACTCCTGCCGTGGTCTGAATGTTTGTCCCTCACCTAGGATTCCAGAACATTCATGCTGGGGTCTCAATGTTTCCCTTAACATAGGATTTCAGAACACTGCTCTTGGGGTCTGAATGTTTGTCACTCACATAGGATTACAGAACACTGCTGCTGGAGTCTGAATGTTTGTCAGTCACATAGAATTCCAGAACACTGCTACAAGGGTGTGAATATTTCTCCCTCACCTAGTATTCCAGAACACTGTTGCAAGGGTCTGAATGTTGGTCCGTCATATAGGATTCCAGAACACTGATGCTGTGGTCTGAATGTTTGTCCCTCACATAGGATTCCAGAACACTGCTACTAGGTTCGGAATGTTTTTCCCACACCTAGGATTCCAGAACACTTCTGCTGGTGTCTGAATGGTTGTTCCTCACATATGATTCCAGGACACTGCTACGAGAGTCTTAATGTTTGTCCTTCACATAGGATTCTAGAACACTGCTCCCGTGGTCTGAATGTTTGTCCTTCACATAGCATTCCGGAACACTGCTGCTGGGGTCTGAATGTCTGCCCCTCAAATCAGATTCCAGAACACTGCTGCTGGGGTTTGAATGTCTTTCCCTCACATAGAATTCCAGAACATAGCTGGGAGGGTCTGAATGTTTGTCCCTCACATGGGATACCAGAACACTGCTGCGAGGGTCTAAATGTCTCTCCCTCACATAAGATTTCAGGACACTGCTACGAGGTTCTGAATGTTTGTCCCTCACATAGGATTCCAGAACACTGCCACGTGGGTCTGAATGTTTGCCCTCACATAGGATTCCAGAACACTACTGCTGGGGTCTGAATGTTTGACCCTCACATAGGATTCCAGAACACTCCTGCTGTGGTCTGAATGTTTGACCCTCACATAGGATTCCAGAACACTCCTGCTGTGGTCTGAAAGTTTGTTCATCACATAGGACTCCAGAACAGTGCTAAGAGGGTCTGAATGTCCCTCACATTGTATTCCAGAACACTCCTTCTGTGGTCTGAATGTTTGTTCCTCATATAGGATTCGAGAACACTCCTGCTGTGGTCTGAATATTTGTCCCTTACCTAGGATTCAAGAACATTCACGCTGGGATATAAATGCTTGCCCTTAACATAGGATTTCAGAACACTGCTCCTGGGGTCTGAAAGTTTGTCCCTCACATAGGATTCCAGAACTCCCCTGCTGTGGTCTGAAAGTTTGTACCGCACATAGGATTCCAGAACACTGCAGCTGGGTTCTGAATGTTTGTCCCTCACATAGGATTTCAGAACACTGCTACGAGGGTCTGAATGTTGGTCCCTCACACAGGATTCCAGAACCCTCCTACTGGGGTCTGAATGTTTGTCCCTCACAAAGGATTCCAGAACACTGCTATGAGGGTCTGAATATTTGTCCCTCACATAGGATTCCAGAACACTCCTGCTGTGATCTGAATGGTTGTCCCTCACATAAGATTCTGGAACACTTCTGCTGTGGTACGAATGTTTGTGTCTCACATAGGATTCCAGAACACTGCTACGAGGGTCTCAATGTTTGTCCCTCATATAAGATTTCAGAACACTGCTGCTGGGGTCTGAATGCTTGTCCCTCACATACGATTACAGAACACTGTTGCTGGGGTGTGAATGTTTGTCCCTCACATGGGATTCCAGACCACTGCTGCTGGGGTCTCAATGTCTGTCCCTCAAAAAAGGATTCCAGAACACTGTTACGAGGGTCTGAATTTTTGTTCCTCACTTAAGACTGCAGAACACTGCTTCGAGGGTCGAAATGTCTGCCCTTCACATAGGATTCCAGAACACTGCTACGAGGGTCTGAATGTTTGTCCTTCACATAGCATTTCAGAACTGCCATGGTCTGACTGGTTGTCCCTCACATAGTATTCTAGAACACTGCTATGAGGCTCTGAATGTTTGTACCTCACATAGGATTCCAGAACACTGCTATGAGGGTCTGAAAGTTTGTCCCTCACATCGGATTCCAGAACACTGCTGCTGGGGTTTGAATGTCTGTCCCTCACATAGAATTCCAGAAGACTGCTGGGAGGGTCTGAATGTTTGTCCCTCACATAGGATTCCAGAACACTGCTACGAGGTTCTGAATGTTTGTCCCTCACATAGGATTCCCGAGCACTCCTGCTGTGGTCTGAATGTTTTTCCCTCACATAGGATTCCAGAACACTGCTACGAGGGTCTGAATGTTTGTCCTTTACATAGGATTCCAGAACACTCCTCCTGGGGTCTGAATGTTTGTCCCTCACATAGGATTCCAGAGCACTCCTGCTGTGGTCTCAATGTTTGTTAATCACATAGGATTCCAGAACACTTCTACAAGGATCTGAATGTTTGTCCCTCACATAGGATTCCAGAATACTCCTGCTATGGTCTTAATGCTTGTCCCTCACATAGGATTCCAGAACATTCATGTTGGGGTCTGAATGTTTGCCCTTATCATAGGATTTCAGAACAGTGCTCCTGGGGTCTGAATGTTTGTCCTTCATATAGGATTCCAGAACTCTCCTGCTGTGGTCTGAAAGTTTGTCCTTCACGTAGGATTCCAGAACACTGCTGCTGTGGTTTGAATGTTTGTCCCTCACATAAGATTCCAGAACAGTGCTACGAGGGTCTGAATGTTTGTCCCGCAAATAGGATTCCAGAACACTTCTGCTGGTGTCTGAATGTTTGTACCTCACATAGGATTCCAGAACACTGCTGCTGGAGTCTGAATGTCTGTCCCTCACATAGGATTCTAGAACACTGCTGTTGGGGTTTGAATGTCTGTCCCTCACATAGAATTCCAGAACACTGCTGCAAGTGTCTGAATGTTTGTCCCGCAGATGGGATTCTAGAACACTGCTGCAAGGGTCTAAATGTCTGTCCCTGACATAACATTCCAGCACACTGCTACGAGGTTTTGAAATGTTTGTCCCTCACCTAGGAATACAGAGCACTCCTGCTGTGGTCTGAATGTTTGTCCCTCACATAGGATTCCAGAACATTCCTGCTGTGGTGTGATTGTTCCTCACATAGGATTCCAGAACACTGTTATGAGGTTCTGAATTTTTGTCCCTCACATAGGATTGCAGAACACTGCTACAAGGGTTTGAAAGTTTTTCCCTCACATAGGATTCCACAACACTACTGCTGGGGTCTGAATGTTTGTCCCTCACATAGGATTCCTGAGCACTCCTGCTGTGGTCTGAATGTTTTTTCCCTCACATATGATTCCTGAAGACTGCTGCTGTCACTATAATCGTTGAGAGTGTCTGAATGTTTGACCTTCACCAAACACTAAATATCCTGCCCCTTTAGTCTTGGACTTTCCAGCCTCCAGATCTGTGAGCAATAATCTCTGTTGCATATGAATTACTCAGTCTAAAGTATTTTGTTATAGTAGCCTAAAGAGACTAAGAGAGCATCACCTGCCCTGTCACCTCATCACCGCATTACTAAAGCTATACTAACAGCAGTCACCTTTAATGGGTGCTTCATGCATGAGAATAAAGGGAAAAAATTGCAAGGCATACTAAAATCCAAAAAAAGAAAAAAATACAATTTGTGTCAACAGAGCAAGCTTCAGAAGCAGACAAAGATATGATTTTGGAATTTTTTTTAAACCTCTGGAGAATATGCTAAGGGCCTAATGAATGAAGTAGACAGCATTCAAGTGTAGATGGGTAATGTAATCAGAAAGACAGACATCGTAAGAACCTTCAACATAATGTAGTGGTAAAAAATGTGGTAAATAACTGAAGAATACCTCTGATGGCTTATTAGTAGACTGGACTCAGCTGAATAAAGAATCTCTGAGCTTGAGGATTTATCATCAGAAACTTCGAAAACTAAAGAAAAGAAACACTGAAAATAACAGAAGATGATATCCAAGACTGTGGGACAACTACAAAAGGTGAAACAGAGTAATGAGAATACCAGGAGGAGAAGAAATAGAAGAAAGTTCTGCAACAACCATGTCTGAGAACTTCCAGTATTAATGTCAGACACCAAACCAAAGATCCAGGAACCTCCGAGAACACCAGGCAGAATAAATGCCAACAACCTACACTTGGACATATAATTTTCAAACTATATGAAATAAAAGATAAAGGAAAACTCTGAAAGAAACCAGAGGTGGGGCAGAAAACACCTTACCTACAGAGACACAAAGATAAGAACTGCATTCAACATTGCAGAAACTGTGAAAGCAAGAAGACAGTGAAATGAAAAATTCAAACTGTTGACAGAAAAAAACCCACCAGCCTAAGTTTCTGTACCCACTGAAACCACCCTTCAAAAGTGAAGGAGAATTAAGGCCTTCCTCAGAAAAATAAAAATTCAAGAAACTTGTTACCAGGAGACCTGTCTTGCAAGAAATGTTAAATGAAATTCTTTAGAGGGAAACAAAAGATATATAACTGAAACCTGGATCAACATTTTTTAAAAAAGAGCATTAAAGAATTGTGGTACAATAAAAACCTATGTATTTATTCTTAATTGATCTGACCAAGAAGTTCATAGACAATAACAAATACACACAGATAGATTATGTATGCGTATACACAAGTGAAATGAGTAACACTAACACAAGGAATGGAATGGAAGGATGGGAGGGAGGAATTGTGGTACAATAAAAACATGTATTTATTCATAATTGATCTGACCAATAAGTTTGTAGATAATAATAAATACACACAGATAGATTATGTATGCTTATACACAAGTGAAATAAGGAACAATAATACAAGGAATGGAATGGAAGGATGGGAGGGAGGAATCAGGTGTTTTCTTTGTTAAGCAGGCAGTCACCCGTGAAGTGGGATAGTGTTATCTGAAAGTGGACTTGAATTGGTTGTAAATGTATATTGAGGAATTAGGTGTGTTCTTTGTTAAGCAGGTAGTCTTATTTGTGGGATAGTGGGATAGTGTTATTTGAAAGTGGACTTGAATTTGTTGTAAATGTTACTGAGGAATTGGGTGTTTTGTTTGTTAAGCAGGTATTCTTATTTGTGGGATAGTGGGATAGTGTTATTTGAAAGTGGACTTGAATTGGTTGTAAATGTATATTGCAAATTCTGTGGCAACTAGTTAAAAAAAAGTTTTAAAAAGAGAAGTACATGCTAAGAAAGACAGGGAAAATGTAGTCATCTAAAATCATCAATGAAAACTGCAAAAGGCAGAAAAAGAGTGGTAGACAAAAGAATGGAGACTGAGGAGAATGAATAGAAAACAGTAACAAATATAGTAGATATTAATCCAATGATATCAATAATCACTTTGAATGCTAATGGTATGAATACCAATTCAAAGATAGAGATTGTCAGAGTCTATCAAAAGACAGACACATCTTCTTTCACTGCACTTTGCTTTATTGTGTTTTGTGACCATGTGTTTTACATATTGAAGGTTTGTGGCCACCCTGCAATAAGCAGGTCTCACTGGCACCATTGTTCCTACAGCACGTGCTCACTTCACGTCTCTGTGTCACATTTTGGTCATTATCACAGTATTTTAAGCTTTTTATTATTGAATCTGTTATAGTGATCTGTAATCAGTGATCTTTAATGCTACTGTTGTCATTGTTTTGGGAACCACAAATCACACCAGGATAAGACAGCAAACAATTGACAAATGCGTTTGTTCTGACTGCCCCACCAATGGGCCATTTCTCTTTCTCTCTCTTTTTCTCAGGCTTCTTTTTATTAATATTAAAATGTGGCCAATTAATAACCCTACAATAGCCTCTATATGTTCAAGTGAAAGAAGAGTTGCATGTCTGTCACTTTAAACCAAAAGGAAGAAATAATTAAGCTTAGTGAGGAAGGCATGCTGTAAGCAAGACAGGCCAGTAGCTAGACCTCATGCAACAAACATTAGCCGAGTTGTGAATGCAAAGGAAGTGTTCTGGAAAGAAATTTAAAGTACTACTCCAGTGAATACATGAATGATAAAAAGCTAAACAATCTTGCTGCTGTTATGAAGAAAGTTCAATTGGTCTAGATAGAAGATAAAAAAAAACAAAAAAAATTCCATTAAGCCTAAGCCTAACTCTCTTTTTACTTTTTTTCTTTGTTTTTGAGACAGAGTTTCATTCTTCTTGCCCAAGCTGGAGTACAATGGTGTGATCTTGGCTCATCGCAACCTCTGCCTCCCAAGTTCAAGCCATTCTCCTGCCTCAGCATCCCGAGTAGCTGGGATTACAGGCATGCACCACCAAGCCTGGCTAATTTTTTGTATTTTTAGTAGACACGGGGTTTCTCCACGTTGGTCAGACTGGTGTCGAACTCCCGACCTCAGGTGATCTGCCCGCCTTGGCCCCCCAAAGTGCTAGGATTACAGGTGTGACAGCCACCGCACCCGGCCTCCCTTCAATTCTATGAAGACTTAGAGAGGTGAGGCAGCTGCAGAAGAAAAGTCTGAAGCTAGAAGAGCTTGTTTCTTGAGGTTTAAGGAAAAAAGTAATCTCCATAACATAAAAGCGCAAGATAAAGCAGCAAGTACTGATGGAAAAGCTGCAGAAAGCTATCTAGAAGATAATTGATTAAGATGGCTACACTAAACAGATTTGCAATGGAGACAAAACAGCCTTCTACTAGAAGGAGATGCCATCCAGGATGTTCCCAGCTAGAGAGGAGTTGATGCCTGGCTTTAAGGCTTCAAAGGACATGCTGACTCTTTTGTTAAGGCCTAATGCAGTTGGTGATGTTAACTTGAAACCAATGACGATTTACTATTCTGAAAATCCAAGGGCCCTGAAGAATTATGATAAAACACAGCTCTGCCTGTACTCTAAAAATGGGAACAAAGCCTGGATGACAGACTATCGGTTTACAAATATGGTTTACTGAATATCTTAAGCCCACTGTCGACAACTACTGCTCAAGAAATAAGATTCCTTTCAAAGTATTACCGCTCACTGACAATGCCGCTGGTACTCAAGGGCTTTTACAGAGATGTATAAAGAGCTGAATATTGTTTTCATGCCTACTAACCCAACATTCATTCTGGTGCCCTTGGATCAAAGAATAATTTCAACTTTCAAGTCTTATCACTTAAGAAATATATTTCATAAAGCTATAGCTTCTCTAGAAAGTGATTCCTTTGATGGATCTGGGCAAAATAATTGAAAACCTACTGGAAAGGATTCACCATTCTAGATGCCATTGAGAACATTCATGATTTAAAAAAGAAGATCAAAATAGCAACATTAGGAGAAGTTGGGGCTGAGCTTGGTGGCTCACGCCTGTAATCCCAGCACTTTGGGAGGCCAAGGCACGTGGATCACGAGGTCAGGAATTTGAGACCAGCCTGGCCAACATAGTGAAATCCTGTCTGTACTAAAAACACAAAAAAAATTAGCTGGGCCTGGTCGGGGGTGACTGTAATCCCAAACACTTGGGAGGCTGAGGCAGGAGAATTGCTTGAACACGAGAGGTGGAGGTTGCAGTGAGCTGAGATCACATCACTGCACTCCAGCCCAGGCAAGACTTCATCTCAAAAAAAAAAAAAAAGAGAGAGAGAGAAGTTGGGAAGATTATTCCAACCCTCACAGATGACACAGGGGTTCACGACTTCTGTGGAGGAAGTAACTGCAGATATGGTGGAAATAACAAGAGCACTAGAATCAGAGAAAGGGCCTGAAGATCTGGCGAGACTGCAGCAGCCTCTGGAGAAAACGTGAGAGGATGAGTTACTCCCACGGATGAGCAAAGAAAGTGGTTTCTTGAGATGAAATCTACTCGTGGTGAAGACAGTGTAAACAATGTTGAGATGACAACAGATTTAGAATAAACTTGGTACAGCAGAAGGAAGGCTTGACAGGATTGAACCCAATGATTTACAATAATACATAAACTTAGTTGGTACAGCAGTACGAAGGTTTGACAGCATTGAAACCAATTTTGAAAGTTCTACTGTGGGTAAAAAGCTATCATCGTATGCTACAGTTAATTCTTTTGTGAAAGGGAGAGTCAATTGACACAGCAAACTTCAATGTTGTCTTATTTTAAGAAATTGCCACAGCCACCCCAACGCTCAGCAACCACCACCTTACATTAAGGTAAGACCCTCCATCAGCAAGAAGACTGAAACTTGGCCAGGTGCAGTGGCTACACCTGTCATCCCAACACCTTGGGAGGCCAAGGTGGGTGGATTGCTTGAGCCCAGGACGTCAAGGGAACATGGCAAAACCCCATCTCTACAAAAAAAAAAATACAAAAATTAGCTGGACACGGTGGCATGCACCTGTAGTCCCAGCTAGTCAGGAGTCTGAGGTGGGGGTTTGATTGAGCATGAGGTTGAGGCTGCAATTACTCCAGCCTGAGCCACAGAGTAAAACCCTGTCACACACACACAAAAAGATTGCAGCTTTCTGAAGGCTCAGATGACTGTTAGCACTTGTTAACAATAAAGTATTTGTAAATTACAGTGTGCATACTTTGTAGACATATGCTATTGCACACTTTATACAGCACAGTATAAACATACTTTTACATGCACTGGGAAACCAAAAGAAATTGTATAACACTTTATTGCAGTGGTCTGGAACCAAACCCACATATATCTCTGATGCATGGCCGTCCTGTATTGTACACTTAAAAAAATACTTAAGAGGGTATATTTTAGGTGAAATGGTCATCTCATTTTTTTTTTTTTTTTGAGATGGAGTCACACTCTGTTGCCCAGGCTGGAGTGCAGTGGCACGATCTCGGCTCACTGCAAGCCCTGCCTCCCGAGTTCACACCATTATCCTGCCTCAGTCTCCCGAGTAGCTGGGACTACAGGTGCCCGCCATCACGCCTGGCTAATTTTCTGTATTTTTAGTAGAAACGGGGTTTCACTGTGTTAGCCAGGATGGTCTTGATCTCCTGACCTCGTGATCCACCTGCCTTGGCCTCCCAAAGTGCTGGGATTACAGGCGTGAGCCACCACTCCCGGTCTCATTTCTTAAAAAGGGTGAGAATGAGAAATATATGGGGGGTGATGGTCAAGTTTACGGCATTATTTGTTGTGATGAGTCCTGGGGCGAATATTTATCTCTATACTCATTAAGATGTATATATTCGGTGTCACACGCCTGTAATCCCAGCACTTTGGGAGGCCGAGGCAGGTGGATCATCTGAGGTCAGGCGTTCGAGACCAGCCTGGCCAACATGGTGAAACCCTGTCTCTACTAAAAAAATATGAAAATTAGCCGGGCGTGGGGGCGCACGCCTGTGATCCCAGCTACTCAGGAGGCTGAGGCAGGAGAATTCCTTGAACCTGGGAGGCGGAGGTTGCAGTTAGCTGAGATCGTGTCACCGCACTCCAGCCTGGGCAACAAGAGTAAAACCTCCATAACACACACACACACACACACACACACACACGGTATATATTAAATATGTGTAATTTTTGTATGTCAACCACACCTTAGTTTTATTTTATTTTATTTTTTTGAGACAGAGTCTCGCTCTGTCACCCAGGCTGGAATCCAGTGGTGCAATCTTGGCTCACTGCAAGCTCCACCTCCCAGGTTCACACCATTCTCCTGCCTCAGCCTCCGGAGTAGCTGGAACTGCAGACACCCGCCACCATGCCCGGCTAATTTTCTGTATTTTTAGTAGAGATGGCGTTTCACAGTGTTAGCCCGGATGGTCTCAATCTCCTGACGTGATCTGTCTGCCTCAGCTTCCCAAAATGCTGCGATTACAGGTGTGAGCCACCGCGCCCAGACAATTTTTATTTTTTTGAGACAGAGCCTCACTCTGTCACCCAGGCTGGAGTGCAGTGGCACTATCTTGGCTCACTGCAACCTCTGCCTCCCATGTTCAAGCAATTCTCCTGCCTCAGTCTCCCCAGTAGCTGGGACTACAGATGCATGCTATCACGCCTGGCTAATTTTTTGATTTTTAATAGAGATGAGGTTTCACCATGTTGGCCAGGCTGGTCTCAAACTCCTGACCTCATGTGATCTGCCCACCTCAGCCTCCCAAAGTGCTGGGATTACAGGTGTAAGCCACTGCACCCGGCAATTTTTAAATATATATAATTAAAAATTAATAAAAAACAGGTATTTGCAAGTTTCTGTTTTGTTATATGCATATTATTCTTTATCTTTATGTCAGGTTGCTGTGTCAATACACTTAGGAGATCATAGTTTCTAAATTGAAATACAAATAAATATGTTTGAAATTTTTTCTTTTTTCTTTTTTTTTGAGATGGACTCTCATTCTGTCACCCAGGCTGGAGTGCAGTGGTGCCATCTCAGCTCACTGCAACCTCCGCCGCCCAGATTCAAGTGATTCTCCTGCCTCAGCCTCCAGAGTAGCTGGGATTACAGGCACCCACCATGACACCCAGCTAACTTTTATATTTTTTTTTCTATTTTTAGTAAAGACAGGGTTTCACCATGTTGGCCAGGGTGGTCTCCAACTCCTGACCTCAGATGATGCTCCCGCCTCGGCCTCCTCAAGTGCTGGGATTACAGGTGTGAGCTACTGTGCCTGGCCTGGAATTTTTTTCTAAAATTTACATTTCTGAGTTAAGAATGCTTAAAATATTATAAAAACAGAAGCACAATTCATTATGTTTCATTAATTATCTTTATTAAAAACAACACAATTATATTACAATAGGACAAAAAATGTTTAAGCAAATGAAAACGAAACCATGACATACCCAAACTCAGGAGGAGGCAACAAAGGCAGTGCTAAAGGGAAGCTTACAGCTGCAGATGCTTAAATTAAAAAGAAGAAAGATCTCAAACCCACGCTAAAGGGAAGCTTACAGCTGCAGATCCTTAAATTAAAAAGAAGAAAGATCTCAAACCCATGCTAAAGGGAAGCTTACAGCTGCAGATGCTTAAATTAAAAAGAAGAAAGATCTCAAACCCATGCTAAAGTGAAGCTTATAGCTGCAGGTGCTTAAATTAAAAAGAAGAAAGATCTCAAATCAATAACCTAACATTACACCTAAAGGGGGAAAAAAAACTAATGACAAACCAAGCAAAAGGAAGAAAATAACAGATTAGAACAGAGATAAGCAGAATAAGACCAGAAAGAAAAGGAAAAAAAACACTGAGTTTGTTTTTTTAAAGATCAATAAAAATTTTAAAACTCACAGCTATATTAAGAAAAAAAGAGAAATCTCAAATACTAAAATCATAAATAAAAGAGGTGACAGTACAACAGATGCCACAGAAATGAAAAAGATTACAAGAGACTAATGTGAGCAAGCATAGGCAACAAAACTGGGCAACCTAGAATAAATTTATAAATTCCTAGAAACACAAACCACCATACTGCATCATGGAGAAATAAAAAATCCAAAGAGACCTGTAACTAGTAAGAAGATTCAACCAGTAATCAAAAACCCCACCAAAAAGAAAATTCCAGTTCCACATAACTTCACTGGAAAATTTTACCAAACATTTCAAGAAGAATTAATGCCAATCCTCTGCAAAATATTCCAAAAGTGTTCAAAAACCAGAAGGGGACATTCCAATCCATTCTATCAGGTCAACATTTATCTGGTTCCAGAGCCAGATGAACACCTTTTGTAATAAAAACACTCAAAGAATTAGTAATATATGGAAACTCCTCAGTAAATAAAGATTATACATGAAAAGCTCGCAGCTAACATCATACTCAATGGTGAAAAACTAAAATCTTTTCCTCTAAGATCAGGAATAAGATAGCAACATCTCTTCCTGTCACTTCTATTCATCACAGTACTGGAATTTCTACTCAGAATAATTAGTCAAGAGAAAGTAATAAAAAGGATGCAAATGGGAAAGGAAAAAGTATAAAATTTTGTTCACAGACAACAGGATGTAATGGGTAAAAATCCTGAAATTCCCAAAATACTGGTAAAATAATGAAATTCAACAAAGTTTCAGGATACAGTAACACACACAAGTCAGTTGCATTTCCATAAACTAACAATGAACAATCTGCAAATAAAATTTTAAAAAGAGAGGCCAGGTGCAGTGGCTCACACTTATAATCCCAGCACTTTGGGAGGCCAAGGCGGGTAGACCACCTGAGGTCAGGAGTTCGTGACCAGCTGGGCCAAACCCATCTCTAAAATAAATAGTAAAACTCTGTCTCTATTAAAAATACAAAAATTAGCTGGGCGTAGTGGCAGACACCTGTAGTCCCAGCTACTTGGGAGGCGGAGGCAGGAGAATTGCTTGAACTTGGAAGGTGGAGGTTGCAGTCAGCTGAGATTGTGCCACTGCGCTCCAGCTTAGGAAACTGAGTGAGACGCCATCTCAAAGAAAAGAAAGAAAGGAAAGAAAGAGAGAGAAAGAAAAGAAAGGTAAAACAAAAGAAAAGAAATTTTTAAAAAGAATAACATTTGGCCGGGTGCAGTGGTTCATGCCTGCAATCCCAGCAGTTTGGGAGGCCGAGGTGGGTAGATCACCTGAGGTCACAAGTTCAAGACTTGCCTGGTCAACATGGAGAAACCCTGTCTCTACTAAAAATACCAAAAAATTAGCTGGGCGTGCTGGCGTGCACCTGTGATCCCAGGTACTTGAGAGGCTGAGGTTGGAGAATCGCTTGAATAAAGAAGGCGCAGGTTGCAGTGAGCTGAGATAGTGCCACTGCACTCCAGCCTGGGAGACAGAGCAAGACTCCATCTCGAAAAAAAAAAAAGTATTACATTTACAACAGCATTATAAAAATTAAAAATAAGCTTAACCAAAAGGGCAAAAGATTTGAACACAGAAAACTACAAAACACTGTTGAAAGAAATTAAACACAAATAAATGAAAAGAAAAGCTGGGTTTGCAGATTAGATGATTTCATCTTGGAATGATGTCAACACTACTTAAGTGACCTAGATTCAATACAATCCTTATAAAGATTCCAATGACATTTTTGATAAACAGAAAAACCTATCCTAAAATTCATATTGAATCTCCAGGGCCCATGAATAGGCAAATCAATCTTGAAACAGAACAAAATTAAAGGTCTCAAAACAATTACAAAACTGCAATAAGCCAAAAAAAATGTGGTCATGGCATAAAGACATACTTGACACACTTATGGACCAACACAACAGAGACCTCAGAAACCAACCCTGGCATATATGGTCTGATGATCTTCCACAAGGATGCCAAGACCACTCAAAGGCGAAGGACACTTTCTTCAACAAATGGTGTTGGGAAAATTGTACATCTACATGCAAAACAATGAAGTTGGACTCTTACCTTACACCACGTTAAAATTAATTCAAAGTGAATTATAAACCTAAATGTAAAACTAGAACTATCAAACTCCTAGGGAAAACAAATTTGGAAAATGCTTTATGACGATGAATTTGTCAATAATTTTTAGGATATGACATTAAAAGCTCAGGTAGTAAAAGCAAAAATATATCAAACCTAAAAACTTCTGTACCTCAAAGGTCACAACCAACAGGGTAAAAGGCAAACTGTAGAATAAAAGAAAATACCAGTTGAGTGTCCCTTATTTGAAATGCTTGGTATGTGTTTCAGATTTTGTAATATTTGCATTATTCTTACTGGTTGAGCATCTCGAATTCAATCCCCTGAGTCTGAGATGCTCCAATAAGCATTTCCTTTGAGTGTCATGTTGGCACTCAAAAAGTTTCAGACTTTGGAGCATTTGGGATTTCAGATTTTTGGAACAGAGACATTCAACCTATAGTTGCTCATCATTTATCTCATAAGAAGTGAACATTCAGAATACGTAAAGAACTCCTACAGAGAGACTACCAGAAGCAGAGAGGAGCAAACACATTTTCACAGTAGGGCACCTCCTATCTCTCCTGGATTCCAATTAGGGCAGAGTAAGTGCTAGTTCTCTGCCAACCCAGGATTAGGCCCTGCAGCTGCAGTGAAAATAATCACAGAAGAAAACTAAGAAATAAAAAATGGAGAAAGTGAGACATCAAACTAGAATTACTAGAAACCCCCAGGAAGAAGGAAAAAAAAAATCCCAAGAAAACAGAAAAACAATCAAACCAGTTAATTAAACCTTGGCATGACCAGAAGATCAGAGTTTCCTAAAGGAGTGGAAATTTATTGATTTGAAGAGGATTTATTAATTACTGATTTGAAGAGGAAGAAAAACCATGAATGGTCTAAAGCAAAAGCCTAGTGTCTGAAGAAGTCAGTAGGGTGAAAACAAGAGCTGGCCAGAATATCCACAGATGGTGACAAGTTGGCAAAGCCTTTACTAGACTACTCGTGAGGCTAACTAGAGGCCAAGGAGCCAACACTGCCCCTGTCCTTACAGAGAGACCCTACACAGGATTCCCAGATATACATGGAAGGACAACATCTTATCAGGTCCTCCCTGTGCAGATGTGGTTATCATTCCAAATAGTGAGCTCCAGCCCCAAGACTGTTCCATCCTCAATTGCTTTGAGTGGGCAATGTAGGCTCTCCACACACGAGCTATATGTAGGTTCCTTGGGTACCCAGATGGGAGCCGTGAAACACAAACCCTCCATGGTCAGGTCCGTATCTGTTTCCTGCCTTTTTCCCAGCAATCCCCAGGCCTCAGCAGCAGTGGTCTACCTCTGCTGATTCTCATTCAGAATCTAAACTTAGAAACAATTAGAACCTAGACCCAAATTCTACCCGAAAGTAACAGAATAACATAATCTATACTCTGCAGCATGACTGTTTGCCCAACGTAATGAGGATGAACTGAGAGATAATGAATGATCATGACCCTGGCCCAAGTAACGAGAATGAACTGTGAGATAAATGAATGATCATGACCAGAAAACCCCGCTACAACACAACAACACAATAAAGTGATTAAAAAATGGACAAAGAACATTTATCCAAAGATGCAAAGATGATATACAAATAGCCAACAGATACATGAGATATATGAGAAGATGTGTAACATCACTAGTCATTAGAGAAATGCAAATAGAAACCACAATGGGACATCACTTCAAACCCAACAGAAAGTAACAAGTGCAGGTGAAACTGAAACCCTTGAACACTGTTGGTGGAAATATGAACTGGCTCCTCAAAAAAAAATAAAAATAAAATGACCATATGGTCCAGCCATCCAACTTCTACAGAGACAGAATAACTAGTAGCAGGACCTCAAACAGATATGTGCACACCTATGTTCACAGGAGCATTACATAGCCACAAGGTGGAAGAAACCAAAACGTCCATCCAGGAATAGATGGATAAACAAAAGGATATATATATAGAGAGAGAGAGAGATAAAATATATATATATGAAGAAATATTATTCAGCCATAGAAAGGAAGAAAATCCTGACACATCTGACACATAACATGGAACCTACTTACAAAACAACAAATATTATATAACCCTAGGTATATAAGCCAAATTTTTAGAAGCACAAAGTAGAATAGTACTTGCCAGGAGGTGGAATGAAGGGGAAATTAATAGTTGTTGAATGGGTATAGAGTTTTCCAAGATAGAAAAAAAATCTAGACATCTGCTTCACAACACTGTAAATATTCTTAACTCTACAAAACTGTATACCTACAACTGGTTATGATGGTAAATTTTAAGGTATGTGTTTGTTACCAAAATTTGAAATAATAAATTATTTATAAAAAATGATCTTTTTTGACACAGGGTCTTACTCTGTTGCCCTGGCAGGAGTGCAATGGCATGATCACAGCTCATTGCAGCCTCAGCCTCCCAGGCTCAAGCAACCCTCCCACCTCAGCCTTCCGAATAGTTGGGACTACAGGTGCACACCAAGATGTCAGGCTAAATTTTGGTTTGGTTTTTTTGTAGAGAGGGTTTTGCCATGTTGCCCAGACTGGTCTCAAACTCCTGGGCTCAAGCAATCCACCTCCCTTGGACTCCCGCAGAGCTGAGATTACGAGCATAAGCCAACATGCCCAGCCTATAAAAAATTATTTCAAAAAACCAAAAGATTAATCAAACTAGAATATTTAGAAATATTTAACCCAAAAGATGTTAGGAAAGAATATATAGATCAAAAGACAGACGATGGCCAGGCATGGTGGCTCATGCCTATAATCTGAACAGTTTGGGAGACCAAGGTGGGTAGATTGCTTGATCTCAGGAGTTCAAGACCAGCCTGTGCAACATGGCAAAACCCTATCTCTACAAAAAGTATAAAAATTAGCCAGGTGTGGTGCCATGCACCTGTAGTCCCAGCTACTCAGGGGCTCAAGTGAGGATTGGTTGGGCCTGGGAGGCAGAGGTTGCAGTGAGCCAAGATTGCACCATTGCACTACAGTCTGGGTGACAGAGCAAGACCCTGTCTTAAAAAAAAATAAACAAACAAATAGAAAATAAGTAGAAAAATGGCAGACCTAAATCCAACCTTAGCAATGATTAGTTACAATGTAACTGGACAAATACTCTACGTAAGACAGAGACTGCCAGACCTGAGAGGAAGGCAAGACCCAACAATATGGCATCCACAGAGACACAATTTAAACACAAAGACACAAACAAAGTATGAGAAAAAATATGTTATGCAGACACTAATCATAAAAATATGCTATCCAGACACTAATCATAAAAAGCTTCAACAGAGATGTTAACACTAGATGAAAGAGGCTTCAGAACAAAATATATCACCAGAAATAAACAGGGTAATTTAATAAAAATAAAAGAATCAGAGAGGATGATGTTACAATTATAAATTGTGCCTCAAAGTGCACGCAAAGTACACACACACAGAGCCTCAAATTATGTGAATCAAAAACAACAGAACAAAAGCAGGAAATTGACAATCCAAAATTATAGCTGGTGAATTAATACCACTCTCTCAGTAACTGATGGAACAACCAGATAAAAATATAGGAAAAATACGGATCTAAATGACAAAATCCTGACCCAAATGGTACTTGGCAGTACCAAGATAGACTGTATGTCGATCAATTGAGAAAAGGTTCAAGCCTGAAATAGTATACAAAGTATGTTGTCTGAACACTTGAAATTAAATTAGAAACCAAAAACAAATTGATATCCAGAAAAGCCTCAAATGTCTGAAAACCAAGTAATAAACTTTGAAATACCCTGTGAGTCAAAAAGTATTCACAAGGGGAACTGGAATGTATTTGGAACAAACTTGTTATAAAAATCTCATTTCTGGTAGACTAAAGGTGACAACTTATTTCCTGCTCCTCTCTCTGTGAGAACCAATTCCCCTTAAACCTTGCCCAGACTACTGACTTATTTGGCCAACAGAAGGTGACAAAGGTGGTATTTGGGGACTTCAGAAGCCAGGATGAGAAAACAGAACACTTATCCAGGAGAAAGCCAGTCACCAGGCAGGAAATCCCACTCCCCTGAGACCTCATGATGGAAACCACACGGCCAGTCCATGACTAGCTACACGCATTGACATCCCCCACTGAGCCTCCAGCAACACCGACTCCCAACCACTAGTGAGCCTCCAGCAACATCCACTCCCAACCACTAGTGAGCCACACTGCAAACCACTGTGCTTTCACACAATCCAGCTTGGCTGCAACTGTGTGTGAGATGAGCTGGCCACCAAGACTCTCTAAGCCAAACAACAAGTAATAATGAGTTGTTTTAAGCTGCCAAGTTATGGGGATGGTTTCTTCAGAATAGATAACTGGAACAGAATATGGCAGCTGGAAATGAGCTGCTGTGGTAGTCAGAAGCTACAGTATGTGCCACGACTGTGAGGCTGAACTGTAACTGGGCCTCAAGGAGACCATTCATGCAGCCTGGAAGGGCATCAAGACTCTTGGTCAGGGCCTGAAGAACGGTGAGAAAATGTCATTGGAAACTGGAGAAAAGGCCTGAGAGTTACGTGCTGAGGGACTGTGGGAAAACTACGGCCACAACATGGAAACTGAAAGGGCACTGCACCATCTCAGGGATCTGCCTAAGGAGACATCTGGGAAGAACATGGAAAGTGCTACCAGCCTCCCCTAACTGTCACTGAATAAATATGACAGGAGAGGGACATGATCTAAAGAAGGAGGTTCCGTTTTCAAACAGAATTTAGAGAAAATGTAAAGAAATAAATTCTTGTCTCAAAAGGCCAAAGTAAAAAAAAAAAAAAAAAAAGAAGAAAAGAAAAGGAAAAAAAAAATGAAAAAGAAGCCACTGAATACCCTATTGACCATAAGAAAAAGGCAGGGAAAATTGGTCAACAGCAACCCAGGCACTGAAGGAAAAAGAACATGGAGAATGACAAAAGCCCAGAGGGAGGAGTAAAAGGACACAAACACCATTCTCAGGGACCAGGACTGGGCGCCGTTCTCAGGGACCAGGACTGGGCACTAATCACAGAACTGTAACAGGCACCCCATGGGAATGACCAACTGTTAGACGGGGCCTGCAGGGCAGCACTTCCCTCTTGCCTCCCACCAACAGCTTCTAAAGGGAAATGTCGACTGTTTTCACACCAGTCCCCTCACTGCAGCTGAGTTTGTGGGCTCAGATGATAGGTCACAACAACCTGATTCAGTCCCCACTGTGGCTGTGTGTGGGGGGTCAGATGACAGGCCACCACAACCTGATTCAGTCCCCACTGTGGCTGTGTGTGGGGGGTCAGATGACAGGCCACCACAACCTGATTCAGTCCCCACTGTTGCTGTGTCGGGGGGGGGCAGATGACAGGTCACCACAACCTGATTCAGTCCTCACTGCGGCTGAGTGTGTGTGGGTGCAGATGACAGGCCACCACAACCTGATTCAGGATTCAGTTGGGCTACCAACCAGTGCCATAAGGAAAACCGTTCTGGGGCTCTTGAGAGAGGCAAAGCATAATTTGCATGTGGGAGAAATGTTAATAGTTTGTGGCCAGAGGACAAGCTGTGGTTTATTAAAGACTGCTGCAGGTTCCTACTATGCTTCTCATCAAGAGGTGGAATCTAATCACCAACCCCCTTGAATCATGGCTGGTCTCAGTGATGAGTGTGACTGGGCAGTGTGGCAGGAGAGATGCTCTGGGACTTCTGAGGGGTGATCATGAGAGGCCTTACAGCTTCTGCCTGGGCCTCTTGGACACACACCCTGGGAGAAGCCAGACAAACCTGACTACCTGACGCTGCCAGACTGGGAGGAAGTCCGTGCTGGCCACAAAGAGAGGGCTGGGTGCCTGCTCCATGTCCCCAGCCACTAGAGTCCTTCCAGATGAGACCAAGGACATCATGAAGCAATGAACCCACATCGCCTGTCCAGTGTCTTGACCCAGAAAATTGTGACATGTAAAAAGAATAAATTCCTGGTTTATGCCAGTAAGATTACTGGTACATTGTTACATCTCAGATAATTAAAACCTTGAAAAACTCATGAGAGATCACAAGTAGAACCTTGATCTGAAACATGGTATGTGGCGATTTATATTGAGTATTATGTTAAAAATGCAAGAATGGAGCATAGTTAATATTTTATGTTAAAGCTAAAACTATAATGCCTCCTTAAAATTTTCAGTTAATTAGGTTGTCACTTTTTGTTCTTAACCAAGAAATCAACTAGTTTTAGTCCATAAACAGTTAGAACTGATGCACACATCCGTTTTTCCTTACTCATTTTAAACAGCTATCTGAAATAGGAAGCGTAATATAATCTTTAAAGAATCTGAAAACATGACAGAAATGTTTAAACTATAAACATATATTGTATATGTTAGCATATTGTATACATTGCATATTAACATAAGCTAGAATCATTGACATAAATTTATATAAACAAAAGGTAGAAAATATGACAATGTTCTTCTTGATTTTTGTCTTTGCATATTTCTTTATTGGCCCTTGTCAAACGTGACCCACTAACTCCTGAATGATTCCTCTCTCCCCATGGATTCCTAAGGATGTCACCACAGTGTTGGCCAGATGCACAGGTCACAGGGGACTGAATCTCATCACCCCACAAACATACCATTCAGGTTTTGCCAAGAATGACACTGTAAATGTAACAAAGCTTCCGTGCTTGTTAGTGAACACCAACTCAGCTCCTCTCCTGTATTCAGAAATCAGGATGAGATTAAAACAATAAGCAGGCCAGGCACGGTGGCTCACACCCGTAATCCCAGCACTTTGGGAGGACGAGGCAGGTGGATCACCTGAGGTCGGGAGTTTGAGACCACCCTGATCAAAACAGAGAAACCCCATCTCTACTAAAAATACATAATTAGCCAGGCATGGTGGCAAGTGCCTGTAATACCAGTTACTCAGGAGCTGAGGCAGGAGAATTGCTTGAACCCGGGAGGTGGAGGCTACAGTGAGCCGAGATCACAACACTGCACTCTAGCCTGGGCAACAAGAGTGAAACTCTGTCTCAAAAGAAAAAAAATTAAAAATAAAAGAACAAGGAAACAAAAGTAACAAGGCTTGACACCAGATGAGCCTGAATCTAAGCAAGAAAAGGCCAGAAGAAATCCCATTTTGGGTCACTGGCTGCATGGTAGTAATACCATACACACAAGGGAAGAGAGGAGGATGTGGCTTTCACTTTGAATTTTTTGAGCTTAAGGTAACTTTTGCATAGCTACAAAGAAGCATTCAACAGAGACTTAAACCTATGATGGAAAGACTGAAGGGGTCCAAGCTGTAGAGAAACAGGACTGCAAACCACAAAGGGCTGAATCAGTCATGGAGAACTGCAGGGAGGGATGAACAGGGACCAATGGAACATTTGGATAAGCTGTTGAGAAGAAAGGAGAATTCAGAGAAAAAACTGTCAGTGAGGTCATAATAGGAACTGTTACGGTGAACTAAATATGGCCTGGGAAGGACTCTGTACTTCTAGATTTGAGTCCCTGTGGACAAACTGCAACCTAACTTAATAGGTAGAAAGACTGAAAACCTAACTTAGGAGTATGTGCCTGTAACTATAGCTGAGTCCTGGCCAATCCCAACAGCGAAACTTCTGCCACTCACACACTGCTGAGTGTTCAGCTGTGTTCAAATAAGGCAAATGCTGAGCACTGTAACCAGTCCAGTTGTTTCTGGACCTCACTTCTGAGAACGGTAAGGGACCCAGTTGCTTCTGGACCTCACTCCTCACTTCAGATTTCTGTACATCACGTTCCCTTTATTGTCTATAAATCTTCCACCATGTAGCTGTGCTGGAGTCTCACCAAATCTGCTGTGATTCTGGGGGCTGCCTGATTCCTGAATCATTCATTTCTCAATTAAGTTCCTTTAAATTTAATTCAGCTGAAGATTTTCTTTTAATAGATGGTGTCAGAAGTGGGATCTGTGGGAGCAGGACTGCTAGGGCCTCCAGAGCTATAGTGTGGTGAGCAGTGTTGCTAGGGCTTCTAATGACCCCCAGGAGTGCTGAGGTACAAGAAAGGCACCTGCAAGGACTGCTCTGTGATGGCAGCAGTGGCCCACGTGGAGCAGTTGCTATGGAGACACTGGCTGCAGTGGGGAGGAGTGGCTGGGGCTGTGCGCTCCTCGAAGCTGGTGGGAGCCTGGAATGGGTGAGAGACCCACCCCTTCTAAATTGGCAGGCAGGAGCCCCGCCCTCCCAGGCACAGCTGCAGCCATCCAGCCACGACTGCAAACCCGGGCATCTTTGCACTCTCAGAGGCCCAGCAAGCCCCCCTGCCCCTGCAGGCTCAGTCGTACCTGGTCCCACCACCTGGCGTCTCTCCGCTCCCAGAGCCCACTCCAACTTCGGATCCAAGTTGAGGCTGAACCCAGGCACAGTCACAACCCGGCCCGGTTTCTGCAAGCTCAGGGCAGTGCTGACATGCCAGCCCCCTGCCACCTCGGCCCCCTCCAGACTTTGGGCACTGACGAGCACAAGAGGGAGGTTGAGGTGGGGCTAAGAGTGGATCAGCACTGGCCTGAAGGCACTCCTCAGCTCGAACAGCCTCGGCAATGTGGGCACAGCTAACCACAGTGCGTCTCTCTCAGGTGCTGAGAGCTGAACAGACGTTGGGATGACCTGCCTGCAGAAAGGAGCTACCCACTGCAGGTTTCCTCTGAGCTGTACTGTTGCTCAATAAAGCACCTCTTCACCTTGCTCACCTTCTACTTGCCCACATATCTCATTCTTCCTGGACACAGGACAAGAACTCGGGACCTGCCAACTAGCAGGGCTGAAAGAGGTGTAACATAAACAGGGCTGAAACGCACCCCTTGCTTGCCAAATTGCAGGCAAGAAGAAGAGAAGAGAGAAGGAGACAAGAGCTGTGGCTCTTCAGGGAGCCCAGACCTAGGAGCTCCCCAAGCCAGGGCTGTGACACCTTCTTTGGGGCTCTGCAGTTCCTGCATCTCCAAGTTTCCGGGCGCCACTGCATTCCCTGATAACCACAGTGGAAGCTGTTTGCAGTTGGCCTGGTCCAGCTGCAGCCTCACAGGGAGCTGGCACCTGTGCCGGTGCCTGGAGCTGCCCACCCCACTGCAGCTGGCATGCTTGGCTGTGTGCAGTGGCCAGATCCCATGCTTGCTTGCTCACACACCCTTCACTGCTCTGTACCCAGCTCACCCTTGGCAGGTGTGGGGTCCACACCACTAGCATGAGCCGAGTGGACAGAACGAACCCAGTGGGCCCGAGCAAAACACAGGTAAAGACACCACCAGCCAGAGGTTTCAGGCAGAAAAGTGATGTCTCAGGATTCTGTAACACTTGTGCCCTTTGACCTCTCAGAGCAGCTGGGGATTATGGTAAATTCTCTCTCGGATTTCAGAGCTCCATGGATTTGTGTTTTGAGCTCTGAGTTTCTTTGAGCAAATTTGTGTTCCAAACTGCTATCCAGCCATGACTGGCTAGATGTTTTAGAAGTTATTACAGAAACGGGACCGGGTCCAGGATCAGATTTGATCCAGTAGTTAACTGGCTTGAATCCAGTTCCAGTTAGAGATCTCCTACATCTGAATGGGTCAGAAGGAAAGTGGCAGTAAATGATAATATTGGAGGGTTGTAAAATTTGGCTTTTGAAAATTCACAGGGATTTTTGTGTTCTACCCCTTTGTTTCATTTTCCTCACATGCTTAGGTAGGAAAAAAAAATCATTGGCTAAGTCAATCAAGGGAACCTTGGAGTAAAGCCAATATATTAGGTAAAAATAGGATCCTTAATTTCTGGAAAACTTAGTTCCTTCTGGCTAATTCATTAGGCCTGGGAAGCAGCAAAGTCTTACAGAAATGGCAAAATCTTACTAAAGATAACTTACAGTGGAACATTCCAAATGAATAATGCCCTGAAGTGCATTTAAAAATGAGTGCTCCCAAATTAGTCTCATCTAGGGGTGCCTATTAATATGCAGAAGCTTCTAAAAAGATTTAGAGATGGCACGGCCTATCTGGGAGCAAGTTTAAGTCTTACCAGTTTGACACTGAGTGCTAAGCAAAGTGGCTCATGTCTATGTTTTGTCACATGTATTTTGCTCTGAGCAGAATGAAAAATGTTAATTTGGTTACTCCAAGCAACCCCTTGGGCAGCATCTTGCAAAGCTGAGTGGATTCTTCCTGTGGCTCCATGATTTCCATTGTGATGCAGCTTGGCCCCAGAGCTATAATGTGGTGAGGAGGGTGACAGAGCATGACGTTATCTTTAAAAAAAATGGCCAGGGGCAGTGGCTCATGCCTGTAATCCCAACACATGGGGAGGCCGAGGCAGGTGGATCACCTGAGGTCAGGAGTTCAGGGCCAGCCTGAGCAACAAGGAAAAACCCTGTCTCTACTAAAAACACAAAATTAGTTGGGCATGGTGGGGCATGCCTCTAATCACAGCTACTCAGGAGGCTGGGGTGGGAGAATTGCTTGAACCTGGGACGCAGGGGGTTGCAGTAAACCGAGATCGCACCATTGCACTCCAGCCTGGGCAACAAGAGGGAAAATCCACCTCAAAAAAAAGAAAAGAATAATAGATTTGCCTATAAGGCTTTATGAAAAAGTGGGTGACATTTGGCTTTCTCTCTTTAAAGAAGATTTTCAGAAAATATTAAAAAATAATGGGAGAAGGAGCCAAGATGGCTGAATAGGAACAGCTCGAGTCTACAGCTCCCAGCATGAGCGACGCAGAAGACGGGTGATTTCTGCATTTCCATTTGAGGTACTGGGTTCATCTCACTAGGGAGTGCCAGACAGTGGGCACAGGACAGTGGGTGAAGTGCACTGTGCACTAGCTGAAGCAGGGCGAGGCATTGCCTCACTTGGGAAGCACAAGGGGTCAGGGAGTTAGTTACCTTTCCTGGTCAAGGAAAGGGGTGACAGACGGCACCTGGAATATCGGGCCACTCCCACCCTAACACTGCACTTTTCTGATGGCCTTAGGAAACGGCACACCAGGAGATTATATCCGGCACCTGGCTCAGAGGGTCCTAAGCCCACGGAGTCTCACTGATTGCTAACACAGCAGTCTCAGATCAAACTGCAAGGCAGCAGCCAGGCTGGGGGAGGGGCACTGGCTATTGCCCAGGCTCTCTTAGGTAAACAAAGCAGCCAGGAAGCTCGAACTGGGTGGAGCCCACCACAGCTCAAGGAGGCCTTCCTGCCTCTGCAGGCTCCACCTCTGGGGGCAGGGCACAGACAAACAAAAAGACAGCAGTAACCTCTGCAGACTTAAATGTCCCTGTCTGACAGCTTTGAGGAGAGCAGTGGTTCTCCCAGCACGCAGCCAGAGATCTGAGAATGGGCAGACTGCATCCTCAAGTGGGTCCCTGACCCCTGACCCCCAAGCAGCCTAACTGGGAGGCACCCCCCAGTAGGGGCAGACTGACACCTCACACGACCAGGTACTCCTCTGAGAAAAACTTCCAGAGAAACGATCAGACAGCAGCATTAGCGGATCACGAAAATCCACGGTTTTGCAGACACCACTGCTGATACCCAGGCAAACAGGGTCTGGAATGGGCCTCTAGCAATCTCCAACACACCTGAAACTGAGGGTCCTGTCTGTTAGAAGGAAAATTAACAAATAGAAAGGACATCCACACCAAAAACCCATCTGCACATCACCATCATCAAAGACCAAAAGTTGATAAAACCACAAAGATGGGGAAAAAACAGAGCAGAAAAACTGGAAACTCTAAAAAGCAGAACACCTCTCCTCCGCCAAAGGAATGCAGTTCCTCACCAGCAATGGAACAAAGCTGGACAGAGAATGACTTTGACGAGTTGAGAGAAGAAGGCTTCAGATGATCAAACTAATCCGAGCTACAGGAGGAAATACAAACCAAAGGCAAAGAAGTTGAAAACTTTGAAAAAACTTTAGATGAATGTATAACTAGAATAACCAATATAGAGAAGTGCTTAAAGGAGCTGATGGAGCTGAAAGCCAAGGCTTGAGAACTATGTGTGAAGAATGCAGAAGCCTCAGGAGATGATGAGATCAACTGGAAGAAAGTGTATCAGTGATGAAAGAAGAAATGAAAGAAATGAAGCAAGAAGGGAAGTTTAGAGAAAAAAGAATAAAAAGCAATGAACAAAGCCTCCAAGAAATATGGGACTATGTGAAAAGACCAAATCTGCGTCTGATTGGTGTACCTGAAAGTGACAGGAAGAATGGAACCAAGTTGGAAAACACTCTGCAGGATATTATCCAGGAGAACTTCCCCAATCCAGCAAAGCAGGCCGACATTCAGATTCAGGAAATACAGAGAACGCCACAGAGATACTCCTCGAGAACAGCAACTGCAAGACACATAATTGTCAGATTCACCAAAGTTGAAATGAAGGAAAAAATGTTAAGGGCAGCCAGAGAGAAAGGTCAGGTTACCCACAAAGGTAAGCCCATCAGACTAACTGCTGATCTCTCAGCAGAAACTCTACAAGCCAGAAGAGAGTGGGGGCCCATATTCAACATTCTTACTGAAAAGAATTTTCAACCCAGAATTTCATATCCAGCCAAACTAAGCTTCATAAGTGAAGGAGAAATAAAATACTTTACAGACAAGCAAATGCTGAGAGATTTTGTCACCACCAGGCCTGCCCTGAAAGAGCTCCTGAAGGAAGCACTAAACATGGAAAGGCACAATCGATACCAGCCACTGCAAAAACATGCCAAATTGTAAAGACTATCAAGACTAGGAAGAAACTGCATCAACTAACGAGCAAAATAACCAGCTAACATCATAATGACGGGATCAAATTCACACATAACAATATTAACTTTAAATGTAAATGGACTAAATGCTCCAATTAAAAGACACAGACTGGCTAATTGGATAAAGAAAGAGTCAAGACCCATCAGTGTGCTGTATTCAGGAAACCCATCTCATGTGCAGAGACACACATAGGCTCAAAATAAAAGGATGGAGGAAGATCTACAAAGCAAATGGAAGACAAAAAAAGGCAGGGGTTGCAATCCTAGACTCTGATAAAACAGACTGTAAACCAACAAAGATCAAAAGAGACAAAGAAGACCATTACATAATGGTAAAGGGATCAATTAAACAAGAGGAGCTAACTATCCTAAATATATATGCACCCAATACAGGAGCACCCAGATTCATAAAGCAAGTCCTGAGTGACCTACAAAGAGACTTAGACTCCCACACAATAATAATGGGAGACTTTAACACCCCACTGTCAACATTAGACAGATCAATGAGACAAAAAGTTCACAAGGATACCAAGGAATTGAACTCAGCTCTGCACCAAGCAGACCTAATAGACATCTACAGAACTCTCCACCCCAAATCAACAGAATATACATTTTTTTCAGCACCACACCACACCTCTTCCAAAATTGACCACATACTTGGAAGTAAAGCCCTCTTCAGCAAATGTAAAAGAACAGAAATTAAACTGTCTCTCAGACCACAGTGCAATCAAACTAGAACACGGCATTAAGAAACTCACTCAAAACTGCTCAACTACATGGAAACTGAACAACCTGCTCCTGAATGACTACTGGGTACATAACGAAATGAAGGCAGAAATAAAGATGTTCTTTGAAACCAACGAGAACAAAGACACAACATACCAGAATCTCTGGGACACATTCAAAGCAGTGTGTAGAGGGAAATTTATAGCACTAAATGCCCACAAGGGAAAGCAGGAAAGATCCGAAATTGACACCCTAACATCACAATTAAAAGAACTAGAAAAGCAAGAGCAAACACAGTCAAAAGCTAGCAGAAGGCAAGAAGTAACTAAAATCAGAGCAGAACTGAAGGAAATAGCAACAAAAAAAACTTCAAAAAATTAATGAATCCAGGAGCTGGTTTTTTGAAAGGATCAAAATTGATACACTGCTAGCAGGACTAATAAAGAAAAAAGAGAGAAGAATCAAGTGGACACAATAAAAAATGATAAAGGGGATATCACCACCGATCCCTCAGAAATACAAACTACCATCAGAGAATACTACAAACACCTCTGTGCAAATAAACTAGAAAATCTAGAAGAAATGGATAAATTCCTCCACACATACACTCTCCCAAGACTAAACCAGGAAGAAGTTGAATCTCTGAATAGACCAATAACAGGAGCTGAAATTGTGGCAATAATCAATAGCTTACCAACCAAAAAGAGTCCAGGACCAGATGAATTCACAGCCAAATTCTACCAGAGGTACAAGGAGGAACTGGTACCATTCCTTCTGAAACTATTCCAATCAATAGAAAAAGAAGGAGTCCTCCCTAACTCATTTTATGAAGCCAGCATCATCCCGATACCAAAGCCAGGAAGAGACACAACCAAAAAAGAGAAATTTAGACCAATATCCTTGACGAACATTGATGCAAAAATCCTCAATAAAATACTGGCAAACCAAATCCAGCAGCACATAAAAAAGTTTATCCACCATGATCAAGTGGGTTTCATCCCTGGGATGCAAGGCTGGTTCATTATAAGCAAATCAATAAATGTAATCCAGCATATAAACAGAACCAAAGACAAAAACCACATGATTATCTCAATAGATGCAGAAAAGACCTTTGACAAAATTCAACAATGATTCATGCTAAAAACTCTCAATAAATTAGGTATTGATGGGACGTATCTCAAAATAATAAGAGATATCTATGACAAACCCACAGTCAATATCATACTGAATGGGCAAAAACTAGAAGCATGCCCTTTGAAAACGGGCACAAGACAGGGATGCCCTCTCTCACCACTCCTATTCAACATAGTGTTGGAAGTTCTGGCCAGGGCAATTAGGCAGGAGAAGGAAATAAAGGGTATTCAATTAGGAAAAGAGGAAGTCAAATTGTCCCTGTTTGCAGATGACATGATTGTATATCTAGAAAACCCCACCGTCTCAGCCCAAAATCTCCTTAAGCTGATAAGTAACCTCAGCAAAGTCTCAGGATACAAAATCAATGTACAAAAATCACAAGCATTCTTATACACCAATAACAGACAAACAGAGAGCCAAATCTTGAGTGAACTCCCATTCAAAATTGCTTCAAAGAGAATAAAATACTTAGGAATCCAATTTACAAGGGACATGAAGGACCTCTTCAAGGAGAACTACAAACCACTGCTCAATGAAATAAAAGAGGATACAAACAAATGGAAGAACATTCCATGCTCATGGATAGGAAGAATCAATATCATGAAAATAGCTATACTGCCCAAGGTAATTTATAGATTCAATGCCATCCCCATCAAGCTACCAATGACTTTCTTCACAGAGTTGGAAAAAACTACTTTAAAGTTCATATGGAACCAAAGAAGAGCCTGCATCACCAAGTCAATCCTAAGCCAAAACAACAAAGCTGGAGGCATCACCCTACTTGACTTCAAAGTATACTACAAGGCTACAGTAACCAAAACAGCATGGTACTGGTATCAAAACAGAGATATAGACCAATGGAACAGCACAGAGCCCTCAGAAATAATGCTGCATACCTACAACTATCTGATCTTTGACAAACCTGACAAAAACAAGGAGTGGATTCCATATTTAATAAATGGTGCTGGGAAAACTTGCTAGCCATATGTAGAAAGCTGAAACTGGATCCCTTCGTTACACCTTATACAAAAATTAATTCAAGATGGATTAAAGACTTAAATGTTAGACCTGAAACCATAAAAACCCTAGAAGAAAAACCAGGCATTACCATTCAGGATATAGGCATGGGCAAGGACTTCATGTCTCAAACACCAGAAGCAATGGCAACAAAAGCAAAAATTGACAAATGGGATCTAATTAAACTAAAGAGCTTCTGCACAGCAAAAGAAACTACCATCAGAGTGAACAGGCAACCTACAAAATGGGAGAAAATTTTTGCAACCTACTCATCTGACAAAGGGCTAATATCCAGAATCTACAATGAACTTAAACAAATTTACAAGAAAAAAACAAACAACCCCATCAAAAAGTGGGCAAAGGATATGAACAGACACTTCTCAAAAGAAGACCTTTATGCAGCCAAAAGACACATGAAAAAATGCTCATCATCACTGGCCATCAGAGAAATGCAAATCAAAACCACAATGAGATACCATCTCACACCAGTTAGAATCGCAATCATTAAAAAGTCAGGAAACAACAGGTGCTGGAGAGGATGTGGAGAAATAGGAACACTTTTACACTGTTGGTGGGACTGTAAACTAGTTCAATGATTGTGGTAGTCAATGTGGTGATTCCTCAAGTATCTGGAACTAGAAATACCATTTGACCCAGCCATCCGATTAGTGGGTATATAACCAAAGGACTATAAATCATGCTGCTATAAAGATACGTGCACACGTATGTTTATTGTGGCACTATTCACAATAGCAAAGACTTGGAACCAACCCAAATGTCCAACAACGATAGACTGGATTGAGAAATTGTGGCACATATACACCATGGAATACTATGCAGCCATAAAAAATGATGAGTTCATGCCCTTTGTAGGGATATGGATGAAATTGGAAATCATCATTCTCAGTAAACTATTGCAAGGACAAAAAACCAAACACTGCAAGTTCTCATTCATAGATGGGAATTGAACAATGATAACACATGGACACAGGAAGGGGAACATCACACTCTGGGGACTGTTGTGAGGTAGGGGGAGGGGGGAGGGATAGCATTAGGAGATATACCTAATGCTAAATGACAAGTTAATGGGTGCAGCACACCAGACTGGCACATGTATACATATGTAACTAACCGGCACATTGTGCAGATAAACCCTAAAACCTAAAGTATAATAATAATAATAATAATAATAATAATAATAATAATAAAGTAAAATAAAATGAAAAAATGAAAAATTTGTTTGCCTTGTAAATAAACTACGAAAAAAAAAAAAGGAAAAACAAGAGGCAGATTATTTGTGGAGATAAGTCTTCCCCCATCAATGAGTAAAGATTTTTGCCCTTTAAAAATTTTTTAAGTCATGATTTTAGGTAAATGAATGACTTACGTTGACGTGGAATTCTATTTCACAACATCAAGTGTTTAAACCTTTAATATATTTAATAGGCTTCCCAAAATCAAATTTCAACTTCAAAATTTTCTTTTCTGGCCTATAACTTTGGGATACTACAGAGGCCCCTGAAGCACCCAAAGGAGAGGTAAATAGGACTATTTAACATGTTAAGTCACATGGCTAGCACTGTCAAAATAAAAAATAATGTTGAACCTTCTTTAGGTTATATTCAGTGTATGTCATCAATCCATTCTAAAATTGTATAGGATTTCTAAAATTCTTGTATTTTTTTTTTTCTGAGATGGAGTCTTGCTCTGTCACCCAGGCTGGAGTACAGTGGTGCAATCTCGGCTCACTGCAACCTCCACCTCCTGGGTTCATGCCATTCTGCTGCCTCAGCCTCCTGAGTATCTGGGACTACAGGCACCCACCACCATGCCAGGCTAATTTTTGTATTTTTAGTAAAGACGCATTTCACCATGTTAGCCAGGATGGTCTCGATTTCCTGACCTCGTGATCCTTCCACCTCAGCCTTCCAAAGTGCTGGGATTACAGGCATGAGCCACCACATCCACCCTAATTATGGTTATTAAGTCATTGTAGACCACAGAAATAACCAAACTTCCTTGTCAATTGTCTTTAACTGTAACTATTTAAAATCATTTCCACAGTTAATTGCTTAATGGTGATGCAGTTTCTAAAAACTTCACAAGCATGCAAAATTCTAGAATATGGTATCTCTTAGAAGATTCATGAAAGAATGAAAAGGATCCTGAAAAACACTCGTGAACACAGATTTCTAATAACTTTAATATCATGGGTAAAAATTCCCCGTAAGTTCCCTGATACCCCAAGAATTGGACTGGTTAAGAATTCTCAAAAGTTAGGCTGGGTGCAGCTGCTCATGTCGGCAATCCCAGCACTTTGGGAGGCCAAGGCCAGTGGATCACTTGAGGTCAGGAGTTTGAGACCAGCCTGGCCAACGGTGAAACCTCACCTCTACTAAAAATATAAAAATTAGCCGGGTGTGGTGGTATGTGCCTGTAATCCCAGCTACTCTGGAGGCTGAGGCAAGAGAATTGCTTGAACCCAGGAGGCGGAGGTTGCAGTGAGCCAAGATTGTGACACTGCACTCCAACCTAGGTAACAGAGTGAGACTCTGTCTCAAAAAAAAAAAAAAAAAATTCCAAAAGTTTAATAAAAAGACCAACTGGTTTATAAAACTGCTAACCTAAGTAAAACAAAAATTGTATACCAAGGAAATATTTTGCCACATTTGCAAGCTAAATCACCAATATTGAAATTGTTTAGATATATAATTTAAATAAACTCCATGGTCTAAGTCAAATCACCTATAACTACTCATCAGTTACCAGTGCCATGCACCTAATTTGGAGAAACAGCTGGTATTCAAGAGGATGTAAGTCTAATGTTAATTAAGCACAGACTTATGAAGAACCAGGATGGCCACCTTATCCTTCTTAAGTCCTTAAAACTTTTGTTATTAAAAGTTCTGCATTCCATAACTCATCATGGAAAGAGAAAATGATCCAAATTAAATATATTGGTGTGGTGATTTCTAAACTGCTAAAATAGTTTATAACGAATGTTTGGTTTGTCAAACCTATATTCCTAGGAAAACAATCAAAACTTCAGGTACATTTGGTTACCTGATGAGCCATTTAAACATTTTATAAAGGGATTTCATTCAGTTGTCATTTTCAGTGTATGTTTTCTGATTGTATAAAAGCTCTTCCATGCGAGAGAGTTGATGTTAAAATAGTAGATTATTACCCTGAAGTGTATTTTCACCAGGTAAAGAAAGCCTTTTATGGTTCACTGAGGACAGTCAACCCCTGCAAAATCTAGAATCTGATGACTGGATCTTCTGAGAACATCAGAGAAGGACTGCCCTTGCCATCCACATGACAGCAAAACTTTAAAACCTTAAACTTTGGGTTCATAGTCTCACAACTCAGAAGGGTCCTTCCACACTTGGAACCATATACCCACTGGAACCCTTAAGGTAAAGCTAACAAGGACAGTTCCCCCCCAGAAGAAGATGGCATCCTTAATGTGAACAGCTTTTCCCAAGATCACAGATCAAGACTTCTCTACTATCATGAGACACTTATCTGAAGTATCTGTGCAGCTGCTAACACTTATAACATGTGGAGAAAACATGGGGTATTATAAAGATTTGGTTGTAGGGAATTAACAGAAAAACCCACTTAGTTATGCAAGTAAACTCTTTATCTAATTCATTCTTTAATCTATTTGATTTTAGGTGGTTTGATTTATGGGGACCCTGAGTTAGGAGCATATAGCAAATTCTTGGTGTTATCCCAATAGTCATAAGAGTCTCCCTGGTGCACTGTACTTACTCAAATGTTTTAAGAGTTTGCATGCAGGCATCTCTAAAATATCAAATGGTATCTCTTCAACTGGAATGACAAGAGATTAAAAAAACAAGTGCAACCATAAGGACACCATAACCTATGAGTGACATGCTAAACCAGAAACCCAAAACAATGAGAGTGACATGCTAAACCAGAAACCCAAAACAATGGGAGTGATGTACTAAAACTGGAACCCAAAACAATGGGAGTGACGCGCACTGAAACCAGAACCCAAAACAATGGGAGTGACGTGCTAAACCAGAAACCCAAAACAATGGGAGTGACTTGCTAAAACTGGAACCCAAAACAATGGGAGTGACGTGCTAAAACCGGAAATGAAAACAATGGGAGTGATGTGCTTAAACCAGAACCCAAAACAATGGGAGTGACCTGCTAAACCAGAAACCCAAAACAATGGGAGTGACTTGCTAAAACTGGAACCCAAAACAATAGGAGTGACGTGCTAATACCAGAAATGAAAACAATGGGAGTGATGTGCTTAAACTGGAACCCAAAACAATGGGAGTGACCTGCTAAACCAGAAACCCAAAACAATGGGAGTGACTTGTAAAACCAGAAACCAAAACAATGGGAGTGATGTGCTTAAACTGGAACCCAAAACAATGGGAGTGACCTGCTAAACCAGAAACCCAAAACAATGGGAGCATCCTGCTAAACCAGAAACTGAAAACAATGGGAGTGACCTGCTAAACCGGAAACCCAAAACAATGGGAGTGACGTGTAAAACCAGAAACCCAAAACAATGGGAGCATCCTGCTAAACCAGAAACCCAAAACAATGGGAGTGATATGCTAAACCAGAAACCCAAAACAATGGGAGTGACATGCTAAGCCAGAAACCCAAAACAATGGGAGTGACGCACTAAAACCAGAAACCCAAAACAATGGGAGCGTCCTGCTAAACCAGAAACCCAAAACAATGGGAGTCACGTGATAAAACCAGAAACCCAAAACAATGGGGGTGACGTGCTAAACCAGAAACCCAAAACAATGGGAGTGACATGCTAAAACCTGGAAACCCAAAACAATGGGAGTGAGGTGCCAAAACCAGATTCACAAAACAATGGGAGTGACGTGCTAAAACCAGAACCCAAAACAATGGGAGTGACCTGCTAAACCAGAACCCAAAACAATGGGAGTGATGTGCTAAAACAGGAACCCAAAACAATGAGAGTGACGTGCTAAACCAGAAACCCAAAACAATGGGAATGACGTGCTAAAACCGGAACCCAAAACAATGGGAGTGACGTGCTAAACCAGAAACCCAAAACAATGGGAGTGACGTGCTAAAACCGGAACCCAAAACAATGGGAGTGATGTGCTAAACCAGAAACCCAAAACAATGGGAATGACGTGCTAAAATCAGAACCCAAAACAATGGTAACTAAGAGTGATGCTAATGCCCTACATTTTGGTCACACTCTCAACTAAGTGAGAACTTGACTGAAAAGGAGGATTTTTTTTTCTAAGACAGAGTCTTGGTCTGTCCCCCAGAGTGGAGTGCAGTGGCATGATCTCGGCTCACTGCAAGCTCCACCTCCTGGGTTCAGGCCATTCTCCTGCCTCAGCCTCCTGAGTAGCTGTGACTACAGGCACCCGCCATCACGCTTGGCTAATTTTTTGTATTTTTAGTAGAGATGAGGTTTCACCGTATTAGCAAGGATGGTCTCAATCTCCTGACCTCGTGATCTGCCCACCTCAGCCCCACAAAGTGCTGGGATTACAGGTGTGAGCCACCGCACCCAGCCAAAAGGAGGAATTTTTTAAGCAAAATTATGGGAGGCCATTGTTTTGAACTAAGCTCATGCAATAGGTCCCAACAGACCAAACCAAACCAAAATGGAGTCACTCATGCTAAATGTAACATAATCAAACTAAGACTTTAAGGAAACACATAAATCCTAGAACAAACCAGGTTTTGTTTTTCTCCTGTAAACAGGATGTTCCAGCATAAGAAGATATCTTCTCCTCAAGTCCTTGTTCCACCTTTTCAAATCTCACTGGTCTATTTCCCAATGGGTTTCTAAACCAAGTAAGTATATTTGCAATGGTAATAGTGACACCAGTGACTGAAGTTTTGGCCAATCTCTCAAAATTGAGAAAATAAGCAAAGGGAAGGCATTGTTAAAGTGAACTAAGTATGGCCTGAGAAGGACTCCATAATTATATATATGAGTCCTTGTGGATGAACTGCAACCTACTTTAATAGGTATACAAGAATGAAAAACTAACTTGAGAGTATGCACCTGGAACAACAGCTACATCTTGGCCAATCCCAATGGCCAAACTTCAACCACTCAGGCACTGCCAAATGTTCAAACTGTGTTCAAACAAGGCAAATGCTGAGTTGTTTCTGTACCTCACTTCTGATTTCGGTATGCCATTTCCCTTTTGTCTGTAAATCTTCTTCCACCACATGACTGCGCTGGAGTCTCTGTGAATCTGCTGTGATTCTGGGGACTGTCTGATTCGTGAATCGTTTATTGCTCAATTAACTCCTTTAAAGTTTTTCTTTTAACAGAACTAACACAGAAGAATTTCCAGATCATGACCAGACGTTTTGTAATATCCAACCTTGTATTAACATGAATAGACTCTTCCTTAGCTGAGAAAACCAGACAAACTCCATTTGGCTTCTTCATTTACAAGACATCAAGGGCTCCTTACCCACCCCCTTTCCTCAAGTACTTTAACTTGTGCAAGCTGATTTTCAACATATCAAAGAGTGCAATTAACTGATAAAGTGCTGAGACAAGCGATGTCCTCAGTTCCCAGCAAATTACTCAGAGATAGTATCATAAAGTCCCCACATTTTTCCGGCAGATAATGCCCAGAGCCCCCTCATCTATCACTTTGTGGTGAATTTAAAGCCCCTGCACCTGGAACAGTTTGTTTTCCTGGAACCATAAGTCTTTTTAACTTTTTTTGTCGCTTTTTTCTTCTGTAAAGTTGCTGCAGCTAGAATCCCCCCTCCCCTCTCTAAACCAAAGTATAAAAGAAAATCTATTCCCTTCTTCGGGGCCAAGAGAATTTTGTGCATTAGCCATCTCTCAGTCACCGGCTAATAAAGGACTCCCGAATTCATCTCAAAGTGTGGCGTTTCTCTCTAACTCACTCAGGTATGACAGTTTCCACTATGGTAGAAGACTCGAGTAAGGCAAATACAGTCCCCCTAAATTTGACTATTATTTAGGTTAATGGTGAGTTTAGAAGAAATAAGTTAAGACTACACAGAGTGGGCTAAAGTGCAAATAAACACTGGAAATATTTCCCAGAAAATATGACTTTGAACAGGCTGCTGCACACCCTGCATGTACAGATAAACTAAGAAAAAGGTGTAGAGAGTTATTTAAGGACCTATGGTTAACTCAGTCCTCAAGATGTTCCAGGTTTCATCCATGAATCAAGGAGCACCTCCCAAAAGCTGTTTGGGACCACACTCTTTGAGCAAGGAGCATACCTTACGATGGAAGCTGTGCTTTAGTGGCAGATGACCATTTCCACTGCACAACACTACAAGTGCTTACTGCCAGGCCGGTGTGAAATATGTTCCAGCACATAATCTATGTCACCAATGAAGGTGGTGGTTCAGACTTGGTGCACACAAGCTTTCCTGTCCCACAAGAACACAGCATGCTCTCTTCTCGGATTCCATTCCAATCACGTAACAAATATGACTGCCTTTTTTGTCTCGGCATCAGAAAGATCAGAGGAAAATTTGCACTCAACTTAGACAACTCTAAGCTCTTATAACCTGCCTATATCTACAGGTCAGCTTTATCTTATTTATGTATATTTCCTTCAACTTGAGTTTTACTTATTTCTACTTTTCCTTTTTAATTCACAGACACCCATAAACTCAGAAAATACAGTGTAAAACAAACTGAAGAACAAATAAACAACTCACCAGAGATTTATTCGTTTCCTGTTGCTCTTGGCAACACCCAGAGGACACTGGAAACATAGCTGGGATAGAAGGCAAATGACGTGGATTAAGGAGAGAACTGGTGTGGTGTGCTCCCAGATTCTTCTGCCCAACACTCTAGACGCATTACCTGGGAAAGCCCGCCTCCCTCCTGAAAAAGAAAAACTTCGCCATGGGAGAAGAGTCCTTCATGCCTCATTAGGGGCAGCAAAGACTCAAGTTAAGATAAGATACATCTACAAGTACATTAATTGGTAGACATTAGATGCACAATTTATTTTTGAATAAAAATATGTATTACCTACTAATTTAGTAACAATATTATCTAAAGATATAATCTAATAATTTAATGCAAAGAAACATTATAAGTTCACTAAAATAAATGTTATAGAAATATACTGGGCTGTATTAACTATTTTCCTATTAGTATGTAGATTCCACAAATAACTTCATATGAGTGTTCCCATGACAGTACATCTTGCTTTTCTATACCTGAACATCATGGAAAGTGCATCTTGCAAACCAGCAATTTTGACCTACAGTTACGTTTTTTAAAATGTACATAATATGTACTTCCTGCAGTACACCATTCTACTCATGTTTCCCAATAACACCTTTCCTTCTATCTAAGCCCTCATATTATGCTCTGACAATAAATTGGGCTTTTCCATCTGACTTGTCCAGTGAATGGACAATGGAAAATGTGATGCAAATATCCATTGGTTCTTCCCTTTTTGGACACAGTCAAATTGTGAAGAGGTCTGGAGCTACCATGTTGGAGACACAGGGCCTAGCCAAGAGTCACCACAAACCACCAGATTGTGAAGGAAACTATCTTAAACCAACAAGACTCAGTCAAGTCACCAGGTGACTAAGGCCTTTTTGTGATCCAGGCAACACAAATATATCAACTACCCAGCTGAACCCACCACACCAAAATGCAGATCCACAGAACTTCAAACAAATAAAATGGTGGTTGTTTTTTATAAGCCAGTAAGGTTTAATTAGGTCCTTAAACAGCAAGTATTAACTGTTACACCTAAGTGAACAGAATTCATTTCTGTGTTTTTAACAAAATTACGTAGGGGGAGAAAATCTTAAATTACAAATCAAATACAATCAATAGAACTTCGCAATCTAATGCTAAATTTGGTGATGGACTAGGTTTAATATATCTCAGACGCTGGAAAAATTGAGCTAAGGTTGAAGGAATGGGACTGTGTTTGGAGAGTATTTTAATCTTCTCAAGTATGACAGGTCACTCCTGTACCCCAGACCACACTTTCAGGCCCATTCAAATAAGGAGTATTTCCTAAGTCCTTGCCTGTTCTTCTCAGCTGAATTCACCTCAACCTTCTGAAAGTTCTTCCAAACCTTCTACTATCACCTAGTCTTTGCAAATCTTGTGCATTCTAGGGAGTAGAATTAATATTTCCTGAGCGAGGAAAACTGGGATCTTCACCTGTGACCTTTTTTCCTCCTCTGAAGCACCAGTGAGAGGTTAGACCAGAGGGCTGTTCTTTCAAGTGCGCTTCTTATTCATAGGGAACCCTCCCTTTCAAACTTTGTAACACAAAGTTAAGACTGAAGTACCCTTAAGGCTGACGACCATCATCCATTACACCATCTCCCTCGCGGAATCAGTGAGTTCTTCCCTGGAAACTAGGTCTCATATAAACTTCTGTAAATGCGACCCAGGAGGACTAGGCAGGTCACACAGTGAAGGAGGGAACCAGAAACTTCACTTGCTAAAGAGACACTAGGAAACCCAACTAATACAAACGGCAAGTTTAAGACTAGAGGCGCACGCGTTTCGCACTACTCCTCTGGGAATGGGGAACGTCTCCCGAGAACTGTGTGTTAGCACCAGGACACATGGGCAAACTGAGCGACTTGCGGGTTGGTAACCGGGTCCCTCGGCGGCAGGACAGGAGCTTGGCCTGCAGATTCCAGGCCCAGGGCCACCGGCCTCGCCTACCCGCTCCTGCACCTCTAGAACCCGCTTCACTGCCAGGACCCCACGCCTGTCCTCCCAGCCCCCGCCAGGGTCCGCGGCCCACACCTGCACTTCAGGCCCTGCCCGCCCGCGATGCGCCCACACGTCTGCTCCCACAACTAGGGAACACTGGTCTGGCCCCCCGGGATCCCCTGAGGACCACAGGTTCCTCTTCGCCCTCGCACCGACCCGCAGGGACATAGAACCAAGCCCCAAGCCGGCCCAGCTACAGGACCGCCTCTGGGTGCCGCACTTCCGGAGGAAAATGGCGGAGTGGGCCGGGCGGCGCAAGCGCAGAGAGAAAAGCTGGTTCCCAAGGTCCTTGATGGTAACATCATTGGAAGGTGACACTACATTTCCCATGGGGCTCTGCGGTCCCCCGTTAGGAACCTACGCAGGACATTCTGTTTTGCCCAGCAGTTGAGTTCAGTTACCCAGACACCCGGACTTAATGGATCAGGACTGGTCCCAACCCAGGTGACACAGATGTGGCATTCTGGTTCTTTATTAAATCCTGGTTTCACAGCCTGGGACATTGTGAAAATAATGGAGAAATTTGAATAGAGGCCAATTGGTCTATGCTATTAATGAGTAACTTTTTTTTTTTTTTGGAGACGGAGTCTCACTCTGTCGCCCAGGCTGGAGTGCAATGGTGCAATCTCTGCTCACTGCAACCTCCGCTTCCCGGGTTCAAGCGATTCTCCTGCCTCAGCCTCCTGAGTAGCTGGGATTACAGGCGCACGCCACCACACTCGCCTAATTTTTGTATTTTTAGTAGAGACGGGTTTTCACCATGTTGGTCAGGCTGGTCTCCAACTCCTGACCTCGCGAGCCGCCCTCTTCGGCCTCCCAAAGTGCTGGGATTACAGGCGTGAGCCACTGCTCCCAGCCCTCAAGTCTATTTTTTATAGATGCATTCGAAAGCATGAAAAAAATCATGTCTCTATTTTACTTTAAAATTTTAAAAACACAACTAATGAATATGGTAATTCTCTTCCAATCCGTTATCTTTTCTCTCACTAAACTAATTTGTGAGCCTTCAATTTACACAGTTAGAAAATATGCTCTAGTCCATATACTAGGATAAAATAACAGGGTCATAAGACAGGTGCACTCCATAATCTTTGTGACAACTTACACTTCCAGTGTCTGATAAATATTTGCCTGCAGACTCCCACGTTTCATCCATCCATCAATCAATCAAATCTACCTATCTTTATTTATTTATTGTGAGAAACAGCTGAAATTTGCCTTTCCTTCCCTGATTTCTGCCACAAACTAGGCAAGGAATTCTGCCTAGGGGTTTCTCAGAGCTCCAGCTATCACTGAGGTTCCTAAAAGGGAAACTCAGGCTTGAATGCTCAGGGTTGATGTGAGAGTGCGTGTGAAACGGGGGTGGGGTGAAAGGGCAGTGACGTTTGTAGGTGGGCAGATGGGGGTGTGAAGGGCTTTCAGGTAAGAGGCACACAGGAAACGGAGAGGCAGCGAAAGCACCTCACGCCTCAGATCACCAGAAGACGCTCCCACCAGTGCCATGACAGTTTGCCAATGCCATGGCACCATGGGAAGTCCCCAACCCTTGCCATAGAAACAGCTGGAAGTTGCTGCCCATTTCTAGCTATTTCCGAATAATCCGCCCCTTAATTAGCATGCCATTAAAAGTGAATTATAAAAATGACTACAAGCCACCCCTAGGCTGCTGCTCTGGGAGCACAACCCACGGAGGGCTCCCTGCCCTGCCGGAGTGGACGCAGGGCTGTAACAACGCCAATGCCTCCGTAGAGCTGCTTTCTTCCACCACAGGCTTGCTTTTGGATTCCTTCCTGAGCGATGCCAAGAACCTGCCCTTCCTCAGTGTGACTGTTGCCTAAAACCTATCCCTGGTATTCTCTTTTCCTAAGCATGCCCTGACTTGTTCTTTCATCTCCTCTGAACTTGCAATTGCTCCTCAGTGACTCTATTCTGCAGATCCAGAAAACTCAACCTTAATCTTCCCAGAGCCCTGTTGTCTCCAATATTGGAATCTCTAGCCTTGTTTTCTCAGACGCCTAGATTACAGGCCTCTCTCTTGAACACCTATTGGTATGGTATCTGGGGATCCTTTAAATACACGGTGATTGGCAGGGGTTACATAGCGGAAATCAGTGCCTGACAATTCGCCTTCCAGGATATGGACTGTCATTCCCTCTCTTGGTGGGCCTCAGTCTCTTATCCATAAAAGTAGAGATTGTAATACTCATTTGAATTGCAGATACCTCAACCCGTACCCACCTAATATAATGTAAAAGCCAAGAATGCAACCCCTTTCCTCACCCCGTGAAGGTAAAGCCCTCAGAGCCAAGGAGAGAAGGCTCAGGGATGGTATCTGGGTGTTTCCAATGCTAACCGTGTATTGTGGTTTTTAGTGTTCAAGTTTAAGCTTCCCCAGCTTTAATTTTATTGTAACAAGATTTATTTTTGTAATTCCATTTTTGGATTCTTGATTTCTTGATAAATAAATACAGTTATTTTTGTATACCAATCTTATATAGTGTTACATTCTTAAATTTGTTCATGAGTCCTAATACTTTTTAGTAAATTTCTTACGATTTTCTAAATGCAAGATCATGTCATCTGTACATAAAGACAACTGTACTTCTTCCTTTCCAATATAGATGCCGTTTATTTATTTACGTTGCCAAGTTGTCCCAGCTACTACTGTTATCAAGTAAAAGGGTCTCACTGCCCAAAGCACAAGAAGCCGGTACCATGACACTGAGTTTTCGAGAAAAGAAAAAGTTTAAAGTCAAACCAAAACCTATGGGGTACAGGCCGGGCGCAGTGGCTCAAGCCTGTAATCCCAGCACTTTGGAAGGCCGAGGCGGGCGGATCACAGGGTCAGGAGATTGAGACCATCTTGGCTAACACGGTGAAACCCCGTCTCTACTAAAAATACAAAAAACAAAAATTAGCCAGGCGTGAAGGCGGGTGCCTGTAGTCCCAGATACTCGGGAGGCTGAGGCGGGAGAATGGCGTGAACCCGGGAGGCGGAGCTTGCAGTGAGCCGAGATCGCGTCACTGCACTCCAGCCTGGGCAACAGAGCTAGACTCCGTCTCAAAAAAAAAAAAAAAAGAAAAAAAAAGCTATGGGATACAGTAAAAACAGTACTACAGTGCTAAGAAGTAAGTTTATAGAAAAAAGCATCTACATCCAAAAAAGTAGAAAAGCTTCAAATAAACAACCTAATAATACATCTTAAATAATTAGAAAAGCAAGAGCAAACCAAAACCAAAATTAGTAGAAGGAAACATAGCAAATATCGGAGCAGAAATAAATGAAATTGAAATTTAAAAATATAAAATATCAATGAAATGAAAAGTTAATATTTTTTAAAAGACCAACAAAGTCAACAAACATTTAACCAGACTAAGAAAAAAGAGAGAAGACTCAAATACATAAAACCAGAGATTAAAAAGGAGACACTATAACTGATATTGCGGAAATTCAAAGACCCATTAGAAACTATTATGACCGACTATATTCCAATAAATTGAAAAACCTGGAAGAAATGGCTGGGCACCGTGGCTCATGCCTGTAATCCCAACACTTTGGGAAGCCAAGGCAGTTGATCACCTGAGGTCAGGAGTTCAAGACCAGCCTGGCCAACATGGTGAAACCCCATCTCTACTGAAAATACAAAAATTAGCCAGGCACGGTGGCATGCACCTGTACTCCCAGCTACTCCAGAGGCTGAGGCAGGAAAATCACTTGAACCTGGGAGGCAGAGGTTGCAGTGAGCTGAGATTGTACCACGCTGCAGCCTGGGTGACAGAGCAAGACTCCATCTCAAAAAAAAAAAAACCTAGAAGAAATGGATAAATGAAATTGAAGCCATAATAAAACATCTCCTAGCAAAGAAAAGCCTGGATTCAATGGCTTCACTGGCTTCACTGATTAATTTTACCAAACACTGAAGGCAGAATTACTATCAATCCTACTCAAACTATTCCAAAAAACAGAGAAGACTGTAGTATTTCCAAACTCATCCTATGAAAAAGACCATTTATCATGTCTAAGGGGGATTTATACCGAGGATGCCAACATGGTTCAACATATGCAAATCAATGAATGTGACACATCATATCAACAGAATGAAGGCCAAAAACCTTATGATAATTTCAATTGATGCTGAAAAGCATTTAATAAAATTCAACATCCCTGTGATAAAAAGAAACCCTCAAAAAAAACTAGATATAGAAGGAACATACCACAACTCAATAAAAACCATATGCAACAGACCCACAGCCAGTATCATCCTGAACAGGGAAAAGCTGAAAGCCTTTCTTCTAAGATCTGGAACAAGACAGGAATGTCCACTTCCAACACTGTTACTCAACATAGTACTGGAAGTCCTAGCTAGAGCAATTCAGACAAGAGAAAAACAATAAAAGGGATCCAAATTGGAAAGAAGTAAAATTATTACTGTTTTCTTGTTTGCAGATGATTTGATCTTATATTTGGAAAAACCTAAGGACTGCACCAAAAAACTATTAGAACTGATCAACAAATTCAGAGTCACAGGATACAAAATCAAACTACAAAAGTCAGTAGCATTTCTAAATGACAAAAATGAACAATCTAAAGAAGAAAATCAAGAATGTAATACCATTTACAATAACCACAAATAAAATAAAATACCTGGGAATAAACATAACAGAAGAAGTGAAAGATCTCTACAATGAAAACTATAAAACATTGATGCAAAAAAATTAAAGAGGACACCAAAAGGAAAAAAAAAAGGAAAGATAGTTCATGTTCATTGATTGGAAGAGTAAATATTGTTAAAATACCCATACTTCACAAAGCAATCTACAGATTCAATGCAATCCCTATTGAAATACTAATAACACTCTTCACTGAAATAGAAAAAAAATCCTAAAATTTATACGAAACCATAAAAGACCCAGAATACCAAAAGCCATCCTGAGCAAAAAGAACAATACTGGAAGAATCACATCACCTGACTTTAAATTATAGTACAGAGCAATTGTAAACAAAACAGCATGGTACTGGTATAAAACAGACACGTAGACCAATGGAACAGAATAGAGAACGCAGAAATAAATCCATACATTTACAATTAACTCATTTTCAATGAAGGTGCCAAGAATATACATGGGGGAGAGGACAGTCTCTTCAACAAATTGTGCTGGGAAAACTAGATATTCATTGGCAGATTTTTTTTTTTTTTTTGAGATGGAGTCTAGCTCTGTTGCCCAGGCTGGAGTGCAGTGGCGCGATCTGGGCTCACTGCAAGCTCCACCTCCCAGGTTCACACCATTCTCCTCCTCAGCCTCCCAAGTAGCTGGGAGTACAGGTGCCCGCCACCATGCCTGACTAATTTTTTTGTGTGTATTTTTAGTAGAGACGGAGTTTCACCATGTTAGCCAGGATGGTCTTGATCTCCTGCCCCCATGATCTGACCACCTTGGCCTCCCAAAGTCATTGGCAGAATAATTAAACTAGAACCCTCTCTTGCACTATATACAAAAATCAAATCCAAATGGGTTAAAGACTTAAATCAAAGACATGAAACTACTGAAAGAAAACATTAGGGAAACTCTCCAGGAAATTGGTCTTGGCACAGATTTCTTGAGTAATACTCCAAAAGCTCAGGCAAACAAAGCTAAAATGAACAAGTGGTATCACATCAAGGTCAAAAGTTTCTGCATAGTAAAGAAAACAATGGGCAAAGTGAAAAGACAATCCACAGAGTGGAAGAAAATATTTGCAAACTATATATCTGACAAGGGATTAATAACCAGAATATATAAGGAGCTCAAACAACTCTATAAGAAAAAAACTAACAATCCAATTATTTAAATGGGCAAAAGATCTGAACAGACATTTCTCAAAAGAAGGCACACAGGTCAGGCGCAGTGGCTCACACCTGTAATTCCAGCACTTTGGGGAGCCAAGACGGGTGGGCCACTTGAGCCCAGGAGTTCAAGACCAACCTGAACAACATAGCAAATAATTTTAAAAACTACCTGGGCATGGTGATGCCTGCCTGTGGTCCCAGCTACTCAGGGGGCTGAGGTGGGAGGATTGCTTGAACCCTGGCAGTCAAAACTACATTAAGCGATGATCATACCACTGCACTCCAGCCTGGGTGACAGAGTGAGACGCTGTCTCAAAAAATGAGCAAAAACAAATAAGAAGATATATAAATGTCAAATAGGTATATGAAAAGAAGCTCAATATCATTGATCATCAGAGGAATTGAAATCAAAACTACAATAAGATATCATCTTACCCCATTAAAATGGCTTTTATGCAAAAGACAGGCAATAACAAATGCTTGCAAGAATGTGGGGAAAAGGGAACACTCTTACTCTGTTGGTGGGAATGTAAATTAGTATATTCACTATGGAGAAAAATATGGAGGTCCCTCAAAAAATTAAAAATAGAACCATCATATGATCCACTGCTGAGTATATATCCAAGAGAGGGAAAATTAGTATATCAAAGAGATATCTGCATTCCCATATTTATTTCAGCATTATTCATAATAGCCAAGATTTGGAAGCAACCTAAGTGTGCAGCAACAGATGAAGGGATAAAGAAAATGTAGTACATATACACAATGGAGTACTCTTCAGCCATGAAAAAGAATAAGATTCTGTCATTTGCAACAACATGGATGGAACTAGAGGACATTATGTTAAGTACAATGAGCCAGGCACAGAAAGACAGACTTTGCATGTTCTCACTCATTTGTGGGAGCTAAAAATTAAAACAACTGAACTCATCAAGATAGAGAGTAGACTGAGAGTTTCCAAAGGCTGGGAAGAGTAGCGGTGTTATGGGATATTTGGGGTGTTACTTTTCTGGACAGAAACCTCTATGGCTGGTGGCACCTTTGCCCGAGTTTTGCTGGGCCCCGCACACTCAGCCTGGCAGGCTGTGCTCAGCTCATGCTACCACGTTGGATCCCATGCCTGCCAAGGGAGACTGCGTGGAGTGGCAAGGGGTGCGTGAGTGAGCATGGGGTCTGGCCACTGTGCAGTCAGATCTGCTGGCTGCTGCAGTGGGGCAGGTGGCTCCAGGTGCCAACACGGGCACCAGCTCTCCACAAGGCTGTGGCTGGACCACGGGCACCTCAAGCAGCTTCCATAGCTGGCACACTGGGAACACAGTGGCACCCAGAATCTTGGAGATATCAGGAACCATAGGGCCCCAAGGAAGGAATCACAGCCCTGGCTTGGGGAGCTCCCAGGTCTGGGCTCCCCAAAGGGCCACAGCTCTTCTTTCCTTCTCTTTGCCCACAATGTGGTGAGCAAGTGGCATGTATCAGCCCTGTTCGTGTTACAGCTCTTTCAACCTCTTCCCTAGGATTTGTCATAATTAATTCCCATATTGTCTTATTTTTTTACATGTGTTTCAACTTCAGAAGATGTATAGATCTAAACACAACATGATGTGTTAGCTAGCTGCCATATGAGTTTCTCCCTGTTTCACCACTATGTAGCCTAAAGTTATTCCGTCATCCATGACTATCCTGGCTAAAGAGTCTGAAGATCTTTATTTGGTAGCTATGGCTTCAGCTAGTTCACTTGCTAAGTTACCTAGAGTGGTTGACAGATTTCTAATTATACGTTCATGAGAGGTTACTCCCCACCATTGCAAGAGACTTCTGCCAAACATAGGCCAAAATTCATCTCCTTGGTTTGCAGGTACGGTTTGTCTAATCCTGGAAAATAATTTCGATGAACTACTTCAGCGTTCAGAAACATTGGAGTTATAAATAGAAAAAGGAAGAGCCACATAACCTAATAGACAATTACCTCTCATATGTCAGTGGTCAACACATTCCTAAGCCCATGTGTGCTTGATCCAGGGACCACACAGGGTCCCTGATGGATTCTGAAATGTAAGGCTTTGGTTTACTGGTAACACAGACAGGTTAATGTACATGTCTTCAGTCTTGAGTAGAGTGTAATCAGTCTGATTTCTTCTTTTTTTTTTATTATACTTTAAGTTTTAGGGTACATGTGCACATTGTGCAGGTTAGTTACATATGTATACATGTGCCATGCTGGTGCGCTGCACCCACTAACTCGTCATCTAGCATTAAGTATATCTCCCAATGCTATCCCTCCCACCTCCCCCCTCCCCACCAGAGTATGATATTCCCCTTCCTGTGTCCATGTGATCTCATTGTTCAATTCCCACCTATGAGTGAGAATATGCGGTGTTTGGTTTTTTGTTCTTGCGATAGTTTACTGAGAATGATGGTTTCCAATTTCATCCATGTCCCTACAAAGGATATGAACTCATCATTTTTTATGGCTGCATAGTATTCCATGGTGTATATGTGCCACATTTTCTTAATCCAGTCTATCATTGTTGGACATTTGGGTTGGTTCCAAGTCTTTGCTATTGTGAATAATGCCGCAATAAACATACGTGTGCATGTGTCTTTATAGCAGCATGATTTATAGTCATTTGGGTATATACCCAGTAATGGGATGGCTGGGTCAAATGGTATTTCTAGTTCTAGATCCCTGAGGAATCGCCACACTGACTCAGCCCAAAATCTCCTTAAGCTGATAAGCAACTTCAGCAAAGTCTCAGGATACAAAATCAATGTACAAAAATCACAAGCATTCTTATACACCAACAACAGACAAACAGAGAGCCAAATCATGAGTGAACTCCCATTCTTCTTTTTTTTTTAATGAGACAAACATCAGGTAAAGACCTTGACAAGAAGGAAGAGAAATCCCGAGATTCTATAATCATAATAATCGAATTGTAATTGCTAGTTTAAGTAGTCCTTCAAAAATACATCTCATTCCTGACAGGATAAAACAAGTTTTATAAAATATATTATATCTGGGTTCATTAGGGAACACTTGGAGCCAGGAAATAATTCAGGATTCAGCCCAAATTATAGGCAAATAATAAAAACTCGGAAAAAATGATCAGGGCTGGAATCTAAGAGCATATGTCACAGTTTTCTTTTGAAACATAAATTTTCTCTCTCGTCCATCATTTTATCAAAGACAAATCATAGTAGGACAAATTTCTGTGCAAAATAAGTTTTAGTCTTATCATACCTGGCCTGATTATTTGCATAAAGTGCAGCAAGAATATTTATTGACCGTATAGGCTTCTTAAAATGGCTTTGTTGGAACTTTTTAATAAGGAATCTTAGACTTTTAAAAGCCTTGAGGCTAGCCAAGTCAAAGATTTGCATCAGACTGTGTCTGTAATACTTTTTTTTAACCTACTTTTTTTTATTATACTTTGAGTTGTGGGGTACACGTGCAGAATGCACAGGTTTGTTACATAGGTATACATGTGCTGTGGTGGTTTGCTGCACCCATCAACCCATCACCTATATTAGGTATTTGTCCTAATGCTTTCCCTCCCCCCGCCCCCACCCCCCAACACGCCCCAGTGTGTGATGTTCCCCTCCCTGTGTCCTTGTGTTCTCGTTGTTCAACTCCCACTTATGAGTGAGAACACGTGGTGTTTCATTTGCTGTTCTTGTGTTAGTTTGCTGAGAATGACAGTTTCCAGCTTCATCCATGTCCCTACAAAGGACATGAACTCATCCTTTTTTATGGCTGCATAGTATTCCATGGTGTATATGTGCCACATTTTCTTTATCCAGTCTATAATTGATGGGCATTTGGGTTGGTTCCAAGTCTTTGTTATTGTGAACAGTCCTGCAATAAACATACGTGTGCATGTGTCTTTATGGTAGAATGATTTATAATCCTTTGGGTATATACCCAGTAATGGGATTGCTGGGCCAAATGGTATTTCTAGTTCTAGATCCTGGAGGAATAGCCACACTGTCTTCCACAATGGTTGAACTAATTTACACTCCCACCAACAGTGTAAAAGCATTCCTATTTCTCCACACCCTCTCCAGTATCTGTTGTTTCCTGACTTTTTAATGATTGTGATTCTAACTGGCATGAGATGGTATCTCATTGTGGTTTTGATTTGCATTTCTCTAATGACTAGTGATGATGAGCTTTTTTTCATATGTTTGTTGGTTGCATAATTGTCCTCTTTTAAGAAGTGTCTGTTCACATCCTTTGCCCACTTTTTGATGGGATTGTTCTTTCTTGTAAATTTGTTTAAGTTCTTTGTAGATTCTGGATATTAGCCCTTTGTCAGATGGATAGATTGCAAAAATTTTCTCCCATTTTGTAGGTTGCCCGTTCACTCTCATAGTCTCTTTTGCTGTCCAGAAGCTCTTTAGTTTAATTAGGTCCCATTTGTCAATTTTGGTTTTTTTGCCATTGTTTTTGGTGTTTTAGTCATGAAGTCTTTGCCCATGCCTATGTCCTGAATGGTATTGCCTAGGTTTTCCTCTAGGGTTTTTATGGCTTTAGGTATTAAGTTTAAGTCTTTAATCCATCTTGAGTTAATTTTTATATAAGGTGTAAGGAAGGGATCCAGTTTCAGCTTTCTGCCTAAGGCTAGCCAGTTTTCCCAACACCATTTATTAAATAGGGAATCCTTTCCCCAGTGCTTGTTTTTCTCAGGTTTGTCAAAGATCAGATGGTTGTAGATATGTGGTGTTATTTCTGAGGGTTCTGTTCTGTTCCTTTGATCTATATATCTGTTTTGGTACCAGTACCATGCTCTTTTGGTTACTGTTGCCTTGTAGTATAGTTTGAAGTCAGGTAGCATGATGCTTCCAGCTTTGGTCTTTTTGCTTAGGATTGTCTTGGCTATTCGGGCTCTTTTTTGATTCCATGTGAAATTTAAAATATATTTTTCCAATTCCGTGGAGAAAGTCAATGGTAGTTTAATGGGGATAGCAGTGAATCTATAAATTACTTTGGGTAGTATGGCCATTTTCATGATATTGATTCTTCCTATCGATGAGCATGGAATGTTTTTCCATTTGTTTGTGTCCTCTCTTTTTCCTTGAGGAGTGGTTTGTAGTTCTCCTTGAAGAGGTCCTTCACATCCTTGTAAGTTGTATTCCTAGGTATTTCATTCTTGTTGTAGCAATGGTGAATGGGAGTTCACTCATAGTTTGGCTCTCTGTTTGTCTGTTATTGGTGGATAAGAAAGCTTGTGATTTTTGCACATTGATTTTGTATCCTGAAACTTTGCTGAAGTTGCTTATCAGCTTAAGGAGATTTTGGGCTGAGACGATGCGGTTTTCTATATATATGATCATGTCATCTGCAAACAGAGACAATTTGACTTCTTCTTTTCCTAATTGAATACGCTTTATTTCTTTCTCTTGCCTGACTACCCTGGCCAGAACTTCCAACACTATGTGGAATAGGAGTAGTGAGAGAGGGCATCCTTGTCTTGTGCTGATTTTCAAAGGGAATGCTTCCAGTTTTTGCACATTCAGTATGTTATTGGCTGTGGGTTTGTCATAAATAGCACTTAATATTTTGAGATATGTTCCATCAATACCAGTTTATTGAGAGTTTTTAGCATGAAGGGCTGTTGAATTTTGTCAAAGGCCTTTTCTGCATCTATTGAGATAATCATGTAGCTTTTGTCATTGATTCCGTTTATGTGATGGGATTACATATATTGATTTGCATGTTGAACCAGCCTTGCATCCCAAGGATGAAGTCAACTTGGTCATGGTGGACAAGATTTTTGATGTGCTGCTGGATTCAGTTTTCCAGTATTTTATTCAGGATTTCTGCATCGATGTTCATCAGGGATATTGGCCTAAAATTTTCTTTTTTTGTTGTGTCCCTGCCAGGTTTTGGTATCAAGATGATCCTGGCCTCATAAAATGAATTAGGGAGGATTCTCTCTTTTTCTATTGTTTGGAATAGTTTCAGAAGGAATGGTACCAGCTGCTCTTTGTACCTCTCATAGAATTCGGCTGTGAATCCGTCTGGTACTGGACTTTTTTTCGTTGGTAGACTATTGATTAATGCCTCAATTTCAGAACTTGTTATTGGTCTATTCAGGAATTTGACTTCTTCCTGGTTTAGTCTTGGTGGTATTCTCTGATGATAATTTGTATTTCTGTGGGATCAGTGGTGATATCCCCTTAATCATTTTCTTATTGCGTCTATTTGATTCTTCTCTCTTTTCTTCTTTATAGTTTGGCTAGTAGTCTGTTTTGTTGATCTTTTCAAAAAACCGACTCCTGGATTCATTGATTTTTTGAAGAGATTTTCGTGTCTCTATCTCCTTCAATTCTGCTCTGATCTTATTTATGTCTTGTCTTCTGCTAGCTTTTGAATTTGCTTGTTCTTGCTTCTCTAGTTCTTTTAATTTTGATGTTAAGGTGTCAACTTTAGATCTTTCCTGCTTTCTGTTGTGGGCATTTAGTGCTATAAATTTCCCTCTACACACTGCTTTAAAAGTGTCCCAGCGATTCTGGTATGTTGTGTCTTTGTTCTCATTGGTTTTGAAGAACATCTTTATTTCTGCCTTCATTTCGTTATTTACCCAGTAGTCATTCAGGAGCAGGTTGCCCAGTTTCCATGTAGTTGTGAGGTTTTGAGTGAGTTTCTTAATCCTGTATACTAATTTGAATGCATTGTGGTCTGAGAGACTGTTTGTTATGATTTCCATTCTTTTGCATTTCCTGAGGAGTGTTTTACTTCCAATTATGTGGTCAATTTTCTAATAAGTGCAATGTGGTGCTGAGAAGAAGGTACATTTTGTTGATTTGGGGTGGAGAGTTCTGTAGATATCTTTTAGGTCCACTTGGTCCAGAGCTGAGTTCAAGTCGTGGATATTCTTGTTAATTTTCTGTCTCATCGATCTAATATTGACAGTGGAGTGTTAAAGTCTCCCACTATTATTGTGTGGGAGTCTAAGTCTCTTTGTAGGTCTTTAAGAACTTGCTTTATGAATCTGAGTGCTCCTGTATTGGGTGCATATATGTCTAAGATAGTTAACTCTTCTTGTTGCATTGATCCCTTTACCATTATGTAATGCCCTTCTTTGTCTCTTTTTATCTTTGTTGGCTTAAGATCTCTTTTATCAGAAACTAGGATTGCAACCCCTGCTTTTTGTTGCTTTCCACTTGCTTGTTAAATGTTCCTTCATCCCTTTATTTTGAGCCTATGTGTATGAGATGGGTCTCCTTAATACAGCATATTGATGGGTCTTGACTCTTTATCCAATTTGCCAGTCTGTGTCTTTCAATTGGGGGCATTTAGCTCATTTACATTTAAGGTTAATATTGTTATGTGTGAATTTGATCCTGTCATTATGATACTAGCTGGTTATTTTGCTCATTAGTTGAGGCAGTTTTTCCATAGTGTCAATGGACTTTATAATTTGGTATGTTTTTGCAGTGGCTGTTACCAGTTGTTCCTTTCCATGTTTAGTGCTTCCTTCAGGAGCTCTTGTAAGGCAGTCCTGGTGGTGACAATATCTCTCAGCATTTGCTTGTAAAGGATTTTATTTCTCCTTCAACTATGAAGTTTAGTTTGGCTGGATATGAAATTCTGGCTTGAAAATTCTTTTCTTTAGGAATGTTGTATATTGGCCCCCACTCTCTTCTGGCTTGTAGGCTTTCTGCCAAGAGATCCACTGTTAGTCTGGTGGGCTTCCCTTTGTGGGTAACTCAACCTTTCTCTCTGGCTGCCGTTAATATTTTCTCCTTCATTTCAACCTTGGTGAATCTGATGATTTTCTGTCTTGGGGTTGCTCTTCTTGAGGAGAATCTTAGTGGTGTTCTCTGTATTTCCTGAAGTTGAATGTTGGCCTGTCTTGCTAGGTTGGGGAAGTTCTCCTGGATAATATCCTTAAGAGTGTTTTCCAACTTGGTTCCCTTCTCTCTGTCACTTTCAGGTACACCAATCAAACGTAGATTCACTCTTTTAACATAGTCCTCTATTTCTTGGAGGCTTTCTTCATTTCTTTTCACTCTTTTTTCTCTAATCTTGTCTTCTTGCTTTATTTCATTGAGTTGATCTTCAATCTCTGATATCCTTTCTCCTGCATGATTGATTCAGCTATTGATACTTGTGTATGCTTCATGAAGTCCTTGTGCTGGGTTTTTCAGCTCCATCAGGTCATTTATATTCTTCTCTAAACTGGTTATTCTAGTTACCAATTTGTCTAACCTTTTTTTTCAGGCTCTTAGCTTCCTTGCATTGGGTTAGAACATGCTCCTTTAGTTCGGAGGAGTTTGTTATTACCCGCCTTCTGAAGCCTACTTCTGTCAATTCGTCAAACTCATTGTCTGTCCAGTATTGTTCCCTTGCTGGCGGGGAGTTGTGATCTTCTGGAGGAGAAGAGGCATTCTGGCTTTTGGAGTTTTCAGCATTTTTGCACTGGTTTCTCCCCATCTTTGTGGATTTATCTACCTTTGGTCTTTGATGTTGGTGATGTCGATACTATTCCTTTCTCTTTGTTAGTTTTCCTTCTAACAGTCAGGTCCCTCTGCTGCAGGTTTGCTCGAGTTTGCTGGAGGTCCACTCCAGACTCTGTTTGCATGGGTATCACCAGTGGAGGCTTAGTTGGAAATGCATGAACCACCTGCCTTCTGTGTTGATCTCACTGGGTGCTGCAGGCCGGAGCTGTTCCTATTCAGACATCTTGCCAGCTCTCCTGTAATACTTTAATGAGTGGGTGTAGTCCTCTCTTCTCAAGTTCCCCAAATATCTTGAGGTTCCTGGGCCCGTCAGAAACTGACATTCTTTACTTCTTACCACAAGGACAGCAACTTTGTAAAGGACCCTTGTAGACAGGACATCAAGCCAGTCATTCTAAGGGGCTTTGTATTGGTGCTATAAAGTCAACCTTAATTCCTTAAAGTGGTCTAGTTGTATCCGCCATTCGAGTTAAAGCCTTGATAAAACAAACAGTGTCTCCAATTGAATCCTGTTACCAAAAATAGATTCTTATTGAAATTATGCAAATAATTATATTGCCATAATTTAAGAATGCTCACGAATGGCTTCTGAATTCTGGAGAAATCAGCTAGAGAGACAGATAAATGGCTCTAATTTTTTTTCACAATGTAGTTTATCTAATGTATTGTAAGTTAAAAATAGCTGAAAAGAAAAAATTCTTGACTTTGGAAAACAAAACATAAAGAGAATCAACAATGTTTCCAATGGAAGGGCCATGAATAAAATCTTTTCCTTCTTTTATAAGTTCAGTCCCATGTAACTAAATCTTGTTCTGCTTGATTTCAAATAGCAATTCTCATTCAGTTTTTTGTGTTTTGCTTGATTTCAATTGGAAATTCTCATTCAGCTTTTTACAGTCCTGGAAGATTTTCCTAGTCCAACAGTATGATCCCCAAAGTTATCTGAAACCATATTTAAGAGAACTTGTCAGAGTCCTTTCCATTAAAAGTAATTTAGATGATAGCTGATTGTAAAGGCTTTTTTTTTTTTTTTGAGACATTGTCTGGCTCTATCACTCAGGATGGAGTGCAGTGGCATGATCTTGGCTCACCGCAATCTCTCCCTCCTAAACTCAAGCCATCCTCCTACCTCAGCCTCCAAAGTAGCTGGGACCATAGGCATGCACCATCATGCTGGCTAATTTCTGTATTTTTGTAGAGACAGGGTTTTACCATGTTGCCCAGGATGCTTTCAAACTTTTGAGTTCAAGCAATTCACCCACCTTGGCCTTGCAAAGTGCTGGGATTTTTACACGCGTGAGCCACCATGCCCTGCACCATGCCCAGCACCGTGCCCTGCACAGCCTCCAGCAGCGTGCCCGGCCTGTAAAGGGTTTTAGAGAGGAACTTTAAACAATCACCGTGGATGACAAAAACTTAGAATATCCTTTGGTTAAAATCCAGTGGAAGTTCTCAACTGGAGAGAAAATTTAGTTATTTCTATTATATGTAGCATTTTAAGATAACAGCCAGAATCATGACTGACAGCAACACATCAGATCCATCAGACTTCCACAAATTTTATATAATCTTTGGAATATTTATATTAATAATATATCTATACATATACAACTTTATAGAATATTTAACATCATCAAAATTATGACTGATACCATATTAGATTTTTATAATTTATATAACATTTAAAATATTTATATTAATAATATACCTATAAATGTAACCAAAAGAAGATTTAGACCAGGCACAGTGGCTCATGCCTGTAATCCCAACACTTTGGGAGGCCAAGTTCGACAGATCATCAGAGGTCAGGACTTCGACACAAGCCTGGCCAACATGTAGAAATCTTGTCTCTACTAAAAATACAAAATTAGCCAGGCGTGGTGGCATGTGTCTGTAGTCCCAGCTACTTGGGAGGTTGAGGCAGGAGAATCGCTTGAACCTTGGGGCAGAGGTTGCAGTGAACCTAGATCACGCCACTGCACTCCAGCCTGGGTGACAAAGCAAGATTCTGTCTCAGAGAAAAAAAAATAAGAAGATTTAGACTTATCTTTTGGCAATGCTTTCCATACAATATTATCAACTAAGTTTTAGCAAAGATGTAAAAAAATTGAAAACATTTGACCAAAACAGAATGACAGTTTATTGTTTTTTATTTTATTATTTTTTTGAGACAGGGTCTCACCCTGTTGCCCAGGCTGGAGTGCAGTGGTGAAATCATGGCTCAAAGCAGCCTCAACCTCCCAGGCTCAGGTGATCCTCCACCTTAGTCTCCCAAGTAGCAAGGACTATGAGCACTTGCTACCACACCTAGCTAGCTTTTGCATTTTTAGTAGAGATGGGGTTTTGCCATTTTGCCCAGGCTGGACTTAAACTCCTGGGCTCAAGTGATCCACCCACCTTGGCCTCCCAAAAGGCTGGAATTACAGCCATGAGCCACTGCACACAGCCACATGTCATTTTTAAATAACAGTCATTCATTTAATTAGCATGACAACCAAAAGACATCAAAAGCAACATAGAAGGTTACATGGACGTGAAAACTGAAAACCCTCAGTTTTCCCAAGTAATTAAAAAAAATAAAGGCAACACATGGATTATCTTGATAAAACCTAAAATCTTTATTACAGGCCAGTCATTTAAAGGGTAAAACTCCTGTGGCATAACTGTGTCTTCTTACAGGAAGCTAATTTAAATCACTTGGAAGTCAATTCCGATGATAAGGAGACTTGAATTTAATTAGACATAGAAAGAGTGTGTCCAGGGTCATGAGTGAGCATAATATTACAAAGGAATGTAAACAGGAAAACCAGAGCATAGAGCAGTGGGGATCCATAGCTCACAATGATAGCATGGAAGTTTCCTGGTTACATGAAGTAATTAAGACATATTTAAAAGCCAAGAGTACAAAATTAGACCTGATGAAAAACCTGAAGAAGTTATCATCACAGCCAAGCAGGAAACCCAAGCCTTTTATTCCTTCTCAAGAAGGAACAGGAGACAATGAGGTGATCTGTGAGTCATGTGTAACATGAAAGTACAGGAAAAGTTGAACTTCTGATATACAAATCTGAAAAGTTTTTATAGTAACAGATTTCAGGATTAAAAGTCAATATTTATTACCTCTTATTATGAGCAAATAAATACCTTAAGAAAACCTTGTTGTTATAACCAAAATTTCTAGTTTTAATGTTTTTAATATTACAGCTAATTTAAATAAACTTTATAAACAATCTATCTGATCTCAATCAGTTTTGACCTCGATGTAAGATTTACATAAACTTTTAATAACCTTGTATAATTTTTTCATCTTTCCCAACTTTTTATACACATTTAGTTTTATCTATCTTTTTTATTCCTTCAATTTAAAATAATCCTTAAAAATCTCTAAGCGAATTTACTTTTTCTGAAACAAAAACCGGTATACATTTTGCATACAGAATTGTTTCTCTTGTATCTAGTAGTCTTAATCACATATATCTACCAAGATATTAACACTTAGTAACCCTTATTTTAATAAAAAACCTAGGAAGCAAGAAATCTTGAATTGTCATATAGCAGTATCTTACATATGAGAATAATTTTATAATTTAGAATTATGTGTTCCTAAAACATATTTTTTAAGATGGATTTTCACTCTTGTTGCCCAGGCTGGAGTGCAATGGTGTGATCTCATCTCACTGCAACCTCCGTCCCCCAGGTTCAAGCAATTCTCCTGCCTCAGCCTCCCAAGTAGCTGGGATTACAGGAACCCAGCACCACACCTGGCTAATTTTTTGTATTTTTTAGTAGAGATGGGGTTTCACTATGTTGATCAGGCTGGTCTTGAGCTCCTGACCTCGGGTGAGCCGCCCACCTTGGCCTCCCAAAGTGCAGGGTTACAGGCGTGAGCCATAGTGCCTGGGCTAAAACATAAGTTTTAAATTGGAAATAACCCAGATATTTAATGAATATCTATTATTTAATTTAATATAACTAAAATTTCAAAAATAGGCTGGGCATGGTGGCTCACACCTGTAATCCCAACACTTTAGGAGGCCAAGGCAGGAGTATCATGAGACCAGCCTGAGCAAAATAGTGAGATGCTGACTCTACAAAAAAAAAAAAAGTTAGCTGACCATGGTGGTGCATACCTGTAATTAACAGCTACTTAGGTGGCTGAGGTGGGAGGATTCCTTGAGCGCAGGAGGTCAAGGTTGCAGTGAGCTGTGATCATGCCACTGCACTTCAGCCTGGGTGACAGACAGAGACACTGTCTCAAAAAAATTTCAAAAATACATTAAGATGTCTTGTATAGACATTTATCCATTTACATTTACTTATTTTTGACAGTTTATCTAGAGTATTTGTGAGAACTGAGGTATTAGACAAAGCTAGTCATCATTTCTAGGTTTTTCTCTTGTTAACCATGTTATAGCCTGTGAATATCAGGTGTTCACGTAAGTGAGGACTTCAAAGTTAAATACATGGGTATTTTACCAATAACTCAGAAAATTCCATTATTTTTGTTCAACAAACCGTGTTAAATTGGTCTTATGTATTTAAAAAATCACATAAACAAATATTCTTTTTTTCCTGTGTTTGTAGTTTTATAACCTTCATGCCAAACCCTAGCACCTTAAAATATCTAGCAAATGTAAATATAAAACACAGTCAAAAATGTATGCTGACAATTCTGAAGACATTTTTATTTTTATTTTATCAATACTTTTTAAATTATTTGTATTTATAAAAGAACTCTCTTTTATCTGGGCACAGTGGTTCATGCCTGTATCCCAGCACTTTGAGAGGCTGAGGCAAGAGGATCACTTGAGCTCAGGAGTTTGAGACCAGCCTGGGCAACATAGTGAGACCCAATCTCTACTAAGAATAAGATAAAAAATTGCCAGGCATGGTGGTGCATGCCTATTGTCCCAGCTACTAGAGAGGATGAGGCAGGAGGATTGCTTGAGCCTGGGAGGTTGAGATAACAGTGAGCTATGATCCCACTACTGCACTCCAGTCTGGGGAACAGAGTGAGACCTTAGAGTGAGACCTTGTCTCAAAAAGAGAAAAAAAAATAAAGAATTGTTTCATTCTTTTGTTTTTCTTCAGCCAAGTAACCTTGAATTGGTAACACCACAGACAGTAAGTCGTATCTTAACACCAGTAGACAAATCAGCAGATTTAAAGTAGGCAGGGAAAAAAAATAGATAGGCAAAAGAACTGAGAATTTTTTCATTTTAGGGTTTTTAAAAATAGTAACTATTTGAGTTCTGAATTTTCTTTCATGTAATTTGGCCATCAGGTTTAAAGTGTGCGTGTAATCCCAACACTATGGGAGGCTGAGGCAGGTGGATCACTTGAGGCCAGGAGTTTGAGACCAGCCTGGCCAACGTGACAAAACCTCATCTCTACTGAAAATACAAAAATTAACTGGGTGTGGTGGTGTGCACCTGCAGTCCCAACTATTCAGGAGGCTGAGGCAGGATAATCGCTCAAACCTGGGAGGCGGAGGTTGCAGTGAGCCGCGATTGTACCACCATACTCCATCCTGGGCAACAGAGCAAGACACTGTGTCAAAAAGAAAAAGAAAAAAGTATATATATATATGTGTGTGTGTGTGTGTGTGTGTGTGTGTGTGTGTGTGTGTATAGGCTGGGCAGAGTGGCTCATGCCTGTAATCTCAGCAGTTTAGGAGACCAAGGCCAGTGGATCACTTGAGATCAGGAGTTTGAGACCAGCCTGGCCAACATGGTGAAACCTCATCTCTACTAAAACCACAAAAATTAGCCAGGTATGGTGGCGCACACCTGTAATCGCAGCTACTGAGGAGGCTGAGACAGGAGAATTGCTCGAACCTGGGAAGTGGAGGTTGCAGTGAGCCAAGATCACACCACTGCACTCCAGCATGGGCAACAGAGCAAGACTCTGTCTCAAAAAAGTGTGTGTGTGTGTGTGTGTGTGTGTGTGTGTGTCTAGAATGGTCCATAATATATAGCCAGCTCGAGTCCCAGAAAACCTAGCAAGCTTAAGGTTAGAGCTTCTCATTTTGGCCTTTTCAAGATTAAATCTCCTTTAGTAGGCCCTTCCCCTCTAGGGAGGTACTTGCCGGAGCACTGCCTGAAGTTGGTTTTCTGATGCCTTGTTGTTTCTGTTGTGAATGGTTTATTTCTCATTATAAGAGCTCAGCAAAGCAGGCAGAGTTAAAAAGCAGAGACATGAAGGCTTTAAAATCATGGACTTCACTCCTACACTGAATCTCAGGTCCCCAGAAAGACAGAAACACCATGGGACCACAGCAAAGGCAGAAGGAGGAGTGAGAGAGGGAGGTGGACAGAACAAGAAACAGGAGTTGGCTCTCATTTTTTCACGCGTGCCATTTTCTTTAGGTTTTTCTAGTTTATGGAGTCTGTTTGTTCCATTTGAGCACACAGATAAACTAGAGATCTCACAAGGCTTTTGCTGAGAACATCAAAGCCTTTAACCTCTGTTGGGCCAAATATTTAGACCAAAAATACAGACAGACACACAAAAGCCAGAACCAGACCAGATTGAGTAGCTCAGTGGCTACAGCCTTTATTCCCTTTATTTTTTAGGATACGAACTCAAACCAGATTCAGGGTTCTAACCCCAACCAGGACCCCACTGGGGTGAAACTGAAACCCCACAGTCTAGACAAGGTTGGGGGTCATTTTTTATTTTTTATTTTTTTTTGAGATGGAGTTTCACTCTTGTTGCCCAGGCTGGAGTGCAATGGTGCAATATTGCCTCACTGCAACCTCCGCCTCTCAGGTTTAAGCACTTATCCTGCCTCAGCCTCCCAAGCTGGGATTACAGGCTTGTGCCACCACGCCCAGCTCATTTTGCACTTTTAGTAGAGACGGGGTTTCTCCATGTTGGTCAGGCTGGTCTCGAACTCCCAACCTCGGGTGATCCGCACACCTAAGCCTCCCAAAGTGTTGGCATTAGAGGCATGAGCCACTGCGCCCGGTCTGCTTGTTCTTTTCATTTCATCCTGATGTCCGAATACAGGAGAGTAGCTGATTTGGTGTTCACTAACAAGCACAGAAGCTTTGTTACATTTACAGTGTCATTCTTGGCAAAACCTGAAGTTTTGCCTCCCGGGTTCACGCCATTCTCCTGCCTCAGCCTCCTGAGTAGCTGGGACTATAGGCGCCCGCCACCTCACCCAGCTAATTTTTTTGTATTTTTAGTAGAGACGGGGTTTCACCGTGTTAGCCAGGATGGTCTCGATCTCCTGACCTTCTGATGCACCCACCTCGGCCTCCCAGAGTGCTGGGATTACAGGCGTGAGCCACCGCGCCCAGCCAGAAGCTCTAATTTCAATGATGATTGTGCTTTTTATCTCTTCCTCAGCATCTGGCTCATGATAAAATTTCAGGTGTCTTGATGGTATCTAAATCAGTTGTTGATTCGGTCCTGGAGAAACACAAGCATAACCTCTATGCCAAGTTATAATTTTACCTATTTCCCAAGTTTTTGTTATTGGATCTCTCCACCAAACCAGTTGTTCTGCTTCTGTCTTTGCAGCTGGTTTCTGTAGATGCTGTTCAGCTGCTGGTAACATCTGGCCTTTGGGCAGGCTCAAAAATTTGAAAGTTAATAATGCAAGATTCAATTGTGTATGGGCTATCCCATAATCCCTGTTTCTCCCCCTTTTTTTGTTTTTATTATCAGTTGTTCATCTGTATGAAATCTTAACTGAGCATTTTCAATTAACTGTGTGGAATGACCCATGTATGAAGCATCAGAAATCACATTAACAGGCATATCAAAAGCAGTCAACACCTCAATTACAGCTACAAGCTCCGCCTTTTGAGCTGAAGTATAGGGTGTCTGGAAAACTTTACCTTTTGATCCAGAATAAGAAGCTTTACCATTACTAGACCCATCTGTGAAACAATGAAAACGCTTAGCAGGCTGCAGGTTGTTTACTGCAGGAATTGTAAATGCAAACCGTTCACAGTCTTGCTCAGCTAAAAGGGTAGTAAAGAAACAGTCTTTTAAATCTGTGACTATTAAAGGCCAATTTTTTGGAATTATAGTAGGAGAAGGCAATCCTGGCTGTTATATTTCCATTGGTTGTATAACTGAATTGATGGCTCTTAAGTCAGTTAACATTCTCCATTTACCTGATTTTTTCTTAATTATGAAAACTGGAGAATTCCAAGGGGAAAATGTTGGAGCTATGTGCCCATTTTCTAATTGTTCAGTAACTAATTTCTCTAAAGCATTCAGTTTCTCTTTGCTTAGCAGCCATTATTCTATCCAAATTGGCTTATCTGTTAACCATTTTAAAGGTATATGTTCTGGAGGCTTAACTATGGCCACCATCAAAAATGGTATCCTAATCTTTGGCAGGAACTTTGTCTTTCCGTTTGAAGCAGTTCTTTCAAACCTTGCATTTTTTTTTCTACTCCTATACCAGGGACATGCCCCATTTCGTGCATCATATGTTGACTTTGAAGGCTGTATAATTGTTATGGAATTAGAACTTGTGCTCCCCATTGTCATAATAAATCTCTCCCCCATAAATTTATAGGTACAGAAGTTGCAATTGGTTGAAGAGTCCCAGGTTGTCCATCGGGCCCTTCACAAGGCAAAGTATAGCTACTCTGATACACTTCTGGAGCTTTAGCAGTTTCCACTGTGTTAAATTGAGTGGGCTGAATTGGCCACATGGACGGCCAGTGCTGTAGAGAAATAATTGAAATGTCCACTCCTACCAAAAGAAAAAAAATAGTATCTACCAAACCTTTAAAGTTCTTTCCCTGGATAGTTATTTCACAGGTAGGATGTTTATCTGTAATTTGATTTACCCAATAAGCTGCCTTGCCTTTTTTATTTGTGCTTCCAAATCCTCCAGTTCATTTAATTTCACTTTTTCCCATTCCCACATACGGCTCACTCAGGAGCTGTGTTATGAACACTCCTGGCTGTGCTTTCCAGGGAACAGAACTAAATATCACAATTTGAATTTCCTCATTGTAATCTGAATCAATGACTCCAGTGTGTATTTGTACCCCTTTTAAACTTAAACTAGACCTTCCTAAAAGTAATCCCATTGTCCCTGCTGGCAACAGTCCACAGACTCCTGTTGGGACCTTTTGCGGGGGTTCCCCAGGCAGAAGGCTCACAGCTTTTGTGCAGCATAAATCTACTGCAGCACTATGGGCTGTGGTGGGGGACAGATAACGTATGGGGGTGAGGGAATGGCCTGAGCTGGAAATGCCCTGGTTTAGAACAGGGCCTGGGATGGGCCCCTCAGGGAGTTTCCCAAAATCGGGTTCCCTTCTTTATCAAACTTAGAGTGACACTGATTAGCCCAAAGTTTTCCTTTTTTACATTTTGGACATATTTTAGGATCAGCAGTTTTGTTTTTTCCCCTATCTGGTGGCCTGACTCGGTGATTTTTTTTTTTTTTTTTTTTACATTCTTTTTAGTATGACCATGCTTCCCACAGTTAAAACAAGCTCCAGGAAATAGAGTATTTCCTTTATCCACTCTCAGTCCTGCCATCGCCTGTGCCAACAAAGTAGCTTTATGTAGATTATCTCTGATATCATCACAGGCCTTGTTATAATCAACTAAATGTGCTTTCCCTCTGATAGGTCGCAGAGCAGCCTGGCAATAAGGATTAGCATTGTCAAAACCAATAACTGCAACACTATATCCTAAGCAGCCAAATCTGCAATCATCTTTTTAAGAGACTCCTGTAACCAAGCTATAAAATCCACATATGGTTCTCTTGGTCCCTGTTTTATAGCACTAAAGGAAGGGTATTGTTCTCCACATGAAGTGATTTATTCCAAGCTCTAATGCACACTCCTCTAAGCTGTTCTATGGCATCATCCTGCATGACCACTTGTGCATGTAAACCAGCCCAGCCACCAACCCCCAAAAGTTGGTCTGCAGTTATATTAATTTGAGGTTGGGCCCAGGCATTGCGAGCAGCCTGAATGGAAGCTTCATCTGCCTACTAAGTTTTAAATTGTAAGAACTGAGCAGGAGTTAGACAAGCTAGAGTAAAAGTGTCCCAGTCAGTAGGAATCATCCGACTGGAAACAGCAACATTCTTTAACAGTCCCATTTCAAAAAGAGAACCTGGTCCATACTGATTTATAGTTTGTTTAATTTTTTTGAGTAATGTAAAAGGAAAAGGCTCAAATGTAGTTATAATGTTTCCCTGTTGATCTGGGGGGTGTATTCAAACAGGGAACTGCCAAGCCTCTAAATCCCACTTTTGTCTAGCTTGCTGTATTCCTGCCTGAATAGAACTAAGAGCAGTCGCTCAAGGCGCTGCTCGAACAGTCACCAGGGCAACTACTTTTCACCCAGTGTCCTCCAGAAAAGAAAGATCTGGAGGGTCGTTTTCTTCAAAATAATAATGAGGGTGTGCAGAAGGATAGGGATGAACCTCTCCCTCCTTTTCTGCTTTAGTTTTAGGTGACAAATAAACCCGGTCTGTAACCTCTGCTGTTACTTTGTTATACTCTCCTTCCTCCTCATCATCAGTGTGAAAAAGTTCCAAGGTAGAATGAACCACAGCCCACACTTGTCCTATTGCTACCCTGATGCTTCCGAGCTCCCCTTCTTACTCAACACGGGGATTGCTTTAAGAGTACTCGGGTGTCCTCCAGCTAGTTCCACATTCTCCAATCGTTGCTCCAGCGATCCTTTGACCTGTATTCGAGCCCCCATGAATGGTCACCACTTGCTGAGACCAGGTCGGTGGGAGAGACCCTAACCCAGCAGCACTAGAGGAATTAAAGACACACACACAGAAATATAGAGGTGTGAAGTGGGAAATCGGGGGGGGGGGCGTCTTACAGCCTTCAGAGCAGAGCCCTGAACAGAGATTTACCCACGTATTTATTAACAGCAAGCCAGTCATTAGCATTGTTTCTATAGATATTAGATTAACTAAAAGTATCCCTTATTCTTAAGGCACAGATCACTCATGCTATTGTTTGTGGCTTAAGAATGCCTTTAAGTGGTTTTCCATCCTGGACGGGCCAGGTGTTCCTTGTCCTCATTCCAGTAAACCCACAACCTTGCAACGTGGGTGTTATGGCCGTCATGAACATGTCACAGTGTTGCAGAGATTTTGTTTACGGCCAGTTTTGGGGCCAGTTTATGGCCGGATTTGGGGAGGCTTGTTCCCAACAGTTCCTCAGGGTAAGGGTGCCCTAACTCCTGTGGGGACCTTCTTTGGTGGCTCCCCAGGAAGTAAGGAGATGGGAATTGTGCTGTAGAGGTCTACAGCAGCACTGCTTGCTGAGGCGGGGGACAATTGCTGTACATTTGTAAGGGCAGTGGCTGTGCTGGGTATGCCTCAGTTTGTTGAGGGGCTTGAGGCAGGTCCCTCTTCCTATTTCCTGAAAGAGGTTGTCCATCTTTGCTAAATTTAGAATGACACGGACTTGCCTAGTGATTGCCTTTCTTACACCAGGGACGTACATTGGGACTTTTCTGTTGATTGATGGTAGTAGTTTTCGTCTTTTGAATTCCTTTCTACATTCCTTTCTTGTGTCCAATTTGCCCACAATTAAGGCAAGAGCCTGAGAAATGAAGCATATTTTTTTCTTACTCTTAATCTAGCCACAGCCTGAGCTGAAAGAATAACCTTATGTAAGTTATCTCCAATGCCATCGCAAGCCTTAATATATTTAGCTAAATGGGCCCTCTCTGTCTGGGATCTAATAGCAGTTTGACACTCTGCATTAGCATTATTGTATGCAAGAAGCTGTATTACAACATCCTGAGCTGTTTTGATCATTTACAGCTTTATACACAGCCTCTTGGAGCTGAGCAATAAAATTAACATATGGTTCTTTAGGTCCTTGTCAGACAGAACTGAAATAAGGATACTTTTCCCCTGTAACATTTATCATTTTCTATGCATGTAAGCACATGAAGCACAGGTGAACAATGACAACATCTTCCATTAGTGCTTGATTCTCTAATCAACCCCAGTTAGGGCCAACTCATATTAACTGATCAAAGAAAACAGGCACAGGTGGCTGCACTTGTGTGTTTTCTTTTGCCTGAGTTTGAGCTTCATCAGCCTACCAAGTTTTAAACTGCAAGTACTGAGATGGAGTGAGAACAGGTTTTGTCAAAGTATCCTAATTATATGTATTAATCTATTATCAAGAGCCATATTTTTAAATAAAGTTTGCACAAAAAGAGAGTTCAGTCCATATTGACTAATGGCTTGCTTAAATTCTTTAGTAACTTAAAAGAGAAAGCAGCCTAATTAGCTATATTCTGTCCTACTTGCTGGATTATAGTAACGGGAAATTGCCATGCTTCAAGGTCTCCCTTGGCTTTAGCTTTTTGAATAGAATTTTGTCTACCACCACCAATTGCTCCAGGTTTTAATGTTGTAACTACAGGAGCAGTAAGTTTTTCAGCTAATTTATTTTCTCACCCATTTAGAGGAGAGAGAGGAGGTGGCCATTCACTTAATTCAGCAGGTGGAGCCAACGGGCTAGTAAAACATACTTTTTAAAGTTTTTCTTTCTTTTCTTTAATCTCCTCTGGTAGCTGCTCCCCACACTCAGAATTTGAAGTTAGTTTTTTACACTCATCCTCCTCTTCCTCATCTGAGTCTGCATCATCATCTGTTTGAAATGGCTCAAGGGCTGCCTTTATTAGTGCCCACACTGACCATACAGAAACTGGAATTTCTGCTCCATCTTTATATGCCTTTTAAAAAATCTCTTCCAATTCTCTCCCATTCATCCAACTTCATAGTCCTTTGTTCTGGAAACCATGGACAAAACTGCTTTACTGTACTAAAGAGTGATAATAAATTCTAAGTACTAAATTTCATTCCCCATCTTTGTATGTCCTCGGGTGTCTTTTGATGTTGTGTCCTCTGCTTTCACACGCTCCAGCCTTCCTTCACCGGGTCTTTGTCACCCCATGTTGGGCACCAGGAATGTTGGGGTGATCAGACCCAACACTAGGTCATGGGGGTGATGAAGTCCGGCAGAGTCAAAGGAATGAGAAAAAGACAGTTTGAGAGAGAAAGTGGGACCAGGAGACCATCACGAGTGTGGAGTCTGCAAAGTCCCCAAGCTCTGGGAGCCCACGCTATTTGTTGGTGCTCAAACAAACAGGTGGTGAGGATTTAGGGGTTGAAAGGAAACGGTGTATCAAGTGAATGAGAAACATATGGCCCTGACTCAGCTTCTCTTACAACACTCAGCTTTTCTCCCAACACATTCCCCTTATGAACAGCAATAAAATAGGGATGCCTGTTCTCACCACTCCTGTTTAACAAGTCCTAGCCAGAGCAATCAGGCAAGAGAAAGCGATAAAAGGCATCCAAATAGGAAATGAAGTCAAATTATCTCTCTTCACTGATGATATGATTCTACACCTAGAAATCCCTAAAGACTGTGCCAAAATGCTCCTAGAACTGATAAAAAAAACTTCAGCAAACTTTCAGTATAAAAAAATCAACATATAGAAAGAAATAGCATTTCTGTACACCAAAAATGTTTAAACTGAGAGGTAAATCAAGAGTGCAATCCTGTTTACAACAGCAACCCCCAAAATAAAATAAAATAAAATAAGAATATGTCTAAGCAAGGAGGTAAAGATATCTAAAAGGGGAACTACAAAACACTGCAAAAAGAAATCATAGATGACAAAGCAAATGGAAAACTATTCCATGCTCATGGATTAGAAAGATCAATATTGTTAAAATGGCTATACTGCCAAAAGCAATCTACACATTCAACACTATTCCTATGAAACAACCGATGTCGTTTTTCACAGAATTAGAAAAAAAAATATTCTAAATTTCATATGGATTTTTAAAGAGCCCAGACAACCAAAGGAAACCTAAGCAAGAAGAACAAAGCTGGAGACATCACATTACTTGACTTCATACTGTACCCTAAGGCCACAATAGACAAAATAGCATGGTAGCGATATGAAAACAGACACAAAGGCCAATGAAACAGAATAGAGAACCCCAAAATAAACATGCACCTACAGCCATCAGCTTTCCCAGGATAACACAAAGAGAGCCAAGTGGCACCTGCACATTACACTGTGGAAGAAAAACTCAAGCTCAAGAAACCCCAACTTGTATTATGGGAAGTTCACTTGGCTGCACCCTTCCCAAGAGGGAGAAATTATCTGCATTATACTAGACAGTAAATAAACTTTTCCTTTGTTCCAGAAGGAGGTACTGGTTTTCTATTCCAAGGCTGTTTTCTATACAAACATGCTTGAAAACAATCATTTGGAACAAGAAAGTCAGCGTCCATACTTGCAAAATGTGCGGAAATTAAAGAGACCCAAAAACTGTTTCTCTACCAATTTCTATTTTTTAAAAATCACATTTTCCCCATATAATATGCTTTTAATATGTGATAATATTCTGAAATTGTCTTAGCATTTACCCCCATTTCTGAGTCCAGAAGGATACCATAAATTTAATTTAATTTAGTAACACTTCAAATAGTAGTGATTGTAATAGCAGAGCTAGTTTGTAGCATAAAGAAAAAATAATAATATTGTTAGGTGACACAAATAATGCTAGCCACCATTTCTAAGTGTCATGGTAAGTACAGTGATTATTTTCTTTTTTTCTGACTCTTTTTTATGTTATTTTTTATTTTTTTCCCATAGGTTATTGGCGTACGGTGGTATGTGGTTCCACGAATAACTTCTTTACTGGTTATTTGTGAGATTTGGGTGCACCCATCACCCGAACAGTGTACACTGCACCTTATTTGTTATCTTTTGTCCCTCACCCCCTTCCCTATTAAATAATAGACAAAAAATAATGGGTTTAGAATAAATGAGTTCAAATGAATTGTCAAATGTATGTGGGAAAAGTGGAATCAGTTTGTGAGAAAAAGCAAAAAACTCAACAGAAATGCTGATAAAGCATCATCCCTTCATGGCTAGAGCTGCCAGGACACCAGAACACCAAAATCAGCTAGGGAAATTTTGTAGAAGTCCCAGATGTACTAAATGTTCTGTGAATACACAGAGATATAATTATAACTGTTACCTGCATGTAGAGTAAAGATGAGAAGGCATTGGTCATGGTGGCAGCTACCTCAGGAGTTACAAAGCAGACGTGGTTCCAGGACAGTGTATGTCAGGGCAAAGCTGTCCTAGGAGGCTATTAGGAGCTGGTTACGGCACAGACATTGTAAGTCAGATGGTCTCATTACTTTCAATGACAAAACCAAAATTACTTTTGTATCAGCCTAATACAACGGCCCGGCAAGAGCACAGAAAAAGTCCCTGTGCTGTTATGTGGGGACCTCTGATGCAGCACAATTCCTTCATCCCCTTCTCCAAAACCCCCCTCTTCCAATTCCACTGAAGAGAAAATCTGATGGAAGTGCTGTGTAAGTAGGCTCAGATATATCTACCACTATAGATAGTAGAGGTGATTCATAAATCCAAGCCTATCAAATACATCATAAATAAGTTACACGTTTAATTTTTTTTTTGAAATTAGGGATCATGATATAAAAGTTATCAGAATCAAAACTGTCACTAATGGTTAAAAAGAAAAGAAAAAACCTGGACAAATAGATTCAGAGAAGGCCTTGAAGAGAGGGTTCTCATGCTTCTAGGCCTGATAAAAACTATCATAAAATACCACAAAATCCACAACCTTGCACAAAGGCCATAGCAACCTTACACAAAATACACTTCTGTGAGGACATCTATCCAGCAACCACCTGCTCAAACTTCAACTGACATCGACCTTGTTGTTGATCTTTATAGTCAAAGATAACTATAACAAAACAATTATATAAGCCTCTTCATTTTTCCTTTATTTATTTTTTTCTACTCCCCCATAATTCCAGGTTGATCACTTTTCTTTTAAAGACCTTGTCTTCCTTTACCATTTGAATCTACACAGTTTGCTTTGTCATGCATATTCCCATTGCAGTGCCCTCCTCCCTAAGATGTGTCTTTTTCCTTTAGAGAGCCTTTCTCTGTTTGTTATTGAGGTTTACAATGAGAAGGCGTGTAAAGTATTTTTACTGTCTTCCTAGGAAAAAATCACTGACTTACAGTATTTATATTTATTTATTTACATTCCTGTGGATGAGGAATTAAAGATTTCACAAATTTTCTTATTGAGAAGATCGAAGTTTTCATGTGAGCAAAACTGAATATGTAAATTGATATGTAAATTATGCTGCAGATAATATGGTCAAATGTTTACTGGTATTTAATTTGTTACACATGAATATTGCATATGTAAGATAATATACTAAGAAATTATAACATTTAATGAAATGTTTTAATCAAATTCCTGATTGAATTTTTGATATCAATATCTTTTTCCTTGTTTAATCCATCTTTAGAGTGAACAGGGCTGTCTAGGCCAAAGTCCTCACATCTATCTAAATTGTCTGAGTTACAGAAACTTTTGAATTTATTATGTTGTCACAGGAAGTTTCTTATTGCTTGTTTAAAGGAGTCTCTCTCAATATGATGCAGAATCCAAAAGCACTGAAGGGCATATATCCTGAGTTTCTGTTACTGAAGCCAAAGGTTGCCAATTTCTTGTAGATCCTGCTAGAGTTAAACTTCATTTAAGTAATCATTAAAAGCTGCATTTATTCCCTCACTTGAACTTTTGATTTCACACTATTAGGACTAATCCTCTAAGTCTTTGCTAAGTTATGTTCCTCCTTTTCTTGTGACTTGACTCTGATGCTCTCTATATGCAACATCAATTGACATAAAGTACATTCAGGGCAAGAGAGTTTCTTTAAATATTACTTTGTTATTCAAAATAATCACAAAATCACTCATCGTAGGAAAACTTGTGAGGACTCAAATATAGGGAAATACTTTTTCTTTCTAAGGCACAATTCTCTAAAGAAGTTCACCTTAATCTGAATATACATGGGAAAATATCCTTGTTCACTAATAGTCTATATTCACTCTGTTTTCTTCCCTCATAGACCAGCCGGTTCACTATTATTCTCCAAATGATGTGTGCTTCTCTAGAGTCCAGGCTATCTGCATATCTATTTTTTCCCACAAATCACTGTTTTGAATTGCACTGAATTCAATTCAAGGGGATGTCATTTATAAACAGTGCAAATATATACTGCACGAGGGATCTTAGAAATCATACACATGGTTTGATCCATAAGCTGATATGAGCGTGCAATGTCAACTTTTTTCATGTTTTTTTAAATCCACTTAAATTCTATTTTAAGCCATCATCTGCCTGTGCTGTTAGGGCAGTTAGCCTTCAATCATTTTAAGATGCTCCCCTCTAAGTACCGTGATAGTGATAGAGATATCACCAGTCAGGTGTCCTAGGAAGCCGACTCCGAGTTGGAGATTTGCATGCAAGGAGGTTGAAATGATATTCCCAACACCTGTGGAAGAGTGAAAGCAATAGGATTGGGAGGAGCAGGAAGTCGGCTGGAATGCAATCACTATCATGGCCGCAGTCCACTCTACAGGGATCTTGGTGAGTTTACCTAATGACCTCGAATTGGAGCAAGAAAACCAGGCCATTATATTTCTGTACCAAGCAGTTCTCGGATGTGGGATGCCTTGAGAAGGGACATGAACTTGGATGAAGGAACTTTGCTGTGCTGTGAGTATTGTTGCCAGGAGTCAGCTGTCAACACTCCCAGGAGACGGGGAATTATGCTTTAGTCACTGAGGCGGCATGTAGTGTCAGACCACAGCCTTGTTAAACAGAGCCAGAATTTGGAGGATGGTTGGTGGGTTTAACATTTGGGGCTTGACATCTTGTCCCCACAAGCTGTTACTGGCCTCTTCCTTGTCCATTTCTGTGTGGCCTGTTTAGGCCCCCCAGCTTCCTGCTTCTTCTTTACCATATTTGGAATGCAAAAATCTACACGTAATTTGGCCCATGGTCCCTTGTGCTTAGACATATCCTTGTAGCTATTTTTTTTTTAAAAGATGACTATGCCTTCTAGAATATTTCTAAGAAATTGCCTAAGTCACCACTGCTCACCAAGAGGCCTTTGTTTTTTCCTCTTCTTAACCATGGGAAAGGAATGTAGGAGTGTAGGGAGTGGATATTTTCTAACCTGGAAAAAACTCATTTTACCCTATATAATTTTTGTTAGCAAATTCCTTCTTTGCACTTACTCCACAATCTTTCCAAATTCTCCCAAATGCTCAAGCTTTTAAAAAACAAAAGACAGAAAGATAGCAGGTTATTAGGTTTTCCACCAAACCTTTTCTTTCTATTCCTTTACATCAGTGAGCTTAGAATAACTCTGCTCCTGGAACTGGGAAAGGGACTTGGGAAAAGAAAGAAAAAAAAAAGCTCCCAAAGTTTAACATCACAAAACATTATAGTCACTGCTATTTTATTATTTATTTATTTACTTTTGATTTGGAGTCTTGTTCTGCCACCAGGCTGGAGTGCAGTGGTGCGATCTCGGCTCACTGCAACCTCCGCGTCCTGGGTTCAAGTGATTCTCCTGCCTCAGCCTACTGAGTAGCTGGGACTACAGGCGTGGGCCACCACACCCAGCTAATTTTTGTATTTTTAGTAGAGATGGGGTTTCACCGTGTTAGCCAGGATGATCTCGATCTCCTGAATCTGTGATCCGCCCTCCTTGGCCTCCCAAAGTGCTGGGATTACAGGCATGAGCCACCGTGAGTGACCCTGCTTTGTAATTTTTACATCATATATCCCCTGTGTTAGACCAAGAGCTTGTAAAAGCCAGAAGACATACACCATTTATAGTTCAATTAGAGATGTTCACTGATAAAACTGATTCTTCCATCTGAGGGTGGTATTTGTAGTTACAGTAATGTAGATGACAATCTAAGTTATGTTCTATAAACTGTGTCACTGACATCTCAATCTACAGCTAACTTTAATTTTTTAAAAGCAGAGGAGTGGGTTGTATAGGTTTAGAAATACATCCATCAAGCTAGTTAAGTGAGATGGATTCAAACCTTCAACTCACTGTAATATTTACCAAATTGAGTATTCATTAGCTAAAGGAGCCATATAAACAAGGTACTTTTTAAAATTCAAAATTATGTAAGGTTTTATTTCCTTTTTATGTTGTTATGAATTGGATTGTAGAGGTTATAAGGTAAAATAAGATTACTTTTACAGTAAAACATACAACACATTGTCACAAGAGGGCAGCCTTTGAACATGAATTGCTTCTCAGGCATTCCTTGAAATTTTGAGACAGTTACTTTAATTAACACAACAAAATAATAAAACACTACAGAGGATCTAAGAAGATACTTTGACTTATGCATATTGTTACTTTTTTATTACTGCTAGTGGAAGATGTAATCGACAAGGAAGGTAAGGGCTGAATTTGTTTTATGTAAATAGACAAATTTCTTTGGGTTTTAGCTTTCAAACATCAAGATAGTAGGTCAATGTCTAAATGAGTGTATCAAAGTTCTCACAATGGCACATGTAAATCCACCTCTTGTCTACCCAAAACTCTAACCAAGCAAAGGCAAGTTGGAAGAATCAGACAAATGTAAGTGCCTAGGATACATAAATGCCACTGGATTTTATGTTTTTAACTTTCAACCTCCTAAGTTTCACTAAGAGACATGTTATTTGGAGAGGTTGCTAAAGTGTATTTGTATGATGTCTCTGTTTACGGTTGGTCTGGACCTCTTTCTGTCCAGTGGTTGCCCTCAACTGATGAGAGTCACCTCTCTAAAGATCATGCTTACGTCCCTGGAGCAGTCCACAGCACTGTCAATGTCTGACGTCCACCTTTTTCCAATTAATATTTCTGTACTTACTGAATTGGAAAACATACAGGTGTTTTTTGCCTGGTCACTTGTGGTTTTACAACACTCCCCCCGCTTCCCCACCACTGCCCCAGGTGATTTTGATGCCAGCCAAAGTGCGAGAACTACTGGCAGCTGCTGGCAGACAGCAGCAAAGGCCCAAATCCTCTGTGTGATTTCAAGACCCGTATCTTGTTTACAGCCATATTTCCTTCTCCTTCTCACAGCTGAGCCCACTCCTCCTCCCTCACCACCTGTAGGCTATGCTTTCCAGCCTGTGTGCAGGATTAGTCCTGATGTAAGGCACGTGGGGTTTAAGGAGCTCTCTCTTCAGTCTTATTTCCGCACCATCTCTGACAGATATATTCCAGTTGTAATCATGGGGCTACCTCCTCTTATTTCCAGTCCCATGCTCGTTTTCTCTATCACATTCTACCTTGTAATAACCTAAATCTTCTGGTCGGCAAGCTTCTTCCTCAATCAAATTTGTGTTTATGATTGTGTTGGGGATTGGCATAGTAATCCAGGTACTGCTACTGCCTTGAGAGCGGAGACTGCATCCTTCTGTCTGGATATCTTGAGTTTCTGGATTGTAAACCTTATTAGGGTCCATTTTTCCTAGAATTGGAGCCTCTACTTTGTTCTTGCTACTTTAGTTGACCCAGAAAGCAGGATCTCTGCCTGAATTTCAAAGTGTTGGCTAGTTTAAATATCCTTTTGTGAGACTTTTGTCTTCCTGCGGGGTGATTTTTTCATCTTACATATCATTGCTAATCTTTTTACCTTGAATGTAATTGAAATAGTTTTATCTGTGTTACCAGCAACAAGAACCCCTTTTATGAGATGAAGAGGCCAGGTCAGTCTCACAACGTGTGTCCCCCTCCGTGTGTTGAATTTATGTCAGAGCCAGGTTCTTTCCTAATTGATGTCTCTCACCAAATTCCAGTGTTTATGTCGTAGGAGGTGCCCAATAAATTCTAGAGTTGATACAAGCTGTAATTTTAGAGAAATTAAATTAGCAAGTAGAATTAGATTATGTGCAACCTAATCAACTTTTTTTTTTCCTGAGGATGACCAAGATTTGGGCTTCAGTGACAATAGTTATCCCCTAAATATTTATACTCAATCTAGGATCACCAGTACAATGTTGAATAGAGGTGATGAACACAAACATCCTTTTCTTGTCCTAATCTATGTGGTTGAAACATTTACGCTTTCACAATTAAATATAATATTGTTTATATGTTTTGTTGTGGATGCTTTCCACCACTTCGAGAAAATTTCTTTTTCTAGCTTGCTGAGAGTTTTTTTTTTTTTAATCAGCAACAGATATTTCTCCAAAGAAAATATCCAAATTACCAACAGGTACATGAAAAAAATGCTCAGCATCACTAATCATCACGGAAATGCAAATCAAAACCACAAAGAGATATTGCCTCAAGCCTGTTAGAATGGTCTTATTAAAAGAAAAAGATAACGAGTGTTAACAATGGGGAGAAATTGGAACACTTGTACAGTGTTTCTGGGAAAGTAAAACTGTGCAGCCTCTATGGAAAACAGTACAGTGGTTCCTCAAAAAAATTAAGAAAGTAGAACTACCATATGATCTAGCAATCTCACTTCAGGTTACTTATCTGAAAGAATTGAGATTGGGATGATTCTCAGGCTCATTGCAGCATTATTTACACTAATCAAAATGTAGAAATAAGGTTAATGTCTATTGGCAGATGAATAGATAAAGAAAATGTGGTATATTCATACAACGGAATATTATTCAGCTTTAAAACAAGAAAATCCGGCAATATGCAACATGGATGAACCTAGAGGACATTAATGCTAAGTAAAGTAAATCAGTCACAGAAGGACAAACTGTATGATTCCACTTGTATAAAGTATCTAAGATAGCCAAATTCATTAGAATCACAGATTAGAATGGTGATAGCCCTTTATGTTGAAATCAATTTTGCATTCCTGGGTTTTGCTGTTTTGCTATCAGGATTCTGACTCATAAAACAAGTTTGGAATTTCCCCCTTCTTCTGAAATAATTTAAAAATTTTATTTTTTTAAAACGTTTGAAAGAATTCACCAGCAAAACTCTTTGGATGTGGAGTTTGCTTATTTTTTTATTTCTTTAGTTTTATGTTTTTATGTGCAGGTATTTGACAATTTAATTACTTTAATAAATGTCAATTACTTCATATATTCCATTTAATCTTGTGAATTTTTTTATAAGTTTTTTTCAAGGAATTCACCCTTTCATCCAAGTAATGAAAATTAGTATAAAATGTTTCACAATATTCCATTATCTTGTTAATGTCTCTTATGTCTGCAACTGTACAATCTCATTAATCCCTGATATTTATAATTTGCGTTTTCTTTCTTTCTCACAGAACTAACTTTTGGCCATGTTAATTTTCTCCTGTGTCTGTTTTCTGTCTCATTGATTTCTAATTTCTGTTTTGTTTTCTTTCTTCTACTTGTTTTGGACTTAATTTGCTCTCTTGTTTTAGATTTTCTTTTTAAGGTAGAAAATTAGTTCACTTGTTTTGAACTTCTCTTTTTTAGAATAAGCATTTATACAAAAAATTTACTCTGGGTCTGCTTAAGTTTATCCCACATATTTTGATATAGTATATTTTTATTTGTATTCAGTTCAATGTATTTTAAGGTGTTTCTTATGATTTCTTCCTTGAGCTAAAGGGCATTTTAAGGTGTATTTAAATCTTCCAACAGTGTAGACTTTCCTGGGTAGCTTGTTTTCACCCATTTCAATTCATTTTCATTATGGTCAGAAAGCATACTTTCTATGATTACAGTGTTTTGAAACTTCTTAAGAGATATTTTGTGGTCTATAGCCTATTGATAAATGTTTCATGTGTAGCATAATAGAACATATATTCAATTTTCTTGGTCAATATCGTTAGGTCAAGGCGTTGTCAAAATTATTTTACCTTAACTTTCTTTAGTTATTCTATCAGCAATACAGCATTATGTCTTCATAATTACTTGACATTTTATCATTATGAAATAGCTTTCTGTTGTAATGTTGCTTGTTTGGAGGTCTACTTATTCTTATATTAATACAGCCACATAAGATTTCTTGGGCTTGTTGTTTCCTTGGTATACTTGGAAATTATTTAACTCTCAACTTATCTATACCATAATATTTGGCATGCATCTCTTATAGGTACTTTTATTATATAGTTGGACAATCTGTGTTTTATTTGGAGTATTTAAATTACATTTGAAATAATTATTGATAAGGTTGGAGTTAAGCCTACTATTTTTGCTTTTTTTTTTTTTTTTGAGACGGAGTCTGGTCCTGTCGCCCAGGCTGGAGTGCAGTGGCGGGATCTCACCTCACTGCAAGCTCCGCCTCCCAGATTCACGCCATTTTCCTGACTCAGCATCTGGAGTAGCTGGGCCTACAAGCGCCCGCCACCATGCCCGGCTAATTTTTGCATTTTTAGTAGAGATGGGGTTTCACCGTGTTAGCCAGTATGGTCTCGATCTCCTGACCTCGTGATCCACTCGCCTCGGCCTCCCAAAGTACTGGGATTACAGGCTGAGCCACCACGCCCAGCCTATTTTGCTCTTATCTTCTATTTGTTCCATCATTTTTTGCTCCTCTGTTCTTTCTTTCATGCCTTTTTATATTAACTGAACAATATTCAGCATTCCATTTTAATTCCTTTATTGACATTTTAGAAGAATATCTTCATATAATGTGATGGTTCTCTAGGGATTGTAATAAACATCCTGGGCTTATCACAGTCCACTTACTGTTAATAGTCAACGTTTTCATGTAACATAAAGAAAAGTTGTGGCAAAATTGTTGCGTTTAGTCTCCTGTCAGAGCTATTAATTTAGAATATTTTACTCTACATACATTATCAATAGTACTCTTAATTTTTTATTTAAACCATCAGTTGTTTGTTATAAAACTAAAAGAAAAAAGTCTTATTTTTTCCTGTTTATCCACATGCCATTCCTAGAGCTTCTCCTTGCTTCCTGTAGGTCAGAATTTCCATCTGTTATCTTTCTTTAGTCTAAAAAATTTCCGTTTGCATTTCTTGTATCTAGATCTGCTAATGACAATTGTTCGAACCTTTCTTTTATCTGAATAAATCTTTCTTTTCTCAAGAATTACTTTTTCTAGTTATAGAATTTGGAGTTGATAGTTTTTTTTTTTATTTTGAAGATGTAGTTTCATTGCTTTTTAAAGTGCCATTTCTGATGACAGGTCATCTGTCTATTTGTTTCCACGTATGTAAATTATTTTCTCCCTCCCTTTAGCTACTTTCAAGATTTGCTCTTTTTTTGCCCAGTGGTTTGACTATGGTATGTCTACATTTGGTTCTCTATATTTTTATTCTGTTCTTTGAGTTTCTTAAACCTGTAAGTTGATATATGCTGACAATTAGGAAAACTTTTGGTCTTTACTTTTTCAAATAGCTTTTTCTGTCTCATTTTCTTCTCTACTCTTTCTAGGAGTCCAATTATATTAGTGCTAGACTGGTCATATTTTTATTATTTTTCTCCTTTGTATTAACTGTATTGGGAAATTGTTCTTGATCTGTTTTTAAGTGCACTGATAGTTTTTTCTGCCATCTTTAATTTACTGGTATGTGCATAAAATGACACTTTTATATAAGATATTCTGTTTCTCAGTTCTAAAATTTGTCCTATTATCCCTTTATCATTTTTACTTCTCTGTTGAGATTCTCCATATATTCCCTCTTATGACCATCTATTCCTTAAATCCTTGAATATGCTTATAATAGCTTATTTTAAATTTCTTATCTTCTAATTCCAGCACGTGGGCCATTTCAATGTCTTAATCCATTGTTTACTTTTTTTGTTATGTGTCATATTTTCCTGGTTCTATGTCTAGGCCGGTTAAATTATATGTTAGATTATGTGTATGATATTTTGTAGAGATAGGCTCTTTTATTTACCTTTGAAGAGTGACTCTTTTCTAACATTAGTCTTCTTTCTGTAGTCAAACACCAAACTTTCACTCCTGAGCTATATGCAATGGTTGAAATCTCTGCTCTGTACTAGCAATTTAGCTGTTGTTTTCTGCTGGATTCTATGGAGTCTCTTTTTATGAATGTGAAATGTAGCAGCCATCATATATCTGAATGATGTTTAAGTGCTGATTTTAGATTTTTACTCTGTGATATTCTCCTCTGTGACTTTCAGTTGTGTGAGATTTCCTCCCATGTCATTCAAATTTCCCAGTTCTTCTTTTCTGTCAGCCCGGAACTCTGTACTCTTATTCCTCAAGCTAGTAAAACTCACCGCTTTACTCTTAGACATCTAATTTTGCACAGACTGGGAAGTGTCAGCAGGTGTGAAGTTGCATTGATGCAAATTTAAATCATTGCAATTTTCTTTATTCAGTGGTCAAATACTTCATCAGTGGTTGAATATTCTACTATTTCTGACTGTTTTCTGTTTATCATTACCATCAAATGTGTATTTAATTTTTTTTAGAGTTAATAGTTTTTTCCCTGCATTTGAGTTAGACCTGAGCTACTACCACATTTTGTAATTCAAACTTTTTGTCTAACAATGTTTTAAAAAACTCTTTATTTGGAGGGAATTCTCAAATTTCTAAATACTCTACAAACATTAGGATCAGGGCTCACATTCCCAGTTTCCCTTGTAGCCAGATGTGCATATGGAACATGGCCTCAGCTAATGAAGCATGCCTACATATTTGAAAGTAAGTAAAGTGTTAAGAGGAACTGTAGATATCATTTTAGTGATGCAAGGGTGGAAAAAAAATAACCAACTTTCACTGGTGAACTTTGTCTTCAATCATTGTTTTCCCGTGGGTAACTGGCTAATTTTCTGGCCTAGAGGTGGCATTGGTGTTTTGGTAACAATTGATTTGATGATAACCTGCTTTTGTCTTTTTAAAAATTGCTAATCCACCATTGTTTCTGGTCCTGTTTTATATTTATGCAGTTTATAATGTCTCATGCAAAATTTAGTTCTTTGTTTCTCAGCTTAAACTGAATTTTGATGAGCAGTTTTCACCTTCAAATGAAAGAAATGGCTTTGGTTGATGTTAGACAAAAATAACAAGAAGGAATTAAAGAAATATATTTGTCCTCTTGTAACATTAAATAAATGAAACTGAAAATTCAATAATTCTGCTTCATAAAAAAAATAGAAAGTTTCTACTGTTTTTCATTATTTTTGAAGCTGTATCATTAAATGAAATTTCTGCCTTATGGAAGGTTTTTAGAACTATGTAATAATATCATACAGACCATTAGGAGAGAAATGAATAAAGACTGAAAGAAGTAAGCACTGTGTGGTAACATAGATGGCGCACAGTTCTGTGCGTGGAGCCCTAATATATTTGACCATGGAATTTATACAATAAATGTTAGTTTACTGTGAACCTGCTAATTAATATGACTTTTGCAGACATTTCCTTAACCTAAACAGTTTGGGTTTCCTGTATATAGACTGCATGTATTCTCACCTTTAACCTTTCCATAATCTTCCCTAATTACAGATGTCATTGATTCTTAATAGCAAAAGAACAGCAGTAGCTTATAAAGTTATATTATTGGTTTTTTACTAATATGTGAAGTGATTTTGTCTTTCATTTCACCTCTAGAGCTAATTATGTCTTCTAGGTTAACAAAAATTCCAGATCATACCATCATTAGTTTAAACTTTACAATGAAATCATTATTTCCATTTACTACTAGCCTGCATTATAGCAATATTTAGCTAATGAATTCTCAAAATATTTCTTGAAAGGTGAAAGAGTACATCAAGTAAATGGTGTAATTAATTTATTTATCAGAATTTTAAATTAATTGTTCTGTTTAATCTCAAAGGGGTACCAATGAAGTCAGGGCATAAGGACTCCGTGGTTAATAAAATGGCAAGAATTAAAGAGGATTATTACATTTTTTCCTCATACTATGATGGCTATAATTTTTAAAAACAGTAGAAATGTTTAATTTTTAAAGGATACTAGTGTCTATTTCATTCAAAGATGTGAGCTCTTCAGTTCAACTTGTTGTTTGAAATTTGAACAGCTTTTTCTTGCTCTTGTTCAATACAGTCATTTAACAGTCCAGGCAGGCCTCCGGAGTTACATATATGTATGTGGCTATGTGTGTATATATACATAGAAGTACAAATAGCATATAAACAATTTACATAAGACTTTTGCTTTTGATGAAAATTCTTCTAAAAGTGAATATAAATTAATAGCATATGGAGCCTACAAAAATTGTCTAATAGGGAACTAGGAAAAGATAACTTGTGAAGAAAAAGTTCGCTAAAACAGACTTTTTATTTTTGCATGTAATAACTTTATATTGAAGGGTTTCCAGAAATATAAAATGTTATAGGGCACTTATCCTGAGACACACGAAGGAGACAAGGGATAGAGCTAGGATGGAAGTGAAAATAAAGGACAAATAGAGATAGATACTTAAGTGGAAATGAAACACTGCATGTTCTCACTCATAGGTGGGAATTGAACAATGAGAACACATGCACACAGGAAGGGGAACATCACACACCAGGGCCTGTTGTGGGGTGGGGGTAGGGAGTAGGGATAGCATTAGGTCATATACCTAATGTTAAATGACGAGTTAATGGGTGCAGCACACCAACATGGCACATGTATACATATGTAACTAAACTGCACGTTGTGCACATGTGCCCTAAAACTTAAAGTATAAAAAAAAATCATCAAACCGGTGGTAATTTCAAAACATGGCTTTTTCCAGGCAACAAATTTTCTGAATGTATCACAAAAGAAGATAAATTGCATGTCTATGCAGATCATGTCAATGAAATAAACAATAAAGTTACTTATTGGAATATTGAAAGTGGTTGATAATAAATAAATTATTTATATTTATGGCAAAAGCAATAAACTTGCTTTTTAGGGGGTTCAATGACTTCCTGAAAATATCTTTTCACAGATTTTCTCAGAGTGTCTAGTTGGCAAAAGCACAGCTCCAAATAGCTATTTCTGTCAACGTCTAGAGAACATTTACAGTTTGATTTCCAAAAGTTTCCATTTCTACTGACCTTACAAATTTGTAAAGTGAATGCCCACCAGGACAAAATATTAAGTGATAAAATTAATTGGATCCTACAAGTGAAAATCTAGGCAAGGGAAATCTTCTTCCTTCTTAATGAATGATTTTTATGTCTCTTCATTCTTGTCCTTCTAGGTAGAGCAACACTCTGGAGACCTTCTTTTGAGGCATTTCACCACCAGAGTAAGTGTGATGTGTGAGTAATTAGTTCACCCACAGGGAGCTGGTGAAATTAAATGGGAAGTTATTTCCAACTGGCATATCTTGGAGTAAAATTAATCTAATAACAGCTTTCATAAGAGAGCATAAGCTTAAAATACAACATTTTTCATTCAACTTTACCAAACAAAGTGCAAATTTAGGTGTCCAGTTGTGAAGTTTTGTTGTGTGTGGATTGTACAGTGAAGGTACCAGTGGACAACAGTTGCTCATCAAGCAAGTTTATACAAAAGCTTTCGGACAAATCCAACTCTAGATAAAATTCGAAAGTATTTCATGCTTGTGTTCAGAGTTTCTTTTTCTCTCTCCAAGGTAACCCACATATCAAAAGACATATGGGTTGTGGGTAGAACTTCCTAAAATTGCTGGTGAGAAGTGTGCCATGCATAAGCATACTTCACTAGCTGGAATTTTCTGTTAGTCTCACAGGCAACAATTACAATCCTGTATGTTTTTCTATCTCCACACACTCCTGAACATAAAAAGACCAAGTAACATCCCTGGTTAAGATGTGTACAGGTTACAAGACATGTTTAAATATATTCACCAAGAGGTTTATTATTTTCACAGTGGCATTCACTAAATCAGTTGTCAGTGTAGCATTACTCAAGGAATAAGCAGGGTCTTTAATTTATCAAAGTTTGGAGTGTACCCCAAGTTGGATCACTGAAGCACATAACTATAGATAAGGTCACTCAAAAGCAGAAATCCAGGTAATAAATATTCACTAGTAGTTTATATGCATTTAGCAATTTCAATGCTGGGAAGTGGAGCCCAGAAAATCAATCGACATGGAGCTATTAAAGAGGCATTCATGGCACCTGCACTTTGAATCTCTTCAGACTCAGGTTAAACAGGAGACACGGTAGCTCATGTATACTGCAAAAACCCTTCCTCTGTCCCTTTTTAACTATGAACCTGCCCTTTTCAATGTTATCTAGATGCCTGAAGGTATGAATACCCTTAATCTTGGTAAAAAATGGTACCACCCATCAGCAAAATCTCACTGATCAGTGTCTGTTACCTCACTGAGTTAGCCTTTTGTGTTGTTGTGGCCCAGAATGACAATGTTGACACAATCCAAACCAGTAGTTGGAAAGTTAATGTTGGATGCGCCTTTGACAATTGATGGAATGACCTGAAATCAAATGGGAGGCAGTGGAGACACAAGAATGCTATTCAGGAAGTTAGTGATCTGTGGAGGTACTAAATGAAATATCTGGAAGGAATTGTAATCTTGCAACTATGCTTTTATGTGTTTTTTGACATAAACCGTTTCTATTTATGGTGGAGCTAGAGTGTCCATTTCCCATGAAGTTCCCATAGTGTTAACTAATACAGTCATGTGTCATTTAATGACAGGGGTGTGTCTGAGAAATGCATTGCTGGACAATTTTATTATTGTATGAACATCACAGAGTTTACTTACACAAACCTAGATGCTATAGCTGATTACATATCTAGGTTAGGTGGTATAGCCTATTCCTCCTAGGCTACAAACCTGTGCAGCATGTTACTGTACTGAATACTGTAGGCAATTGTAACACAACAGGTAAGTATATCTATACTTACTTATATCTATACAGTAAGTGTATCTATACATGTCTAAACATACAAGAGGTACAGTACAAATACAGTGTTATGATTTTATTGCACCACTGTCATAGAAGTGCACTATCCTTGACCAAAATGTTGTTATGTGATGCATGATTGTAACAAAAGAATTAATTAAATATAATATCGAAGTGCCTATTGAGATTTCAATGAAGAAAGGAATATTTGTAAATTCTGATTACCTTAAGTGGGAATTGACTTTCTTCCTGTTTCCATGGCTGTTCTTGTGAAAGAGCATAGCTTTCCAAAGACCTGAAATCTCTGACAAATCTTGCAATTCTCTGTAGGCTGCATTATGAAGGTCACCTGGTATCAAAAGGGGCAAAATCGTAGATTATAAAGACCTGTACTTTCTTGTCAGTTCCTAAACATAGCAAGCCTTGGTCTATCTTGAACATTTCTGCAGTTATAAATGAGCCTTGGGTCATGATTTTCTGCCTTTTTATCATAGACAAGATTTAATTTAGGAGATGTCCTTTTAATGAGTAATGTGAATAGTAAGTGACACTTATGAAGCCTATTTTCTTCCAACCATTTTAATTGTCAAATCTGTCCAGTCAAGATGCAATGTTAGAGGCTTCACTGACAACACCGTCTGTGTGTGTGGGTGTGTGTGTGTGTGTGTGTGTGTGTGTGTGTGTGTATACATACATATGATTGAGCAGGATTTATTGTAAGTCAAAACAGTCTCAAATTTCTTAGGACAATACAGCTTCCTTGGCCATTCCCTTGGAGCTCTGAGTTGAGGAGCTGGTGATGTGTATTTCTTTTGCATGTTCTCCACATTATCCCTATGCAGGCCTTCCATGGGCTTGGTTTTGGAACCAGTGATGAGGAAGATCATTAGAATTGTTGTTCTCAAAAAGATTCCTCCATTCTTCTGTATAAGCAATGGCAATTTTCCCAGACCAATATTTCTTCTTTTGAAATGGTAAATTTTGAATATTAACTGGTTAGTATAATCCCATAAAATAACAAAGTTTGAGCCCTATGATCTGTGTTTTAGGCTAAAGTTGTGTTTTATGCTAAATCATCATTTACTCCTTGTATGATCTTTTGTTTTTTTGAGACAGAGTCTCACACTGTCACTCAGGCTGGAGTGCAGTGGCACAATTTTGGCTTACGGCAAGCTCCGCCTCCCAGGTGCACACCATCCTCCTGCTTCAGCCTCCTGAGTAGCTGGGACTACAGGTGCCCGCCACCACACCCGGCTAATTGTTTTTTAAGATTAAGTGGGAAATAAAAGCTGCTCCCCTATATTACATTCATAAATCAGAATCATTAAAGCAAGCTATTTATTTATTAGAAACACATACTCCAAATTTAGCATCTAAGACATGACAGCCTTTCAAGAGACATCAATTTACTTTTTAGGGTCTATAGCTATATTTGTATTCATGTTATTGGTGTCCATAATATTTCATTAGATGTTCTGGGTAAATTGATAAATGAAAATAATATATGTGATAAGGAGAACAACCTAGGCCTCCTGGAGGGCCCCTTACAACTCAGCTGGTGTTAGCAGAAATGCCTGGGTGTAACAGTGAGAAACAACCTTTCAAAAGTGTTGAGCAATTTTTCAGGCAGAGGAATATGTATACCAATCCAGGCAGCAAGATAAGTGGAGGTCAGTTAAAAGATCAGGGTGTGATTACATTTTTTTTTTTAGGTTTCTACTGAGAGGAAATATAACACTCAGTTATTATTTTCTCCGCATATCTCTGGTTATTTTGTCACAACCTTTTATGTAAGCTACTACCAAACACTGGGTTATCCAAGATCTATGGGTCGTATTCAATATTTGCTTTTCCCTCAACTACTAACACATTTGATTCCCTTTGTAACTTTCTCCCCTATTTCTCCTTTCAACCTGTTTTCTCCAACCACACTGAGTTAATAAGCCTCCTATATACTCTCATAACCTGTTTTATCTAAAGAGATTTCCTTTTTCTACTATTATACCCATCTCATTCCCTAATTTATTTATTCTTATTTCTCACTCTATTTTTTATTCTTTTAGGCACAGCTCATGTCTCATGACTTTCAAAAAGTTTTTCTTCCGATATTCCCAGCTCGAATTAGTTACATCCCAATCAGTTTCCTTAGACTTACAACTCTGCATATTATTGGCTTGCAATCTGTCTTAGGCTGGGAATTAGCTCCTTGTAGGCAGGGGCTAGAATTTATTTATTCTTATGTCCATAATGCCTGACACAGGAACTACTCTTATATACAAATTGTAGGGCCATAATTCCTGAGAACATATGTACATTGTAGTGACTCATAAAGGCTTGAAATAAATTTTTAAAATGATTAATTGGGAAGTCCATGAACTTGACATCTTGATGTAGAAGAAAAGCAAGGGCAGATGAAGAAGTTATAGGGGATACTTGAAATACCAGAAGAATATAATCAGAGAGCAATAAATTAATCCTAGATTTTTAGATGTGAAGAAGTTCTGAGAAATATTTGAAGACATGGCTCTAGGGATGAGTACATAACAGAGACCAGTAGCCAGAGTCAGAGCTTTAAAGAGTGAAGAAATTGCATTGCAGGGGGAAGGACTCTTGTATGCTAAATAGAAATTGTCATTAAATGGAGACTAAGCAAGAGGCTGATGATCTGTGGATGACAGACCCAGAAAGGTGTGGAGATAGAGGTAAATGCCATAATCTACAAAGAAGATATTTTTGTGCCAGAAAGAAATAATAGGTCTAGAACGTAATAAAAGATAAATAGTTAACTACATTGCAATGTGGTCTGAGAACTCACTGAAAGCATAGCCATTGATATTAACTTCCACTTCGCTTCCAGACAAAAGATTTTAAATATCTTAAAAATTCCATTTGATATTGTATGATTCATCAAGACAGAAAGTAAAGCTGTAGTTGCCCTGGGAGGGCGGGGAATGGGGAGTCACTTTTTAATGGGTACAGGATTTCAATTTTACAAGACAAAAAGAATTATGGAGATGGGTGGTGGTGATGCTTGCACAACATTGTGAATACATTTAATGACACTGAATTGTATACTTAACAGTGGTTAAGATGCAAATTGTTGAGTGTGTTTTGCCACAGTTAAAAAACGGAAAACAATAGTATTTGAAGATATAGCCCATTTCATCTGGTAGCTAGCTGTATGTGTCTGCTCAGCTGAGGATAGATATTTATGCTGTTTCTGAACTGGAGGTTACTGGTATTATTATAAGGTATAGGAAAATTGATCTTATGTGGCTAACTGAGGTGGATATAGTTGTATCAGTCAGGCAGTAATGATATAATCACGATAGTTTACATTTAACACAACTTACATGTGTTATACTTTAGAAAGCACTTCATTCATATTATTACTTCATACCATTTTCCCCTTACCATATTTGTCTCTCCTTTTTCTGCTGACTTCAGAAAATGTCTCTTCCACACTACTCAATTCATCTCCTTATTCTGTCAAATTTTTAAGTCTCAGAGTCTCCAAAAAAAATTCCAGACAAGTCTCATCAGCTTTTGGTCATTGATTAATCGATATCCTTAGAGGCTTTCCCTTCCCCTTCTCAATTTAACATAGCTTCCAAATACACTTGCCAGTAAAACAAAGTTGTTTAAATGGTTTTGTATTTCTTCCTGCTGAATTATGAACATTTTTTCATATTGACATTGATTTCCATCTGGCCATGAAATACTCAAGGTGAAGAAAATGAAACAAAATTGTTAATATTTATCAAGAGCCAGGTACTGTTTTCAGTGTCCTAGAAGCATAAACTAGTGTAATGCTCACCACCTCATATGAGAGGCAAAAATGGATGAAACTATAAAATCAAGACACAGAGAGTTAAGGGAAATTTCCAAAGATCACACAGCCACTGAGGATATGAACTAGATTTTGACTTCAGGCTATTTACCCCAGAACCTGTGCTTTCAACCATCATTTGTACTGCTTCCGTAAATTACTCTTGAGTACACTGTGACATCATATTTCACCTATGACACTGATTATCTGGGGAACTTTGCAACTTATTCTGAATGTGATTCAGTTTTCTTTTCTGTACAGAGATAAAGTCAGTATATACTCCATAGATTCGTTATAAGGATTATATGAAATGACACATGAGAAGGCTTTAAAAGGACTTGGAAAGCAATAAGCTTTTTTGTTTTCAATCATTTTTCAATAGGTTATCAGTGTTGTGAATGGTTCATGAAAAATGACTCTGGGCTCAGTGAGTAACTGAAATGTTGTTGCTTAATAGTGTGTTTAATATTAATATAATAGTAACAAATGTTGTTATTGTTGAGTAATACTTATTTGGCTTTTCACTGGTTTTCTTTTCTAGTATTTTAGTCAGACTTCTTAAGTGTCCTCAAGAGTGTACACATTTCTTAATTTGTTGGAAAGTACCAAATTTAAGATATCTTGCATTTTTTTCTTCCTTAGTAAACACGAAATTCCATCACGCAGCAGAAAAAGGGCTCTGTTATTGTTGGTACAATGGTTTAATATTCACTTTTATTCCCTGTATTGTAGTTCTGATTTAATTGCTATTTAGAATAAAACTTGTTCCTTATTATATGCATTCATAATTATAAAATTTGTGTTTTAATGCCTTCTACACATATACTGTGCTTTTCTTTATTTCCTTATATCTCTTACTGTTTCATGATCCTGGTATTTGAAATCTCATTAAGTGTTGTTTGGGGATTTGCTGGGAATGTCATCTACATAGTAATGTCTCAAGTTTGTAGCATCTTTAAAACATAATAGGAGAAGGAATTCACAGCAGAGTAATAACCCTCCCGCTTTAGGCAATGTATTTGTGATTGGTATGACTTTGTTCCCAGAGGGCAGTTAGCAACACAATATTAAGTCTATGTGTACAAGGAAAACAAATTTTAAAAATCTCCTTTATAAAAAACAGTTCCCGAACCTAACCAGTATCATGCACAGAATCCGTTTCCACCTCTTCATATGGAAGCAGCTCTGGGTGGACATCTAGAAAGTTGGATAACTATTGATCACATATGATCTGTAAAGGGAGAGATTTACAAAAAAGTGTTAAATTTAATCCATAGGAAAGCAAAATCAAAAATCAATGAATTTTCCATTTGTAGTTTTCCCTAGGGGCTCCACTCTCTAGATGGCTTAAATGCGTTAGAATTAAATGACTAGGCACAATTGTTTGTTAGTGAGATAAAAGCAAGTTAAGCGTTTCTGCTTTATGAGTCCAAGCACAGGGACACTTGGTTTTCTTTGGAAGGATATCATAAAGGCAATGTTTATGAGTAATCCCTCATTGTCTTTCCTTCTGCAGCATTCAATGGTATGTACTATAATTTAGAAATGAAAACTACTTAAAGACCACTTGCTAAGTTTCATGTATTTCAAATTCTCAGATCCTGAGTGTTTAAATATGCCTATATTTCTTCATGAAAAAACATAATCTTTGCCAAGTTAGAAAAAGAAAGTCATATTCCCATTTTTAACTAAATGTAATCAGAAATTTGGACAGTTTTTAGCCTTCAATACATTATGTAATTTGGGTAACAGGCTGAATAAAAGTAAGGAACTTCAGTTAAATTCAGAGAGAAGCTAGTAATTATTTCTAAGACTCAAATGTATAGAACAGATCTCTGATATTAAGGGTAAGACCCTCAAAGGTGACCCAAAATGGGTAATTGTGGGATTATTTTGGGAGGAATCATCATAGATTCTTACTGCTATAAATACAGTCAAATGTCAGATAAATATGCTTCACTGAAATGTTTTCTAGGAATGACGTTGGAACCAATGTTGGTAATTTTGAAAGTCATTGAGAGGATTTCAGATGATAGAAGTCGGGCAACTATCCCAGGTTCAATAAATAAGCAAATGGTGAGTTCCAAAAATGCTGTATCAATGAGCCTCATATTGATCCTGAGCACAATTTCAGGAAGGTCCATTAAATGGGTCTTTGGAGAGCACTTAGGATAAAAGGCTGGCAGCAGGGATTCACTAAGAGCAATGGTGCCAATCTTGCCTCTTTGACATTGTTATCTGACTGATAAAGGTAGGCTATAGCGGTACACAATACAGATATTTCCAGGGTAAAGCTGTTGAGCTGCTGTAATTTTCCTTGCCTCTTCACTATCTTCTCCTATAGTTGACTCCCAAGGAAAAGATAGTTGACTTTTAATCTAGAAATGTATGTTAATTGGCAAAAACAAACAAATGAAACCATAAACTATCCTTTAGGCTTGTCTCTGCTCAGTTATTAGATCATATGAATGTGCCCTTAGGAAACACAGAAGGCCCACACTATTATAGAGACAAATTTCTTACATTCTCTGCTGTTTAATGCTCTTCAAAAGACTTACCATACTTCGCTAATTTGATTACCAACTACTTGAACACAGGGACCAATGTGCTTATTAAAAATTTTGCATATTATGAGGGCATTAACTTTTAAGTATTTGATTGTTAAGACAATGCATATTATTATAAACCATAGAAGGCACACTTATTACCTCCTTGAGAACCAGTCTCTATTTCTGTGGTTCATAGAACTCCAAGGTCATAGAGGGATTGGACATTTGTGTCTTCAATTTGCCCTCTTCAGCCCTAGGATAAATAGTGATTAATCTAAGCCGATGGTTTTTGGCTCTGTCTGACCCAATGCCTCTACTTCATAAGAAATTCTTCAAAGACCCCTTCACTATTCTAAACTATTAGTGAGAACACAATGTATGTATTCAAGTTGTTGAAAATATTAATGTTATGCTGAAGCTAACAAAGGAGAAATAATTTACTGTCAATATATGATCCAAAATGTATATAATTGTGCCAGAACATTTACATATCAAATACAATAGAACATAATGAGATTTTCATATCTTCGCCCATACCTTGAAACATTGTAAATTAAAAGCTACAAATATAGTTTCATTGAATAACCAAATGCCAAAACTGCCATTTCTGTTTTTGACATGATTGATCTGCATTGGTAAATGTAATAGATACTTTCTGTTTGGCCCTTGTCCCCTGTTATACTCTCCTATTTACTGGCTTTTGTCCAAGTGGAATGGTCCATATTGAATATCTCAATCTGTTCCCTTGCTCATTGCCTTCTATGCATGTTCATGAGATTAAAGGGAAGGAGGAAATGGGATTGGGGGTTATTGCCTAAACTCCCTCTCTGCTAGGTCTCCTTGACCAATCTTTTTCATAAGAAAATTAGTGTTTCCTTGTGTGATCAGGGCAGTTTACTCCCCAGAACTCTGCCTGCTGCTACTAACCCAGAGTTATTGTGGGGTGTGATTTCTGTGATTCCTTCACCCTTCTCCCCTGACATTTTCGTAAGTAGTCTCTTTGGAAATAAACCCATGTTAAATTATCTTAGTTTGTGTGTGTTCTGTTTTTCCTATTGAGACTCTGAAATGAGTATCTAAATGAAAAAATCTACCATCTTTTCTCATATACATAGTAGTTTCATTCTTGCAAAATTCATGGCATATTAAAACCATGCAAAAGTACTTGGCACTTAGGCAGTTACATTTGGGATTGTATAATTAAACAAAGCAGGTTATTCACCTTCATTACATTAGAAAGTCATTCAGGACATACAGCAATCCTTAATTAGGAACGGCTATCCCATGTTACTGGACATATGGCATCCCTGTTTTCCAATCCTTAAAGTTTTTCCTTAAAGTTCCAAAATACCGTCACTTATTATTTCCTGCCATTGGATTTTGTCACGTGAAGTTGTAAGGCTGGGAATGCCATAGCCATCTTGAAAACATAGGTAGAAAGATAAGAGAATCACAAAGAAGTGGATCATGTTGAATTAACTAAGCATTGATACCATCTATTTGTTGTGCGATTTGGTAAAAGTTGCTCCTTGTTTTTTTCTTCAATTAGTTGACTATTCTGTTACTTGAAGCTAAAAACTTTTTTTTCTTTTCTTTCCTTCTTTTTTTTTTTTTTTGACAGAATCTTACTCTGTTGCCCAGGCTGGAGTGCAGTGGCATGATCTTGGCTCACTGCAACCTCTGCTTGCCTAGTTCAAGCAATTCTCACACCTCAGCCTCCCTAGTAGCTGAGATTACAGGCACATGCCACCACACTCAGATGATTTTTGTATTTTTAGTAGAGATGGGGTTTCACCCTGTTTGCCAGGCTGGTCTCAAACTCCTGACCTCAAGCGATCTGCCCACCTCAGCCTACCAAAGTGCTGGGATTACAGGTGTAAGCCACTGACCCTGCCCAAAAACATTTTAACCAATAGCAAAGCACATTATTTCATTACATTTTTTCAAAAGTTGCCAGTAATTTCAATTAAAAATATTATATAACATGTTTAATGCAATACAAATGCTTTTCAATGTACAATGGGGTTAAGTCTTGATAAGCTGACTTTAAATTGAAAATACAGTAAGTTAAAAATGTATTTAATACCTAACTTACTGAATATCACAGCTTATCCAGGCATACCTTTAATGTGCTCAGAACACTTACATCAGCTGACAATTGGGCAAAATCATTGAATACAAAACCCACTTTATAATAAAGTATTGGATATTTTATGTAATTTGTTGAATATTGTACTGTGTGTACCTATATAAACATGTATGTTTATATATATATTTGTGTGCGTATATATCCTCGGTGTGTGTGTATGTGTGTTTGAGAGTGTGTGTGTGTGTGTATGAAATTGTAGGAAAGTAAAATTTCTTATCTTATAGATATAGCATGTTAACATGTTGGTACCTATCCTCCTGAGATGTAAAATTTTACATGGATAGATGTGTACATTTACTGTTGTACACAAAGAGAAACATATTCTGTAGGCTCTTTGTTTTTCTGTAGTTTCATTCAACACTATCTGGTTTATATGGATGATTACATATATAATGCTAGGATGAAGGTTCTTCTCTATAACTTTGAAACTTCCTTGATTATCAACCCTTGGTATATTCTTAGAATAGGATTTTATTTTAGAATTAAGATCCTTGTTTCAGGACTCTAGACTGTTAACACACAGAGCCAATAATTATTCAGAATTGTTGGGTTAGTTCACATTCCCACAGATGAGACATCAAATGTCCCGGCTGCACAGCCTCATTAACACTAGATTTTCTGGACATTTATATAGTATTTCATCTGATATAAAAAGTAGAATTCTAATTTAATTATGGTTGTTAATTTATTTTTATCTTTTTAGTCATTATGAAAATGTTTAACTATATGAAAAGCTAGGAAAGAGTTTTATTTTTTAAGGTAGTACTTCAGAAATATTTGCGATACTTAATTTTTAAAAATTAACTCTAAAAAATCTTGAAATGTCTGTTTAATGAAATAGGACATAAATACTGGTCACATTAGTGAAAAATATTTGTTTAAAATTAAAATATCTGCAGCAATCCTGTAGATATTAATAATTTTTAAAGAATGACATCTTTAAAATATAAATGTTCTAAATTTATAATCAGTTAAATACGTCTCTATTAATACATATAGATACATATATCTAAATAAATTTGAAGACTTCAAATTCCAGGTACAATATAATTCTTTTCTATCCTGTGATTTGTCATTCAGTATTTTGTAATTTGAACAGAAATATTTTGCACTAACCACATGTCTGTATTTTCTCTTACCTAGAAATGTTATTTTATGCAAAATTGTTTTAAAGGTCAGTTTGCATGTTTGAAAGCATCTTGTAGAATGTTACATAATATATTGCATATTTGGTTACATTGTTTTAACTGTGTAAATATGGTTTAAATCTCTGATGCTCTTTAGTGCTGATCATGATGCAAAGCAAATTTATCTGTATAAAAGTCTCCTGTTAATTTATTTTTTATTATTATATTTTAAGTTTTAGGGTACATGTGCACAACGTGCAGGTTTGTTAGATATGTATACATGGGCCATGTTGGTGTGCTGCACCCATTAACTCGTCATTTAACATTAGGTATATCTCCTAATGCTATCCTTCCCCCCTCCCCCCACCCCACAACTGTCCCCAGTGTGTGATGTTCCCCTTCCTGCATCCATGTTTTCTCATTGTTCAATTCCCACCTATGAGTGAGAACATGTGGTATTTGGTTTTTTTCCTTGCAATAGTTTGCTGAGAATGATGGTTTCTAGCTTCATCCATGTCCCTACAAAGGACATGAACTCAACATTTTTTATGGCTGCATGGTATTCCATGGTGTATATGTGCCACGTTTTCTTCATCCAGTCTATCATTGTTGGACATTTGTGTTGGCTCCAAGTCTTTGCTATTGTGAATAGTGCCACAATAAACATACATGTGCTTGTGTCTTTATAGCAGCATGATTTATAATCCTTTGTGTATATACTCAGCAATGGGAAGGCTGGGTCAAATGGTATTTCTAGTTCTAGATCCCTGAGGAATCACCACACCGAGTTCCACATGGTTGAACTAGTTTACAGTCCCACCAACAGTGTAAAAGCGTTCCTATTTCTCCACATCCTCTCCAGCACCTGTTGTTTCCTGACTTTTTAATGATCGCCATTCTAACTGGTGTGAGATGGTATCTCATTGTGGTTTTGATATGCATTTCTCTGATGGCCAGTGATGATGAGCATTTTTTCATGTGTCTTTTGGCTGCAAAATGTCTTCTTTGAGAAGTGTCTGTTCATTTCCTTTGCCCACATTTTGATGGGGTTGTTTGTTTTTATCTTGTGAATTTGTTTGAGTTCATTGTAGATTCTGGATATTAGCCCTTTGTCAGATGAGGAGGTCGCAAAGCTTTTCTCCCATACTGTAGGATGCCTGTTCACTCTGATAGTGGTTTCTTTTGCTGTGCAGAGCCTCCTTAGTTTAATTCGATCCCATTTGTCAATTTTGGCTTTTGTTGCCATTGCTTTTGGTGTTTTAGACATGAAGTCTCTGCCCATGCCTATGTCCTGAATGGTATTGCCTGGTTTTTCTTCTAGGGTTTTTATGGTTTTAGGTCCAACATGTAAGTCTTTAATCCATCGTGAATTAATTTCTGTGTAAGGTGTAAGGAAGGGATCCAGTTTCAGCTTTCTACCTATGGCTAGCCAGTTTTCCCAGCACCATTTATTAAATAGGGTAGACTTTCCCTAGTTCTTGTTTTTGTCAGGTTTGTCAAAGATCAGATAGTTGTAGATATGTGGCATTATTTCTGAGGGCTCTGCCCTGTTCCATTGGTCTATATCTCTGTTTTGGTACTAGTACTATGCTGTTTTGATTACTGTATCCTTGTAGTATAGTTTGAAGTCAGGTAGCATGATGCCTCCACCTTTGTTCTTTTGGCTTAGGATTGACTTGGCAATTTGGGCTCTTTTTTGGTTCCATATGAACTTTAAAGTAGTTTTTTCCAATTCTGTGAAGAAAGTCATTGGTAGCTTGATGGAGATGGAATTGAATCTATAAATTACCTTGGGCAGTATGGCCATTTTCACGATATTAATTCTTCCTACCCATGAGCATGGCATGTTCTTCCATTTGTTTGTATCCTTTTTTATTTCATTGAGCAGTAGTTTGTAGTTCTCCTTGAAGAGGTCCTTCACTTCCCTTGTAAGTGGTATTCCTAGGTATTTTATTTTCTTTGAAGCAATTGTGAATGTGAGTTCACTCATGATTTGGCTCTCTGTTTGTCTGTTATTGGTGTATAAGAATGCTTGTGATTTTTGCACATTTATTTTGTATCCTGAGACTTTGCTGAAGTTGCTTATTAGCTTAAGGAGACTTTGGGCTGAGACAATGGGGTTTTCCACATACACAGTCATGTCATCTGTAAACAGGGACAATTTGACTTCCTCTTTTCCTAATTGAATGTCCTTTATTTCCTTCTCCTTCCTGATTGCCCTGGCCAGAACTTCCAGCACTATGTTGAATAGGAGTGGTGAGAGAGGGCATCCCTGTCTTGTGCCAGTTTTCAAACGGAATGCTTCCAGTTTTTGTCCATTCAGTATGATATTGGCTGTGGATTTGTCATAGATAGCTCTTGTTATTTTGAGATACGTCCTATCAATCCCTAATTTATTGAGAGTTTTTAGCATGAAGGTTTGCTGAATTTTGTCAAAGGCCTTTTCTGCATCTATTGAGATAATCATGTGGTTTTTGTCTTTGGTCCTGTTTATATGCTGGATTACGTTTACTGATTTTCATATGTTGAACCAGCCTTCCATCCCAGGGATGAAACCCGCTTGATCATGGTGGATAAGCTTTTTTATGTGTTGCTGGATTTGGTTTTCCAGTATTTTATTGAGGATTTTTCATCAATGTTCATCAAGGATATTGGTCTAAAATTCTCTTTTTTTGTTGTTTTGTCTCTGCCAGGCTTTGGTATCAGGATGATGCTGTCCTCATAAAATGAGTTAGGGAGGATTCCCTCTTTTTCTATTGATTGGAATAGTTTCAGAACGAATGGTACCAGTTCCTGCTTGTACCACTGGTAGAATTCGGCTGTGAATCCATCTGGTCCTGGACGTTTTTTGGTTGGTAAGCTATTAATTATTGCCTCAATTTCAGAGCGTGTTATTTGTCTATTCAGAGGTTCAACTTCTTCCTGGTTTAGTCTTGGGAGAGTATATGTGTCAAGGAATTTATCCATTTCTTCTAGATTTTCTAGTTTATTTGTGTAGAGGTGTTTATAGTATTCTCTGATTGTAGTTTGTATTTCTGTGGGATCGGTGGTGATATCCCCTTTGTCAATTTTTATTGCATCTATTTGATTCTTCTCTCTTTTCTTCTTTATTGGTCTTGCTAGTGGTCTGTCGATTTTGTTGATCTTTTCAAAAAACAGCTTCTGTATTCACTGATTTTTTGAAGGGTTTTTTGTGTCTCTATTTCCTTCAGTTCTGCTCTGATCTTAGTTACTTCTTGCCTTCTGCTAGCTTTTGAATGTGTTTGCTCTTGCTTCTCTAATTCTTTTAATTGTGATGTTAAGATGTCAATTTTATTTCTTTCCTGCTTTCTCTTGTGGGCATTTAGTGCTGTAAATTTCCCTCTTCACACTGCTTTGAATGTGTCCCAGAGATTCCGGTATGTTGTGTCTTTGTTCTTGTTGGTTTCGAAGAACATCTTTATTCCTGCCTTCATTTCCTTATGTACCCAGTAGTCATTCAGGAGCAGGTTGTTCAGTTTCCATGTAGTTGAGTGGTTTCGAGTGAGTTTCTTTTTTTTTTTTTTTTTTTTTTTTAAGACGGAGTCTCGCTCTGTCGCCCAGGCTGGAGTGCAGTGGCGCGATCTCGGCTCACTGCAAGCTCCGCCTCCCGGGTTCACGCCATTCTCCTGCCTCAGCCTCCCGAGTAGCTGGGACTACAGGCGCCCGCTACCACGCCCGGCTAATTTTTTGTATTTTTAGTAGAGACGGGGTTTCACCGTGTTAGCCAGGATGGTCTCGATCTCCTGACCTCGTGATCCGCCCGCCTCGGCCTCCCAAAGTGCTGGGATTACAGGCGTGAGCCACCGCGCCCGGCCTCGAGTGAGTTTCTTAATCCTGAGTTGAAGTTTGATTGCACTGTGGTCTGAGAGACAGTTTGTTATACTTTCTGTTCTTTTACATTTGCTGAGGAGTGCTTTACTTCCAACTATGTGGTCAATTTTGGAATAGGTGTGGTGTGGTGCTGAAAAGAATACATATTCCATTGATTTGGGATAGAGAGTTCTGTAGATGTCTATTAGGTCTGCTTGGTGCAGAGCTGAGTTCAATTACTGTATATCCTGGTTAACTTTCTGTCTCGTTGATCTGTCTAATGTTGACAGTGGGGTGTTAAAGTCTCCCATTATTATTTTGTGGGCGTCTAAGTCACTTTGTAGATCACTAAGGACTTGCTTTATGAATCTGAGTGCTTCTGTATTGTGTGCATATATATTTAGGATAGTTAGTTCTTGTTGAATTGATCCCTTTACCATTATGTGATGGCCTTATTTGTCTCTTTTGATCTTTGGTGGTTTAAAGTCTGTTTTATCAGAGACTAGGATTGCAACCCCTGCCTTTTTTTGTTTTCCGTTTGCTTGGTAGATCTTCCTCCATCCCTTTATTTTGAGCCTATGTGTGTCTCTGCAGGTGAGAAGGGTTTCCTGAATACAGCACACTGATGGGTCTTGACTCTTTATCCAATTTGCCAGTCTGTGCCTTTTAATTGGAGCATTTAACCCATTTACATTTAAGGTTAGTATTGTTATGTGTGAATTTGATCCTGCCATTATGATGTTAGCTGGTTATTTTCCTCGTTAGTTGATGCAGTTTCTTCCTAGCCTTGATGGTCTTTACAATTTGGCATGTTTTTGCAGTGGCTGGTACCAGTTGTTCCTTTCCATGTTTAGTGCTTCCTTCAGGAGCTCTTTTAGGGCAGGCCTGGTGGTGACAGAATCTCTCAGCATTTGCTTGTCTGTGGAGTATATTATTTCTCCTTCACTTATGAAGCTTAGTTTAGCTGAATATGAAATTCTGGGTTGAAAATTCTTTTCTTTAAGAATGTTGAATATTGGCCCCCACTCTCTTCTGGCTTGTAGAGTTTCTGAGGAGAGATCAGCAGATTGTCTGATGGGCTTCCTTTTGTGGGTAACCTGACCATTCTCTTGGCTGCCTTTAAAATTTTTTCAATCATTTCAACTTTGGTGAATCTGACAATTATGTGTCTTGGAGTTGCTCTTCTCGAGGAGTATCTTTGTGGCATTCTCTGTATTTCCTGAATTTGTATGTTGGCCTGCCTTACTAGATTGGGGAAGTTCTCCTGGATAATATCCTGCAGAGTGTTTTCCAAGTTGGTTCCATTCTCCCCATCACTTTCAGATACACCAATTAGACATACATTTGGTCTTTTCACATAGTCCCATATTTCTTGGAGGCTTTGTTCATTTCTTCTATTCCTTTTTCTCTAAACTTCTCTTCATGCTTTATTTCATTCATTTCGTTTTCCATCGCTGATACTCTTTCTTCCAGTTGATCACATCAGTTACTGAGGCTTATGCATTTGTCATGTAGTTCTTGTGCCATGGTTTTCAGCTCCGTCAGGTCCTTTAAGGACTTCTCTGCATTTGTTATTCTAGTTATCCATTCGTCTAATTTTTTTTCAAAGTTTTTAACTTCTTTGCCACTGGTTCGAACTTCCTCCTTTAGCTCGGAGTACTTTGATCTTTTGAAGACTTTCTCTCTCAACTCATCAAAGTCATACTCCGTCCAGCTTTGTTCCATTGCTGGTGAGGAGCTGCATTCCTTTGCAGGAGGAGAGGCACTCTGATTTTTAGAGTTTCCAGTTTTTCTGCTCTGTTTTTTCCCATCTTTGTGGTTTTATCTTCCTTTGGTCCTTGATGATGGTGACATACAGATGGGGTTTTGGTGTGGATGTCCTTTCTGTTTGTTAGTTTTCCTTCTAACAGTCAGGACCCTCAGCTGCAGGTCTGTTGGAGTTTACTGGAGGTCTACTCCAGACACTATTTGCTTGGGTATCAGCAGTGGTGGCTGCAGAACAGTGGATATTGGTGAACTGCAAATGCTGCTGCCTGACCGTTCCTCTGGAAGTTTTGACTCAGAGGGGTACCCGGCCATGTGAGATGTCAGTCTGCCCCTACTGGGGGGTGCCTCCCAGTTAGGCTACTCAGGGGTCAGGAACCCACTTGAGGAGGCTGTCTGCCTGTTCTCAGATCTCAAGCTGCATGCTGGGAGAACCACTACTCTCTTCAAAGCTGTCAGACAGGGATATTTAAGTCTGCAGAGGGTATTGCTGTCTTTTGTTTGTCTGTGCCCTGCCCCCAGAGGTGGAGCCTACAGAGGCAGGCTGGCCTCCTTGAGCTGTGTTAGGCTCCACCCAGTTCGAACTTCCTGGCTGCTTTGTTTACTTACTCAAGCCCGAGGAATGGCGGGCGCCCCTCCCCCAGCCCCACTGTAACCTTGCAGTTTGATCTCAGACTGCTGTGCTAGCAAACAGTGAGGCTCCACCCAATTCGAACTTCCTGGCTGCTTTGTTTACTTACTCAAGCCTGAGCAATGGCGGGCGCCCATCCCCCAGCCCCACTGTAACCTTGCAGTTTGATCTCAGACTGCTGTGCTAACAAACAGTGAGGCTCCGTGGGTGTAGGATCCTCCAAGCCAGGTGCTGGATTCAATCTCCTGGTATGCCATTTGATAAGCCTGTTGGAAAAGTGCAGTATTAGGGTGGGAGTGACCTGATTTTCCAGGTGCCATCTGTCACCCCTTTCTTTGACTAGGAAAGGGAATTCCCTGACCCATTGTGCTTCCCAGGTGATGTGATGCCTTGCCCTGCTTTGGCTCCTGCATGGTGCGCTGCACCCACTGTCCAGCACTCCCCAGTGAGATGAACCTGGTACCTCAGTTGGAAATGCAGATATCACCTGTCTTCTGCATCACTCACGCTGGGAGCTGTAGACTGGAGCTGTTCCTATTCGGCCATGTTGCCTCCATCTTCTAATTTTTAACTTTCAAGTGATTAGATACATTTACCCTTTTCTGAATTTTAATTCCTGATGAAAAGATTGTGAAATCTCAAGAGGATAATGAATCAGCTTCTGATTATATTCTGGAATTACGATTTGATCACCCATCCAAGAATGCGTATTCACTTTCCTTTACATTACACACATGCATAATACCATGCTGAGTGATGCTGGAGAAAGTGAGTCTTCAGTAATGCCCTCATGAAATTACAGTCTCACTACACTGAGGTATTTTCTTTTTAACACTTTTTTTCTTTTCTGCTGTGAATATGTGCCTTCTAAGAGGTGAAAAACTGGGAAAAACTGAAAAAGAACCTTCATCTAATTCAGTAACTATCTTTTGTATCTTCTAAAAATTTTCATCTCCAGAAAGCTCTAATCTTCATTCCTTTACAAGCTTTATTTCTCTCTCCTTTCCAACACTAGACTTTTCTCTGTTTGTTTTCTATAATTTTTTAGAGATGCCTACAATAGAAAAAAACTATGACATATTCATTACATCTGAAAAGTTTGCATTGCCATAGATAAGAATGAATTATCTGTTTATAAAGAAAAAAATCAATAAAAAGATGAACCAAGAAAGCACAGAAGGTAGTAACCACATTTAGATGTTTATCATGGAATCATCTTTATAATCCATCAGTTACAATTCCACAGAGCAAATTACAAGTAATTGTGAAGTTTCCCCTCATTTTATAGGTTTGGTCTTATAAGGCATACAACACAAATTTTAATTACTTTTCTTTTTGGTATTTGTAACTTAATTTGGTGAAGTGGCCACTGGGTAGATGATGGAGCCTCTTGAGACATACAGTCTTCTTCTAGCTTTGTGGATGTAAATATTACTGTGTAGTTTTCATTCACTTATTATTTTACAAGGCATGCTTCATTAAAAATATGTCAGCATCTCATTGAAAAATCACAAAATTTTAAAGGCACAAGAAAAAAACAATTTATTTGAAACATTCCTGTGTAAAAGCAGTCACCACTCTTACTATTCTTCAAATATTTTTATAATATTTAAACACAAGCCTAGTTTTATCTTGAGGGTCTGACCTTGATGATATTGTACACTTTAAACTTAGAAAAAATTGAACTCTATTGGAAATTTCCTACAGATCAGATTTTCTAGATGCCAAGCGCCTTGTTTCAGCTGCAGTGATGACAGCAAATTGGGTTCTCAGGGATTCTGGCCTCTGGCATCATCTCAGTTGTTTATAATTGAAGTCGGCTCTGATGAGAACTCAGCTTAGATGCATGGTTGGACTGCTGGGCTTAAGGCTGGCCAGTCAGGAGGTTGCATTGAGGTGTAACTAGGCAAAGAAAGAAGGAGTTTATTGAGGAACGACTGACAATAGCAAAGACTTAGAACCAACCCAAATGTCCAACAATGATAGACTGGATTAAGAAAATGTGGCAGATATACACCATGGAATACTATGCAGCCATAAAAATGATGAGTTCATGTCCTTTGTAGGGACAAAGATGAACCTGGAAACCATTATTCACAGCAAACTATCACAAGGACAAAAAACCAAACACCACATGTTCTCATACATAGGAGGGAATTAAACAATGAGTACACATGGACACAGGAAGGGGAACATCACACACTGGGGGCCTAAGGGGGCATTGTGACATCATAACACTGCACTGGTAACCGTGGTGACAGACCCTTGTCTGCGATCTGACTAAGGGGACATTGTGACATCATAACTCTGCACTGGTCACCCAGTTGACAGAACCTTGTCTGTGATATGCCTAAGGGGGCATTGTGACTTCATAATTCTGCACCGGTCACCCAGGTGACAGACCCTTGTCTTTGATCTGCCTAAGTGAGTATTGTGACTCCAAAACTCTGCACTGCTCACACAGGTGACAGACCCTGGTCTGTGATCTGCCTAAGGGGGCATTGTCACATCATAACTCTGCACTGGTCACCCAGGTGACAGACCCTTGTCTGTGATCTGCCTAAGGGGGCATTGTGACATCATAACGCTGCACTGGTCACCCAGGTGACAGACCCTTGCCTGTGATCTGCCTAAGGGGGCATTGTTACATCATGACTCTGCACTGGTCACCCAGGTGACACACCATTGTCTTTGATCTGCCTAAGGGGGCATTGTGACATCATAAGTCTGCACTGGTCACCCAGGTGACAGAACCCTGTCTTTGATCTGCCTAAGGGGGCATTGTGACATCATAACTCTACACAGGTCACCCAGGTGACACACCCTTTTCTGTTCACTGCCTAACGGGTCATTATGACATCATAACTCTGCACTGGTCACCCAGGTGACAGACCATTGTCTCTGATCTGCCTAAGGGTCATTGTGACATCATAACACTTCACGGGTCACCCAGGTGATATGCCCATGTCTGTGATCTGCCTAAGGGGGTCTTGTGACATAACTATGCCCTGGTCACTCAGGTGACAGACCCTTGTCTGTGATCTGCCTAAGGGGGCATTGTGACATCACAACTCTGCACTGGTCACCCAGGTGACAGACCCTTGTCTGTGATCCGTGTAAGGGGGCATTGTGACATCATAAGCCTGCGCTGGTCACCCATGTGAAAGACCATTGTCTTTGATCTGCCTAAGGGGCCACTGGGACATCATAAACCTGCACTGGTCATCCAGGCGACAGACCCATGTCTGAAATCTGCCTAAGGGGAAATTGTGACATCACAACTCTGCAATGGTAACCCAGGTGACAGACCCTTGTCTGTGATCTGCCTAAAGGGGCATTGTGACACCATAATTCTGCAGTGGTCGTCCAGGTGACAGGCCCTTGTCTGTGATCTGCCTAAGTGGGCATTGTGACATCATAACTCTGCACTGGACACCCAGGTGACAGGCCCTTGTATGTGATCTGCCTAATGGGGCATTGTGACATCATAACTCTGCACTGGTCACCCAGGTGACAGGTCCCTGTCTGCTATCTGCCTAAGGGGCCATTGTGACATCATAACTCTGCATTGGTCACCCAGGTGACAGGTCCTTCTCTGTGATCTGCCTAAGTGGGCATTTTGACATCATAACTCTGCACTGGACAACCAGGTGACAGGCCCTTGTCTGTGATCTGCCTAATGGAGCACTGTGACAACATAACTCTGCACTGGTCACCCAGGTGACAGGCCCTTGAATGTTATCTGCCAAACGGGGCATTGTGAAATCATAATTCTTTAATGGTCACTCATGTTACAGGCCTTTGTCTGTGATCTTCCTAAGTGGGCATTGTGACATCATAACTCTGCACTGGTCACCCAGGTGACAGACCCTTGTCTGTGATCTGCCTAAGGGGTCATTGTGACATCACAACACTGCACTGGTCACCCAGGTGACAGACTCTTGTCTCTGATCAGCCTAAGGGGTCACTGTGACATCACAAATCTACACTCATCACCCAGGTGACAGACCCTTGTCTGTGATCTGCCTAAGGGGGCATTGTGACATCATAATTCTGCGCTGGTCACCCAGGTTACAGACCCTTTTCTGTGATGTGCCAAAGGGGGCATTGTGATATCATAACTCTGCACTGGTCACCCAGGTGACAGGCCCTTGTCTGTGATCTGCCTAAGGGGACGTTGTGATATCATAACTCTGCACCAGTCACCCATGTGACAGGCCCTTGTCTGTGATCTGACTAAGGGGGCATTGTGACATCATAACCATTCACTGGTCACCGAGGTCACAAGCCCTTGTCTGTGATCTGCCTAGGGAGGCACTGTCATATCACAACACGGCACTGGTCACCGAGGTGACAGGCCGTTGTCTGTGATCTGCCTAAGGGGGCATTGTGACATTATAACTCAGCACTGGTCACCCAGTTGACAGGACCCTGTCTGTGATCTGCCTAAGGGGTGATTGTTTCATCATAACTCTGCACTGGTAACCCCGGTGACAGGCCCTTGACTGTGATCCGCCTAAGGGGGCATTGTGACATCATAACTCGGCACTGGTCACCCAGGTGACAGGCCCTTGTCTGTGATCTGCCTAAGGGGCATTGTAACATCATATCCTTGCACTGGACAACGAGGTGACAGGTCCTTGTCTGTGATCTGCCTAAGTGGGCATTTTGACATCATAACTATGCACTGGACACCCAGGTGACAGGCTCTTGTCTGTGATCTGCCTAATGGAGCACTGTGAAAACATAACTATGCATTGGTCACCCAGGTGACAGGCCCTTGTCAGTGATCTGCCTAAGGGGGCATTGTTACATAATAACACTGCACTGGTCAACCCGGTGACAGGCCCTTGCCTGTGATCTGCCTAAAGGGGCATTGTGACATCATAACTCTGCAATGGTCACCCAGGTGACAGGCCCTTGTCTGTGATCTGCCTAAGGGGACATTGTAACATCACAACCCTGCACTGGTCACCCAGCTGACAGGCTCTTGTCTGTGATCTGCCTAAGGTGGTATTGTGACATCATAACGCTGCACTGTTTCACCCAGGTGACAGGCCCTTGTCTGTGATCTGCCTAAGGGGGCATTGTGACGTCATAACCCTGCACTGGTCACCAAGGTGACAGGCCCTTGTCTGTGATCTGCCTAAGATGGCATTTTCACATCATAAATATGCACAGGGCACAGAGGAGACCGGCCCTTGTCTGTGATCTGCCTAAGGGGTAATTGTGACATCATAACCCTGCACTGGTCACCCAGGTGACAGACCCTTGTCTGTGATCTGCCTAAGGGGGTATTGTGACATCATAATTCCGCACTGGTCACCCAGGTGACAGATCCTTCCCTGTGATCTGCCTAAGGGGACATTGGGACATCATAATTTGCAATAGTCACCAAGGTGACAGACCCTTGCCTGTGATCTGCCTAAGAGAGCATTGTTACATCATAACCCTGCACTGTTCACCCAGGTGACACACCCTTGACTTTGATCTGCCTAAGGGGGCATTGTTACATCATAACTCTGCACTGGTCACCCGGATGAAAGACCCTTGACTTTGATCCACCGAAGGGGGCATTGTGACATCACAACTCTGCACTGGTCACCCAGGTGACACATCCTTGTCTGTTATCTGCCTAAGGGCTCACTGTGACATCATAACTCTGCACTGGTCACCCAGGTGACAGACCCTTGTCTCTGATCTGCATAAGGGGTCATTGTGACATCATAACTCTGCACTAGTCACCCAGGTGACAGGCCCTTGTCTGTGATCTGCCTAAGGGGGCATTGTGACATCATAACCGTTCACTGGTCACCGAGGTGACAGGCCCTTGTCTGTGATCTGCCTAAAGGGGCATTGTGATATCACAACACGGCACTGGTCACCGAGGTGACAGGCCCTTGTCTGTGATCTGGCTAAGGGGGCATTGTGACATTATAACTAGCCACTGGTCACCCAGGTGACAGGCCGTTGTCTGTGATCTGCCTAAGGGGGCATTGTGACATCTTAACTGTTCACTGGTCACCGAGGTGACAGGCCCTTGTCTGTGGTCTGCCTAAGGGGCATTGTGATATCACAACACGGCACTGGTCACCGAGGGACAGGCCTTTGTCTGTGATCTGCCTAAGGGGGCATTGTGACATTATAACTCGGCACTGGTCACCCGGGAGACAGGACCATGCCTGTGATCTGCCTAAGGGGTGATTGTTACATCATAACTCTGCACTGGTAACCCCGGTGACAGGCCCTTGATTGTGATCTGCCTAAGGGGGCATTGCGACATCATAACTCGGCACTAGTCACCCAGGTGACAGGCCCTTGTCTGTGATCTGCGTAAGGGGCATTGTAACATCATATCCTTGCACTGGACACCCAGGTGACAGGTCCTTGTCTGTGATCTACCTAAGTGGGCATTTTGACATCATAACTCTGCACTGGACACCCAGATGACAGGCCCTTGTCTTTGATCTGCCTAATGGAGCACTGTGAAAACATAACTCTGCACTGGTAACCAAGGTGACAGGCCCTTGAATGTTATCTGCCAAACGGGGCATTGCGGCATCATAATTCTTTAATGGCCACTCATATTACAGGCCTCTGTCTGTGATCTTCCTAAGTGGGCATTGTGACCTCATAACTCTGCACTGGTCACCCAGGTGACAGGCCCTTGTCTGTGATCTGCCTAAGGGGTCATTGTGACATCATAACTCTGCACTGGTCAGCCAGGTGACAGACTCCTGTCTCTGATATGCCTAACGGGTCACTGTGACATCATAAATCTACACTCATCACCCAGGTGACAGGCTCTTGTCTGTGATCTGCCTAAGGGGGCATTGTGACATCATAACCGTTCACTGGTCACCGAGGTGACAGGCCCTTGTCTGTGATCTGCCTAAGGGGGCATTGTGATATCACAACACGGCACTGGTCACCCAGGTGACAGGACCCTGTCTGTGATCTGTCTAAGGGGTGATTGTTACATCATAACTCTGCACTGGTAACCCTGGTGACAGGCCTCTGACTGTGATCTGCCTAAGGGGGCATTGTGACATCGCAACTCAGCACTGGTCACCCAGGTGACAGGCCCTTGTCTGTGATCTGCCTAAGGGGCATTGTAACATCATTTCCTTGCACTGGACACCCAGGTGACAGGTCCTTGTCTGTGATCTGCCTAAGTGGGCATTTTGACATCATAACTCTGCACTGGACACCCAGGTGACAGGCCCTTGTCTGTGATCTGCCTAATGGAGCACTGTGACAACCTAACTCTGCACTGGTCACCCAGGTGACAGGCCCTTGAATTTCATCTGCCAAAGGGGGCATTGTGACATCATAATTCTTTAATGGTCACTCATGTTACAGGCCTTTGTCTGTGATCTTCCTAAGTGGGTATTGTGACATCATAACTCTACACTGGTCACCCAAGTGACAGGCCCTTGTCTGTGATCTGCCTAAGTGGTCATTGGGACATCATAACTCTGCACTGGTCACCCAGGTGACAGACCCTTGTCTCTGATCTGCCTAAGGAGTCATTGTGACATCATAACTCTAAACTAGTCACCCAGGTGACACACCCTTGTGTTTGATCTGCCTGAGAGGCATTGTGACATCATAACCCTACACTGCTCACCCAGATGACAGGCACTTGTCTGTGATCTGCGTAAGGGGGCATTGTGACTTCATAACTCTGCAATGGTCACCCAGGTGAGAGACCTTTGTCTTTGATCTGCCTAAGGGGCCATTGTGACATCATAACTCTGTGCTGGTCACCCAGGTGACAGACTCTTGTCGGTGATCTGCCTAAGGGGAAATTTTGACATCATAATTCTGCAATGGTCACCCAGGTAACAGACCCTTGTGTGTGATCTGCTTAAGGGGACATTGTGACATCGTAATTCTGCAGAGGTCACCCAGGTGACAGTCCCTTATCTGTGATCTCCCTAAGATGGCACTGTGACATCATAAATATGCACAGGGCACAGAGGTGACAGGCCCTTGTCAGTGATCTGCCTAAGGGGGCATTGTGACGTCATAACGCTGCACTGGTCACTCAGGTGACATATCCTTGTCTGTGATCTGCACAAGGGGGCACTGTGATATCATAATTCTGCACTGGTCACCCAGGTGAGAGATCCTTCTCTGTCATCTGGCTAACGGGACATCGTGACATCATAACTCTGCTCTGGTCACCCAGGTGACAGACCCCTTTCTGTGATCTGCCTAAGAGGGAATTGTGACATCATAACTCTGCAATGGTCACCCAGGTGACAGACCCTTGTCTGTGATCTGCCTAAGGGGACATTGTGACATCATAACTCTGCAATGGTCACCCAGGTGACAGACCCTTGACGTGATCTGCCTAAGGGGATATTGTGATATCAGAACTCTACAATGGTCACCCAGATGACGGGCCCTTGTCTGTGGTATGCTTAAGTGGGCATTGTGACATAACAACTCTACACTGGACACCCAGGTGACAGGCCCTTGTCTGTGATCTGCATAAGGGGGCATTGTGAGTTCATAACTCTGCACTGGACACCCAGGTGAGAGACCTTTGTCTTTGATCTCCCAAAGGTGCCACAGTGACATCATGACTTTCCACTGGTCACCCAGGTGACAGACCCTTGTCTGTGATCTGCCTAAGGGGGAGTTGTGACATCGTAATTCAGCAATGGTCACCCAGGTGATAGGCCCTTCTCTGTGATCTGCCTAAGGTGGCATTGTGACATCATAACTATGCCCAGGACACAGAGGTGACAGGCCCTTGTCTGTGGTCTGCCTAATGGGGCATTGTGACATCATAACTCTGCACTGGTAACCAAGGTGACAGACCCTTTGCTGTGATCTGCCTAAGGGGGGCATTGTGACATCATAATTCAGCAATGGTCACTCAGGTTACAGGCCATTGTCTCTCATCTTCCTAAGTGGGCATTGTGACATCATAACTCTGCACTGGTCACCCTGGTGACAGGCCTTTGTCTGTGATCTGCCTAAGGGGTCATTGTGACATCATAACCCTGCACTGGTCACACAGGTGACAGGCCGTTGTGTGTGATCTGCCTGAGGGGGCATTGTGACATCATAACTCTGCACTGGTCACCCTGGTTACAGGCCTTTGTCTGTGATATCCCTAAAGGGGCATTGTGACATCATAACCCTGCACTGGTCAGACAGGTGTAAGGGCCTTGTGTGTGATCTGCCTGAGGGGGCATTGTGACATCATAACTCTGCACTGGTCACCCAGGTGGCAGACCGTTGTCTGTGATCTGCCTAACGGGGCATTGTGACGTCATATCTCTGTACTGATCACCCAGGTGACAGGGCCTTTTCTCTGATCTGCCTAGGGGGGCATTGTGACATCATGAGTCTGCACTAGTCACCCAGGTGACAGGCCCTTGTCTGTGATCTGCCTACGGGGCATTGTGACATCATAAATTTGCACTGGTCTCCCAGGGGACAGGACCTTGCTGTGATCTGCCTAAGGGGCATTGTGACATCATAACTCTGCATTGGGCACTCAGGTGACAGGCCCCTGTCTGTGATCTGCCTAAGTGGTCATTGTGACATCATAACTCTTCACTGGGCAGCCAGGTGACAGTCCCTTGTCCGTGATCTGCCAAAGGGAGTATTGTGACATCATAACACTGCACTGGTCACCCAGTTGACAGACCCGTGTCTGTGATCTGCCTAAGGGAGTATTGTGACACCATAACTCTGCACTGGTCACCCTGGTGAAAGGCCTTAGTCTGTGATCTGCCTAAGGGGGAATGCGACATCATAACCCTGCTCTGGGCACCCAGGTGACAATCCCTTGTCTGTGTTCTGCCTAAAGGGATATTGTGACATCATAACTCTGCACTGGGTAGCCTGGTGACCGGCCCTTGTCTTTGATCTACCTAAGTGGGCATTGTGACATCATAAGTCTGCACTTCTGACCCTGGTGACAGGCCTTTGTCTGTGATCTGCCTATGGTTGAATTGTGACATCATAAACCTGCACTGGTCACACAGGTGACAGGCCCTTGTGTGTGATTTGCCTGAGGGGGCATTGTGACATCATAATTCTGCACTGGTCACCCAGGTGACAGGCCCTTGTCTGTGATCTGCCTGAGGGTGCATTGTGACATCATAACTCTGCAGTGGTCACCCAGTTGACAGGCCCTTGTCTGTGATCTGCATAAGGGGGTATTGTGACATCATATCTCTCTACTGGTCACCCAGGTGACAGGCCCTTATCTGTGATCTGCCTAAGGGGTCATTGTGACATCGCAACTCTGCACTGGGCACCCAGGAGACAGTCCCATGTCTGTGATCTGCGTAAGGGAGTATTGTGACATCGTAACTCTGCACTACTCAGCCACGTGACAGACCCTTGACTGTGATCTGCCTAAGGGGGCATTGTGACATCATAATTCTGCACTGGTCACCCAGGTGACAGGCCCTTGTCTGTGATCTGCCTGAGTGTGCATTGTGACATCATAACTCTGCACTGGTCCCCCAGATGACAGGCCCTTCTCTGTGATCTGCCTAAGGGGGCATTTTGACATCATAACTCTGCATTTGGCACACAGGTTACAGGGCCTTGTCTGTGTTCTGCCGAAGAGGGCATTGTGACATCATAAGTCTGCACTGGGCACACAGGTGTCAGGCCCTTGTCTGTGATCTGCCTAATGGGGTATTGTGACATCATAATTCTACACTGGTCACCCAGGTGACAGGCCACTGTTTGTGATCTGCCTTAGGGGGCATTGTGACATCGTAACTCTGCGCTGGTCACTCTGGTGACAGGCCTTTGTCTGTGATATGCATAAAGGGGCATTGTGACATCATAACCCTGCACTGGTCACACAGTTGACAGGCCCTTGTCTGTGATCTGCCTGAGGGGGCATTGTGATATCATAACTCTGCACTGGTCACCCAGGTGAAAGGCCCTTGTCTGTGATATGCCTGAGGGTGCATTGTGACATCATAACTCTGTACTGGTAACTCAGGTGACAGGCCCTTTACTGTCATCTGCCTAAGGGGGCATTCTGACATCATAACTCTGTACTGGTCACCCAGGTGAGAGGCCCTTGTCTGTGATATGCCGGAGAGTGCATTGTGACATCATAACTCTGCACTGGTCACCCAGTTGACAGACCTTTGTCGGTGATCTGCCTAAGGGAGTATTGTGATATCGTAACTCTGCACTGGTCACCCTGGTGAAAGGCCTTTGTCTGTGATCTGCCTAAGGGGGCATTGTGACATCATAACTCTGTACTGGTCACCCAGGTGAGAGGCCCTTGTCTGTGATATGCCTGAGGGTGCATTGTGACACCATAACTCTGCACTGGTCACCCAGTTGACAGACCTTTGTCTGTGATCTGCCTTAGGGAGTACTGTGATATCATAACTCTGCACTGGTCACCCTGGTGAAAGGCCTTTGTCTGTGATCTGCCTAATGGGGCAACGTGTCATCATAACCCTGCAATGGTCACACAGGTGACAGGCCATTGTGTGTGATCTGCCTAAGGGGGCGTTCTGACATCATAACACTGCACTGGTCACCCAGGTAACAGGCCCTTGTCTGTGATCTGCCTAAGGGGGCACTGTGATATCATAAGTCTGCACTAGTCACCCAGGTGAATGATCCTTGTCTGTAATCTGCCTAAGGGGGCATTGTGACATCATAACTCTGCATTAGGCACTCAGGTGACAGTCCGTTTTCTGTGATCTGCCTAAGGTAGTATTGGGACATCATAACTCTTCACTGGTCACTCAGGTGACAGACCCTTGTCTGTGATCTGCCTAAGGGGGCATTGTGACATCATGACTCTGCACTGGTCACCCAGGTGACAGGCCCTTGACTGTTATCTGCCTAAGGGTGCATTGTGACATCATAACTCTGCACTGGTCACCCAGGTGACAGGCCCTTGTCTGTGATCTGCCTAAGGGGCCATTGTGACATCATAACTCTGTACTGGTCACCCAGGTGACAGTCCCTTACCTGTGATCTGCCAAGGGGTCATTGTGACATCATAACTCTGCACTGGGCCCCCAGGTGACAGTCCCTTGCCTGTGATCTGCCTAAGGGAGTATTGTGACATCATAACACTGCACTTGTCACCCAATTGACAGACCCTTGTCTGTGATTTGCCTAAGGGAGAATTGTGACATCATAACTCTGCACTGGTCACTCTGGTGAAATGCCTTTGACTCTGATCCGCCTAAGGGGGCAACGTGACATCATAAGCCTGCACTGGTCACACAGGTGACAGGCCCTTGTCTGTGATCTCCCTGAGGGGGCATTGTGACATCATAACTCTGCATTGGTCACCCAGGTGACAGGCCCTAGTTTGTGATATGTCTGAGGGTGCATTGTGACATCATAACTCTGCACTGGGCACCCAGTTGACAGTTCCTTGTCTCTGATCTGCCTAAGGGAGTATTGTGACATCATAACTCTGCACTGGTGATGCAGGTGACAGACCCTTGTCTGTGATCTGCCTAAGGGGGCATTGTGACATCATTATTCTGCAATGGTCACCCTGGTGACAGGCTGTTGACTGTTATCTACCTAAGGGGCATTGTGACATCATAACTCTGCACTGGTCACCCTCGTCACAGGCCTTTGTCAATGATCTGCCTGAGTGTGCATTGTGACATCATAACTCCGCACTGTTCACACTGGTGACAGGCCCTTGTGTGTGATCTGCCTAAGGAGGCATTGTGACATCATAACTCTACACTGGTCACCCAGGTGACAGGCCGTTTTCTGTTTTCTACCTATGGGGGCATTGTGACATCATAACTCTGCCCTGAGTACCCATGTGAGAGGCCCTTGTCTGTGATCTGCCTAAGGTGGTATCGTGACATCATAATTCTGCATTGATCCCCCAGTTGACAGGCCACTGACTGGGTTTTGCCTAAGGGGGCATTGTGACATAATAATACTGCACTGGTCACCCAGGTGACAGGCTCTTGTCTGTGATCTGCCTAAGGGGGCATTGTGACATCATAAGTCTGCACTAGTCATGCAGGAGACAGGCCCTTGTCTGTGATCTGCCTAAGAGGCATTGTGACATCATAACTTTGAACTGGGCACCCAGGTGAGAGGCCATTGTCTCTAATCTGCCTAATGGGGTATTGTGACATCATAATCCTGAACTGATCTTCTAGGTGATACGCCACTGACTGTGATCTGCAAAAGGGGGCATTGCGACATCATAACTCTTTACTGGTCACACTAGTGACAGGCCCTTATCTGTGATCTACCTAAGGGGTCATTGTGACATCATAACTCTGTACTGGACACCCAGGTGACAGTCCCTTGTCTGTGATCTCCCTGAGTGTGCATTGTGACATCATAACTCTGCACTGGTAACCCAGGTGACAGGACCTTGTCTATGATCTGCCTAAGTGGGTATTGTAACATCATAACTCTGCATTGGGCACCCAGGTGACAGGCCCTTGTCTGTGATCTGCCTAAGGGGGCATTGTGACATAACTCTGCACTGGGCACCCAGGTGACAGGCCCTTGTCTGTGATCTGCCTAAGGGGGTATTGTGACATCATAATTCTGCGCTGGTCACCCAGGTGACAGGCCACTGTCTGTGATCTGCGTAAGGGGGCATTGTGACATCATAACTCTGCACTGGTCTCCCGGGTGACAGGCCTTGGTCTGTGATCTGCCTACGGGGGCACGGTGACATCATAAACCTGCTCTGGTCACCCATGTGACAGGCCCTTGTGTGTGATCTGCCTGAGGGGCCATTGTGACATCGTAACTCTGCACTCGTCACCCAGCTGACAGGCCCTACTCTGTGATCTGCCTAAGGGGGCATTGTGACATCATAACTCTGTACTGGTCACCCACGTGACAAGCCCTCATCTGCGATCTGCCTAAGTGGTCATTGTGACATCACAACTCTGCGTTGGGCACCCAGGTTACAGGGCCTTTTCTGTGATCTGCCTAAGGGGGCATTTTGACATCATAACTCTGCACTGGGCACCCAGGTGACAGGCCCTTGTCTGTGATCTGTCTTAGGAGGTATTGTGACATCACAATTCTGCAATGGTCACCCAGGTGACAGGCCCTTGTCTGTTATCTGCCTAAGGGGGCATTGTGACATCATAACTCTGCGTTGGTCACACAGGTGACAAGCCCTTTTCTGTGATCTGCCTGAGTGTGCATTGTGACATCATAACTCTGCACTGGTCCCCCAGGTGACAGGCCCTTGTCTGTGATCTGCCTAAGGGGGCATTGTGACATCATAACTCTGCATTTGGCACGCAGGTTACAGGGCCTTGTCTGTGTTCTGCCTAAGAGGGCATTGTGACATCATAAGTCTGCACTGGGCATACAGGTGTCAGGCCCTTGAATGTGGTCTGCCTAATGGGGTATTGTGACATCATAATTCTGCACTGGTCACCCAGGTGACAGGCCACTGTCTCTGATCTGCCTTAGGGGGCATTGTGACATCATAACTCTGCGCTGGTCACCCTGGTGACAGGCCTTTGTCTGTGATATGCCCAAAGGGGCATTGTGACATCATAACCCTGCACTGGTCACACAGTTGACAGGCCCTTGTCTGTGATCTGCCTGAGGGGGCATTGTGATATCATAACTCTGCACTGGTCACCCAGGTGACAGGCCCTTGTCTGTGATATGCCTCAGGGTGCATTGTGACATCATAATTCTGCACTGGTAACTCAGGTGACAGGCCCTCTACTGTCATCTGCCTAAGGGGGCATTGTGACATCATAACTCTGTACTGCTCAGCCAGGTGAGAGGCCCTTGTCTGTGATATGCCTGAGGGTGCATTGTGACACCATAACTCTGCACTGGTCACACAGTTGACAGACCTTTGTCTGTGATCTGCCTAAGGGAGTATTGTGATATCATAACTCTGCACTGGTCACCCTGGTGAAAGGCCTTTGTCTGTGATCTGCCTAATGGGGCAACGTGTCATCATAACCCTGCACTGGTCACACAGGTGACCGGCCATTGTGTGTGATCTGCCTAAGGGGTCATTGTGACATCATAAATCTGCACTGGTTACCCAGGTGACAGGCCGTTTTCTGTTATCTGCCTACGGTGGCATTGTGCCATCATAACTCTACACTGGTCACCCAGGTGACTGGCCCTTGTCTGTGATCTGCCTAAGGGGGCATTGTGACATCATAAGTCTGCCCTAGTCACCCAGGTAACTGGCCCTTGTCTGTGATCTGCGTAAGGGGGCATTGTGACATCATAACTCTTCATTAAGCACCGAGGTGACAGGACTTTGTCTGTGATCTGCCTAAGGGGGAATTGTGACATCATAACTCTGCACTGGGCACCCAGGTGAGAGGCCTTTGTCTGTGATCTGCCTAAGGGGGTATTCTGACATCATAATTCTGCACTGGTCAACCAGGTGACAGGCCACTGACTGTGATCTGCCTAAGGGGGCTTTGTGACATCATAACCCTGCACTGGTCACCCTGGTGACAGGCCTTTGTCTGTAATCTTCCTAGGTGGGCATTGTGACATCATAACCCAGCACTGGTCACACAGGTGACAGGCTCTTGTGTCTGGTCTGCCTGATGGGTCATTGTGACATCATAACTCTGCAATGGTCACCCATGTGACAGGCCATTGTCTGTGATCTGCCTGAGGGTGCATTGTGACATCATAACTCTGTAGTGGTCACTCAGGTGCCACGCCGTTGTCTGTGATCTGCCTAAGGGGGCATTGTGACATCATAACCCTGCACTGGTCACCCAGGTGACAGGCCCTTGTCTGTGATCTGCCTAAGGGGGCATTGTTACATTATAACTCTGCACTGGGCACCCAGGTGAGAGGCCTTTGTCTGTGATCTCCGTATGGGTGTATTTTGACATCATAACTCTGCACTGGTCACCCAGGTGACAGGCCCTTGTCTGTGATATGACTTAGGGGGCACTGTGACGTCATAAATCTGCACTAGTCAACCAGTTGACAGGCCCTCGTCTGTAATCTGCACAAAGGACCTTGTGACATCATAACTCTGCACTGGTTACCCCGGTGACAGGTCCTAGTCTGTGGTCTGCCTAAGGGGGCATTGTGACATAATAAATCTGCAGTGGTTACCCAGGTCACAGGCCTTTGTCTGTTATCTGCCTGAGGGGGCATTGTGACATCATAAGTCTGCACTGGTCACCCTGATGACAGGCCTTTGTTTGTGATCTGCCTAAGGGGGCATTGTGACATCATAAACCTGCACTGGTCAGACAGGTGACAGGCCCCTGTGTGTGATCTGCTTGAGGGGGCATTGTGACATCATAACTCTGCACTGGTCACCCAGTTGACAGTACCTTCTCTGTGATCTGCCTAAGGGAGTACTGTGACATCATAACTCTGCAGTGGTCACCCACGTGACAGGCCCTTGTCTGTGATCTGCCTCAGGGGGAATTGTGACATCATAACTCTGTACTGGTCACCCAGGTGACAGGCCCTTATCTGTGATCTGCCTAAGGGGGCATTGTTACATCATAACTCTGCACTGGGCACCCAGGTGACAATCCCTTGTCTGTGATCTGCCTTAGGGTGTATTGTGACATCATAACTCTGCACTTGGCAGCCAGGTGTCCGGCCCTTGTCTTTGATCGGCTTAAAGGGGCATTGTGACATTATAACTCTGTACTGGTCACCCAGGTGACAGGCCACTGACTGTGATCTTCCAAAGGGAGCATTGTGACATCATAACTCTGCACTGGTCACCCTGGTGACAGGCCTTTGTCTATGATCTGCCTAAGGGGGCATTGTGACATCATAACCCTGCAGTGGTCACACAGCTGACAGGCCCATGTCTGTCATCTGCCTGAGGGGTCATTGTGACATCATAAATCTGCACTGGTCACCCAGGTGACAGACCCTTGTCTGTGATATGCCTGAGGGTGCATTGTGACGTCATAACTCTGTACTGGTCACCCAGGGACAGGCCCTTGTCTGTGATCTGACTAAGGGGGCATTGTGTCATCATAACTCTGTACTGGTCACCCAGGTGACAGGCCCTTGTCTGTGATCTGCGTAAGGGGTATTGTGACATCATAACTCTGCACTGGTAACCCAGGAGACAGGACCTCCTCTGTGAGCTGCCTAATTGGGTTTTGTGACATCATAATTCTGCACTGGTCACCCGGGTGACATGTCACTGTCTGTGATCTGCGTAAAGGGGCATTGTGACATCATAACTCTGCAGTGGTCACCCTGGTGACAGGCCTTTGTCTGTAATCTGCCTAAGGGTGCATTGTGACATCATAACCCTGCACTGGTCACACAGGTGAAAGGCCTTTCTCTTTGATATGCCTGAGGGGGCATTGTGACATCATAACACTACACTGGTCACCCTGGTGACAGGCCGTTGTTTGTGATATGTCTAAAGGGGCATTGTGACAGCATAAACCTGCCCTGGTCACACAGGTGACAGGCCCTTGTCTGTGAACTGCCTGAGGGGGCATTGTGACAACATAACTCTTTACTGCTCACCCAGGTGACAGGCCCTTGTGTGTGATCTGTCTGAGAGGGCATTGTGACATCATAACTCTGCACTGGTCACCCAGGTGACAGGCCGTTGTCTGTGATCTGCATAAGGGGGCATTGTGACATCATAACTCTGTACTGGTCACCCTGGTGACAGGCCGTTATCTGTGATCTGCCTTAGGGGTCATTGTGTCATCATAATTCTGTACTGGACACTCAGGTGACTGTCCCTGGTCTGTGATCTGCCTAAGGGAGAATTGGGACATCACAACTCTGCACTGGTCACCCAGGTGACAGACCCTTGACTGTGATCTCACTAAGGGGGCATTTTGATATCATAACTCTGCACTTCTCACCCTGGTGACTGACCTTTGTCTGTGATCTGCCTAAGGTTGCATTGTGACATCATAAATCTTACTGGTCACACAGGTGACAGTCCCTTGCGTTTGAGCTGCCTGAGGGGGCATTGTGACATCATAATTCTGCACTGGTCATCCAGGTGACGGGCCCTTGTCTGTTATCTGCCTGAGGGTGTATTGTGACATCATAACTCTGCACTGGTCACCCAGTAGACAGGCCCTTGTCTGTGACCTGCATAAGTGGGTATTTTGACATCATAACTCTGCACTGGTCACCCAGGTGACAGGCCCTTATCGGTGGTCTGCCTAAGGTGTAATTGTGACAACATAAATCTGCACTGGGCACCCTGGTGACAGTCACTTGTCTGTGATCTGCCTGAGGGAGTATTGTGACATCATAACACTGCACTAGTCACCCAGGTGGCAGACCCTTCTCTTTGATCTGCCTAAGGGGGCATTGTGACATCATGACTCTGCATTGGTCACCCAGGTGACAAGCCCATGTCTGTGATCTGCCAGAGTGTGCATTGTGACATCATATCTCTGCACGGGTCACCCAGGTCACAGGCCCTTGATGTGATCTGCCTAAGGGGGTATTGTGATATCATAAGTCTGCACTAGTCACCCAGGTAACAGGCCCTTGTCTGTGAAATGCGAAAGGGCATTGAGACATCATAACTCTGCACTGATAACCCAGGAGACAGGAACTTGTCTTCTGATCTGCCTAAGGGGTCATTGTGACATCCTAACTCTGCATTAGGCACCGAGGTGAGAGGCCTTTATCTGTGATCTGCCTAAGGGGGCATTGTGACATCATAACTCTGCACAGGGCACCCAGGTGAGAGGCCCTTGTCTGTAATCTGCTTACCGGGGTATTGTGACATCATAATTCTGAACTGGTCACCCAGGTGACAGGCCACTGACTGTGATCTGCCTAAGGGGGCATTGTGACATCATAACTCTGCACTGGTCACCCTTGTGACAGGTCTTTGACTGTGATATGCCTAAGCGGTTATTGTGACATCTTAACCCTGCACTGTACACACAGGTGACAGGCCCTTGTGTGTGATCTGCCTGAGGGGTCATTGTGACATCATAACTCTGCACTGGTCACCCAGGTGACAGACCCTTGTCTGTGATCTGCATAAGGGGGCATTGTGACATCATAACTCTGTACTGGTCACCATGGTGACAGGCCCTTATCTGTGATCTGCCTAAGGGGTCATTGTGACATCATAACTCTGTACTGGACATGCAGGTGACAGTCCCTTGTCTGTGATCTCCCTAAGGGAGAATTGTGACATCACAATTCTGCACGGGTCTCCCAGGTGACAGACCCTTGTCTGTGATCTGCGTAAGGGGGCATTGTGACATCATAAGTCTTCACTAGTCACCCAGGTGACAGGCCCTTGTCTGTGATCTGCCTGCGGTGCATTGTGACATCATAACTCTGCAGTGGTCACCCAGGTGACAGGACCTTGTCTGTGATCTGCCTAAGGGGGCATTGTGACATCATAACTCTGCATTGGGCACCCAGGTGACAGGCCCCTGTCTGTGATCTGCCTAAGTGGTCATTGTGACATCATAAATCTGCACTGGGCAGCCAGGTGACAGTTGCTTGTCTGTGATCTGCCTAAGGGAGTATTGTGACATCACAACACTGCACTGGTCACCCAGTTGACAGACCCTTGTCTGTGATCTGCCTAAGGGAGTATTGTGACACCATAACTCTGCACTGGTCACGCTGGTGAAAGGCCTTTGTCTGTGATCTGCCTAAGGGTGCAATGCGACATCATAACCCTGCACTGCTCACACAGGTGACATGACCGTGTGTGTGATCTGCCTGAGAGGGCATTGTGACATCATAACTCTGCACTGGTCACCCAGGTGACAGGCCCTTGTCTGTGATCTGCCTCATGGGGCATTGGGACATCATAACTGTGTACTGATTATCCAGGTGACAGGCCCTTATCTGTGATCTGCCAAAGTGGCATTGTTACATCATCACTCTGCACTGGGCACCCAGGTGACAATCCCTTGTCTGTGATGTGCCTAAAGGGGTATTGGGACTTCATAACTCTGCACTGGGCCGCCAGGTGACCGGCTCTTGTCTTTGATCTACCTAAGGGGGTATTGTGACAACATAACTCTGCATTTGTCACCCAGGTGACAGGCCATTGTCTGTGATCTGCCTGAGGGTGCATTGTGACATCATAACTCTGCACTGGTCACCCAGTTGACAGGCCCTTGTCTGTGATATGCATAAGGGGGTATTGTGACATCATAACTCTGTACTGGTCACCCAGGTGACAGACCCTTATCTGTGATCTGCCTAAGTGGCATTGTTACATCAGAACTCTGCACTGGGTACCCAGGTTACAATCCTTGTCTGTGATCTCCCTAAAGGGGTATTGTGACATCATAACTCTGCACTAGGCAGCCAGGTGACCGGACTTGTCTTTGATCTACCTAAGGGGGCATTGTGACAACATAACTCTGCATTTCTCACCGTGGTGACAGGACTTTTTCTGTGATCTGCCTAAGGTTGCATTGTGACATCACAACTCTGCCCTGGTCACCCAGGTGACAAACCCTTGTCTAGGATCTGCCTAAAGGGGCATTGTGACATCATATCTCAGTACTGGTCACCCAGGTGACAGGCCCTTATCTGTGATCTACCTAAGGGGTCATTGTGACATCATAACTCTGCACTGGACACCCAGGGGACAGTCCCTTGTCTGTGTTCTGCCTAAGGGAGAATGGTGACATCACAAATCTGCACTGGTCACCCATGTGACAGGCCCTTGTCTGTGATCTGCCTAAGGGGGCATTGTGACATCATAAGCCTGAACTAGTCACCCAGGTGACAGGCCCTTGTCTGTGATCCACGTAAGGGTCATTATGACATTGTAACTCTGCACTGGTCACCCAGGTGACAGGCCCTTGTCTTTTATCTGCCTAAGGGGTCATTGGGACATCATAACTCTGCATTGGTCCCCCACGTGACAGGCCCTTGTCTGTTATCTGCCTGAGTGTGCATTGTGACATCATAACTCTCCACTGGTCATCCAGGTGACAAGCCACTGTCTGTGATCTGCGTAAAGGGGCATTGTGACATCATAACTCTGCACTGGTCACACAGGTGACAGGCCCTTGTGTGTGATCTGCCTGAGGGGGCATTGTGACATCACAACCCTGCACTGGTAACCCAGGTGACAGGCCCTTGTCTGTCATCTGCCTAAGGGGGCATTGTGACATCATAATTCTGCACTGGGCACCAACGTGAGAGGCCTTTGCCTGTGATCTGCCTAAGTTTGTATTGGGACATCATAACTCTGCACTGGCCACCCAGGTGACAGGCCATTGTCTGTGATCTGCCTATGGGGGCATTGTGACATCATAAGTCGGCACTAGTCAACCAGTTGACAGTCCCTTGTTTGTGATCTGCCTAAGGGGCATTGAGACATCATAACTCTGCCCTGGTTATCCAGGTGAGAGGACCTTGTCTGTGATCTGCCTAAGGGGGCACTGTGACATCCTAACTCTGCATTAGGCACCCAGGAGACAGGCCACAGACAGTGATCTGCCTAAGGGGTCATTGTGACATCATAACTCTGCACTGGTCACCCTGGTGACAGACCTTTGTCTGTGAAATGCCTAAGGTGGTATTCTGACATCTTAACCCTGCTCTGTTCACACACGTGACAGGCCCTTGTGTGTGATCTGCGTGAGGGGGCATTGTGACATCATAACTCTGTACTGGTGACCCTGGTGACAGGCCCTTATGTGTAATCGGCCTAAGGGGTCATTGTGACATCATAACTCTGTACTGTACACCCAGGTGACAGTCCCTTGTCTGTGATCTGCCTAAGGGAGAATTGTGACATCACAACTCTGCCCTGGTCACCCAGGTGACAAACCCTTGTCTAGGATCTGCCTAAAGGGGCATTGTGACATCATATCTCAGTACTGGTCACCCAGGTGACAGGCCCTTATCTGTGATCTACCTAAGGGGTCATTGTGACATCATAACTCTGCACTGGACACCCAGGGGACAGTCCCTTGTCTGTGTTCTGCCTAAGGGAGAATGGTGACATCACAAATCTGCACTGGTCACCCATGCGACAGGCCCTTGTCTGTGATCTGCCTAAGGGGGCATTGTGACATCATAAGCCTGAACTAGTCACCCAGGTGACAGGCCCTTGTCTGTGATCCACGTAAGGGTCATTATGACATTGTAACTCTGCACTGGTCACCCAGGTGACAGGCCCTTGTCTTTTATCTGCCTAAGGGGTCATTGGGACATCATAACTCTGCATTGGTCACCCACGTGACAGGCCCTTGTCTGTTATCTGCCTGAGTGTGCATTGTGACATCATAACTCTCCACTGGTCATCCAGGTGACAAGCCACTGTCTGTGATCTGCGTAAAGGGGCATTGTGACATCATAACTCTGCACTGGTCACACAGGTGACAGGCCCTTGTGTGTGATCTGCCTGAGGGGGCATTGTGACATCACAACCCTGCACTGGTAACCCAGGTGCCAGGCCCTTGTCTGTGATCTGCATAAGGGGGCAATGTCACATCATAACTCTGTACTGGTCAACCAGGTGACAGACCCTTGTCTGTGATCTGGCTAAGGGGGCATTGTGACATCATAACTCTTCATTAGGCACCCAGGTGACAGGCCTTTGTCTGTTATCTGCCTAAGGTGGCATTGTGACATCATAAGCCTGAACTAGTCACCCAGGTGACAGGCCCTTGTCTGTGATCCGCGTAAGGGTCATTGTGACATCATAACTCTGCAATGGTCAAACAGGTGACAGGCCCTTGTCTCTGGTCTACCTAAGGGAGCATTGAGACATCATAAATCTGTACTGGTCACCCAGGTGACTGGCCGTTGTCTGTGATCTGCCTGCGGGTGCATTGTGACATCATAACTCTGCACTGGTCCCCCAGGTGACAGGACCTTGTCTGTGATCTGCCTAAGGGGCATTGTGACATCATAAGTCTGCACTTGTCACCCAGGAGACAGGACCTTGTCTGTGATCTGCGTAAGGGGCACAGGGACATAATAACTCTGCACTGGTTACCCAGGAGACAGGACCTTGTCTGCAATCTGCCTAAGGGGGATTGTGATATCATAACTCTGCATTGGGCACCCAGGCTACAGGGCCTTGTCTATGATCTGCCTAAGGGGGCATTGTGACATCATAACTCTGCACTGGGCACCCAGGTAAAAGGCCCTTGTCTGTGATGTGCCTAATGGGGTATTGTGACATCATAATTCTGCACTGGTCACCCAGGTGACAGGCCACTGTCTGTGATCTGCGTAAAGGGGCATTGTGACATCATAAGTCTGCACTGGTCACCCTGGTGACAGGCCTTTGTCTGTGATCTGCCTAAGGGGGCATTGTGACATCATAACTCTGAACTGGTCACCCAGGTGACAGGCCCTTGTCTGTGATATGCGTGACGGTGCATTGTGACATCACAACTCTGCACTGGTCACCCAGGTGACAGGCCCTTGTGTCTGATCAGCCTGATGGGGCATTGTGACATCATAACTCTGCACTGGTCACCCAGGTGACAGGCCCTTGTCTGTGATCTGCGTAAGGGGCATTGTGACATCATAACTCTGCACTGGTAACCCAGGTGACAGGCCCTTGTCTGTGATCTGCCTAAGGGGGCATTGTGACATCATAACTCAGCATTGGGCACCGAGGTTAGAGGCCCTGATCTGTGATCTGCCTAAGGGGGCATTGAGACACCACAACTCTGCACTGGGCACCCAGGTGACAGCACCTTGTCTATGACCTGCCTATGGGTGTATTGTGACATCATAATTCTGCAATGGTCACCCAGGTGACAGGCCCTTATCTTTTATCTGCCTAAGGGGTCATTGGGACATCATAACTCTGCATTGGTCACCCACGTGACAGGCCCTTGTCTGTGATCTGCCTGAGTGTGCATTGTGACATCATAACTCTGCGCTGGTCACCCAGTTGACAAGCCACTGTCGGTGATCTGCGTAAAGGGGCATTTTGACATCATAACTCTGCACTGGTCACCCAGGTGACAGGCCCTTGTCTGTGATGTGCTTAGTGGGGTATTGTGACATCATAATTCTGCACTGGTCACGCAGGTGACAAGCCACTGTCTGTGATCTGCGTAAAGGGGCATTGTGACATCATACCCTGTACTGGTCACACAGGTGACAGGCCCTTGTGTGTGATCTGCCTGAGGGGGCATTGTGACATCATAACTCTGCACTGGTAACCCAGGTGACAGGCCCTTGTCTGTGATCTGCCTAAGGGGGCATTGTGACATCATAACTGTGCAGTGGTCACCCAGGTGACACGCCCTTGTCTGTGATCTGCCTAAGGGGGCATTGTGACATCATAAATCTGCACTAGTCACCCTGGTGACACGCCCTTGTCTGTGATCTGCGTAAGGGGCATTGTGACATCATGACTCTGCACTGGTATCCCAGGTGACAAGACCTTGTCAGTGATCTGCCTAAGGGGGCATTGTGACATCATAACTCCGCATTGGGCACCCAGATTAGAGGCCCTGATCTGTGATATGCCTAAGGGGACATTCAGACATCACAACTCAGCACTGGGCACCCAGGGGACAGCACCTTGTCTGTGATCTGCCTTAGGGTGTATTGTGACACCATAATTCTGCACTGGTCACCCAGGTGACAGGCCAATCTCTGTGATCTGCGTAAGGACACATTGGGACATCATAACTCTTCACTAATCAGCTTGGTGACAGGCCTTTGCCTGTGATCTTCCTAAAGGGGCATTGTGACATCATAACCCTGCTCTTGTCAGACAGGTGACAGGTCCTTGATTGTGATCTACTTGAGGGGGCATTGTGACATCATAAATCTGCACTGGTCACCCAGGTGACAGGCCCTTGTCTGTGATCTGCCTGAGGGTGCATTGTGACATCATAACTCTGCACTGGTCACCCAGGTGACAGGACCTTGTCTGTGATCTGCCTAAGGTGGTATTGTGACATCATGACTATTTATTGGTCACCCAGGTGACAGGACCTTACCTGTGATCTGCCTAAGGGGTCATTGTGACATCATAACTCTGCACTGGGCACCCAGGTGACAGTCCCTTGCCTGTGATCTGCCTAGGGGGTATTGTGACATCATAATTCTGCACTGGTCACCCAGGTGACAGACCCTTGTCTGTCATCTGCCTAAGGGGGCATTGTGTTATCATAAGACTGCACTGGTCCCCCAGGTGACAAGCCCTTGTGTGTGATCTGCCTAAGGGGGAATTGTGACATCATAAGACTGCACTAGTCACCCAGGTGACAGGCCCTTATCTGTGATGTGCCTAAGGGGCATTGTGACATCATAACTCTGCACTGTTTTCCCAGGTGACCAGCCCTTATCTGTGATCTGCATAAGGGGGCATTGTGACATCATTACTCTGTACTGGTCACCCAGGTGACAGGGATTTATCTCTGATCTGCCTAAGGGGTCATTGTGACATCATAAGTCTGCACTGGTCACCCAGGTAACAGTACCTTGTCTGTGATCTGCCTAAGGGGGCATTGTGACATCATAAGTCGGCACTAGTCACCCAGGTGACAGGCCCTTGTCTGTGATTTGCGTAAGGGGCATTGTGACATCATAACTCTGCATTGGTAACCCAGGTGACAGGCCCTTGTCTGTGATCTGCCTAAGGGGGCATTGTGACATCATAACTCAGCATTGGGCACCGAGGTTAGAGGCCCTGACTTGTGATCTGCCTAAGGGGGCATTGAGACACCAGAACTCTGCACTGGGCACCCAGGTGACAGCACCTTGTCTGTGACCTGCCTAAAGGTGTATTGTGACATCATAATTGTGCACTGGTCACCCAGGTGACAGGCCACTGTCTCTGATCTGCGTAAGGGGGCATTGGGACATCATAACTCTTCACTGGTCGCTCTGGTGACAGGCCTTTGTCTGTGATATTCCTAAAGGGGCATTGTGACATCATAACTCTGCACTGGTCACCCAGGTTACAGGCCCTTGTCTGTGATCTGCCTAAGGGGGCATTGTGACATCATAAATCTGCACTAGTCACCCTGGTGACACGCCCTTGTCTGTGATCTGCGTAAGGGGCATTGTGACATCATGACTCTGCACTGGTATCCCAGGTGACAAGACCTTGTCAGTGATCTGCCTAAGGGGGCATTGTGACATCATAACTCCGCATTGGCCACCCAGATTAGAGGCCCTGATCTGTGATATGCCTAAGGGGACATTCAGACATCACAACTCAGCACTGGGCACCCAGGGGACAGCACCTTGTCTGTGATCTGCCTTAGGGTGTATTGTGACACCATAATTCTGCACTGGTCACCCAGGTGACAGGCCAATCTCTTTGATCTGCGTAAGGACACATTGGGACATCATAACTCTTCACTAATCAGCTTGGTGACAGGCCTTTGCCTGTGATCTTCCTAAAGGGGCATTGTGACATCATAACCCTGCTCTTGTCAGACAGGTGACAGGTCCTTGATTGTGATCTACTTGAGGGGGCATTGTGACATCATAAATCTGCACTGGTCACCCAGGTGACAGGCCCTTGTCTGTGATCTGCCTGAGGGTGCATTGTGACATCATAACTCTGCACTGGTCACCCAGGTGACACGCCCTTGTCTGTGATCTGTCTCAGGGGAATTGTGACATCATAAGTCTGTACTGGTCAGCCAGGTGACAGGCCCTTATCTGTGATCTGCCTAAGGGGGTATTGTGACATCATAATTCTTCCCTGGTCACCCAGGTGTCCGGCCACTGTCTGTGATCTGCCTAAGGGGGCACTGTGACATCATAACTCTGCACTGGTCACCGTGCTGACAGTCCCTTGTCTGTGATCTGCGTAAGCGAGTATTGTGACATCATAACTATACAGTGGTCACCCAGGTGACAGACACTTGTCCTCGGTCTGCCTAAGGGAGTATTCTGATATCATAACCCTGCACTGGTCACCCTGGTGACAGGCCTTTCTCTGTGATCTGCCTAAGAGGGCTATGTGACATTATAACCCTGCACTGGTCACACAGATGACAGTCCCTTCTCTGTGATCCACCTCAGGGGGCATTGTGACATCACAACTCTGCACTGGTCAACCAGGTGACAGGCCCTTGTCTGTTATCTGCCTAAGGGGCATTGTGACATCACAACTCTGCACTGGGCACCCAGGTGAGAGGCCTTTGTCTGTGATCTGCCTAAGGGTCTATTGTGACATCATAATTCTGCACAAGTCACCCAGCTGATAGGCCCTTCTCTGTGATCTGCCTAAGGGGGTATTGTGACATCATAAATCTGCATTAGTCCACCAGGTGACAGGCCCTTGTCTGTGATCTGCCTAAGGGGGCATTGTGACATCATAACTCTGCATTGGACACCCAGGTGTCAGGCCCTTGTGTGTGATCTGCCTAAGGGCGCATTGTGACATCATAAATCTGCATTGGGCACCCAGGTGAGAGGCCCTTGTCTTTGATCAGCCTAAGGGGTTATTGTGACATCATAATTCTGCACTGGTCACCCAGGTGACAGGTAACTGACTGTGATCTGCCTACGGGGGCATTGTGACATCATAACTCTGCACAAGTCACCCTCGTGCCAGGCCTTTTTCTGGCATCTGCCTAAGGGGCATTGTGACATCATAACCCTGCACCGGTCACCCAGGTGACACGCCCTTGTCTGTGATCTGTCTCAGGGGAATTGTGACATCATAAGTCTGTACTGGTCAGCCAGGTGACAGGCCCTTATCTGTGATCTGCCTAAGGGGGCATTGTTACATCATAACCCTACAGTGGGCACTCAGGTGACAATCCGTTGTCTGTGATGTGCCTGAAGGGGTATTGTGACATAATAACTCTGAACTGGGCAGCCAGGTGACCGGCCATTGTCTTTGATCTGCCTAAGGGGGCATTGTGACAACATAATTCTGTGCTGGTCAACCAGGTCACAGGCCCTTGTCTGTGATTTGCCTAAGGGGGCATTGTGACATCCAAACCCTGCACTGGGCACCCAGGTGACAGTCCCTTGTCTGCGATCTGTCTAAGGGGGTATTGTGACAACATAACTCTGCACTGGTCACCCACGTTACAGGCCTATTTCTGTGATCTGCCTAAGGGGGCATTGTGAAATGATAACTGCACTGGGCGCCCAGGTGACAGGCACTTGTGTGTGATCTGCCTGAGGGGGCATTGTTACATCATAAGTCTGCACTGGTCACCCAAGTGACAGGCCCTTGTCTGAGATCTGCCTAAAGGGGCATTGTGACACCATAACTCTGCACTGGGCACCCAGGTGAGAGGCACTTGAATGTGATCTGCCTAAGGGGGAATTGTGACATCATATTTCTGCACCGGTCACCCAGGTGACAGGCAACTGGCTGTGATCTGCCTAAGGGGCATTGTGACGTCATAACCCTGCACTGGTCACCCAGGTGACAGGCCCTTGTCTGTGATCTGCCTCAGGGGGCACTGTGACATCATAAGTCTGTACTTGTCACCTAGGTGACAGGCCCTTATCTGTGATCTGCCTGAGGGGGCATTGTTACATCATAACTCTGCAATGGGCACCCGGGTGACAATCCCTTGTCTGTGATCTGCCTGAAGGGGTATTGTGACATAATACCTCTGCACTGGGCTGCCAGGTGACCGGCCATTGTCTTTGATCTGCCTAAGGGGGGATTGTGACATCATAACTCTGTACAGGTCAACCAGGTGACAAGCCCTTGTCTGTGATGTGCCAAGGGGGGCATTGTGACCTCATAACTCTGCATTGTGCACCCAGGTGAGAGGCCTTTGTCTGTGATCTGCCTAAGGTTGTATTGTGACATCATAATTCTGCACAGGTAACCCAGGTGATAGGCCCTTTTCTGTGATCTGCCTAAGTGGGCACTGTGACATCATAAATCTGCAGTAGTCATCCAGGTGACAGACCCTTGTCTGTGATCTGCCTAAGGGGGCATTGTGACATCATAACTCTGTACTGGTCACCCAGGTGACGGATCATTGCCTGTGATCTGCCTAAAGGGGCAATGTGACATGATAACTCTGCACTGGTCACTCATGTGAAAGACCCTTGTCTTTGATCTGCCTAAGGGGCCATTGTGACATCATAACTTGCACTGGTCACCCAGGTGACAGACCCTTGTCTGTGATCTGCCTAAGGGGCATTGTGATATCATAACCCTGCACTGGTCACACAGGTGACAGGCCCTTGTGTGTGATCTGCTGGAGGGGTCAGTGTTAAATCATAAGTCTGCACTGGGGACCCAGGTGACAGTCCCTTGTCTCTGATCTGCCTAAGGGAGTATTGTGACATCATAGCTCTGCACTGGTCACCAAGGTGACAGAACCTTCTCTGTGATCTGCCTAAGGCCTCATCGTGACATCATAACTCTGCAATGGTAACCCAGGTGACAGACCCTTGCCTCTGATCTGCCTAAGGGGGCATTGTGACATCATAATACTGCAATGGTCACCCTGGTGTCATGCCCTTGTCTGTGATCTTCCTAAGTGGGCATTTTGTCCTCATAACTGTGCACTGGACACCCACGCGACAGGCCCTTGTCTGTGATCTGCCTAAGGGGGCATTGTGACTTCATAACTCTCCACTGGTCACCCAGGTGACAGGACCTTGTCTGTGATATGCCTAAGGGGGCATTGTTACATCATAACTCTGCACTGGGCACCCAGGTGACAGGCCCTTTTCTGTGATTTGCCTAAGGGGGCATTGTGTCATCATAACTCTGCACTGGGCACCCAGGTGAGAGGACCTTGTCTGTGATCTGCCTAAGGGGGTATTGTGACATCAGAATTCTGCACTGGTCACCCAGGTGACAGGCAACTGACTGTGATCTGGCTACGGGGGCATTGTGACATCATAAATGCACTGGTCACACAGGTGACAGGCCCTTGTTTGTGATGTGCCTGAGGGGGCATTGTTACAACATAAGTCAGCACTGGTCACCCAGGAGACAGGCTCTTGTCTGTGATCTGCCTGAGGATGCATTGTGTCATCATATCACTGCACTGGTCACCCAGGTCACAGACCCATGTCTGTGATTTCCCTAAGGGGGCATTGTGACATGAGAAGTCTGCACTGGTCTCCCAGGTGACAGACCCTTGTCTGTGATCTGCGTAAGGGGGCATTGTGACATCATAAACCTGCACTGGTCACCCAGGAGAAAGACCCTTGTCTTTGATCTGCCTAAGGGGCCATTGTGACATCATAACTCTGCACTGGACACCCAGATGTCAGACCCTTGTCTGTGATCTGCCTAAGGGGGAACTGTGACATCATAACTCTGCAATCGTCACCCAGGTGACATGCCCTTTTTTGTGATCTGCCTAAGGGGGCATTGGGACATCATAACCCTGCACTTGTCACCCAGGTGACAGTGCCTTGTGTGTGATCTGCTAAGGGGTCATTGTGACATCATAAGTCTGCACTGGCCACCCAGGTGAGAGTCCCTTGTTTGTGATCTGCCTAATGTGGCATCATGACATCATAACACTGCACTGGTCACCCAAGTGACAGACCATTGTCTGTGATCTGCCTAAGGGGGCATTGTGACATGATAACTCTGCACTGGGCACCCAGGTGACAGACCATTGTCTGTGATCTGCGTAAGGGGGTATTGTGACATCATAACCCCGCACTGGTCACCCAGTGGAAAGACCCTTGTCTTTGATCTGCCTATGGGGCCATTGCGACATCGTAACTATGCACTGGTCACCCAGGTGACAGACCCTTGTCAGTGATCTGCCTAAGGGGTCATTGTGATATCATAACCCTGCACTGGTCACACAGGTGACAGGTCCTTGTGTGTGATGTGCCTGAGTGGGCATTCTTACAACGTAAGTCAGCACTGGTCACCCAGGTGACAGGCTCTTGTCTGTGATCTGCCTGAGGATGCATTGTGACATCATAACACTGCACTGGTCACCCAGGTCACAGACCCATGTCTGTGATTTGCCTAAGGGGGAATTGTGACATGATAATGCTGCACTGGTCTCCCAGGTGACAGGCCCTTGTCTGTGATCTGCGTAAGGGGGCATTGTGACATCATAAATCTGCACTGGTCACCCAGGTGATAGACCATTGTCTGTGATCTGCCTAAGGGGGCATTGTGACATGATAACTCTGCACTGGTCACCCAGGTGACAGACCATTGTCTTCGATCTGCCTAAGGGCAATTGTGACATCATAACTATGCACTGGTCACCCAGGCGAAATACCCTTCTCTGTGATCTGCCTAAGGGGGCATTGTGAAATCATAACCCTGCAGTGGTCACAAAGGTGACATCCATTTATTGTTATCTGCCTAAGGGGGCATTGTGACGTCATAACCCTGCACTGGTTATCCAGGTGACAGGGCCTTGTCTGTGGTGTGCTAAGGGGGCATTGTGACATCATAAATCTGCACTGGTCACCCAGGTGACAGACCATTGTCTGTGATCTTCCTAAGGGGTCATTGTGACCTGATAAGTCTGCACTAGTCACCCAGGTGATAGACCGCTGTCTGTGATCTGCATAAAGGGGCATTGTGACATCATAACCCTGCACTGGTCACCCAGGTGAAAGACCGTTGTCTTTGATCTGCCTAAGTTGCCACTGTGACATCATGACTCTGCACTGGTCACCCAGGTGACAGACCCTTGTCTCTGATCTGCCTAAGGGGTCATTGTGACATGATAACCATGCACTGGTCACACAGGTGACAGGCCCTTCTGTGTGATGTGGCTGAGGGGGCATTGTGACATCATAACTCTGCACTGGTCACCCAGGTGACAGGCCCTTGTCTGTGATCTGCCTGAGGATGCATTCTGACATCATAACACTGCACTGGTCACCCAGGTCACAGACCTTTGTCCATGATTTGCCTAAGGGGGCATTGTGACATCATAACTCTGCACTGGTCAGCCAGGTGTCAAACCCTTGCCTGTGATCTGCGTAAGGGGGCATTGTGACATCATAAACCTGCACTGGTCACCCAGGAGAAAGACCTTTGTCTTTGATCTGCCTAAGGGGCCATTGTGACATCATAACTCTGCACTGGACACCCAGGTGTCAGACCTTTCTCTGTGATCTGCCTAAGGTGGAACTGTGACATCATAACTCTGCAATGGTCACCCTGGTGACATGCCTTTTTTTGTGATCTGCCTAAGGGTATATTGGGACATCATAACCCTGCACTGGTCACCCAGGTGACAGTGCCTTGTCTGTGATCTGCTAAGGGGGCGTTGTGACATCATAAGTCTGCACTGGCAACCCAGGTGAGAGTCCCTTGTCTGTGATCTGCCTAATGGGGCATCGTGACATCATAACACTGCACTGGTCACCCAGGTGACAGACTATTGTCTGTGATCTGCCTAATTGGGCATTGTGACATGATAACTCTGCACTGGTCACCCAGGTGACAGACCATTCTCTGTGATCTGTGTAAGGGGGTATTGTGACATCATAACCCTGCACTGGTCCCCCAGTGCAAAGACCCTTGTCTTTGATCTGCCTAAGGGGGGATTTTGACATCGTAACTATGCATTGGTCACCCAGGTGACAGACCCTTGTCTGTGATCTGCCTAAGGGGGCATTGTGAAATCATAACCCTGCACTGGTCACACAGGTGACCTGCCCTTTTTTGTTATCTGCCTTAGGGGCCATTGAGACATCATAAACCTGCACTGGTCACCCAGGTGACAGGGCCTTGTCTGTGGTCTGCTAAGGGGGCATTGTGACATCATAAGAGTGCACTGGTCACCCTGGTGAGAGTCCCTTGTCTTTGATCTGCCTAATGGGGTATTGTGACATCATAACTCTGTACTGGTCAACCAGGTGGCAGGCCATTGTCTCTGATAAGCCTAAGGGGGCATTGTTACATCATAACCCTGCACTTGGCACGCAGGTGACAGGCCCTTGTCTGTGATCTGCCTACGGGTGCATTGTGACATCATAACTCTGCACTGGGCACCCAGGTGACAGTCCCTTGTCTGTGATCTGCCTAAGGGGACACTTTGACATCATAACACTGCACTGGTCACCCAGCAGACATGACCTTTTTTGTGATCTGTCTACGGGGGCATTGGGACATCATAACACTGCACTGGTCATCCAGGTGACAGGGCCTTGTGTGTGATCTGCTAAGAGGGCATTGTGACATCGTAAGTCTGCACTGTTCACCCAGGTGACAGTTCCTTGTCAGTGATCTGCCTAATGGGGTATTGTGACATCATAAGTTGTACTGGTCAACTAGGTGACAGGCCCTTGTCTGTGATTTGCCTCAGGAGGCATTGTTACATCATAACTCTGCACTGGGCACGCAGGTGACAGGCCCTTGTCTGTGATCTGCCTAAGGGTGCATTGTGACATCATAACTCTGCACTGGGCACCCAGGTGACAGTCCCTTGTCTGTGATCTGCCTAAGGGGTCCTTGTGACATCATAACACTGCACTGGTCACCCAGCTGACATGCCCTTTTTTGTGATCTGCCTAAGGGGGTATTGGGACATCATAACCCTGCAATGGTCATCCAGGTGACAGGGCCTTGTCTGTGATCTGCTAAGGGGATATTGTGACATCGTAAGTCTGCACTGGTCACCCAGGTGACAGCCCCTTGTCTGTTATCTGCCTAAGGGGGCATTGTGACATCATAAATCTGCACTGGTGACCCAGGTGACAGACCATTTTCTGTGATCTGCCTAAGGGGGCATTGTGACATGATAACTCTGCACTGGTCACTCAGGTGACAGACGATTGTCTTTGATCTGCCTAAGGGGCCATTGTGACATCATAACAATGAACTGGTCACCCAGGTGACAGACCCTTCTCTTGATATGCCTAAGGGGGCATTGTGAAATCATAACCCTGCACTGGTCACCCAGGTGACATGCCATTTATTTTTATCTGCCTAAGGGGGCATTGTGACTTCATAACCCTGCACTGGTCACCCAGGTGACAGGCCCTTGTCTGTGATATGCCTAAGGGGGCATTGTTACATCATAACTCTGCACTGGTCACCCAGGTGACAGGCCCTTTTCTGTGATCTGCCTAAGGGGGCATTTTGTCATCATAACTCTGCACTGGGCACCCAGGTGAGAGGTCCTTGTGTGTGATATGCCTAAGGGGGTATTGTGACATCAGAATTCTGCACTGGTCACCCAGGTGACAGGCAACTGACTGTGATCTGGCTACGGGGACATTGTGACATCATAACTGCACTAGTCACCCTGGTGACAGGCCCTTTTGTGTGATGTGCCTAAGGGGGCATTGTGACATCATAACCATGCACTGGTGACACAGGTGACAGGACCCCGTCTGTGATCTGCCTGAGGGGGCTATTTTGACATCATAACTCTGCACTGAACACCCAGGTTATAGGCCCTTGTCTGTGATCTGCCTAAGGGGATATCGTGACATCATAACACTGCACTGGTCACCTAGGTGACACGCCCTTTTTGTGATCTGCCTAAGGGGGCATTGACACATGATAACCCTGCCCTGGTCACCCATGTGACAGGGCCTTGTCTGTGATCTGCTAAGGGGGCATTGTGACATCATAAGTCTGTATTGGTCACCCAGGTGACAGTCCCATGCCTGTGATCTGCCTAAGGGGGCATTGTGACATCATAACTCTGCACTGGTCACTCATGTGACAGGCCCTTGTCTGTGATCTGCCTGAGGGTGCATTGGGACAATATAACTCTGCACTGGTCACCCAGGTGAGAGACCCTTGTCTGTGATCTGCCTAAGAGGGCATTGTGACATCATTACCACGCACTGGTCACACAAGTGACAGGCCCATGTGTGTGATCTGCCTGAGGGGGCTTTGTTACATCATAAGTCTGCACTGGTCACCCAGGTTACAGGCCCTTGTCGGTGATCTGCCTGAGGTTGCATTGTGACATCATAACTCTGCACTGGTCACCCAAGTGACAGGCCCTTGTCTTTGATCTGCATAAGGGGTCATTGAGACATCAGAACTCTTTACCAGTCACCCAGGTAACAGACAATTGTCTGTGATCTGCCTAAGTGGGAATTGTGACATGATAACCCGGCACTGGTCACCCTGGTGAAAGACCCTTGTCTTTCATCTGCCTAAGGGGCCTTTGTGACATCATAACTCTGCACTGGTCACCCAGGTGACAGACTCTTGTCTGTGATCTGCCTAAGGGGGCATTGTGACATCATAACCCTGCACTGGTCACCCAGGTGACAGGCCCTTATCTGTGATCTGCCTAAGGGGTAATTGTGACATCATACATCTGCACTGGGCACCAAGGTGACAGTCCCTTGTCTGTGATCTGCCTAAGGGAGTATTGTGACATCATAACTCTGCACTGGTCACCAAGGTGACAAGCCCTTGTCTGTGATCTGCCTAAGGGGGAATTGTGACATCATAATTCTGTACTGGGCACACAGGTGACACGCCCTTTTCTGTGATCTGCCTAAGGGGGAATTGTGACATCATAAGTCTGCACTAGGCACCCAGGAGGCAGGCCCTTGTCTGTGATCTGCGTAAGGGGAATTGTGACATCATAACTCTGCACTGGGCACCCAGGTGAGAGGACTTGTCTGAGATCTGCCTAAGGGTGTAGTGTGACATGATAACTCTGCACTGGTCACCCTGGTGACAGGCCTTTGACTGTGATCTGCCTAAGGAGACGTTGTGGCATCATAACTCTGCACTGGTTACTCAGGTGGCAAGACATTGACTGTGATCTGCCTAAGGGGGCATTGTGACATCATAACTGTGCACTGGTCACCCAGGTGACAGGCCACTGACTGTGATCTGCCTAAGGGGTTATTGTGACATCATAACTCTGCCTTGGTAATCTTGGTGACAGGCCTTTGTCTGTGATCTGCCTAAGTGGGCATTGTGTCATCATAACCCTGCACTGGTCACACAGGTGACAGGCACTTGACTGTAATCTGCTGAGGGTGCAATGTGACATCGTAACTCTGTCCTGGTCACCCAGGTGTCAGGCCCTTGACTGTGATCTGCATAAGCGGGTATTGTGACATCATAACACTCTACTGGTCACCCAGGTGACAGGTCCTCAACTGTAATCTGACTAAGGGGGCATAGTTACATCATAACTCTGCACTGGGCACAGGTGACAGACCGTTGTCCGTGATCCGCCTAAAGGGGTATTGTGACATCATAATTCTGCACTGTTCACCCAGGTGACAGGCCACTGTCTGTGATCTGCGTAAGGGGGCATTGTGACATCATAACTCTGGACTGGTCACCCTGGTGACAGGTCTTTGTCTGTGATCTGCCTAAGGGGGCATTGTGACATCATAACCCTGCAGTGGTCACACAGGTGACAAGCCCTTATGTGTGATCCGCCTGAGGGGGCATTGTGACATCATAACTCTGCACTGGTCACCCAGGTGAAAGACCCTTGTTTTGATCTGCCTAAGGGGACATTGGGACATCAAAATTCTGCACTGGTCACAGGGTGACAGTCCACTGTCTGTCATCTGCCTAAGTGGGAATTGTGACATCATAACTCTGCAATGGTCACCCAGGTGACAGGCCCTTGTCTGTTATCTGCCTCAGGGTACATTTTGACATGATAACTCTGCACTGGTCACCAAGGTGACCGGACCTTGTCTGTGATCTGCCTGAGGGGGCATTGTGACATCATAACTCTGGACACGACACCCGGGTGTCAGGCCCTTGTCTGTGATTTGCCTCAGGAGGCATTGTGACATCATAACTCTGCACTGGTCACACAGGGGACAGGCCCTTATATGTGATCTGCCTAATGGGGCACTGTTACATCATAACTCTGCACTGGTCACCGACGTGACAGGCCCTTGTCTGTGATCTGCCCTAGGGGGCATTGTGACATCACAAATCTGCATTAGTCAACCAGGTGACAGGCCCTTGTCTGTGATATGCCTAAGGGGCATTGTGACATCATAACTCTGCACTGGTTACCCAGGTGACAGGACCTGCACTGTGATCTGCCTAAGGGGGCATTGTGACATTATAACTCTGCATTGGGAACCCAGTTGACAGGCCCTTGTCTGTGATCTGCCTAAGGGGGCATTGTGACATCATAATTCTCCACTGGTGACCCCGGGAACAGGCAACAGACTGTGATCTGCCTAAGGGGGCATTGTGACATCATAATTCTGCACTGGTCACCCTGGTGGCAGGCCTTTGTTTTTGATCTGCCTAAGGGGGCATTGTGACATCATAACCCTGCACTGGTCACACAGGTGACAGGCCCTTGTGTGTGATCTGCCTGATGGGGCATTGTGACATCATAACTCTGCACTGGCCACACAGGTGACAGTCCATTGTCTGTGATTTGCCTTAGGGAGTATTGTGGCATCATAACTCTGCACTGGTAACCCAGGTGACATAACATTGTCTGTGATCTGCCTATGGGGGCATTGTGACATCGTAATTCAGCAATGGTCACCAAGGTGACAGGCCCTTGTATGTTATCTGCCTAAGGGGGCATTGTGACATCATAATTCTGCACTGGGCACCCAGGTGACAGGCTCTTTTCTGTTATCTGTGTAAGGGGCATTGTGACATCATAACTCTGCACTGGTAACCCAGGTGACTTGCCCTTCTTTGTGATCTGCCTAAGGGGGTATTGGGGCATCATAACCCTGTACTGGTCACCCAGGTGACAGGGCCTTGTCTGTGATCTGCTAAGGGGGTATTGTGACATCATAACACTGCACTGGTCAGCCAGGTGACAGTCTTTTGTCTGTGATCTGTGTAAGGGAGCATTGTGTCATCATAACTCTGCACTGGTCACCCAGGTGACAGGCCCTTTTCAGTTATCTCCCTAAGGGGGCATTGTGACATCATAACTCTGCACTGGTCACCCAGGTGACAGGCCCTTTTCAGTTATCTCCCTAAGGGGGCATTGTGACATCATAACTCTGCACTGGTCACCCAGGTGACAGGCCCTTGTCTGTGATCTGCCTAAGGGGGCTTTGTGACATCATAAGTCTGCATTAGTCACCCAGGTGACAGTACCTTGCCTGTGATCTGCCTAAAGGGCATTGTGACATCATAACACTGCACTTGTCACCCAGGTGACAGATCATTTTCTGTGATCTGTCTAAGGGGTCATTGTGACATGATAACTCTGCATTGGTCACCCAGGTGACAGACCATTGTCTGTGATCTGCGTAAGGGGGCATTGTGACATCATAACCCTGCGCTGGTCACCCAGGTGAAGGACCCTTGTCTTTGATCTGCCTATGGTGCCATTGTGATATCATAACTCTGCACTGGTAACCCAGGTGACATAACCTTGTCTGTGATCAGCCTAAGGGGGCATTGTGACATCATAACCCTGCACTTGTCACACAGGTGACAGGACCTTGAGTGTGATCTGCCTGAGGGGGCATTGTTGCATCATAAGTCTGCAATGGTCACCCTGGTGACAGGCCCTTGTCTGTGATCTGCCTGAGGGTGCACTGTGACATCATAACTCTGCACTGCTCACACAGGTGACAGGCCCTTGTCTGTGATCTGCATAAGGGGGCACTGTGACGTAAAAATTCTGTACTGGTCACCCAGGTGACAGGCCCTTATCTGTGATCTGCACAAGGGGTCATTGTGACATCATAACTCTGCACTGGGCACCCAGCTGACAGTCCCTTGTCTGTGATCTGTAATAGGGGGCATTGTGACATCATAAGTCTGCACTAGTAACCCAGGTGACAGGCCCTTGTCTGTGATCTGCCTAAGGGGCATTGTGACGTCATAACTCTGCACTGGTTACCCAGGTGAAAGGACCTGGTCTGTGATTTGCCTAAGAGGACATTGTGACATCATAACTGTGCATTGGGCACCCAGGTGACAGGCCCTTGCCTGTGATCTGCCTAACGGGGCATTGTGACATCATACCTCTGTACTGGGCACCAAGGCGAGAGGCCCTCGACTGTTATCTGCCTAAGGGGATATTGTGACATTATAATTCTCCCCTGGTCACTCAGGTGACAGGCCACTGTCTGTGATCTGCCTAAGCGGGAACTGTGACATCATAACTCTGCACTGGTCACCCTCCGGACAGGCCTATGTCTATGATCTGCCTAAGAGGGCATTGTGACATCATAACCCTGCACTGGTCACCCAGGTGACATACCCTTGTCTCTGATCTGCCTCAGCGGGCATTGTGACATCATAACTCTCTACTGGTCACACAGGTGACAGGCCCTTTTCTGTGATCTGCCTAAGGGGCCATTGCTACATCATAACTCTGCACTGGGCACCCAGGTGACCGGCCCGTGTCTTTGGTCTGCCTAAGGGGGCACTGTGACATCATAACTCTGTACTGGTCAACCAGGTGACAGGCCCTTGTCTGTGATTTGCCTAAGGGGGCATTGTGACATCATAACTCTGCAATGGGCACCCAGGTTACAGTCCTTTGTCTGTGATCTGCGTAGGGGGTATTGTGACAACCTAAGTCTGCACTGGTCACCCATGTCACAGGCCTTTGTCTGTGATCTGCCTAAGGGGTCATTGTGACATAATAACTCTTCACTGGTCACCCAGGTGACAGGCCCTTGTCTGTGATCGGCATAAGGGTGCACTGTGATGTTAAAACTCTGTACTGGTCACCCAGGTGACAGGCCCTTATCTGTGATCTGCCCAAGGGGTCATTGTGACATCATAACTCTGCACTGGGCACCCAGCTGACAGTCCCTTGTCTGTGATCTGCCATAGGGGGCATTGGGACCTCATAACTCTGCGCTGGTCACCCAGTTCACAGACCCTTGTCTGTGATCTGCCTAAGGGGGCATTGTGACATGATAACACTGCATTGGTCACTCAGGTGGCAGACCCTTGTCTGTGATCTGCGTAAGGGGGCACTGTGTCATCATAACCCTGCACTGGTCACGCAGGTGAAAGACCCTTGTCTTTCATCTGCCTACGGAGCATAGTGACATCGCAACTCTGTACTGGGCACCTAGGTGAGAGGCCCTTGTCTGTGATCTTCCTGAGGGGGTATTGTAACATCATAATTCTGCCCTGGTCACCCAGGTGACAGGCCACTGTCTGTGATCTGCCTAAGGGGGCATTGTGACATCATAAGTCTGCACTAGTAACCCAGGGGACAGGCCCTTGTCTGTGATCTGCCTAAGGGGCATTGTTACGTCATAACTCTGCACTGGTTACCCAGGTGACAGGACCTTGTCTGTGATTTGCCTAAGGGGGCATTGTGACATCATAACCCTGCAATGGTCTCCCAGGTGACAGACCCTTGTCTCTGATCTGCCTCAGCGGGCATTTTGACATCATAACTCTCTACTGGTCACACAGGTGACAGGCCCTTTTCTGTGATCTGCCTAAGGGGGCATTGCTACATCTTAACTCTGCACTGGGCACCCAGGTGACCGGCCCTTGTCTTTGGTCTGCGTAAGGGGTCATTGTGACATCATAACTCTGTACTGGACAACCAGGTGACAGGCCCTTGTCTGTGATTTGCCTAAGGGGGCATTGTGACATCATAACTCTGCACTGGGCACCCAGGTCACAGTCCTTTTTCTGTGATCTGCGTAAGGGGGTATTGTGACAACCTAAGTCTGCACTGGTCACCCATGTCACAGGCCTTTGGCTGTGATCTGCCTAAGGGGTCATTGTGACATCATAACTCTGCACTGGGCACCCAGGTGACATGACCTTGTGTGTGATATGCCTGAGGGGGCATTGTGACATCATAAGTCTGCACTGGTCACCCAGGTGACAGGCCCTTGTCTCTGATCTGCATAAGTGGGCATTGTGACATCAAAACTCTGTACTGGCCACGCAGGTGACAGGCCCCTATCTGTGATCTCCCAAGGGGTCACTGTGACATCATTACCCAGCACTGGTCACCCAGGTCACAGACCCTTGTCTTTGATCTGCCTAAGGGGGCATTGTGACATGATAACCCTGCACTGGTCACCCAGGTGACAGACCCTTGTCTGTGATCTGCGTAAGGGGGCATTGTGACAGCATAACCCTGCACCGAGCACCCAGGTGAAAGACCCTTGTCTTTGATCTGCCTAAGGGGCCATTGTGGCATCATAACTGCACTGGACACCCAGGTGTCACACCCTTGTCTGTGATCTGCCTAAGTGGCAATTGTGACATCATAACTCTGCAGTGGTCACCCAGGTGACAGAACCTTGTCTGTGATTTGCCTAAGGGGGATTGTGATTTCATAATACTGCAATGGTCACCCAGGTGACAGGCCCTTGTCTCTGATCTTCCTAAGTGGGCATTTTGTTATCATAATTCTGCACTGGACACCCAGGTGACAGGCTCTTGTCTGTGATCTGCCTAAGGGGGCATTGTGACATCAAAAGTCTGGCCTAGTCACCGAGGAGAGAGGCCCTTGTCTGTGATCTGCCTAAGGGGCATTGTGACGTCATAACTCTGCACTGGGCACCCAAGTGAGAGGCCTTTGTTGGTGATCTGCCTAAGGGTGTATTGTGACATCATAATTCTGCAGTGGTAAACCAGGTGACAGAACCTTGTCTGTGATCTGCCACAGGGGGCATTGTGACATCATAACTCTGCACTGGGCACCCAGGTGAGAGGCATTTGTGATCTGCTGAAGGCGGTATTGTGACATCATAATTCTGCACTGGACACTCAGGTGACAGGCAACTGACTGTGATCTCCCTAAGGGGACATTGTGACATCATAATACTGCAATGGTCACTCAGGTCACAGGCCCTTGTCTTTGATCTTCCTAAGTGGGCATTTTGTCATCATAACACTGCACTGGTCACCCTGGTGACAGGCCGTTGTCTGTGATCTGCCTAAGGGGCATTGTGACATCATAACCCTGCACTGGCCCACAGGTGAGAGGCGCTTGTGTGTGACCTGCCTGAGGGGGCATTGTGACATCGTAACTCTGCAGTGGGCACCCAGGTGACATTACCTTGTCTGTGATCTGCCTAAGGGAGTATTTTGACATCATTAGTCTGCACTGGTCACCCAGGTGACAGAACCTTGTCTGTGATTTGCCTCAGGGGGCATTGTGAAATCAAAAGTCTGTACTGGTCACCCAGGTGAGAGGCCCTTATCTGTGACCTGCCTAAAGGGGCATTGTTATATCATAACTCCTCCCTGGGCACCCAGGTGACAATCCCTTGTCTGTGATCTGGCTGAATGGGTATTGTGACATAATAACTCTGCAGTGGGCATCCAGGTGACAGGCCAGTGTCTTTGATCTGCCTAAGGGGGCATTGTGACATCATAAGTCTCTACTGGTCAACCAGGTGACACGGCCTGGTCTGCGATTTGCTAAGGGGGCATTTTGACATCATAACTCTGCATTGGGCACCCAGGTGACAGTCCTTTGTCTGTGATCTGCCTAAGGGGGTATTGTGACAACATAACTCTGCACTGGTCACCCATGTAACAGGTCTTTCTCTGTGATCTGCCTAAGGGGACATTGTGACATCATACCACTGCACTGGACACCCAGGTGACGTGCCCTTTTTTGTGATCTGCCTAAGGGGCATTGCGACATCATAACTCTGCACTGGGGACCCAGGTGACAGGCCCTTGTCTGTGATCTGCCTAACGGGGCATTGTGACATGATAACTATGCACTGGTCACCCAGGTGACAGGCCATGGACTTTGATCTCCCTAAATGGCCATTGTGACATCATAACTCTGCACTGGACACCCAGGTGACAGACCCTTGTCTGTGATCTGCCTCAGAGGGAATTGTGACTTCATAACTCTGCAATGGTCACCCAGGAGTCAGACCCTTGTCTGTGATCTGCCTAAGGGGACATTGTGACATCACGATTCTGCAATGGTAACCCAGGTGACAGGCCCTTTTCTGTGATCTTCCTAAGTGAGCATTTTGTCATCATAACTCTGCACTGCACACCCAGGTGACAGACCCTTGTCTGTGATCAGCCTAAAGGGGCATTGTGACATCATAACTCTGCACTGGTCACCCAGGTGACAGGCCCGTTTCACTTATCTGCGTGAGGGGGCATTGTGACATCATAACTCAGCACTCGTCACCCAGGTGACAGGCCGTTGTCTGTTATCTGCCAAGGGGGGCATTGTGACATCAAAAGTCTGCACTAGTCACCCAGGAGACAGGTCCTTGTCTCTGATCTGCCTAAGGGGCCTTGTGACATCACAACTCTGCACTGGACACCCAGGTGAGAGGCCTTTTTCGGTGATCTGCCTAAGGGTGTATTGTGACGTCATAACTCTGCACTGGACACTCAGGTGACATGGCCTTGTCTGTGATCTGCGTAAGGGGCATTGTGACATGATAAATCTGCACTAGTCAACCAGGTGACAGACCCTTGTCTGTGATCGGCCTAAGGTGGCATTGTGACATCATAACCCTGCACTGGTCACACAGGTGACAGGCCCTTGTGTGTGATCTGCATGAGGGGCATTGTTATATCATAAGTCTGCACAGGTCACCCAGGTGACAGGCCCTTCTCTGTGATCTCCCTGAGGATGCATTGTGACATCATAACTCTGCACTGGTCACCCAGGTGACAGGCCCTTGTGTTTGATCTGCCTGAGGGGGCATTGTTACATCATAAGTCTGCATGGGTTACCCAGGTGACATGCCCTTTTTTGTGATCTGCCTAAGTGGGTATTGGGACACCATCACTCTGCACTGGTCACCCAGGTGACAGGGCCTTGTCTGTGATCTGCTAAGGGGGCAGTGTCATATCATAAACCTGCACTGGTCACCCAGGTGACATTCCCTTGTCTGTGATCTGCGTAAGGGGGCATTGTGACTTCATAACACTGCAATGTTCACCCAGGTGACAGGCCCTTGTCTGTGATCTTCCTAAGTGGGCATTTTGTCATTATAATTCTGCACTGGACACCCAGGTGACAGGACCTTGTCTGTGATCTGCCTAAGGGGAAATTGTGAAATCAAAAGTCTGCACTAGTCACCAAGGAGAGAGGCCCTTGTCTGTGATCTGCCTAACTGGCATTGTGAAGTCATAACTGCACTGGGCACCCAGGTGAGAGGCCTTTGATCGTGATCTGCCTAAGGGTGTATTGTGAGATCATAATTCTGCACTGGTCACCCAGCTGACTGGCAGCTGACTGTGATCTGCCTAAGGGGGCATTGTGACATCATAATGCTGCACTGGTCACCCTGGTGACAGACCTTTCTCTGTGATCTTCCCAAGGGGCATTGTGACATCATAATCCTGCACTGGTCCCACAGGTGACAGGGCCTTGTCTGTGATCTGCCTAAGGGGGCATTGTGACATCATAACTCTGCACTGGTCACCCAGGTGACAGGCCCTTGTCTGTGATCTGCCTAAGTGGGCATTTTGCCATCATAACTCTGTCACTGGACACCCAGGTGACAGGCCCTTGTCTGTCATCTGCCTAAGGGGGCATTGTGACATCAAAACTCTGCACTGGTCACCCAACTGACCGGCCCTTTTCTGTTATCTGCCTAAGGGGGCATTGTGACATCATAACTCCGCACTGGTCACCCAGGTGACAGGCCATTCTCTGTTATCTGTCAAGGGGGGCATTGTGACATCATAAATCTGCACTAGTCACCCAGGAGACAGGCCCTTGTCGGTGATCTGCCTAAGGGGCCTTGTGACATAATAACTCTGCACTCGGCACCCAGGTGAGAGGCCTTTTTCTGTGATCTGCCTAAGCGTGTATTGTGACATCATAACTCTGCACTGGTCACTCAGGTTACAGGGCCTTGTCTGTGATCTGCGTAAGGGGGCATTGTGACATCAAAAATCTGCACCAGTCAACCAGGTGACAGACACTTGTCTGTGATCTGCATAAGGGGGCATTGTGACATCATAACCCTACACTGGTCACAGAGGTCACAGGCCCTTGTGTGTGATCTGCCTGAGGGCGCATTGTTACATCATAAGTCTGCACTGTTCACCCAGCTGACAGTCCCTTGTCTGTGATCTGCCTAAGGGGGAATTGGGACATCATAACCCTGCACTGGTCACCCAGGTCACAGAACCTTGTCTTTGACCTGCCTAAGGGGGCATTGTGACATCATAACTCTGCACTGGTCACCGAGGTGACAGACCCTTGTCTGTGATCTGCGTAAAGGGGCATTGTGACAACATAACCCTGCACAGGGCACCCAGGTGAAAGACCCTTGTTTTTGATCTGCCTAAGGGGCATTTGTGGCATCATAACTCTGCACTGGACACCCAGGTGTCAGACCCTTGTCTTTGATCTGCCTAAGTGGGAATTGTGACATCATAACTCTGCAGTGGACACCCAGGTGACAGAACCTTGTCTGTGATCTGCCTAAGGGGGCATTGTGACTTCATAATGCTGCAGTGGTCACCCAGGTGACAGGCCCTTGTCTCTGATCTTCCTAAGTGGGCATTTTGCCATCATGACTCTGCACTGGACACCCAGGTGACAGGCCCTTGTCTGTCATCTGCCTAAGGGGGCATTGTGACATCAAAAGTCTGCCCTAGTCACCGAGGAGACAGGCCCTTGTCTGTGATCTGCCTAAGGGGCATTGTGACATCATAACTCTGCACTGGTCACTCAGGTGACAGGGCCTTCTCTGTGATCTGCGTAGTCGTGCATTGTGACACCATTAATCTGCACTAATCAACCAGTTGACAGGCCCTTGTCTTTGATCTGCCTAAGGGGTATTGTGACATCACAACTCTGCACTGGTTACCCAGGTGACAGGAACTTGTCTGTGATCTGCCTAAGGGGGCTGTGTGACATCATAACTCTGCATTGGGAACCCAGGTGACAGGCCCTTGCCTGTGGTCGGCCTATGGGGGCATTGTGACATCATAACCCTGCACTGGGCACGCAGGTGGGAGGGCCTTGTCTGTGATCTGCCTAAGGGGGTATTTTGACATCATAATTCTCCACTGGTCACCCTGGTGACAGGCAACTGACTATGACCTGCGTGAGGGGGCATTGTGACATCATAACTCTGCACTGTTCACCCTGGTGACAGGCCTTTGTCTGTGATCGGAATAAGGGGGCATTGTGACATCATAAGCCTGCACTGGTCACACAGGTGACAGGCCCTTGTGTGTGATATGCCTGAGGGGGCATTATGATATTATAACTCTGCAGTGGGCACACAGGTGAGAGTCCCTTGTCTGTGATCTGCCTAAGGGGGCATTGTTACATCATAACTCTGCACTGGGCACCCAGGTGACAATCCCTTGTCTGTGATCTGCCTAAAGGGATATTGTGACATCATAACTCTGCACTAGGTAGCCAGGTGACCGGCCCTTGTCTTTGGTCTGCCTAAAGGGGCATTGTGACATCATAACTATGTACTGGTCAACCAGGTGACAGGCCCTTGTCTGTGATTTGCCTAAGGGGTCATTGTGACATCAAAACACTGCACTGAGCACCCAGGTGACAGTCTCTTGTGTATGATCTGACTAAGGGAGAATTGTGACATCATAACTCTGCACTGGTCACCCAGGAGACAGACCCTTGTGTGTGATCTGCCTGAGGGGGCATTGTGACATCATAACTCTGCACTGGTCACGCAGGTGACAGACCCTTGTCTGTGATCTCCCTAAGGGGGAATTGTGATATCATAACTTTGCACTGGTCACCCACGTGACAGGCTCTGGTCTGTGATCTGCCTAAGGGGGCATTGTGACATCATAACACTGCGTTGGGCACCCAGGTGACAGGCCCTTGTCTGTGGTCTGCCTATCGGGATATTCTGACATCATAATTCTGCACTGGTTACCCAGGTGACGTGCAACTGACTGTGATATGCCTAACAGGGTATTCAGACATCGTAATACCACACTGGTCACCCAGGTTACAGGCAACTGCCTGTGATCTGCCTAAGGGGGCATTGTGGCATCACAACTCTGCACTGGTCACCCTGGTGACAGGCCTTTGTCTGTGATCTGCCTAAGGGGCATTGTGACATCATAACCGTGCATTGGTCACAGCGGTGACAGGCCCTTGAGTGTGATCTGCCTGAGGGGGTATTGTGACCTCATAACTCTGCACTGGGCACCCAGGTGACAGTCCCTTGTCTGTGATCTGCCTAAGGGAGTATTGTGACATCATAACTCTGCACTGGTCACCCAGGTGAAAGGCCCTTGTCTGTGATCTGCCTAAGGGGGCATTGTGACATCAAAAATCTTCACTAGTCACCCAGGTGACAGGCCCTTTTCTCTGATCGTCTTAAGGGGGTACTGTGACATCATAATTCTGCATTGGTCAGCCAGGTGACAGGCCACTGTCTGTGATCTGCGTAAGGGGGCATTGTGACATCATAACTCTGCACTGGGCACCCTGATGACAGGCCTTTGTCTGTGTTCTGCCTAAGGGGGCATTGTGACAGCGTCACGCTGTGTTGGTCACACAGGTGACAGGCCCTTGTGTGTGATCTGCCTGAGGGGGCATTGTGACATCATATCTCTGCAGTGGTCACCCAGGGGACAGGCCCTTTTCTGTGATCTGCCTAAGGGGGCATTGTCACATCATAACTCTGTACTGGTCACCCAGGTGGCAGGCCCTTGTCTGTGATCTGCCCAAGGAGGCATTGTGACATCATAATTCTGCACTAGCCACCCAGGTTACCGGCCCTAGTCTGTGATCTGCCTAAGGCGCTTTGTGTCATCATAACTCTGCACTTGCAACCCAGGTGATAGGACCTAGTTTGTGATCTGCCTAAGGGGGCATTGTGACATCATAACTCTGTACTGGGCACCCAGGTGAGAGGCCCTTTTCTTTGATCTGCCTAAGGGGGTATTGTGACATCATAATTCTGCACTGGTCAGACAGGTGACAGACCCTTCTGTGTGATCTGCCTGCGGGGGCATTGTGACATCAAAACACTCCACTGGGCACCCAGGTGACAGGCCCTTGCCTGTGATCTGCCTGAGAGTGCACTGTGATATCATAACTCTGCACTTGTCACCCAGGTGACAGGCCCTTGTCTGTGATCTGCATAAGGGGGCATTGTGGCATCAAAACTCTGTACTGGTCACCCAGGTGACAGGCCCTTAACTGTGATCTGCCCAAGGGGTCATTGTGACATCATAACTCTGCACTGGGCACCCAGCTGACAGTCCCTTGTCTTTGATCTGCCTAAGGGGCATTGTGACATCATAACCCTGTACTGGGCACCCTGGTGAGGCCCTTGTCTGTGATCTGCCTAAGGGGGTATTGTGACATCATAATTCTGCACTGGTCATCCAGGTGACAGGCCACTGTCTGTGATCTACCTAAGGGGGCATTGTCACATCATAAGTCTGTACTAGTAACCCTGGCAACAGGCCCTTTTCTGTGATCTGCCTAAGGGGCACTGTGACATCATAACTCTGCACTGGTTACGCAGGTGACAGGACATTCTCTGTGATCTGCCTAAGGGGGCATTGTGACATCATAACTCTGCACTGGTCACCCAGGTGACAGGCCCTTGTCTGTGATCTGCCTAAGAGGGAATTGTGATATCATAATTCTGCAATGTTCACCCAGGTGTCAGACCCTTGTCTGTGATCTGCCTAAGGGGGCATTGTGACATCACAATTCTGCAATGGTCACCCAGGTGACAGGCCCTTGTCTGTGATCTTCCTAAGTGGGCATTTTGTCATCATAACTCTGCACTGGACACCCTGGTGACAGGCCCTTGTCTGTCATCTGCCTAAGGGTGCGTTGTGACATCATAACTCTGCACTGGTCACCCAACTGACAGGCCCTTTTCTGTTATCTGCCTAAGGGGGCATTGTGACATCATAACTCTGCACTGGTCACCCAGGTGACAGGCCGTTGTCTGTTATCTGCCAAGGGGGGCATTGTGACATCATAAGCCTGCTCTAGTCACCCAGGAGACAGGTCCTTGTCTGTGATCTACCTAAGGGGCCTTGTGACATCATAACTCTGCACTCGGCACCCAGGTGAGAGGCCTTTTTCTGTGATCTGCCTAAGCGTGTATTGTGACATCATAACTCTGCACTGGTCACTCAGGTGACAGGGCCTTGTCTGTGATATGCGTAAGGGGGCATTGTGACATCATAAATCTGCACTAGTCAACCAGGTGACAGACCCTTGTTTGTGATCTGCCTAAGGTGGCATTGTGACATCATAACCCTGCACTGGTCACACAGGTGACAGGCCCTTGTGTGTGATCTGCCTGAGGGTGCATTGTTACATCATAAGTCTGCACTGGTCACCCAGTTGTCAGGCCCGTCTCTGTGATCTCCCTGAGGGTGCATTGTGACCTCATAACACTGCACTGTTCACCCAGGTGACAGGCCCTTGTCGGTTATCTGCATAACTGGGCATTGTGACATTAAAACTCTTTATTGGTCACCCAGGTAACACGCCCTTATCTGTGATCTGCCCAAGGGGTCATTGTGATATCATAACTCTGCACTGGGCAGCCAGCTGACAGTCCCTTGTCTGTGATCTTCCTAAGTGGGCATTTTGTCATCATAACTCTGCACTGGACACCCAGGTGAAAGGCCCTTGTCTGTGATCTGCCTAAGGGGGCATTGTGACATCATAAGTCTGCACTAGTCACCCAGGAGACAGGCCCTTGTCTGTGATCTGCCTAAAGGGTCTTGTGACATCATTACTCTGCACTCGGCACCCAGGTGACAGGCCTTTGTCTGTGATCTGCCTAAGCGTGTATTGTGACATCATTACTCTGCACTGGTCACTCAGGTGATAGGACCTTGTCTGTGATCTGCGTAAGGGGGCATTGTACATCATAAATCTTCATTAGTGAACCAGGTGACAGACCCTTGTATGTGATCTGCCTAAGGGGGCATTGTGACATCATAACCCTGAACTGGTCACACTGGTGACAGGCCCTTGTGTGTGATCTTCCTGAGGGCGCATTGTTACATCATAACTCTGCACTGAGCACCCAGCTGACTGTCCCTTGTCTGTGATCTGCATAACGGGGCATTGTGACAACATAACCCTGCACCGGGAACCCAGGTGATAGACCCTTGTCTTTGATCTCCCTAAGGGGCCATTGTGGCATCATAACTCTGCACTGGACACCCAGGTGTCTGACCCTTGTCTGTGATCTGCCGAAGTGGGAATTGTGACATCATAACTCTGCAGTGGTCACCCAGGTGATAGAACCTTGTCTGTGATCAGCCTAAGGGGGCATTGTGACTTCATAATACTACAATGGTCACCCAGGTGACAGGCCCTTGTCTGTGATCCTCCTAAGTGGGCATTTTGTCATCATAACTCTGCACTGGACACCCAGGTGACAGGTACTTGTCTGTGATCTGCCTAAGGGGGCATTGTGACATCAAAAGTCTGCCCTAGTCACCGAGGAGACAGGCCTTTTCTGTGATCTGCCTAGGGGGCATTGTGACACCATAACTCTGCACTGGGCACCCAGGTGAGAGGCCTTTGTCGGTGATCTGCCTAAGGGTGTATTGTGACATCATAATTCTGCAGTGGTAACCCAGGTGACAGAACCTTGTCTGTGATCTGCCACAGGGGGCATTGTGACATCATAACTCTGCACTGGGCACCCAGGTGAGGGGCATTTGTCTGTGATCTGCTGAAGGCGGTATTGTGACATCATAATTCTGCACTGGTCTCCCAGGTAACAGGCCACTGACTGTGATCTCCCTAAGGGGGCATTGTGACTTCATAACACTGCAATGGTCACCCAGGTCACAGGCCCTTGTCTTTGTTCTTCCTAAGTGGGCATTTTGTCATCATAACACTGCACTGGTCACCCTGGTGACAGGCCTTTGTCTGTGATCTGCCTAAGGGGCATTGTGACATCATAATCCTGCACTGGTCCCACAGGTGAGAGGCGCTTTTGTGTGATCTGCCTGAGGGGGCATTGTAACATCATAAATCTGCACTGGGCATCCAGATGACATTACCTTGTCTGTGATCTGCCTAAGGGAGTATTTTGACATCATTACTCTGCACTGGTCACCCAGGTGACAGAAACTTGTCTGTGATTTGCCTCAGGGGGCATTGTGAAATCAAAAGTCTGTACTGGTCACCCAGGTGAGAGGCCCTTATCTGTGATCTGCCTAAAGGGGCATTGTTACATCATAACTCCTCCCTGGGCACCCAGGTGACAATCCCTTGTCTGCGATCCGGCTGAAGGGGTATTGTGACATAATAACTCTGCAGTGGGCAACCAGGTGACCGGCCATTGTCTTTGATCTGCCTAAGGGGTAATTGTGCCATCATAACTCTGTACTGGTCTACCAGGTGACACGACCTTGTCTGCGATTTGCTAAGGGGGCATTTTGACATCATAACTCTGCACTGGGCACCCAGGTGACAGTCCTTTGTCTGTGATCTGCCTAAGGGGGTATTGTGATAACATAACTCTGCACAGGTCACCCACGTTACAAGCGTTTCTCTGTGATCTGCCTGAGGGGACATTGTGACATCATAACACTGCACTGGTCACCCAGGTGACATGCCCTTTTTTGTGATCTGCCTAAGGGGGCATTGCGACATCATAACTCTGCACTGGGGACCCAGGTGACAGGCCCTTGTCTGTGATCTGCCTAAGGGGACATTGTGGCATCATAACACTCCACTGGTCACCCAGGAGACATGCCCTTTTTTGTGATCTGCCTAAGTGGGCATTGGGACATCATAACTCTGCACTGTTCACCCATGTGACAGGCCCTTGTCTGTAATCTGTCCAAGGGGTCATTGTGACATCATAACACTGCACTGGTCACCCAAGTGACATGCCATTTATTGTGATCTGCCTAAGGGGCATTGTGACATCATAGCTCTGCACTGGGCAACCAGGTGACAGGCCCTTGTCTGTGATCTGCCTAAGGGTGCATTGTGACATCATAACTCTGCACTGGGAACTGAGGCTACAGGCCCATGTCTGTGGTCTCTCTATGGTGACATTGTGACTTCATAACACTGCACTGGTCACCCAGGTGACATACCCTTTTTTGTGATCTGCCTAAGGGGCATTGTGACATCATAAATCTGCACTGGTCACCCAGGTGACAGGACCTTGTCTGTGATCTGCCTAAGCGGGCATTGTGACATCATAAGTCTGCACTAGTCACTCAGGTGACAGGCCCTTGTCTGTGATCTCCCTAAGGGGCATTGTGACATCTTAACTCTGCACTGATTACCAAGGTGACAGGACCTTGTCTGTGATCTGGTTAAGGGGGCATTGTGACATCATAACTGCATTGGGCAAACAGGTGAGAGGCCCTTGACTGTGATCTGCCTAAGGGGGGATTGTGACATCATAACTCTGTACTGGGAACCCAGCTTAGAGGCCCTGGTCTGTGATTTGCCTAACGCCTTTTGTGACATCATAATTCTGCGCTGGTCACCCAGGTGAGAGGACACTGTCTGTGATCTCCCTAAGGGGGCATTGTGACATCATCACCCTGCACTGGTCACACAGGTGGCAGGCCCTGATGTGTGATCTGCCTGAGGGGGCATTGTGACATCATAACCCTGCACTGGTCACCCAGGTGACAGGCCCTTTAGTGTGATCTGCCTGAGTGTGCATTGTGATATCATAACTCTGCACTGGCCAGCCAGGTGACAGGCCCTTGTCTGTTATCTGCCTAAGAGGGCATTGTGACATCATAACTTGATACTTGTCACCCAGATGACAGGCCCTTATCTGTGATCTGCCTAAGGGTTCATTCTGACATCATAACTCTGCACTGGGCAACCAAGTGACAGTCCCTTGTCTGTGATCTGCCTAAGGGTGTATTGTGACATCATAACTCTGCACTGGTCACCCAGGTGACAGACCCTAGTGTGTGATCTGCCTAAGGGGGTATTGTGACATCATAACTCTGCACTGGTCACCCAGGTGTCAGGCCATTGTCTTTGATCTGCCTAAGGGGGCATTGTGACTTCATAACCCTGTACTGGTCAACCAGGTGACAGGCCCTTGTCTGTGATTTGCCTAAGGGGGCATTGTGACATCATAACTCTGCACTGAGCACCCAGGTGACAGTCCCTTGTCTGTGATCTGCCTAAGGGGGTATTGTGACAACATAACTCTGCACTGGTCACCCATGTTACTGGCCTTGGTCTGAGGTCTGCCTAAGGGGGCATTGTGACATTATAACTCTTCGCTGGTCACCGTGGTGACAGACCCTTGTCTGTGATCTGACAAAGGGGCATTGTGACATCATAACTCTGCACTGGTCACCCAGGTGACAGACCCTTGTCTGTAATCTGCCAAAGGGGGCGTTGTGACATCAAAACTCTGCACTGGTAACCCATGTGACAGACCCTTGTCTTTGATCTCCCGAAGGGGGCATTGTTACATCATATCTCTGCAATGGTCACCCAGGTGACAGATCCTTGTCTGTGATGTGCCTAAGGGAATATAGTGACATCATAACTCTGCAATTGTCAACGTGGTTACAGATCCTTTTCTGTGATTTGTCTAAGGGGCATTGTGACATCATAACTGTGCACTGGTCACCAAGGTGATGAACCCTTTTCTGTGATTTGCCAAAGGGGGCATTGTGACATCATAACCCTGCACTGGTCACCCAAGTGACAGGCCCTTGTCTGTGATCTGCCTTTGGGGGCATTGTGACAGCATAACTCTGCACGTGTCACCCAGGTGAGAGACCCTTGTCTGTGATCTGCCTAAGGGGTATTGTGACATCATAACTCTGCACTGGTGACCCAAGTGAGAGACCCTTGTCTGTGATCTGCCTAAGGCGTTATTGTTACAACATAACTGTGCACTGGTCACCAAAGTGACAGGCCCTTGTCTGTGATCTATCTAAGGGGGCATTGTGACATCATAACTATGCATGGGTCACCCAGGTGACAGACCCTTGTCTGCGATCTGCCTTAGGGTCTTTGTGACATCATAACTCTGCACTGGTAACCCAACTGACAGACCCTTGTCTGTGATCTGCCAAAGGGGGCATTGTGACATCATAACTCTGCAATGGTCACCCAGGTGACAGATCCTTGTCTGTGATCTGCCTAAGGGGTCATTGTGATTTCATAATTCTGTACCGGACACCCTGGTGAGAGACCCTTTTCTTTGAGCTGCCTAAGGGGCATTGCGATATAATAACTGTGCACTGGTCAACCAGGTGACACACCCTTGTCTGTGATCTGCCTAAGGGGGCATTGTGACATCATGAATCTGCACTGGTCACCCAGGTGACAGACCCTTGACTGTGATTTGCCTAAGGGGGCATTGTGACATAATAACTCTGCACTGGTCTCCCTGGTGTCAGTCCGTTGTCCGTTATCTGCCTAAGGGGGCATTGTAGCATCATAACTCTGCGCAGGTCGAAATGGTGAGAGACCATTGTCTGTGATCTGCCTAAAGGGTCATTGTGACATCATAACTCTACACTGGTCAACCAGGTGAGAGAACCTTGTCTGTGATCTGCCTAATTCTGCATTGTGAAATCATAACTCTGCAATGGTAACCCAGGGGACAGATCCTTGTCTGCGATGTGCCTAAGGGATCATAGTGACATCATGACTGTGCAATGGTCACCGTGGTGACAGACCCTTTTCTCTGATCTGTCTAAGGGGGCATTGTGACATCATAACTGTGCACTGGTCACACAGGTGACAGACCCTTGTCTGTGATCTGCCTAAGGGGGCATTGTGACATCATAACTCTTTACTTGTCACCCTGTTGAACGAACCTTGTCTGTCATCCGCCTAAGCGGGCATTGTGATATCATAACTCTGCACTGGTCACCCAGGTGACAGACACTTTCCTGTGATGTGCCTAAGGGGGCATTGTGACATCATAACTCTGCACTGATCACCCAGGTGACAGACCCATGTCTGTGATCTGCCTAAGGTGTCATTTTGACACCATAACTCTGCACTGGTCACCCAAGAGACAGAACCCTGTCTGTGATCTCCCTAAGGGGGCATTGTGACATTATAACTGTGCACTGGTCACCCAGGTGATGGACCCTTGTCTGCGATCTGCCTAAGGAGGCATTGTGACGTCATAACTCTGCACTTGTCAACCAGGTTAAAGAAACTAGTCTGTGATCCGCCTAAAAGGGCATTATGACACCATAACTCTGCACTGGTCACCAAGGTGACAGACCCTTGTCTGTGATCTGATTAAGGGGGCATTGTGACATCATAAATCTGCATTGGTCACCCAGGTGACAGACCCTTGACTGATTTGCCTAAGGGGGCATTGTGACATCATAAATCTGCACTGGTCACCCAGGTGACAGACCCTTGTCTGTGATCTGACAAAGGGGGAATTGTGACATCATAAATGTGCACTGGTCACCCAGGTGACAGGCCCTTGTCTCTGATCTGATTAAGGGGGCATTGTGACATCATAACTCTGCACTGGTCACCCAGGTGACAGACTCTTGCCTTTGGTCTGCCTAAGGGGGCATTGTGACATCATAACTCTGCACTGGTCTCCCAGGTTACAGAACCTTGCTTTGATCTGCCTTAGTGGGCATTGTGACATCACAACTCTTCACTTTTCACCCAGATGACAGACCGTTGTCTGTGATCTGTCTAAGGGGGCATTGTGACATCATAACTCTGCACTGGTCACCCTGGTGTCAGTCCCTTGTCCGTTATCTGCCTAAGTTGGCATTGTGACATCATAACTCTGCACTGGTCACCCAGGAGACAGACCCTTGTCTGTGATCTGCCTATGGGGGCATTGTGACTTCATAACTCAGCACTGGTCACCTAGGTGACAAACACTTGTCTGCGACCTGCCTAAGGGGGCATTGAGCCATCATAACCCTGCGCTGGTAACCCAGGTGACAGACCTTTGTCTGTGATCTCCCTAAGGGGGCATTGTGACATCATAACTCTGCGCTGATAACCCAGGTGACAGACCCTTGTCTGTGATCTGCCTAAGAGGGCATTGTGACATCATAACTCTGCACTGGTCACGCAGGTGGCAGACCCTTGTCGTTGAACTGCCTAAGATGACATTGTGACATCATAACTCTGCACTGGTCACCTTGGTGACAGACCCTTGTCTGTGATTTGCCTAAGGGGGCATTGTGACATCATAAATCTGCACTGGTCACCCAGATGACAGACCCTTGTCTGTGATCTGCCAAAGGGGGCATTGTGACATCATAACTGTGCACTGGTCACCGAGGTGACAGATCCTTGTCTGTGATCTGCCAACGGGGGCATTGTGATATCATAACTCTGCACTGGTCACCCAGGTGACAGACACTTGCCTGTGATGTGCCTAAGTGGGCATTGTGACATCATAACTCTGCACTGATCACCCAGGTGACAGACCCTTGTCTGTGATCTGCCTAAGGTGTCATTTTGACATCATAACTCTGCACTGGTCACCCAGGTGTCAGGCCATTGTCTTTGATCTGCCTAAGGGGGCATTGTGACTTCATAACCCTGTACTGGTCAACCAGGTGACAGGCCCTTGTCTGTGATTTGCCTAAGGGGGCATTGTGACATCATAACTCTGCACTGAGCACCCAGGTGACAGTCCCTTGTCTGTGATCTGCCTAAGGGGGTATTGTGACAACATAACTCTGCACTGGTCACCCATGTTACTGGCCTTGGTCTGAGGTCTGCCTAAGGGGGCATTGTGACATTATAACTCTTCGCTGGTCACCGTGGTGACAGACCCTTGTCTGTGATCTGACAAAGGGGCATTGTGACATCATAACTCTGCACTGGTCACCCAGGTGACAGACCCTTGTCTGTAATCTGCCAAAGGGGGCGTTGTGACATCAAAACTCTGCACTGGTAACCCATGTGACAGACCCTTGTCTTTGATCTCCCGAAGGGGGCATTGTTACATCATATCTCTGCAATGGTCACCCAGGTGACAGATCCTTGTCTGTGATGTGCCTAAGGGAATATAGTGACATCATAACTCTGCAATTGTCAACGTGGTGACAGATCCTTTTCTGTGATTTGTCTAAGGGGCATTGTGACATCATAACTGTGCACTGGTCACCAAGGTGATGAACCCTTTTCTGTGATTTGCCAAAGGGGGCATTGTGACATCATAACCCTGCACTGGTCACCCAAGTGACAGGCCCTTGTCTGTGATCTGCCTTTGGGGGCATTGTGACAGCATAACTCTGCACGTGTCACCCAGGTGAGAGACCCTTGTCTGTGATCTGCCTAAGGGGTATTGTGACATCATAACTCTGCACTGGTGACCCAAGTGAGAGACCCTTGTCTGTGATCTGCCTAAGGCGTTATTGTTACAACATAACTGTGCACTGGTCACCAAAGTGACAGGCCCTTGTCTGTGATCTATCTAAGGGGGCATTGTGACATCATAACTATGCATGGGTCACCCAGGTGACAGACCCTTGTCTGCGATCTGCCTTAGGGTCTTTGTGACATCATAACTCTGCACTGGTAACCCAACTGACAGACCCTTGTCTGTGATCTGCCAAAGGGGGCATTGTGACATCATAACTCTGCAATGGTCACCCAGGTGACAGATCCTTGTCTGTGATCTGCCTAAGGGGTCATTGTGATTTCATAATTCTGTACCGGACACCCTGGTGAGAGACCCTTTTCTTTGAGCTGCCTAAGGGGCATTGCGATATAATAACTGTGCACTGGTCAACCAGGTGACACACCCTTGTCTGTGATCTGCCTAAGGGGGCATTGTGACATCATGAATCTGCACTGGTCACCCAGGTGACAGACCCTTGACTGTGATTTGCCTAAGGGGGCATTGTGACATAATAACTCTGCACTGGTCTCCCTGGTGTCAGTCCGTTGTCCGTTATCTGCCTAAGGGGGCATTGTAGCATCATAACTCTGCGCAGGTCGAAATGGTGAGAGACCATTGTCTGTGATCTGCCTAAAGGGTCATTGTGACATCATAACTCTACACTGGTCAACCAGGTGAGAGAACCTTGTCTGTGATCTGCCTAATTCTGCATTGTGAAATCATAACTCTGCAATGGTAACCCAGGGGACAGATCCTTGTCTGCGATGTGCCTAAGGGATCATAGTGACATCATGACTGTGCAATGGTCACCGTGGTGACAGACCCTTTTCTCTGATCTGTCTAAGGGGGCATTGTGACATCATAACTGTGCACTGGTCACACAGGTGACAGACCCTTGTCTGTGATCTGCCTAAGGGGGCATTGTGACATCATAACTCTTTACTTGTCACCCTGTTGAACGAACCTTGTCTGTCATCCGCCTAAGCGGGCATTGTGATATCATAACTCTGCACTGGTCACCCAGGTGACAGACACTTTCCTGTGATGTGCCTAAGGGGGCATTGTGACATCATAACTCTGCACTGATCACCCAGGTGACAGACCCATGTCTGTGATCTGCCTAAGGTGTCATTTTGACACCATAACTCTGCACTGGTCACCCAAGAGACAGAACCCTGTCTGTGATCTCCCTAAGGGGGCATTGTGACATTATAACTGTGCACTGGTCACCCAGGTGATGGACCCTTGTCTGCGATCTGCCTAAGGAGGCATTGTGACGTCATAACTCTGCACTTGTCAACCAGGTTAAAGAAACTAGTCTGTGATCCGCCTAAAAGGGCATTATGACACCATAACTCTGCACTGGTCACCAAGGTGACAGACCCTTGTCTGTGATCTGATTAAGGGGGCATTGTGACATCATAAATCTGCATTGGTCACCCAGGTGACAGACCCTTGACTGATTTGCCTAAGGGGGCATTGTGACATCATAAATCTGCACTGGTCACCCAGGTGACAGACCCTTGTCTGTGATCTGACAAAGGGGGAATTGTGACATCATAAATGTGCACTGGTCACCCAGGTGACAGGCCCTTGTCTCTGATCTGATTAAGGGGGCATTGTGACATCATAACTCTGCACTGGTCACCCAGGTGACAGACTCTTGCCTTTGGTCTGCCTAAGGGGGCATTGTGACATCATAACTCTGCACTGGTCTCCCAGGTTACAGAACCTTGCTTTGATCTGCCTTAGTGGGCATTGTGACATCACAACTCTTCACTTTTCACCCAGATGACAGACCGTTGTCTGTGATCTGTCTAAGGGGGCATTGTGACATCATAACTCTGCACTGGTCACCCTGGTGTCAGTCCCTTGTCCGTTATCTGCCTAAGTTGGCATTGTGACATCATAACTCTGCACTGGTCACCCAGGAGACAGACCCTTGTCTGTGATCTGCCTATGGGGGCATTGTGACTTCATAACTCAGCACTGGTCACCTAGGTGACAAACACTTGTCTGCGACCTGCCTAAGGGGGCATTGAGCCATCATAACCCTGCGCTGGTAACCCAGGTGACAGACCTTTGTCTGTGATCTCCCTAAGGGGGCATTGTGACATCATAACTCTGCGCTGATAACCCAGGTGACAGACCCTTGTCTGTGATCTGCCTAAGAGGGCATTGTGACATCATAACTCTGCACTGGTCACGCAGGTGGCAGACCCTTGTCGTTGAACTGCCTAAGATGACATTGTGACATCATAACTCTGCACTGGTCACCTTGGTGACAGACCCTTGTCTGTGATTTGCCTAAGGGGGCATTGTGACATCATAAATCTGCACTGGTCACCCAGATGACAGACCCTTGTCTGTGATCTGCCAAAGGGGGCATTGTGACATCATAACTGTGCACTGGTCACCGAGGTGACAGATCCTTGTCTGTGATCTGCCAACGGGGGCATTGTGATATCATAACTCTGCACTGGTCACCCAGGTGACAGACACTTGCCTGTGATGTGCCTAAGTGGGCATTGTGACATCATAACTCTGCACTGATCACCCAGGTGACAGACCCTTGTCTGTGATCTGCCTAAGGTGTCATTTTGACATCATAACTCTGCACTGGTCACCCAAGAGACAGAACTCTGTCTGTGATCTGCCTAAGGGGGCATTGTGAGATTATAACTGTGCACTGGTCACCCAGGTGATGGACCCTTGTCTGTGATCTGCCTAAGGAGGCATTGTGACATCATAACTCTGCACTTGTCAACCAGGTCAAAGAAACTAGTCTGTGATCCGCCTAAAAGGGGATTATGACACCATAACTCTGCATTGGTCACCAAGGTGACAGACCCTTCTCTGTGATCTGATTAAGGGGGCATTGTGACATCATAACTCTGCACTGGTGACCCAGGTGACAGACTCTTGCCTTTGATCTGCCTAAGGGGGCATTGTGACATCATAACTCTGCACTGGTCTCCCAGGTTACAGAACCTTGCTTCGATCTGCCTTAGTGTGCATTGTGACATCACAACTCTTCCCTTTTCACCCAGATGACAGACCGTTGTCTGTGATCTGTCTAAGGGGGCATTGTGACATCATAACTCTGCACTGGTCACCCTGGTGTCAGTCCCTTGTCCGTTATCTGCCTAAGTTGGCATTGTGACATCATAATTCTGCATTGGGCACCCAGGTGACAGACCCTTGTCTGTGATCTGCCTATGGGGGCATTGTGATATCATAACTGAGCCCTGGTCACCTAGGTGACAAACACTTGTCTGCGATCTGCCTAAGGGGTCATTGAGCATCATAACCCTGCGCTGGTAACCCAGGTGACAGACCTTTGTCTGTGATCTCCCTAAGGGGGCATTGTGACATCTTAACTCTGCACTGATCACCCAGGTGACTGACTGTTGCCTTTGATCTGCCTAAGGGGGCATTTTGACATCATAACTCTGCACTGGTCACCCAGGTTACATAACCTTGCTTTGATCTGCCTAATGGGGCATCATGAAATCATAACTCTCCACTGGTCACCCAGGTGACAGACCATTGTCTGTGATCTGTGTAAGGGGGCATTGTGACATGATAACTCTGCACTGGTCACTCAGGTGACAGACCATTTTCTGTGATCTGCATTAGGGGGCATTGTGAGATCATAACCCTGCACTGGTCACCCAGGAGAAAGACCCTTGTCTTTGATCGGCCTAAGGGGCCATTGTGACATCATAACACTGCACTGGTCAACCAGGTGACAGACCCTTCTCTGTGATCTGCCTAAGGGGGCATTGTGAAATCATAACCCTGCACAGGTCACACAGGTGACATGCCCTTTATTGTTATCTGCCTAAGGGGGCATTGTGACGTCATAACCCTGCAGTGGTCACGCAAGTAACAGGGCCTTGTCTGTGGTGTGCTAAGTGGGCATTGTGACATCATAAGTCTGCACTGGTCACCCAGGTGACATTCCCTTGTCTGTGATCTGCCTAAGGGGGCATTGTGACATCATAACTCTGCACTGGTCACCCAGGTGACAGACCATTGTCTGTGATCTGCCTAAGGGGGCATTGCGACGTGATAAGTCTGCCCTGGTCACCCAGGTGACAGACCACTGTCTCTGATCTGCATAAGGGGGCATTGTGACATCATAACCCTGCACTGGTCACGCAAGTGAAAGACCCTTGTCTTTGATCTGCCTAAGGGGCGATTGTGACATCATAACTCTGCACTGGTCACCCAGGTGACAGACCCTTGTCTGTGATCTGCCTAAGGGTGCATTGTGACATCATAACCATGCACTGGTCACACAGGTGACAGACCCTTGTGTGTGATATGCCTGAGGTGGCGTTGTTGCATCATAAGTCTGCACTGGTCACCCAGGTTACAGGCCCTTGTCTGTGATCTGCCTGAGGGTGCATTGTGACATCATAACTCTGCACTGGTCACCCAGGTGACAGGCCCTTTTCTGTGATCTGCATAAGGGGGCATTGTGACATCATAACACTGTACTGGTCACCCAGGGGACAGACCATTGTCTGCCTAAGGGGGCACTGTGACATGATAACCATGCACTGATCACCCAGGAGAAATACCCTTGTCTTTCATCTGCCTAAGGGGCGATTTTGACATCATAACTCTGCACTGGTCACCCAGGTGACAGACCCATGTCTGTGATCTGCCTAAGGGGGCATTGTGACATCATAACCCTGCACTGGTCACATAGGTGACAGGCCCTTGTGTGTGATCTGGCTGAGGGGGCATTGTTAAAATATAAGTCTGCACTGGTCACCCAGGTGACAGGCCCTTGTCTGTGATCTGCCTGAGGATGCATTGTGACATCATAACACTGCACTTGTCACCCAGGTCACAGACCCTTGACTGCGATTTTCCTAAGGGGGCATTGTGAGATGATAACTCTGCACTGGTCACCCAGGAGAAAGACCCTTATCTTTGATCTGCCTATGGGGCCACTGTGACATCATAACTCTGCATTGGACACCTAGGTGTCAGACCCTTGTCTGTGATCTGCCTAAGGGGAATTGTGACATCGTAACTCTGCAATGGTCACCCAGGAGACATCCCCTTTTTTGTGATCTCCCTATGGGGGCATTGGGACATCATAACCCTGCCCTGGTCACCCAGGTGACAGGGCCTTGTCTGTGATCTGCTAAGCGGGCATTGTGACATTATAAGTCTGCACTGGCCACCCAGGTGACAGTCCCTTGTCTGTGATCTGCCTAATGGGGCATCATGACATCATAACTGTGCACTGGTCACCCAGGTGACAGACCATTGTCTGTGATCTGCCTAAGGGGGCATTGTGAAATCATAACCCTGCACTGGTCACAGAGGTGACATGCCCTTTTTTGTTATCTGCCTAAGGGGCATTGGGACATCATAAACCTGCACTGGTCACCCAGGTCACAGGGCTTTGTCTGTGGTCTGCTAAGGGGGCATTGTGACATCATAAGTCTGCACTGGTCACCCAGGTGACAGTCCCTTTTCTGTGATCTGCCTAAGGGGACACTTTGACATCATAACACTGCACTGGTCACCCAGAAGACATGCCCTTTTTTGTGATCTGCCTACGGGGGCATTGGGACATCATAACCCTGCACTGGTCATCCAGGTGACAGGGCCTTGTCTGTGATCTGCTAAGGGGGCATTGTGACATCGTAAGTCTGCACTGGTCACCCAGGTGACAGTCCCTTTTCTGTGATCTGCCTAATTGGGCATTGTGACATCATAAGTCTGTACTGGTTGACCAGGTGACATGCCCTTGTCTGTGATTTGCCTCAGGAGGCATTGTTACATCATAACTCTGCACTGGGCATGCAAGTGACAGGCCCTTGAATGTGATCTGCTTAAGGGTGCATTGTGACATCATAACTCTGCACTGGGCACCCAGGTGACAGTCCCTTGTCTGTGATCTGCCTAAGGGGACCTTGTGACATCATAACACTGTACTGGTGACCCAGCTGACATGCCCTTTCTTGTGATCTGCCTGAGGGTGCATTGTGACATCATAACTCTGCACTGGTCACCCAGGTGACAGGCCCTTGTCTGTGATCTGCATGAGGGGGCATTGTGACATCATAACTCTGTACTGGTAACCCAGGTGACAGACCATTGTCTATGATATGCCTAAGGGGGCATTGTGACATGATAACCCTGCACTGGACACCCAGGTGAAAGACCCTTGTCTTTCATCTGCCTAAGGGGCCATTTTGACATCATAACTATGCACTGATCACCGAGGTGACAGACCCTTGACTGTGATCTGCCTAAGGTGGCACTGTGACATGATAACCCTGTACTGGTCACACAGGTGACAGGCCCTTGTGTTTGATCTGCCTGATGGGGCATTGTTATAACATAAGTCTGCACTGGTCACCCGGGTGACAGGCCCTTGTTTGTGATCTGCCTGTGGATGAATTGTGACATCATAACACTGCACTGGTCACCCAAGTCACAGACCCTTGTCTGTGATTTGCCTACGGGGGCATTGTGACATGATAACTCTGCACTGGTCACCCAGGTGACAGGCCCTTGTCTGTGATCTGCGTAAGGGGGCATTGTGACATCATAAACCTGCACTGGTCACCCAGGTGAAAGACCCTTGTCTTTGACCTGCCTAAGGGGCCATTGTGACATCATAACTGTGCACTAGACACCCAGGTGTCAGACCCTTGTCTGTGATCTGCCTAAGGGGGAATTGTGACATCATAACTCTGCAATGGTCCCCCAGGTGACATGCCCTTTTTTGTGATCTGCCTAAGGGGGCATTGGGACATCATAACCCTGCACTGGTCACCCAGGTGACAGGATCTTGTCTGTGATCTGCCTCAGGGGTCATTGTTGCATCATAAATCTGCACTGGTCACCCAGGTGACAGTCCGTTGTCTGTGATCTGCCTAAGGGTGCGTTTGACATCATAACTGTGCACTGGCATCCCAGGTGTCAGGCCCTTGTGTGTGATCTGCCAAAGGGGACATTGTGACATCATAACACTGCACTGGTCACCCAGCTTCATGCCCCATTTTGCGATCTGCCTGAGGGCGCATTGTGACATCATAACTCTGCACTGGGCACCCAGGTGAAAGGCCCTTGTCTGTGATCTGCCTAAGGGTGCATTGTGACATCATAACTGTGCACTGGACACCCAGGTCTCTGACCCTTGTCTGTGATCTGCCTAAGGGGAATTGTGACATCATAACTCTGCAATGGTCACCCAGGAGACATGCCCTTTTTTGTGATCTCCCTAAGGGGGCATTGGGACATCATAAACCTGCCCTGGTCACCCAGGTGACAGGGCCTTGTCTGTGATCTGCTAAGCGGCATTGTGACATTATAAGTCTGCACTGGCCACCCAGGTGACAGTCCCTTGTCTGTGATCTGCCTAATGGGTCATCATGACGTCATAACTGTGCACTGGTCACCCAGGTGACAGACCATTGTCTGTGATCTGCCTAAGGGGCCATTGTGACATGATAACTCTGCACTGGTCACCCAGGAGACAGACCATTGTCTGTGATCTGCGTAAAGGGGCATTGTGCCATCATAACTCTGCATTGGTCACCAAGGTGAAAGACCCTTGTCTTTGATCTGCCTAAGGGGCCATTGTGACAACGTAACTATGCACTGGTCACCCAGGTGACAGACCCTTGTCTGTGATCTGCCTAAGGGGGCATTGTGAAATCATAACCCTGCACTGGTCACAGAGGTGACATGCCCTTTTTTGTTATCTGCCTAAGGGGCATTGAGACATCATAAACCTGCACTGGTCACCCAGGTCACAGGGCTTTGTCTGTGGTCTGCTAAGGGGGCATTGTGACATCATAAGTCTGCACTGGTCACCCAGGTGACAGTCCCTTTTCTGTGATCTGCCTAAGGGGACACTTTGACATCATAACACTGCACTGGTCACCCAGAAGACATGCCCTTTTTTGTGATCTGCCTACGGGGGCATTGGGACATCATAACCCTGCACTGGTCATCCAGGTGACAGGGCCTTGTCTGTGATCTGCTAAGGGGGCATTGTGTCATCGTAAGTCTGCACTGGTCACCCAGGTGACAGTCCCTTTTCTGTGATCTGCCTAATTGGGCATTGTGACATCATAAGTCTGTACTGGTCGACCAGGTGACATGCCCTTGTCTGTGATTTGCCTCAGGAGGCATTGTTACATCATAACTCTGCACTGGGCATGCAAGTGACAGGCCCTTGAATGTGATCTGCTTAAGGGTGCATTGTGACATCATAACTCTGCACTGGGCACCCAGGTGACAGTCCCTTGTCTGTGATCTGCCTAAGGGGACCTTGTGACATCATAACACTGTACTGGTGACCCAGCTGACATGCCCTTTCTTGTGATCTGCCTGAGGGTGCATTGTGACATCATAACTCTGCACTGGTCACCCAGGTGACAGGCCCTTGTCTGTGATCTGCATGAGGGGGCATTGTGACATCATAACTCTGTACTGGTAACCCAGGTGACAGACCATTGTCTATGATATGCCTAAGGGGGCATTGTGACATGATAACCCTGCACTGGACACCCAGGTGAAAGACCCTTGTCTTTCATCTGCCTAAGGGGCCATTTTGATATCATAACTATGCACTGGTCACCGAGGTGACAGACCCTTGTCTGTGATCTGCCTAAGGGGGCACTGTGACATGATAACCCTGTACTGGTCACACAGGTGACAGGCCCTTGTGTTTGATCTGCCTGATGGGGCATTGTTATAACATAAGTCTGCACTGGTCACCCGGGTGACAGGCCCTTGTCTGTGATCTGCCTGTGGATGAATTGTGACATCATAACACTGCACTGGTCACCCAAGTCACAGACCCTTGTCTGTGATTTGCCTAAGGGGGCATTGTGACATGATAACTCTGCACTGGTCACCCTAACCAGGTCACCCAGGTGACAGGCCCTTGTCTGTGATCTGCGTAAGGGGGCATTGTGACATCATAAACCTGCACTGGTCACCCAGGTGAAAGACCCTTGTCTTTGATCTGCCTAAGGGGCCATTGTGACATCATAACTGTGCACTAGACACCCAGGTGTCAGACCCTTGTCTGTGATCTGCCTAAGGGGGAATTGTGACATCATAACTCTGCAATGGTCCCCCAGGTGACATGCCCTTTTTTGTGATCTGCCTAAGGGGGCATTGGGACATCATAACCCTGCACTGGTCACCCAGGTGACAGGACCTTGTCTGTGATCTGCCTCAGGGGTCATTTTTGCATCATAAATCTGCACTGGTCACCCAAGTGACAGTCCGTTGTCTGTGATCTGCCTAAGGGTGCGTTTGACATCATAACTGTGCACTGGGATCCCAGGTGTCAGGCCCTTGTCTGTGATCTGCCAAAGGGGACATTGTGACATCATAACACTGCACTGGTCACCCAGCTTCATGCCCCATTTTGCGATCTGCCTGAGGGCGCATTGTGACATCATAACTCTGCACTGGGCACCCAGGTGAAAGGCCCTTGTCTGTGATCTGCCTAAGGGTGCATTGTGACATCATAACTGTGCACTGGACACCCAGGTCTCACACCCTTTTCTGTGATCTTCCTAAAGGGGAATTGTGACATCATAACTCCGCAATGGTCACCCAGGTGACATGACCTTTTTTGTGATCTGCCTAAGGGGGCATTGGGACCTCATAACCTTGCACTGGTCACCCAGGTGACAGGGCCTTGTCTGTGATCTGCTAAGGGGGCATTGTGACATCATAAGTCTGCACTGGCCACCCAGGTGACAGTCCCTTGTCTGTGATCTGCCGAATGGGGCATCGTGACATCATAACTGTTCACTGGTCACCCAGGTGACAGACCATTATCTGTGATCTGCCTAAGGGGCCATTGTGACATTATAATACTGCACTGGTCACCAGGGTGACAGACCATTGTCTGTGATCTGCGTAAGGGGGCATTGTGACATCATAACCGTGCACTGGTCACTCAGGTGAAAGACCCTTGTGTTTGATATGCCTAAGGGGCCATTGTGACAACGTAACTCTGCACTGGTCACCCAGGTGACAGACCCTTGTCTGTGATCTGCCTAGGGGGGCATTGTGAAATCATAACCCTGCACTGGTCACAGAGCTGACATGCCCTTTTTTGTTATCGGCCTAAGGGGGCATTGGGACATCATAACTCGGCACAGGGCACCCATGTGACAGTCCCTTGACTGTGATCTGCCTAAGGGCAAACTTTGACATCATAACACTGCACTGGTAGCCCAGCAGACATGCCCTTTTTTGTGATCTGCCTACGGGGGCATTGGGACGTCATAACACTGCACTGGTCATCCTGGTGACAGGGCCTTGTCTGTGATCTGCTAAGGGGGCATTGTGACATCGTAAGTCTGCACTGGTCACACAGGTGACAGTCCCTTGTCTGTGATCTGCCTAATGGGGCATTGTGATATCATAAGTCTCTACTGGTCAACCAGGTGACAGGCCCTTGTCTGTGATTTGCCTCAGGAGGCATTGTTACATCATAACTCCGCACTGGGCACGCAGGTGACAGGCCCTTTAATGTGATCTGCATAAGGGTGCATTGTGACATCATAACTGTACACTGGGCACCCAGATGACAGTCCCTTGTCTCTGATTTCCTAAGGGGACCTTGTGACATCATAACCCTGCACTGGTCACCCAGGTGACAGACACTTGTCTGTGATCTGCCTAAGGTGTCATTGTGACATCATAACCATGCACTGGTCACACAGGTGACAGGCCCTTCTGTGTGATGTGCCTGAAGGGGCATTGTGACATCATAACTCTGCACTGGTCACCCAGGTGACAGGCCCTTGTCTGTGATCTGCCTGAGGATGCATTCTGACATCATAACCCTGCACTGGTCACCCAGGTCACAGACCCTTGACTGTGATTTGCCTAAGGGGGCATTGTGACATCATAACCCTTCACTGGTCACCAAGGTGACAAACCCTTGTCTGTGATCTGCGTAAGGGGGCATTGTGACATCATAAACCTGCACTGGTCACTCAGGAGAAAGACCCTTGTCTTTGATCTGCGTAAGGGGCCATTGTGACATCATAACGCTGCACTGGACACCCAGGTGTCAGACCCTTGTCTGTGATCTACCTAAGTGGGAACTGTGACATCACAACTCTGCAATTGTCACCCAGGTGACGTGCCCTTTTTTGTGATCTGCCTAAGGGGGCATTGGGACATCATAACCCTGCACTGGTCACCCAGGTGACAGGGCCTTGTCTGTGATCGGACTCAAGGGTCATTGTTGCATGATAAATCTGCACTGGTCACCCAGGTGACAGGCCGTTGTCTGTGATCTGCCTAAGGGTGCGTTGTGACATCATAACTGTGCACTGGAAACCCAGGTGTCAGGCCCTTGTCTGTGATCTGCCAAAGGGGACATTGTGACATCATAACACTGCACTGGTCACCCAGCTTCATGCCCCATTTTGCGATCTGCCTGAGGGCGCATTGTGACATCGTCACTCTGCACTGGGCACCCAGGTGAAAGGCCCTTGTCTGTGATCTGCCTAAGGGTGCATTGTGACATCATAACTGTGCACTGGACACCCAGGTGTCAGACCCTTTTCTGTGATCTGCCTAAGGGGGAATTGTGACATCATAACTCTGCAATGGTCACCCAGGTGACATGACCTTTTTTGTGATCTGCCTAAGGGGGCATTGGGACATCATAACCCTGCACTGGTCACCCAGGTGACAGGGCCTTGTCTGTGATCTGCTAAGGGGGCATTGTGACATCATAAGTCTGCACTGGCCACCCAGGTGACAGTCCCTTGTCTGTGATCTGCCGAATGGGGCATCGTGACATCATAACTGTTCACTGGTCACCCAGGTGACAGACCATTATCTGTGATCTGCCTAAGGGGCCATTGTGACATGATAACACTGCACTGGTCACCAGGGTGACAGACCATTGTCTGCGATCTGCGTAAGGGGGCATTGTGACATCATAACCGTGCACTGGTCACTCAGGTGAAAGACCCTTGTGTTTGATATGCCTAAGGGGCCATTGTGACAACGTAACTCTGCACTGGTCACCCAGGTGACAGACCCTTGTCTGTGATCTGCCTAGGGGGGCATTGTGAAATCATAACCCTGCACTGGTCACAGAGCTGTCATGCCCTTTTTTGTTATCGGCCAAAGGGGGAATAGGGACATCATAAGTCGGCACAGGGCACCCATGTGACAGTCCCTTGTCTGTGATCTGCCTAAGGGGACACTTTGACATCATAACACTGCACTGGTAGCCCAGCAGACATGCCCTTTTTTGTGATCTGCCTTCCGGGGCATTGGGACATCATAACACTGCACTGGTCATCCAGGTGACAGGGCCTTGTCTGTGATCTGCTAAGGGGGCATTGTGACATCGTAAGTCTGCACTGGTCACACAGGTGACAGTCCCTTGTCTGTGATCTGCCTAATGGGGCATTGAGGTATCATAAGTCTGTGCTGGTCAACCAGGTGACAGGCCCTTGTCTGTGATTTGCCTCAGGAGGCATTGTTACATCATAACTCTGCACTGGGCACGCAGGTGACAGGCCTTTGAATGTGATCTGCATAAGTGTGCATTGTGACATCATAACTCTACACTGGGCACCCAGGTTACAGTCCCTTGTCTGTGATCTGCCTAAGGGGACCTTGTGACATCATAACCCTGCACTGGTCACCCACGTGAAATGCAATTGTCTTTGATCTGCCTAAGGGGCCATTGTGACATCATAACTCTGCACTGGTCACCCAGGTGACAGGCCCTTGTCTGTGATCTGCCTGAGGATGCATTCTGACATCATAACCCTGCACTGGTCACCCAGGTCACAGACCCTTGACTGTGATTTGCCTAAGGGGGCATTGTGACGTCATAACTCTGCACTGGTCACCAAGGTGACAAACCCTTGTCTGTGATCTGCGTAAGGGGGCATTGTGACATCATAAACCTGCACTGGTCACCGAGGAGAAAGACCCTTGTCTTTGATCTGCGTAAGGGGCCATTGTGACATCATAACGCTGCACTGGACACCCAGGTGTCAGACCCTTGTCTGTGATGTACCTAAGTGGGAACTGTGACATCATAACTCTGCAATTGTCACCCAGGTGACATGCCCTTTTTTGTGATCTGCCTAAGGGGGCATTGGGACATCATGACCCTGCACTGGTCACCCAGGTGACAGGGCCTTGTCTGTGATCTGCTAAGGGGGCATTGCGACATCATAAGTCTGCAGTGGCCACCCAGGTGAGAGTCCCTTGTCTGTGATGTGCCTAATGGGGCATCGTGACATGCTAACACTGCACTGGTCAGCCAGGTAACAGACCATTGTCTGTGATCTGCCTAACTGAGCATTGTGACATGATAACTCTGCACTGGTCTCCGAGGTGACAGACCATTCTCTGTGATCTGCGTAAGGGGGTATTGTGACATCATAACCCTGCACTGGTCACCCAGTGGAAAGGCCCTTGTCTTTGATCTGCCTATGGGGCCATTGTGACATCGTAACTATGCACTGGTCACCCAGGTGACAGACGCTTGTCTGTGATCTGCCTAAGGGGTCATTGTGCCATCATAACCATGCACTGGTCACACAGGTGACAGGCCCTTGTGTGTGATGTGCCTGAGGGGGCATTGTTACAACATAAGTCAGCACTGGTCACCCAGGTGACAGGCTCTTGTCTGTGATCTGCCTGAGGATGCATTGTGACATAATAACCCTGCACTGGTCACCCAGGTCACAGACCCATGTCTGTGATATGCCTAAGGGGGCATTGTGAAATCATAACCCTGCAATGGTCACACAGATGACATGCCATTTATTGTTATCTGCCTAAGGGGGCATTGTGACGTCATACCCCTGCACTGGTCACCCAGGTGACAAGCCCTTGTCTGTGATATGCCTAAGGGGGCATTGTTACGTCATAACTCTGCACTGGTCACCCAGGTGACAGGCCGTTTTCTGTGATCTGCCTAAGGGGGCATTTTGTCATCATAACTCTGCACTGGGCACCCAGGTGAGAGGCCCTTGTCTGTGATCTGCCTAAGGGGGTATTGTGACATCAGAATTCTGCACTGGTCACCCAGGTGACAGGCAACTGACTGTGATCTGGCTACGGGGGCACTGTGACATCATAACTGCTCTGGTCACCCTGGTGACAGGCCCTTGTGTGTGATGTGCCTGAGTGGGCATTTTTACAACATAAGTCAGTACTGGTCACCCAGGTGACAGGCCCTTGTCTGTGATCTGCCAGAGGATGCATTGTGACAACTTAACACTGCACTGGTCACGCAGGTCACAGACCCTTGTCTGTGATTTGCCTAAGGGGGCATTGTGACATCATAACTCTGCACTGGTCACCCAGGTGACAGACCCTTGTCTGTGATCTGCGTAAGGGGGCATTGTGACATCATAAACCTGCACTGGTCACCCAGGAGAAAGACCCTTGTCTTTGATCTGCCTAAGGGGCCATTGTGACATCATAACTCTGCACTGGACACCCAGGTGTCAGACCCTTGTCTGTGATCTGCCTAAGGGGGTATTGTGACATCATAACTCTTCAATGGTCACCCAGGTGACATGCCCTTTTTTGTGATCTGCCTAAGGGGGCATTGGGACATCATACCCCTGCCCTGGTCACCCAGGTGACAGGGCCTTGTCTGTGATCTGCTAATGGGGCATTGTGACATCATAAGTCTGCTCTGGCCACCCAGGTGACAGTCCCTTGTCTGTGATCTCCCTAATGGGGCATCGTGACATCATAACTCTGCACTGGTAACCCAGGTGACAGACCATTGTCTGTGATCTGCCTAAGGGGGCATTGTGACATGATAACTATGCACTGGTCACCCAGGTGACAGACCACTGTCTGTGATCTGTGTAAGGGCGCATTGTGACATCATAACCCAGCACTGGTAACCCAGGTGAAAAACCCTTGTCTTTGATCTGCCTAAGGGTGGATTGTGACATCGTAACTGCACTGGTCACCCAGGTGACAGACCCCTGTCTGTGATCTGCCTATGGGGACATTGTGAAGTCATAACCCTGCACTGGTCACACAGGTGACCTGCCCTTTGTTGTTATATGCCTAAGGGGGCATTAGGACATCATAAACCTGCACTGGTCAACCAGGTGACAGGGCCTTGTCTCATGTCTGCTAAGGGGGCATTGTGACATCGTAAGTCTGCCCTGGTCACCCAGGTGACAGTCCCTTGTCTGTGATCTGTCTAATGGGGCATTGTGACATCATAACTCTGTACTGGTCAACTAGGTGACAGGCCATTGTCTGTGATATGCCTAAGGGGGCATTGTTACATCATAACTGTGCACTGGGCATGCAGGTGTCAGGCCCTTGTCTGTGATCTGCCCAAGGGTGCATTGTGACATCATAACTCTGCACTGGGCACCCAGGTGACAGTCCCTAGTCTGTGATCTGCCTAAGGGGACACTTTGACATCATAACGCTGCACGTGGTCACCCAGCAGACATGCCCTTTTTTGTGATCTGCCTAGGGTGGCATTGGGACAACAGGACCCTGCACTGGTCATCCAGGTGGCAGGGCCTTGTCTTTGATCTGCCTAAGGAGGCATTGTGACATGATAAATCTGCACTGGTCACCCAGGTGACAGACCATTTTCTGTGATCTGCATTAGGGGGCATTGTGATATCATAACCCTGCACTGGTCACCCAGGAGAAAGACCCTTGTCTTTGATCTGCCTAAGGGGCCATGGTGACATCATAACTCTGCACTGGTCACCCAGGTGACAGACCCTTCTCTGTGATCTGCCTAAGGGGGCATTGTGAAATCATAATCCTGCACAGGTCACACAGGTGATATGCCGTTTATTGTTATCTGCCTAAGGGGGCATTGTGATGTCATAACCCTGCACTGGTCACGCAAGTGATTTGGCCTTGTCTGTGGTGTGCTAAGTGGGCATTGTGACATCATAAGTCTGCACTGGTCACCCAGGTGACATTCCCTTGTCTGTGATCTGCCTAAGGGGGCATTATGACATCATAACTCTGCACTGGTCACCCAGGTGACAGACCATTGTCTGTGATCTGCCTAAGGGGGCATTGCGACTTGATAAGTCTGCACTGGTCACCCAGGTGACAGACCACTGTCTCTGATCTGCATAAGGGGGCATTGTGACATCATAACCCTGCACTGGTCACGCAAGTGAAAGACCCTTGTCTTTCATCTGCCTAAGGGGCCATTGTGACATCATAACTCTGCACTGGTCACCCAGGTGACAGACCCTTGTCTGTGATCTGCATAAGGGGGCATTGTGACATCATAACCATGCACTGGTCACACAGGTGACAGACCCTTGTGTGTGATCTGACTGAGGGGGCGTTGTTACATCATAAGTCTGCACTGGTCACCCAGGTTACAGGCCCTTGTCTGTGATCTGCCTGAGGGTGCATTGTGACATGATAACTCTGCACTTTTCACCCAGGTGACAGGCCCTTGTCTGTGATCTGCATAAGGGGGCATTGTGACATCATAACACTGTACTGGTTACCCAGGTGACAGACCATTGTCTGAGATCTGCCTAAAGGGGCACTGTGACATGATAAGCCTGCACTGTTCACCCAGGTGAAAGACCCTTGTCTTTAATCTCCCTAAGGGGCCATTTTGACATCATAACTCTGCACTGGTCACCCAGGTGACAGACCCATATCTGTGATCTTCCTAAGCGGGCATTGTGACATCATAACCCTGCACTGGTCACATAGGTGACAGGCCCTTGTGTGTGATCTGCCTGAGGGGGCATTGTTAATATATAAGTCTGCAGTGGTCACCCAGGTGACAGGCCCTTGTCTGTGATCTGCCTGAGGATGCATTGTGACATCATAACACTGCACTGGTCCCCCAGGTCACAGACCCATGTCTGTGATTTGCCTAAGGGGTCATTGTGACATGATGACTCTGCACTGGGCACCCAGGTGACAGGCCCTTTTCGGTGATCTGCCTAAGGGGGCATTGTGTCATCGTAACTCTGCACTGGGCACCCAGGTGAGAGGCCCTTGTCTGTGATCTGCTTAAGGGGGTGTTGTGACATCACAATTCTTCACTGGACACCGAGGTGACAGGCAACTGACTGTGATCTGGCTATGGGGGCATTGTGACATCATAACTGCACTCGTCACACTGGTGACAGGCCTCTGTCTGTGATCTGCCTAAGGGGGCATTGTGACATCATAACCATGCACTTGTGACACAGGTGACAGGACCCCATGTGTGATCTGCCTGAGGGGGCTATTGTGACATCATAATTCTGCACTGAACACCCAGGTTATAAGCCCTTGTCTGTGATTTGCCTAAGGGGACATCGTGACATCATAACACTGCACTGTTCACCTAGGTGGCACGCATTTTTTGGGATCTGCCTAAGGGGTCATTGAGACATGATAACCCTGCACTGGTCACCCATGTGACAGGGCCTTGTCTGTGATCTGCTAAGGGGGCATTGTGACATCATAAGTCTGCACTGGTCACCCAAGTGACAGTCCCTTGTCTGTGATCTGCCTAAGGGGGCATTGTGACATCATAACTCTGCACTGGTCACTCATGTGACAGGCCCTTGTCTGTGATCTGCCTGAGGGTGCATTGTGACAATATATCTCTGCACTGGTCACCCAGGTGAGAGACCCTTGTCTGTGATCTGCCTAAGAGGGCATTGTGACATCATTAGCACGCACTGGTCACACAGGTGACAGGCCCTTGTGTGTGATCTGCCTGAGGGGGCGTTTTTACATCATAAGTCTGCACTGGTCACCCAGGTTACAGGCCCTTGTCGGAGATCTGCCTGAGGTTGCATTGTGACATCATAACTCTGCACTGGTCACCCAGGTGACAGGCCCTTGTCTGTGATCTGCATAAGGGGGCATTGAGACATCAGAACTCTTTACTGGTCACCAAGGTGACAGACCATTGTCTGTGATCTGCCTAAGGGGGAATTGTGACATGATAACCAGGCACTGGTCACCCACGTGAAAGACCCTTGTCTTTCATCTGCCTAAGGGGCCATTGTGACATCATAACTATGCACTGGTAACCCAGATGACAGACTCTTGTCTGTGATGTGCCTAAGGGGGCATTGTGACATCATAACCCTGCACTGGTCACCCAGGTGACAGGCCCTTGTGTGTGATGTGCCTGAGCTGGCAATGTAACAACATAGGTCTGCACTGGTCACACAGGTGACAGGCCCTTGTCTTTGATCAGCCTGAAAATGCATTGTGACATCATAACACTGCACTGGTCACCCAGGTCACAGACCCTTGTCTGCGATTTACCTAAGGGGGCATTGTGAGATGATAACTCTGCACTGGTCACCCAGGTGACAGACCCTTGTCTGTGATCTGCGTAAGGGGGCATTGTGACATCATAAACCTGCACTGGTCACCCAGGAGAAGGACCCTTGTCTTTGATCTGCCTAAGGGGCAACTGTGACATCATAACTCTGCACTGGACACCCAGGTGTCAGACCCTTGTCTGTGATCTGCCTAAGGGGTAATTGTGACATCATAACTCTGCAGTGGTCACCCAGGTGACATGCCCTTTTTTGTGATCTCCCTAAGGGGGCATTGGGACATCATAACCCTGCCCTGGTCACCGAGGTGACAGGGCCTTTTCTGTGATCTGCTAAGGGGGCATTGTGACATCATAAGTCTGCACTGGCCAGCCAGGTGACAGTCCCTTGTATGTGATCTGCCGAATGGGGCATCATGACATCATAACTGTGCACTGGTCACCCAGGTGACAGACCATTGTCTGTGATCTGCCTAAGGGGCCATTGTGACATGATAACTCTGCAGTAGTCACCCAGGTGACACACCATTGTCTGTGATCTGCGTAAGGGGGCATTGTGTCATCACAACCCTGCATTGGTCACCCAGGTGAAAGACCCTTGTCTTTGATCTGCGTATGGGGCCATTGTGATAACGTAACAATGCACTGGTCACCCAGGTGACAGACCGTTGTCTGTGATCTGCCTAGGGGGGCATTGTGAAATCATAACCCTGTACTGGTCACAGAGATGACATGCTCTTTTTTGTTATCTGCCAAAGGGGGCATTGGGATATCATAAACCTGCACTGGTCACCCAGGTCACAGGGCGTTGTCTGTGGTCTGCTAATGGGGCATTGTGACATCATAAGTCTGCACTAGTCACCCAGGTGAGAGTCCCTTGTCTGTGATCTGCCTAATGGGGCATTTTGACGTCATAACTCTGTACTGATCAACCAGGCGACAGGCATTTGTCTGTGATATGCCTAAGGGGCATTGTTACATCATAACTATGCACTGGGCACGCAGGTGACAGGCCCTTGTCTGTGATCTGCCTAAGGGTGCATTGTGACATCATAACTCTGCACAGGGTACCCAGGTGACAGTCCCTTGTCTGTGATCTGCCTAAGGGGACACTTTGATATCATAACACTGCACTGGTCACCCAGAAGACGTGCTCTTTTTTGTGATCTGCCTACGGGGGCATTGGGACATCTTAACCCTGCATTGGTCATCCAGGTGACAGGGCCTTGTCTGTGATCTGCTATGGGGTATTGTGACATCGTAAGTCTGCACTGGTCACCCAGGAGACAGTCCCTTGTCTGTGATCTGCCTAATTCGGCATTGTGACATCATAAGTCTGTACTGGTCATCCAGGTGACAGGCCCTTGTCGGTCATGTGCCTCAGGGGGCATTGTGACATCAGAACACTGTACTGGTCACCCAGGTGACAGGCCCTTATCTGTGATCTGCCTAAGGGGGCTTTGTTACATGATTACCCTGCACTGGGCACCCAGGTGACAATCCCATGTCTATGATCTGCCTAAAGGGGTATTGTGACATCATAACTCTGCACTGGGCACCCAGGTGACAGGACCTTGTCTGTGATTTGCCTAAGGGGGCTTTGTGACATCATAAATCTGGATTGGGCACGCAGTTGACAGTCCCTTGTCTGTGATCTGCCTAAGGGGGTATTGTGACAACATAACTATGCACTGTTCTCCCATTTTACAGGTCTTTGTCTGTGATCTGCCTCAGGGGGCATTGTGACGTAATAACTCTGCACTGGGCACCCAGGTGACAGGCCCATGTCTGTGATCTGCCTAAGATGACATTGTGACATCATAGCTCTGCACTGGGCACCCAGGTGACAGGCCCTTGTCTGTGATCTGCCTAAGGGGGCATTGTGACATCATAACTATGCACTGGGCCCCCAGGTGACAGGCCCTTGTCTGTGACCTTCCTAAAGTGGTATTGTGACATCATAACTCAGTACTGGGCACCCAGGTGACAGGACCTTGTCTCTGATCTGCCTAAGGGGGCATTGTGACATCATAACTATGCACTGGGCCCCCAGCTAGCAGGCCCTTGTCTGTGTCCTGCCTAAAGGGGTATTGTGACATCATAACTCTGTACTGGGCACCCAGGTGACAGGACCTTGTCTGTGATTTGCCTAAGGGGGCATTGTGACATCATTACTCTGCATTGGACACCGAGGTGACAAGTCCCTTGTCTGTAGTCTGCCTCAGGGGGTATTGTGAAAACATAACCATGCACTAGTCATCCATGTTACAGGTCTATGTCTTTGATGTGCCTAAGGGGGCATTGTGACATCATAACTCTGCACTGGGCACCCAGGTGACAGGCCCTTGTCTGTGATCTGCCTAGGAGGGCATTGTGACATCATAACTATGCACTTGGCACCCAGGTGAGAGGCCCTTGTCTGTGATAGGCCTAAGGGGGCATTGTGACATCATAATTTTCCAATGGTCACCCAGGTGACAGGCCCTTGTCTGTTTCCTGCCTAAGGGCGCATTGTGGCATCATAACTCTGCACTGGTCACCCAGGTGACAGGCCCTTGTCTGTGATCTGCCTAAGGGGGCATTTTGACATCATAAGTCTGCACTAGTCACCCAGGTGACAGGTCCTTCTCTGATCTGCCTAACGGGCATTGTGACATCATAACGTTGCATTGGGCACCCAGGTGACAAGCCCTTGTCTGTGATCTGCCTAGCGGAGCATTGTGACATCATAACTCTGTACTGGGCACTCAGATGAGAGGCCCTTGTCTGTGATCTCCCTAAGAGGGTATTGTGACATCATTATTCTGCCCTGGTCACCCAGGTGACAGGCCACTGACTGTGATCTGCCTAAGTGGGCATTGTGACATCATAACTCTGCACTGGTCACCCTGCTGACATGTCTTTGTCTGTGATCTGCCAAAGGGGGCATTGTGACATCATAACCCTGCACTGGTCACACAGATGACAGGCCCTTGTGTGTGGTTTGCCTGAGGGGGCATTGTGACATCATAAGAGTGCACTTGTCACCCAGGTGACAGGTCCTTGTTTGTGATCTGCCTGAGTGTCCATTGTGACATCATAATTCTGCGCTGGTCACCCAGGTGACAGGCCCTTGTCAATGATCTTCCTAGGTGGGCATTGTGTCGTCATTACTCTGCACTGGACACCCAGGTGACTGGCCCATGTCTATGATCTGCCGAAGGGGGCATTGTGACACCACAACTCTGCATTGGTCACCCAGGTGACTGGCCCTTTTCTTTTATCTGCCTAAGGTGGCACTGTGACATCATAAGTCTGTACTGGCACCCAGGTGAGAGGCCCTTGTCTGTGATCTACCTATGGGGGCACTGTGATATCATAAGTCTGCACTAATCAACCAGGTGGCAGTCCCTTTTCTGACATCTGCGTAAGGGGCATTGTGACATCATAACTCTGCAATGGTAACCGAGGTTACAGGGCGTTGTCTGTCATTTGCCTAAGGGGGCATTGTGACATCATGACTCTCCATTGGGAACCCAGGTGACAGGCCCTTGTCTGTGATCTGCCTAAGGGTCATTGTGACATCATAATTCTACACGGGCCACCCAGGTGACAGGCCACTGACTGTGATCTGCGTAAGGGGGCATTGTGACATCATAACTCCTCACTGGTCACCCTGGTGACAGGCCTTTGCCTGTGATCTGCCTAAGGGGGAATTGTGACATCATAACCCCGCATTGGTCACACAAGTGACAGGCCCTTGTGAGAAATCAGGCTGAGGGGGCATTGTGACATCAGAACTCTTGACTGGTCACCCAGGTGACAGTCCTTTTTCTGTGATCTGCCTAAGGGGGCATTGTGACATCATTACTCCGTACTGGTCCCCCAGGTGAGAGGCCCTTGTCTGTGATCTGCCTAAGGGGGCATTGTGACATCATAAGTCTGCAGTACTCACCCAGGTGACAGGCGCATGTCTGTGATCTGCCTAAGGGACATAATGACATCGTAACTCTGCACTGGTCACCCAGGTGACAGGACCTTGTCTGTGATCTGCCTAAGGGGGCGCTGTGACATCATAACTCTGCATTGGGCACCCAGTTGACAGGCCCTTGACTGTGATCTGCCTAAGGGGTGATTGTGATATCATAACCCTGCACTGGGCACCCAGGTGTGAGGCCCTTCTCTGTGATCTGCCTAAGAGAGTACTGTGACATCATAATTCTGCCCTGGTCACCCAGGTGACAGACCCTTGTCTGTGATCTGCCTAAGGGATTATTGTGACATCATAACTATGCACTGTTCACCCTGGTGAAAGGCCTTTGTCTGTGATCTGCCTAAGGGGGCAATGTGACATCATAAACCTGCACTGGTCACACAGGTGACAGGACCTTGTGTGTGATCTGCCTGAGTGTGCATTGTGACATCATAACACTGCACTTTTAACCCAGTTGAGAGGTCCTTGTCTGTGATCTGCCTAAGGGGCATTGTGACATCATAACTCTGCACTGGTTACCCAAGTGACAGGACCTTGACTGTTATCTGCCTAAGGGGGCATTGTGACATCATAACTCTGTATTGGGCACCCAGGTGACAGGCCCTTGTCTGTCATCTGCCTAACGGTGCATTGTGACATCAACCTCTGTACTGGGCACCCAGGTGAGAGGCCGTTGTCTGTGATCTGCCTAAGTGGGTATTGTGACATCATAATTCTGCCCTGGTCACCCAGGAGACAGGACAGTATCTGTGATCTGCCTAAGGGGGCATTGTGACATCATAAACCGGCACTGGTCACACAGGTGATAGGCCCTTGTATGTGATCTTACTGAGGGGCATTGTGAAATCATAACTCTTCACTGGTCACCCAGATGACAGACCCTTGTCTGTGATCTCCCTGAGTGTGCATTGTGACATCATAAATCTGCACTGGTCACCCAGGTCACAGGTCCTTGTCTGTGATCTGCCTAAGGGGGCATTGTGACATCATAACTCTGTACTGGTCACCAAGATGACAGGCCCTTGTCTGTGATCTGCCTAAGCGGTCATTGTGACATCATAATTCTGCACTGGGCACCCAGGTGACAGTCTCTTGTCTGTGATCTGCCTAAGGGATTATTGTGACATCATAACTCTGCACTGGTCACCCAGCTGACAGACCCTTGTCTGTGATCTGCCTAAGGGATTATTTGGACATCATAACTATGCACTGGTCACCCTGATGCCAGGCCTTTGTGTGTGATCTGTCTAAGGGGGAAATGTGACATCATAACCATGCACTGGTCACACAGGTGACAGGACCTTGTGTGTGATCTGCCTGAGGTGGCATTGTGACACCATAACTCTGCACTGGCCACCCAGGTGACAGGCCCTTGTCTGTGATCTTCCTGAGGGTGCATTGTGACATCATAATTCTGCCCTGGTCACCCAGGTGACCGGCCCTTGTCTGTCATCTGCCGCAGGGGACATTGTGACATCATTACTCTGTACTGGTCACCCAGGTGACAGGCCCTTATCTGTGATCTGCCTAAGGGGGCTTGTTACACCATTATTCTGCACTGGGCACCCAGGTGACAATCCCATGTCTATGATCTGCCTTAAGGGGTATTGTGACATCATAACTCTGCAGTGGGCAGCAAGGTCACAGGACCTTGTCTGTGATCTGCCTAAGGGGGCATTGTGACATCATAAATCTCCATTGGGCACCCTGGTGACTGTCCCTTGTTTGTGATCTGCCTAACGTGGTATTGTGACAACATAACTCTGCACTGGTCATCCATTTTACAGGACTTTGTCTGTGATCTGCCTAAGGGGGCATTGTGACATCATAACTCCGCACTGGTCACACAGGTGACAGGCCCTTGTCTATGATCTGCCTAAGGGGGCATTGTGACATCATAACTATGCACTGCGCACCCAGGTGACAGGCCCTTGTCTGTGATCTGCCTAAGGTGGCATTGGGGCATCATAGTCCTGCACTGGTCACCCAGGTGGCAGGGCCTTGACTGTGATCTGCCTAAGGGGCATTGTGACATCATAACACTTCACTGGTCACCCAGGTGACATGCCTTTTTTGTGATCTGCCTAAGGGGGCATTGGGACATCATAACCCTGCACTGGTCAGCAAGGTTAGAGGGCCTTGTCTGTGATCTGCCTGAGTGTGCATTGTGACATCATAATTCGGCACTGGTCACTCAGGTGACAGGCCCTTTTCTGTGACCTGCCTAAGGGGGCATTGTGACATCATAAGTCTGCACTAATCAAACAGGTGACAGGCCCTTGTCTATCATTTGCGTAAGGGGTGTTGTGACATCAGCACTCTGCAATGGTAACTGAGGTTACAGGACCCTGTCTGTGATCTGCCTAAGGGAGCATTGTGACATCATAACTCTGCATTGGGAACCCCGGTGACAGGGCCTTGTCTGTGATCTGCTTGAGGGGGAATTGTGACACCATAACTCTGCACTGGGCACCCTGGTGACAGGCCCTTGTCTGTGATCTGCCTAAGGGGGTATTGTGACATCATAATTCTACACTGGTCACCCAGGTGAGAGGCCACTGTCTGTGATCTGCCTAAGGGGGCATTGTGATATCATAACTATGCACTGGGCCCCCAGGTGACAGACCCTTGTCTGTGACCTGCCTAAATGGGTATTGCGACATCATAACTCTGTACTGGGCACCCAGGTGACAGGACCTTGTCTGTGATCTGCCTAAGGGGTCATTGTGGCATCATTACTCTGCTTTGGACACCGAGGTGACAGTCCCTTGTCTGTAATCTGCCTCAGGGGGTATTGGGAAAACATTAGCGTGCACTGGTCGCCCATGTTACAGGTCTATGTCTTTGATGTGCCTAAGGGGGCATTGTGACATCATAACTCTGCACTGGGCATCCAGGTGACTGGCCCTTGTCTGTGATCTGCCGAAGTGGGTATTGTGACATCATAACTATGCACTGGGCACCCAGGTGACAGGCCCTTGTCTGTGATCGGCCTAAGGGGGCATTGTGACATCATAATTCTCCAATGGTCACCTAGGTGACTGGCCCTTGTCTGTTTTCTGCCTAAGGGCGCATTGTGGCATCATAACTCTGCACTGGTCACCCAGGTGACAGGCCCTTGTCTGTGATCTGCCTAAAGGGGCATTTTGACATCATAAGTCTGCACTAGTCACCCAGGTGACAGGTCCTTGTCTGATCTGCCTACGGGGCATTGTGACATCATAATGTTGCATTGGGCACCCAGGTGACAGGCCCTTGTCTGTGATCTGCCTAGGGGAGAATTGTGATATCATAACTCTGTAGTGGGCACTCAGATTAGAGGCCCTTGTCTGTGATCTCCCAAAGAGGGTATTGTGACATCATTATTCTGCCCTGGTCACCCAGGTGACAGGCCACTGTCTGTGATCTGCCTAAGGGGGCATTGTGACCTCATAACTCTGCACTGGTCACCCTGCTGACATGTCTTTGCCTGTGATCTGCCGAAGGGGGCATTGTGACATCATAACCCTGTACTGGTAACACAGATGACGGGTCCTTGTGTGTGGTCTGCCTGAGGGGGCATTGTGGCATCATAACACTGCACTGGTCCCCCAGGTGACAGGCCCTTGTCTGTGATCTGCCTGAGAGTGCCTTGTGACATCACAATTCTACGCTGGTCACCCAGATGACAGGCCCTTGTCTATGATCTTCCTAGGTGGGCATTGTGTCGTCATAACTCTGCACTGGACACCCACGTGACTGACCCTTGCCTATGATCTGCTGAAGGGGGCATTGTGACATCACAACTCTGTATTGGCCACCCAGGTGACAGGCCCTTTTCTATTATCTCCCTAAGGTGGCACTGTGACATCATAACTCTGTACTGGGCACCCAGGTGAGAGGCCCTTGTCTGTGATCTACCTATGTGGGCATTGTGACATAATAAGTCTGCACTAATCAACCAGGTGGCAGGCCCTTGTCTATCATCTGCGTAAGGGGCATTGTGACATCATAACTATGCAATGGTAACCGAGGTTACAGGACCTTGTCTGTGATCTGCCTAAGGGGGCATTGTGACATCATAACTCTCCATTGACAACCCAGGTGACAGGCCCTTGTCTGTAATCTGCCTAATGTGGCATTGTGACATCATAACTTTGCTATGGTCACCATGGTGACAGACCCTTGTCTGTTATCTGCCTAAGGGGGCATTGTGATATCATAACTCTGCACTGGTCAACCAGGTGACAGACCCATGTCTGTGATCGGCATAAGGGGGCATTGTTGCATCAGAACACTGTACTGGTCACCGTGGTGACAGACAATTTTCTGTGATCTGCCTAACGGGGCATTGTGACATCATAACTGTGCACTTGTCACCCAGGTGACGGACCGTTGTCTGTGATGTGCCTAAGGGGGCATTGTGACATCATAACTCTGCACTGGTCACCGTGGTGACAGAACCTTGTATGTGATCTGCCTTAGGGGCCATTGTGACATCATAACTCTGCACTGGTCACCCAGGTGACAAAACCTTGTTTGTGATCTGCCTAAGGAGGCATTGGGACATCATAATTACGCACTGGTCACCCAGGTCACAGACCCTTGTCTTTGATCTGCCTAAATGGGCATTGTGACATCATAACTCTGCACAGTTCACCCTGGGGACAGATCCTTGTCTGTGATCAGCCTAAGGGAGCATTGTGACATCATAACTCTGCACTGGTCACCCAGGTGACAGAGCCTTTTCTCTGATCTGCCTAAGGGGGCATCGTGACATGATAACTCTGCACTGGTCACCCAGGTGACAGACCCTTGTCTGTGATCTGCCTAAGGTGACATTGTGACATCATAACTCTGTACTGGAAACGCAGGTGACAGACCCTTGTCTGTGATCTCCCTAAGGGGTCATTGTGACTTCATAACTCTGCATGGGTCTCCCAGGTGTCAGGTCCTTGACTGCGATCTGCCAATGGTGGAATTTTGACATGATAAGTCTGCACTGGTCACCCAGGTGACAGACCCTTTTCTGTGATCTGCCTAACGGGCATTGTGACATCATAACTCTACACTGGTAACCCAGGTGGCACAGCCTTTTCTGTGATCTTCCTAAGGGGGCATTGTGACATCATAACTCTGCACTGGTAACCCAGGTGATACACCCTTGTCTGGGATCTGCCTAAGGTGGCATTGTGACATGATAACTCCGCACTGGTCACCCAGGTGACAGACCCTTGTCTGTCACCTGCCTAAGGTGACATTGTGACATCATTACTCTGCCCTGGAAACGCAGTTGGCAGACCCTTGTCTGTGATCTGCCTAAGGGGGCATTGTGACATCATAACTCTGCACTGATCACCCAGGTCCCAGACTCTTGTCTCTGATCTGCCTAAGTGGGCCTTGTGAAATCATAAATCTGCACTGATCACCGTGGTGAGAGACCGTTGTCTGTGATATGCCTAAGGGGACATTGTGACATCATAACACTGCACTGGTCACCCACGTGACAGACCCCTGTCTGTGATCTGCCTAATGTGGCATTGTGACATCATAACTCTGCACTGTTCACCCAGGTGACCGAACCTTGTCTATGATCTGCCTAACGGGGCATTGTGACATCATATCTCTGCACTGTTCACCCAGGTGACAGACCCTTGTCTATCATCTGCCTAAGGGGGCATTGTGACATGGTAATTCTGCATGGGTCACCCAGGTGACAGACCCTTGTCTGTGATCTGCCTAAGGTGGCATTGTGACTTCATAACTCTGAACGGGTCTCCCAGGTGACAGGTCCTTGACTGTGATCTGCCTAAGGGGACAGTTGGACATGATAACTCTGCTCTGGTCACCCAGGTGACAGACCATTGTCTGTGATCTGCCTAAGGGGACATTGTGACATCATAACTCTGCACAGGTCACCCAGGTGACAGACTATTGTCTGTGATCTGTCCAAGGAGGCATTTTGATAGCATAATTCTGCAGTGGTCACCCAGGTGACAGACCCTTGTATGTGATCTGCCAAAGGGGGCATTGTGACATCATAACTTTGCTCTGTTCCCCCTGTTGACAGACCCTTTTCTGTTATCTGCCTAAGGGGGCATTGTGACATCATACATCTGCACTGGTCACCCAGGTGACAGACCCTTGTCTGTGAACTGCCTAAGGGTGCAATGTGACATCATAACTCTACCCTTGTCACCCAGGTGACAGACACTTTTCTGTGATCTGCCTAAGGGGGCACTGTAACATCATAAATCTGAACTGGTCACCCAGGTGACAGACCCTTGTCTGTGATCTGCCTAAAGGGGAATTTTTGCGTCATAACTGTGCACTGGTCACCGTAGTGACAGACCATTGTCTGTGATCTGCCTAAGGGGGCATTGTGACATCATAACTCTGCGCTGTTCACCGTGGTGACAGAAATTGTCTGTGATCTGCCTAAGGGGCCATTGTGTCATCATAACTCTGCAGTCGTCACCCTGGTGACAGATCCTTGTCTGTGATGTGCCTGAGGGGGCATTATGACAACATAACTGTGCACTGGTCACCCAGCTGACAGACCCTTGTCTGTGATCTGCCTAAGTGGGCATTGTGAAATCATAAATCTGCACTGGTCACCGTGGTTAGAGACGCTTCTCTGTGATCTGCCTAAGGGGGCATTGTGACATCGTAACTCAGCACTCGTCACCCAGGTGACAGGCCCTTGACTGAGATCTGCTTAAGGGGGCATTGAGACATTATAACTCTGCACTGGTCACGCAGGTGACAGTCCCTTGTCTGTGATCTGCCTAATGTGGAATTGTGAAATCATAACTTTGCTCTGGTCACCATGGTGACAGACCATTGTCTGTGATCTGCCTAAGGGGGCGTGGTGACATCATAACTGTGCACTTGTCACACAGGTGACGGGCCGTTGTCTGTGATCTCCCTAAGGGGGCATTGTGATATCATAATTCTGCACTGGTCACCCAGATGAAAGACCCTTGTCTGTGATCTGCCTAAGGGTGCATTGTGACATCATAACTCTTCGCTGGTCACCGTGGTGACAGAAACTTTTTTGTGATCTGCCTAAGGGGCCATTGTGACATCATAAACCTGTACTGGCCACCTAGGTGACAGACGGTTGCCTGTGATCTGCCTAAGGGGCCTTGTGACATTATAATTGTGCACTGGTCACCCAGGTCACAGACCCTTGTCTTTGATCGGCCTCAGTGGGCATTGTGACATCATAACTCTACACTGGTCACCCTGGTGACAGATCCTTGTCTGTGATCTGCCTAAGGGGGCATTGTGACATCATAACTCTGCACTGGTCACGCAGGTGACAGGCCCTTTACTGTGGTCTGCCTAAGCGGGTATTGTGACATGATAACTAAGCACTGGTCACCCAGGTGACAGACCCTTTTCTGTGATCTGCCTTAGGTGACGTTGTGACATCATAACTCTGCACTGGAAACACAGGTGACAGACCCTTTATTGTGATCTTCCTAAGGGGGCATTGTGACATGATAACTCTGCATTGGTCACCCAGGTGACAGACCCTTGACTGTGATCTGCCTAAGGGGGCATTGTGACATCATAACTCTGCACTGGTCACCCAGGTGATAGTCCCATGTCTGTGATCTGTGTAAGAGGGCATTGTTTCATCTGAACTCTACAGTGATCACCCAGGTGACAGACCCTTGTCTGTGATCTGCCAACGTCGGCATTGTGAAATCATAAATCTGCACTGTTCCCCGTGGAGAGAGACGGTTATCTGTGATCTGCCTAAGAGGGAATAGTGACATCATAACCCTGCAGTGGTCACCCAGGTGACAGATCCTTGTCTGTGATCTGCTTAAGGGCGCATTGTGACATCAAAACTCTGCACTAGTCACCCAGGTGACAGACCCATGTCTGTGATCTGCATAAGGGGGCATTGTTACATCAGAACTCTGCACTGGTGACCGTGGTGGCAGACCATTGTCTGTGATCTGCCTAAGGGGACATTGTCACATCATAACTGTGCACTGGTCACCCAGGTGACTGCCCATTGTCTTTGATGTGCCTAAGGGGCATTGTGACTTCATAACTCTGCACTGGTCATGCAGGTGAGAGACCCTTTATTGAGATGTGCCTAAGAGGGCATTGTGACATGATAACCCTGCACTGGTCACCCAGGAGACAGACCCTTGACTGTGATCTGCCTTAGGGGGCATTGTAACATCGTAATTCTGCATGGGTCACCCTGGTGACAGACCCTTGTCTTTGATCTGCCTAAGGTGGCATTGTGACTTAATACCTCTTCACGGGTCTCCCAGGTGACAGGTCCTAGACTGTGATCTGCCTAAAGGGGCATTGTGACAGGATAACTCTGAACTGTTCACCCAGGTGACAGACCCTTGACTGTGATCTGCCTAAGGGGGCATTGTCACATCATAACCCTTCCCTGGTCACCCAGGTGACAGACCCATGTCTGTGATCTGCTAAGAGAGCATTGTGACATCATAAGACTGCACTAGTCACCCAGGTGAGAGGCCCTTGTCTGTGATCCGCCTAAGGGGGTATTGTGACAACATAACTCTGCACTGGTCACCCATTTTACAAGTCTTTGTCTGTGATCTGCCTAACGGGGCATTGTGACATCGTAACACTGCACTGGTCACCGAGGGGACTTGCCCTTTTTTGTGATCTGCCTAAGGGGGCCTTTGGACATCATAATCCTGCACTGGTCACCCAGGTGGCAGGGCCTTGTCTGTGATGTGCTAAGGGGGCACTGTGACATCATAACTCTGTACTGGTGACCCAGGTGACAGACCCTTGTCTGTGATCTGCCCAAGGGGCCATTGTGACATCGTAACTCTGCACTGGTCACCCAGGAGACAGACTCTTGTCTGTAATCTGCCTAAGGGGGCATTGTGACATCATAACCCTGCACTGCTCACACAGGTGACAGGCCCTTGTGTGTGGTATGCCTCAGGGGCATTGTGACATCATAAGTCTGCACTGGTCACCCAGGTGACAGGCCCTTGTCTGTGATCTCCCTGAGTGTGCATTGTGACATCATAACTCTGCACTGGTTACCCCGGTGACAGGCCCTTGTCTGTGATCTGCAAAAGGAGGCATTGTGACATCATAACTCTGTACTTGTCACCCAGGTGACATGCCCTTGTCTGTGACCTTCCGAAGCGGGCATTTTGTCATCATAACTTTGCACTGGCCACCCAGCTGACAGGCCCTTGTCTGTGATCTGCCTAAGGGGGCATTGTGACATCATAAGTCTGCACTAGTCACCTAGGAAACAGGCCCTTTTCTGTGATCTGCGTAGGGGAATTGTGACATCATATCACTCCACTGGGCACCCAGGTGAGAGGCCTTTTTCTTTGTTCTGCCTAAGGGCGTATTGTGACATCATACCTCTGCACTGGTCACCCAGGTGACAGGCCCTTGTCTGTGATCTGCCTAAGGCGGCGTTGTGACATCATAAATCTGCACTAGTCAACCAGATGACAGGCCCTTTTCTGTGATCTGCGTAAGGGGCATTGTGACATCGTAACTCTGCACTGGTTACCCAGGTGACATGACCTTGTCTGTGATATGCTTAAGGAGGCATTGTGACATCATAACTCTGAATTGGGCACCCAGGTGACATGCACTTGACTGTTATCTGCCTCAGGGGGCATTGTGACATAAGAACTCTACACTGGGCACCCAGGTGAGAGGCCCTTGTCTGTGATCTGCCTAAGGGTGTATTGTGACGTCATAATTCTGCACTGGTCACCCAGATGACAGGCCACTGACTGTGATCGGCCTAGGGGGGCATTGTGACATCATAACTCTGCACTGGTCACCAAGGTAAGAGGCCCTTGTCTGTGATCTTCCTAGGTGGGCATTTTGTCATCATAACTCTGCGCTGGTCACCCCGCTGACAGGTCCTTGTCTGTGACCTGCGTAAAGGGGCATGGTGAAACCATAAGTCTGCAGTAGTGACTTAGGAGACAGGCCCTTGTCTGTGATCTGCCTAAGGAGTATTGTGACATCATATCTCTGCACTGGGCACCCAGGTGAGAGGCCTTTGTCTGTGTTCTAGCTAAGGGGGCATTGTGACATCATAAGTCTGCACTAGTCACGCAGTTTACAGGCCACTGTCTGTGATCTGCGTAAGGGGGCATTGTCAAATCATAAATATGCACTGGTTCCACTGGTGACAGGCCTTTGTCTGTGATCTGCCTAAGGGGGCATTGTGGCATCATAACCCTGCACTGGTCACACAGGTGACAGGCCCTTGTGTGTAATCTGCCTGAGGGGGCACTGTGACATCATAATTCTATACTGGTCTCCCAGGTGACAGGCCCTTGTCTGTGATCTGCTCAAGGGGCCATTGTGACATCATAAGTCTGCACTAGTCACCCAGGTGACAGGCCCTTGTCTGTGATCTGCCTAAGGGGCATTGTGACATCGTAACTCTGCACTGGTCACCCAGGTGACGGGCCCTTGTCTGTGATCTGCCTAAGGCGGCATTGTGACAACAGAAATCTGTATTGGGCACACCGGTGACAGTCCCTTGTCTTTGATCTGCCTAAGGGCCTATTGTGACAACATAATTCTGCACTGGTCACCCATTTTACAAGTCTCTGCCTGTGGTCTGCCTAAGGGGGCATTGTGACATCATAACTCTGCACTGGTCACCCAGGTGACATGCCTTTTTTTGTGATCTTCCTAAGGGGGCATTGTGACATCATAAATCTGCACTAGTCAACCAGATGACAGGCCCTTTTCAGTGATCTGCCTAAGGGGTATTGTGACATCAAAACTCTGCACTGGTTACCCAGGTGACGTGACCTTGTCTGTGATATGCTTAAGGAGGCATTGTGACATCATAACTCTGAATTGGGCACCCAGCTGACATGCTCTTGACTGTGATCTGCCTAAGGGGGCATGGTGACATCATAACTCTGCACTGGGCACCCAGGTGAGAGGCCCTTGTCTGTGATCTACCTAAGGGTGTATTGTGGCATCATAATTCTGCATTGGTCACCCAGGTGACAGGCCACTGACTGTGATATGTCTAGGGGGGCATTGTGACATCATAACTCTGCACTGGTCACCGAGGTAAGAGGCCCTTGTCTGTGATCTTCCTAAGTGGGCATTTTGTCATCATAACTCTGCACTGGTCACCCAGCTGACAGGTCCTTGTCTGTGATCTGCCTAAGGAGTATTGTGACATCATATCTCTGCACTGGGCACCCAGGTAAGAGGCCTTTCTCTGTGTTCTGCCTAAGGGCGTATTGTGACATCATAACTCTCCAGTGGTCACCCAGGTGACAGACCCCTGTCTGTGTTCTGCCTAAGGGGCATTGTGACATCATACCTCTGCACTGGGCACCCGGGTGAGATGCCTTTGTCTGTGTTCTGCCTAAGGACGTATTGTGACATTATAACTCTGCACTGGTCACCCAGGTGACAGGCCCTTGTCTGTGATCTGCCTAAGGAGGCATTGTGACATCATAAATCTGCACTAGTCAACCGGATGGCAGGCCCTTGTCTGCGATCTGCAAAAGAGGGCTTTTTGACATCATAACTATGTACTGGTCAACCAGGTGACAGGCCATTACCTGTGATCTTCCAGAGGGGGCATTGTGACAACATAACTCTGTACTGGGCTCCCAGGTGAGAGGCCCTCGTCTGTGACCTGCCTAAGGGGACATTGTGACATCATAACACTGCATGGGTCACCCAGGTGACATGCCTTTTTGTGATCTGCCTAAGGGGCATTGGGACATCATCACGCTGCACTGGTCACCCAGGTGACAGGGCCTTGTCTGTGATCTGCTAAGGGGGCATTGTGACATCATAACTCTGCACTCGACACCCAAGTGACAGTCCTTTGTCTGTGATGTGCCTAAGGGGGCATTGTGACATCATAACTCTGCACTGGTCAGCCAGGTCACAGACCCTTGTCTGTGATCGGCCTGAGGGGAATTGTGATATGATAACTCTCCACTGGTCACCCAGGTGACAGACCCTTGTCTGTGATCTGCGTAAGGGGGCATTGTGACATCATAACCCTGCACTGGTCAAACAGGTGAAAGACACTTGTCTATGATCTGCCTATGGGGCCATTGTGACATCAAAACTCTGCTCTGGTCACCCAGCTGACAGACCATTGTCTGTGATCTGCCTAAGGGGGAATTGCGACATCATAACTCTGCAATGGTCACCCAGGTGACAGACCCTTGTCTGTGATCTGCCTAAGGGGGTATTGTAACATCATAATTCTGCAGTGGTAACCCAGGTAACAGGCCCTTTTCTGTGATCGTCCTAAGTGGGCATTTTGTCATCATAACTCTGCACTGAACACCCAGGAGACAGGCCCTTCTCTGTGATCTGCCTAAGGGGCATTGTGATATCATAACCCTGCACTGGGAACCCAGGTGAGAGGCCTTTGTCTGTGATCTGCCTAAGGGGCTCTTGGGACTTCATAACTCTGCACTGGTCACACAGGTGACAGGCCCTTGTCTGAGATCTGCCTAAGGGGGCATTGTGACATCATAAGTCTGCACTAGTCACCCAGGTGTCAGGCCACTGTCTGTGATCTGCATAAGAGGGCATTGTCAAATCATAAATCTGCACTGGTACCACTGGTGACAGGCCTTTGTCTGTGATCTGCCTAAGGGGGCATTGTGGCATCAGAACCCTGCACTGGTCACACTGGTGACAGGCCCTTTTGTGTAAACTGCCTGAGGGGGCATTGTGACATCATAACTCTGCACAGGTCACCCTGGTGAGAGATCCTTTTCTGTGATCTGCCTAAGAGGGAATTGTGACATCATAACTCTGTGCTGGTCTCCCAGGTGACAGGCCCTTGTCTGTGATCTGCCTAAGGGGGTATAGTGACATCATAACCCTGCACTGGTCACCCTGGTGACAGGCCTTTGTCTGTGATTTGCCTAAGAAGGTATTGTGACATCATAACTATGCACTGGTCTGACAGGTGACAGGCCCTTGTTTGTGAGCTGCCTGAGGGGGCATTGGGACATCATAACTCTGCATTGGGCACCCAGGTGACAGGCCCTTGTCTGTGATCTGCCTGAGGGTGCATTGTGACTTCATAAATCTGCACTGGTCTCCCAGGTGACAGGCCCTTGTCTGTGAAATGCCTAAAAGGAGCATTGTGACATCATAACTCTGCACTGCTTACCCAGGTGACAGGACCTTGTCTGTGATCTGCCTAAGGGGCATTGTGACATCATAACTCTGCAGTGGTTACCCAGGTGACAGGACCTTGTCTGTGACCTGCCTAAGGGGCACTGTGACATCATAACTCTGCAGTGGTTACCCAGGTGACAGGACCTTGTCTGTGACCTGCCTAAGGGGCACTGTGACATCATAAGTATCCGTTGGGAAACCAGGTGACACGCCCTTTTCTGTGATCTGCCTAAGGGGGCATTGGGATATCATAGTCCTGCACTGGTCACCCAGATGACAGGGACTTGTCTGTGATGTGCTGAGGGGGCACTGTGACATCATAACTCTGCACTGGTCACACAGGTGACAGTCCCTTGTCTGTGGTCTGCCTAAGGGAGCATTGTGACATCGTAACCATGCACTGGTCACCCAGGTGACAGACCCTTTTCTGTGATCTGCCTAAGGGGCAATTGTGACTTCGTAACCCAGCACTCGTCACCCAGGTGACAGACCCTTGTCTGTAATCTGCCTAAGGGGGCATTGTGACATCATAACCCTGCACTGTTCTCACAGGTGACAGGCCCTTGTGTGTGGTCTGCATGAGGGGGCATTGTGACGTCATTAGTCTGCACTGGTCACCCAGGTGACAGGCCCTTATCTGTGATCTCCCTGAGTGTGCATTGTGACATCATAACTCTGCACTGGTCACCCCGGTGACAGGCCCTTGTCTGTTATCTGCAAAAGTAGGCATTGTGACATCATAACTCTGTACTGCTCACCCAGTTGACAGGCCCTTGTCTGTGATCTTCCTATGTGCTCATTTTGTCATCATAAGTTTGCACTGGTCACCCAGCTGACAGGCTCTTGTCTGTGATCTGCTTCAGGGGATATTGTGACATCATAAGTCTGCACTAGTAACTTAGGAGACAGGCCCTTGTCTGTGATCTGCCTAAGGGGCATTGTGACATCATATCTCTGCACTGGGTACCCAGGTGAGAAGCCTTTGTCTGTGTTCTGCCTAAGGGCGTATTGTGACATCATATCTCTGCACTGGTCACCCAGGTGACAGGCCCTTGTCTGTGATTTGCCTAAGGGGGCATTGTGACATCATAAATCTGCACTAGTCAACCAGATGACAGGCCCTTTTCAGTGATCTGCCTAAGGGGTACTGTGACATCATAAGTCTGCACTGGTTACCCAGGTGACGTGACCTTGTCTGTGATATGCTTAAGGAGGCATTGTGACGTCATATCTCTGAACTGGGCACCCAGCTGACATGCTCTTGGCTGTGATCTGACTAAGGGGGCATGGTGACATCATAACTCTACACTGGGCACCCAGGTGAGAGGCCCTTGTCTGTGATCTACCTAAGGGTGTATTGTGACATCATAATTCTGCATTGGTCACCCAGGTGACAGGCCACTGACTGTGATCTGCCTAGGGGGGCATTGTGACATCATAACTCTGCACTGGTCACCAAGGTAAGATGCCCTTGTCTGTGATCTTCCTAAGTGGGCATTTTGTCATCATAACTCTGCACTGGTCACCCAGGTGACAGGTCCTTGTCTGTGATCTCCCTAAGGAGTATTGTGACATCATATCTCTGCACTGGGCACCAAGGTAAGAGGCCTTTGTCTGTGTTCTGCCTAAGGGCGTATTGTGACGTCATAACTCTCCAGTGGTCACCCAGGTGACAGACCCCTGTCTGTGATCTGCCTAAGAGGGCACTGTGACATCATAAGACTGCACTAGTCACCAAGGTGACAGGCCCTTGTCTGTGATCTGCCTAAGGGGCATTGTGACATCATAACTCTGCAGTTGTTACCCAGGTGACAGGACCTTGTCTGTGATCTGCCTAAGGGGTCATTGTGACATCATAAGTATGCGTTGGGAAACCAGGTGACAGGCCCTTTTCTGTGATCTCCCTAAGGGGGCATTGGGACATCATAATCCTGCACTGGTCACCCAGATGACAGGGACTTGTCTGTGATGTGCTAAGGGGGCACTGTGACATCATAAGACTGCACCAGTCACCAAGGTGACAGGCCCTTGTCTGTGATTTGCCTAAGGGGGCATTGTGACATCATAACCCTTCACTTGTGCCCCAGGTGACAGAACCTTGTCTGTGATCTGCCTAAGGGGGCATAGTGACATCATAACCCAGCAATGGTCACCGAGGAGAAAGACCCTTGTCTTTGATCTGCCTAAGGGGCCATTGTGACATCGTATCTCTGCACTGGTCACCCAGGTGACAGACCCTTGTCTGTAATCTGTCTAAGATGGCATTGTGACATCATAACAATGCACTGGTCACACAGGTGACAGGCCCTTGTGTGTGGTCTGCCTGAGTGTGAATTGTGACATCATAACTCTGCACTGGGCACCCAGGTGACAGGCCCTTGCCTGTGATCTGCAAAAGGGCGCATTGTGACATCATAACTCTGTACTGGTCACGCAGATGACAGATCCTTATCTGTGATCTGCCTAAGGTGTCACTGTGACATCAAAACTCTGCACTGGGCACCCAGGTGACAGTCGTTTGTCTGTGATCTGCCTAAGGGAATATTGTGACATATAACTCTGCACTGCTCACCCAGGTGACAGGCCCTTTTCTGTGATCTGCCTAAGGGGGCATTGTGACCTCAGAATTCTGCAGTGGTCAGCCAGGAGACAGGCCTTTGTCTGTATTCTGCGTAAGGGCGTATTGTGACATCATAACCCTTTACTGGTCACCGAGTTTACAGGCCCTTGTGTGTCATCTGCCTAATGGGGTATTGTGACATCATAAATCTGCACTAGTCATCCAGATGACATGCCTTTGTCTGTGATCTTCCTAAGAGGCATTGTGACATCATAAGTCTGCACTATTCACCGAGGTGACAGGCCCTTGTCTGTGATCTGCCTAAGGGGCATTGTGACTACATAACTCTGCCCTGGTTAGCCAGGTGACAGGACCTTGTCTGTGACCTACCTAAGGGGGCATTGTGAAATCATAACTCTGCATTGGGCACCCAGGTGACAAGCCCTTGTCTGTTCTCTGCCTAAGCAGGCATTTTGATATCATAGCTGTGTACTGGGCACCCAGTTGAGAGGCCCTTTTCTGTGATCTGCCTAAGTAGTTATTGTGACATCATAATTCTGCCCTGGTCACCCAGGTGATAGGACACTGTCTGTGATCTGCCTAAGGGGGCATTGTGACATCATAACCCAGCACTTGTTACACAGGTGACAGGCCCTTGTATGGAATCTACCTGAGGAGGATTTGTGACATCATAACTCTGCACTGGTCACCCAGGTGACAGGCCCTTTTCTGTGATGTGCCTGAGTGTGCACTGTGACATCATAACTCTGCTCTGGTCACCCAGGTGACAAACCCTCGTCTGTGATGTGCGTAAGGGGGCATTGTGACATCATAACTCTATACTGGTCACCCAGGTGACAGGCCCTTATCTGTGATCTGCCTATGGGGTCATTGTCAGATCACAACTCTGCACTGGGAACCCTGGTGACAGTCCCTTGTCTGTGATCTGATTAAGGGAGTATTGTGACATCATAACTCTCCAGTGGTCACCCAGGTGACAGAACCTTGTCTGTGATTTGTCTAAGGGAGTATTGTGACATCATAACTCTGCACTGTTCACCCTGGTGCCAGGCCTTTGTCTGTGATCTGCCTAAGGGGGCAATGTGACATCATAACCCTGTACTGGTCACACAGGTGACAGGACCTTGTGTGTGATCTGCCACAGGGGGCATTTTGACCTCATAACTCTGGACTGGTCACCCAGGTGACAGGCCCTTGTCTGTGATCTGCCTAAGGGGGCATTGTCACATCATAACTCTGTACTGGTCACCCAAGTGACAGGCCCTTATCTGTGATCTTCCTAAGGGGTAATTGTGACATCATGACTCTGCACTGGGCACCCAGGTGACAGTCCCTTGTCTGTGATCTGCCTAAGGGAGTATTGTGACATCATAAATATGCACTGGTCACCCAGGTGGCAGACCCTTGACTGTGATCTGCCTAAGGGGGCATTGTGACATCATAACTCTGCACTGGTCACCCAGGTGGCAGGCCCTTGTCTGTGATCTGCCTAAGGGGGCATTGTGATATCATAGCTCTGTACTGGGCACCCAGTTGAGAGGCCCATTTCTGTGATCTGCCTAAGTTGGCATTGTGACATCATAATTCTGCCCTGGGCACTCAGGTGACAGAACACTGTCTGTTATCTGCCTAAGGGGGCATTGTGACATCATAACCCACCACTGGTCACACAGGTGACAGGCCCTTGTCGGTGATCTGTGTAAGGGGTCATTGTGACATCATAACTCTGAACTGGTCACCCAGGTGACAGGCCCTTATCTGTGATCAGCCTATGGGGTTATTGTGAGATCATAACTCTGTACTGGGCACCCAGGTTACAGTCCCTTGTCTGTGATCTGCTTAAGGGAGTATTGTGACATCATAACTCTGCACTGGTCACCCAGGTGACAGACCCTTCTCTGTCATCTGCCTAAGGGGGCATTGTGACATCATAATTCTGCAATGGTCACCCAGGTAACACGCCCTTTTCTGTAATCTTCCTAAGTGGGCATTTTGTCATCATAACTCTGCACTGGACACCCAGGTGACAGGCCTTTGTCTGTGATCTGCCTAAGGGGGCATTGAGACATCACAACTCTGCACTGGGCAACCAGGTGACAGGCCCTTGTCTGTGATCTGCCTAAGGGGGCATTGTGACATCATAACTCTGTACTGGTCACGCAGATGACAGACCCTTATCTGTGATCTGCCTAAGGGGTCATTGTGACATCATAACTCTGCACTGGGCACCCAGGTGACAGTCGTTTGTCTGTGATCTGCCTAAGGGAATATTGTGACATCATAACTCTGCACTGCTCACCCAGGTTACAGGCCCTTGTCTGTGATCTGCCTAAGGGGGCATTGTCACATCATAACTCTGTACTGGTCACCCAGGTGACAGGCCCTTATCTGTGATCTGCCTAAGGGGTAATTGTGGCATCATAACTCTGCACTGGGCACCCAGGTGACAGTCCCTTGTCTGTGATCTGCCTAAGGGAGTATTGTGACATCATAAATATGCACTGGTCACCCAGGTGGCAGACCCTTGACTGTGATCTGCCTAAGGGGGCATTGTGACATCATAACTCTGCACTGGTCACCCAGGTGGCAGTCCCTTGTCTGTAATCTGCCTAAGGAGGCATTGTGATATAATAGCTCTGTACTGGGCACTCAGTTGAGAGGCCCATTTCTGTGATCTGCCTAAGTGGGCATTGTGACATCATAATTCTGCCCTGGGCACTCAGGTGACAGAACACTGTCTGTTATCTGCCTAAGGGGGCATTGTGACATCATAACCCACCACTGGTCACACAGGTGACAGGCCCTTGTATGGGATCTGCCTGAGGAGGAATTGTGACATCATAACTCTGCACTGGTCACCCAGGTGACAGGCCCTTTTCTTTGATGTGCCTGAGTGTGCATTGTGACATCATAACTCTGCTCTGGTCACCCAGGTGACAAGCCCTTGTCGGTGATCTGCGTAAGGGGTCATTGTGACATCATAACTCTGAACTGGTCACCCAGGTGACAGGCGCTTATCTGTGATCAGCCTATGGGGTCATTGTGAGATCATAACTCTGTACTGGGCACCCAGGTGACCGTCCCTTGTCTGTGATCTGCTTAAGGGAGTATTGTGACATCATAACTCTGCACTGGTCACCCAGGTGACAGACCCTTCTCTTTCATCTGCCTAAGGGGGCATTGTGACATCATAATTCTGCAATGGTCACCCAGGTAACACGCCCTTTTCTGTTATCTTCCTAAGTGGGCATTTTTTCATCATAACTCTGCACTGGACACCCAGGTGACAGGCCCTTCTCTGTGATCTGCCTAAGGGGGCATTGAGACATCACAACTCTGCACTGGGTAACCAGGTGACAGGCCCTTGTCTGTGATCTGCCTAAGGGGGCATTGTGACATCATAACTCTGCACTGTTCACCCAGGTGACAGGCACTTGTCTGTGATCTGCCTAAGGGGACATTGTGACATCATAACACTGCACTGGGCACCCAGGTGACATGCCCTCTTTTGTGATCTGCATAAGGGGGCTTTGGGACATCATAATCCTGCACTGGTCACCCAGGTGACAGGGCCTTCTCTGTGATGTGCTACAGGGTCATTGAGACATCATAACTCTGCACTGGTCATCCAGGTGAGAGTCCCTTGTCTCTGATCTGCCTAAGGGGGCCTTGTGACACCATAACCCTGCACTTGTCACCCAGGTGACAGAACCTTGTCTGTTATCTGCCTACGGGGGCATTGTGACATCATAACCCTGCACTGGTCACCCAGGAGAAAGACCCATATCTTTGATCTGCCTCAGGAGACATTGTGACATCGTAACTCTGCACTGGTCACCCAGGTGACAAGCCCTTGTCGGTGATCTGCGTAAGGGGGCATTGTGACATCACAACTCTGTGCTGGTCACCCAGGTGACAGGCCCTTATCTGTGATCAGCCTATGGGATCATTGTGAGATCATAACTCTGCACTGGGCACCCAGGTGACAGTCCCTTGTCTGTGATCTGCTTAAGGGAGTATTGTGACATCATAACTCTGCACTGGTCACCCAGGTGACAGACCCTTGTCTGTGATCTGCCTAAGGGAGTATTGTGACATCATAACTCTGCACTGGTCACCCTGGTGCCAGGCCTTTGTTTGTGATCTGCCTAAGGGGGAAATGTGACATCATAAACCTGCACTGGTCACACAGGTGACAGGACCTTGTGTGTGATCTGCCTCAGGGGGCATTTTGACATCATAACTCTGGACTGGTCACCCAGGTGACAGGCCCTTATCTGTTATCTGCCTAAGGGGCATTTTTACATCATTAATCGGCACTGGGCACCCAGGTGACAATCCCATTTCTATGAACTGCCTAAAGGAGTATTGTGACATCATAAATCTGCACTGGGCACCCTGGTGACAGGACCTTGTCTGTGAACTGCCTAAGGGAGCATTGTGACATCATAAATCTGCATTGGGCACCCAGGTGACAGTCCCTTGTCTGTGATCTGCCTAAGGGCGTTTTCTGACAACATAACTCTGCACTGGTCACCCATGTTCCAGGTCTTTGTCTTTGATCTGCCTACGGGGGCATTGTAATGTAATAACTCTGCACTGGGCACCCAGGTGACAGGCCCTTCTCTGTGATCTGCCTAAGGGGGCATTGAGACATCATAACTCTGCACTGGGCAACCAGGTGACAGGCCCTTGTCTGTGATCTGCCTAAGGGGGCATTGTGACATCATAACTCTGCACTGTTCACCCAGGTGACAGGCACTTGTCTGTGATCTGCCTAAGGGGATATTGTGACATCATAACATTGCACTGGTCACCCAGGTGACATGCCCTTTTTTGTGATCTGCATAAGGGTGCTTTGGGACATCATAATCCTGCACTGGTCACCCAGGTGACAGGGCTTTCTCTGTGATGTGCTAAAGCGTCATTGTGACATCATAACTCTGCACTGGTCATCCAGGTGAGAGTCCCTTGTCTCTGATCTGCCTAAGGGGGCCTTGTGACATCATAACCCTGCACTTGTCACCCAGGTGACAGAACCTTCTCTGTTATCTGTCTATGGGGGCATTGTGACATCATAACCCTGCACTGGTCACCCAGGAGAAAGACCCATATCATTGATCTGCCTAAGGGCACATTGTGACATCGTAACTCTGCACTGGTCACCCAGGTGACAGACCCTTGTCTGTAATCTGCCTAAGGGGGCATTGTGACATCATAACCCTGCACTGGTCACCCAGGTGACAGGCCCTTGTGTGTGGTCTGCCTGAGGGGGCATTGTGACCTCATGAGACTGCACTGGTCCCCCAGGTGACAGGCCCTTGTCAGTGATCTGCCTGAGTGTGCATTGTGACATCATAACTCTGCACTGGTCACCCAGGTGACTGGCCCTTTGCTGTGATCTGCAAAGGGGGGCATGGTGATATCATAATTCTGTACTGGTCACCCAGGTGACAGTCCCTTGTCTGTGATCTGCCTAAGGGCGTATTGTGACAACGTAACTCTGCACTTGTCACCCATGATATAGGTCTTTTTCTGTGATCTGCCTAAGGGGGCATTGTGATATGATAACTCTGCACTCGTCTCCCAGGTGACATACCCTTGTCTCTGGTCTGCATAAGGGGGCTTTGAGACATCAAATCCCTGCACTGGTCACCAAGGTGAAAGACCCTTGTTTTGGTCAGCCTAAGGGGCCATTGTGACATCATAACTCTGCACTTGTCCCTCAGGTGACAGAACCTTGTCTGTGATCTGCCTAAGTGGGAATTGTGACATCATAACACTGCAATGGTAACCCAGGTTACAGGCCCTTGTATGTGATCTGCATAAGGGGGCACTGTGACATCATAACTCTGTACTGGTCACCCAGGTGACATTCCCTAATGTGTTATCTGCCTGAAGGTGCATTTTGACTTCATAACTCTGCACTGGTAACCCAGGTGACAGGCCCTTCTCTGTGATCTGCCTAAGGGGGCATTGTGACATCATAACTCTGTAGTGGTCACCCAGTTGACAGGCTCTTATCTGTGATCTGCCGAAGGGCTCATTGTGACATCATAACTCTGCACTGGGCACCCAGGTGACAGTCCCTTGTCTGTGATCTGCCTGAGGGTGCATTGTGACATCATAACTCTGAACTGTTCACGCAAGTGACAGGACCTTGTCTGTGACCTGCCTAAGGGGGCATTGTGACATCATAACTCCGCACTGGTCACCCATGTTACAGGTCTCTGTCTGTGATCTGCCTAAGGGGGCATTGTGATATGATAACTCTGCTCTGGTCACCCAGTGTCAACACCTTGTCTGTGATGTGTGTAAGGGGGCATTGTGACATCATAACTCTGTCCTGGTCAACCAGGTGACAGGCCCTTATTTGTGATCTGCCTATGGGGTCATTGTGAGATCATAACTCTTCACTGGGCACCCAGGTTACAGTCCCTTCTCTATGATCTGCTTAAGGGAGTATTGTGACATCATAACTTTTCACTGGTCACCCAGGTGACAGACCCTTGTCTGTGATCTGCCTAAGGGAGTATTGTGACATCATAACTCTGCACTGATCACCGTGGTGCCAGGGCTTTGTCTGTGACCTGCCTAAGGGGGCAATGTGACATCATAACCATGCACTGGTCACACAGGTGACAGGCCCTTGTGTGTGATCTGCCTGAGGGGGCATTGTGACATCATAACTCTGCACTGATCACCCAGGTGACTGGCCCTTGTCTGTGATCTGCCTAAAGGGGCATTGTGACATCATAACTCTGTACTGGTCATCCAGGTGACAGGCTCTTATCTGTTATCTGCCTAATGGGGCATTTTTACATCATTAATCTGCACTGAGCACCCAGGGGACAATCCCTTTTCTATGAACCACCTAAAGGAGTACTGTGACATCATAACTCCGCACTGAGCACCCAGGTGACAGGACCTTGTATGTGATCTGCCTAAGGGTGCATTGTGACATCATAAATCTGCACTGGGCACCCAGGTGACAGTCCGTTGTCTTTGACCTGCCTAAGGGCGTATTGTGATAACATAACACTGCACTGGGCACCCAGGTGACATGCCCTCTTTTGTGATCTGCATAAGGGGGCTTTGGGACATCATAATCCTGCACTGGTCACCCAGGTGACAGGGCCTTCTCTGTGATGTGCTACAGGGTCATTGAGACATCATAACTCTGCACTGGTCATCCAGGTGAGAGTCCCTTGTCTCTGATCTGCCTAAGGGGGCCTTGTGACACCATAACCCTGCACTTGTCACCCAGGTGACAGAACCTTGTCTGTTATCTGCCTACGGGGGCATTGTGACATCATAACCCTGCACTGGTCACCCAGGAGAAAGACCCATATCTTTGATCTGCCTCAGGAGACATTGTGACATCGTAACTCTGCACTGGTCACCCAGGTGACAAGCCCTTGTCGGTGATCTGCGTAAGGGGGCATTGTGACATCACAACTCTGTGCTGGTCACCCAGGTGACAGGCCCTTATCTGTGATCAGCCTATGGGATCATTGTGAGATCATAACTCTGCACTGGGCACCCAGGTGACAGTCCCTTGTCTGTGATCTGCTTAAGGGAGTATTGTGACATCATAACTCTGCACTGGTCACCCAGGTGACAGACCCTTGTCTGTGATCTGCCTAAGGGAGTATTGTGACATCATAACTCTGCACTGGTCACCCTGGTGCCAGGCCTTTGTTTGTGATCTGCCTAAGGGGGAAATGTGACATCATAAACCTGCACTGGTCACACAGGTGACAGGACCTTGTGTGTGATCTGCCTCAGGGGGCATTTTGACATCATAACTCTGGACTGGTCACCCAGGTGACAGGCCCTTATCTGTTATCTGCCTAAGGGGCATTTTTACATCATTAATCGGCACTGGGCACCCAGGTGACAATCCCATTTCTATGAACTGCCTAAAGGAGTATTGTGACATCATAAATCTGCACTGGGCACCCTGGTGACAGGACCTTGTCTGTGAACTGCCTAAGGGAGCATTGTGACATCATAAATCTGCATTGGGCACCCAGGTGACAGTCCCTTGTCTGTGATCTGCCTAAGGGCGTTTTCTGACAACATAACTCTGCACTGGTCACCCATGTTCCAGGTCTTTGTCTTTGATCTGCCTACGGGGGCATTGTAATGTAATAACTCTGCACTGGGCACCCAGGTGACAGGCCCTTCTCTGTGATCTGCCTAAGGGGGCATTGAGACATCATAACTCTGCACTGGGCAACCAGGTGACAGGCCCTTGTCTGTGATCTGCCTAAGGGGGCATTGTGACATCATAACTCTGCACTGTTCACCCAGGTGACAGGCACTTGTCTGTGATCTGCCTAAGGGGATATTGTGACATCATAACATTGCACTGGTCACCCAGGTGACATGCCCTTTTTTGTGATCTGCATAAGGGTGCTTTGGGACATCATAATCCTGCACTGGTCACCCAGGTGACAGGGCTTTCTCTGTGATGTGCTAAAGCGTCATTGTGACATCATAACTCTGCACTGGTCATCCAGGTGAGAGTCCCTTGTCTCTGATCTGCCTAAGGGGGCCTTGTGACATCATAACCCTGCACTTGTCACCCAGGTGACAGAACCTTCTCTGTTATCTGTCTATGGGGGCATTGTGACATCATAACCCTGCACTGGTCACCCAGGAGAAAGACCCATATCATTGATCTGCCTAAGGGCACATTGTGACATCGTAACTCTGCACTGGTCACCCAGGTGACAGACCCTTGTCTGTAATCTGCCTAAGGGGGCATTGTGACATCATAACCCTGCACTGGTCACCCAGGTGACAGGCCCTTGTGTGTGGTCTGCCTGAGGGGGCATTGTGACCTCATGAGACTGCACTGGTCCCCCAGGTGACAGGCCCTTGTCAGTGATCTGCCTGAGTGTGCATTGTGACATCATAACTCTGCACTGGTCACCCAGGTGACTGGCCCTTTGCTGTGATCTGCAAAGGGGGGCATGGTGATATCATAATTCTGTACTGGTCACCCAGGTGACAGTCCCTTGTCTGTGATCTGCCTAAGGGCGTATTGTGACAACGTAACTCTGCACTTGTCACCCATGATATAGGTCTTTTTCTGTGATCTGCCTAAGGGGGCATTGTGATATGATAACTCTGCACTCGTCTCCCAGGTGACATACCCTTGTCTCTGGTCTGCATAAGGGGGCTTTGAGACATCAAATCCCTGCACTGGTCACCAAGGTGAAAGACCCTTGTTTTGGTCAGCCTAAGGGGCCATTGTGACATCATAACTCTGCACTTGTCCCTCAGGTGACAGAACCTTGTCTGTGATCTGCCTAAGTGGGAATTGTGACATCATAACACTGCAATGGTAACCCAGGTTACAGGCCCTTGTATGTGATCTGCATAAGGGGGCACTGTGACATCATAACTCTGTACTGGTCACCCAGGTGACATTCCCTAATGTGTTATCTGCCTGAAGGTGCATTTTGACTTCATAACTCTGCACTGGTAACCCAGGTGACAGGCCCTTCTCTGTGATCTGCCTAAGGGGGCATTGTGACATCATAACTCTGTAGTGGTCACCCAGTTGACAGGCTCTTATCTGTGATCTGCCGAAGGGCTCATTGTGACATCATAACTCTGCACTGGGCACCCAGGTGACAGTCCCTTGTCTGTGATCTGCCTGAGGGTGCATTGTGACATCATAACTCTGAACTGTTCACGCAAGTGACAGGACCTTGTCTGTGACCTGCCTAAGGGGGCATTGTGACATCATAACTCCGCACTGGTCACCCATGTTACAGGTCTCTGTCTGTGATCTGCCTAAGGGGGCATTGTGATATGATAACTCTGCTCTGGTCACCCAGTGTCAACACCTTGTCTGTGATGTGTGTAAGGGGGCATTGTGACATCATAACTCTGTCCTGGTCAACCAGGTGACAGGCCCTTATTTGTGATCTGCCTATGGGGTCATTGTGAGATCATAACTCTTCACTGGGCACCCAGGTTACAGTCCCTTCTCTATGATCTGCTTAAGGGAGTATTGTGACATCATAACTTTTCACTGGTCACCCAGGTGACAGACCCTTGTCTGTGATCTGCCTAAGGGAGTATTGTGACATCATAACTCTGCACTGATCACCGTGGTGCCAGGGCTTTGTCTGTGACCTGCCTAAGGGGGCAATGTGACATCATAACCATGCACTGGTCACACAGGTGACAGGCCCTTGTGTGTGATCTGCCTGAGGGGGCATTGTGACATCATAACTCTGCACTGATCACCCAGGTGACTGGCCCTTGTCTGTGATCTGCCTAAAGGGGCATTGTGACATCATAACTCTGTACTGGTCATCCAGGTGACAGGCTCTTATCTGTTATCTGCCTAATGGGGCATTTTTACATCATTAATCTGCACTGAGCACCCAGGGGACAATCCCTTTTCTATGAACCACCTAAAGGAGTACTGTGACATCATAACTCCGCACTGAGCACCCAGGTGACAGGACCTTGTATGTGATCTGCCTAAGGGTGCATTGTGACATCATAAATCTGCACTGGGCACCCAGGTGACAGTCCGTTGTCTTTGACCTGCCTAAGGGCGTATTGTGATAACATAACTCTGCACTGGTCACCCACGTTACAGGTCTTTGTCTGTGATCTGCCTAAGGGGGCATTGTGAAGTAATAACTCTGCACCGGGCACCCAGGTGACAGGCCCTTCTCTGTGATCTGCCTTAGGGGGCATTGTGACATCATAACTCTGCACTGAGCAACCAGGTGACAGGCTCTTGTCTGTGATCTGCCTAAGGTGGCATTGTGACATCATAACTCTGCACTGGTCACCCAGGTGACAGGCCTTTGTCTGTGATCTGCCTAATGGGACATTGTGACATCATAACACTGCACTGGTCACCCAGGTGACATGCCCTTTTTTGTCGTGTGCGTAAGGGAGCATTTGGATATCATAATCCTGCATTGGTCACCCAGGTGACAGGGCCTTCCCTGTGATGTGCTAAGGGGGCAATGTGACATCATAACTCTGCACTGGTCTTCCAGGTGAGAGTCCCTTGTCTGTGATCTGACTAAGGGGGCATTGTGACATCATAACCCTGCACTGGTCACCCAGGAGGAAGACCCATGACTTTGATCTGCCTAAGGGGCCATTGGGACATCGTAACTCTGCACAGGTCACCCAGGTGTCAGACCCTTCTCTGTAATCTGCCTAAGGGGGCATTGTGATAACATAACCCTGCACTGGTCACAAAGGTGACAAGCCCTTGTGTGTGGTCTGCCTGAGGGGGCATTGTCACCTCATAAGTCTGCACTGGTCACCCGGGTGACAGGCCCTTTTCTGTGATTTGCCTGAGTGTGCATTGTGACATCATAACTCGGCTCTGGTCACCCAGGTGACAAGCCCTTGTCTGTGATCTGCCTAAGGGGTCATTGTGACATCATAACTCTGCACTGGGCACCCAGGTGACAGTCCCTTTACTGTGATCTACGTAAGGGAATATTGTGACATCATAATTCTGCACTGGTCACCCAGGAGACAGTCCCTTGTCTGTGATCTGCCTAAGGAGGCATTGTGACATCAGAATTCTGCAGTGGTCAGCCAGGTGACAGGCCTTAGTCTGTTTTCTGCCTATGGGCGTATTGTGACATCATAACTCTCCACTGGTCACCCAGGTGACAGGCCCTTGTGTCTGATCTGCCTAATTGGGTATTGTGACATCATAAATCTGCACTAGTCATCCAGATGACAGGCCTTTGTCTGTGATCTGCTGAAGAGGCATTGTGACATCATATGTCTCCACTAGTCACCCAGGTGACCGGCCCTTGTCTGTTATCTTCCTAATGTTCTGTAGTGGGCACCCAGTTGAGAGGCCCTTTTCTGTGATCTGCCTAAGTGGGTATTGTGACATCATAACCCAGCAGTGGTCTCTCGAGTGACAGGCCATTGTATGGGACCTGCCTGAGGAGGAATTGAGACATCATAACTCTGCACTGGGCACCCATCTGACAGGACACTGTCTGTGATCTGCCTAAGGGGGCATTGTGACATCATAACCCAGCACTGGTCTCACAAGTGACAGGCCATTGTGTGGGACCTGCCTGGGGAGGAATTGTGACATCATAATTCTGCACTGGGCACCCAGCTGAAAGGCCCTTTTCTGTGATTTGCCTGAGTGTGCATTGTGACAACATAACTCTCCTCTGGTCACCCAGGTGACAAGCCCTTGTCTGTGATCTTCCTAGGTGGGCATTGTGTCATCATAACTCTGCACTGGTTACCCAGGTGACAGGCCCTTGTCTGTGATCTGCCTAAGGGGGCATTGTGACATCATAAATCTGCACTAGTCAACCAGCTGACGGGCCCTTGTCTGTGATCTGCCTAAGGGGTATTGTGACATCAGAACTCTGCACTGGTTACCCAGGTGACAGGACCTTGTCTGTGATCTGCCTAAGGGGGGATTTTGACATCATAACTCTGCATTAGGCACCCAGGTGACAGGCCCTTGTCTGTGATCAGCCTAAGGGGGCTTTGTGACATCATAACTCTGCACTGGGCACGTAGTTGACAGGCCCCTGTCTGTGATCTACCTAAGGGGGTATTGTGACATCATAATTCTGCACTGGTCACCAAGGTGACAGGCCACTGTCTGTGATCTGCCGAGGGGGGAATTCTGACATCATAACTCTAGACTGGTCACCTACTGACAGGCCTTTTTCTGTGAGCTGCCTAAGGGGACATTGTGACATCATAACCATGCACTGGTCACACAGGTGACAGGCGCTTGTCTGTGATCTGCTGAGTGTGCATTGTGACATCATAATTCTGCACTGGTCACACTGGTGACAGGCCCGTGTCTGTGATCTGCCGAAGGAGGCATTGTGACATCGTAACTCTGCACTGGTCAGCCAGGTGACAGGCCCCTTACTATTCTCTGCCTAAGGGGCATTGTGACATCATAACCCTGAATTAGTCACCCGGGCGACAGGCTCTTGTCTGTGATCTGCCTAAGGGGCATTGTGACATCATAACTGTGCACTGGTCTCCCAGGTGAGAGGCCGTTGTCTGTGATCTGCCTAAGGGGGTATTCTGACATCATAATTCTGCACTGGTCACCCAGGTGAGAGGCCCTTATCTGTGATCTGCCGAAGGGGGCATTGTGACATCATGACTCTGCAATGGTCACCCTGGTGAGAGGACTTTGTCTGTGCTCTGCCTGAGGGTGCATAGTGACATCATACACCTGCACTGGTCAGACAGGTGACAGGCCCTTGTGTGTGATCTGCCTGAGGGGGCATTGTGACATCATAACTCTGCACTGGTCACACAGGTGACAGGCCCTTGTCTCTGATCTGCCTGAGGGTGCATTGTGACATCATAACTCTGCACTGGTCAACCATGTGACAGGCCCTTATCTGTGATCGGCCTAAGGGGTCATTGAGACATCATAACTCTGCACTGGTCACCCAGGTGACAGTCCCTTGTCTGTGATCTGCCTGAGGGTGCATTGTGACACCATAACTCCGCACTGGTCACCCAGGTGACAGGCCCTTGTCTGTGATCTGCATAAGGGGGCATTGTGACATCATAACTCTGTTCTGGTCACCGAGGTGACAGGCCCTTATCTGTGATCTGCCTAAGGGGTCATGGTGACATCATAACTTGCACTGGGCACCCAGTTGACAGCCCCTTGTCTGTGAACTGCCTAAGGGTGTATTCTGACATCATAACTCTGCACAGGTCACCCAGGAGACAGACCCTTGTCTGTGATCTACCTAAGGGGGCATTGTGACATCATAATTCTGCAATGGTCACCCAGGTGACAGGCCCTTGTCTGTTATCTGCCAAAGGGGGCATTGTCACATCATAAATCTGCACTGGTCACCCAGGTGACAGGACCTTGTCTGTGATCTGAAAAAGGGGCATTGTGACATCATAACTCTGTACTGGTCACCCATGTGACAGGCCCTTATCTGTGATCTGCCTAAGGGGGCATTGTGATATCATAGCTCTGAACTGGGCACCCAGTTGAGAGGCCCTTTTCTGTGATCTGCCTAAGTGGGTATTGTGACATCATAATTCTTCCCTGGTCACCCAGGTGACAGGACACTGTCTGTGATCTGCCTAAGGGGGCATTGTGTCATTATAACCCAGCACTGGACACCCAGGTGACAGGCCCTTTTCTGTGATGTGCCTGAGTGTGCTTTGTGACATCATTACTCTGCTCTGGTCACCCAGGTGATAAGCCCCTGTCTGTGATCTGCGTAAGGGGGCATTGTGACATCATAACTCTGTACTGGTCACCCAGGTGACAGGCCCTTATCTGTGATCTGCCTATGGGGTCATTGTGAGATCAAAACTCTGCACTGGGCACCCTGGTGACAGTCCCTTGTCTGTGATCTGCTTAAGGGAGTATTGTGACATCATAACTCTGCACTGGTCCCCCAGGTGACAGACCCTTGTCTATGATCTGCCTAAGGGAGTATTGTGACACCATAACTCTGCACTGGTCACCCTGGTGCCAGTCCTTTGTCTGTGATCTGCCTAAGGGGGCAATCTGACATCATAACTCTGTACTGGTCACACAGGTGACGGGACCTTGTGTGTGATCTGCCTGAGGGGGCATTATGACATCATAACTCTGTACTGGTCACCCAGGTTACTGGCCCTTGTCTGTGATCTGCCTCAGGGGGCATTGTGACATCATAACACTCTACTGGTCACCCAGGTGACAGGCCCTAATCTGTTATCTGCCTAAGGGGGCATTTCTACATCATTAATCTGCACTGGGCAGCCAGGTGACAACCCCGTTTCTGTGAACTGCCTAAAGGAGTATTGTGACATCATAACCCTGCACTGGTCACTCTGGTGAAAGGCCCTTGTGTGTGATCTGCCTGAGGGGGCATTGGGACATCATAACTCTGCACTGGTCACCCAGGTGACAGGCCCTTGTGTGTGATCTGCCTGAGGGTGCATTGTGACATCACAACTCTGCACTGGTCACCCAGGTGACAGGCCCTTGCCTGTGATCTTCCTAGGTGGGCATTGTGTCATCATAAGTCTGCGCTGGTCACCCAGGGGACAGGCCCTTGTCTTTAATCTGCCTAAGGGGACATTGAGACACCATAAGTCTACACTAGTCACCCAGGTGACAAGCCCTTGTCTGTGATCTGCCTAAGTGGCATTGTGACATCATAAGTCTGCACTAGTCACCCAGGTGACAAGCCCTTGTCTGTGATCTGCATAAGTGGCATTGTGACATCATAACTCTGCACTGGACACCCAAGTGAGAGGCCTCTGTCTGTGATCTGCCTAAGGGGGTATTGTGACATCATAACTCTGCACTGGTCCCCCAGGTGACAGGCCCTTGTCTGTGATCTGCCTAAGGGGGCATTGTGACATCTTCAGTCTGCACTAGTCACCCAGGTGACAGGCCCTTGTCTGTGATCTGCCTAAGGGGCATTGGGACACCATAACTCTTCACTGGTTACCCAGGTGACAGGACCTTGTCTGTGATCTGCCAAAGGGGCATTGTGACATCATAACTCTCCATTGGGCACCCAGGTGACAGTCCCTTGTCTGTGATCTGCCTAAGGGGGCATTGTGACATCATAACTCTGCCCTGGTCACTCAGGTGACAGGCCCTTGTCTGTGATCTGCCTAAGGGAGCATTGTGACATCATAAATCTGCACTAGTCAACCAGCTGACGGGCCGTTTTCTGTGATCTGCCTAAGGGGCATTGTGACATCATAACTCTGCACTTGTTACCCAGGTCACAGGACCTTGTCTGTGATCTGCATAAGGGGGCATTTTGATATCCTAACTCTGCATTTGGCACCAAGGTGACATACCCTTGTCTCTGGTCTGCATAAGGGGGCTTTGAGACATCAAAACCCTGCACTGGTCATCCAGGAGAAAGACCCTTGTCTTTGTTCTGCCTAAGGGGCCATTGTGACATCATAACCCTGTACTGGGCACCCAGGTGAGAGGCCCTTGTCAGTGATCTGCCTAAGGGAGTATTGTGACATCATAATTCTGCCCTGGTCACGCAGGTGACAGGCCACTGTCTGTGATATGCCTAAGGGGACATTGTGACATCATAACACTGCAGTGGTCACCTGCTGACAGGCCTTTGACTGTGATCTGCCTAAGGGTGCATTGTGATATCATAACCCTCCACTGGTCACACAGGTGACAGGCCCTTGTGTGTGATCTGCCTGAGGGGATATTGTGACATCATAATTCTGCACTGGTCACCCAGGTGTCAGGCCCGTGTCTGTGGATTGCCTAAGGGGGCATTGTGACATCATAAGTCTGCACTAATCACCCGGGAGACAGGCCCTTGTCTGTGATCTGCGCAAGGGGCATTGCGACATCATAACTCTGCACTGGACACCTGGGTGACAGGTCCTTGTCTGTGATCTGCCTAAGGGAGCATTGTGACATCATAACTGTGCACTGGACACCCAGGTGAAAGGGCCTTTTCTGTTACCTGCCTAAAAGGTCATTAGGACATCATAAGTCTGCACTAGTCACCCAGGTGACAGGCCCTTGTCTGTGATTTGCCTAAGGGGCATTGTGACATCATAACTCTGCACTGGGAACCCAGGTGAGTGGCATTTGTCTGTGATCTGCCTAAGGAGGTATTGTGACATCATAACTCTGCACTGGTCACCCAGGTGACAGTCCCTTGTCTGTGATCTGCCTAAGGGGGCATTGTGACATCATAATTCTGCAGTGGTCACCCAGGTGACAGGCCCTTATCTGTTATCTGCCCGAGGGGGCATTGTCACATCATAATTCTGCACTGTTCACCCAGGTGACAGGCCCTTGTCTGTGATCTGCCTAAGGGGGCATTTTGACATCATAAGTCTGCACTGGTCACCCAGGTGACATACCCTTGTCTCTGGTCTGCATAAGGGGGCTTTGAGACATCAAAACCCTGCACTGGTCATCCAGGAGAAAGACCATTGTCTTTGTTCTGCCTAAGGGGCCATTGTGACATCATAACTCTGCACTGGTCACCCAGGTGACAGACCCTTGTCTGTGATCTGCCTAAAGGGGAATTGCGACATCATAACACTGCAATGGTAACCCAGGTGAGAGACCCTTGTCTGTGATCTCCTTAAGGGGGCATTGTAACATTATAATTCTGCACTGGTCACCCAGGTGACAGGCCCTTGTCTGTGATCTGCATAAGGGGGCATTGTGACATCATAACTCTGTACTGGTCACCCAGGTGACAAGCCCTTATCTGTGATCTGCCTAAGGGGTCATTGTGACATCATAACTCTGCACTGGGCAACCAGGTGACAGGCCCTTGTCTGTGATGTGCCTAAGGGGGCATTGTGACATCATAACACTCCACTGGTCACCCTGTTGCCAGGCCTTTGTCTGTGATCTGCCTAATGGGGCAATGTGACATCATAACCCTGTACTGGTCACAAATGTTACAGGACCTTGTGTGTGATCTGCCTGAGGGGGCATTATGACATCATAACTCTGTACTGGTCACCCAGGTGACTGGCCCTTGTGTGTGATCTGCCTCAGGGGGCATTGTGACATCATAATTCTGTACTGGTCACCCAGGTGACAGGCCCTTATCTGTTATCTGCCTAAGGGGGAATTATTATATCATTAATCTGCACTGGGAACCCAGGTGACAATCCCATTTCTATGAACTGCCTAAAGGAGTATTGTGACATCATAACTCCGCACTGAGCACCCAGGTGACAGGACCTTGTCTGTGATCTGCCTAAGGGCGCATTGTGATATCATACATCTGCATTGGGTACCTAAGTGACAGTCCCTTGTCTGTGATCTGCCTAAGGGCGTATTGTGACAACATAACTCTGCACTGGTCACCCATGTTACAGGTCTTGGTCTGTCATCTGCCAAAGGGGGCATTGTCACGTAATAACTCTGCACTGGGCACCCAGGTGACAGGCCATTGTGAGTTATCTGCCATAGCGGGCATTGTGACATCATAACTCTGCACTGGTCACCCAGGAGACAGGCCCTTGTCTGTGATCTGCCTGAGGTTGAGTTGTGACATCATAACTCTGCACTGGTCACCCAGGTGACAGGCCCTTGTCTGTGATCTGCATAAGGGGCATTGTGACATCATAAATCTGTACTGGTCACCCAGGTGACAGGCCCCTATGTGTCATCTGCCTAGGGGGTCATTGTGACATCATAACTCTGCACTGGGCACCCAGGTGACAGTCACTTGTCTGTGATCTGCCTAAGGAAGTATTGTGACATCATAACTATTCACTGGTCACCCAGGTGACAGACCTTTGCCTGTGATCTGCCTAAGGGGGCATTGTGACATCATAATTCTGCAATGGTCACCCAGGTGACAGGCCCTTGTGTGTGATCTGCCTGAGGGGGCATTGTGACATCATAACTCTGCACTTGTCACCCAGCTGATAGGCCCTTGTTTGTTATCTGTCTAAGGGGGCATTGTGACATCATAACTCTGCACTGGTCACCCAGGTGACAGAGCCTTGTCTGTGATCTGCCTTAGGGGGCATTGTGACATCATAAATCTGTACTGGTCACCCAGGTGACAGGCCCTTGTCTGTAATCTGCCTGAGGGTGCATTGTGACATAATAACTCTGCACTGATAACCCAGCTGACAGGCCCTTGTCTGTGATTTGCCTAGGTGGTCATTGTGACATCATAACTCTGTACTGGTCACTCAGGTGACAGGCCCTTATCTGTGATCGGCCTAAGGGGTCATTGTGACATCATAACCCTTCAATGGGAACCCAGGTGACAATCCCTTGTCTGTGATCTCCCTAAGGGTGTATTGTGACATCAGAAATCTTCACTGGTCAGACAGGTGAACGGCTCTTGCCTTTGATGCGCCTAATGGTGCATTGTGACATGATAACCCTGCACTGTTTACCCAGGTGACAGACCATTGCCTGTGATCTGCCTAAGGGGCATTGTGACATCATAACTCTGCACTGGTCACCCTGGTGACAGGCCTTTGTCTGTGATCTGCCTGAGGGGGCATTGTGTCATCATAATCCAGCACTGGTCACACAGATGGCAGGCCCTTGTGTGTGATCTGCCTGAGGGGGCATTGTGACATCATAACCCCACACTGGTCACCCAGGTGACAGGCCCTTGTCTGTGATCTGCCTATGGGTGCATTGTGATATCATAACTCTGCACTGGTCACCCAGGTGACGGTCCCTTGTCTGTGATCTGCCTAAGGGGGCATTGAGACATCATAATTCTGCAATGGTCACCCAGGTGACAGGCCCTTGTCTGTGATCTTCCTAGTTGGGCATTGTGTCATCATAAGTCTGCACTGGACACCCAGGCGACAGGCTCTTATCTTTAATCTGCCGGAGGGGGCATTGAGACATCATAATTCTGCACTGGTCACCCTGGTGACAGGCCCTTGCCTGTGATCTTTCTAAGGGGGCATTGTGACACGATAAGTCTGCACTAATCACCCAGGTGACAAGCCCTTGTGTGTAATCTGCCTAAGAGGCATTGTGACATCATAAGTCTGCACTAGTAACCCAGGTGACAGGCCCTTGTCTGTGATCTGCCTAAGGGGGCATTGTGACATCTTAAGTCTGCACTAGTCACCCAGGTGACAGGCCCTTGTCTGTGATCTGCCTAAGAGGCTTTGGGACATCATAACTCTGCACTGGTTACCCTGGTGACAGGACCTTGTCTGTGATCTGCCAAAGGGGCATTGTGACATCATAACTCTGCATTGGGCACCCAGGTGAAAGTACCTTGTCTGTGATCTGCCTAAGGGGGCATTGTGATATCATAACTCCGTACTTGGCACCCAGGTGAGAGGCCCTTGTCTGTAATCTGCCTAAGGGAGTATTGTGACATCATAATTCTGCCCTGGTCACCCAGGTGACAGGCCACTGTCTGTGATCTGCCTAAGGGAGCATTGTGACATCATAACACTGCACTGGTCACCGCGGACAGGCCCTTGTCTGTGATTTACCTAAGGGTGCATTGTGACATCATAACCCTGCACTGGTCACACAGGTGACAGGCCCTTGTGTGTGATCTGCCTAAGGGGACATTGTGACATCATAATTCTGCACTGGTCACCCAGGTGTCAGGCCCGTGTCTGTGAATTGCCTAAGGGGGCATTGTGATATCATAAGTCTGCAGTAATCACCCGGGTGACAGGCCCTTGTCTGTGATCTACGTAAGGGACATTGCGACTTCGTAACTCTGCACAGGACACTCAGGTGACAGGTCGTTGTCTGTGATCTGCCTAAGGGAGCATTGTGACATCATAACTCTGCACTGGACACCCAGGGGACAGGGCCTTTTCTGTTATCTGCCTAAAGGGGCATTGTGACATCATAAGTCTGCACTGGTCACCCAGGTGACAGGCCCTTGTCTGTGATTTGCCTAAGGGAGCATTGTGACATCATAACTCTGCACTGTTCACCCAGTTGACAGGCCCATATCTGTGATCTGCCTCAGGGGCATTGTGACATCATAACTATGTACTGGTCACGAGGTGACAGGCCCTTATCTGTGATCTGCCTTAGGGGGCATTGTTTCATCATAACTCTGCACTGGGCACCCAGGTGACAATCCCTTGTCTGTGATCTGCCTAAAGGGGTATTGTGACATCATAACTCTGCACTGGGCAGCCAGGTGACCGGCCCTTATCTTTGATCTCCCTAAGGGGGCATTGTGACATCATAACTCTGTACTGGTCACCCAGGTGACAGGCCACTGACTGTGATCTGACTAAGGGGGCATTGTGACATCATAACTCTCTACTGGTCACCCTGGTAACAGGCCTTTGTCTGTGATGTGCCTAAGGGGGCATTGTGACATCATAACACTCCACTGGTCACACAGGTGACACACCCTTGTCTGTGATCTACCTGAGGGGGCATTGTGACATCATAACTCTGCACTGGTCACCCAGGTGACAGGCTCTTGTCTGTGGTATGCCTGAGGGTGTATTGCGACATCATAACTCTGCACTGGTCACCCAGGTGAAAGGACCTTTTCTGTGATCTGCCTGAGGGGGCATTGTGACATCATAACTCTTCACTGGTCATCCAGGTGACAGTCTCTTGAGTGTGATCTGCCTGAGGGGGCATTATGACATCAAATCTCTGCACTGGTGACCCCGGTGACAGGCCCTTGTCTGTGATCTGCACGAGTGGGTATTGTGACATCATAACTCCGTACTGGTCACCTAGTTGAGAGGCCCTTATCTGTGATCTGCCTAAGGGGTCATTGTGACATCATAACTCTGCACTGGGCACCCAGGTGACAGTCCCTTGTCTGTGATCTGCCTAAGGGAGTATTGTGACATCATAACTCTGCACTAGTCCCCCAGGTGATAGACCCTTGCTATGATCTGCCTAAGGGGGCATTGTGACATCATTATTCTGCAATGATCACCCCGGTGACAGGCCCTTGTCTGTTATCTGATAAGGGTTCATTGTGACATCATAACTCTGCATTGGTCACCCAGGTGACAGCCCCTTCTCTGTGATATGCCTGAGTGTGCATTGTGACATCATAACTCTGCACTGGTCACACAGGTGACAGGCCCTTGTGTGTGATCCGCCTAAGGGGGCATTGTGACATCATAAATCTGCACTGGTCACCCAGGTGACAGGCCCTTGACTGTAATCTGCCTAAGGGGGCATTGTGACATCATAACTCTACATTAGGCCCCCAGGGGACAGACCTTTGTCAGTGATCTGCCTAAGGGGGCATTGTGACATCATAACTCTGCACTGGGCACCCATGAGAGAGGCCCTTGTCTGTGATCTGCGTAAGGGTGTATTGTGACATCATAATTCTGCACTGGTCACCCAGGTGACAGGTCACTGAATCTGATCTGCCTAAGGGGGCATTGTGGCATCATAACTCTGCACTGGTCACCCTGGTGACAGGACTTTGTCTGTCATCTACCTAAGGCGTCATTGTGACATCATAACCCTGCACTGGTCACACAGGTGACAGGCCATTGTGTGTGAAATGCCTGAGGGGGTATTGTGACATCATAACTCTGAACTGGGCAGCCAGGTGACCGGCCCTTGTCTGTGATCTGCCTAACGGTGCATTGTGACATCATATCTCTGCGCTGGTCACCCACGTGTCAGACCCTTGTCTGTGACCTCCCTAAGGGGCATTGTGATATCATAATTCTCCACTGGTCACCCAGGTGATAGGCCCTGTTCTGTTATCTGCCTAAGGGGGCATTGTGACATCATAACTAAGCACTGGTCACCCTGGTGAAAGGCCTTTGCCTGTGATCTGCCTAACAGGGCAATGTGACATCATAACCCTGCACTGGTCACACAGGTGACAGACCCTTGTGTGTGATCTGCCTACGGGGGCATTGTGGCATCATAACTCTGCACTGGTCACCCAGGTGACAGACGGTTTTCTGTAATCTGCCTACGGGGGCATTGTGACATCAAAACTCTGCACTGGTCACCCTGGTGACAGTCCCTTGTCTGTGATCTGCCAAAGGGGGCATTGTGACATCATGAGAGTGCGCTAGTCACCCAGGTGACAGGCCCTTGTCTGTCATCTACCTAAGGGGCATTGTGACATCATAACTCTGCACTGGTCACCCAGGTGACAGGCCCTTGACTGTGATCCGCCTAAGGGGGAATTGTGACATCATAAGTCTGCACTAGTCACTCAGGATACAGACTCTTGTCTGTGATCTGCCGAAGAGGCATTGTGACATCATAACGGTGCACTGGACACCCAGGTGAGAGGCCTTTGTCTGAGATCTGCCTTAGGGTGTATTGTGACATCATAACCCTGCACTGGTCACACAGGTGACAGGCCCTTGTCTGTCATCTGCCTAACGGGGCCTTGTGATATCATAACTCTGCATTGGTAACCCAGGAGACAGGACCTTGTCTCTGATCTGCCTAAGGGGGCATTGTGATATCATAACTCTGCATTGGGCACCCAGGTGACAGGCCCTTGTATGTAATCTGCCTAAGGGGGTATTGTGGCATCATAATTCTGCACTGGTCTCCCAAGTGACAGGCCACTGTCAGTGATCTGCGTAAGGGGGCATTGTGACATCTTAACTCTGCACTGGTCACCCTGGTGACAGGCCTTTGTCTGTGATGTGCCTAAGGGGGCTTTGTGACATCATAACCCTGCACTGCACTCAGGCGACAGGCCGTTGTCTGTGATCTGCCTGAGGGTGCATTGTGGCATCATAACTCTGCACTGGTCACCCAGATGACCGACCATTGTCTGTGTTCCGCCTAAGGTGGCAATGTGACATCATAACTCTGCACTGGTCACCCAGGTGACAGGCCCTTGTCTGTGATCGGCCTGAGGGTGCATTGTGACATAATAACTCTGCACTGGTCACCCACGTGACATGCCCTTGACTGTGAACTGCCTAAGGGGGCATTGTGACATCATAACTCTGTATTGGTCAGCCAGGTGACAGGCTCTTATCTGTGATCTGCCTAAGGGGTCATTGTGACATCATAACTCTGCACTGGGTACCCAGGTGACAGTCCCTTGTGTGTGATCTCCCTAAGGGGGTATTGTCACATCATAAATCTGCACTGGGCAACCAGGTGACTGGCCCTTGTCTTTGATCGGCCTAACGGTGCATTGTGACATCATGACTCTGCACTGGTCACCCAGGTGACACACCTTTGTCTGTGTTCTGCCTAAGGGGGCATTGTGATATCATAACTCTGCACTGGTCACCCAGGTGATAGGCCCCTTTCTGTGATCTGCCTATGTGGGCATTGTGACATCATAACCCTGCACTGGTCACCCAGGTGACAGGCCCTTGTCTGTGATCTGCCAAAGGGGACATTGTGACATCATGAGTCTGCGCTAGTCACCCAGGTAACAGGCCCTTGTCTGTCTTCTGCCTAAGGGGCATTCTGACATCATAACTCTGCACTGGGCACCCAGATGAGAGGCCTTTTTCTGTCATCTGCCTAAGGGGGTATTGTGGCATCATAACTCTGCACTGGTCTCCCAGGTGACAGGCCCTTGTCTATGATCTGCCTAAGGGGGAATTGTGACATCATAATTCTGCAATGGTCACCCAGGTGACAGGCCCTTGTCTGTTATCTACCTAAGGGGGCATTGTGACATGATAACTCTCAACTGGTCACCCAGGTGACAGGCCCTTGTCTGTTATCTGCCTAAGGGGGCATTGTGACAACATAAGTCTGCACTAATCACCCATGTGACAGGCCCTTGTCTGTGATCTGCGTGAGGGGCATTGTGATAACATAACTCTGCACTGGTAACCCAGGAGACAGGACCTTGTCTCTGATCTGCCTAAGGGGGCATTGTGACATCATAATCCTGCACTGGTCTCACATTTGACAGGCCCTTGTGAGTGATGTGCCTGAGGGGGCATTGTGACATCATAACTCTGCACTGGTCACCCAGGTGACAGGCCCTTCTCTGTGATCTGCCTGAGAGTGCATTGTGACATCATAACTCTGCACTGGTCACCCAGGTGACAGGCCCTTGTCTGTGATCTGCCTAAGTGGTATTGTGACATCATAACTCTGTACTGGTCACCCAGGTGACAGGCTCTTATCTGTGATCTGCCTGAGGGGTCATTCTGACATCATAACCCTGCACTCGTCTGTCAGGTGACTGTCCCTTGTCTGAGATCTGCCTAAGGGAGGATTGTGACATCATAACACTGCAATGGTCACCCAGTTGACAGACCCTTGTCTGTCATCTGCCTAAGGCAGTATTGTGATATCATGACTCTGCACTGGTCACCCTGGTGAAAGGCCTTTGTCTATGATCTGCCTAAGTTGGCAATGTCACATCATAACCCTGGACTGGTCACACAGGTGACAGGACTTTGTGTGTGATCTGCCTGAAGGAGCATTGTGACATCATAACTCTGCACTGTTCACCCAGGTGACAGGCCCATATCTGTGATCTGCCTCAGGGGCATTGTGACATCATAACTATGTACTGGTCACGAGGTGACAGGCCCTTATCTGTGATCTGCCTTAGGGGGCATTGTTTCATCATAACTCTGCACTGGGCACCCAGGTGACAATCCCTTGTCTGTGATCTGCCTAAAGGGGTATTGTGACATCATAACTCTGCACTGGGCAGCCAGGTGACCGGCCCTTATCTTTGATCTCCCTAAGGGGGCATTGTGACATCATAACTCTGTACTGGTCACCCAGGTGACAGGCCACTGACTGTGATCTGCCTAAGGGGGCATTGTGACATCATAACTCTCTACTGGTCACCCTGGTAACAGGCCTTTGTCTGTGATGTGCCTAAGGGGGCATTGTGACATCATAACACTCCACTGGTCACACAGGTGACACACCCTTGTCTGTGATCTACCTGAGGGGGCATTGTGACATCATAACTCTGCACTGGTCACCCAGGTGACAGGCTCTTGTCTGTGGTATGCCTGAGGGTGTATTGCGACATCATAACTCTGCACTGGTCACCCAGGTGACAGGCCCTTGTCTGTGATCTGCATTAGGGGGTATTGTGACATCATAACTCTGTACGGGTCACCCAGATGACAGGCCCTTATCTGTGATCTGCCTAAGGGGTCATTGTGACATCATAACTGTGCACTGGGCACCCACGTGACAGTCTTTTGTCTTTGATCTGCCTAAGGGAGTATTGTGACATCATAACTCTGTACTGGTCACCCAGGTGACTGGCCCTTATCTGTGATCTGCCTAAGGGGTCATTGTGACATCACAACTCTGCACTGGGCACCCAGGTGACAGTCTCTTGTCTGTGATTTACCTAAGGGGGCATTGTGACATCATAATTCTGCAATGGTCACCCAGGTGATAGGCCCTTGTCTGTTACCTGCCTAACGGGGCATTGTGACATAATAACTCGGCACTGCACACCCAGGTGACAGTCCATTGTCTGTGATCCGCCTAAGGGAGTATTGTGACATCATAACACTGCAATGGTCACCCAGTTGACAGACCCTTGTCTGTGATCTGCCTAAGGGAGGATTGTGACGTCATAACTATGCACTGGTCACCCTGGTGAAAGGCCTTTGTCTGTGATCTGCCTAACGGGGTAATGTGACTTCATAACCCTGCACTGGTCACACAGGTGACAGGACCTTGTGTGTTGTCTGCCTAAGGGGGCATTGTGAAATAATAATTCTGCACTGGTCACCCAGGTGAGAAGCCCTTGTCGGTGATCTGCCTAAGGGGGAATTATGACATCATAACTCTGCACTGGGAACCCAGGTGACAGGCCCTTGTCTGTGATCTGCCTGAGTGTGCAATGTGACATCATAACTCTTCACTGGTCACCGAGATGACAGGCCCTTGTCTGTGATCTGCCTAAGGGGGTATTGTGACATCATAATTCTGCACTGGTCACCCAGGTGACAGGCCACTGACTGTGATCTACCTAAGGGGGCATTGTGACATCATAACTCTGCACTGGTCACCCAGGTGACAGGCCCTTGTCTGTGATCTGCCTAAGTGGGAATCGTGACATAATAACTCTGCACAGGTCACCCAGGTGACAGGCCGTTGTCTGTTATCTGCCTAAGGTGTCATTGTGACATCATAACTCTGCACTGGGCAACCAGGTGACAATCCCTTGTCTGTGATCTGCCTAAGGGCGTATTGTGATATCATAACTCTGCCCTCGGCAGCCAGGTGACCGGTCTTGTCTTTGATCTGCTTAACGGTGCATTGTGACATCACAACTCTGCACTGGTCACCCAGGTGACAGACCCTTGTCTGTGACTTGCCTAAGGGGGCATTGTGATATCATCAGTCTCCACTGGTCACCCAGGTGATAGGCCCTTTTCTTTTATCTGCCTAAGGGGGCATTGTGACATCATAACCCTTCACTGGTCACCCAGGTGACAGGCCCTCCTCTGTGATCTGCCTAAGGGAGCATTGTGACAGCATAAATCTGCACTAGTCAACCAGTTGACAGGCCCTTTTCTGTGATCTCCTAAGTTGGCAATGTGACACCATAACCCTGCACTGGTCACACAGGTGACAGGACTTTGTGTGTGATCTGCCTTAGGGGGCATTGTGACATCATAAATCTGCACTGTTCAACCAGGTGACAGGCCTATGTCTGTGATCTGCCGAAGTGGCATTGTGACATCATAACTCTGTACTGCTCACCAAGGTGACAGGCCCTTATCTGTGATCTGCCTAAGTGGCATTGTGACATCATAAATCTGCACTGGGCACCCAGGTGACAATCCCTTGCCTGTGATCTGCCTATAGGTGTATTGTGACATCATAACTCTGAACTGATCAACCAGATGACAGGCTCTTGTCATTCATCTGCCTACGTGGCATTGTGACATCATAATTCTGTACTGGTCATCCAAGTGAACAGGCCACTGACTGTGATCTGTGTAAGGGAGCATTGTGACATCATAACTCTGCGCTTGTCACCCTGGTGACAGGCCTTTGTCTGTGATCTGCATAAGGTTGCATTGTTACATCATAACCCTGCAGTGGTCACACAGGTGACAGGACCTTGTCGGTGATCTGCCTAAGTGGGCATTGTAACATCATAACTATGCACTGGTCACCCAGGTGACAAGACCTTGTCTGTGATCTGCCTGAGGGGGTATTGTGACAACATAACTCTGCACTGGTCACCCTGGTGAAAGGCCTTTGTCTGTGATCTGCCTAACGGAGCAATGTGACATCATAACCCTGCACTGGTCACACAGGTGACAGGCGCTTGTCTGCGATCTGCCTAAGGGGGCATTGTGACATCATACCTCTGCACTGGTCACCCAGGTGACAGGCCGTTTTCTGTTATCTGCCTACGGGGGCATTGTGACATCATAACTCCGCACTGGTCACCCAGGTGACAGGACCTTGTCTGTGATGTGCCTAAGGAGGCATTGTGACATCATAAATCTGCACTTGGCACCCAGGTTACAGGCCCTTGTCTGTGATCTGCCTAAGGGGGTGTTGTAACATCATAATTCTGCACTGGTCACCCAGGTGACAGGCCACTGTCTGCGATCTGCGTAAGGGGGCATTGTGACATCATAACTCTGCACTGGTCACCCTGGTGACAGGCCTTTGTCTGTGATCTGCCTAAGGGGGCATTGTGACTTCATAAACCTGCACTGTTCACAAAGGTGACAGGCCCTTTTGTGTGATCTGCCTGAGGGGGCATTGTGACTTCATTACTCTGCACTGGCCACCCAGGAGACAGGCCCTTGTCTGTGATCTGCCTGAGGGTGCATTGTGACATCGTAGCTCTGCACTGGTCACCCAGGTGACAGGCCCTTGTCTGTGACCTTCATAAGGGGGCATTGTGACATCATAACACTGTACTGGTCTCCAAGGTGACAGGCACTTACCTGTGATCTGCCTAAGGGGTCATTTTGACATCATTACTCTGCACTGGGCACCCAGGTGACACTCCCTTGTGTGTGATCTGCTTAAGGGAAAATTGCGACATCATAACCCTGCACTGGTCACCCAGGTTACAGACCCTTGTCTGTGATGTGCCTAAGGGGGCATTGTGATATCATAACTCTGCACTAATCACCCAGGTGACAGGCCCTTGTCTGTGATCTGCGTAAGGGGCATTGAGACATCATAAACCTGCCTTGGTCACGCACGTTACGGGACCTTGTCTATGATATGCCTGAGGGTGCATTGTGACATCATAAGTCTGCACTAGTCACCCAGGTGACAGGCCCTTGTCTGTCATCTTCCTAAGGGGCATTGTGTCATCATAACTGTGTACTGGGCACCCAGATGAGAGGCCTTTATCTGTGATCTGCCTAAGGGGGAATTGTGGCATCATAACTCTGCACTCGTCACCCAGGTGAGAGGCCCTCGTCTGTGATCTGCCTAAGGGGGCATTGTGACAGCATAAATCTGCACTAGTCAACCAGTTGACAGGCCCTTGTCTGTGATCTGCCTCAGTTGTCAATGTAACATCATAACCCTGCACTGGTCACACAGGTGACAGGACTTTGTGTGTGATCTGCCTGAGGGGGCATTGTGACGTCATAAATATGCACGGGTCAACCAGGTGACAGGCCCATGTCTGTGACCTGCCTAAGTGGCATTGTGACATCAAAGCTCTGTACTGGTCACCCAGGTGACAGGCAATTATCTGTGATCTGCCTAAGTGGCATTGTGACATCATAACTCTGCACTGGGCACCCAGGTGACAATCCCTTGTCTGTGATCTCCCTAAAGGGGTATTGTGACATCATAACTCTGCACTCGGCAGCCAGATGACAGGCCCTTGTCTTTGATCTGCCTTACGGGGCTTCGTGACATCATAATTCAGTACTGGTCATCCAGGTGACAGGCCACTGACTGTGATCTGCGTAAGGGAGCATTGTGACATCATAACTCTGCACTGGTCACCCTGGTGAAAGGCCTTTGTCTGTGATCTGCCTAACGGAGCAATATGACATCATAACCCTGCACTGGTCACACAGGTGACATGCCCTTGTCTGTGATCTGCCTAAGGGGGCGTTGTGACATTATAACTCTGCACTGGTCACCCAGGTGACAGGACCTTGTCTGTGATCTGCCTAAGGAGGCATTGAGACATCATAACTCTGCACTGGGCACCCAGGTTACAGGCCCTTGACTGTGATCTGCCTAAGGGGGTGTTGTGACATCATAATTCTGCACTGGTCACCCAGGTGACAGGCCACTATCAGCAATCTGCGTAAGGGGGCATTGTGACATCATAACTCTGCACTGGTCACCCTGGTGACAGGCCTTTGCCTGTGATCTGCCTAAGGGGGTATTGTGACATCATAGTTCTGAAATGGTCACCCAGGTGACAGGCCACTGACTGTGATCTGCCTAAGGGGGCATTGTGATATCATAACTCTGCACTGGTCACCCTGGTGACAGACCTTTGTCTGTGATCTGCCTAAGGGGGCATTGTGACTTCATAACCCTGCACTGTTCACAAAGGTGACAGGCCCTTGTGTGTGATCTGCCTGAGCGGGCATTGTGACATCATTACTCCGCACTGGTCACCCAGCTGACAGGCCCTTGTCTGTGATCTGCCTGAGGGTGCATTGTGACATCGTAACACTGCAGTGGTCACCCAGGTGACAGGCCCTTCTCTGTGATCTGCATTTGGGGGCATTGTGACATCATAACACTGTACTTGTCTCCCAGGTGACAGGCACTTACCTGTGATTTGCCTAAGGGGTCATTGTGACATCATTACTCTGCACTGGTCACCCATGTGACAGGCCCTTGTCTGTGATCTGCCTTAGGGGGCATTGTGACATCATAACTCTGTACTGGGCACCCAGGTGAGAGGCCCTTGTCTGTGATCTGCCTAAGGGGGTATTGTGACACCATAATTCTGCCCTTGTCACCCAGGTGATAGGCCACTGTCTGTGATCTGCCTAAGAGAGCACTGTGACATCATAACTCTGCACTGGTCACCCTGCTGACAGTCCCTTGTCTGTGATCTGCCTAAGGGAGTATTGTGACATCATAACTCTGCACTGGTCACCCTGGTGACAGGCCTTTGTCTGTGATCTGCCTAAGGGGGCAATGTGACATCTTAACCCTGCACTGGTGATACAGGTGACAGGCCTTTCTCTGTGATCTGCCTCAAGGGGCATTGTGATATCATAACTCTGAACTGTTCACCCAGGTGACAGGCCCATGTCTGTGATCTGCCTAAGGGGGCATTGTGACATCATAAATCTGCACTTGTCACCCAGGAGACAAGCCCTTGTCTGTGATCTTCCTAAGGGGATATTGTGACATCATAACACTGCACTGGTCACCCAGGTGAAATGCCCTTTTTTGTGATCTGCCTAAGGGGGCATTGGGACATCATAACTCTACACTGGGCACCCAGGTGACTGTCCCTTGTCTGTGATTTGCCTAAGGCGGTATTGTGACAACATAACTCGGCACTGGTCACCCATGTTGCAGGCCTTTGTCTGTGGTCTGCCTAAGGGGGCATTGTGACATCATCACTCTGCACTGGGCACCCAGGTGACTGGCCCTTGTCTATGATCTGCCTCAGGGGGCAGTGTGACATCATAACTCTGCACTGGTCAACCAGGTGACAGGCCTTTATCTGTGATCTGCCTAAGGGGGCATTGTGACATCATAACTCTGCATTGGGCACCCAGGTGACAGGCCCTTGTCTGTGATCTGCCTAAAGGGGCATTGTGACACCATGACTCTGCACTGGGCACCCTGGTGAGAGTCTCTTGTCTGTGATCTGCCTAAGGCGGTATTGTGACATCATATTTCTGCACTGGTCACCCAGGTGACAGGCAACTGGCTGTGATCTGCCTAAGGGGGCATTGTGACATCATAACTCTGCACAGGTCACCCTGGTTACAGGCCTTTGTCTGTGATCTGCCTAAGGGGAATTGTGACGTCATAACACTGCACTGGTCCCCCAGGTGACAGGCCCTTGTCTGTTATCTGCCTCAGGGGGCATTTTGACATCATAAGTCTTTACTTGTCACCCAGGTGACAGGCCCTTATCTGTGATCTGCCTAAGGGGTCATTGTTACATCATAACTCTGCAATGAGCACCCAGGTGACAATCCCTTGTCTGTGATCTGCTTGAAGGGGTATTGTGACATGATACCTCTGCACTGGGCTGCCAGGTGACCGGCCATTGTCTTTGATCTGCCTAAGGGGGTATTGTGACATCATAACTCTGTACTGGTCAACCAGGTGACAACCCCTTGTCAGTGATTTGCATAAGGGGGCATTGTGACATCATAACTCTGCACTGGGCACCCAGGTGACAGTCCCTTGTCTGTGATCTGCATAAGGCGGTGTTATTACAGCATAACTCTGCACTGGTCACCCAAGTTACAGGACTTTGTCTGTGGTCATCCTAAGGGGGCATTGTGACATAATAACTCTGCACTGGGCACCCAGGTGACATGCCCTTGTCTGTGATATGCCTAAGGGGGTATCGTGACATCTTAATTCTGCACTGCTCACCCAGGTGACAGGCCCTTGTCTGTGATCTGCCTAAGTGGGCATTGTGACATCATAACTCTGCACTGGGCACCCAGGAGACAGGCCCCTGTCAGAGATCTGCCTAAGGGGGTATTGTGACATCATAACACTGTACCCTTCACCCTGCTGACAGGCCTTTGTCTGTGATCTGCCTAAGGGGGCATTGTGACATCATAACCCTGCACTGGTCACACAGGTGACAGGCTCTTGTGTGTGATCTGCCTGAAGGTACATTGTGACATCATAAATCTGCACTGGGCACCCAGGTGACAGGCCCTTGTCTGTGATCTGCCTGAGGGTGCATTGTGACATCATAACTCTGCGCTGGTCACCCAGGTGACAGGCCCATGTCTGTGATCTGTCTAAGGGGTCATTGTGACATCATAACTCTGCACTGGGCCACCATGTGACAGGCCATTGTCTGTGATCTGCCTAACGGTGCATTGTGACATCATAACCCTGTACTGGGCACCCAGGTGAGAGGCCCTTGTCTGTGATCTGCCTAAGGGGGTATTGTGACATCATAATTCTGCCCTGGTCACCCAGGTGACAGGCCACTATCTGTGATCTGCCTACGGGGGCACTGTGACATCATAACTCTACACTGGTCACCCTGCTGACAGTCCCTTGTCTGTGATCTGCCTAAGAGGGTATTGTGACATCATAACTCTGCAGTGGTCACCCAGGTGAGAGACCCTTGTCTGTGGTCTGCCTAAGGGACCATTGTGATATCATAACTCTGCACTGGTCACCCTGGTGACAGGCCTTTCTGTGTGATCTGCCTAAGAGGGCTATGTGACATCATAACCCTGCAGTGGTCACACCGGTGACAGTTCCTTCTCTGTGATCTGCCTCAGGGGGCATTGTGACATCATAACTCTGCACTGGTCACCCAGGTGACAGGCCCTTGTCTGTGATCTGCCTAAGGGGGCATTGTGACATCATGAGTCTGCACTAGTCACCCAGGAGACAGGGCCTTGTCTGTGATCTGCCTAAGGGGACATTGTGACATCCTAACACTGCACTGGTACTCAGGTGACATGCCCTTTTTTGTGATCTGCCTAAGGGGGCATTGGGATATCATAACCCTGCAGTGGTCACCCATGTGACATTCCCTTGTCTGTGATCTGCCTAAGGGGGAAGTGTGACATCATAACTCTGCACTAGTCACCCAGGTGACAGACCAATGTCTGTGATCTCCCTAAGGGGGCATTGTGACATGATAATTCGGCACTGGTCACCCAGGTGACAGACCCTTGTCTGTGATCTGCTAAGGGGGCAATGTGACATCACAACTCTGCACTGGTCACCCAGGTGACAGGCCCTTTAATGTTATCTCCCTAAGGGGACATTGTGACATCTTAACCCCGCACTTGTCACCCAGGGGACAGGCCGTTGTCGGTTATCTGCCTAAGGGGGCATTGTGATATCATAAGTCTGCACTAGTCACCCAGGAGGCTGGCTCTCGTCTGTGATCTGCCTAAGGGGCATTGTGAAATCATAAACCTGCCCTTGTCAACCAGCTGACAGTCCCTTGTCTGTGATTTGCCTAAGGTGGCATCGTGACATCCTAACTCTGCACTGGGCAAGAAGGTGACAGTCCCTTGTCTGTGATCTGCCTAAGGGGTAATTGTGACAACATAACTCTGCACTGGTCACCCATGCTACAGGCCTTTGTCTGTGATCTGCGTAAGGGGGCATTGTGACATCATAGCTCTGCACTGGGCACCCAGGTGACAGGCCATTGTCTGTGATCTCCATAAGGGGGCATTGTGACATCATAACCCTACACTGGTCACACAGGGGACAGGCCCTTGTTTGTGATCTGTGCAAGGGCGCCCTGTGACATCATAACTCTGTACTGGTCACCCAGGTGACAGACCATTGTCTGTGATCTCCCTAAGGTGGCATTGTGACATCATAACTCTGCAATGGTCACGCAGGTGACAGACCCTTCCCTGTGATCTGCCTAAGGGGGCATTGTGACATCATAATACTGCAATGGTCACCCAGGTGTCGTGCACTTGTCTGTGATCTTCCTAAGTGGGCATTGTGACATCATAACTCTGCACTGGGCACCCAGTCGAGAGGCCTTTGTCTGTGATCTGCCTAAGGTTGTACTGTGACATCATAATTCTGCACAGGTAATCCGGGTGATAGGCCCTTGTCTGTGATCTGCCTAAGGGGGCATTGTGACATCATAAATCTGCACTAGTCATCCAGGTGACAGGCCCTTGTCTGTTATCGTCTTAACGGGGCATTGTGACATCATACCTCTGCATTGGGCACCCAGGTGACAGGCCCTTGTCTGTGATCTGCCTAAGGGGGCATTGTGACATCATAACTCTGCACTGGGCACCCAGGTGAGAGGCCTTTGTCTGTGATCTGCCTAAGGTTGTATTGTGACATCATAATTCTGCACAGGTCATCCAGGTGATAGGCCCTTGTCTGTGATCTGCCTAAGGGGGTATTGTGACATCAAAAGTCTGCACTAGTCACCCAGGAGACAGTCCCTTGTCTGTGATCTGACTAAGGGGCATTTTGACACCATAACTCTTCACTGGGCACCCAGGTCAGAGGCCTTTGTCTTTGATCTTTCTAAGGGTGTATTGTGACATCATAACTCTGCACTGGTCACCCAGGTGACAGTCCCTTGCCGGTGATCTTCCTCAGGGGGCATTGTGACATCATATCTCTGTACTGGTCACACAGGTGACAGGCCCTTATCTGTGATCTGCCTAAGGGGGCATGGATACATCATAACTCTGCACTGCACACCCAGGTGACAATCCCTTGTCTGTGATCTACCTAAATGGGTATTGTGACATCATAATTCTGCACTGGGCAGCCACGTAACCGGCCCTTGTCTTTGGTCTGCCTAAGGGGGCATTGTGACATCATTACTCTGTACAGGTCAAACAGGTGACAGGCCCTTTTCTGTGATTTGCCTAAGGGGCCATTGTGACATCATAACTATGCACTGGTCACCCAGGTGACAGACCCTTGTCTGTGATCTGCCTAAGGGGGCATTGTGACATCATTACCCTCCACTGGTCACACAGGTGACAAGCCCTTTTTTGTGATCTGCCTAAGGGGGCATTGGGACATCATAACCCTGCACTGGTCACCCAGGTCACAGGGCCTTGTCTGTGGTCTGCTAAGGGGGCATTGTGACATCATAAGTCTGCACTGGTCACCCAGTTGACAGTCCCTTGTCTGTGATCTACCTAAGGGGGCATTGTGACATCATAACTCTGCATTGGGCACCCAGGTGACAGGCCCTTTTCTCTGATCTGCCTAAGGGGGCATTGTGACATCATAACTCTGCACTGGTCACCCAGGTGATAGGCCCTTGTCTGTGATCTGCCTAAGAGGGTATTGTGACATCATAATTCCGCACTGGTCACCCAGGTGACAGGCAACTGACTGTGATCTGGCTATGGGGTCATTGTGACATCATAACTGCACTGCTCACTCTGCTGACAGGCCTTTGTCTGTGATCTGCCTAAGGGGACATTGTGACATCATAGCCCTGCTCTGGTGACACAGGTGACTGACCCCTGTGTGTGATCTGTCTGAGGGGGGATTGTGACATCATAACTCTGCACTGCGCACCCAGGTGACAGTCCCTTGTCTCTGATCTGCCAAAGGCAGTATTGTGACATCATAACTCTGCACTGGTCGCCCAGGTGACAGAACCTTGTCTGTGATCTGCCTAAGGGGGCATTGTGACATCATAATTGTGCACTGGGCACCCAGGTGACAGGCCCTTGTCTGTGATCTGCCTAAGAGGGCATTGTGACATCATAACTCTGCAATGGTCACCCAGGTGACAGATTCTTGTTTGTGATCTGCCTAAGGGGGCATTGTGACATCACAATACTGCAATGGTCACCCAGGTGTCATGCCCTTGTCTGTGATCTTCCTAAGTGGGCATTTTTCCATCATAACTGTGCAGTAGACACCTAGGTGACAGGCTCTTGTCTGCGTCTGCCTAAGGGGGCATTGTGACTTCATAACTCTGCACTGGTCACACAGGAGTCAGGCCCTCTTCTGTTATCTGCCTAAGCAGGCATTGTGACATTAAAGCTCTGCACTGGTCACCCAGGTGACAGGCCCTTGCCTGTTATCTGCCTAAGAGGGCATTGTGAGATCATAAGTCTGCACTAGTCACCCAGGAGAAAGTCCCTTGTCTGTGATCTGCCTAAGCGGCATTGTGACATCACAAATCAGCGCTGGGCACGCAGGTGAGAGGCCCTTGCCTGTGATCTGCCTAAGGGTGTATTGTGACATCATAACTCTGCACTGGTCACCCAGGTGACAGGACCTTGTCTGTGATCTGCCTAACGGGGCATTGTGACATCATAACTCTGTTCTGGGCACCCAGTTGAGAGGCCCTTGTCTGTGATCTACCTAAGGGGGTATTGTGACATCATAACTCGGCACTGGTCACCCAGGTGTCAGGCCCTTGCCTGTTGTCTGCCTAAGGGGGCATTGTGACATCATAACTCTGCACTGGGCACCCAGGTGACAGCGCCTTGTCTGTGACCTGCCTAAGGGGTTATTGTGACAACATAATTCAGCACCGGTCACCCATGTTACAGGCCTTGGTCTGTGATCTGCCTAAGGGGGCATTGTGACATCACAACTCTGCACTGGGGACCCAGGTGACAGGTCCTTGTCTGTGATCTGCCTAAGGGGGCATTGTGACATCATAACTCTGCACTGGTAACCCAGCTGACATGCCCTTTTTTTTGATCTGCCTAAGGGGGAATTGTCACATCATAACTCTGCACTGGTCACCCAGGTTACAGGCCCTTGCCTGTCATCTGCCCGAGGGTGCATTGTGACATCATAACCCTGCACTGGTCACCCAGGTGACTGGCCCTTGTCTGTGATCTGCCTAAAGGGGCATTGTGAGATCATAAGTCTGCACTAGTCACCCAGGAGGCAGGCTCTTGTCTGTGATCTGCGTAAGTGGCATTGTGACTTCATAATTCTGCACTGGGCACCCAGGTGACAGGCCCTTGTCTGTGATCTGCCTAAGGTTGTATTGTGACATCATAACTCTGCACTGGTCACACAGGTGACAGACCCTTGTCTGTGATCTGCCTAAGGGGGCATTGTGACTTTATAAATCTGCACTAGTCAACCAGGTGACAGGCCCTTGTCTGTGATCAGCCTAAGGGGCAATGTGACATCATAACTCTGCACTGGTTACCCAGGTGACTGGGCCTTGCCAGTGATCTGCCTAAGGAGGCATTGTGACATCATAATTGTGCATTGGGCACCTAGGTGACGGGCCCTTTTCTGTGATCTGCCTATGGAGGCATTGTGACATCATAACTCTGCACTGGGCATCCAGGTAATAGGCCCTTGTCTGTGATCTGCCTAAGGGGGTATTGTGACTTCATAATTCTGCACTGGTCACCCAGGTGACAGGCAACTGACTGTGATCTGACCACAGGGGCATTGTGACATCATAACTGCACTGGTCAACCTGGTGACAGGCCTTTGTCTGTGATGTGCCTAAGGGGGCATCGTGACACCATAAGCCTGCACTGGAGACACAGGTGACAGGACCCTGTGTGTGATCTGCCTGAGGGGTCAATTTGACATCATCACTCTGCACTGAGCACCCAGCTGACAGGCCCTTCTCTGTGATCTGCCTAAGGGGACATTGTGACATCATAACAATGCACTGGTCAGCCAGGTGATGTGCCCTTTTTTGTGATCTGCCTAAGCGGGCATTGGGACATCATAACCCTGCACTGGTCACCTAGGTGACAGGGCCATTTCTGTGATCTGCTAAGGTGGCATTGTGACATCATAAGTCTACACTGGTCACGCAGGTGACGGTCCCTTGTCTGTGATCTGCCTAAGGGGGCATTGTGACATCATAACTCTGCACTGGGAACTCAGGTGACAGCGCCTTGTCTGTGATCTGCCTAAGGGGTTATTGTGACAACATAACTCCGCACTGGTCACCCATGTTACAGGCCTTTGTCTGTGATCTGCCTAAGGGGTCATTGTGACATCATAACACTGCACTGGGCACCCAGGTGACAGGCCCTTGTCTGTGGTCTGCCTAAGGGGGCATTGTGACATCATAACTCCGCACTGGTAACCCAGCTGACATGCCCTTTTTTTTATCTGCCTAAGGGGGTATTGTGACATCATAACTCTGCACTGGTCACCCAGGTGACAGGCCCTTGTCTGTCATCTGCCTGAGGGTGCATTGTGACATGATAACTCTGCATTGGTCACCGAGTTTACCAGCCCTTGTCTGTGATCTGCCTAAGGGGTCATTGTGACATCATAACTCTGCACTGGGCACCCATGTGACAGGCCCTTGTCTGTGATCTGCCTAAGGGGGCATTGTGACATCATAAGTCTGTACGGGTCACTCAGGTGACAGTCCTTTGTCTGTGATCTGCCTAATGGGGCATCGTGACCTCATAACTCTGCACTGTTCACCCAGGTGACAGACCATTGTCTGTGATGTGCCTAACGGGGCATTGTGACATGGTAACTCTGCACTGGTCACCCACGTCACAGACCATTATCTGTGATCTGCGTAAGGGGGCATTGTGGGATCATAACCCTGCACTGGTCACCCAGATGAAAGACCCTTTTCGTTGATCTGCCTAAGGGGTCATTTTGACATCATAACTCTGCACTGGTCACCCAGGTGACAGACGCTTGTCTGTGATCTGCCTAAGGGGGCATTGTGACATCATAACCATGCACTGGTCACACAGGTGACAGGCCCTTGTGTGTGATCTGCCTGAGGTGGCATTGTTACATCATAAGTCTGTACTGGTCACCCAGGTTACAGGCCCTTGTCTGTGATCTGCCTGAGGGTGCATTGTGACATCATAACTCTGCAATGGTCACCCAGGTGACAGGCTCTTGTCTGTGATCTGCTAAGGGGGCATTGTGACATCATAACTCTGCACTGGTCACCCAGGTGACAGGCCATTGTCTGTGATCTCCCTAAGGGGGCATTGTGACATGATAACCCTGCACTGGTCACCCAGGTGACAAACCATTGTCTGTGATATGCGTAAGGGGGCATTGTGACACCATAACCCTGCACTGGTCACCCAGGTGAAAGACCCTTGTCTTCCACCTGCCTGAAGTGCCATTGTGACATCATAACTATGCCCTGGTCACCCAGGTGACAGTCCCTTCTCTGTGATCTGACTAAGGGGCATTGTGACATCATAACCCTGCACTGGTCACCCAGGTGAAAGACCCTTGTCTTTGATCAGCCTAAGGGGCAATTGTGACATCATAAATACGCACTGGTCTCCCAGGCGACAGGGCCTTGTCTGTGGTGTGCTAAGGGGGCATTGTGACATCATAAGACTGCACTGGTCAACCAGGTGACAGTCCCTTGTCTGTGATCTTCCTAAGGGGGCATTGTGACATCATAACTCTTCACTGGTCACCCAGGTGACAGACCTTTGTCTGTGATCTGCATAAGGGGGCATTGTGACGTGATAAGTCTGCACTGGTCACCCAGGTGACAGACAACTGTCTGTGATCTGTGTAAGGGGGCATTGTGACATCATAAACCTGTACTGGTCACCCAGGTGAGAGACCCTTGTCTTTGATCTGCCTTAGGGGCAATTGTGACATCATAACTCTGAACTGGTCACCCAGGTGACAGATCCTTGTCTGTGATCTGCCTAAGGGGGCATTGTGACATCATAACCATGCACTGGTCACACAGGTGACAGGCCCTTGTGTGTGATCTGCCTGAGGGGGCATTGTTACAGCATAAGTCTGCACTGGTCACCCAGGTTACAGGCCCTTGTCTGTGATCTGCCTGAGGGTGAATTGTGACATCAGAATTCTGCACTGGTCACCCAGGTGACAGGCCCTTGTCTGTTATCTGCATAAGGGGGCATTGTGACATCATAACTCTATACTGGTCACCCAGGTGACAGAACATTGTCTGTGATCTGCCTAAGAGGGCATTGTGACATGATAACCCTGCACTGGTCACCCAGGTGAAAGACCCTTGTCTTTCATCTGCCTAAGGGGCCATTTTGACATCATAACTCTGCACTCGTCACGCAGGTGACAGACCCTTTTTTGTGATATGCCTAAGGGGGCATTGTGACATCGTAACCCTGCACTGGTCACAAAGGTGACAGGCCCTTGTGTGTGATCTGCCTGAGGGGGCATTCTTACAACATAAGTCTGCACTGGTCACCGAGGGGACAGGCCCTTGTTTGTGATCTGCTGAGGATGCATTGTGACATCATAACACTGCACTGTTCACCAAGGTCACAGACCCTAGTCTGTGATTTGCCTAAGGGGGCATTGTGACATGACAACTCTACACTGGTCACGCAGGTGACAGACCCTTGTCTGTGATCTTCATAAGCGGGCATTGTGACATCATAAACCTGCACTGGTCACCCAGGTGAAAGACCCTTGCTTTGATCTGCCTAAGAGGCCATTGTGACATCATAACTCTGTACTGGACACCCAGGTGTCAGACCCTTGTCTGTGATCTGCCTAAGGGGGAATTGTGACATCATAACTCTGCAATCGTCACCCAGGTGACATGCCCTTTTTTGTGATCTGCCTAAGGGGGCATTGGGACATCATAACCCTGCACTGGTCTTCCAGGTGACAGAGCCTTGTATGTGATCTGCTAAGGGGCATTGTGACATCATAAGTCTGCACTGGTCACTCAGGTGACAGTCCCCTATCTGTGATCTGCCTAAGGGGGCATTGTGACCTGATAAATCTGCACTGGTCACCCAGGTGACAGACCATTGCCTGTGATCTGCCTAAGGGGACATTGTGACATGATAACTCTGCACTGGTCACCCAGGTGACCGGACATTTTCTTTTATCTGTCTAATGGTGCATTGTGACATCATAACTCTGCACTGGTCAGTCAGGTGAAAGGGCCTTGTCTGTTATCTGCGTTAGTGGGCATTGTGACATCATAAGTCTGCGCTAGTCACCCAGGAGACAGGCCCTTGACTGTGATCTGCCTAAGAGGCATTGTGACATCATAACCCTGCACTGGGCACCCAGGTGAGAGGCCTTTGTCTGTGATCTGCCTAAGGGTGTACTGTGACATCATAACTCCGCACTGTTCACCCAGGTGAGAGGCCCTTGTCTGTGATCTGCCTAAGGGGGCATTGTGACATCATAAGTCTGCACTGGTCAACCAGGTGACAGGCCCTTGTCTGTGATCTCCCTAAGGGGCATTTTGACATCATGAATCTGCACTGTTTACCCAGGAGACAGGACCTTGTCTGTGATCTGTCTAAGGGGGCATTTTGACATCATAACTATGCATTGGGGACCCAGGTGAGAGGCCCTTGTGTGTGATCTGCCTAAGGGGGCATTGTGACATCATAACTCTGCACTGGGCACCCAGGTGAGAGGCCCTTGTCTGTGACCTGCCTAAGAGGGTATTGTGACATCTTAATTTTGCACTGATCACTCAGGTGACAGGCAACTGACTGTGATCTGTCTAAGGGGGCATTGTGACATCAGAACTGCACTGGTCACCCTGGTGACAGGCCTTTGTCTGTGATCTGCCTAAGGGGACATTGTGACATCATAATTCTGCACTGGTCACACAGGTGACAGACCCTTGTCTGTGATCTACCTAAGGGTGTATTGTGACATCATAACTCTGCACTGGTCACCCAGGTGACAGGCCCTTTTCTGTGATTTGCCCAAGTGGGCATTGTGACATCATAAATCTGCACTAGTCCACCAGGTGACTGGCCCTTGTCTTTGATCTGCCTAAGGGGGCATTGTGACATCATAACTCTGCACTGGGCACCCAGGTGACAGGACCTTGTCTGTGATCTCCCTAAGGGGGCATTGTGATATCATAACTCTGCATTGGGCACCCAGGTGACAGGCCCTTGTCTGTGATCTGCCTGAGGATGCATTGTGACATCATAACACTGCACTGGTCACCCAGGTTACAGACCCTTGTCAGTGATTTGCCTAAGGGGGCATTGTGACATGATAACTCTGCACTGGTCACCCAGGTGACACACCCTTGTCTGTGATCTGCGTAAGGGGGCATTGTGACATCATAGACCTGCACTGGTCACCCAGGTGAAAGACCCTTGTCTTTGACATGCCTAAGGGGCAATTGTGACATCATACCTCTGCAATGGTCACCCAGGTGACATGCCCTTCTTTGTGATGTGCCTAAGGGGGCATTGGGACATCATAACCCTGCGCTGGTCACCCAGGTGACAGGGCCTTGTTTGTGATCTGCTAAGGGGACATTGTGACATCATAAGTCCGAACTGGTCACCCAGGTGACAGTCCCTTTTCTCTGATCCGCCTAAGGGGGCATTGTGACATCATAAATCTGCACTGGTCACCCCGGTGACAGACCATTTTCTGTGATCTGCCTAAGGGGCATTGTTACATGATAACCCTGCACTGGTCACCCAGGTGACAGACCATTGTCTGTGATATGTGTAAGGGGGCATTTTGACACCATAACCCTGCAGTGGTCAACCAGGTGAAAGACCCTTTTCTGTGATCTGCCTAATGGGGCATCGTGACATCATAACTCTGCACTGGTCACCCAGGTGACAGACCATTGCCTGTAATCTGCCTAAGGGAGCATTGTGACATGATAACTCTGGACTGGTCACCCATGAGACAGGCCCTTTTCTGTTATCTGTCTAATGTTGCATTGTGATATCATATTTCTGCACTGGTCAGCCAGGTGAAAGGGCCTTGTCTGTTATCTGCCTAAGGGGGCATTGTGACATCATAAGTCTGCACTAGTCACCCAGGAGACAGGCCCTTGTCTGTGATCTGCCTAACAGGCATTGTGACATCATAACCCTCCACTGGGCACCCAGGTGAGAGGCCTTTGTCTGTGATCTTTCTAAGGGGGCATTGTGACATCATAACTCTGCACTGGGCACCCAGGTAAGAGGCCCTTGTCTGTGACCTGCCTAAGAGGATATTGTGACTTCATAATTCTGCACTGATCACCCAGGTGACAGGCAACTGACTGTGATCTGGCTAAGGGGGCATTGTGACATCAGAACTGCACTGGTCACCCTGGTGACAGGCCTTTGTCTGTGATCTGCCTTAGGGTCCATTGTGACATCATAACTCTGCACTGGTCACACAGGTGACAGACCCTTGTCTGTGATCTGCCTGAGGGGGCATTGTTACATCATAAGTCTGCACTGGTCACCCAGGTCACAGGCCCTTGTCTGTGATCTGCCTGAGAGTGCATTGTGACATCATAACTCTGCACTGGTCACCCAGGTGACAGGCCCTCGCCTTTGATCTGCATATGGGGGAATTGTGACATCATAACTCTGTACTGGTCACGCAGGTGACAGACCATTGTCGGTGTTCTGCCTAAGGGGGCATTGTGACATGGTAACCCTACAGTGATCACCCAGGTGAAAGACCCTTGTCTTTCATCTGCCTAAGGGTCCATTGTGACATCATAACTCTGCACTGGTCACCCAGGTGACAGACCCTTGTCTGTGATCTGCCTAAGGGGGCATTGTGACATCATAAACCTGCACTTGTCACACAGGTGACAGGCCCTTGTGTGTGATCTGCCTGAGGGGGCATTGTTACAACATAAGTCTGCACTGGTCACCCAGGTGACAGGCCCTTGTCCGTGATCTGCCTGAGGAAGCATTGTGACATCATAACACTGCAATGGTCACCCAGGTCACAGACACTTGTTTGTGATTTGCCTAAGGCGCCATTGTGACATGATAACTCTGCACTGGTCACCCAGGTGACTGACCCTTGTCTGTGGTCTGCATAAGGGGGCATTGTGACATGATGACCCTGCACTGGTCACCCAGGTGAAAGACCCTTCTCTTTGATCTGCCTAAGAGGCCATTGTGACATCATAACTTTGCACTGGACACCCAGGTGTTGGACCCTTGTCTTTGATCTGCGTAAGGGGGAATTGTGACATCATAACTCTGCAATGGTCACCCAGGTGACTTGCCCTGTTTTGTGAACTGATTAAGGGGCCATTGGGACATCATAACCCTGCACTGGTCACCCAGGTGACAGGCCCTTGTCTGAGATCTGCCTAAGGGGGCATTTTGATATCATAAACATGCACTTGTCACACAGGTGACAGGCCCTTGTGTGTGATCGGCCTGAGGGGGCATTGTTACAACATAAGTCTGCACTGGTCACCCAGGTGACAGGCCCTTGTCCGTGATCTCCCTGAGGACGCATTGTGACATCATAAAACTACAATGGTCACCCAGGTCACAGACACTTGTTTGTGATTTGCCTAAGGCGTCATTGTGACATGATAACTCTGCACTGGTCACCCAGGTGACAGACCCTTGTCTGTGGTCTGCATATGGGGGCACTGTGACATGATAACCCTGCACTGGTCACCCAGGTGAAAGACCCTTCTGTTTGATCTGCCTAAGAGGCCATTGTGACATCACAACTTTGCACTGGACACACAGGTGTCAGACCCTTGTCTTTGATCTGCCTAAGGGGGAATTGTGACATCGTAATTCTGCAATGGTCACCCAGGTGACATGCCCTGTTTTGTGAACGGCTTAAGGGGGCATTGGGACATCATAACCCTGCACTGGTCACCCAGGTGACAGGCCCTTGTCTGAGATCTGCCTAAGGGGGCATGGTGACATCATAACTGTGCCCTGGGCACCCAGGTGAGAGGCCCTTGTCTGTGACCTGCCTAAGAGAGAATTGTGACATCACAATTCTGCACAGATCACCCAGGTGACAGGCAACAGACTGTGATCAGGCTAAGCGGGCATTGTGACATCAGAACTGCACTGGTCACCCTGGTGACAGGCCTTTTTCTGTGATCTGCCTTAGGGGCCATTGTGACATCATAACTCTGCACTGGTCACACAGGTGACAGACCCTTGTGTGTGATCTGCCTAAAGGGGCATTGTGACATGATATGTCTGCACTGCTCACCCAGGTGACAGACCATTGTCTGTGATCTGCGTAAGGGGGCATTGTGACATCATAACACTGCACTGGACACCCTGGTGAAAGACGCTTGTATTTGATCTCCCTAAGGGGCCATTGTGACATCATAACTCTGCACTGGTCACGCACGTGACAGACCCTTGTCTGTGATCTGCCTGAGGGGGCTTTGTTACATCATAAGTCTGCACTGGTCACCCAGGTTACAGGCCCTTGTCTGTGATCTGCCTGAGAGTGCATTGTGACATCATAACTCTGCACTGGTCTCCCAGGTGACAGGCCCTTGCCTGTGATCTCCCTAAGGGGGAATTGTGACATCATAACTATGCAATGGTCACACAGGTGACATGCCCTTTTTTGTGAACTGCCTAAGGGGGCATTGGGACATCATAACCCTGCACTGGTCACCCAGGTTACAGGCCCTTGTCTGTGATCTGCCTGAGAGTGCATTGTGACATCATAACTCTGCACTGGTCACCCAGGTGACAGGCCCTTGCCTGTGATCTCCCTAAGGGGGAATTGTGACATCATAACTCTGCAATGGTCACACAGGTGACATGCCCTTTTTTGTGAACTGCCTAAGGGGGCATTGGGACATCATAACCCTGCACTGGTCACCCAGGTGACAGGGCCTTGTCTGTGATCTGCTAAGGGGGAATTGTGACATCATAATTCTGCACTGGTCACCCAGGTGAGAGTCCCTTGTCTGTGATCTGCCTAAGGGGGCATTGTGACATCATAACCCTGCACTGGTCATCCAGATGAAAGACCCTTGTCTTTGACCTGCCTAATGGGCCATTGTGACATCATAACTCTGCACTGGTCACCCAGGTGACAGACCCTTTTCTGTGATCTGCGTAAGGGGGCATTGTGATATCATAACCCTGAAGTGGTCACACAGGTGACGGACACTAGTGTGTGATCTGCCTGAGGGGGCATTGCTACATCATAAATCTGCTCTGGTAACCCAGGTGACAGGCCCTTGTCTGTGATCTGCCTGAGGGCGCATTGTGACATCATAACTCTGCTCTGGTCACCCGGGTGACAGGCCCTTCTCTGTGGTCTGCATATAGGGGCATCGTGACATCACAATTCTGTACTGGTCACGCAGGTGACAGGCCTTTATCTGTGATCTGCCTAAGGGGTCATTGTGACATCATAACTCTGCACTGGGCACTCAGCTGACAGTCCCTTGTCTGTGATCTGCCTAAGGCGGCATTGTGACATCATAACTCTACACTGGTCACCCAGGTCACAAAACCTAGTCTGCGATCTGCCTAAGGGGGCAATGTGACATGATAACTTTGCACTGGTCACCCAGGTGACAGACACTTGTCTGTGATCTGCATAAAGGGGCATTGTGACATCATAACTCTACAACGGTTACCAAGGTAACAGACCCTTGTCTGTGATCTGCATAAGGTGGCATTGTGACATCATAATTCTGCCATGGTTACCCAGGTGACAGGCCCTTGTCTGTGATCCTCCTAAGTGGGCATTTTGTCATCATAACTCTGCACTGGAGAGCGAGGTGACAGGCCATTGTCTGTGATCTTCCAAAGAGGGCATTGTGATATCATTACTCTGCACTGGTCACCCAGGTGAGAGGCCCTTTTCTGTTATCTGCCTAAGGGGGCATTGTGACATCATAACTCTGCACTGCTCACCCAGCTGACAGGCAATTGTCTGTTATCTGCCAAGCGGGGCATTGTGACATCATAAGTCTGCACTGGTCACCCAGGTAACAGGCCCTTGTCTGTCATCTGCCTAAGGGGGCATTGTGACATCATAAGTCTGCACTAGTCACCCAGGTGACAGGCCCTTGTCTGTGATCTGCCCAACGGGCATTGTGACATCATAACTCTGCACTGGGCACCCATGTGAGAGGCCTTTGTCTGTGATCTGCAAAGGGGTATTGTGACATCGTAACACTGCACTGGTCACCCAGGTGACAGGCCGTTGTATGTGAACTGCCTAACTGGGCATTGTGACATCAAAGGTCTGCACTAGTCACTCAGGTGACAGGCACTTGTCTGTGATCTCCCTAAGGGGCATTGTGACAGGATAACTCTGCACTGCTTACCCAGGTGACAGGACGTTGTCTGTGATCTGCCTAAGGGGGCATTGTGACATAAAAAGTCTTCAGTAGTCACTCAGGTGACAGGAACTTGTCAGTGATCTGCCTAAGGGGCATTGTGACATCATAACTCTGCACTGCTTACCCAGGTGACAGGATGTTGTCTGTGATCTGCCTAAGGGGGCATTGTGACATCATAACTCTGCATTGGTCACACAGGTGACAGGCCCTTGTGTGTGATCTGCCTAAGGGGGCATTGTGACATCAAAACTCTGCATTGGGCACCGAGGTGACAGGCCCTTCTCTGTGATCGGCCTAATGTGGCATTGTGACATCATAACTCTGCACTGGGCACCCAGGTGTCAGGACCTTGTTTGTGATTTGCCTAACGGGGTATTGTGACATCATAATTCTGCAATGGTCACCCAGGTTACAGGCCAGTGTCTGTGATCTGCGTATGGGGGCATTGTGACATCATAACTCTGCATTAGGCACCCAGGTGACAGGCCCTTGTCTGTGATCTGGCTAAAGGGGCATTGTGACATCATAACTCTGCACTGGCCACCCAGGTGAGAGGCCCTTGTCTGTGATCCTTCTAAGGGGGTTTTGTGACATCATAATTCTGCACTGGTCACGCAGGTGACAGGCCACTGAGTGTGATCTGCCTAAGGGGGCATTATGACATCATAACTCTGCACTGGTCACCATGGTGACAGGCCTTTGTCTTTGATCTGCCAAAGGGGGCATTGTGACATCATAACCCAGCACTGTTCACACAGGTGACAGGCCCTTGTGTGTGATCTGCCTGAGGTGGCATTGTGACATCATAACTCTGCACTGGTCACCCAGGTGACAGACACTTGTCTTTGATCTGCCTATGGGGGCATTGAGACATCATAATTCTGCAATGGCCACCCAGGTGAAAGGCTCTTGTCAGTTATCTGACTAAGGGGCATTGTGACATCATAAGTCTGCACTAGTCACCCAGGTGACAGACCCTTGTGTGTGATCTGCGTAAGGGGCATTGTGACATCATAACCCTGCACTGGTAACCCAGGAGACAGGACCTTGTCTGTGATGTGCCTAAGGGGGCATTGTGACATCATAACTCTGCATTGGGCACGCAGGTGGCAGGCCCTTGTCTGTGATCTGCCTAAGGGGGCATTGTGACTTCATAAATCTGCATTGGGCACCCAGGTGACAGGCCCTTTTTTGTGATCTACCTAAGGGGGCATTGTGACATCATAACTCTGCACTGGGCACCCAGGTGACAGGCCCTTCTCTGTGATCTGCGTAACGGGCATTGTGACCTCATAACTCTGCACTGGGCACCCAGGTGAGAGGCCTTTGTCTGAGATCTGCCTAAGGGTGTATTGTGACATCATTACTCTGCACTGGTCACCCTGGTGGCAGGCCCTTGTCTGTGATCTGCCTAAGGGCGCATTGTGACATCATAACTCTGCAATGGTAACCCAGGTAACAGGACCTTGTCTGTGATCTGCCTAAGGTGGTATTGTGACCTCATATCTCTGCATTGGGCACCCAGGTGACAGGCCCTTGTCTATGATCTGCGAAAGGGTCATTGTGACATCATAACTCCGCACTGGTCACACAGGTGAGAGGCCTTTGTCTGAGATCTGACTTAGGGTGTATTGTGACAACATAACTCTGCAGTGGTCACCCTGGTGACAGGCCCTTGTCTGTGATCTGCCTAAAGTGGCATTGTGACATCATAAATCTGCACTAGTCAACCACTTGACGGGCCCTGGTCTGTGATCTGCGTAAGGGGAATTGTGACATCATAACTCTGCACTGGTTACCCAGGTGACAGGACCTTGTCTGTGATATGCCTAAAGGAGCATTGTGAGATCATGACAGTGCATTAGGCACCCAGTTGCCAGGCCCTTGTCTGTGATCTGCCTAAGGGGGCATTGTGAAATCATAACTCTGCACTGGGCACCCAGGTGAGGGGCCCTTGTCTGTCATCTTCCTAAGGGGGTATTTTGACATCATAATTCTGCACTGGTCACCCAGGTGACACGCCACTTACTGTGATCTGCCTAAGGGGGCATTGTGACATCATAACCCTGCACTGGTCACACAGGTGACAGGCCCCTGTGTGTGATCTGCCTGAGGTGGCATTGTGACATCATAACTCTGCACTGGTCACCCAGGTGACAGGCCCTTGTCTGTGATCTCCCTGAGGGTGCATTGTGACATCGTAACTCTGCATTGGTCACCCAGGTGACATGCCCTTGTGTGTGATCTGCCTGAGGTGGCATTGTGACATCATAATTCTGCACTGGTCACCCAGGAGACATGCCACTGTCTGTGATCTGCGTACGGGTGCATTGTGACATCGTAACTCTGCACTAGTCATCCAGGTGACAGGACCTTGTCTGTGATCTGCCTAAGTGGGCATTGTGACATCATCATTCTGCGCTGGTCTACCAGGTGACAGGCCACTGTCTCTGATCTGCGTATGGGGGTATTGTGACATCATAACTCTGCACTGGTCACCTGGTGACAGTAGTTTGTCTGTAATCTGTCTAAGGGGGCATTGTGACATCACAACCCTGCACTGGTCACACAGGTGACAGGCCCTTGTGTGCGATTTGTCTGAGGGGGCATTGTGACATCATTACTCTGCACTGGTCACCCAGGTGACAGACCCTTGTCTTTGATCTGCCTAAGGGGGCATTGAGACATCATAACATTGCACTGGTCACACAGGTGACAGGCTCTTTTTTGTGATCTGCCTGAGGGGATATTGTGACATCATAACTCTGTACTGGTCACCCAGGTGACAGGCCCTTGTCTGTGATCTGCCTAACGGGGCATTGTGACATCATTAGTGTGCACTAGTCACCCAGGTGACAGGCCCTTATCTGTGATCTGCCTAAGGGGGAATTGTGAGCTCATAATTCTGCAATGGTCACGCAGGTGACAGTCCTTTGTCTGTGATCTGCCTAAGGGGGCATTGTGACATCATAACTCTGTACTGAGCACCCAGGTGACAGGCCCTTGTCTGTGATCTGCCTAAGGGGGCATTGTGACATCATAAGTCTGCTCTAGTCACCCAGGAGACAGGCCGTTGACTGTGATCTGCGTAAGGGGCATTGTGACATCATAATTCTGCACTGCGCACCCAGGTGAGAGACCTTTGTCTGAGATCTGCCTAAGGGTGTATTGTGACATCACAACTCTACACTGGTCACCCAGGTGACACCCCCTTATCTGTGATCTGCCTAAGGGTGCATTGTGACCTCTTAATTCTGCAATGGTAACCCAGGTGACAGGCCCTCGTCTGTTATCTGCGTAAGGGCGCATTTTGATATCACAACTCTGCACTTGTCACCCAGGTGGCAGGCCCTTGACGGTGATCTGCCTAAGGGGATATTGTGACATCATAACACTGCACTGGGCACACAGGTGACAGGCCCTATTCTGTGATATGCCTAAGGCGGTATTGTGACATCATAATTCTGCATTGGTCACCCAGGTGACAGGCCACTGTCTGTGTTCTGTGTAAGGGGGCATTGTGACATCATAACTCTGGACTGGTCACCCAGTTGACAGGCCTTTGTCTGTCATCTGCCTAAGGTAGCATTGTGACATCATAAACCTGCACTGGTCACACAGGTGAAAGGCCCTTCTGTGTGATCCGCCTCAGGGGGCATTGTGACATCATAACTCTGCACTGGTCACCCAGGTGACAGACCCTTGTCGGTGATGCGCCTAAGTGGGCATTGTGACATCACAACTCTGTACTGGTCACCCAGATGACAGGCCCTTGTCTGTGATCTGCCTAACGGGGCATTGTGAAATCATTAGTGTGCACTAGTCACCCAGGTGACAGGCCCTTGTCTGTGATCTGCCAAAGGGACATTGTGACATCGTAAATCTGCACTGGTCATCCAGGTGAAAGGACCTTGTCTGTGATCTGCCTAAGGGGGCATTGTGACATCATAACTCTGTACTGGGCACCCAGGTGACAGGCCCTTGTCTGTGATCTGACTGAGTGGGCATTTTGACATCAAAACTCTCCACTGGGCACACAGGTGACATTCTCTTGTCTGTGATCTGACTAAGGGAGTATTGTGACATCATAACTCTGCACTGTTTACCCAGGTGACAGACCCTTGTCTGTGATCTGCCTAAGGGGGCATTGTGACATCATAATTCTGCAATTGTCACCCAGGTGACAGGACCTTGTCTGTGATCTGCCTAAGGGGGCACTGTGACATCATAACCCTGCACTGGTCACCCAGGTTATAGGCCCTTTTCTGTGATCTGCCTAAGGGGCATTGTGATATCATAAGTCTGCAGTAGTCACCCAGGTGACAGGCCCTTGTCTGTGATCTGCCTAAGGGGCTCTGTGACCTCATAACTCTGCACTGGTCACCCAGGCGACAAGACCTTGTCTGTGATCTACCTAAGGGGGAATTGTGACATCATAATTCTGCACCGGTCACCCAGGTGACAGGCCACTGTCTGTGATCTGCGTAGGGGGGCATTGTGACATCGTATCTCTGCACTGGTCACCTGGTGACAGGCCTTTGTCTGTGATCTGCCTAAGGAGACATTCTGACATCATAAGTCTGCACTAGTCACCCAGGTGACAGGCACTTGTCTGTGATCTGCCTAAGGGGCGTTGTGACATCATAACTCAGCACTGGTTACCCAGGTGAGAAGACTATATCTGTGATCTGCCTAAGCGGGCATTGTGATATCGTAACTCTGCATTGAGCACCCCGGTGACGGGCTCTTGTCTGAGATCTGCCTAATAGGGCACTGTGACATCAGAAGTCTGCACTAGTCACCCAGGAGACAGGCCATTGTCTGTGATCTGCGTAAGGGACATTGTGACATCATAAGTCAGCACTGGTTACCAGGTGACAGGCCTTGTCTGTGATATTCCTAAAGGGGCATTGTGACATCATAACTCTGCATTAGGCACCCAGGTGACAGGCCCTTATCTGTGATCTGCCTAAGGCAGCATTGTGACATCGTAACTCTGCACTGGGCACCCAGGTGAGAGGCCACTGTCTGTGATCTTCGTAAGGTGGTATTCTGACATCATAATTCTGCTCTGGTCACGCAGGTGACAGGCCACTGACAGTGATCTGCCTAAGGAGGCATTGTGACATCATAACTCTGCACTGGTCACCCTGGTGACAGGCCTTTGTCTGTGATCTGCCTAAGGGGGCATTGTGACATCATAACCCTGCACTGGTCACACAGGTGACAGGCCCTTGTCAGCGATGTGCCTAAGGGGCCCTTGTGACATCATAAGTCTGCACTAGTCACCCAGGTGACAGGCCCTTGTCTTCGATCTGCTTAAGGGGCTTTGTGAAACCATAACTCTGCACTGGTTTCCCAGGTGACAGAACGTTGTCTGTGATCTGCCTAAGTGGGCATTCTGACATCATAACTCTGCATTGGTCACCCAGGTGACAGTCCCTTGTCTGTGATCAGCCTAAGGGGGCATTGTGACATCATAACTCTGTACTGGGCACCCAGGTGACAGGCCCTTGTCTGTGATCTGCCTAAGGGGTCATTGTGACATCATAAGTCTGCACTAGACACCCAGAAGACAGGCCCTTGTCTGTGATCTGTGTACGGGGCTTTGTGACATCATAATTCTGCACTGGGCACCCAGGTGATAGGCCTTTGTCTGAGATCTGCCTAAGAGTGTATTGTGACATCATAACTCTGCACTTGGCACCCAGGTGACAGCCCCTTATCTGTGATCTGCCTAAGGGGGAATTGTGACCTCATAATTCTGCAATGGTCACCCAGGTGACAGGCCCTCGTCTGTTATCTGCCTAAGGGCGCATTGTGATATCATAACTCCGCACTGCTCACCCAGGTGGCAGGCCCTTGACGGTGATCTGCCTAAGGGGACATTGTGACATCATAAGACTGCACTGAGCACACAGGTTACAGGCCCTTTTCTGTGATATGCCTAACGCGGTATTGTTACATCATAATTCTGCACTGGTCACCCAGGTGACAGGCCACTGTCTGTGTTCTGTGTCAGGGGGCATTGTGACATCATAACCCTGGACTGGTCACCCAGGTGACAGGCCTTTGTCTGTCATCTGCCTAAGGGGGTATTGTGACATCATAAACCTGCACTGGTCACACTGGTGACACGCCCTTCTGTGTGATCCACCTGAGGGGGCATTGTGACATCATAATTCTGCACTGGTCACGCTGGTGAGAGTCCCTTGCCGGTGATCTGCCTACGTGGGCATTGTGACATCATAACTCGGTACTGGTCACCCTGGTGACAGGCCCTTGTCTGTGATCTGCTAAGGGGGCATTGTGACATCATTAGTCTGCACTAGTCACCCAGTTGACAGGGCCTTGTCTGTGATCTGCCAAAGGGACATTGTGACATCGTAAATCTGCAGTGGTAACCCAGGTGACATGAACTTGTCTGTGATCTGCCTAAGGAGGCATTGTGACATCATAACCCTACACTGGTCACCCAGGTGACATGCCCTTGTCTGTGATCTGACTGAGTGGGCATTTTGATATCATAACTCTGCACTGTTCACACAGGTGAGAGGCCCTTGTCTGTGATCTGCCTAAGGGGGCATTGTGACATCATAACCCTGCACTGGTCACCCAGGTGACAGGCCCTTGTCTGTGATCTGCCTAACGGGCATTGTCACATCATAAGTCTGCACTAGTCACCCAGGTGAAAGGCCCTTGTCTGTGATCTGCCTAAGAGGGCATTGTGACATCATGACTCTGCACTGGGTACCCAGGTGACAGGCCCTTGTCTGTGATCTGTCTAAGGGGGCATTGTGCAATCATAAGTCTGCACTAGTCACCAAGGTGAGAGGCCCTTGTCTGTGATCTGCCTAAGGGGCACTGTGACATCATAACTCTGCACTGGTCACGCAGGCGACAAAACCTTGTCTGTGATCTGCCTAAGGGGGAATTGTGATATCATAATACTGCACCGGTCACCCAGGAGACAGGCCACTGTCTGTGATCTGCGTAGGGGGGCATTGTGACATCATATCTCTTCACTGGTCACCTGGTGACAGGCCTTTTTCTGTGATCTGCCTAAGGGGGCGTTGTGACATCATAAGTCTGCACTAGTCACCCAGGTGACAGGCACTTGTCTGTGATCTGCCTAAGGGGCCTTTTGACATCATAACTCTGCACTGGTTACCCACGTTAGAGGACGTTGTCTGTGATCTGCCTAAGCGGGCATTGTGACATCATAAGTCTGCATTAGGCACCCAGGTGACAACCCCTTGTCACTGATCTGCCTAAGGCGGCATTGTGATATCATTACTCTGTACTGGACACAGAGGAGACAGGCCCTTGTCTGTGATCTGCCTAAGGGGCATTGTAACATCATAACTCTACACTGGTTACCCAGGTGACAGGACGTTGTCTGTGATCTGCCTAAGGGGGCATTGTGACATCATAAGTCTGCATTGGGCACCCAGGTGACAACTCCTTGTCACTGATCTGCCTAAGGCGGTATTGTGATATCATAACTCTGTACTGGACACCCAGGTGACAGGCCCTTGTCTGTGATCTGCCTAAGGGGGCACAGTGGCATCATAAGTCTGCACTAGTTACCCAGGAGACAGGCCCTTGTCTGTGATCTGCGTAAGGGGCATTGTGACATTATAACTCTGCACTGGGCACCCAGGTGAGGGGCCTTTGTCTGAGATCGGCCTAAGGTTGGATTGTGACATCATAACACTGCACTGGTCACCCTGGGGAAAGGCCTTTGTCTGTGATCTGCCTAAGGTGGCATTGTGGCATTATAAGTATGCACTAGTGACCCAGGTGACAGGACCATGTCTGTGATCTGCCTAAGGGGGCATTGTGATACCAAAACTCTGTACTGGGCACCCAGGTGACAGGTCCTTTTCTGTGATCTGCCTATGGAGCATTTTGACATCATAACTCTTCACTGGGCACCCAGGTGAGACGCCATTGTCTGAGATCTGCCTAAGGGTGTATTGTGACATCAAAACTCAGCACTTTTCACCCTGGTGACAGGCCTTTGTCTGCGATCTGCCTAAGGGGTCATTGTGACATCATAAGTCTGTACTGATTACCCAGCTGACAGGAGGTTGTCTGTGATCTGCCTAAGGGGACATTGTGACATCATAACTCTGCACTGGTCAGCCAGGTGACAGGCCACTGACTGTGATGTGCCTAAGGGGGCATTGTGACATCATAACTCTGCACTGGTCACCCTGGTGACAGGCTTTTTTCTGTGATCTGCCTAAGGGGGCATTGTGACATCACAACCCTGCACTGGTGACACAGGGGCAGGCCCTTGTCTGTGATCTGCCTGAGGGTGCATTGTGACATCATAACCCTGCACTGGTCACCCAGGTGGCAGTCCCTTGTCTGTGATCTGCTTAAGTGGGTATTGTGACATCATAACTCTGCACTGGACACCCAGGTGACAGTCCCTTGTCTGTGATCTGATTCAGGGAGTATTATGACCTCATAACTCTGCACTGGTCACCCAGGTGACAGACCCTTGTCATTGATCTGCCTAAGGGTGCATTGTGACATCATAATTCTGCAATGGTCACCCAGGTGACAGGCCCTTTTCCCTTTTCTGCCTATGGGCATATTGTGACATCATATCTCTGCACTGCTCACCCTGGTGACAGGCCTTTGTCTGTGATCTGCCTAAGGGGGCATTGGGACATCATAACCCTCCACTGGTCACACTGGTGAGAGGCCCTTCTGTGTGATCTGCCTGAGGTGGCATTGTGACGTCATAACTCTGCACTGGTCACCCAGGTGACACGCCATTGTCGTTGATCTGCCCAAGGGTGCATTGTGACATCGTACCACTGCATTGGTCACCCGGATGACAGGCCCTTTTCTGTGATCTGCATAAGGGGCTATTGTGACATCATAAGTCTGTAATGGTCACCCAGGTGACAGGCCCTTATCTGTGATCTGCCTAAGGCGTCATTGTGACATCATAACTCTGCACTGGGCACCCAGGTGACAGTCTCTTGTCTCTGGTGTGTCTAAGGGAGTATTGTGACATCATAACTCTGCACTGTTCCCTCAGGAGACAGACCCTTGTCTGTGATCTGCCTAAGCGGGCATTGTGATATCGTAACTCTGCATTGAGCACCCCGGTGACGGGCTCTTGTCTGAGATCTGCCTAATAGGGCACTGTGACATCAGAAGTCTGCACTAGTCACCCAGGAGACAGGCCATTGTCTGTGATCTGCGTAAGGGACATTGTGACATCATAAGTCAGCACTGGTTACCAGGTGACAGGCCTTGTCTGTGATATTCCTAAAGGGGCATTGTGACATCATAACTCTGCATTAGGCACCCAGGTGACAGGCCCTTATCTGTGATCTGCCTAAGGCAGCATTGTGACATCGTAACTCTGCACTGGGCACCCAGGTGAGAGGCCACTGTCTGTGATCTTCGTAAGGTGGTATTCTGACATCATAATTCTGCTCTGGTCACGCAGGTGACAGGCCACTGACAGTGATCTGCCTAAGGAGGCATTGTGACATCATAACTCTGCACTGGTCACCCTGGTGACAGGCCTTTGTCTGTGATCTGCCTAAGGGGGCATTGTGACATCATAACCCTGCACTGGTCACACAGGTGACAGGCCCTTGTCAGCGATGTGCCTAAGGGGCCCTTGTGACATCATAAGTCTGCACTAGTCACCCAGGTGACAGGCCCTTGTCTTCGATCTGCTTAAGGGGCTTTGTGAAACCATAACTCTGCACTGGTTTCCCAGGTGACAGAACGTTGTCTGTGATCTGCCTAAGTGGGCATTCTGACATCATAACTCTGCATTGGTCACCCAGGTGACAGTCCCTTGTCTGTGATCAGCCTAAGGGGGCATTGTGACATCATAACTCTGTACTGGGCACCCAGGTGACAGGCCCTTGTCTGTGATCTGCCTAAGGGGTCATTGTGACATCATAAGTCTGCACTAGACACCCAGAAGACAGGCCCTTGTCTGTGATCTGTGTACGGGGCTTTGTGACATCATAATTCTGCACTGGGCACCCAGGTGATAGGCCTTTGTCTGAGATCTGCCTAAGAGTGTATTGTGACATCATAACTCTGCACTTGGCACCCAGGTGACAGCCCCTTATCTGTGATCTGCCTAAGGGGGAATTGTGACCTCATAATTCTGCAATGGTCACCCAGGTGACAGGCCCTCGTCTGTTATCTGCCTAAGGGCGCATTGTGATATCATAACTCCGCACTGCTCACCCAGGTGGCAGGCCCTTGACGGTGATCTGCCTAAGGGGACATTGTGACATCATAAGACTGCACTGAGCACACAGGTTACAGGCCCTTTTCTGTGATATGCCTAACGCGGTATTGTTACATCATAATTCTGCACTGGTCACCCAGGTGACAGGCCACTGTCTGTGTTCTGTGTCAGGGGGCATTGTGACATCATAACCCTGGACTGGTCACCCAGGTGACAGGCCTTTGTCTGTCATCTGCCTAAGGGGGTATTGTGACATCATAAACCTGCACTGGTCACACTGGTGACACGCCCTTCTGTGTGATCCACCTGAGGGGGCATTGTGACATCATAATTCTGCACTGGTCACGCTGGTGAGAGTCCCTTGCCGGTGATCTGCCTACGTGGGCATTGTGACATCATAACTCGGTACTGGTCACCCTGGTGACAGGCCCTTGTCTGTGATCTGCTAAGGGGGCATTGTGACATCATTAGTCTGCACTAGTCACCCAGTTGACAGGGCCTTGTCTGTGATCTGCCAAAGGGACATTGTGACATCGTAAATCTGCAGTGGTAACCCAGGTGACATGAACTTGTCTGTGATCTGCCTAAGGAGGCATTGTGACATCATAACCCTACACTGGTCACCCAGGTGACATGCCCTTGTCTGTGATCTGACTGAGTGGGCATTTTGATATCATAACTCTGCACTGTTCACACAGGTGAGAGGCCCTTGTCTGTGATCTGCCTAAGGGGGCATTGTGACATCATAACCCTGCACTGGTCACCCAGGTGACAGGCCCTTGTCTGTGATCTGCCTAACGGGCATTGTCACATCATAAGTCTGCACTAGTCACCCAGGTGAAAGGCCCTTGTCTGTGATCTGCCTAAGAGGGCATTGTGACATCATGACTCTGCACTGGGTACCCAGGTGACAGGCCCTTGTCTGTGATCTGTCTAAGGGGGCATTGTGCAATCATAAGTCTGCACTAGTCACCAAGGTGAGAGGCCCTTGTCTGTGATCTGCCTAAGGGGCACTGTGACATCATAACTCTGCACTGGTCACGCAGGCGACAAAACCTTGTCTGTGATCTGCCTAAGGGGGAATTGTGATATCATAATACTGCACCGGTCACCCAGGAGACAGGCCACTGTCTGTGATCTGCGTAGGGGGGCATTGTGACATCATATCTCTTCACTGGTCACCTGGTGACAGGCCTTTTTCTGTGATCTGCCTAAGGGGGCGTTGTGACATCATAAGTCTGCACTAGTCACCCAGGTGACAGGCACTTGTCTGTGATCTGCCTAAGGGGCCTTTTGACATCATAACTCTGCACTGGTTACCCACGTTAGAGGACGTTGTCTGTGATCTGCCTAAGCGGGCATTGTGACATCATAAGTCTGCATTAGGCACCCAGGTGACAACCCCTTGTCACTGATCTGCCTAAGGCGGCATTGTGATATCATTACTCTGTACTGGACACAGAGGAGACAGGCCCTTGTCTGTGATCTGCCTAAGGGGCATTGTAACATCATAACTCTACACTGGTTACCCAGGTGACAGGACGTTGTCTGTGATCTGCCTAAGGGGGCATTGTGACATCATAAGTCTGCATTGGGCACCCAGGTGACAACTCCTTGTCACTGATCTGCCTAAGGCGGTATTGTGATATCATAACTCTGTACTGGACACCCAGGTGACAGGCCCTTGTCTGTGATCTGCCTAAGGGGGCACAGTGGCATCATAAGTCTGCACTAGTTACCCAGGAGACAGGCCCTTGTCTGTGATCTGCGTAAGGGGCATTGTGACATTATAACTCTGCACTGGGCACCCAGGTGAGGGGCCTTTGTCTGAGATCGGCCTAAGGTTGGATTGTGACATCATAACACTGCACTGGTCACCCTGGGGAAAGGCCTTTGTCTGTGATCTGCCTAAGGTGGCATTGTGGCATTATAAGTATGCACTAGTGACCCAGGTGACAGGACCATGTCTGTGATCTGCCTAAGGGGGCATTGTGATACCAAAACTCTGTACTGGGCACCCAGGTGACAGGTCCTTTTCTGTGATCTGCCTATGGAGCATTTTGACATCATAACTCTTCACTGGGCACCCAGGTGAGACGCCATTGTCTGAGATCTGCCTAAGGGTGTATTGTGACATCAAAACTCAGCACTTTTCACCCTGGTGACAGGCCTTTGTCTGCGATCTGCCTAAGGGGTCATTGTGACATCATAAGTCTGTACTGATTACCCAGCTGACAGGAGGTTGTCTGTGATCTGCCTAAGGGGACATTGTGACATCATAACTCTGCACTGGTCAGCCAGGTGACAGGCCACTGACTGTGATGTGCCTAAGGGGGCATTGTGACATCATAACTCTGCACTGGTCACCCTGGTGACAGGCTTTTTTCTGTGATCTGCCTAAGGGGGCATTGTGACATCACAACCCTGCACTGGTGACACAGGGGCAGGCCCTTGTCTGTGATCTGCCTGAGGGTGCATTGTGACATCATAACCCTGCACTGGTCACCCAGGTGGCAGTCCCTTGTCTGTGATCTGCTTAAGTGGGTATTGTGACATCATAACTCTGCACTGGACACCCAGGTGACAGTCCCTTGTCTGTGATCTGATTCAGGGAGTATTATGACCTCATAACTCTGCACTGGTCACCCAGGTGACAGACCCTTGTCATTGATCTGCCTAAGGGTGCATTGTGACATCATAATTCTGCAATGGTCACCCAGGTGACAGGCCCTTTTCCCTTTTCTGCCTATGGGCATATTGTGACATCATATCTCTGCACTGCTCACCCTGGTGACAGGCCTTTGTCTGTGATCTGCCTAAGGGGGCATTGGGACATCATAACCCTCCACTGGTCACACTGGTGAGAGGCCCTTCTGTGTGATCTGCCTGAGGTGGCATTGTGACGTCATAACTCTGCACTGGTCACCCAGGTGACACGCCATTGTCGTTGATCTGCCCAAGGGTGCATTGTGACATCGTACCACTGCATTGGTCACCCGGATGACAGGCCCTTTTCTGTGATCTGCATAAGGGGCTATTGTGACATCATAAGTCTGTAATGGTCACCCAGGTGACAGGCCCTTATCTGTGATCTGCCTAAGGCGTCATTGTGACATCATAACTCTGCACTGGGCACCCAGGTGACAGTCTCTTGTCTCTGGTGTGTCTAAGGGAGTATTGTGACATCATAACTCTGCACTGTTCCCTCAGGAGACAGACCCTTGTCTGTGATCTGCCTAAGGGGGCATTGTGACATCATAATTCTGCAATGGTCACCTAGGTTACAGGCCCTTGTCTGTTATCTGCCTAAGGGGGCATTGTGACATCATAACACTTCACTGTTCACCCAGGTGACAGGCCCTTGTCTGTGATCTGCCTAAGGGGGCATTGTGACATCATAAGTCTGCACTAGTCATCCAGGTGACAGGCTCTCGTCTGTGATCTGCGTAAGTGGCATTCTGACATCATAACTCAGCACTGGTAACCCAGGTGACACGACCTTGTCTGTGATCTGCCTAAGGGGGCATTGTGACATCATAACTCTGCACTGCGCACCCAGGTGACAGGCCCTTTTCTGTGATCTGCCTTTGGGGTTATTGTGGCATCATAATTCTACACTGGCCACCACGGAGACAGGCGACTCTCTGTGATCTGCCTATGGAGGCATTGTGACATCATAACTCTGCACTGGTCACCTGGTGACAGGCCTTTGTCTCTGATCTGCCTAAGGGGCATTGTGACATCATAACCCTGCACTGGTCACACAGGTGACAGGCCCCTGTGTGTGATCTGCCTGAGGGGGCATTGTGACATCATAATTCTGCCCTGGACACCCAAGTAACACTCCCTTGTGTGTGATCTGCCTAAGGGGGCAGTGTGACGTCAAAACTCTGCACAGGTCACCCTGCTGACAGGCCCTTGTGTGTGATGGGCCTAAGGGGCATTGTGACATCATAAGTCTGCACGAGTCACCCAGGTGACAGGCCCTTGTCTGTGATCTGCGTAAGGGGAATTGTGACATCAGAACTCTGCACTGGTAACCCAGGTGACAGGACGTTGTCTATGATCTCCCTAAGGGGGCATTGTGACATCATAACCATGCACTTGTCACCCATGTGACAGGCCCTTGTGTGTGATCTGCCTAAGGGGGCAGTGTGACATCATAAGTCTGCACTAGTCACTCAGGTGACAGGACCTTGTCTGTGATCTGCCTAAGGGGGCATTTTGGCATCACAACTATGCACTGGGAACCCAGGTGACAGGCCCTTTTCTATGATCTGCCTAAGGGGGTATTGTGACATCATAATAATACACTGGCCACCCAGGAGGCAGGCCAGTGCCTGTGATCTCCGTATGGGGGCATTGTGACATCATAACTCTGCACTGGTCACCTAGTGAAAGGTCTTTTTCTGTGATCTGCCTAAGGGGGCATCGTGACATCATGACCCTGAACTTGTCACACAGGTGACAGGCCCTTGTGTGTGATCTGCCTGAGGGGCATTGTAACATCATAATTCTGCCCTGGACACCCAGGTGACAGACCCTTGTCTGTGATCTGAGTAAGGGGCATTCTGACATCATAACTCTGCACTGGTAACCCAGGTGACAGGACCTTGTCTGTGATCTGCCTAAGGGGGCATTGTGACATCATAAGCTTGCACTGGTCACCCAGGTGACAGGCCCTTGTCTGTGATCTGCCTAAGGGGCATTGTGACATCATAACTCTGCACTGGTTACCCAGGTGACAGGACGTTGTCTGTGATCTGCCTAAGAGGTCATTGTGACATCAAAATTCTGCATTGGGCACCCAGGTGACAGGCCACAGTCTGAGATCTGCCTAGGGGGTATTGTGACATCATAACTCTACACTGGTCACCGGGTGACAGGCCTTTGTCTGGCATCTGCCTAAGGGGGCACTGTGACATCATAATCCTGCACTTGTCACACAGGAGACAGGCCCTTGTGTGTGATCTTCTTGAGGGGGCATTGTGACATCATAATTCTGCCCTGGACGCCCAGGTGACAGACCCTTGTCAGTGATCTGCCTAAGGGGGCATTGTGACATCATAGTTCTGCAATGGTCACCCAGGTGACAGGCTCTTGTGTGTTTTCTGCCTAAGGGCGCATTGTGACATCATAACTTTGCACTGGTCACCCTGGTGACAGGCCTTTGTCTGTGATCTACCTAAGGGGGCATTGTGACATCATAACCCGGCACTGGTCACACAGCTGACAGGCCCTTGTGTGTGATCTGCATGAGGTGGCATTGTGACATCATAAGTCTGCACTGGATACCCAGGTGACAGGCCCTTGTCGGTGATCTGCCTGAGGGTGCATTGTGACATCGTACCCCTGCATTGGTCACCCAGGTGACAGGCCCTTGTCTGTTATCGGCAAAAGGGGTTATTGTGACATCATAACTCTTTAATGGTCACCCAGGTGACAGGCCCTTATCTGTGATCTGCCTAAGGGGTCATTGTGACATCATAACTCTGCACTGGGCACCCAGGTGACAGTCTCTTGTCTGTGATCTAAGGGAGTATTGTGACATCATAACTCTGCACTGGTCACCCAGGAGACAGACCCTTGTCTGTGATCTGCCTAAGGGGGCATTTTTACATCATAACTCTGCAATGGTCACCCAGGTTACTGGCCCTTGGCTGTTATCTGCCTAAGGGGTCATTGTGACATCATAACACTGCACTGGTCACCAAGGTGACAGGCCCTTGCCTGTGATCTAAGGGGGCATTGTGACATCATAATTCTGAAGTAGTCAGCCAGGTGACAGGCCCTTGTCTGTGATCTGCGTAAGGGGCATTCTGACATCATAACTCTGCACTAGTAACCCAGGTGACAGGACCTTGTCTGTGATCTGCCTAAGGGGGCATTGTGACATCATAACTCTGCATTGGAAACCCAGGTGGCAGGCCCTTGTCTGTGATCTGCCTAAGGGGGCATTGTGACATCATAACTCAGCACTGGGCATCCAGGTGACGGGACATTTTCTGTGATCTGCCTAAGGGGTATTGTGACATCATAATTCTACACTGGCCACCCAGGAGACAGGCCAGTGTCTGTGATCTGCATTTGGGGGCATTGTGACTTCATAACTCTGCAATGGTCACCTGGTGACCATCTTTTGTCTGTGATTTGCCTAAGGAGGCATTGTGACATCATAACCCTGCACTAGCCACACAGGTGACAGGCCCTTGTGTGTGATCTGCTTGAGGGGGCATTGTGACATCATAATTCTGCCCTGGACACCCAGGTGAGAGACCCTTGTCTGTGATCTTCCTAAGGGGGTATAGTGACATCATAACTCTGTACTGGTCACCCAGGTGACAGGCCCTTATGTGTGATCTGCCTAAGGGGGCATTGTGACATCATAAGTCTGCACTAGTCACCCAGGTGACAGGAATTTGTCTGTGATCTGCCTAAGGGGCATTGTGGCATCGTTACTCTGCACTGGTCACCCAGGTGACAGTCCCGTATCTGTGATCTGCCGAAGGGGGCATTGTGATAGATAACTGTGCAGTGGTCACCCTGGTGACAGGCCCTTGTCTGTGATCTGCATAAGGGGCTATTGTGACATCATACCTGTGTACTGGTCACCCAGGTGACAGGTCCTTATCTGTGATCTGCCTAAGAGGGCATTGTGACATCATAACTCTGCACTGGGCACCCAGGTGACAGTCCCTTGTCTGTGATCTCATTACTGCAGTATTGTGACATCATAACTCTACACTGGTCACCCAGGTGACAGACCCTTGTCTGTGATCTGCCTAAGGGGACATTGTGTCATCATAATTCTGCAATGGTCACCCAGGTGACAGGCCCTTGTCTGTTTTCTGCCTAAGGTTGTATTGTGACATCATAACTCTGAACTGGTCACCCTGGTGACAGGCCTTTGTGATCTGCCTAAGGGGGAATTGTGACATCATAACCCTGCATTGGTCACACAGGTGACAGGCCCTTGTGTGTGACCTGCCTGAGGTGTCATTGTGACATCATAATTCTGCGCTGGCCACCCAGGTGACAGGCCTTTGTCGGTGATCTGCCTGAGGGTACATTGTGAAATCGTAATTCTGCATTGGTCCCCCAGGTGACCGGCCCATATCTTTGATCTGCATAAGGGGCTATTGTGACGTCATGACTCTGTTATGGTCACCCAGGTGACAGGCCCTTATCTGTGATCAGCCTATGGGGTCATTGTGACATAATAACTCTGCACTGCGCATCCAGGTGACAGTCTCTTGTCTGTGCTCTGACTAAGGGAGTATTGTGATATCATAACTCTGCACTGGTCACCAAGGAGACAGACCCTTGTGGGTGATCTGCCTAAGGGGGCATTGTGAGATCATAATTCTGCAATGGTCACCCAGGTGACAGGCCCTTGTCTGTTATCTGCCTAAGGGGGCATTGTGACATCATAACAATGCACTGGTCTCCCAGGTGACAGGCCCTAGTCTGTGATTTGCGTAAGGGGCATTGAGACATCATAATTCTGCACTGGTAACCCAGGTGAGAAGACTTTGTCTGAGATCTGCCTAAGGGTGTATTGTGACATCATAAATCTGCACTGGTCACCCGGGTTACAGGCCTTTGTCTGTGATCTGCCAAAGGGGTCACTGTGACATCATAACTCTGCACTGATTACCCAGGTGACAGGACGTTGTCTGTGATCTGCCTAAGGGGGAATTGTGACATCATAACTCTGCAGTGGTCACCCAGGTGACAGGCCACTGACATTGATCTGCTTAAGGGGGCATTGTGAAATCATAACTCTGCACTGGTCACCCTTATGACATGCCTTTTTCAGTGATCTGCCTAAGGGGGAATTGTGACATCATAACCCTTCACAGGTCACACAGGTGACAAGCCCTTGTCTGTGATCTTCCTGAGGGTGCCTTGTGACATCATAACTCTGCACTGGTCACCCAGGTGACAGGCCCTTGTCTGTGGTCTGCATAAAGGGGTATTCTGACATCATAACCCTGTACTGGTCACCCAGGTGACAAGTCCTTATCTGTGATCTGCCTAAGAGGGCATTGTGACATCATAACTCTGCACTGGACACCCAGGTGACAGTCCCTTGTCTGTGATCTGATTAAGGGAGTATTATGACATCATAACACTGCACTGGTCACCCAGGGGACAGACCCTTGCCATTGATCTGCCTAAGCGGGCATTGTGACATCATTATTCTGCAATTTTCACCATGGTGACAGGCCCTTGTCTGTTTTCTGCCCAAGGGCGCATTGTGACATCATAACTCTGCACTGGTCACCCTGGTGACAGGCCTTTGTCTGTGATCTGCCTAAGGGGGCGTTGTGACATCATAACCCTGCAGTGGTCACACAGGTGACAGGCCATTATGTGTGATCTGCCTGAGCTGGCATTTTGTCATGATAACACTGCACTGGTCACCCAGGTGACAGGCCCTTGTCGGTGATCTGCCTGAGGGTTCATTGTGACATCGTACCCCTGCATTGGTCACCCAGGTGACAGGCCCTTGTGTCTGATCTGCATAACGGGTTATTGTGACATCATAACTCTGTAATGGTCACCCAGGTGACATGCCCTTATCTGTGATCTGCCTAAGGGGTCATTGTGACATCATAACTCTGCACTGGGCACCCAGGTGACAGTCTCTTGTCTGTGATCTGACTAAAGGAGTATTGTGGCGTCATAACTCTGCACTGGTCCCACGGGAGACAGACCCTTGTCTGTGATCTGCCTAAGGGGGCACTGTGAAATCATAATTCTGCAATGATCACCCAGGTTACAGGCACTTTTCTGAGATGTGCCTAAGGGGCATTGTGATGTCATAACTCTGCACTGGATACCCAGGTGACAGGACGTTGTCTGTGATCTGCCTACGGGGGCATTGTGACATCATAACTCTGCATTGGGCACCCAGGTGACAGGCCCTTGTCTGTGATGTGCCTAAGGGGGCATTGTGACATCATAACTCTACACTGGGCACCCAGGTGACTGGCCACTGTCTGTGATCTGCGTAAGAGGGCATTGTGACATCATAATTCTGCACTGGTTACCCAGGTGACAGGCCTTTGTCTGTGATCTGCCTAAGGGGGCATTGTGACATCATAAGCCTGCACTGGTCACACCGGCGACAGGCCCCTGTGTGTGATCCGCCTGAGGGGGCATTGTGACATCGTAACACTGCGCTGGTCACCTAGGTGACAGACGCTTGTTTGTGATCTGCCTAAGGGGGCATTGTGACATCATTAGTCTGCACTAGTCACCCAGGTGGCAGGCCCTTTTCTGTGATCTGCCCAAGGGGCATTGTGACATTGTAACTCTTCAGTGGTCACCCAGGTGACAGGACCTTGTCTGTGATCTGCCTAAGGGGGCATCGTGACATCATAACCCTGCACTGGTCCCCCAGGTGACAGGCCCTTATCTGTGATCCGCCTGAGGGTGTATTGTGACATCATAACTCTGCACTGTTAACGCAGGTGACAGGCCATTGTCTGTGATCTGCCTAAGGTGTCATTGTGACGTCATAACTCTGCACTGGGCAGCCAGGTGACCTTCCCTTGTGTTTGATCTGCCTAACGGGGCATTGTGACATAATAACTAACTCTGCACTGGTCACTCAGGTGGCAGCCCCTTGTCTGTGATCTGCCTAAGGGGGCACTGTGACATTATAATTGTTCAATGGTCACCCAGCTGACAGGCCCTTGTCTGTGATCTTCCTAGGTGGGCATTGTGTCATCATAATTCTCCACTGGTAACCCAGGAGACAGGCCCTTGGATGTGATCTGCGTAAGGGGCATTGTGACATCATAACTCTGCACTGTTAACCCAGTTGACAGGACCTTGTCTGTGATCTGCCTAATGGGGCATTGTGACATCATAACTCTGCATTGGGCACCCAGGTGACAGGCCCTTCTCTGTGATCTGCCTAAAGGGGGCATTGTGACATGATAACTTTGCACTGGTTGCCCAGGTGTCAAACCCTTGTCTGTGATCTGCATAAGGGGGCATTGTGACATCATGACCCTGCAGTGGTCACCCTGGAGGAAGAAGCTTGTGTTTCATCTGCCTAAGGGGCCTTTGTGACATCATAACTCTGCACTGGTCACGCAGGTGACAGACCCTTTTCTGCGATCTGCCTAAGGGGGAATTGTGACATCATAACTCTGCAATGGTCACCCATGTGACAGAACCTTGTCTGTGATCTGCCTAAGGGGGCATTGTGACATCATTAGTCTGTGAGCTGCCTAAGGGGCAATGTGACATCATAACCCTGCACTGGGCACCCAGGAGAGAGGCCTTTGTCTGTGATCTGCCTAAGGGGGTATTGTGACGTCATAGCTCTGCACTAGTCACCCAGGTGACTGGCCCTTGTCTGTGATCTGCCTAAGGGGGCATTGTGACATCAGAAGTCTGCAGTAGTCACCAAGGTGACAGGCACTTGTCTGTGATCTGCATAAGGGGCATTGTGACATCATAAATCTGTGCTGATTACCCAGGTGACAGGACGTTGTCTGTAATCTGCCTAAGGGGGGCATTGTGACATCTTAACTCTGCATTGGGCACCCAGGTGACAGGCACTTGTCTGTGATCTGCCTAAGAGTGCATTGTGACATCATAACTTTGTACTGGGCACCCAGGTGACAGGAAGTTGTCTGTGATCTGCCTAAGGGGGCAGTGTGATATTATAACTCTGCATTGCGCACCCAGGTGGCAGTCCCTTGTCTGTGATCTGCCTAAGGGGGCATTGTGACATCATAACTCTGTACTGGGCACCCAGGTGACAGGCCCTCGTCCGTGATCTGCCTAAGGGGGCATTGGGACATCATAAATCTGCACTAGTCACCCAGGAGACAGGCCCTTGTCTGTGATCTGCATAAGGGGCATTGTGAGATCATAACTCTGCACTGGTAACCAAGGTGACAAGACCTAGTCTGTGATCTGCCTAAGGGGGAATTGTGACATCATAACTCTGCATTGGGCACCCAGGTGAACAGGCCCTTGTCTGTGATCTGCCTAAGGGGTCATTGTAACATCATAACTCTGCACTGGGTACCCAGGTGACAGGCCCTTGTCTGTCATATGCATAAGGGGGTATTGTGACATCATAATTCTGCACTGGTCACCCAGGTGACAGGCCACTGTCTGTGTTCTGCGTAAGGTCGCATTGTGACATCATAACTCTGAACTGGTCAGCCAGGTGACAGGCCTTTGGCTGTGATCTGCCTAAGGGGGCATTGTGACATAATAACCCTGCTCTGCTCCAACAGGTGACAGGCCCTTGTGTGTGATCCGCCTGAGGGGGCATTGTGACATCATAACTATGCACTGGTCACCCAGGTGACAGGCCCTTGTCTGTGATCTGCCTAAAGGGGCATTGTGACATGATAACTCTGTACTGGTCACGCAGGTGACAGGCCCTTGTCTGTGATCTGCCTAAGGGGGCATTGTGACATCATTATTCTGTACTAGTCACTCAGGTGAGAGGCCCTTGTCTGTGATCTGCCTAAGGGGCATTGTGATATCGTAACTCTGCAATGGTCACCCAGGTGATGGGCCGTTCTCTGTGATTTGCCTAAGGGGGCATTGTGACATCATAACCCTGCACTGGTCACCCAAGTGACAGGCCCTTGTCTGTGATCTGCCAGAGGGTGCATTGTGTAGACTTAGGTAGATCACAGACAAGGGCCAGTCACCTGGGTGTCCAGTGCAGAGTTATGATGTCACAATGCCGCCTTAGGCACATCAGAGAAAAGGGTCTGTCACCGGGGGTCCAGTGCATAATTATGATGTCACTATGCCCCCTTAGGCAGATCACAGACAAGGGTCTGTCACCTTGTTGACCACTGCAGAGTTATGATGTCATAATGCCCCGTAGGCTGATCACAGACAAGGTTCTTTCATCCGGGTGTCAAGTGTAGAGTTATGATGTCACAATGACCCTTAGGCAGATCACAGACAACGGTCCATTGCCTGGGTGACCAGTGCACTGTTATGATGTCACCATGCCCCCTTAGAGAGATCACAGAAAAGGGTCTGTCACCACGGTGACCATTGCAGATTTATGATGTCACTATGCTCCTTAGGCAGATCGCAGACAAGGTTCTGTCACCTGGGTGACCATTGAAGAGTTATGATGTCACAATTCAGACGTAGGCAGATCACGGACAAGGTTCTGTCACCTGGGTGACTAGTGTAGGGTTCTGATGTCACAATGTCCCTTTAGGCAGATCACTGACAATGGTCTCTCACCATTGTGACCCGTGCATAGTTATGCTACCACAATGCCCCCTTACGCAGATAACGGACAAGGGACTGACACCAGGGAGACCAGTGCAGAGTTATGATGTCACAATGCCGCCTTAGGCAGATCACAGGCAAGGGTCTGTCACCTGGGTGACCAGCGCAGAGTTATGATGTCACAATGCCCCCTTAGGCAGCTCACAGACAAGGGTCTTTCACCTTGGTGACCAGTGCAGAGTTATGATGTCATAATGTCTCCTTAGGCGGTTCACAGAGAAGGTTCTTTCAACTGGGTGACAAGTGCAGACTTATGATGTCACAATGCCCCCTTAGGCAGATCGCAGACAAGGGTCCGTCCCCTTGGTTAAAAGTGCACAGTTATGATGTCACAATGCCCCCTTAAGCAGATCACAGAAAAGGGTCTGCCACCACAGTGTCCATTGCAGAGTTATGATGTCACAATGACCCCATAGGCAGATCAAAGACAAGGTTCTCTCACCTGGGTGACCAGTGCACAGTTATGATGTCAGAATGCCCCCTTAGGCACATCACAGACAAGGGTGTGCCACCTGGGTGACCCGTGCAGTGTTGTGATGTCACAAAGTAGCATTAGGCAGATCACAGAAAAGGGACTGTCAGCTGGGTGACCAGTGCAGAGTTGTGATGTCACAAATCCCCCTTAGGGAGATCACAGAAAAGGATCTGTCACCTTGGTTACCAGTGCAGAGTTCTGATGTCATAATGCCCCCTTAGGCGGATCACAGACAAGGTTCTTTCAACTGGGTGACAAGTGCAGAGTTATGATGTCACAATGACCCCTTAGGCAGATAACAGACAACGGTCCGTCACCTGGATGACCAGTGCACAGTTTTTATGTCACAATGCCCCTTAGAGAGATCACAGAAAAGGGTCCGTCACCACAGTGATCATTGCAGAGTTATGATGTCACTATGCTCCCTTAGGCAGATCACAGACATGGGTCTGCCACCTGGGTGACCATTGCAGAGTTATGATATCACAATGCAGACTTAGCCACGTCACAGACGAGGTTCTGTCACCTGGGTGACCAGTGTAGCGTTATGATCTCACAATGACCCTTTAGGCAGATCACAGACAAAAGTTTCTCCCCTTTGTGACCCGTGCAGAGTTATGATGCCAAAAAGCCCCCTTAAGCACATAACGGAAAAGGAACTGACACCAGGGATACCAGTGCTGAGTTATGATGTCACAATGCCCCCTTTCACAGATCACAGTCAACGGACTGTCACCTGTGTGACCAGTGAAGGGTTACGATATCACAATGCCCCCTTAGGTAGATCACAGACAGGGTTCTGTCACTTAGGGGACCAGAGCAGAGTTATGATGTCACAATGACCTCTAAGGCAGATCACAGAGAAGGGTTTGTCACCTGGGTGACCACTGCAGAGTTATGATGTCAAATTGACCCCATAGGCAGATCACAGACAAAGGTCTGTCACTTGGGTGACCACTGCAGAGTTATGGTATCACAAAAACCGTTAGGCCAATCACAGACAAGGGTCTGTCACGTGGGTGACCAGAGCACAGTTATGATGTCACAATGCCCCCTTAGGCAGATCACAGACAAGGGTCTATCACGTGGGTGACCAGGGCACAGTTATGATGTCACAATGCCCCCTTTGGCAGATCACAGTCAAGTGTCTGTCACCTGGGTTACCAGGGCAGAGTTATGATGTCACAATGCCACCTTAGGCAGATCACAGACAAGGGTCTGTCACCTTGGTGAGCAGTGCAGAGTTATGATGTCATAATGCCCCCTTAGATCAGAGACAAGTTTCTTTCGACTGGGTAACAAGTGCAGAGTTATGATGTCACAATGCCCCCTTATGCAGATCACAGACAAGGATCTGTCACCTGGGTGACCAGTGCACAGTTATGATGTCACAATGCCCCCTTAGACAGATCACAGAAAATAGTCTGTCACCACAGTGACCATTTCAGAGTTATGATGTCACCATGCTCCCTTAGGCAGATCACAGACAAGGGTCTGTCACCTGGGTGACAATTGCAGAGTTATGATGTCACAATGCCACCTTTGGCAGACCACAGACAAGGGTCTGTCACCTGGGTGACCAGTGCAGCGTTATGATATCACAATGCCCCCTTTCACGGATCACAGACAAGGGTCTGTCACCTGGGTTACCAGCACAGTGTTATGTTGTCACAATGTCCCCTTAGGCACATCACAGCTAGGGACTGTCACCTGGGTAACCAGTGCAGAAATATGATGTCACCGTGCACCCTTAGGCAGATCACAAACAAGGGTCTGTCACCTGAGGGACCAGTGCAGAGTTATGATGTCACAATGGCACGTTAGGCAGATCACAGTCAAGGGTCTCTAACCACGGTGACCAGTGCAGCGTAATGATGTCACAATGCCCCCTTAGGAAGGTCAAAGACAAGGGTCTCTCACCTGGGTGACCAGTGCAGAGTTATGATGTCACAGTGCCCCCTTAGGCAGATCACAGACAAGGGTCTGTCACCGCGGTGACCAGTGCAGAGTAATGATGACACAATGCCCCCTTAGGCAGATCACAGGCAAAGGTCTGTCACCTGGGTGACCAGTGCAGAGTTGTGATGTCACAATGCCCCCTTAGGCAGATCACAGACAAGGGCCTGTCACCTAGGTGACCAGTCCAGAGTTTTATGTCACAATGCCCCCTTTGGCAGATCACAGGCAAGGGTCTGTCACCTGGGTGACCAGCGGAGAGTTATGATGTCACAATGCCCCCTTAGGCAGATCACAGACCAGTGTCTGTCACCTTGGGGACCAGTGCAGAGTTATGATGTCATAATGCCCCTTTAGGCGGATCACAGACAAGGTAATCTCAAGTGGGTGAGAAGTGCAGAGTTATGATGTCACAATGCTCCCTAAAGCAGATCACAGAAAAGGGTCTGTCACCACGGTGTCCATTGCAGACTTATGATATCACTAAACTCCCTTAGGCAGATCACAGACAAGGTTCTGTCACCACGGTGACCACTGAAGAGTAATGATGTCACAATTCGCCATTAGGCAGGTCAAAGACAAGTGTCTGTCACCTGGGTGACTAGTGCAGAGTTATGATGTCACAGTGCCCCCTTAGGTAGATCACAGTCAAGCGTCTGTCACTACGGTGACCAGTGCGGAGTAATGATGTCACAATACCCCCTTAGGCTGATCACAGACAAAGGTCTGTCACCTGGGTGACCAGTGCAGAGTTGTGATGTCACAATGCCCCCTTAGGCAGATCACAGACAAGGGCCTGTCACCTGGGTGACCAGTGCAGAATTATGATGTCACAGTGCCCCCTTAGGTAGATCACAGTCAAGCGTCTGTCACTGCGGTGACCAGTGCGGAGTAATGATGTCACAATGCCCCCTTAGGCTGATCACAGACAAAGGTCTGTCACCTGGGTGACCATTGCAGTGTTATGATGTCACAATCCAGACTTAGGCAGATTACAGACAAGGTTCTGTCACCTGGGTGACTAGTGTTGGGTTATGATGTCACAATGACCATTAGGCAGATCACAGACAATGGTCTCTCACCATTGTTGCCCGTGCAGAGTTATGATGGCACAATGCCCCCTTCGGCATATAACGGACAAGCGACTGACACCAGGGAGACCAGTGCAGAGTTATGATGTCACAGTGCCCCATTAGAAAGATCACAGACAACGATATGTCACCTGGGTGACCAGTGCAGAGTTATGATGCCATAATGCCGCCTTAGGCAGATCTGAGACAAGGGTCTTTCACCTGGGTGTCCAGTGCAGAAGTATGATGTCACAATGCCCCCTTAGGCAGATCACAGACAAGGGTCTGTCACCTGGGTGACCTGTGCAGGGTTATGATGTCACAATGCACCGTTAGGCAAATCACAGAAAAGCGTCTGTCACCTGGGTCACTAGTGCAGTGTTATGATGTAACAATGACCCCTTAGGCAGATCACAGACAAGGGTCTGTCACCTGGGTGACCAGTGCACAGTTATTATGTCACAAGGCCCCCTTTGGCAGATCATAGACAAGGGTCTGTCACCTGCGTATCCAGCGCAGAGTTATGATGTCACAATGCCCCCGTAGACACATCACAGACAAGGGTCTGTCACCGCGGTGACCGATGCGGAGTTATGATGTCACTATGATCCCTTAGGCAGATCACAGACAAGGGTCTGTCACCTGGGTGACCATTGCAGAGTTATGTTGTCACAATGCAGACTTAGGTAGATCACAGACAAGGGCCAGTCACCTGGGTGACCAGTGGAGGGTTATGATGTCACAATGCCACCTTAGGCAGATCACAGACAAGGTTCTGTCACCTGAGTGACTAGTGTAGGCTTACGATGTCACAATGCCCCTTTAGGCAGATCACAGACAATGGTCTCCCACCATTGTGACCCATGCAGAGTTATGATGCCACAGTGCCCCGTTGGGCAGATAACGGACAACGGACTGACACCAGGGAGATGAGTGCAGAGTTATGATGTCACAATGCCCCCTTCGAAAGAACACAGACAACGGTATGACACCTGGGTGTCTAGGGCAGAGTTATGATGACACAGTGCCCCTTTAGGTAGATCACAGACAAGCGTCTGTCACCTGGGTGAACAGTGCAGAGTTATGATGTCACAATGACCCCTTAGGCAGATCAAAGACAAGGGTCTGTCACCTGGGTGACAAGTGCACAGTTATGATGTCACAAAGCCCCCTTAATGAGATCACAGACAAGTGTCTTTCACCTGGGTGACCAGTGCAGAGTTATGATGTCACAATTCCCCCTTAGGCAGTTCACAGAAAAGGGTCTGTAACCTGGGTGACCAGTGCACAGTTATTATGTCGCAATGCCCCCTTATGCAGCTCAAAGACAAGGGTCTGTCCCCTGGGTGTCCGGTGCAGAATTATGATGTCACAATGCCCCCTTAGGCAGATCACAGACAAGGTTCTGTCACCTGGGTGACCACCACAGAGTTATGATGTCACAATACCCCTTAGGCAGATCACAGACAAGGGTCTGTCACCACGGTGACCCATGCAGAGTTATGATGTCACAATGCCCCCTTAGGCAGATCACAGTCAAGGGCGTGTCACTTGGGTGACCAGTGCAGAGTTATGATGTCACATTGCCGCCTTAGGCAGATCAAAGACAAAGGTCTGTCACCTGGGTGACCAGCGAAGACTTATGATGTCACAATGCCCTCTTAGGCAGATCACAGACAAACGTATGTCACCTGGGTGACCAGTGCAGAGTTATGATGTCACAATGACCCCTTCGGGAGATCAAAGACAAGGGTCTGTCACCTGGGTGACCAGCGCTGACTTATGATGCCACAATGCCCCCTTAGGCCCATCAAAGACAAGGGTCTGTCACCTGGGTGACCAGCGCTGACTTATGATGCCACAATGCCCCCTTAGGCCCATCACAGACAAGGGTCTGTCACCACGGTGACGAGTGCAGAGTTATGATATCACAAACCCTCTTAGGCAGATCACAGACAAGAGTGTGTCAACTTGGTGACCAGTGCAGAGTTATGATGTCATAATGCCCCCTTAGGCGGATCACAGACAAGGTTCTTTCAAGTGGGTGACAAGTGCAGATTTATGCTGTCACTATGCCCCCTTAGGAAGATCACAGACAAGGGTCCGTCACATGGGTGACCAGTGCACAGTTATGATGTCACAATGCCCCCTTAGACAGATCACAGAAAAGGGTTTGTCACCACGGTGACCATTGCAGAGTTCAGATGTCACTGTGCTCCCTTAGGCAGATCACAGACAAGGGTCTGTCACCTGGGTGACCATTGCAGAGTTATGATGTCACAAAGCCCCCTTTGGCAGACCACAGACAAGGGTCTGTCATTTGGGTGACAAGTTCAGAGTTATGATGTCACAATGCCCCCTTTGGCACATCACAGACAAGGGTCTGTCAGCTGGGTGACCAGTGCAGAGATATGATGTCAAAATGCCACCTTAGGCCGATCAAAGACAGGGGTCTGTCACCACGGTGACCAGTGCAGAGTTATGATGTCACAATGCCCCTTAGGCAGATCACAGACAAGGGTCTGTCTCCTGGGTGACCACTGCAGAGTTATGATGTCACAATGCCCCCTTAGGCAGATCACAGACAAAGGTCTGTCACCTGCGTGGCTAGTGCAGATTTATGATGTCACAATACCCCTTAGGCAGATCACAGACAAGGGTCTGTCACCACGGTGACCCGTGCAGAGTTATGACGTCACAATGCCCCCTTAGGCAGATAACAGTCAAGGGCCTGTCACTTGGGTGACCAGTGCATAGTTATGATGTCACATTGCTGCCTTAGGCAGATCAAAGACAAAGGTCTGTCACCTGGGTGACAAGCGAAGATTCATGATGTCACAATGCCCTTTTAGACAGATCACAGACATGTGCATGTCACCTGGGAGACCAGTGCAGAATTATGATGTCACAATGCCCCCTTAGGCAGATCACAGTCAAGGGTCTGTCACCACGGTAACCAGTGCAGAGTAATGATGTCACAATGCCCCCTTAGGCAGGTGAAAGACAAGGGTCTCTCACCTGGGTGACCAGCGCAGATTTATGATGTCACAAATCCCCCTTAGGCAGATCACAGATAAGGCTCCTTCACCTGGGTCACCATTGCACAGTTATGATGTCACAATTCCTCCTTAAGCAGATCACAGGAATGTGTCTGTCACCACGGTGACCATTGCAGAGTTTTCATGTCACTATGCTCCCTTAGGCAGATCGCAGACAAGGGTCTGTCATCTGCGTGACCACTGCAGAGTTATGATGTCACAATGCAGAATTAGGCAGATCACAGACAAGGGTCTGTCACCTGGGTGACCAGTGCAGATTTATGATGTCACAATGCCTCCTTAGGCAGATGACAGACAAGGGTCTGTCACCTGGGTGACCAGTGCACAGTTATTATGTCACAATGCCCCCTTAGGCAGATCACAGACAAGGGTCTGTCACCTGGGTATCCAGTGAAGTGTTATGATGTCACAATGCCCCCTTAGCCAGATCACAGACAAGGGTCTGTCAGCTGCGTGACCAGTGCACAGTTATGATGTCACAATGCCCCCTTAGGCACATCACAGAGAAGGGTCTGTCACCTGGGTGACAAGTGCACAGTTATGATGTCACAATGCCCCCTTTGGCAGATCACGGACAAGGGTCTGTCACCTGGGTGCCCAGCGCAGATATATGATGTCACAATGCCCCCTTAGGCAGATCACAGACAAGGTTCTGTCACCTGGGTGACTAGTGCAGATTTATGATGTCACAATGTCCCCTTAGGCAGATCACAGACAATGTTCAGTCACCTGGGTGACCAGCGCAGAGTTATGATGTCACAATACCCCCTTAGGCAGATCACAGACAAGCATCTGTCACCTGGGTGACCAGTGCAGTGTTATGATGTCACAATGCCCCCTTAGGCAGATCACAGACAAGGTTCTGTCACCTGGGTGACCAGTGCACAGTTATGATGTCACAATGCCCCCTTAGGCTGATCATAGACAAGGTTCTGTCAACTGGGTGACCAGTGCAGAGTTATGATGTCACAATGCCCCCTTGACAGATCACAGACAAGGGTCTGTCACCTGGGTAACCAGCGCAGAGTTATGATGTCACAATGCTCCCTTAGGCAGATCACAGACAAGGGTTTGTCACCTGCGTGACCAGTGCAGAATTATGATGTCACAATGCCCCCTTAGGCTGATCACGGACAAGGGTCTGTCACCTGGGTCACCAGTGCACAGTTATGAAGTCACAATGCCCCCTTAGGCAGATCACAGACAAGGGTCTGTCACCTTGGGGACCAGTGCATAGTTATGATGTCACAATGTCCCCTATGGCAGGTCACAGAGAAGGTTTTATCGCCTGGGTGACCACCGTAGACTTATGAAGTCACAATGCCCCCTTAGGCAGATCACTGACAAAGGTCCAACACCTGGCTGACCAGTGTAGTTATGATGACAAAATGCCCCCTTAGACAGATCACAAAAAAGGGTCTGTCACTTCGGTGAACTTGCAGAGTTATGATGTCACTATGCTCCCTTACACAGATCACAGACGGGGGTCTGTTACCTAGGTGACCTTTGTAGAGTTTGATGTTACAATGCAGACTTAGTCAGATCACAGACAAGGTTCTGTCACATGGGTGACTAGTGTACGGTTATGATGTCACAATAACCCTTTAGGCAGATCACAGAAAAAGGTCTCTCACCATTGTGACCCGTGCAGATTTATGATGCCACAATGCCCCCTTAGGCAGATAATGGACAAGAGACTGACACCAGGGAGACCAGTGCAGAATTACAATGTCACAATGCCCCTTAGGCAGATCGCAGACAAGGGTCTGTCACCTGGGTGACCAGTGCACAGTTATGATCTCACAATGACCCCTTAGGCAGATAACAGACAAGGGTCTGTGACCTGGGTGACCACTGCACAGTTATGATGTCAAAATGCCCCCTTTGGCAGACCACAGACAAGGTTCTGTCACCTGGGTGACCATTGCAGAGTTATGATGTCACAATGCCCCCTTAGGCAGATCACAGACAGGGGTCTGTCTCTTGGGTGACCATTGCAGAGTTATGATGTCAAAATGACCCCTTAGGCAGATCACAGACAAGGTTCTGTCACCTGGGTGACCAGTGCACAGTTATGATGTCACAATGCTCCCTTAGGCACATCACAGTCAAGGGTCTGTCACCTGCGTGACCAGGGCAGAGTTATGCTGTCACAATGCCCCCTTTGGCAGATCACAGACAAGGGTCTGTCACCTGGTAGACCAGCACAGATTTATGATATCACAATGCCGCCTTAGGCAGATCAAAGTCAAGGGTCTGTCCCCTGGGTGTCCAGTGCAGAATCATGATGTCACAATGCCCCCTTAGGCAGATCACAGACAAGGATCTGTCGCTTGGGTTTCCCGTGCAGAGTGTTGATGTCACAAGGCCCCTGTAGGCAGATCAGAGACAAGGTCCAGTCACTTGGGTGACCAGTGCAGAGTTATGATGTCACAATGCCGCCTTAGGCAAATCAAGGACAAGGGTCTGTCACCTGCGTGTCTAGTGCAGAATTATGATGTCACAATGCTCCCTTAGGCAGATCACAGACAAGGGTCTGTCACCTGGGTCAGCAGAGTTATGATGTCACAGTGCCCCCTTAGGCAGATCACCGACAAGTGTCTGTCACCTTGGTGACCAGTGCACAGTTATGATGTCACAATGCCCCCTTAGGCAGATCACAGACAAGGGTCCGTCACCTGGGTGAACAGTGCACAGTTATGATGTCACAATGTCCCCTTAAGCAGATCACAGAAAAGGGTCTGTCACCATGGTGACCATTGTAGGGTTATGATGTCACTATGCTCCCTTAGGCAGATCACAGACAAGAGTGTTTCTCCTGGGTGACCATTGCAGAGTTATGACGTCACAATGCAGACAGAGGTAGATCACAGACAAGGTTCTGTCACCTGGGTGACTAGAGTTGGGTAATGATGTCACAATGCCCCTTTAGGCAGATCACAGACAATGGTCTCTCACCATTGTGACCCGTGCAGAGTTATGATGCCACAATGCCCCCTTAGGCAGATAACGGACAAGGGACTGACACCAGGGAGACCAGTGCAGAGTTATGATGTCACAATGCCCCATTAGAAAGATCACAGACAACGGTATGTCACCTGGGTGACCAGTGAAGTGTTATGATGTCACAATGCCGCCTTAGGAATATCACAGACAGGGGTCTGTCACTTGGTTGACCAATAGAGAGTTATGATGGCACAATGAACCCTAAGGCAGATCACAGTGAAGGTTTTGTCAACTGGGTGACCACTGCAGAGTAATGATGTCACAATGACCCCTTAGGCAGATCACAGACAAATTTCTGTCACTTGGGTGACCAGTGCAGAGTCATGATTTCACAATTCCCCCTTTGGCAGATCACAGACAAGGGTCTGTCACCTGGGTTACCCGTGCAGAGTTATGATGTCACAATGCCCCTTAGGCAGATCACAGACAAGGTCCTGTCACTTGGGTGACCAGTGCAGACTTATGATGTCACAATGCCCCCTTAGGCAGATCGAACACAAGGGTCTGTCACCTGCGTTTCCAGTGCAGAATTATGATGTCATAATGCCCCCTTAGGCAGATCACAGACAAGGGACTGACACCAGGGAGACCTGTGCAGAGTTATGTCACAACGCCCCATTAGAAGGATCACAGACAACTGTATGTCACCTGGGTGACCAGTGAAGAGTTATGATGTCACAATGCCCCCTAAAGCAGATCACAGACAGGGGTCTGTCACTTGGGTGACCAGTACAGAGTTATGATGTAACAATGAACCCTAAGGCAGATCGCAGAGAAGGGTTTGTCAACTGGGTGACCACTGCAGAGTTATGATGTCACAATTACGCCTAAGGCAGATCACAGTCAAGGGTCTGTCATTTGGGTGACCAGTGCAGATTTACGATGTCACAATGCCTCCTTTGGCAGATCACAGAAAAGGCTCTGTGACCTGGGTTACGCGTGCAGAGTTATGATGTCACAATGCCCCCTTAGGCAGATCACAGACAAGGTCCTGACACTTTGGTGACCAGTGCAGAGTTATGATGTCACAATGCCGCCTTAGACAGATCAAAGACAAGGGTCTTTCACCTGCGTATCCAGTGCAGAATTATGATGTCACAATGCCCCCTAAGGCAGAACACAGACAGGGGTCTGTCACCTGGGTGACCAGAGCAGAGTTGTGATGTCACAATACCCCCTTAGGCAGATCAAAGACAAGGGTCTGTCACCTGGGGGACCAGCGAAGAATTATGATGTCACAATGCCCCCTTAGGCAGATCACAGACAAGCGTCTGTCACCTGGGTGACCAGTGCAGAGTTATGATGTCACAATGCCCCCTTAGGCAGATCAAAGACAAGGGTCTGTCACCTGGGTGTCCAGTGCAGAGTTATGATGTCACAATGCCCCCTTAGGCAGATCACAGACAAGCGTCTGTCACCTGGGTGACCAGTGCACAGGTATGATGTCACAATGCCTCCTTAGGCAGATCACAGACAAGAGTCTGTCACCTGGGTGATCAGTGCACAATTATGATGTCACAATGCCCCTTTTGGCAGATCACAGACACAGGTCTGTCACCTGGGTGACGAGCGAAGATTTATGATGTCACAATGCCCCCTTAGGGAGATCACAGACAGGGGTCTGTCACCTGGGTGACCAGTGCAGAGTAATGATGTCAAAATGCCCCCTTAGGCAGATCACAGACAAGGGTCTGTAACCTGGCTGACCAGTGCACAGTTATGATGTCACAATGCCCCCTTAGGCAGATCACAGACAAGGGTCTGCCACCTGGATGAAAAAGTGTACAGTTGTGATGTCACAATGCCCCCTTAGGCACATCACAGACAAGGGTTTGTCACCTGGGTAACCAGTGCACAGTTATGATGTCACAATGCCCCCCTTAGCAGATCACAGACAAGGGTCTGTCACCTGGGTGACATGTGCAAAGTTATGATGTCAGAATGACCCTTAGGCAGATCACAGACAAGGGTCTGTCACCTGGGAGACTAGTGCAGAGTTATAATGTCACAATACCCCTTAGGCAGATCACAAAAAAGGGTCTGTCACCTGGGAGACCCGTGTAGAGTTATAATGTCACAATGGAACCTTAGGCAGATCACAGACAAGGGACTGTAAGCTGCGTGACCAGTGCAGAGTTATAATGTCACAATGGCCACTTAACTGATCACAGAAAAGGGGCTGTCATCACAGTGACGAGTGCAGAGTTATGATGTCACAATGCCCCCTTAGGCAGATCACAGACAAGGGTCTGTAACCTTGGTGACCTGTGCAGAGTTATGATGTCACAATGACCCCTAAGGCAGGTCACAGAGAAGGGTTTGTCTCCTGGGTGACCACTGAAGAGTTATGATGTCACAATGACGCCTTAGGTAGATCACCAACAAGGGTCTGTCACTTGGGTGACCAGTGCAGTGTTATGATGTCACAATAACCCTTAGGCAGATCACAAAAAAGGTTCTGCACCTGGGTGACCCGTGCAGAGTTTTGATGTCACAATGCCCCCTTCGGCAGATCACAGAAAAGGGACTGGCACTTGGGTCACCAGTGCCGAGTTATGATATCACAATGTCGCCTTAGGCAGATCAAAGAAAAAGTTCTGTCACCTGGGTGACCAGTGCAGAGTTAGGATGTCATAATGGCCCCTTAGGCAGTTCACAGACAAGGTTTTTTCAACTGGGTGACCAGTGCACAGTTATGATGTCACAATGCCCCGTTAGGCAGATCACAGACAAGGGTCTGTCACCTGGGTGACCAGTGCAGATTTATGATGTCACAATGCCCCATTAGGCACATCACAGACAAGTGTTTGTCACCTTGGTGACCAGCGCAGAGTTATGATGTCACAATGCCCCATTAGGCAGATCACAGACAAGGGTCTGTCACCATGGTGACCAGTGCACAGTTATGATGTCACAATGCCTCCTTTGGCAGATCACAGACAAGGGTCCGTCACCTGGGTGACCAGCGCAGAATTATGATGTCACAATGCCCCCTTAGGCAAGTAACAGACAAGGCTCCATCAACTGGCTGACCAGTGCAGTTATGATGTCACAATGCCCCCTTAGACAGATCACAAAAATGGGTCTGTAACCTCGGTGACCTTTGCAGAGTTATGATGTCACTATGCTCCCTTAGGCAGATCAGAGACAAGGGTCTGTTACCTAGGTGACCATTGCAGAGTTTGATGTTACAATGCAGACTTAGTCAGATCACAGACAAAGTTCTGTCACCTGGGTGTCTAGTGTACGGTTGTGATGTCACAATGCCCCTTTAGGCAGATCACAGAAAAAGGTCTCTCACCATTGTGACCCGTGCAGAGTTATGATGCCATAATGCCACCTTAGGCAGATAAAGGACAAGGGACTGACACCAGGGAGACCAGTGCAGAGTTATGATGCCACAATGCCCCATTAGAAAGATCACAGACAACGGTATGTCACCTGGGTGATCAGTGAAGAGTTATAATGTCACAATGCCCCCTTAGGTATATCACAGACAGGGGTCTGTCACTTGGGTGACCAACACAGAGTTATGATGTCACAATGAACCCTAAGGGAGATCACAGAGATGGTTTTGTCAACTGGGTGACCACTGCAGAGTTATGATGTCACAATGACCCCTTAGGCAGATCACACACAAGGGTCTGTCACTTGGGTGACCAGTGCAGAGTTATGATTTCAGAATTCCCCCTTTGGCAGATCACTGACAAGGGTCTGTCACCTGGGTAACCAGAGCAGAGTTATGGTATCACAATGCCCCCTTAGGCAGATCACAGACAATGGTCAGTCACCTGGGTGACCAGCAAAGTGTTATGATGTCTCAGTGCCCCCTTAGGCAGATCACAGACAAGCGTCTGTCACCTGGGTGACCAGTGCCGAGTTATGATGTCACAGTGCCCCCTTAGGTAGATCGAAGACAAGGGTCTGTCACGTGGGTGACCAGTGTATGGTTATGATGTCAGAATACCCCCTTAGGCAGATCACAGACAAGGGCCTGTCACCTCGGTGACCAGTGCAGAGTTATGATGTCCCAATGCCCCCTTAGGCAGATAACAGACAAGGGCCTGTCACCTGGGAGTCCAGTGCAGTGTTATGATGTAACAATGCCCCCTTAGGCAGATAACAGAAATGTGCCTGTCACCAGGGTGAGAAGTGCAGTGTTATGATGTCACAATGCCCCCTTAAGCAGATCACAGACAAGGGCCGGACACCTGGGTGACTAGTGCAGACTTATGATGTCACAATGCCACCGTAGGCAGATCACAGACAAGGGCCTGTCGCCTGGGAGTCCAGTGCAGAGTTATGATGTCACAATGCCCCCTTAGGCAGATAACAGAAAAGGGCCTGTCTCCTGGGTGACCAGTGCAGAGTTATGATGTCACAATGCCCTCTTAGGCAGATCACAGGTAAGGGCCTGTCACGTGGGTGTCCAGTGCAGGGTTATGATGTCCCAATGCTCCCTTAGGCAGATCACAAAAAAGGGCATGTCACCTGGGTAATCAGTGCAGTGTTATGATGTCAAAATGACCCCTTAGGCCGATCACAGACAAGGGCCTGTCACGTCGGTGCCCAATGCAGAGTTATGATGTCACAATGCACTCTTAGGCAGATCACAGACAGGGGGCTGTCACCTGGGTGTCACGTGCAGAGTGATGATGTCACAATGCCCCCTTAGGCAGATCACAGAAAAGGGCCTGTCACCTCTGTGTCCAGTGCAGATTTATGATGTCACAGTGCCCCCATAGGCAGATCACAGTAAAAGGCCAGTCACATGGGTGTGCAGATTTATGATGTCACAATGCCCCTTAGGTATATAAAAACAAGGGTCTGTTACCTGGTTGACCAGAGGAAAGTTTTGATGTCACAATGCCCCCTTAGGCAGATCACAGAAAAGGGCCTGTCACCTGGGTGACCAGTGCTGGGCTATTATGTCACGATGCTCCCTTAGGCAGATCACAAAAAAGGGAATGTCACCTGGGTGACCAGTGCAGAGCTATGATGTCACAATGTCCCCTTAGGCACATCACAGACAAGGACCTGTCACTTGGGTGCCCAGTGGAGAGTTATGATGTCACAGTGCACCTTTAGGCAGAACACAGACAAGGGTCTGTCCCAGGGTGCCCAGTGCAGAGTTATGATGTCACAATGCCCCCTTAGGCAGATCACAGACAAGGGAATGTCACCTGGGATCCCAGTGCAGATTTATGATGACACAATGCCCCCTTAGGCAAATCAAAGACAAGGGCCTGTCACCTGGTTGAGCAGTGCAGAGTTATCATGTCACCATGCTCCCTTAGGCAAATCACAAACAAGAATCTCACACCTGGGTGACCAGTCCAGAGATATGATGTCACAATGCCCCCTTACGCAGATCACAGATAAGGGCCTGTTACCTGGGTGACCAACGCAGGGTTATGATGTCAAAATGCACCTTAAGGCAGATCACACACAAAGGGCTTTCACCTGGGTGCCCAGTGCAGAGTTATGATATCACAATGCCTCCTTAGGCAGATCACAGGCATGGGCCTGTCACCTGGGTGACCAGTGCAGAGTTATGATGTCACAATGCCCCCTTAGGCAGATCACAGACAAGAGACTGTCACCTGGGTGCCCAGTGCAGTGTTATGATCTCACAATGCCCCTTAGGCAAATCACAGGCAAGGGCCTGTCACCTTGGTGACCATTGCAAAGTTATGATGTCACAATGCCACCTTAGGCAGATCACAGACAAGGGACTGTCACCTGGGCGGCCAATGCAGAGTTATGATGTCACAATGCCCCATTAGGCAGATCACAGGCAAGGGCGTGTCACCTGGGTGAACAGTGCAGGGTTATGATGTCCCAATGCCACCTTAGGCAGATCATAAAAATCATCATGTCACCTGGGTTATCAGTGCATTGTTATGATGTCACAATGTCCCCTTAGGCCGATCACAGAAAAGGGCCTGACACCTGGGTGCCCAGTGCAGAGTTATGATGTCACAATGCCCCCTTAGGCAGATCACAGACAAGGGTCTCTCACCTCTGTGCCCTGTGCAAAGTCATGATGTCACAAGGCCATCTTAGGCAGATCACAGGCAAGCGCCTGTCACCTGGGTGCCCAGTGCAGAGTTTTGAAGTCACAATGCTCCCTTAGGCAGATAACAGAAAAGGGCCTGTAAACTGTGTGACCAGTGCAGAGATATGATGTCACAATTCCCCTTTAGGCAGATCACAGACAAGGGTCTGTCACCTGGGTGGCCAGTGCAGGGTTATGATGTCTCAATGGCCCTTAGGCAGATCAAAGGCAAGGGTCTTTCACCTGGGTGACCATTGCAGTGTTATGATGTCACAAAGCCCCCTTATGCAAATCACAGACAAGTGTCCATCCCCTGGGTGTCAAGTGCAGAGTTATCATGTCACAATGCCCCCTTAGGCTGATCACAGACAAGGGTCTGTCACCTGTGTTACCAGTGAAGACTTATGATGTCACAATGCCCCCTTAGGCAGATCACAGACAAGGGTCTGTTACCTGGGTGACCATTGCAGACTTATGATGTCACAATGACCCATTAGGAAGATCACAGGCAAGGGCCTGTCACCTGGGTTACCAGTGCAGGGTTATGATGTCCCAATGCCCCCTTAGGCAGATCACAAAAAAGGGCATGTCAGTTGGATGATCAGTGCAGTGTTATGATGTCACAATGTCCCCTTAGGCAGATAACAGACAAGGGCCAGACACCTGGGTGCCCAGTGCAGAGTTATGATTTCACAATGCACCCTTAGCCAGATCACAGACAAGGGCCTGTCACCTGGGTTCCCAGTGCAGAGTTATGATGTCACAAGGCCCCGTTAGGCAGATCACAGACAAGGGTCTGTCACCTCTGTGCCCTGTACATAGTTGTGATGACACAAGGCCATCTAAGGCAGATCACAGACAAGGGCCTGTCACCTGGGTGCCCAGTGCAGAGTTTTGATTTCACAATGCTCCCTTAGGAAGATCACAGACAAGGGCCTGTCACCTGGGTGACCAGTGCAGAGTTATGATGTCACAATACCACCTTAGGCAGATCAGAGACAAAGCCCTGTCAACTGGGTGACCAGTGCAGAATTATGATGTCACAATGCCCCATTAGGGAGGTCACAGTCAAGGGCCTGTCACCTGGGTGAACAGTGCAGATTTATGATGTCACAATGCACCCTTAGGCATATCACAGACAAGGGCCTATAACCTGGGTGCCCAGTTCAGAGTTATGATGTCATAATGCCCCCTTAGGCAGATCACAGACATGGTCCTGTCACCCAGGTGACCAGTGCATACTTATGATGTCGCAATGCCCCCTTACGCGGATCACAGACAAGGGCCTGTCACCTGGATGACCAGTGCAGAGTTATGACGTCACAATTAACCCTTAGGCAGATCACAGAGAAGGGCCTGTCACCTGGGTTCCCAGTGCAGAGTTATGATGTCACAATGCCCCGTTAGGCAGATCAAAGAGAAGGGTCTGTCACCTCTGTGCCCTGTCCATAGTTATGATGTCACAAGGCCATCTTAGGCAGATCACAGACAAGGGCCTGTCACCTGGGTGCCCAGGGCAGAGTTTTGATGTCACAATGCCCCTTTAGGGAGATCACAGACAAAGGCCTGTCACCAGGGTGCCCAGTGAAGAGTTGTGATGTCACAATGCCCCCTTAGGCAGATCACAGGCAAGGGCCTGTCCCCTGGGTGACCAGTGCAGGGTTATGATGTCCCAATGCCACCTTTGGCAGATCATAAAAATCGGCATGTCACCTGGGTGATCAGTGCAGTGTTATGATGTCACAATGTCCGCTTAGGCCGATAACAGACAAGGGCCTGACACCTTGGTGCCCGGTGCAGAGTTATGATGTCACAATGCACCCTTAGCCAGATCACAGACCAGGACCTTTCACCTAGGCTCCCCGTGCAGAGTTATGATGTCACAATGCCACCTTAGGGAGGTCACAGACAAGGGCCTGTCACCTGTGTTCCCAGTGCAGAGTTATGATGTCACAATGCCCCGTTAGGCAGATCAAAGAGAAGGGTCTGTCACCTCTGTGCCCTGTCCATAGTTATGATGTCAAAAGGCCATCTTAGGCAGATCACAGACAAGGGCCTGTCACCTGGATGCCCAGGGCAGAGTTTTGATGTCACAATGCTCCCTTAGGAAGATCACAGACAAGGGCCTGTCACCTGGGTGACCAGTGCATTGTTATGATGTCACAATGCCACCTTAGGCAGATCAGAGACAAAGGCCTGTCAACTGGGTGCCCAGTGCAGAGTTATGATGTCGCAATACCCCCTTAGGCAGGTCAGAGACAAGTGCCTGTCACCTGGGTGAACAGTGCAGAGTTATGACGTCACAATGCACCTTTAGGCAGATCAAAGACAAGGGCCTGTAACCTGCGTGCCCAGTGCAGAGTTATGATGCCACAATGTCCCTTTAGGCAGATCACAGACAAAGGCCTGTCACCAGGGTGCCCAGGGCAGAGTTGTGATGTCACAATGCCCGCTTAGGCAGATCACAGACATGAGCCTGTCACCCAGGTGACCAGTGCATACTTATGATGTCACAATGCCCCCTTAGGCAGATCACAAACAAGGGCCTGTCACCTGGTTGACCAGTGCAGAGTTATGACGTCACAATTAACCTTTAGTCAGATCAAAGACAAGGGCCTGTCAGCTGGCTGTCCATTGCAGAGTTATGATTTCACAGTACCCCTTAGGCAGATCACTGACAAGGGACTGTCACCTGGATGCCCAGTGCAGAGTTATGATGTCACAATTCGCCCTTAGGCAGATCACAGACAAGGGCTGTCACCTGGGTGACCAGTACAGAGTTATGACGTCACAATACCCTCTTAGGCAGATCACAGACAAGGGCCTGCCACCTGGGTGACCAGTGCAGAGTTATGATGTCACAATGAACCCTCAGGCAGATCACAGACTAGGGCCTGTAACGTGTGTGACCAGTGCAGGGTTATGATGTCACAATGCCCCCTTAGGCATATCACAGACAGGGGCCTCTCTCCTTGGTGACCAGTGCAGAATTGTGATGTCACAATGCCCCCTTAGGCAGATCACAGACATGGGCCTGTCACCTGGGTGCCCACTGCAGAGGTATGATGTCACAATGCCCCCTTAGGCAGATCACAGACAATGTTCTGTCACCTTTGTGACCAGTGCAGTGTTATGACAACACAATGCACTTTAGGCAAATCACAGACAAGGGCCTTTCACCTGGGTGACCATTGCAGAGTTATGATGTCACAATGCCCCCTTAGGCATATCACAGACAAGTGACTGTCACCTGGGTGACCAGTGCAGAATTATGATGTCACAATGCCCCCTTAGGCAGATCACAGACAAGGCTCTATCATCTCTGTGCCCTGTGCATAGTTATGATGTCACAATGCCATCTTAGGCAGATCACAGTCAAGGGCGTGTCACCTGGGTGCCCAGTGCAGAGTTATGATGTCACAATGCTCCCTTAGGCTGATAAAAGACAAGGGCCTGTCACCTGGTTTACCAGTGCAGAGTTATGATGTCACAATGCCACCTTAGGCAGATCAAAGACAAGGGTGTTTCATCAGGGTGCCCAGTGCAGAGTTATGATCTCACAATGCCCCCTTAGGCAGATCACAGAGAAGGATCTGTCACCTGGGTGGCCAGTGCAGTATTATGATGTCACAATGCCCCCTTAGGCAGATCACAGACAAGGGTGTGCCACCTGGGTCATGAGTGCAGAGCTATGATGTCACAATGCCCCCTTAGGCAGATCATAGACAAGGGCCTGTCACATAGGAGCACGGTGCAGAATTATGATGTCACAATACCCCTTTAGTCAGATCACAGACAATGGCATGTCACGTGGGAAACCGATGCGGAGTTATGATGTCACAATTCCCCCTTAGGCGGATCACAGACAAGGGCCTGTCACCTGGTTTACCAGCACAGAGTTATGATGTCACAATGCCCCATAGGCAAATCACGGACAAGGGTCTGTCTCCTCTGTGCCCTGTGCATAGTTATGATGTCACAAGGCCATCTAAGGCAGATCACAGACAAGAGCGCGTCACTAGGGTGCTCAATGCAGAGTTATGATGTCATAATGCTCCCTTAGGCAGATCCCAGAGAAGGGCCTGTCACCTGGGTGATCAGTGCAGAGTTCTGATGTCACATTACCCCCTTAGGCAGATCACAGTCAAGGGACTGTCACCTGGGTGCACAGTGCAGATTTATGATGTCTCAATGCCCCCTTAGGCAAATCACAGACAAGGGCCGGTCACCTGGTTGACCAGTGCAGAGTTATCATGTCAAAATGCCCCCTTAGGCAGATCACAAACAAGAATCTCACACCTGCGTGACACGTGCAGAGATATGATGTCACAATGGCCACTTATGCAGATCACAGACAAGGGCCTGTTACCTGGGTGACCAATGCAGGGTTATGATATCTCAATGCCCCCTTAGGCAGATCACGGACAAGGGACTGTCACCTAGGTGCCCAGTGTAGAGTTATGATGCCATAATGCCCCATTAGGAAAATCACAGGCAAGGGCCTGTCACCTGGGTGACCATTGCAGAGTTATGATGTCACAATTCCCCTTTATGCAGATCACAGACAAGGTTCTGTCACCTTGGTGCCCAGTGCAGGGTTATGATATCACAATGGCCCTTAGGCAGATCAAAGGCAAGGGTCTTTCACCTGGGTGACCATTGCAGTGTTATGATGTCACAAATCCCCCTTATGCAAATCACAGAAAATTGTCTGTCTCCTGGGTGTCAAGTGCAGAGTTATCAAGTCACAATGCCCCTTTAGGCTGATCACAGACAATGGTCTGTCACTTGTGTGAACAGTGCAGACTTATGATGTCACAATGCCCCCTGAGGCAGATCACAGACAAGGGCCTGTTACCTGGGTGACCAGTGCAGACTTATGATGTCACAATGCCCCAGTTGGCAGATCACAGGCAAGGGCCTGTCACCTGGGTGACCAGTGCAGGGTTATGATGTCCCAATGCCCCCTTAGGCAGATCATAAAAAAGGGCATGTCAACTGCATGATCAGTGCAGTGTTATGACGTCACAATGTCCACTTAGCCAGATGACAGACAAGGGCCTGTCACCTGGGTGCCCAGTGCAGAGTTATGATGTCACAATGCACCCTTAGCGAGATGACAGACAAGGGCGTGTCACCTGGGTGCCCCGTGCAGTGTTATGATGTCACAATGCCACCTTAGGCAGGTCACAGAAAACGGCCTGTCACCTGGGTTCCCAGTGCAGAGTTATGATATCACAATGCCCGTTAGGCAGATCACAGACAAGGGTCTCTCACCTCTGTTCGCTGTCCATAGTTATGATGTCACAAGGCCATCTTAGTCAGATTACAGACAAGTGCCTGTCACCTGGGTGCCCAGTGCAGAATTTTGATGTCACAATGCTCCCTTAGGAAGATCACACACAATGGCCTGTCACCTGGTGATCAGTGCAGAGTTATGATGTCACAATGCCACCTTAGGCAGTTCAAAGACAAAGGCCTGTCAACTGGCTGCCCAGTGCAGAGTTATGATGTCACAATGCCCCCTTAGGCAGGTGACAGACAAGGGCCTTTCACCTGGGTGAACAGTGCAGATTTATGACGTCACCATGCACCCTTAGGCCGATCACAGACAAGGGCCTGTCACCAGGGTGCCCAGTGCAGAGTTATGATGTCACAATGCCCCCTTAGGCAGATCACAGACATGGGCCTGTCTGCCAGGTGACCAGTGCATAGTTATGATGTCACAATGCCCCCTTAGGCGGATCACAGACAAGGGCCTGTCACCTTGTTGACCAGTGCAGTGTTATGACGTCACAATTAACCCTTAGGCAGATCAAAGACAAGGGCCTGTCACCTGGCTGCCCAACGCAGATTTATGATGTCACAATACCCCTTAGGCAGATCACTGACAAGGGACTGTCACCGGGTGCCCAGTGCAGAGTTATGATGTCACAATCCCCCCTTAGGCAGATCACAGACAAGGGCTGTCACCTGGATGACCAGTGTAGAGTCATGATGTCACAATGCCCCCTTAGGCAGATCACAGACAAGGCTCTGTCATCTCTCTGCCCTGAGCATAGTTATGATGTCACAATGCCATCTTAGGCAGATCACAGACAAGGGCGTGTCACCTGGGTTCCCAGTGCAGAGTTATGATATCACAATGCACCCTTAGGCAGATAAAAGACAAGGGCCTGTCACCTGGGTTACCAGTGCAGAGTTATGATGTCACAATGCCACCTTAGGCAGATCAATGACAAGGGTGTGTCACCAGGGTGCCCAGTGCAGAGTTATGATCTCACAATGCCCCCTTAGGCAGATCACAGAGAAGGATCTGTCACCTCGGTGACCAGTGCAGAATTATGATGTCACAATGCCCCCTTAGGCAGATAACAGACAAGGGTGTGTCACCTGGGTGATGAGTGCAGAGCTATGATGTCACAATGCCCCCTTAGGCAGATCATAGACAAGGGCCTGTCACATAGGAGCACGGTGCAGAATTATGTTGTCACAATACCTCTTTAGGGAGATCACAGACAACGGCATATCACGTGGGAGACCGATGCGGAGTTATGATGTCACAATTCCCCCTTAGGCGGATCACAGACAAGGGCCTATCACCTGGTTTACCAGCGCAGAGTTATGATGTCACAATGCCCCCTTAGGCAAATCACGGACAAGGGTCTGTCTCCTCTGTGCCCTGTGCATAGTTATGATGTCACAAGGCCATCTAAGGCCGATCACAGACAAGAGCGTGTCACTGGGGTGCTCAGTGCAGAGTTTTGATGTCACAATGCTTCCTTAGGCAGATCCCAGACAAGGGCCTGTCACCTGGGTGATCAGTGCAGAGTTCTGATGTCACAATACCCCCTTAGGCAGATCACAGTCACGGGAATGTCACCTGGGTGCCCAGTGCAGATTTATGATGTCACAATGCCCCCTTACGCAAATCACAGACAAGGGCCGGTCACCTGGTTGACCAGTGCAGAGATATCATGTGAAAATGCACCCTTAGGCAGATCACAAACAAGAATCTCACACCTGGGTGACAAGTGCAGAGATATGATGTCACAATGGCCCCTGAGGCAGAGCACAGACAAGGGCCTGTTACCTGGGTGACCAATGCAGTGTTATGATGTCACAATGCCCCCTTAGGCAGATCACAGACAAAGGCCTGTCATCTGGGTGTCCAGTGCAGAGTTATAATGTCACAATGACCCCTTAGGCAAATCACAGGCAAGGGCCTGTCACCTGGGTGACCATTGCAGAGTTATGATGTCAAAATTCCCCTTTATGCAGATCACAGACAAGGTTCTGTCACCTGCGTGCCCAGTGCAGGGTTATGATATCACAATGGCCCTTAGGCAGATCAAAGGCAAGGGTCTTTCACCTGGGTGACCATTGCAGTGTTATGATGTCACAAAGCCCCCTTACGCAGATCACGGATAAGGGCCTGTCACCTGGGTGAGCAGTGCAGAGTTATGATGTAACAACGTCCCCTTAGGCAGATCTAAGACAAGGGTGTGTCACCTGGGTGACCAGTGCAGGGTTATGATATAAAAATGCTCCCTTAGGCGGATCACAGGGAAGGGTCTGTCACCTGGGTGATCAGTGCAGTGTTATGATGTCACAATGCCCCCTTAGGCAGATCTCAGAGAAGGATCTGTCACCTCGGTGACCAGTGCAGAATTATGATGTCACAGTGCCCCCTTAAGTAGATCACAGACAAGGGTCTGTCATCTGGATGAGCAGTGTAGAGTTATGATGTCACAATGCCCCCTTAGGCAGATCACAGAGAACGATCTGTCACCTGGGTGACCAGTGCAGAGTTATGATGTCTCAATGGCCCTATAGGCAGATCAAAGACAAGGGTCTTTCACCTGGGTGACCAGTACAGAGTTATGATGTCACAATGCACCCTCACGCAGATCACAGTCTACGGACTGTTACCTGGGCGCCCAGTGCAGAGTTATGATGTCACAATGGCCTTATAGGCAGATCAAAGACAAGGGTCTTTCACCTGGGTGAGCAGTGCAGAGTTATGATGTCACAATGCACCCTCAGGCAGATCACACAAAAGGGCCTGTCACCTGTGTGACCAGTGCAGAGTTATGATGTCACAATGCCCCCTTAGGCAGATCACAGACAAAGGCCTGTCACCAGGGTGACCAGTGCAGAGTTATGATGTCACAATGCCCCCTTACGCAGATCACAGACAGTGGCCTGTCACCTGGGCGACCAGTGCAGACTTATGATGTCACAATACCCCCTTAGGCAGATCACAGACAAGGTATTGTCTCCTTTGTGCCCAGTGCAGAGTTATGATGACACAATGCCCCCTTAGGCAGATCACAGACAAGGTCCTGTCACCTGGGAGAACAGTGCAGAGTTATGATATCACAATGCCCCCTCAGGCAGATCACAGACAAGGTACTGTCACCTGGGTGACAAGTACAGAGTTATGATGTCACAATGCCCCCTCAGGCAGATCACACACAAAGGCCTGTCACCTGTGTGACCAGTGCAGGGTTATAATGTCACAATGCCCCCTTCGGCAGATCACAGACAAAGGCCTGTCACCAGGGTGACCAGTGCAGAATTTCGATGTCACAATGCCCCCTTAGGCGGATCACAGACAAGGGACTGTCACTTGCTTGACCAGTGTAGAATTATGATGTCACAATTCCCCCTTACGCAGATCACTGACAAGGGCCTCTCAACTGGGTGCCTAGTGCAGAGTTATGATGTCACAATGACCTCTTAGGCAGATCACAGACAAGGGCCTGTCACCTGAGTGCCCAGTGCAGACGTATGATGTCCCAATGCCCCTTTAGGCAGAACACAGACAAGGGCCTGTCAACTTGGTTGCTAGTGCAGAGTTATGATATCACAATGCCCTGATAGGCGGATCACAGACAAGGGACACCTGGTTTACCAGTGCAGAGTCATGATGTCACAATGCCCCCTTAGGCAGATCAAAGACAAGGGCCTGTCACCTGGGTGACCAGGGCATGGTGATGATGTCACAATGCCCCCTTAGACCGATCACAAAAATGGGCATGTCACCTGCGTGACCAGTGCAGAGTTATGATGTTGCAATATCCCCTTAGGCAGATCACAGACAAGGGCCTGTCACCTAGGGGCCCAGTGCAGAGTTATGATGTCACAATGCACCCTTAGGCAGATCACAGACAAAGTCCTCTCACCAGGGTACCCAGTGCAGAGTTATGATGTCCCAATGACCCCTAAGGCAGATCATAGGCAAAAGCCTGTCACATGGGTGACCAATGCAGAGTTATGATGTCACAATACCCCGTTAGGCAGATCACAGACAAGGGACTGTCACCTGGGTGCCCAGTGCAGAGTTATGATGTCACAATGCCCCCTTAGGGAAATCACAGGCAAGGGCCTGTCACCTGGTGGACCAGTACAGAGTTATGATATCACAATGATCCCTTAGGCAGATGAAAGACAAGGGCCGGTCACCTGGCTGCCCAGTGAAGAGTAATGATGTCACTCTACCCCCTTAGGCAGATCACAGTCATTGGACTGTCACCTGGTTGCCCAGTGCAGAGTTATGATGTCACAATGCCCCCTTAGGCAGATCACAGATAAGGGCCTGTCACCTGGGTGACCAGTACAGAGTTATGGTGTCACAATGCCCCCTTAGGCAGATCACAGACAAGGGCCTGTCCCCTGGGTGACCAGTGCAGAGTTATGATGTCACAATGTCCCCTCAGGCAGATCACAGACAAGGGCCTGTCCCCTGGGTGACCAGTGCAGAGTTATGATGTCACAATGTCCCCTCAGGCAGATCACACACAAGGGCCTGTCCCCTGGGTGAGCAGTGCAGGGTTATGATGACACAATGCCCCCTCAGGCAGATCACACACAAGGGCCTGTCCCCTGGGTGAGCAGTGCAGGGTTATGATGTCACAATGCCCCCTTAGGCAGATCACAGACAAAGCCCAGTTACCAGGAGGACCAGTGCAGAGTTATGATGTCAAAATGCCCCCTTAAGGAGATCACGGACAGTTGCCTGACACGTGGGTGACCAATGCAGAATTATGATGTCACAATACCCCCTTAGGCAGATCACAGACAAGGGCCTCTCACCCGGGTGCCCAGGGTAGAATTGTGATGTCACAATGCCCCCTTAGGCAGATCACGGCCAAGGGTTTGTCACCTGGGTGACCAGTGCAGGGTTTTGATGTGCCATTGCCCCCTTAGGCAGATCACAAAGAAGGGCATGTCACCTGTGTGACCAGTGTAGTGTTATGATGTCACAAAGCCCTTTAGGCAGATCACAGACAAGGGCCTGTCACCTGGGTGACTAGTACAGACTTATGATGTCACAATGCCCCTTAGGCTGATCACACACAAGGGCCTCTCACCTTTGTGACCAGTGCAGGGTTATGATGTCACAATGACCCCTTAGGCAGATAACAGACAAGGGCCTGTCACCTGGGTGACCAGTGCACTGGTATGATGTCACAATGCCCCCTTATGCAGGTAACAGACATGCGCCTGCCACCTGGGTGTCCAGTGCGGAATTGTGATGTCACAATGCCCATGTAGGCAGATCACAGACAAGGTCCTGTCACCTGGGTGACAATTGCAGAATTATGATGTCACAATGCACCCTTAGGCAGATCACAGAGAAGCGTCTGTTACCTGGGTGTCAAGTGCACAGTTATGATGTCACAATGCCCCTTAGGCAGATCACAGACAAGGGCCTGTCACCTGGGAGTCCTGTGCAGAGTTATGATGTCACAATGACCCCTTTGGCAGATAACTGAAAAGGGCCTTTCATCTTTGTGTCCCGTGCAGAGTTATGATGTCACAATGCCCACTTAGGCAGATCACAGACAAGGGCCTGTCTCCAGGGTGAACATTGCAGAATTATGATGTCAGAATGCCACATTTGGCAGATCACAGACAAGGGTTTGTAACCTGGGTGACCATTGCAAAGTTATGAAGTCACAATTCCCCCTTAGGCTGATCACAGACAAGGGTCTGTCACCTGGGTGACCTGTGCAGAGTTATGATGTCACAATGCCCCCTTCAGAGGATTACCGACAAGGGCCTCTCACCTGGTTGACCCGTGCAAGGTTATGATGTCACACTGACCCCTTAGTCAGATCACAGACAAGGGCATTTCAGTTGGGTGCCCAGCGCAATCTTATGATGTCACAATGTCCCCTTAGGCAGATCACAGACAAGGGTCTGTCACCTGGGTGACCAGTGTAGAGTTATGATGTCACAATGCCCCCATAGGCAGATCACAGAAAGGGGACTGTCACCGGGGCTACCACTGCAGAGTTATGATGTCGCAATGCCCCCTTAGGCAGATCACAGCCAAGGGTTTGTCACCTGGGTGACCAGTGCAGGGTTGTGATGTCCCAATGCCCCCTTAGGCAGATCACAAAGAAGGGCATGTCACCTGGGTGACCAGTGTAGTGTTATGATGTCACAATGTCCCCTTAGGCCAATCACAGACAAGGGCCTGTCACCTGGGTGCCCAGTGCAGAGTTATGATGTCACAATGCACCCTTAGGCAGATCATAGACAAGGGCCTGTCACCTGGGTGCCCCGTGCTGAGATATGGTGTCACAATGCCCCCTTAGGGACATCACAGACAAGGGCATATCACCTGGGTGTCCCGTGCGGAGTTATGATTTCACTATGGCCCCTTTGCAGGTCACAGACAAGGGTCTGACACCTCGGTGACCATTGCAGAATTATGATGTCATAATTCCCCCATAGGCAGATCACAGACAAGGTCCTGTCACCTGGGTAACCAGTGCAGAGTTATGATGTCACAATACTCCCTTAGGCAAATCACAGACAAGGGACTGTTACCTGGGTGCCCCGTGCAGAGTTATGATGTCACAATGCCCCCTTAGGCAGATCACAGACAAAGGCCTGTCAGCAGGGTGAGCAGAGCAGAGTTATGATATCACAATGCCCCCTTACACAGATCACAGACAGTGGCCTGTCATCTGGGTGACCAGTGCAGAATTATGATGTCACAATTCCCCCCTTAGGCAGATCACAGACAAGGGCCTGTCACCTGGGTGCCCAGTGCAGAGTTATGATGTCACAATGCCCCCTCAGGGAGATCAAACAAAACGGCCTGTCACGTGTGAGACCAGTGCAGGTTAATGATGTGACAATGCCCCTTAGGCAGATCACAGACAGTGACCTGTCACCTGGGTGACCAGTGCAGAAATATGATGCCACTAAACCCCTTTAGGCAGTTCACAGAAAAGGCCCTCTCACCTGGGTGCCCACAGCAGAGTTATGATGTCACAATGCCCCCTTAGGCAGATCACAGACAAGGACTTCTCACCAGGGTGCCAAGTGCAGAGTTATGATGTCACAATGCCCCTTTAGGCAGATCACAGTCAAGTCACTGTCACCTCGGTGCCCAGTGCAGAGTTATAATGTTACATTGCCCCTTACGCAGATCACAGTCAAGGGCCTGTCACCTCGGTGACTAGTGCAGATTTATGATGTCGCAATGCCCCCTTAGGCAGCTCACAGACAAGGGCCTGTCACCTGGGTGAACAGTGCAGAGTTATGATGTCACCATGACCCCATAGGCAGATAGCAGAAATGGGCCAGTAACCTGTGTGACAAGTGCAGAGTTATGATGTCACAATGCCCCCTTAGGCAGATCACAGACAAGGGTCAGTCACCTGGGTGACGAGTGAAGACTTATGATGTCACAATGCCCCCATAGGCAGATCACAGAGAAGGGCCTGTCACCTGGGTGACCAATGCAGAGTTATGATGTCACAATGCCCCCTTAGGCAGATAACAGAAAAGGGCCTGTCACCTGAATGACCAGTGCAGAGTTCAGATGTCACAATGCCCACTTAGGCAGATCACAGACAAGGACCTGTGACCTGGGTGTCCAGTGCAGTGTTATGATGACAGAATGCCCACTTAGGAAGATCAAAGTCAAGGGCCTGTCACCTGGCTGACCATTGCAGAATTATGATGTCAAAATGTCCCCTTATGCAGATCACAGACAACGGTCACCTTGGTGACCATTGCCGACTTATGATGTCACAATTCCCCCATAGGCAGATCACAAACAAGGGTCTGTAACCTTGTTGACCAGTGCTTTGTTATGATGTCACAAGGGCCCTAAGGCAGACGAAAGACAAGGGTCTTTCACCTGGGTGACAATTACATGGTTATGATACCACAATGCCACCTTACGCAGATCACAGACAAGGGTCTGTCACCTGGGTGACCAGTGCAGAGTTATCATGTCACAATGCCCCTTTAGGCTGATCTCAGACAAGTGTCTGTCACCTGTGTGACCAGTGCAGACTTATGATGTCACAATGCCCCTTTAGGCAGATCACAGACAAGGGACTGTTACCTGGGTGACCTGTGCAGAGTTATGATGTCACAATGCCCCCTTCGGCAATTTACAGACAAGGGACTGTCACCTGGGCGACCAGTGCAGAGTTATTATGTCACAATGCCCCCTTAGGCAGATCACAGCCAAGGGCCTGTCACCTTGGTGACCAGTGCAGGGTTATGGTGTCCCAATGACCCCTTAGGCCGATCACAGACAAGGGCCTGTCACCTGGATGCCCAGTGCAGAGTTATTATGTCACAATGCAAGCTTAGGCAAATCACAGGCAAGGGCCTGTCACCTGGGTGCCCCGTGCAGAGTTTTGATGTCACAATGCTCCCTTAGGCAGATCACAGACAAGGTCCTGTCACCTGGGTGACCAGTGCAGAGTTATCTTGTCACAATACCCCCTTAGGAAGATCACAGACAAGGGACTGTGACCTGGGTGCCCAGTGAAGAGTTATGATGTCACAATGTCCCCTTAGGCAAATCACAGAAAAGGGCCTGTCACCTGGTTGACCAGTACAGAGTTATGATGTCACAAGGCCCCCTTAGGCAGATCACAGAGAAAAGCCTGTCACATGGGTGACCACTGCAGAGGAATGTTGTCACAATACCCCCTTAGGCAGATTACAGTCAAGGGACTGTCAGCTGGGTGCCCAGGGCAGAGTTATGATGTCACAATGCCCCCGTAGGCAAATCACAGGCAAGGGCCTGTCACCTGGGTGACCAGTAGAGAGTTATGAGGTCACAATGCCCCCTTAGGCAGATCAAGAACAAGGGCCGGGCACCTGGCTGCCCAGTGCAGATTTATGATGTCACAATAGCCATTAGGCAAATCAAAGTCAAGGGAGTGTCACCTGGGTGCCCAGTGCAGAGTTATGATGTCACAACGCCCCCTTGGGCAGATCAAAGACAAGGGTCTTCACCTGGGTGATCAGTGAAGGGTTATGGTGTCACAATGCCCCCTTACGTAGATCACAGACAAGGGTCTGTCACCTGTGTGACATGTGCAGAGTTATGATGTCAGAATGCCCCCTCGGGCAGATCACAGACAAGGGCCTGTCACCTGGGTGCCCCGTGAAGAGTTATGATGTCACAATGCCCCCTTAGGCAGAACACAGACAAGGGTCTGTCACCTGCGTGACCAGTGCAGAGTTATCATGTCACAATGCCCCCTTAGGTTTATCTCAGACATGGGTCTGTCACCTGGTTGACCAGTGCAGACTTATGATGTCACAATGCCCCCTTAAGCAGATCACAGAAAATGGCCTGTTACCTGGGTGACCAGTGCAGGGTTATGATGTCACAATGCCCCCTTAGGCAGATCACAGACAAGGGACTGTCACCTGGGTGACAAGTACAGAGTTAGGATGTCACAATGTCCCCATAGGCATATCACAGCCGAAGGCCTGTCACCTGGGTGACCAGTGCAGGGTTATGATGTCCCAATGCCCCCTTAGGCAGATCACAAAGAAGGTCATGTGAACTGGGTGACCCATGCAGTGTTATGATGTCACAATATTCACTTAGGCCGATCACAGACAAGGGCCTGTCACCTGGCTGCCCAGTGCAGAGTTTTTATGTCGTAATGCACCCTTAGGCAGATCACAGACAAGGTCCTGTCAACTGGGTGACCAGTGCAGAATTATGTTGTCACAATACCCCCTTAGGCAGATCACAGACAAGGGACTGTCACCTGGGTGCCCATTGCAGATTTATGATGTCACAATGCCCCCTTAGGCAATTCACAGACAGGGATCTGTCACCTGGTTGACCAGCACATAGTAAGGATGTCACAATGCCCCCTTACACAGATCAAAGACAAGGGCCGGGCACCTGGCTGCCCATTGCAGATTTATGATGTCACAATACCCCTTAGGCAGATCACAGCCAAGGGTTTGTCACCTGGGTTACCAGTGCATGGTTATGATGTCCCAATGCCTCCTTAGGCGGCTCACAAACAAGGGCATGTCACCTGGGTGACCAGAGCAGTGTTATGCTGTCACAATATCCCCTTAGGCCGATCACAGACAAGGGCCTGTCACCTGTGTGCCCAGTGCAGAGTTATGATGTCACAATGCACCCTAAGGCAGATCACAGACAAGGGCCTGTCACCTGGGTGCCCCTTGCTGAGTTATGGTGTCACAACGCCCCCTTAGGCACATCACAGAAAAGGGCTTGTCACCTGGGTGCCCCGTGAAGAGTTATGATTTCACAATGCCCCCTTAGCAGATCACAGACAAAAGCTTGTCACATGGGTGAGCAGTGCAGGGTTATGTTGTCACAATACACCCTTAGGCAGATCACAGACAAGGGACTGTCACCTCGGTGCCCAGTGCAGGGTTATGATGTCACAATGCCCCCTTAGGCAAATCAAAGACAAGAGCCTGTCACCTGGTTGGCCAGTAGAGAGTTATGATGTCACAATGCCCCCATAGGTAGATCAGAGAGAAGGTCTGGGCACCTGGCTGCCCAGTGCAGAGTCATGATTTCACAATACCCCATTAGGCAGATCACAGTTAAAGGAATGTCACCTGGGTGACCAGTGCAGGGTTATGATGGCACAATGCCCCCTTAGGCAGATCACAGACAAGGGTCTGTCACCTGGGTGACCATTGCAGAGTTATGATGTCACAATTCCCCCTTAGGCAGATCACAGACAAGGGTTTGTCACCTGGGTGCCAAGTGCAGAGTTATGATGTCACAATGGCCCTTAGGCAGATCAAAGACAAGGGTCTTTCACCTGGGTGACCAGTGCAGGGTTTTGAGGTCACAATGCCAATTTACACAGATCACAGACAATGGTCTGTCACCAGGGTGACACGTGCAGAGTTATGATGTCAGAATGCCCCCTCCGGCAGATCACAGACAAGGGCCTGTTACCTGGGTGCCCAGTACAGAGTTATGATGTCACAATGCCCCGTTAAGCAGAACACAGACAAGGGCCTGTCAACTTCGTCACCAGTGCAGTGTTATGATGTCACAATGCCCCCTTAGGCAGATCACAGAGAAAGGCCTGTCAGCAGGGTGACTAGAGCAGAGTTATGATGTCACAATGCCCCCTTATGCGGATCACAGACAGTGGCCTGTCACCTGGGTGACCAGTGCAGAAGTATGATGTCACCATACCCCCTTAGGCAGATCACACACAAGGGCCTTTCACCTGGGTGCCAAGAGCAGAGTTGTGATGTCACAATGCCCCCTCAGGCAGATCACACACAAGGGCCTCTCACTTGTGAGACCAGTGCAGGTTTATGATGTCACAATGCCCCCTTAGGCAGGTCACAGACAGTGACCTGTCACCTGGGTGACCAGTGCAAAAATATGATGTCACAATTCCCCCTGAGGCAGTTCACAAAAAAGGGCCTCTCACCTGGGTACCCACTGCAGAGCTATGATGTCACAATACCCACTTAGGGCGATCACAGACAAGGGCCTGTCACCTGGGTGTCGAATGCAGAGTTTTGATGTCACAATGCCCCCTTAGGCAGATTACAGACAAGGTCCTGTCACCTGGGTACCCAGTGCAGAGTTATGATGTCACAATGCACCCTAGGCAGATCACAGACAAGGGCCTGTCAACTGGGTGACTAGTGCAGACTTATGATGTCACAATGCCCCCTTTGGCAGATCACACACAAGGGCCTGTCACCTTGTTGACCAGTGCAGGGTTATCATGTCACAACACCCCCTTAAGCAGATCACAGACAAGGGCTTCTCAACTGGATGCCCAGTGCAGAGTTATGATGTCACAATGCACCTTTAGGCAGATCACAGACAAGTGACTGTGACCTCGGTGCCCAGTGCAGAGTTATAATGTTAAAATGCCCCTTACGCAGATCACAGTCAAGGGCCTGTCACCTGGGTGACTAGTGCAGACTTATGATGTCGCAATGCCCCATTAGGCAGATCACAGACAAGGGCCTGTCACCTGGGTGACCAGTGCAGAGTTATGATGTCACAATTGCCCTTAGGCAGATCAAAGAGAAGGGTCTTTCACCTGGGTTACCAGCGCACGGTTATGATGTCACAATGCCCCCTAACGCAGATCACAGACAAGGGTCTGTCACCTGGGTGACCAGTGCAGACTTATCATGTCACAATGCTCTCTTAGGCTGATCATAGACAAGGTTCTGTCACCTTTGTGACCAGTGCACATATACAATGTCACAACGCCCCCTTAGGCAGATCACAGACAAGGGCCTGTTACCTAGGTGACAAGTGCAGAGTGTATGATATCACAATGCCCCCTTAGGCAGACCACAGACAAGGTAATGTCTCCTGGGTGTCCAGTGCAGAGTTATGATGTCACAATACCCCCTTAGGCAGATCACAGGCAAGGGCCAGTCACCTGGGTGACCAGTGCATGGTTATGATGTCAAAATACCCCCTTACGCAGATCACAAAAAACGGCCTGTCACCTGGGTGACCAGTGCAGACTTATGATGTCACAATGCCCCCTTAGGCAGATCACAGACAACGGCCTGTCAGCTGGGTGACCAGTACAGAGTTATGATGTCACAATGACCACTTAGGCAGATAACAGACAAGGGTGCGTCACCTGGGGGATCACTGTAGAGTTATGATGTCACAATGCCCCCTTAGACTGATCGAATACAAGGGTCTTTCCCCAGGGTGACCGGTGCAGAGTTATGATGTCACAATGCACCCTCAGGCAGATCACAGACAAGGGTCTGTCACCTGAGTGACCAGTGCAAATTTATGATGTCACAATGCCCCATAGGCAGATAAAAACAAGGGCCTGTCACCTGGTTGACCAGTGAAGGTTTATGAAGTCACAATACCCCCTTAGGCAGTTCAAAGACAAGAGTCTGGCAGCTGGGTGTCCAGTGGAGAGTTATGATGTCACAATGCCCCATAGGCAGATAAAAACAAGGGACTGTCACCTGGTTGACCAGTGAAGGTTTATGAAGTCACAATACCCCCTTAGGCAGTTCAAAGACAAGAGTCTGGCAGCTGGGTGTCCAGTGGAGAGTTATGATGTCACAATGCCCCCTTATGCAGATCACAGGGAAGGCAATGTCACCTGTGTGCCCAGTGCAGAGTCATGATGACACAATACTCCTTTAGGCAGATCACCGACAAGGGACTGTCACCTTGGTGCGCATTGCAGAGTTTTGGTGTCACAATGCCACCATAGGGAGATAACATTGAAGGGCATGTCACCTGGGTGACCAGTACAGAGTTATGATGTCACAATGCCCCCTTAGGCAGATCACAGACAAGGGCCTGTCACCTGGGTGACCAGTGTACAGTTGTGATGTCACAGTGCACCCTCAGACAGATCACAGACAAGGGCCTGTCACCTGAGTGACCAGTGCAGAGTTATGATGTCACAATGCCCCCTCAGGCAGAACACACACAAGGGCCTGTCACGTGTGAGACCAGTGCAGGGTTATGATGTCAGAATTCCCCCTTAGGCAGATCACAGACAGTTGCCTGTCACCTGGGTGACCAGTGCAGAAATATGATGTCACAATACCCCCTTAGGCAGATCACAGTCAAGAGCCTCTCACCTGGGGGCCCACTGCAGAGTTATGATGTCACAATGCCCCCTTAGGGAGATCACAGACAAGGGCCTGTCACCTGGGTGCCCAGTGAAGTCTTATGATGTCACAATGCCCCTCAGGCAGATCAAAGACAAGGGCCTGTCACCTGGGTGACCAGTGCAGAGTTATGATATCACCATGCCCCCGTAGGCAGATAACAGAAAAGGGCCAGTAACCTGGGTGACAAGTGCAGAGTTATGATGTCACAATGCCCCCTTAGGGAGATCACAGACAAGAGCCTGTCTCCTGTGTGACCAGTGTAGAGTTATGATGTCACAATGCCCCCGTACGCAGATCACAGACAAGCACCTGTCACCTGGGTGACCCGTGCAGAGTTATGATGTCACAGGGCCTCCGTAGGCAGATAACAGAAACGGGCCTGTCACCTGGGTGACCCGTGCAGAGTTATGATGTCACCATGCCCCTTAGGCAGATAACAGAAAAGGGCCTGTCACCTGAGCGACCAATGCAGAGTTATGATGTCACAATGCCCCCTTAGACAGATCACAGACAAGGGCCTGTGACCTGGGTGTCCAGTGCAGAGTTATGATGACAGAATGCCCACTTAGGAATATCACAGACAAGGGCCTGTCACCTGGGTGACCAACGCAGAAATATGATATCACAATGACCCCTTAGGCATATCTCAGACAAGGGTCTGACACCTGGGTGACCATTGCAGAGTTATGATGTCACAATTCCCCCGTAGGCAGATCACAGACAAGGGCCTGTCACCTGGGTGACCAGTGCAGGGTTATGATGTCACAGTGCCCCTTAGACAGATCACAGACAAGGGCCTGTCACCTGGGAGACCAGTGCAGAGTTATGATATCACCAAGCCCCGGTAGGCTGATAACAGAAAAGAGGCAGTAACCTGGTGACAAGTGCAGAGTTATGACGTCACAGTGCCCCCTTAGGCAGATCACAGACAAAGGCCATTCACCTTGGTGACCAGTGCAGACTTATGATGTCACAATGCCCCCTTAGGCAGATAACAGACAAGGGCCTGTCACCTGGGTGACCAGAGTAGGGTTGTGATGTCACAACGCACCCTCAGGTAGATCACAGACAAGGGCCAGTCACCTGTGTGACCAGTGCACAGTTATGATGTCACAATGCCCCCTGAGGCAGATCACAAACCAGGGCCTGTCACGTGTGAGACCAGTGCAGGGTTATGACGTCACAATGCCCCCTTAGGCAGATAACAGACAGTGGCCTGTCACCTGGGTGACGAGTGCAGTAATTTGATGTCACAATACCCCCTTAGGCAGATCACAAACAAGGGCCTCTCACCTGTGTGCCCACTGCAGAGTTGTGATGTCACAATGTCCCCTAAGGGAGATCACAGTCAAGGGCCTGTCACTTGGGTGCCTAGTGCAGAGTTATGATTTCACAATGCCCCCTTAGGCAGATCACAGACAAAAGCCTGTCACATGGGTAACCAGTGCAGAGTTATGTTGTCACAATATCCCCTTAGGCAGATCACAGACAGGGGACTGTCACCGGGGTGACGACTGCCGAGTTATGATGTCACAAAGACCCCTTAGGCAGATCACAGCCAAGGGCTTGTCACCTGGGTGACCAGTGCAGGGTTATGATGTCCCAATGCCCCCTTAGGCAGATCACAGACAAGGGCCTGTCACCTGTGTGACCAGTGCAGGGTTATGATGTCACAATACCCCCTTAGGCAGATCGCAGACAAATGACTGTCACCTGGGTGCACAGTGGAGACTTATGATGTCACAATGCCCCTTACGCAAATCACAGACAAGGGCCTGTCACCTGGGTGACAAGTGCAGAATTATGACGTCACAATGCCCCCTTAGGCAGATCACAGACAAGGGCCTGTCACCTGGGTGACCAGTGCAGAGTTATGATATCACCATGCCCCCATAGGCAGATAACAGAAAAGGGCCAGTAACCTGGGTGGCAAGTGCAGAGTTATGATGTCACAATGCCCCCTTAGGCAGATCACAGACAAGGGCCTTGCACCTGGGTGCTCGGTGCAGAGTTATGATGTCACAATACCCCCTTAGGAAGATCACAGACAAGGGCCTGTCACGTGAGTGACCGATGCAGAGTTTTGATGTCACAATGCCCCCTTAGGCAGATCACAGACAAGGGCCTGTCACCTTGGGGGCCCAGTGCAGAGCTTTGATGTCACAATGCCCCCTTAGGCAGAACACAGACAAGGGCCTGTCACCTGGGTGACCACTGCAGAGTTATGAAGTCACAATGCCCCTTAGGCAGATCACAGACAAGGGCCTGTCACCTGGGTGACCAGTGTAGACTTCTGATGTCTCAATGTCCCCTTAGTCAGATAACAGAAAAAGGCCTGTCACCTGGGTGACCAGTGCAGAGTTATGATGTCACAATTCTACCTTAGGCAGACCACAGACATGGGCCTGTCACCTGGGTGACAAATGCAGAATTATGATATCACAAAGCCCCCTTATGCAGATCACCGACAAGGGCCTGTCACCTGGGTGTCCAGTGCAGAGTTATGATGTCACAATTCCCACTTAGGCAGACCACAGACAAGGGCCTGCCACCTGGGTTACCTTTGCAGAATTATGATATCACAATGCCCCCTTAGGCAGATCACAGACAAGGGTCTGTCACCAGGGTGACCATTGCAGAGTTATGATGTCACAATTCCCCCTTAGGCAGATCACAGACAAGGATCTGTCACCTGGGTGACCAGTACAGAGTTATGATGTCACAAAGGCCCCTTAGGCAGATCACAGACAAGGGCCTGTCACCTGGGTTACCAGTGCAGGGTTATGATGTCACGATGCCCCCTTAGGCAGACCAAAGACAAGGGTGTGTCACCAGGGTGGCCAGTGCAGAGTTATGATGTCACAATGCCCCCTTAGGCAGATCAAAGAAAAGGGTTTGTCACCTTGGTGACCAGTGCAGAATTATGATATAACAATGCTCCCTTAGGCAGATCACAGGCAACGGTGTGTCACCTGGGTGAGCAGAGCAGAGTTATGATGTCACCATGCCCCCTTAGGCAGATCACAGGGAAGTATCTGTCACCTGGGTGACCAGTGCAGAATTATGATGTCACAATGCCCCCTTAGGCAGATCACAGACAAGGGTCTGCCACCTGGGTGACCAGTGCAGAGTTATGATGTCCCAGTGCCCCCTTAGGCAGATCACAGACAAGGGCCTGTCACCTCTGTGCCCTGCACATATTTATGATGTTACAATGCCATCTTACACAGATCACAGACAAGGGCCTGTCACCTGGGTGCCCAGTGCAGAGTTATTATGTCATAATGCTCCATTAGGCAGATCACAGACAAGGACCTCTCACCTGTGTGACAAGTGCAGAGTTATGATGTCACAATGCCACCTTAGGCAGATCAAAGACAAAGGCCTTGCACCTGGGTGCCCAGTGCAGGGTTATGATGTCACAGTGCCCCCATAGGCAGGTCACAGACAAGGGACTGTCACCTGGGTGCCCAGTGCAGAGTTATGATGTCACAATGCCCCCTTAGGTAGATCTCAGACAAGGGCCTGTCACCTGGTTGCCCAGTGCAGAGTTATGATGTCACAATGCCCCCTTAGGCAGATAACAGACAAGGGCCTGTCACATGGGTGATCAGTGCAGAGTTATGATGTCACAGTGCCCCCTTAGGCGGATCACAGACAAGGGCCTGTCTCCTGGTTGACCATTGCACAGTTACGATGTCACAATGCAGCCTTATGGAGATCACTGACAAGGTCTTCTCCACTGTGTGAACACTGCAATGTAATGACGTCACAATGTCCCCTCAGGCAGATCACAGACGAGGTCCTGTCACCTAGGTGACCAATGCAGAGTTATGATGTCACAATGAACCTTAAGCAGATCACAGACAAGGGCCTGTCACCTGGGTGACTAGTGCAGACTTATGATGACACAATGCCCCCTTAGGCAAATCAAAGACAAGGGCGTGTCTCCTGGGTGACCAGTGCAGAACTAAGATGTCACAATGGCCCCTTAAGCAGATCAGAGACAAGGGTCTGTCACCTGGGTGACCAGTGCAGAGTTTTGATGTCACAGTGCCCCCTTAAGCAGATCACAGAGAAGGATCTGTCACCTGGGTGACCAGTGCAGAGTTGTGATGTCACAATATCCCCTTAGGCAGATCACAGACAAGGGCCTGTCACCTCTGTGCCCTGTGCATAGTTATGATGTCACAATGCTATCTTAGGCAGATCACAGACAAGGGCCTGTGTCCTGGGTGCCCAGTGCAGCGTTATGATGTCACAATGCTCCATTAGGCAGATCACAGACAAGGGCCTGTCACCTGGGCGACCAGTGCAGAGTTATGATGTCACAATGCCACCTTAGGCAGATCAAAGATGGCCTTTAACCTGGGTGCCCAGTGCGGGGTTATGATGTCACAATGCCCCCTTAGGCAGGCCACAGTCAAGGGACTGTCACCTGGGTGCCCAGTGTAGAGTTGTCACGTCACAATGCACCCTTAGGCAGATCACAGACAAGGGCCTGTCACCTGGGTGCCCAATGCAGAATTATGATGTCACAATGCCCCCTTAGGTAAATCTGACAAGGGCCGGTCACCTGGTTGCCCAGTGCATAGTTATGATGGCACAATACCCCCATAGGCAGGTCACAGACAAGGACCTCTCACCTGTGTGACAAGTGCAGAGTTATGATGTCACAATGCCACCTTAGGCAGATCAAGGCAAAGGCCTTGCACCTGGGTGCCCATTGCAGGGTTATGATGTCACAGTGCCCCCATAGGCAGGTCACAGACAAGGGACTGTCACCTGGGTGCCCAGTGCAGAGTTATGATGTCACAATGCCCCCTTAGGTAGATCTCAGACAAGGGCCTGTCACCTGGTTGCCCAGTGCAGAGTTATGATGTCACAATGCCCCCTTAGGCAGATAACAGACAAGGGCCTGTCACATGGGTGATCAGTGCAGAGTTATGATGTCACAGTGCCCCCTTAGGCGGATCACAGACAAGGGCCTGTCTCCTGGTTGACCATTGCACAGTTACGATGTCACAATGCAGCCTTATGGAGATCACTGACAAGGTCTTCTCCACTGTGTGAACACTGCAATGTAATGACGTCACAATGTCCCCTCAGGCAGATCACAGACAAGGTCCTGTCACCTAGGTGACCAATGCAGAGTTATGATGTCACAATGAACCTTAAGCAGATCACAGACAAGGGCCTGTCACCTGGGTGACTAGTGCAGACTTATGATGACACAATGCCCCCTTAGGCAAATCAAAGACAAGGGCGTGTCTCCTGGGTGACCAGTGCAGAACTAAGATGTCACAATGGCCCCTTAAGCAGATCAGAGACAAGGGTCTGTCACCTGGGTGACCAGTGCAGAGTTTTGATGTCACAGTGCCCCCTTAAGCAGATCACAGATAAGGATCTGTCACCTGGGTGACCAGTGCAGAGTTGTGATGTCACAATATCCCCTTAGGCAGATCACAGACAAGGGCCTGTCACCTCTGTGCCCTGTGCATAGTTATGATGTCACAATGCTATCTTAGGCAGATCACAGACAAGGGCCTGTGTCCTGGGTGCCCAGTGCAGCGTTATGATGTCACAATGCTCCATTAGGCAGATCACAGACAAGGGCCTGTCACCTGGGCGACCAGTGCAGAGTTATGATGTCACAATGCCACCTTAGGCAGATCAAAGACGGCCTTTAACCTGGGTGCCCAGTGCGGGGTTATGATGTCACAATGCCCCCTTAGGCAGGCCACAGTCAAGGGACTGTCACCTGGGTGCCCAGTGTAGAGTTGTCACGTCACAATGCACCCTTAGGCAGATCACAGACAAGGGCCTGTCACCTGGGTGCCCAATGCAGAATTATGATGTCACAATGCCCCCTTAGGTAAATCTGACAAGGGCCGGTCACCTGGTTGCCCAGTGCATAGTTATGATGGCACAATGCCCCCTTAGGCAGATAACAGACAAGGGCCTGTCACATGGGTGACCAGTGCAGAGTTATGATGTCACACTGCCCCCTTAGGCAGATCACAGACAAGGGCCTGTCACCTGGTTCACCAGTGCAGAGTTACGATATCACAATGCAGCCTTACCGAGATCAGTGACAAGGGCCTCTCAACTGTGTGAACAGTGCAATGTTATGACGTCACAATGCCACCTTAGGCCGATCACAGACAAGGTCCTGTTACCTAAGTGACCAGTGCAGAGTTATGATGTCACAATGACCCTTGGGCAAATCACAGACAAGGGCCTGTCACCTGGGTGACTAGTGCAGACTTATGATGACACAATGCCCCTTAAGCAGATCAAAGACAAACGTCTTTCACCTGGGTGGCCAGTGCAGAGTTATGACGTCACAATGCCCCCTTACGCAGATCACAGACAAGCGTCTGTCACCTTGGTGACCAGTGCAGAATTATGATGTGAAAATGCCCCCTTAGGGAGATCACCGACAAGGGCCTGTCACCTGGGTACCAGTGCAGAGTTATGATGTCACAATGCCACCTTAAGGAGAACAGAGGCAATGGCCTGTCACCTGTGTGACCAGTGCAGAATTATGATGTCACAGTGCCCCCTTGGGCAGATAACAGACAAGATCCTGTATCCTGGGTGACCAGCTCAGACTTATGATGTCACAATGCCCCTTTAGGCAGATCACAGACAAGGGTCTGTCACGTCTGTGACCATTGCAGGACCATGATATCATAATTCCCCCTTAGGCAGTTCACAAGCAAGGGTCTGACACTTGGGTGACAAGTGCAGAGTTATGATGTCACAATGGCCCCTTAGGCAGATCAAGGACAAGGGTCTTTCACCTGGGTGACCAGTACAGAGTTATGATGTCACAATGCCCCCTTACGCAGATGACAGACAAGGTCCTGTCACCTGGGTGAACAGTGCCGAGGTATGATGTCACAATGGCCCCTTAGGCAGATTACAGACAAGGGCCTGTAACCTCAGTGACCAGTGCAGTGTTGTTATGTCCCTATGCCCCCTTAGGCAGATCACCGACAAGGGCCTGTCACCTGTGTGACCAGTGAACGGTTATGAGGTCACAATGCCCCCTTAGGCAGATCACAGACAAGGGCCTGTTACCTGGGTGACCATTGCAGAGTTATGATGTCACAATTCCCCCATTACGCAGATCACAGACAAGGGCGTGTCACCTGAGTGACCAGTGCAGAGTTATGATGTCACAATGGCCCCTTAGGCAGAGAAAAGACAAGGGTCTTTCACCTGGGTGAACAGTGCAGAGTTATGACGTCACAATGCCCCCTTACACAGGTCACAGACAAGCGTCTGTCACCTGGCTGACCAGTGCAGAGTTATGATGTCAGAATGCCCCCTTAGGCAGATCACAGACAAGGGCCTGTCACCTGGGGACCAGTGCAGAGTTATGATGTCACAATGCTCCCTTAAGTAGAACACAGGCAATGGCCTGTCACCTGGGTGAGCAGTGTAGAGTTATGATGTCACAATACCCCCTTAGGCAGATCAAAGTGAAAGGCCTGTCACCTGGGTGACCAGTGCTGGGTTATGATGTCACAATGCCCCCTTAGGCTGATCACAGACAAGGGAATGTCACCTGGGTGTCCAGTGCAGAGTTATGATGTCACAATGACCCCTTAGGCAGATCACAGACAAGGGCCTGTCACCAGTGTGACCAATGCAGGGTTAAGATGTCACAATTCCTCCTTAGATCACAGACAAAGGCCTGTCACCAGGGTGACCAGTGCAGAGTTATGATGTCACAATGCCCCTTAGGCAGTTCACAGACAGGGGCCTCTCATCTGGGTGACCTGTGTAGAATTATGATGTTACAATATCCCCTTAGGCAGATCACAGACAAGGGCCTCTCACCTGGGTGCAAAGTGCAGGGTTATGATGGCACAATGCCCCCTTAGGCAGATCAGAGACAAGGGCCTGTCACCTGGGAGCCCAATGCAGAGATATGATGTCACAATGACCCCTTAGGCAGATCACAGAAAATGTCCTGTCACTGGGGTGACCAGTGCAGAGTTATTATGTCACAATGCCCCTTAGGCAGATCACAGAAAAGGGCCTGTCACCTGGGTGACTAGTTCAGAGTGATGATTTCACAATGCCCCCTTAGACAGAACACAGACAAGGGCCTGTCACCTGGGTGACCAGTGCAGAGTTATGATGTCACAATGCCCCTTAGGCAGATCACAGTCAAGGGCCTGTCATCGGGGTGACCAGTGCAGGGTTATGATGTATCAATGACCCCTTAGGCAGATCACCAACAAGGGTCTGTCACCTGGGTGACCAGTGCCGAATTATGATGTCACAATGCCCCCTTAGGCAGATCACAGACAAGGGCTTGTCACCTGGGTGACCAGTGCCATGTTGTGAAGTCACAATGCCCCCTTAGGCAGATCACAGTGTAGGATCTGTCACCCTGGTGACCAGTGCGGAATTATGATGTCACAATGCCCCCTTAGGCAGATCACACACAAGGGCCCGACACCTCTGTGCCCTGTGCATAATTATGATGTCAAAATGCCATCTTAGGCAGATCATAGAGAAGGGCCTGTCACCTGGGTGACCGCTGTAGGGTTATGATGTCACAATACCCCCTTAGGCAGATCACAGACAAGGGCCTGTCACCTGGGTGAAAAAGTGCAGCATTATGATGTCAGAATGCCCCCTTAGGCAGATCACAGACAAGAGCCTGTCACCTGGGTGACCAGTGCTGGGTTGTGATGTTACAATGTCCCCTTAGGCAGATCACAGACAAGGGCCTCTCATCTGGGTGACCAGTGCAGAGTTATGATGTCACAATGCCCCTTTAGGCACATCACAGACAAGGGCCTGTCACCGGGTTGACCAGTGCAGTGCTATGATGTAACAATGCCACGTTAGGCAGATCACAGACAAGGGCCTGTCACCTGGGTGACCAGTGCAGATTTATGATGTCACACTGCTCCCTTAGGCAGATCACAGAAAAGGGCCTGTCACCTGGGTGACCAGTGCAGGGTTATGATGTCACAATGCCCCCTTAGGCACATCACAGACAAAGGCCTGTCACCAGGGTGACCAGTGCAGAGTTACGATGTCACAATGCCCCGTTCGGCAGATCACAGACAGGGGCCTGTCACTTGGGTGACCAGTGCAGAATTATGATGTCACAATACACCTTAGGCAGATCACTGACAAGGGCCTCTCACCTGGGTGCCCAGTGCAGAGTTATTATGTCACAGTGCTCCCTTAGGCAGATCACCGACAAGGGCCTGTCACCTGGGTGCCCAATGCAGAGTTAGGATGTCAGAATGCCCCCTTAGGCAGATCACAGACAAGATCCTGTCACCTGGGTGACCAGTGCAGAGTTATGATGTCACAATGCCCCCTTAGGCAGATCACAGTCAAGAGCCGGTCACCGGGGTTTCCAGTGCACAGTTATGATGTAACAATGACCCTTTATGCAGATCACAGACAAAGGCCTGTCACCTGGGTGACCAGTGCCGTGTTATGATGTCACAATGCCCCCTTAGGGAGATCAAAGTCAAGGGTCTGTCACCTGGGTGACCAGTGCAAAGTTATCATGTAACAATGTGCGCTTCGGCAGATCCAAGACAAGGGTGTGCCACCTGTCTGAACAGTGCAGGGTTATGATGTAACAATGCTCCCTTAGGCAGATCACAGGCAAGGGTCTGTCACCTGGGTGATGAGTGTAGAGTTATGATGTCACAATGACCCCTTATGCAGAACAGAGACAAGGGTCTGTCACCTGGGTGACCAGTGCCGAGTTATGATGTCACAATGACCCCTTAGGCAGATAACAGACAAGGATATGTCACCTGGGTGACCAGTGTACAGTTATAATGTCACAATGCCCCCTTAGGTAGATCAAAGTCAACGGTCTGTCACCCGGGTGACCAGTGCAGAGTTATGAAGTCACAATGCCCCTTAGGCAGATCACAGACAAGGGCCTGTCACCTGGATGACCACTTCAGAAATATGGTGTCACAATGCCCCCTTAGGCAGATCACACACAAGGGTCTGTCACCTGAGTAACCAGTGCAGATTTATGTCACAAGGCCCCCTTAGGGAGATCACAGACAAGGGCCTGTCACCTGGGTGACCCGTGAAGAGTTATGATGTCACAATGCCCCCTTAGGCAGATCACAGACAAGGGTCTGTCACCTGGGTGACCACTGTAGAGTTATGATGTCACAATGACCCTGAGGCAGATCAGAGACAAGGGTCTGTCACCTGGGTGACCAGTGCAGAGTTATGATGTCATAATGACCCGTTTGGCAGAGAACAGACAAGTGTGTGTCACCTGGGTGACCAGTGCGGAGTCATGATGTAGCAATGCCCCCTTAAGCATATCACAAGCAAGGGTCTGTCACCTGGGTGAACAGTGCAGATTTATGATGTCACAATGCCCCCTTAGGCAAATCACAGGCAAGGGTCTGTCACCTGGGTGACCAGTGCAGAGTTATTATGTCACAATGCCCCCTTAGGCAGATCACAGACAAGGGTCTGTCACCTGGGTGAGCAGTGCAGAGTTTTGGTGTCACAATGCCCACTTAGGCAAATGAAAGACAAGGGTTTGTCACCTGGGTGACCAGTGCAGAGGTATGATGTCACAATGCCTCCTTTGGCAGATCACAGAGAAGGGTCTGTCAACTGGGTGACCAGTGCAGAGTTTTGATTTCACAATGACCCCTTAGGCAGATCACAGACAATGGTCTGTCACCACGGTTACCAGTGCAGAGTTATGATGTCACAATACCCCCTTAGGCCCCCAATGTGTGATGTTCCCCTTCCTGTGTCCATGCGTACTCATTGTTTAATTCCCACCTATGAATGAGAACATGTGGTGTTTGTTTTTTGGTCCTTGTCATAATTTGCTCTGTATGATGGTTTCCAGCTTCATCTTTGTCCCTACAAAGGACATGAACTCATCATTTTTATGGCTGCATAGTATTCCATGGTGTATATCTGCCACATTTTCTTAATCCAGTCTATCATTGTTGGACATTTGGGTTGGTTCCAAGTCTTTGCTATTGTCAGTCGTTCCTCAATAAACTCCTTCTTTCTTTGCCTAGTTACACCTCAATGCAACCTCCTGGCTGGCCAGGCTTAAGCCCAGCAGTCCAACCATGCACCTAAGCTGAGTTCTCATCAGAGCCATCTTCAATTATAAACAACTGAGATGATGCCAGAGGCCAGAATCCCTGAGAACCCAATTAGCTGTCATCACCGCAGCTGAAACAAGGCACTTGACATCTAGAGAAGCTGATCTGTAGGAAATTTCCAATAGAGTTCAATTTTTTCTAAGTTTAAAGTGTACAATATCATCAAGATCAGACACTCAAGATAAAACTAGGCTTGTGTTTAAATATAATAAAAATATTTGAAGAATAGTAAGAGTGGTGACTGCTTTTACACAGGAATGTTTCAAATAAATTGTTTTTTTCTTGTGCCTTTTAAATTTTGTGATTTGTCAATGAGATGCTGACATATTTTTAATGAAGCATGCCTTGTAAAATAATAAGTGAATGAAAACTACACAGTAATATTTACATCAACAAAGCTAGAAGAAGACTGTATGTCTCAAGAGGCTCCATCATCTACCCAGTGGCCACTTCACCAAATTAAGATCCAAATACCAAAAGAAAAGTAATTAAAATTTGTGTTGTATGCCTTATAAGACCAAACCTATAAAATGAGGGGAAACTTCACAATTACTTGTAATTTGCTCTGTGGAATTGTAACAGATGGATTATAAAGATGATTCCTTGATAAACATCTAAATGTGGTTACTACCTTCTGTGCTTTCTTGGTTCATCTTTTTATTGTTTTTTTCTTTATAAACAGATAATTCATTCTTATCTATGGCAATGCAAACTTTTCAGATGTATTGAATATGTCATAGTTTTTTTCTATTGTAGGCATCTCTAAAAAAGTTATAGAAAACAAACAGAGAAAATTCTGGTGTTGGAAAGGAGAGAGAAATAAAGCTTGTAAAGGAATGAAGATTAGAGCTTTCTGGAGATGAAAATTCTTAGAAGATACAAAATCTAGTTACTGAATTAGATGAAGGTTCTTTTTCAGTTTTTCCCAGTTGTTCACCTCTTAGAAGGCACATATTCACAGCAGAAAAGAAAAAAAGTGTTAAAAAGAAAATACCTCGGTGTAGTGAGACTGTAATTTCATGAGGGCATTACTGAAGACTCACTTTTTCCAGCATCACTCAGCATGGTATTATGCATGTGTGTAATGTAAAGGAAAGTGAATACACATTCTTGGATGGGTGATCAAATCGTAATTCCAGAATATAATCAGAAGCTGATACATTATCCTCTTGAGATTTCACAATCTTTTCATCAGGAATTAAAATTCAGAAGAGGGTAAATGTATCTAATCACTTGAAAGTTAAAAATTGGAAGATGGAGGCAACATGGCCGAATAGGAACAGCTCCAGTCTACAGCTCCCAGCGTGAGTGATGCAGAAGACAGGTAATATCTGCATTTCCAACTGAGGTACCAGGTTCATCTCACTGGGGAGTGCTGGACAGTGGGTGCAGCGCACCATGCAGGAGCCAAAGCAGGGCAAGGCATCACCTCACCTGGGAAGCACAATGGGTCAGGGAATTCCCTTTCCTAGTCAAAGAAAGGGGTGACAGATGGCACTTGGAAAATCAGGTCACTCCCACCCTAATACTGCACTTTTCCAACAGGCTTATCAAATGGCACACCAGGATATTGAATCCAGCACCTGGCTTGGAGGATCCTACACCCACGGAGCCTCACTGTTTGCTAGCATAGCAGTCTGAGATCAAACTGCAGGGTTACAGTGGGGCTGGGGGAGGGGCGCCCGCCATTGCTCACGCTTGAGTAAGTAAACAAAGCAGCCAGGAAGTTCGAATTGGGTGGAGCCTCACTCTTTGCTAGCACAGCAGTCTGAGATCAAACTGCAAGGTTACAGTGGGGCTGGGGGAGGGGCGCCCGCCATTGCTCGGGCTTGAGTAAGTAAACAAAGCAGCCAGGAAGTTCGAACTGGGTGGAGCCTAACACAGCTCAAGGAGGCCAGCCTGCCCCTGTAGGCTCCACCTCTGGGGGCAGGGCACAGACAAACAAAAGACAGCAATACCCTCTGCAGACTTAAATATCCCTGTCTGACAGCTTTGAAGAGAGTAGTGGTTCTCCCAGCATGCAGCTTGAGATTTGAGAACAGGCAGACAGCCTCCTCAAGTGGGTTCCTGACCCCTGAGTAGCCTAACTGGGAGGCACCCCCCAGTAGGGGCAGACTGACATCTCACATGGCCGGGTACCCCTCTGAGTCAAAACTTCCAGAGGAACGATCAGGCAGCAGCATTTGCAGTTCACCAATATCCACTGTTCTGCAGCCACCACTGCTGATACCCATTCAAATAATGTCTGGAGTAGACCTCCAGTAAACTCCAACAGACCTGCAGCTGAGGTTCCTGACTGTTAGAAGGAAAACTAACAAACAGAAAGGACATCCACACCAAAACCCCATCTGTATGTCACCATCATCAAGGACCAAAGGAAGATAAAACCACAGAGATGGGAAAAAACAGAGCAGAAAAACTGTAAACTCTAAAAATCAGAGTGCCTCTCCTCCTGCAAAGGAATGCAGCTCCTCACCAGCAATGGAACAAAGCTGGACGGAGTATGACTTTGACAAGTTGAGAGAGAAAGTCTTCAGAAGATCAAAGTACTCCGAGCTAAAGGAGGAAGTTCGAACCAGTGGCAAAGAAGTTAAAAGCTTTGAAAAAAAATTAGACGAATGGATAACTAGAATAACAAATGCAGAGAAGTCCTTAAAGGACCTGATGGAGCTGAAAACCATGGCACAAGAACTACATGACAAATGCATAAGCCTCAGTAACTGACGTGATCAACTGGAAGAAAGAGTATCAGCGATGGAAAACAAAATGAATGAAATAAAGCATGAAGAGAAGTTTAGAGAAAAAGGAATAGAAGAAATGAACAAAGCCTCCAAGAAATATGGGACTATGTGAAAAGACCAAATGTATGTCTAATTGGTGTACCTGAAAGTGACGGGGAGAATGGAACCAAGTTGGAAAACACTCTGCAGGGTATTATCCAGGAGAACTTCCCCAATCTAGTAAGGCAGGCCAACATACAAATTCAGGAAATACAGAGAATACCACAAAGATACTCCTCGAGAAGAGCAACTCCAAGACACATAATTGCCAGATTCACCAAAGTTGAAATGATTGAAAAAATTTTAAAGGCAGCCAAGAGAAAGGTCAGGTTACACACAAAAGGAAGCCCATCAGACAATCTGCTGATCTGTCCTCAGAAACTCTACAAGCCAGAAGAGAGTGGGGGCCAATATTCAACATTCTTAAAGAAAAAAATTTTCAACCCAGAATTTCATATTCAGCTAAACTAAGCTTCATAAGTGAAGGAGAAATAATATACTCCACAGACAAGCAAATGCTGAGAGATTCTGTCACCACAAGGCCTGCCCTGAAAGAGCTCCTGAAGGAAACACTAAACATGGAAAGGAACAACTGGTACAAGCCACTGCAAAAACATGTCAAATTGTAAAGACCATCAAGGCTAGGAAGAAACTGCATCAACTAACGAGGAAAATAACCAGCTAACATCATAATGGCAGGATCAAATTCACACATAACAATACTAACCTTAAATGTAAATGGGTTAAATGCTCCAATTAAAAGGCAAAGACTGGCAAATTGGATAAAGAGTCAAGACCCATCAGTGTGCTGTATTCAGGAAACCCTTCTCACCTGCAGAGACACACATAGGCTCAAAATAAAGGGATGGAGGAAGATCTACCAAGCAAATGGAAAACAAAAAAAGGCAGGGGTTGCAATCCTAGTCTCTGATAAAACAGACTTTAAACCACCAAAGATCAAAAGAGACAAATAAGGCCATCACATAATGGTAAAGGGATCAATTCAACAAGAACTAACTATCCTAAATATATATGCACACAATACAGAAGCACTCAGATTCATAAAGCAAGTCCTTAGTGATCTACAAAGTGACTTAGACGCCCACAAAATAATAATGGGAGACTTTAACACCACACTGTCAACATTAGACAGATCAACGAGACAGAAAGTTAACAAGGATATACAGGAATTGAACTCAGCTCTGCACCAAGCAGACCTAATAGACATCTACAGAACTCTCTATCCCAAATCAATGGAATATGTATTCTTTTCAGCACCACACCACACCTATTCCAAAATTGACCACATAGTTGGAAGTAAAGCACTCCTCAGCAAATGTAAAAGAACAGAAAGTATAACAAACTGTCTCTCAGACCACAGTGCAATTAAACTACAACTCAGGATTAAGAAACTCACTCGAAACTACTCAACTACATGGAAACTGAACAACCTGCTCCTGAATGACTACTGGGTACATAAGGAAATGAAGGCAGGAATAAAGATGTTCTTCGAAACCAACAAGAACAAAGACACAACATACCGGAATCTCTGGGACACATTCAAAGCAGTGTGAAGAGGGAAATTTACAGCACTAAATGCCCACAAGAGAAAGCAGGAAAGAAATAAAATTGACATCTTAACATCACAATTAAAAGAATTAGAGAAGCAAGTGCAAACACATTCAAAAGCTAGCAGAAGACAAGAAGTAACTAAGATCAGAGCAGAACTGAAGGAAATAGAGACACAAAAAACCCTTCAAAAAATCAATGAATACAGAAGCTGTTTTTTGAAAAGATCAACAAAATCGACAGACCACTAGCAAGACCAATAAAGAAGAAAAGAGAGAAGAATCAAATAGATGCAATAAAAATTGACAAAGGGGATATCACCACCGATCCCACAGAAATACAAACTACAATCAGAGAATACTATAAACACCTCTACACAAATAAACTAGAAAATCTAGAAGAAATGGATAAATTCCTTGACACATATACTCTCCCAAGACTAAACCAGGAAGAAGTTGAACCTCTGAATAGACAAATAACACGCTCCAAAATTGAGGCAATAATTAATAGCTTACCAACCAAAAAAAGTCCTGGACCAGATGGATTCACAGCCGAATTCTACCAGTGGTACAAGCAGGAACTGGTACCATTCGTTCTGAAACTATTCCAATCAATAGAAAAAGAGGGAATCCTCCCTAACTCATTTTATGAGGACAGCATCATCCTGATACCAAAGCCTGGCAGAGACAAAACAAAAAAAAGAGAATTTTAGACCAATATCCTTGATGAACATTGATGAAAAATCCTCAATAAAATACTGGCAAACCGAATCCAGCAACACATAAAAAAGCTTATCCACCATGATCAAGCGGGTTTCATCCCTGGGATGCAAGGCTGGTTCAACATATGAAAATCAATAAACGTAATCCAGTGTATAAACAGGACCAAAGACAAAAACCACATGATTATCTCAATAGATGCAGAAAAGGCCTTTGACAAAATTCAGCAAACCTTCATGCTAAAAACTTTCAATAAATTAGGGATTGATAGGACGTATCTCAAAATAACAAGAGCTATCTATGACAAATCCACAGCCAATATCATGCTGAATGGACAAAAACTGGAAGCATTCCCTTTGAAAACTGGCACAAGACAGGGATGCCCTCTCTCACCACTCCTATTCAACATAGTGTTGGAAGTTCTGGCCAGGGCAATCAGGAAGGAGAAGGAAATAAAGGGCATTCAATTAGGAAAAGAGGAAGTCAAATTGTCCCTGTTTGCAGATGACATGACTGTGTATGTGGAAAACCCCACTGTCTCAGCCCAAAATCTCCTTAAGCTAATAAGCAACTTCAGCAAAGTCTCAGGATACAAAATCAATGTGCAAAAATCACAAGCATTCTTATACACCAATAACAGACAAACAGAGAGCCAAATCATGAGTGAACTCACATTCACAATTGCTTCAAAGAAAATAAAATACCTAGGAATACCACTTACAAGGGAAGTGAAGGACCTCTTCAAGGAGAACTACAAACTACTGCTCAATGAAATAAAAAAGGATACAAACAAATGGAAGAACATGCCATGCTCATGGGTAGGAAGAATCAATATCGTGAAAATGGCCATACTGCCCAAGGTAATTTATAGATTCAATTCCATCTCCATCAAGCTACCAATGACTTTCTTCACAGAATTGGAAAAAACTACTTTAAAGTTCATATGGAACCAAAAAAGAGCCCACATTGCCAAGTCAATCCTAAGCAAAAGAACAAAGGTGGAGGCATCATGCTACCTGACTTCAAACTATACTACAAGGCTACAGTAACCAAAACAGCATAGTACTAGTACCAAAACAGAGATATAGACCAATGGAACAGGGCAGAGCCCTCAGAAATAATGCCACATATCTACAACTATCTGATCTTTGACAAACCTGACAAAAACAAGAACTAGGGAAAGGATACCCTATTTAATAAATGGTGCTGGGAAAACTGGCTAGCCATAGGTAGAAAGCTGAAACTGGATCCCTTCCTTACACCTTACACAGAAATTAATTCACGATGGATTAAAGACTTACATGTTAGACCTAAAACCATAAAAACCCTAGAAGAAAAACCAGGCAATACCATTCAGGACATAGGCATGGACAGAGACTTCATGTCTAAAACACCAAAAGCAATGGCAACAAAAGCCAAAATTGACAAATGGGATCTAATTAAACTAAGGAGGTTCTGCACAGCAAAAGAAACCACTATCAGAGTGAACAGGCATCCTACAGTATGGGAGAAAAGTTTTGCGACCTCCTCATCTGACAAAGGGCTAATATCCAGAATCTACAATGAACTCAAACAAATTCACAAGATAAAAACAAACAACCCCATCAAAATGTGGGCAAAGGAAATGAACAGACACTTCTCAAAAGAAGACATTTTGCAGCCAAAAGACACATGAAAAAATGCTCATCATCACTGGCCATCAGAGAAATGCATATCAAAACCACAATGAGATACCATCTCACACCAGTTAGAATGGCGATCTTTAAAAAGTCAGGAAACAACAGGTGCTGGAGAGGATGTGGAGAAATAGGAACACTTTTACACTGTTGGTGGGACTGTAAACTAGTTCAACCATTGTGGAACTCGGTGTGTTGATTCCTCAGGGATCTAGAACTAGAAATACCGTTTGACCCAGCCATCCCAATGCTGGGTATATACCCAAAGGATTATAAATCATGCTGCTATAAAGACACAAGCACATGTATGTTTATCGTGGCACTATTCACAATAGCAAAGACTTGGAGCCAACACAAATGTCCAACAATGATAGACTGGATGAAGAAAACGTGGCACATATACACCATGGAATACCATGCAGCCATAAAAAATGTTGAGTTCATGTCCTTTGTAGGGACATGGATGAAGCTAGAAACCATCATTCTCAGCAAACTATTGCAAGGAAAAAAACCAAACACCACATGTTCTCACTCATAGGTGGGAATTCAACAATGAGAAAACATGGATGCAGGAAGGGGAACATCACACACTGGGGACAGCTGTGGGGTGGGGGGAGGGGGGAAGGATAGCATTAGGAGATATACCTAATGTTAAATGACGAGTTAATGGGTGCAGCACACCAACATGGCCCATGTATACATATCTAACAAACCTGCACGTTGTGCACATGTACCCTAAAACTTAAAATATAATAATAAAAAATAAATTAACAGGAGACTTTTATACAGATAAATTTGCTTTGCATCGTGATCAGCACTAAAGAGCATCATAGATTTAAACCATATTTACACAGTTAAAACAATGTAACCAAATATGCAATATATTATGTAACATTCTACAAGATGCTTTCAAACATGCAAACTGACCTTTAAAACAATTTTGCATAAAATAACATTTCTAGGTAAGAGAAAATACAGACATGTGGTTAGGGCAAAATATTTCTGTTCAAATTACAAAATACTGAATGACAAATCACAGGATAGAAAAGAATTATATTGTGCCTGGAATTTGAAATCTTCAAATTTATTTAGATGTATGTATCTATATGTATTAATAGAGACATATTTAACTGATTATAAGTTTAGAACATTTATATTTTAAAGATGTCATTCTTTAGAAATTATTAATATCTACAGGATTGCTGCAGATATTTTAATTTTAAACAAATATTTTTCACTAATGTGACCAGTATTTATGTCCTATTTCATTAAACAGACATTTCAAGATTTTTTAGAGTTAATTTTTAAAAATTAAGTATCGCAAATATTTCTGATAGTACCTAAATACTAGGCAGTATTTAAGTACTACCTTAAAAAATAAAACTCTTTCCTAGCTTTTCATATAGTTAAACATTTTCATAATGACTAAAAAGATAAAAATAAATTAACAACCATAATTAAATTAGAATTCTACTTTTTATATCAGATGAAATACTATATAAAATGTCCAGAAAATCTAGTGTTAATGAGGCTGTGCAGCCTGGACATTTGATGTCTCATCTGTGGGAATGTGAACTAACCCAACAATTCTGAATAATTATTGGCTCGGTGTGTTAACAGTCTAGAGTCCTGAAACAAGGATCTTAATTCTAAAATACAATCCTATTCTAAGAATATACCAAGGGTTGATAATCAAGGAAGTTTCAAAGTTATAGAGAAGAACCTTCATCTTAGCATTATATATGTAATCATCCATATAAACCAGATAGTGTTGAATGAAACTACAGAAAAACAAAGAGCCTACAGAATATGTTTCTCTTTGTGTACAACAGTAAATGTACACATCTATCCATGTAAAATTTTACATCTCAGGAGGATAGGTACCAACATGTTAACATGCTATATCTATAAGATAAGAAATTTTACTTTCCTACAATTTCACACACACACACACACACACACACACTCTTTCAAACACACATACACACACACCGAGGATATATACGCACACAAATATATATATAAACATACATGTTTATATAGGTACACACACACATACATATACACAGATGGTCAACAACTTATAATGGTTCAATTTATGATTTTTTTTACTTACTTTATCATGAAGCAAAAGTGATAGCTTTGAATAGAATATAACCATTCTGCTTTTCACTTTCAGTACAATATTCAACAAATTACATAAAATATCCAATACTTTATTATAAAGTGGGTTTTGTATTCAATGATTTTGCCCAATTGTCAGCTGATGTAAGTGTTCTGAGCACATTAAAGGTATGCCTGGATAAGCTGTGATATTCAGTAAGTTAGGTATTAAATACATTTTTAACTTACTGTATTTTCAATTTAAAATCAGCTTATCAAGACTTAACCCCATTGTACATTGAAAAGCATTTGTATTGCATTAAACATGTTATATAATATTTTTAATTGAAATTACTGGCAACTTTTGAAAAAATGTAATGAAATAATGTGCTTTGCTATTGGTTAAAATGTTTTTGGGCAGGGTCAGTGGCTTACACCTGTAATCCCAGCACTTTGGTAGGCTGAGGTGGGCAGATCGCTTGAGGTCAGGAGTTTGAGACCAGCCTGCAAACAGGGTGAAACCCCGTCTCTACTAAAAATACAAAAATCATCTGAGTGTGGTGGCATGTGCCTGTAATCCCAGCTACTAGGGAGGCTGAGGTGTGAGAATTGCTTGAACTAGGCAAGCAGAGGTTGCAGTGAGCCAAGATCATGCCACTGCACTGCAGCCTGGGCAACAGAGTAAGATTCTTTAAAAAAAAAAAAAGAAGGAAAGAAAAGAAAAAAAAGTTTTTAGCTTCAAGTAACAGAATAGTCAACTAATTGAAGAAAAAAACAAGGAGCAACTTTGACCAAATCGCACAACAAATAGATGGTATCAATGCTTAGTTAATTCAACATGATCCACTTCTTTGTGATTCCCTTATCTTTCTACCTATGTTTTCAAGATGGCTATGGCATTCCCAGCCTTACAACTTCATGTGACAAAATCCAATGGCAGGAAATAATAAGTGACGGTATTTTGGAACTTTAAGGAAAAACTTTAAGGATTGGAAAACAGGGATGCCATATGTCCAGTAACATGGGATAGCCGTTCCTAATTAAGGATTGCTGTATGTCCTGAATGACTTTCTAATGTAATGAAGGTGAATAACCTGCTTTGTTTAATTATACAATCCCAAATGTAACTGCCTAAGTGCCAAGTACTTTTGCATGGTTTTAATATGCCATGAATTTTGCAAGAATGAAACTACTATGTATATGAGAAAAGATGGTAGATTTTTTCATTTAGATACTCATTTCAGAGTCTCAATAGGAAAAACAGAACACACACAAACTAAGATAATTTAACATGGGTTTATTTCCAAAGAGACTACTTACGAAAATGTCAGGGGAGAAGGGTGAAGGAATCACAGAAATCACACCCCACAATAACTCTGGGTTAGTAGCAGCAGGCAGAGTTCTGGGGAGTAAACTGCCCTGATCACACAAGGAAACACTAATTTTCTTATGAAAAAGATTGGTCAAGGAGACCTAGCAGAGAGGGAGTTTAGGCAATAACCCCCAATCCCATTTCCTCCTTCCCTTTAATCTCTTGAACATGCATAGAAGGCAATGAACAAGGGAACAGATTGAGATATTCAATATGGACCATTCCACTTGGACAAAAGCCAGTAAATAGGGGAGTATAACAGGGGACAAGGGCCAAACAGAAAGTATCTATTACATTTACCAATGCAGATCAATCATGTCAAAAACAGAAATGGCAGTTTTGGCATTTGGTTATTCAATGAAACTATATTTGTAGCTTTTTATTTACAATGTTTCAAGGTATGGGCGAAGAGATGAAAATTTCATTAAGTTCTATTGTATTTGATATGTAAATGTTCTGGCACAATTATATACATTTTGGATCATATATTGACAGAAAATTATTTCTCCTTTGTTAGCTTCAGCATAACATTAATATTTTCAACAACTTGAATGCATACATTGTGTTCTCACTAATAGTTTAGAATAGTGAAGGGGTCTTTGAAGAATTTCTTATGAAGTAGAGGCCTTGGGTCAGACAGAGCCGAAAACCATTGGCTTAGATTAATCACTATTTATCCTAGGGCTGAAGAGGGCCAATTGAAGACACAAATGTCCAATCCCTCTATGACCTTGGAGTTCTATGAACCAGAGAAATAGAGACTGGTTCTTAAGGAGGTAATAAGTGTGCCTTCTATGGTTTATAATAATATGCATTGTCTTAACAATTGAATACTTAAAAGTTAATGCCCTTATAATATGCAAAATTTTTAATAAGCACATTGATCCCTGTGTTCAAGTAGTTGGTAATCAAATTAGCGAAGTATGGTAAGTCTTTTGAAGAGCATTAAACAGCAGAGAATGTAAGAAACTTGTCTCTATAATAGTGTGGGCCTTCTGTGTTTCCTAAGGGCACAGTCATATGATCTAATTACTGAGCAGAGACAAGCCTAAAGGATAGTTTATGGTTTCATTTGTTTGTTTTTACCAATTAACATACATTTCTAGATTAAAAGTCAACTATCTTTTCCTTGGGAGTCAACTATAGGAGAAGATAGTGAAGAGGCAAGGAAAATTACAGCAGCTCAACAGCTCTACCCTGGAAATATCTGTATTGTGTACCGCTATAGCCTACCTTTATCAGTCAGATAACAATGTCAAAGAGGCAAGCTTGGCACCATTGCTCTTAGTGAATCCCTGCTGCCAGCCTTTTATCCTAAGTGCTCTCCAAAGACCCATTTAATGGACCTTCCTGAAATTGTACTCAGGATCAATATGAGGCTCATTGATACAGCAATTTTGGAACTCACCATTTGCTTATTTGTTAAACCTGGGATAGTTGCCCGACTTCTATCATCTGAAATCCTCTCCATGACTTTCAAAATTACCAACATTGGTTCCAACATCATTCCTAGAAAACATTTCAGTGGAGCATATTTATCTGACATTTGACTGTATTTATAGCAGTAAGAATCTATGATGATTCCTCCCAAAATAATCCCACAATTACCCATTTTGGGTCACCTTTGAGGGTCTTACCCTTAATATCAGAGATCTGTTCTATACATTGGAGTCTTAGAAATAATTACTAGCTTCTCTCTGAATTTAACTGAAGTTCCTTACTTTTATTCAGCCTGTTACCCAAATTACATAATGTATTGAAGGCTAAAAACTGTCCAAATTTCTGATTACATTTAGTTAAAAATGGGAATATGACTTTCTTTTTCTAACTTGGCAAAGATTATGTTTTTTTCATGAAGAAATATAGGCATATTTAAACACTCAGGATTTGAGAATTTGAAATACATGAAACTTAGCAAGTGGTCTTTAAGTAGTTTTCATTTCTAAATTATAGTACATACCATTGAATGCTACAGAAGGAAAGACAATGAGGGATTACTCATAAACATTGCCTTTATGATATCCTTCCAAAGAAAACCAAGTGTCCCTGTGCTTGGACTCATAAAGCAGAAATGCTTACCTTGCTTTTATGTCACTAACAAACAATTGTGCCTAGTCATTTAATTCTAACGCATTTAAGCCATCTAGAGAGTGGAGCCCCTAGGGAAAACTACAAATGGAAAATTCGTTGATTTTTGATTTTGCTTTCCTATGGATTAAATTTAACACTTTCTTGTAAATCTCTCCCTTTACAGATCATATGTGATCAATAGTTATCCAACTTTCTAGATGTCCACCCAGAGCTGCTTCCATATGAAGAGGTGGAAACGGATTCTCTGCATGATACTGGTTAGGATCAGGAACTGTTTTTTTTAAAGGAGATTTTAAAAATTTGTTTTCCTTCTACACATAGCCTTAATATTGTGTTGCTAACTGCCCTCTGGGAACAAAGTCATACCAATCACAAATACATTGCCTAAAGCGGGAGGGTTATTACTCTGCTGTGAATTCCATCTCCTATTATGTTTTAAAGATGCTACAAACTTGAGACATTACTATGTAGATGACATTCCCAGCAAATCCCCAAACAACACTTAATGAGATTTCAAATACCAGGATCATGCAACAGTAAAAGATATAAGGAAATAAAGAAAAGCACAGTATATGTGTAGAAGGCATTAAAACACAAATTTTATAATTATGAATGCATATAATAAGGAACAAGTTTTATTCTAAATAGCAATTAAATCAGAACTACAATACAGGGAATAAAAGTGAATATTAAACCATTGTACCAACAATAACAGAGCCCTTTTTCTGCTGCGCGATGGAATTTAGTGTTTACTAAGGAAGAAAAAAATGCAAGATATCTTAAATTTGGTACTTTCCAACAAATTTAAGAAATGTGTACACACTTGAGGACACTTAAGAAGTCTCTGACTAAAACACTAGAAAAGAAAAGCAGTGAAAAGCCAAATAAGTATTACTCAACAATAACAACATTTGTTACTATTATATTAATATTAAACACACTATTAAGCAACAACATTTCAGTTACTCACTGAGCCCAGAGTCATTTTTCATGAACCATTCACAACACTGATAACCTATTGAAAAATGATTGAAAACAAAAAAGCTTATTGCTTTCCAAGTCCTTTTAAAGCCTTCTCATGTGTCATTTCATATAATCCTTATAACGAATCTATGGAGTATATACTGACTTTATCTCTGTACAGAAAAGAAAACTGAATCACATTCAGAATAAGTTGCAAAGTTCCCCAGATAATCAGTGTCATAGGTGAAATATGATGTCACAGTGTACTCAAGAGTAATTTACGGAAGCAGTAAAAATGATGGTTGAAAGCACAAGTTCTGGGGTAAATAGCCTGAAGTCAAAATCTAGTTCATATCCTCAGTGACTGTGTGATCTTGGGAAATTTCCCTTAACTCTCTGTGTCTTGATTTTATAGTTTCATCCATTTTTGCCTCTCATATGAGCTGGTGAGCATTACACTAGTTTATGCTTCTAGGACACTGAAAACAGTACCTGGCTCTTGATAAATATTAACAATTTTGTTTCATTTTCTTCACCTTGAGTATTTCATGGCCAGATGGAAATCAATGTCAATATGAAAAAATGTTCATAATTCAGCAGGAAGAAATAAAAAACCATATAAACAACTTTGTTTTACTGGCAAGTGTATTTGGAAGCTATGTTAAATTGAGAAGGGGAAGGGAAAGCCTCTAAGGATATCGATTAATCAATGACCGAAAGCTGATGAGACTTGTCTGGAATTTTTTTTGGAGACTCTGAGACTTAAAATTTTGACAAAATAAGGAGATGAATTGAGTAGTGTGGAAGAGACATTTTCTGAAGTCAGCAGAAAAAGGAGAGACAAATATGGTAAGGGGAAAATGGTATGAAGTAATAATATGAATGAAGTGCTTTCTAAAGTATAACATATGTAAGTTGTGTTAAATGTAAACTATCATGATTATATCATTACTGTCTGACTGATACAACTATATCCACCTCAGTTAGCCACATAAGATCAATTTTCCTATACCTTAGAGAATACCAGTAACCTCCAGTTCAGAAACAGCATAAATATCTATCCACAGCTGAGCAGACACATACAGCTAGCTACCAGATGAAATGGGCTATATCTTCAAATACTATTGTTTTCCGTTTTTTAACTGTGGCAAAACACACTCAACAATTTGCATCTTAACCACTGTTAAGTATACAATTCAGTGTCATTAAATGTATTCACAATGTTGTGCAAGCATCGCCACCACCCATCTCCATAATTCTTTTTGTCTTGTAAAATTGAAATCCTGTACCCATTAAAAAGTGACTCCCCATTCCCCGCCCTCCCAGGGCAACTACCGTTTTACTTTCTGTCTTGATGAATCATACAATATCAAATGGAATTTTTAAGATATTTAAAATCTTTTGTCTGGAAGCGAAGTGGAAGTTAATATCAATGGCTATGCCTTCAGTGAGTTCTCAGACCACATTGCAATGTAGTTAACTATTTATCTTTTATTACGTTCTAGACCTATTATTTCTTTCTGGCACAAAAATATCTTCTTTGTAGATTATGGCATTTACCTCTATCTCCACACCTTTCTGCATCTGTCATCCACAGATCATCCGCCTCTTGCTTAGTCTCCATTTAATGACAATTTCTATTTAGTATACAAGAGTCCTTCCCCCTGCAATGCAATTTCTTCACTCTGAAAAGCTCTGACTCTGGCTACTGGTCTCTGTTATGTACTCATCCCTAGAGCCATGTCTTCAAATATTTCTCAGAACTTCTTCACGTCTAAAAATCTAGGATTAATTTATTGCTCTCTGATTATATTCTTCTGGTATTTCAAGTATCCCCTATAACTTCTTCATCTGCCCTTGCTTTTCTTCTACATCAAGATGTCAAGTTCATGGACTTCCCAATTAATCATTTTAAAAATTTATTTCAAGCGTTTATGAGTCATTACAATGTACATATGTTCTCAGGAATTATGGCCCTACAATTTGTATATGAGAATAGTTCCTGTGTCAGGCATTATGGACATAAGAGTAAATAAATTCTAGCCCCTGCCAACAAGGAGCTAATTCCCAGCCTAAGACAGATTGCAAGCCAATAATATGAAGAATTGTAAGTCTAAGGAAACTGATTGGGATGTACCTAATTCAAGCTGGGAATATCAGAAGAAAAACTTTTTGAAAGTCATGAGACGTGAGCTGTGCCTAAAAGAATAAAAAATAGAGTGAGAAATAAGAATAAATAAATTAGGGAATGAGATGGGTATAATAGTAGAAAAAGGAAATCTCTTTAGATAAAACAGGTTATGAGAGTATATAGGAGGCTAATTAACTCAGTGTGGTTGGAGAAAACAGGTTGAAAGGAGAAATAGGGGAGAAAGTTACAAAGGGAATAAAATGTGTTAGTAGTTGAGGGAAAAGCAAATATTGAATACAACCCATAGATCTTGGATAACCCAGTGTTTGGTAGTAGCTTACATAAAATGTTGTGACAAAATAACCAGAGATATGCGGAGAAAATAATAACTCAGTGTTATATTTCCTCTCAGTAGAAACCTAAAAAAAAAAAATGTAATAACACCCTGATCTTTTAACTGACCTCCACTTATCTTGCTGCCTGGATTGGTATACATATTCCTCTGCCTGAAAAATTGCTCAACACTTTTGAAAGGTTGTTTCTCACTGTTACACCCAGGCATTTCTGCTAACACCAGCTGAGTTGTAAGGGGCCCCCCAGGAGGCCTAGGTTGTTCTCCTTATCACATATATTATTTTCATTTATCAATTTACCCAGAACATCTAATGAAATATTATGGGCACCAGTAACATGAATACAAATATAGCTATAGACCATAAAATGTAAATTGATGTTTCTTGAAAGGCTGTCATGTCTTAGATGATAAATTTGGAGTATGTGTTTCTAATAAATAAATAGCTTGCTTTAATGATTCTGATTTATGAATGTAATATAGGGGAGCAGCTTTTATTTCGCCCTTAATCTTAAAAAACATTTAGCCGGGTGTGGTGGCGGGCACCTGTAGTCCCAGCTACTCAGGAGGCTGAAGCAGAAGGATGGTGTGCACCTGGGAGGCGGAGCTTGCCGTAAGCCAAAATTGTGCCACTGCACTCCAGCCTGAGTGACAGTGTGAGACTCTGTCTCAAAAAAAAAAAAAAAAAGATCATACAAGGAGTAAATGATGATTTAGCATAAAACACAACTTTAGCCTAAAACACAGATCATAGGGCTCAAACTTTGTTATTTTATGGTATTATACTAACCAGCTAATATTCAAAATTTACCATTTCAAAAGAAGAAATATTGGTCTGGGAAAATTCCCATTGCTTATACAGAAGAATGGAGGAATCTTTTTGAGAACAACAATTCTAATGATCTTCCTCATCACTGGTTCCAAAACCAAGCCCATGGAAGGCCTGCATAGGGATAATGTGGAGAACATGCAAAAGAAATACACATCACCAGCTCCTCAACTCAGAGCTCCAAGGGAATGGCCAAGGAAGCTGTATTGTCCTAAGAAATTTGAGACTGTTTTGACTTACAATAAATCCTGCTCAATCATATGTATGTATACACACACACACCCACACCCACACACACAGACGGTGTTGTCAGTGAAGCCTCTAACATTGCATCTTGACTGGACAGATTTGACAATTAAAATGGTTGGAAGAAAATAGGCTTCATAAGTGTCACTTACTATTCACATTACACATTAAAAGGACATCTCCTAAATTAAATCTTGTCTATGATAAAAAGGCAGAAAATCATGACCCAAGGCTCATTTATAACTGCAGAAATGTTCAAGATAGACAAATGCTTGCTATGTTTAGGAACTGACAAGAAAGTACAGGTCTTTATAATCTACCATTTTGCCCCTTTTGATACCAGGTGACCTTCATAATGCAGGCTATAGAGAATTGCAAGATTTGTCAGAGATTTCAGGTCTTTGGAAAGCTATGCTCTTTCACAAGAACAGCCATGGAAACAGGAAGAAAGTCAATTCCCGCTTAAGGTAATCAGAATTTACAAATATTCCTTTCTTCATTGAAATCTCAATAGGCACTTCGATATTATATTTAATTAATTCTTTTGTTACAATCATGCATCACATAACAACATTTTGGTCAAGGATAGTGCACTTGTATGACAGTGGTGCAATAAAATCATAACACTGTATTTGTACTGTACCTCTTGTATGTTTAGACATGTATAGATACACTTACAGTATAGATATAAGTAAGTATAGATATACTTACCTGTTGTGTTACAATTGCCTACAGTATTCAGTACAGTAACATGCTGCACAGGTTTGTAGCCTAGGAGGAATAGGCTATACCACCTAACCTAGATATGTAATCAGCTATAGCATCTAGGTTTGTGTAAGTAAACTCTGTGACGTTCATACAATAATAAAATTGTCCAGCAATGCATTTCTCAGACACACCCCTGTCATTAAGTGACACATGACTGTATTAATTAACATTATGGGAACTTCATGGGAAATGGACACTCTAGCTCCACCATAAATAGAAACGGTTTATGTCAAAAAACACATAAAAGCATGGTTGCAAGATTACAATTCCTTCCAGATATTTCATTTAGTACCTCCACAGATCACTAACTTCCTGAATAGCATTCTTGTGTCTCCACTGCCTCACATTTGATTTCAGGTCATTCCATCAATTGTCAAAGACGCATCCAACATTAACTTTCCAACTACTGGTTTGGATTGTGTCAACATTGTCATTCTGGGCCACAACAACACAAAAGGCTAACTCAGTGAGGTAACATAGACACTGATCAGTGAGATTTTGCTGATGGGTGGTACCATTTTTTACCAAGATCAAGGGTATTCATACATTCAGGCATCTAGATAACATTGAAAAGGGCAGGTTCATAGATAAAAAGGGAAAGAGGAAGGGTTTTTGCAGTATACATGAGCTACTGTGTATCCTGTTTAACCTGAGTCTGAAGAGATTCAAAGTGCAGGTGCCATGAATGCCTCTTTAATAGCTCCATGTTGATTGATTTTCTGGGCTCCACTTCCCAGCATTCAAATTGCTAAATGCATATAAACTACTACTGAATATTTATTACCTGGATTTGTGCTTTTGAGTGACCTTATCTATAGTTATGTGCTTCAGTGATCCAACTTGGGGTGGACTCCAAACTTTGATAAATTAAAGACCCTGCTTATTCCTTCAGTATTGCTACACTGACAGCTGATTTAGTGAATGCCACTGTGAAAATAATAAACCTCTTGGTGAATATATTTAGACATGTCTTGTAACCTGTACACATCTTAACCAGAGATGTTACTTGGTCTTTTTATGTTCAGGAGTGTGTGGAGATAGAAAAACATACAGGATTGTAATTGTTGCCTGTGAGACTAACAGAAAATTCAAGCTAGTGAAGTATGCTTATGCATGGCACACTTCTCACCAGCAATTTTAGGAAGTTCTACCCACAACCCATATGTCTTTTGATATGTGGGTTACCTTGAAGAGAGAAAAAGAAACTCTGAACACAAGCATGAAATACTTTTGAATTTTATCTAGAGTTGGATTTGTCCAAAAACTTTTGTATAAATTTGCTTGATGAGCAACTGTTGTCCACTGGTACCTTCACTGTACAATCCACACACAACAAAACTTCACAACTGGACACCTAAATTTGCACTTTGTTTGGTAAAGTTGAATGAAAAATGTTGTCTTTTAAGCTTATGCTCTCTTATGAAAGCTGTTATTAGATTAATTTTACTCCAAGATATGCCAGTTAGGAAATAACTTCCCATTTAATTTCACCAGCTCCCTGTGGGTGGACTAATTACTCACACATCACACTTACTCTGGTGGTGAAATGCCTCAAGAGGAGGTCTCCAGAGTGTTGCTCTACCTAGAAGGACAACAATGAAGAGACATAAAAATCATTCATTAAGAAGGAAGAAGATTTTCCTTGCCTAGATTTTCACTTGTAGGATCCAATTAATTTTATCACTTAATATTTTGTCCTGGTGGGCATTCACTTTACAAATTTGTAAGGTCAGTAGAAATTGAAACTTTTGGAAATCAAACTGTAAATGTTCTGTAGACGTTGACAGAAATAGCTATTTGGAGCTGTGCTTTTGCCAACTAGACACTCTGAGAAAATCTGTGAGAGGATATTTTCAGGAAGTCATTGAACCCCCTAAAAATCAAGTTTGTTGCTTTTACCATAAATATAAATAATTTATTTATTATCAACCACTTTCAATATTCCAATAAGTAACTTTATTGTTTATTTCATTGACATGATCTACATAGACATGCAATTTATCTTCTTTTGCGATACATTCAGAAAATTTGCTGCCTGGAAAAGCCATGTTTTGAAATTACCACCTGTTTGATGATTTTTTTTTATACTTTAAGTTTTAGGGCACATGTGCACAACGTGCAGTTTAGTTACATATGTATACATGTGCCATGTTGGTGTGCTGCACCCATTAACTTGTCATTTAGCATTAGGTATATCTCCTAATGCTATCCCTACCACCTACCCCCACCCCACAACAGGCCCTGGTGTGTGATGTTCCCCTTCCTGTGTGCATGTGTTCTCATTGTTCAATTCCCAACTATGAGTGAGAACATGCAGTGTTTCATTTCCACTTAAGTATCTATCTCTATTTGTCCTTTATTTTCACTTCCATCCTAGCTCTATCCCTTGTCTCCTTCGTGTGTCTCAGGATAAGTGCCCTACAACATTTTATATTTCTGGAAACCCTTCAATATAAACTTATTACATGTAAAAATAAAAAGTCTGTTTTAGCAAACTCTTTCTTCACAAATTATCTTTTCCTAGTTCCCTATTAGACAATTTTTGTAGGCTCCATATGCTATTAATTTATATTCACTTTTAGAAGAATTTTCATCAAAAGCAAAAGTCTTATGTAAATTGTTTATATGCTATTTGTACTTCTATGTATATATACACGCATAGCCACATACATATATGTAACTCCGGAGGCCTGCCTGGACTGTTAAATAACTGTATTGAACAAGAGCAAGAAAAAGCTGTTCAAATTTCAAACAACAAGTTGAACTGAAGAGCTCACATCTTTGAATGAAATAGACACTAGTAGCCTTTAAAAATTAAACTTTTCTACTGTTTTAAAAAATTATAGCCATCATAGTATAAGGAAAAAATGTAATAATCCTTTTTAATTCTTGCCATTTTATTAACCACGGAGTCCTTATGCCCTGACTTCATTGGTACCCCGTTTGAGATTAAACAGAACAATTAATTTAAAATTCTGATAAATAAATTAATTACACCATTTACTTGAGGTACTCTTTCACCTTTCAAGAAATATTTTGAGAATTCATTAGCTAAATATTGCTATAATGCAGGCTAGTAATAAATGGAAATAATGATTTCATTGTAAAGTTTAAACTAATGATGGTATGATCTGGAATTTTTGTTAATCTAGAAGACGTAATTAGCTCTAGAGGTGAAATGAAAGACAAAATCACTTCACATATTAGTAAAAAACAAATAATATAACTTTATAAGCTACTGCTGTTCTTTTGCTGTTAAGAACCAATGACATCTGTAATTAGGGAAGATTATGGAAAGGTTAAAGGTGAGAATACCTGCAGTCTATATACAGGAAACCCAAACTGTTTGGGTTAAGGAAATGTCTGCAAAAGTCATATTAATTAGCATGTTCACAGGAAACTAACATTTATTGTATAAATTCCATAGTCAAATGTATTAGGGCTCCACGCACACAACTGTGCGCCATCTATGTTACCACACAGTGCTTACTTCTTTCAGTCTTTATTCATTTCTCTCCTAATGTTCTGTATGGTATTATTACATAGTTCTAAAAACCTTCCATGAGGCAGAAATTTCATTTAATGATACAGCTTCAAAAATAATGAAAACCAGTAGAAACTTTCTATTTTTTTATGAAGCAGAATTATTGAATTTTCAGTTTCATTTATTTAATGTTACAAGAGGACAAACATATTTAATTCTTTCTTGTTATTTTTGTCTGACATCAACCAAAGCCATTTCTTTTATTTGAAGGTGAAAACTGCTCATCAAAATTCAGTTTAAGCTGAGAAAGAAAGAACTAAATTTTGCATGAGACATTATACACTGCATAAATATAAAACAGTACCAGAAACAATGGTGGATTAGCAATTTTTAAAAAGACAAAAGCAGGTTATCATCAAATCAATTGTTACCAACACACCAATGCCACCTCTAGGCCAGAAAATTAGCCACTTACCCACGGGAAAACAATGATTGGAGACAAAGTTCACCAGTGAAAGTTGGTCATTTTTTTCCATCCTTGCATCAACTAAAATGATATCTACAGTTCCTCTTAACACTTTTCTTACTTTCAAATATGTGGGTATGCTTCATTAGCTGAGGCCATGTTCCATATGTACATCGGGCTACAAGGGAAACTGGGAATGTGAGCCCTGATCCTAATGTTTGTAGAGTATTTAGAAATTTGAGAATTCCCTCCAAATAAAGAGTTTTCTAAAACATTGTTAGACAAAAAGTTTGAATTACAAAATATGGTAGTAGCTCAGGTCTAACTCAAATGCAGGGAAAAAACTATTAACTCTAAAAAAATTAAATACACATTTGATGGTAATGAGAAACAGAAAACAGGCAGAAATAGTAGAATACTCCACTAATGATGAAGTATTTGACCATTGAATAAAGAAAATTGCAATGATTTAAATTTGCATCAATGCAACTTCACACCTGATGACGCTTCCCAGTCTGTGCAAAATTAGATGTCTACGAGTAAAGCGGTGAGTTTTACTAGCTTGAGGAATAAGAGCACAGAGTTCCAGGCTGACAGAAAAGAGGAAATGGGAAATTTGAATGACATGGGAGGAAATCTCACACAACTGAAAGTCACAGAGGAGAATATCACAGAGTAAAAATCTAAAATCAGCACTTCAACTTCATTCAGATATATGATGGCTGCTACATTTCACATTCATAAAAGGAGACTCCATAGAATCCAGCAGAAAACAACAGCTAAATTGCTAGTACAGAGCAGAGATTTCAACCATTGCATATAGCTCAGGAGTGAAAGTTTGGTGTTTGACTACGGAAAGAAGACTAATGTTAGAAAAGTCATTCTTCAAAGGAAAATAAACGAACCTATCTCTACAAAATATCATACACATAATCTAACATATAATTTAACCTGCCTAGACATAGAACCAGGAAAATATGACACATAACAAAAAAAGTAAACAATGGATTAAGACATTGAAATGGCCCACATGCTGGAATTAGAATGTAAGAAATTTAAAATAAGCTATTATAAGCATATTCAAGGATTTAAGGAATAGATGGTCATAAGAGGGAATATATGGAGAATCTCAACAGAGAAGTAAAAATGATAAAGAGATAATAGGACAAATTTTAGAACTGAGAGACAGAATATCTTGTATAAAAATGTCATTTTATGCACATACCAGTAAATTAAAGATGGCAGAAAATATTATCAGTGCACTTAAAAACAGATCAAGAACAATTTCCCAATACAGTTAATACAAACGAAGAAAAATAATAAAAATAGGGCCAGTCTAGCACTAATATAATTGGAGTCCTAGAAAGAGTAGAGAAGTACATGAGACAGAAAAAACTATTTGAAAAAGTAAAAACCAAAAGTTTTCCTAATTGTCAGCATATATCAACTTACACGTTTAAGAAACCCAAAGAACAGAATAAAAATAAAGAGAACCAAATGTAGACATACCATAGTCAAACCACTGGGCAAAAAAATAGAGTAAATCTTGAAAGTAGCTCAAGGGAGGGAGAAAATAATTTACATACGTGGAAACAAATAGACAGATGACCTGTCATCAGAAATGACACTTTAAAAAGCAATGAAACTACATCTTCAAAATAAAAGAAAACTGTCAACTCCAAATTCTATAACTAGATAAAGTAATTCTTGAGAAAAGAAAGATTTATTCAGATAAAAGAAAGCTTCAAACAATTGTCATTAGCAGACCTAGATACAAGAAATGCAAACGGAAATTTTTTAGGCTAAAGAAAGATAATAACAGATGGAAATTCTGACCTACAGGAAGCAAGGAGAAGCTCTAGGAATGGCATGTGCATAAACGTGAAAAACTAAGGCTTTTTTCTTTTAGTTTTATAACAAACAACTGATGCTTTGAATAAAAAATTAAGTGTACTATTGATAATGTGTGTAAAATATTCTAAATTAATAGCTCTGACAGGAGACTAAACGCAACAATTTTGCCGCAACTTTTCTTTATGTTACATGAAAACGCTGACTGTTAACACTAAGTGGACTGCGATAAGCCCAGGATGTTTATTATAATCCCTACAGAACCACCACATTATATGAAGATATTCTTCTAAAATGTCAATAAAGGAATTAAAATGGAACGCTGAATATTGTTCAGTTAATATAAAAAGGCATGAAAGAAAGAACAGAGGAGCAAAAAATGATGGAACAAATAGAACATAAGAGCAAAATAGGCTGGGCGCAGTGGCTCAGCCTGTAATCCCAGCACTTTGGGAGGCCGAGGCGGGTGGATCACGAGGTCAGGAGATCGAGACCATCCTGGCTAACACGGTGAAACGCCGTCTCTACTAAAAATACAAAAATTAGCCGGGCGTGGCGGCGGGCGCCTGTAGTACCAGCTACTCCGGATGCTGAGGCAGGAAAATGGCGTGAATCCGGGAGGCGGAGCTTGCAGTGAGGCGAGATCCCGCCACTGCACTCCAGCCTGGGTGACAGGACCAGACTCTGTCTCAAAAAAAAAAAAAAAAAAAAAAAAAGCAAAAATAGTAGGCTTAAATCCAAACTTTTCAATAATTATTTCAAATATAATTTAAATACTCCAAATAAAACACAGATTGTCCAGCTGGATAATAAAAGTACCTATAAGAGATGCATGCCAAATATTGTGGTATAGATAAGTTGAGAGTAAAATAATTTCCAAGTATACCAAGGAAACAACAAGCACAAGAAATCTTATGCGGCTATATTAATATAAGAAAAAGTAGACCTCCAAACAAGCAATATTACAACAGAAAGCTATTTCACAATGATAAAATGTCAAGTAATTATGAAGACATAATGCTGTATTGCTGACAGAAAAACTAAAGAAAATTAAGATAAAATAATTTTGACAACAGCTTGACCTAATCGATATTGACCAAGACAATAGAATATATGTTCTATTATGCTACACATGAAACATTTATCAATAGGCTATAGAACACAAAATATCTCTCAAGAAGTTTCAAAACACTGTAATCATAGAAAGTATTCTTTCTGACCATAATGAAAATGAATTGAAATGGGTAAAAACAAGCTACCCAGGAAAGTCTACACTATTGGAAGTTTTAAATACACCTTAAAATGCCCTTTAGCTCAATGAAGAAATCATAAGAAACACCTTTAAATACATTGAACTGAATACAAATAAAAATATACTATATCAAAATGTATGGGATAAAGTTAAGCAGACCCAGAGTAAATTTTTTTGTATAAATGCTTATTCTAGAAAAGAGAAGTTCAAAACAAGTGAACTAATTTTCTACCTTAAAAAGAAAATCTAAAACAAGAGAGCAAATTAAGTCCAAACAAGTAGAAGAAAGGAAATAAAACAGAAATTAGAAATCAATGAGACAGAAAACAGAAACAGGAGAAAATCAACATGGCCAAAAGTTAGTTCTGTGAGAAAGAAAGAAAACGCAAATTATAAATATCAGGGATTAATGAGATTGTACAGTTGTAGACACAAGAGACATTAACAAGATAATGGAATATTGTGAAACATTTTATACAAATTTTCATTACTTGGATGAAAGGGTGAATTCCTTGAAAAAACTTATTAAAAAATTCACAAGATTAAATGGAACATATGAAGTAATTGACATTTATTAAAGTAATTAAATTAATTGTAAAATACCTGCACATAAAAACATAAAATTAAAGAAATAAAAAAATAAGCAAACCCCAGATCCAAAGAATTTCACTGGTGAATTCTTTCAAACGTTTTTAAAAAATAAATTTTTAAAATTATTTCAGAAATAAAGAAGGGGGAAATTCCAAACTTGTTTTATGAGTCAGAATCCTGATACCAAAATTACAAAACCTAGGAATGCAAAATTGACTTCAACTTAAAGTGCTATCACCATTTTAATCTGTGATTCTAATGAATTTGGCTATCTTAGATATTTTATACAAGTGGAATCATACAGTTTGTCCTTCTGTGACTGATTTACTTTACTTAGCTTTAATGTCCTCTAGGTTCATCCATGTTGCATATTGACGGGCTTTCTTGTTTTAAAGCTGAATAATATTCCGTTGTATGAATATACCACATTTTCTTTATCTATTCATCTGCCAATAGACATTAACCTTATTTCCACATTTTGATTAATGTAAATAATGCTGCAATGAGCCTGAGAATCATCCCAATCTCAATTCTTTCAGATAAATAACCTGAAGTGAGACTACTAGATCATGTGGTAGTTCTACTTTCTTAATTTTTTTGAGGAACCACCGTACTGTTTTCCATAGAGGCTGCACAGTTTTACTTTCCCAGAAACACTGTAGAAGTGTTCCAATTTCTCCCCATTGTTAACACTCGTTATCTTTTTCTTTTAATAAGGCCATTCTAACGGGCTTGAGGCAGTATCTCTTTGTGGTTTTGATTTGCATTTCCCTGATTAGTGATGCTGAGCATTTTTTTCATGTATCTGTTGGTCATTTGGATATTTTCTTTGGAGAAATATCTACTGCTGATTTAAAAAAAAACTCTCAGCAAGCTAGAAAAAGAAATTTTCTCGAAGTGATAGAAAGCATCCACAACAAAACATATAAACAATACTATATTTAATGGTGAAAGCGTAAATGTTTAAACCACATAGATTAGGACAAGAAAGGGATGTGTGTGTTCATCACCTCTATTCAACATTGTACTGGTGATCCTAGATTTTGAGTATAAATATTTAGGGGACAACTATTGTCACTGAAGCCCAAATCTTGGTCATCCTCAGAAAAAAAAAAAAAGTTGATTAGGTTGTATATAATCTAATTCTACTTGCTAATTTAATTTCTCTAAAATTACAGCTTGTATCAACTCTAGAATTTATTGGGCACCTCCTAGGACATAAACACTGGAATTTGGTGAGAAACATCAAATAGGAAAGAACCTGGCTCTGACATAAACTCAACACACGGAGGGGGACACACGTTATGAGACTGACCTGGCCTCTTCATCTCATAAAAGGGGTTCTTGTTGCTGGTAACACAGATTAAAACTATTTCAATTACATTCAAGGTAAAAAGATTAGCAATGATATGTAAGATGAAAAAATCACCCCGCAGGAAGACAAAAGTCTCACAAAAGGGTATTTAAACTAGCCAACACTTTGAAATTCAGGCAGAGATCGTGCTTTCTGGGTGAACTAAAGTAGCAAGAACAAACTAGAGGCTCCAAATCTAGGAAAAATGGACCCTAATAAGGTTTACAATCCAGAAACTCAAGATATCCAGACAGAAGGATGCAGTCTCCGCTTTCAAGGCAGTAGCAGTACCTGGATTACTATGCCAATCCCCAACACAATCATAAACACAAATTTGATTGAGGAAGAAGCTTGCCCACCAGAAGATTTAGGTTATTACAAGGTAGAATGTGATAGAGAAAACGAGCATGGGACTGGAAACAAGAGGAGGTAGCCCCATGATTACAACTGGCATATATCTGTCAGAGATGGTGCAGAAATAAGACTGAAGAGAGAGATCCTTAAACCCCACATGCCTTATATCAGGACTAATCCTGGACACAGGCTGGAAAGCATAGCCTACAGGTGGTGAGGGAGGAGGAGTGGGCTCAGCTGTGAGAAGGAGAAGGAAATATGGCTGAAAACCAGATAGGGGTCTTGAAATCACACAGAGGATTTGGCCCTTTGCTGCTGTCTGCCAGCAGCTGCCAGTAGTTCTCACACTTTGGCTGGCGTCAAAATCACCTGGGGCAGTGGTGGGGAAGCGGGGGGAGTGTTGTAAAACCACAAGTGACCAGGCAAAAAACACCTGTATGTTTTCCAATTCAGTAAGTACAGAAATATTAATTGGAAAAAGGTGGACGTCAGACATTGACAGTGCTGTGGACTGCTCCAGGGACGTAAGCATGATCTTTAGAGAGGTGTCTCTCATCAGTTGAGGGCAACCACTGGACAGAAAGAGGTCCAGACCTACCGTAAACAGAGACATCATACAAATACACTTTAGCAACCTCTCCAAATAACATGTCTCTTAGTGAAACTTAGGAGGTTGAAAGTTAAAAACATAAAATCCAGTGGCATTTATGTATCCTAGGCACTTACATTTGTCTGATTCTTCCAACTTGCCTTTGCTTGGTTAGAGTTTTGGGTAGACAAGAGGTGGATTTACATGTGCCATTGTGAGAACTTTGATACACTCATTTAGACATTGACCTACTATCTTGATGTTTGAAAGCTAAAACCCAAAGAAATTTGTCTATTTACATAAAACAAATTCAGCCCTTACCTTCCTTGTCGATTACATCTTCCACTAGCAGTAATAAAAAAGTAACAATATGCATAAGTCAAAGTATCTTCTTAGATCCTCTGTAGTGTTTTATTATTTTGTTGTGTTAATTAAAGTAACTGTCTCAAAATTTCAAGGAATGCCTGAGAAGCAATTCATGTTCAAAGGCTGCCCTCTTGTGACAATGTGTTGTATGTTTTACTGTAAAAGTAATCTTATTTTACCTTATAACCTCTACAATCCAATTCATAACAACATAAAAAGGAAATAAAACCTTACATAATTTTGAATTTTAAAAAGTACCTTGTTTATATGGCTCCTTTAGCTAATGAATACTCAATTTGGTAAATATTACAGTGAGTTGAAGGTTTGAATCCATCTCACTTAACTAGCTTGATGGATGTATTTCTAAACCTATACAACCCACTCCTCTGCTTTTAAAAAATTAAAGTTAGCTGTAGATTGAGATGTCAGTGACACAGTTTATAGAACATAACTTAGATTGTCATCTACATTACTGTAACTACAAATACCACCCTCAGATGGAAGAATCAGTTTTATCAGTGAACATCTCTAATTGAACTATAAATGGTGTATGTCTTCTGGCTTTTACAAGCTCTTGGTCTAACACAGGGGATATATGATGTAAAAATTACAAAGCAGGGTCACTCACAGTGGCTCATGCCTGTAATCCCAGCACTTTGGGAGGCCAAGGCAGGCGGATCACAGATTCAGGAGATCGAGATCATCCTGGCTAACACGGTGAAACCCCATCTCTACTAAAAATACAAAAATTAGCTGGGTGTGGTGGCACACGCCTGTAGTCCCAGCTACTCAGTAGGCTGAGGCAGGAGAATCACTTGAACCCAGGACGCGGAGGTTGCAGTGAGCCGAGATCGCACCACTGCACTCCAGCCTGGTGGCAGAACAAGACTCCAAATCAAAAGTAAATGAATAAATAAATAAATAAATAATAAAATAGCAGTGACTATAATGTTTTGTGATGTTAAACTTTGGGAGCCTGTTTTTTTCTTTCTTTTCCCAAGTCCCTTTCCCAGTTCCAGGAGCAGAGTTATTCTAAGCTCACTGATGTAAAGGAATAGAAAGAAAAGGTTTGGTGGAAAACCTAATAACCTGCTATCTTTCTGTCTTTTGTTTTTTAAAAGCTTGAGCATTTGGGAGAATTTGGAAAGATTGTGGAGTAAGTGCAAAGAAGGAATTTGCTAACAAAAATTATATAGGGTAAAATGAGTTTTTTCCAGGTTAGAAAATATCCACTCCCTACACTCCTACATTCCTTTCCCATGGTTAAGAAGAGGAAAAAACAAAGGCCTCTTGGTGAGCAGTGGTGACTTAGGCAGTTTCTTAGAAATATTCTAGAAGGCATAGTCATCTTTAAAAAAAAATAGCTACAAGGATATGTCTAAGCAGAAGGGTCCACGGGCCAAATTACGTGTAGATTTTTGCATTCCAAATATGGTAAAGAAGAAGCAGGAAGCTGGGGGGCCTAAACAGGCCACACAGAAATGGACAAGGAAGAGGCCAGCAGCAGCTTGTGGGGACAAGATGTCAAGCCCCAAATGTAAAACCCACCAACCATCCTCCAAATTCTGGCTCTGTTTAACAAGGCTGTGGTCTGACACTAGATGCCGCCTCAGTGACTAAAGCATAATTTCCCGTCTCCTGGGAGTGTTGACAGCTGACTCCTGGCAACAATACTCACAGCACAAAAATGTTCCTTCATCCAAATTCATGTCCCTTCTCAAGGCATCCCACATCCGAGAACTGCTTGGTACAGAAATATAATGGCCTGGTTTTCTTGCTCCAATTCGAGGTCATTAGGTAAACTCACCAAGATCCCTGTAGAGTGCACTGCGGCCATGATAGTGATTGCATTCCAGCCGACTTCCTGCTCCTCCCAATCCTATTGCTTTCACTCTTCCACAGGTGTTGGGAATATCATTTCAACCTCCTTGCATGCAAATCTCCAACTCGGAGTCGGCTTCCTAGGACACCTGACTGGTGACTTCTCTATCACTATCACAATACTTAGAGGGGAGATCTTAAAATGATTGAAGGCTAACTGCCCTAACTGCACAGACAGATGGTGGCTTAAAATAGAATTTAAGTGGATTTAAAAAAACATGAAAAAAGTTGACATTGCACGCTCATATGAGCTTATGGATCAAACCATGCATATGATTTCTAAGATCCCTCGTGCAGGATTTATTTGCACTGTTTATAAGTGACATCCCCTTGAATTGAATTCAGTGCAACTCAAAGCAGTAATTTGTGGGAAAAATTAGATATGCAGGTATCCTGGACTCTAGAGAGGCACACATCATTTGGAGAATAATAGTGAACCGGCTGGTCTATGAGGGAAGAAAACAGAGTGAATATAGACTATTAGTGAACAAGGATATTTTCCCATGTATATTCAAATTAAGGTGAACTTCTTTACAGAATTGTGCCTTAGAAAGAAAAAGAATTTCCCTATATTTGAGTCCTCACAAGTTTTCCTACGATGAGTGATTTTGTGATTATTTTGAGTAACAAAGTAACATTTAAAGAAACCCTCTTGCCCTGAATGTACTTTATGTGAATTGATATTGCATATAGAGATCATCAGAGTCAAGCCACATGAAAAGGAGGAACATAACTTAGCAAAGACTTAGAGGATTAGTCCTAATAGTGTGAAATCAAAAGTTCAAGTGAGGGAATAAATGCAGCTTTTAATGATTACTTAAATGAAGTTTAACTCTAGCAGGATCTACAAGAAATTGGCAACCTTTGGCTTCAGTAACAGAAACTCAGGATATATGCCCTTCAGTGCTTTTGGATTCTGCATCATATTGAGAGAGACTCCTTTAAACAAGCAATAAGAAACTTCCTGTGACAACATAATAAATTCAAAAGTTTCTGTAACTCAGACAATTTAGATAGATGTGAGGACTTTGGCCTAGACAGCCCTGTTCACTCTAAAGGTGGATTAAACAAGGAAAAAGATATTGATATCAAAAATTCAATCAGGAATTTGATTAAAACATTTCATTAAATGTGATAATTTCTTAGTATATTATCTTACATATGCAATATTCATGTGTAACAAATTAAATACCAGTAAACATTTGACCATATTATCTGCAGCATAATTTACATATCAATTTACATATTCAGTTTTCCTCACATGAAAACTTTGATCTTCTCAATAAGAAAATTTGTGAAATCTTTAATTCCTCATCCCCAGGAATGTAAATAAATAAATATAAATACTGTAAGTCAGTGATTTTTTCCTAGGAAGACAGTAAAAATACTTCACACGCCTTCTCATTGTAAACCTCAATAACAAACAGAGAAAGGCTCTCTAAAGGAAGAAGACACATCTTAGGGAGGAGGGCACTGCAATGGGAATATGCATGACAAAGCAAACTGTGTAGATTCAAATGGTAAAGGAAGACAAGGTCTTTAAAAGAAAAGCGATCAACCTGGAAGTATGGGGGAGTAGAAAAAAATAAATAAAGGAAAAATGAAGAGGCTTATATAATTGTTTTGTTATAGTTATCTTTGACTATAAAGAGCAACAACAAGGTCGATGTCAGTTGAAGTTTGGGCAGGTGGTTGCTGGATAGATGTCCTCACAGAAGTGTATTTTGTGTAAGGTTGCTATGGCCTTTGTGCAAGGTTGTGGATTTTGTGGTATTTTGTGATAGTTTTTATCAGGCCTAGAAGCATGAGAACCCTCTCTTCAAGGCCTTCTCTGAATCTATTTGTCCAGGTTTTTTCTTTTCTTTTTAAACATTAGTGACAGTTTTGATTCTGATAACTTTTATATAATGATCCTTAATTTCAAAAAAAATTAAACGTGTAACTTATTTATGATGTATTTGATAGGCTTGGATTTATGAATCACCTCTACTATCTATAGTGGTAGATATATCTGAGCCTACGTACACAGCACTTCCATCAGATTTTCTCTTCAGTGGAATTGGAAGAGGGGGGTTTTGGAGAAGGGGATGAAGGAATTGTGCTGCATCAGAGGTCCCCACCTAACAGCACAGGGACTTTTTCTGTGCTCTTGCCAGGCCGTTGTATTAGTCTGATACAAAAGTAATTTTGGTTTTGTCATTGAAAGTAATGAGACCATCTGACTTACAATGTCTGTGCCGTAACCAGCTCCTAATAGCCTCCTAGGACAGCTTTGCCCTGACATACACTGTCCTGGAACCACGTCTGCTTTGTAACTCCTGAGGTAGCTGCCACCATGACCAATGCCTTCTCATCTTTACTCTACATGCAGGTAACAGTTATAATTATATCTCTGTGTATTCACAGAACATTTAGTACATCTGGGACTTCTACAAAATTTCCCTAGCTGATTTTGGTGTTCTGGTGTCCTAGCAGCTCTAGCCATGAAGGGATGATGCTTTATTAGCATTTCTGTTGAGTTTTTTGCTTTTTCTCACAAACTGATTCCACTTTTCCCACATACATTTGACAATTCATTTGAACTCATTTATTCTAAACCCATTATTTTTTGTCTATTATTTAATAGGGAGGGGGGTGAGGGATAAAAGATAACAAATAAGGTGCAGTGTACACTGTTCGGGTGATGGGTGCACCCAAATCTCACAAATAACCAGTAAAGAAGTTATTCATGGAACCACATACCACCCTACCCCAATAACCTATGGGAAAAAAATAAAAAATAAAGTAAAAAAGAGTCAGAAAAAAAGAAAATAATCACTGTACTTACCATGACACTTAGAAATGGTGGCTAGCATTATTTGTGTTACCTAATAATATTATTATTTTTTCTTTATGCTACAAACTAGCTCTGCTATTACAATCACTACTATTTGAAGTGTTACTAAATTAAATTAAATTTATGGTATCCTTCTGGACTCAGAAATGGGGGTAAATGCTAAGACAATTTCAGAATATTATCACATATTAAAAGCATATTATATGGGGAAAATGTGATTTTTAAAAAATAGAAATTGGTAGAGAAACAGTTTTTGGGTCTCTTTAATTTCCGCACATTTTGCAAGTATGGACGCTGACTTTCTTGTTCCAAATGATTGTTTTCAAGCATGTTTGTATAGAAAACAGCCTTGGAATAGAAAACCAGTACCTCCTTCTGGAACAAAGGAAAAGTTTATTTACTGTCTAGTATAATGCAGATAATTTCTCCCTCTTGGGAAGGGTGCAGCCAAGTGAACTTCCCATAATACAAGTTGGGGTTTCTTGAGCTTGAGTTTTTCTTCCACAGTGTAATGTGCAGGTGTCACTTGGCTCTCTTTGTGTTATCCTGGGAAAGCTGATGGCTGTAGGTGCATGTTTATTTTGGGGTTCTCTATTCTGTTTCATTGGCCTTTGTGTCTGTTTTCATATCGCTACCATGCTATTTTGTCTATTGTGGCCTTAGGGTATAGTATGAAGTCAAGTAATGTGATGTCTCCAGCTTTGTTCTTCTTGCTTAGGTTTCCTTTGGTTGTCTGGGCTCTTTAAAAATCCATATGAAATTTAGAATATTTTTTTTTCTAATTCTGTGAAAAACGACATTGGTTGTTTCATAGGAATAGTGTTGAATGTGTAGACTGCTTTTGGCAGTATAGCCATTTTAACAATATTGATCTTTCTAATCCATGAGCATGGAATAGTTTTCCATTTGCTTTGTCATCTATGATTTCTTTCTGCAGTGTTTTGTAGTTCTCCTTTTAGGTATCTTTACCTCCTTGCTTTGACATATTCTTATTTTATTTTATTTTATTTTGGGGGTTGCTGTTGTAAACAGGATTGCACTCTTGATTTACCTCTCAGTTTAAACATTTTTGGTGTACAGAAATGCTACTTCTTTCTATATGTTGATTTTTTTATCCTGAAAGTTTGCTGAAGTCTTTTTTTTATCAGTTCTAGGAGCCTTTTGGCACAGTCTTTAGGGATTTCTAGGTGTAGAATCATATCATCAGTGAAGAGAGATAATTTGACTTCATTTCCTATTTGGATGCCTTTTATCGCTTTCTCTTGCCTGATTCCTCTGGCTAGGACTTGTTAAACAGGAGTGGTAACAGGCATCCCTATTTTATTCCTGTTCATAAGGGGAATGTGTTGGGAGAAAAGCTGAGTGTTGTAAGAGAAGCTGAGTCAGGGCCATATGTTTCTCATTCACTTGATACACCGTTTCCTTTCAACCTCTAAATCCTCACCACCTGTTTGTTTGAGCACCAACAAATAGCGTGGGCTCCCAGAGCTTGGGGACTTTGCAGACTCCACACTCGTGATGGTCTCCTGGTCCCACTTTCTCTCTCAAACTGTCTTTTTCTCATTCCTTTGACTCTGCCGGACTTCATCACCCCCATGACCTAGTGTTGGGCCTGATCACCCCAACATTCCTGGCGCCCAACATGGGGTGACAAAGACCCGGTGAAGGAAGGCTGGAGCGTGTGAAAGCAGAGGACACAACATCAAAAGACACCCGAGGACATACAAAGATGGGGAATGAAATTTAGTACTTAGAATTTATTATCACTCTTTAGTACAGTAAAGCAGTTTTGTCCATGGTTTCCAGAACAAAGGACTATGAAGTTGGATGAATGGGAGAGAATTGGAAGAGATTTTTTAAAAGGCATATAAAGATGGAGCAGAAATTCCAGTCTCTATATGGTCAGTGTGGGCACTAATAAAGGCAGCCCTTGAGCCATTTCAAACAGATGATGAGGCAGACTCAGATGAGGAAGAGGAGGATGAGTGTAAAAAACTAACTTCAAATTCTGAGTGTGGGGAGCAGCTACCAGAGGAGATTAAAGAAAAGAAAGAAAAACTTTAAAAAGTATGTTTTACTAGCCCGTTGGCTCCACCTGCTGAATTAAGTGAATGGCCACCTCCTCTCTCTCCTCTAAATGGGCGAAAAAATAAATTAGCTGAAAAACTTACTGCTCCTGTAGTTACAACATTAAAATCTGGAGCAATTGGTGGTGGTAGACAAAATTCTATTCAAAAAGCTAAAGCCAAGGGAGACCCTGAAGCATGGCAATTTCCCGTTACTATAATCCAGCAAGTAGGACAGAATATAGCTAATTAGGCTGCTTTCTCTTTTAAGTTACTAAAGAATTTAAGCAAGCCATTAGTCAATATGGACTGAACTCTCTTTTTGTGCAAACTTTATTTAAAAATATGGCTCTTGATAATAGATTACTACCATATAATTAGGATACTTTGACAAAACCTGTTCTCACTCCATCTCAGTCCTTGCAGTTTAAAACTTGGTAGGTTGGTGAAGCTCAAACTCAGGCAAAAGAAAACACACAAGTGCAGCCACCTGTGCCTGTTTTCTTTGATCAGTTAATATGAGTTGGCCCTAACTGGGGTTGATTAGAGAATCAAGCACTAATGGAAGATGTTGCCATTGTTCAGCTGTGCTTCATGTGCTTACATGCATAGAAAAGGATAAATGTTACAGGGGAAAAGTATCCTTATTTCAGTTCTGTCTGACAAGGACCTAAAGAATCATATATTAATTTTATTGCTCAGCTCCAAGAGGCTGTGTATAAAGCTGTAAATGATCAAAACAGCTCAGGATGTTGTAATACAGCTTCTTGCATACAATAATGCTAATGCAGAGTGTCAAACTGCTATTAGATCCCAGACAGAGAGGGCCCATTTAACTAAATATATTAAGGCTTGCGATGGCATTGGAGATAACTTACATAAGGTTATTCTTTTAGCTCAGGCTGTGGCTAGATTAAGAGTAAGAAAAAATATGCTTCATTTCTCAGGCTCTTGCCTTAATTGTGGGCAAATTGGACACAAGAAAGGAATGTAGAAAGGAATTCAAAAGACGAAAACTACTACCATCAATCAACAGAAAAGTCCCAATGTACGTCCCTGGTGTAAGAAGGGCAATCACTAGGCAAGTCCGTGTCATTCTAAATTTAGCAAAGATGGACAACCTCTTTCAGGAAATAGGAAGAGGGACCCGCCTCAAGCCCCTCAACAAACTGAGGCATACCCAGCACAGCCATTGCCCTTACAAATGTACAGCAATTGTCCCCCGCCTCAGCAAGCAGTGCTGCTGTAGACCTCTACAGCACAATTCCCATCTCCTTACTTCCTGGGGAGCCACCAAAGAAGGTCCCCACAGGAGTTAGGGCACCCTTACCCTGAGGAACTATTGGGAACAAGCCTCCCCAAATCCGGCCATAAATTGGCCCCCAAACTGGCCATAAACAAAATCTCTGCAGCACTGTGACATGTTCATGATGGCCATAACACCCACGCTGGAAGATTGTGGGTTTACTGGAATGAGGACAAGGAATACCTGGCCCGTCCAGGGTGGAAAACCACTTAAAGTCATTCTTAAGCCACAAACAATAGCATGAGTGATCTGTGCCTTAAGAATAAGGGATACTTTTAGTTAATCTAATATCTATAGAAACAATGCTAATGACTGGCTTGCTGTTAATAAATACGTGGGTAAATCTCTGTTCAGGGCTCTGCTCTGAAGGCTGTAAGACGCCCCCCCCCCCGATTTCCCACTTCACATCTCTATATTTCTCTGTGTGTGTCTTTAATTCCTCTAGTGCTGCTGGGTTAGGGTCTCTCCCACCGACCTGGTCTCAGCAAGTGGTGCCCATTCATGGGGGCTCAAATACAGGTCAAAGGATCGCTGGAGCAACGATTGGAGAATGTGGAACTAGCTGGAGGACACCCGAGTACTCTTAAAGCAATCCCCGTGTTGAGTAAGAAGGGGAGCTCGGAAGCATCAGGGTAGCAATAGGACAAGTGTGGGCTGTGGTTCGTTCTACCTTGGAACTTTTCCACACTGATGATGAGGAGGAAGGAGAGTATAACAAAGTAAGAGTAGAGGTTACAGACCAGGTTTATTTGTCACCTAAAACTAAAGCAGAAAAGGAGGGAGAGGTTCATCCCTATCCTTCTGCACACCCTCATTATTATTTTGAAGAAAATAACCCTCCAGATCTTTCTTTTCTGGAGGACACTGGGTAAAAAGTAGTTGCCCTGGTGACTGTTCGAGCAGCGCCTTGAGCGACTGCTCTTAGTTCAATTCAGGCAGGAATACAGCAAGCTAGACAAAAGTGGGATTTAGAGGCTTGGCAGTTCCCTGCTTGAATACACCCCCCAGATCAACAGGGAAATATGATAGCTACATTTGAGCCTTTTTCTTTTAAATTACTCAAAAAAATTAAACAAGCTATAAATCAGTATGGACCAGGTTCTTCTTTTGAAATGGGACTGTTAAAGAATGTTGCTGTTTCCAGTCGGATGATTCCTACTGACTGGGACACTTTTACTCTAGCTTGTCTAACTCCTGCTCAGTTCTTACAATTTAAAACTTAGTGGGCAGATGAAGCTTCCATTCAGGCTGCTCGCAATGCCTGGGCCCAACCTCAAATTAATATAACTGCAGACCAACTTTTGGGGGTTGGTGGCTGGGCTGGTTTACATGCACAAGTGGTCATGCAGGATGATGCCATAGAGCAGCTTAGAGGAGTGTGCATTAGAGCTTGGAAAAAATCACTTCATGTGGAGAACAATACCCTTCCTTTAGTGCTATAAAACAGGGACCAAGAGAACCATATGTGGATTTTATAGCTTGGTTACAGGAGTCTCTTAAAAAGATGATTGCAGATTTGGCTGCTTAGGATATAGTGTTGCAGTTACTGGTTTTGACAATGCTAATCCTTATTGCCAGGCTGCTCTGCGACCTATCAGACGGAAAGCACATTTAGTTGATTATAACAAGGCCTGTGATGATATCAGAGATAATCTACATAAAGCTACTTTGTTGGTACTGGCGATGGCAGGACTGAGAGTGGATAAAGGAAATACTCTATTTCCTGGAGCTTGTTTCAACTGTGGGAAACATGGTCATACTAAAAAGAATGTAAAAAAAAAATCACCGAGTCAGGCCACCAGATAGGGGAAAAAACAAAACTGCTGATCCTGAAATATGTCCCAAATGTAAAAAAGGAAAACTTTGGGCTAATCAGTGTCACTCTAAGTTTGATAAAGAAGGGAACCCGATTTTGGGAAACTCCCTGAGGGGCCCATCCCAGGCCCTGTTCTAAACCAGGGCATTTCCAGCTCAGGCCATTCCCTCACCCCCATACGTTATCTGTCCCCCACCACAGCCCATAGTGCTGCAGTAGATTTATGCTGCACAAAAGCTGTGAGCCTTCTGCCTGGGGAACCCCCGCAAAAGGTCCCAACAGGAGTCTGTGGACCGTTGCCAGCAGGGACAATGGGATTACTTTTAGGAACGTCTAGTTTAAGTTTAAAAGGGGTACAAATACACACTGGAGTCATTGATTCAGATTACAATGAGGAAATTCAAATTGTGATATTTAGTTCCGTTCCCTGGAAAGCACAGCCAGGAGTGCGCATAGCACAGCTCCTGAGTGAGCCGTATGTGGGAACGGGAAAAAGTGAAATTAAATGAACTGGAGGATTTGGAAGCACAAATAAAAAAGGCAAGGCAGCTTATTGGGTAAATCAAATTACTGATAAACATCCTACCTGTGAAATAACTATCCAGGGAAAGAACTTTAAAGGTTTGGTAGATACTATTTTTTTTTTTTTTTTTTTTTGGTAGGAGTGGACATTTCAATTATTTCTCTACAGCACTGGCCGTCCATGTGGCCAATTCAGCTCACTCAATTTAACACGGTGGAAACTGCTAAAGCTCCAGAAGTGTATCAAAGTAGCTATACTTTGCATTGTGAAGGGCCCGATGGACAACCTGGGACTCTTCAACCAATTGCAACTTCTGTACCTATAAATTTATGGGGGAGAGATTTATTATGACAATGGGGAGCACAAGTTCTAATTCCACAACAATTATACAGCCCTCAAAGTCAACATATGATGCACGAAATGGGGCATGTCCCTGGTATAGGAGTAGAAAAAAAATTGCAAGATTTGAAAGAACTGCTTCAAACGGAAAGACAAAGTTCCTGCCAAAGATAAGGATACCATTTTTGATGGTGGCCATAGTTAAGCCTCCAGAACATATACCTTTAAAATGGTTAACAGATAAGCCAATTTGGATAGAATAATGGCTGTTAAGCAAAGAGAAACTGAATGCTTTAGAGAAATTAGTTACTGAACAATTAGAAAATGGGCACATAGCTCCAAGATTTTCCCCTTGGAATTCTCCAGTTTTCATAATTAAGAAAAAATCAGGTAAATGGAGAATGTTAACTGACTTAAGAGCCATCAATTCAGTTATACAACCAATGGAAATATAACAGCCAGGATTGCCTTCTCCTACTATAATTCCAAAAAATTGGCCTTTAATAGTCACAGATTTAAAAGACTGTTTCTTTACTACCCTTTTAGCTGAGCAAGACTGTGAACGGTTTGCATTTACAATTCCTGCAGTAAACAACCTGCAGCCTGCTAAGCGTTTTCATTGTTTCACAGATGGGTCTAGTAATGGTAAAGCTTCTTATTCTGGATCAAAAGGTAAAGTTTTCCAGACACCCTATACTTCAGCTCAAAAGGCGGAGATTGTAGCTGTAACTGAGGTGTTGACTGCTTTTGATATGCCTGTTAATGTGATTTCTGATTCTTCATACATGGGTCATTCCACACAGTTAATTGAAAATGCTCAGTTAAGATTTCATACAGATGAACAACTGATAATAAAAACAAAAAAGGGGGAGAAACAGGGATTATGGGATAGCCCATACACAATTGAATCTTGCATTATTAACTTTCAAATTTTTGAGCCTGCCCAAAGGCCAGATGTTACCAGCAGCTGAACAGCATCTACAGAAACCAGCTGCAAAGACAGAAGCAGAACAACTGGTTTGGTGGAGAGATCCAATAACAAAAACTTGGGAAATAGGTAAAATTATAACTTGGCATAGAGGTTATGCTTGTGTTTCTCCAGGACCGAATCAACAACTGATTTAGATACCATCAAGACACCTGAAATTTTATCATGAGCCAGATGCTGAGGAAGAGATAAAAAGCACAACCATCATTGAAATTAGAGCTTCTGGCTGGGCGCGGTGGCTCACGCCTGTAACCCCAGCACTCTGGGATGCTGAGGTGGGCGCATCACAAGGTCAGGAGATCGAGACCATCCTGGCTAACACGGTGAAACCCCGTCTCTACTAAAAATACAAAAAATTAGCTGGGTGAGTTGGCGGGCGCCTATAGTCCCAGCTACTCAGAAGGCTGAGGCAGGAGAATGGCATGAACCCGGGAGGCAAAACTTCAGGTTTTGCCAAGAATGACACTGTAAATGTAACAAAGCTTCTGTGCTTGTTAGTGAACACCAAATCAGCTACTCTCCTGTATTCGGAGATCAGGATGAAATGAAAAGAACAAGCAGGCCGGGCGCAGTGGCTCATGACTGTAATGCCAACACTTTGAGAGGCTTAGGTGTGCGGATCACCCGAGGTTGGGAGTTCAAGAGCAGCCTGACCAACATGGAGAAACCCCGTCTCTACTAAAAGTGCAAAATGAGCTGGGCGTGGTGGCACAAGCCTGTAATCCCAACTTGGAAGGCTGAGGCAGGATAAGTGCTTAAACCTGAGAGGCGGAGGTTGTGGTGAGGCAATATTGCACCACTGCACTCCAGCCTGGGCAACAAGAGTGAAACCCCATCTCAAAAAAATAAAAAATAAAAAATAAAAAATGACCCCCAACCTTGTCTAGACTGTGGGGTTTCAGTTTCACCCCAGGGGGGTCCTGGTTGGGGTTAGAACCCTGAATCTGGTTTGAGTTCATATCCTAAAGAATAAAGGGAATAAAGGCTGTAGCCACTGAGCTACTCAATCTGGTCTGGTTCTGGCTTTTGTGTGTCTGTCTGTATTTTTGGTCTAAATATTTGGCCCAACAGAGGTTAAAGGCTTTGATGTTCTCAGCAAAAGCCTTGTGAGATCTCTAGTTTATCTGTGTGCTCAACTGGAACAAACAGACTCCATAAACTAGAAAAACCTAAAGAAAATGGCACGCGTGAAAAAATGAGAGCCAACTCCTGTTTCTTGTTCTGTCCACCTCCCTCTCTCACTCCTCCTTCTGCCTTTGCTGTGGTCCCTTGGTGTTTCTGTCTTTCTGGGGACCTGATATTCAGTGTAGGAGTGAAGTCCATGATTTTAAAGCCTTCATGTCTCTGCTTTTTAACTCTGCCTGCTTTGCTGAGCTCTTATAATGAGAAATAAACCATTCACAACAGAAACAACAAGGCATCAGAAAACCAACTTCAGGCAGCGCTCCGGCAAGTACCTCCCTAGAGGAGAAGGGCCTACTAAAGGAGATTTCATCTTGAAAAGGCCAAAATGAGAAGTTTTAACCTTAAGCTTGCTAGGTTTTCTGGGACTCGAGCTGGCTATATATTATGGACCATTCTAGCCACACACACACACACACACACACACACACACACACACACACACACACACACTTTTTTGAGACAGAGTCTTGCTCTGTTGCCCATGCTGGAGTGCAGTGGTGTGATCTTGGCTCACTGCAACTTCCACTTCCCAGGTTCGAGCAATTCTCCTGTCTCAGCCTCCTGAGTAGCTGCGATTACAGGTGTGCGCCACCATACCCGGCTAATTTTTGTGGTTTTAGTAGAGATGAGGTTTCACCATGTTGGCCAGGCTGGTCTCAAACTCCTGATCTCAAGTGATCCACTGGCCTTGGTCTCCTAAACTGCTGGGATTACAGGCATGAGCCACTCTGCCCAGCCTACACACACACACACACACACACACACACACACACACACACATATATATATACTTTTTTTCTTTTTCTTTTTGACACAGTGTCTTGCTCTGTTGCCCAGGATGGAGTATGGTGGTACAATCGTGGCTCACTGCAACCTCCGCCTCCCAGGTTTGAGCAATTATCCTGCCTCAGCCTCCTGAATAGTTGGGACTGCAGGTGCACACCACCACACCCAGTTAATTTTTGTATTTTCAGTAGAGATGGGGTTTTGTCACGTTGGCCAGGCTGGTCTCAAACTCCTGGCCTCAAGTGATCCACCTGCCTCAGCCTCCCATAGTGTTGGGATTACACGCACACTTTAAACCTGATGGCCAAATTACATGAAAGAAAATTCAGAACTCAAATAGTTACTATTTTTAAAAACCCTAAAACGAAAAATTCTCAGTTCTTTTGCCTATCTATTTTTTTTCCCTGCCTACTTTGAATCTGCTGATTTGTCTACTGGTGTTGAGATAAGGCTTACTGTCTGTGGTGTTACCAATTCAAGGTTACTTGGCTGAAGAAAAACAAAAGAATGAAACAATTCTTTATTTTTTTTCTCTTTTTGAGACAAGGTCTCACTCTAAGGTCTCACTCTGTTCCCCAGACTGGAGTGCAGTAGTGGGATCATAGCTCACTGTTATCTCAACCTCCCAGGCTCAAGCAATCCTCCTGCTTCATCCTCTCTAGTAGCTGGGACAATAGGCATGCACTACCATGCCTGGCAATTTTTTATCTTATTCTTAGTAGAGATTGGGTCTCACTATGTTGCCCAGGCTGGTCTCAAACTCCTGAGCTCAAGTGATCCTCTTGCCTCAGCCTCTCAAAGTGCTGGGATACAGGCACGAACCACTGTGCCCAGATAAAAGAGAGTTCTTTTATAAATACAAATAATTTAAAAAGTATTGATAAAATAAAAATAGAAATGTCTTCAGAATTGTCAGCATACATTTTTGACTGTGTTTTATATTTACATTTGCTAGATATTTTAAGGTGCTAGGGTTTGGCATGAAGGTTATAAAACTATAAGCACAGGAAAAAAAGAATATTTGTTTATGTGATTTTTTAAATACATAAGACCAATTTAATACGGTTTGTTGAACAAAAATAATGGAATTTTCTGTGTTATTGGTAAAATACCCATGTATTTAATTTTGAAGTCCTCACTTACGTGATCACCTGATACTCACAGGCTATAACATGGTTAACAAGAAGAAAACCTAGAAATGATGACTAGCTTTGTCTAATACCTCAGTTCTCACAAATACTCTAGATAAACTGTCAAAAATAAGTAAATGTAAATGGATAAATGTCTATACAAGACATCTTAATGTATTTTTGAAACTTTTTTGAGACAGTGTCTCTGTCTGTCACCCAGGCTGAAGTGCAGTGGCATGATCACAGCTCACTGCAATCTTGAACTCCTGCGCTCAAGGGATCCTCCCAACTCAGCCTCCCAAGTAGCTGTTAATTACAGGTATGCACCACCATGGTCAGCTAACTTTTTTTTTTTTTTTTTGTAGAGTCAGCATCTCACTATTTTGCTCAGGCTGGTCTCATGATACTCCTGCCTTGGCCTCCTAAAGTGTTGGGATTACAGGTATGAGCCACCATGCCCAGCCTATTTTTGAAATTTTAGTTATGTTAAATTAAATAATAGGTATTCATTAAATATCTGGGTTATTTCCAATTTAAAACTTATGTTTTAGCCCAGGCACTGTGGCTCATGCCTGTAATCCCTGCACTTTGGGAGGCCAAGGCGGGCGGCTCACCCGAGGTCAGGAGCTCAATAGTGAAACCCCATCTCTACTAAAAAATACAAAAAATTAGCCAGGTGTAGTGATGGGTTCCTGTAATCCCAGCTACTTGGGAGGCTGAGGCAGGAGAATTGCCTGAACCTGGGGGACGGAGGTTGCAGTGAGATGAGATCACACCATTGCACTCCAGCCTGGGCAACAAGAGTGAAAATCCATCTTAAAAAATATGTTTTAGGAACACATAATTCTAAATTATAAAATTATTCTCATATGTAAGATACTGCTATATGACAATTCAAGATTTCTTGCTTCCTAGGTTTTTTATTAAAATAAGGGTTACTAAGTGTTAATATCTTGGTAGATATATGTGATTAAGACTACTAGATACAAGAGAAACAATTCTGTATGCAAAATATATACCGGTTTTTGTTTCAGAAAAAGTAAATTCGCTTAGAGATTTTTAAGGATTATTTTAAATTGAAGGAATAAAAAAGATAGATTAAATGTGTATAAAAAGTTGGGAAAGATGAAAAATTATACAAGGTTATTAAAAGTTTATGTAAATCTTACATCGAGGTCAAAACTGATTGAGATCAGATAGATTGTTTATAAAGTTTATTTAAATTAGCTGTAATATTAAAAACATAGTGATAAAAAACTAAAAATTTTGGTTAAAACAACAAGATTTTCTTAAGGTATTTATTTGCTCATAATAAGAGGTAAAAAATATTGACTTTAAATCCTGAAATCTGTTACTATAAAAACTTTTCAGATTTGTATATCAGAAGTTCAACTTTTCCTGTACTTTCATGTTACACATGACTCACAGATCACGTCATTGTCTCCTGTTCCTTCTTAAGAAGGAATAAAAGGCTTTGGTTTCCTGCTTGGCTGTGATGATAACTCCTTCAGGTTTTTCATCAGGTCTAATTTTGTACTCTTGGCTTTTAAATATGTCTTAATTACTTCATGTAACCAGGAAACTTCCATGCCATCATTGTGAGCTATGGATCCCCACTGCTCTATGCTCTGGTTTTCCTGTTTACATTCCTTTGTAATATTATGCTCACTCATGACCCTGGACACACTCTTTCTATGTCGAATTAAATTCAAGTCTCCTTATCATCGGAATTGACTTCCAAGTGATTTAAATTAGCTCCCTGTAAGAAGACACAGTTATGCCACAGGAGTTTTACCCTTTAAATGACTGGCCTGTAATAAAGATTTTAGGTTTTATCAAGATAATCCATGTGTTGCCTTTATTTTTTTTTAATTACTTGGGAAAACTGAGGGTTTTCAGTTTTCACGTCCATGTAACCTTCTATGTTGCTTTTGATGTCTTTTGGTTGTCATGCTAATTAAATGAGTGACTGTTACTTAAAAATGACATGTGGCTGTGTGCAGCGGCTCATGTCTGTAATTCCAGCCCTTTGGGAGGCCAAGGTGGGTGGATCACTTGAGCCCAGGAGTTCAAGTCCAGCCTGGGCAAAATGGCAAAACCCCATCTCTACTAAAAATACAAAAGCTAGCTAGGTGTGGTAGCACGTGCTCATAGTCCTGGCTACTTGGGAGACTAAGGTGGAGGATCACCTGAGCCTGGGAGGTTGAGGCTGCATTGAGCCATGATTTCACCACTGCACTCCAGCCTGGGCAACAGGGTGAGACCCTGTCTCAAAAAAATAATAAAATAAAAAACAATAAACTGTCATTCTGTTTTGGTCAAATGTTTTCAATTTTTTTACATCTTTGCTAAAACTTAGTTGATAACATTGTATGGGAAGCATTGCCAAAAGATAAGTCTAAATCTTCTTTTTTTTTTCTCTGAGACAGAATCTTGCTTTGTCACCCAGGCTGGAGTGCAGTGGCGTGATCTAGGTTCACTGGAACTCTGCCCCAAGGTTCAAGCGATTCTCCTGCCTCAACCTCCCAAGTAGCTGGGACTACAGACACATGCCACCATGCCCAGCTAATTTTGTATTTTTAGTAGAGACAAGATTTCTCCATGTTGGCCAGGCTGGTGTCGAAGTCCTGACCTCTGATGATCTGTCGAACTTGGCCCCCCAAAGTGTTGGGATTACAGGCATGAGCCACTGTGCCTGGTCTAAATCTTCTTTTGGTTACATTTATAGGTATATTATTAATATAAATATTTTAAATGTTATATAAATTATAAAAATCTAATATGGTATCAGTCATAATTTTGATGATGTTAAATATTCTCTAAAGTTGTATATGTATAGATATATTATTAATATAAATATTCTAAAGATTATATAAAATTTGTGGAAGTCTGATGGATCTGATGTGTTGCCATCAGTCATGATTCTGGCTGTTATCTTAAAATGCTACATATAATAGAAATAACTAAATTTTCTCTCCAGTTGAGAACTTCCACTGGATTTTAACCAAAGGATATTCTAAGTTTTTGTCATCCACGGTGATTGTTTAAAGTTCTTCTCTAAAACCCTTTACAGGCCGGGCACGCTGCTGGAGGCTGTGCAGGGCACGGTGCTGGGCATGGTGCAGGGCATGGTGGCTCACGCGTGTAAAAATCCCAGCACTTTGCAAGGCCGAGGTGGGTGAATTGCTTGAACTCAGAAGTTTGAAAGCATCCTGGGCAACATGGTAAAACCCTGTCTCTACAAAAATACAGAAATTAGCCAGCATGATGGTGCATGCCTATGGTCCCAGCTACTTTGGAGGCTGAGGTAGGAGGATGGCTTGAGTTTAGGAGGGAGAGATTGCGGTGAGCCAAGATCATGCCACTGCACTCCATCCTGAGTGATAGAGCCAGACAATGTCTCAAAAAAAAAAAAAAAAGCCTTTACAATCAGCTATCATCTAAATTACTTTTAATGGAAAGGACTCTGACAGGTTCTCTTAAATATGGTTTCAGATAACTTTGGGGATCATACTGTTGGACTAGGAAAATCTTCCAGGACTCTAAAAAGCTGAATGAGAATTTCCAATTGAAATCAAGCAAAACACAAAAAACTGAATGAGAATTGCTATTTGAAATCAAGCAGAACAAGATTTAGTTACATGGGACTGAACTTATAAAAGAAGGAAAAGATTTTATTCATGGCCCTTCCATTGGAAACATTGTTGATTCTCTTTATGTTTTGTTTTCCAAAGTCAAGAATTTTTTCTTTTCAGCTATTTTTAACTTACCATACATTAGATAAACTACATTGTGAACAAAAATTTGAGCCATTTATCTGTCTCTCTAACTGATTTCTCCAGAATTCAGAAGCCATTCGTGAGCATTCCTAAATTATGGCAATATAATTATTTGCATAATTTCAATAAGAATCTATTTTTGGTAACAGGATTCAATTGGAGACACTGTTTGTTTTATCAAGGCTTTAACTCGAACGGCAGATACAACCAGACCACTTTAAGGAATTGAGGTTGACTTTATAGCACCAATACAAAGCCCCTTAGAATGACTGGCTTGGTGTCCTGTCTACAAGGGTCCTTTAGAAAGTTGCTGTCCTTGTGGTAAGAAGCAAAGAATGTCACTTTCTGATGGGCCCAGGAACCTCAAGTTATTTGGGGACCTTGAGAAGAGAGGACTACACCCATTCATAAAAGTATTACAGGAGAGCTGGCAAGATGTCTGAATAGGAACAGCTCCGGCCTGCAGCACCCAATGAGATCAACACAGAAGGCAGGTGGTTCATGCATTTCCAACAGCTTCCACTGGTGATACCCATGCAAACAGGGTCTGGAGGGGACCTCCAGCAAACTCGAGCAAACCTGCAGCAGAGGGACCTGACTGTTACAAGGAAAACTAACATACAGAAAGGAATAGTATCAACATCACCAACATCAAAGAGCAAAGGTAGATAAATCCACAAAGATGGGGAGAAACCAGTGCAAAAAGGCTGAAAACTCCAAAACCCAGAATGCCTCTTCTCCTCCAGAAGATCACAACTCCCCACCAGCAAGGGAACAAAACTGGACAGACAATGAGTTTGATGAATTGACAGAAGTAGGCTTCAGAAGGCGGGTAATAACAAACTCCTCCAAGCTAAAGGAGCATGTTCTAACCCAATGCAAGGAAGCTAAGAGCCTGAAAAAAAAGGTAGGACGAATTGTTAACTAGAATAACCGGTTTAGAGGAGAATATAAATGACCTGATGGAGCTGAAAAACCCAGCACAAGAACTTCATGAAGCATACCCAAGTATCAATAGCTGAATCAATCAAGCAGGAGAAAGGATATCAGAGATTGAAGATCAACTCAATGAAATAAAGCAAGAAGACAAGATTAGAGGAAAAAGAGTGAAAGAAATGAACAAAGCCTCCAAGAAATAGAGGACTATGTTAAAAGATTGAATCTATGTTTGATTCGTGTACCTGAAAGTGACAGAGAGAATGGAATCAAGTTGGAAAACACTCTCAAGTATATTATCCAGGAGAACTTCCCCAACCTAGCAAGACAGGCCAACATTCAAATTCAGGAAATACAGAGAACACCACTAAGATACTCCTCAAGAAGAGCAACCCCAAGACACAAAATCATAAGATTCAGCAAGGTTGAAATGAAGGAAAAAAATATAAAGGGCAGCCAGAGAGAAAGGTTGAGTTACCCACAAAGGGAAGCCCATCAGACTAACAGTGGATCTCTTCGCAGAAAGCCTACAAGCCAGAAGACAGTGGGAGCCAATATACAACATTCCTAAAGAAAAGAATTTTCAAGCCAGGATTTCATATCCAGCCAAACTAAGCTTCATAATTGAAGGAGAGATAAAATCCTTTACAAGCAAATGCTGAGAGATATTGTCACCACCAGGCCTGCCTTACAAGAGCTTCTGAAGGAAGCACTAAACACGGAAAGGAACAACTGGTAACAGCCACTGCAAAAACATACCAAATTATAAAGACCATTGACACTATGAAAAAATTGCATCAACTAATGAGCAAAATAACCAGCTAGTATCATAATGACAGGATCAAATTCATACATAACAATATAAACCTTAAATGTAAATGAGCTAAATGCCCCCAGTTGAAAGACACAGACTGGCAAATTGGATAAAGAGTCAAGACCCATCAATGTGCTGTACTCAGGAGACCCATCTCATACACATAGGCTCAAAATAAAGGGATGGAGGAACATTTACCAAGCAAGTGGAAAGCAACAAAAGGCAGGGGTTGCAATCCTAGCTTCTGATAAAACAGATCTTAAGCCAGCAAAGATCAAAAGAGACAAAGAAGGGCGTTACATAATGGTAAAGGGATCAATGCAACAAGAAGAGCTAACTATCCTAGACATATATGCACCCAATACAGGAGCACTCAGATTCATAAAGCAAGTTCTTAAAAACCTACAAAGAGACTTAGACTCCCACACAATAATAGTGGGAGACTTTAACACTCCACTGTCAATATTAGATCAATGAGACAGAAAATTAACAATAATATCCAGGACTTGAACTCAGTTCTGGACCAAGTGGACCTAAAAGATATCTACAGAGCTCTCCACCCCAAATCAACAGAATATACCTTATTCTCAGCACCACATTGCACTTATTCTAAAATTGACCACCTAATTGGAAGTAAAACTCTCCTCAGGAAATGCAAAAGAAATGAAATCATAACAAACAGTCTCTCAGACCACAATGCATTCAAATTAGTATGCAGGATTAAGAAAGTCACTCAAAACCTCACAACTACATGGAAACTGGGTGACCTGCTCCTGAATGACTACTGGGTAAATAACGAAATAAAGGCAGAAATAAAGATGTTCTTCAAAACCAATGAAAACAAAGACACAACGTCCCAGAATCTCTGGGACACATTTAAAGCAGTGTGTAGAGGGAAATTTATAGCACTAAATGTCCACAAGAGAAAGCAGGAAAGATCTAAAATTGACACCTTAACATCAAAATTAAAAGAACTAGAGAAGCAAGAACAAACAAATTCAAAAGCTAACAGGAGACAAGACACAAATAAGATCAGAGCAGAATTGAAGGAGATAGAGACACGAAAAACCCTTCAAAAAATCAATGAATCCAGGAGCTGGTTTTTTGAAAAGATCAACAAAACAGACCACTAGCCAGACTAATAAAGAAGAAAAGAGAGAAGAATCAAATAGATGCAATAAAACATGATTAAGGGGATATCACCACTGATCCCACAGAAATACAAATTATCATCAGAGAATACTACCAAGACTAAACCAGGAAGAAGTGAAATTCCTGAATAGACCAATAACAAGTTCTGAAATTGAGGCATTAATTATAGCCTACCAACCAAAAAAATTCCAGGACAAGACGGATTCACAGCCGAATTCTATGAGAGGTACAAAGAGGAGCTGGTACCATTCCTTCTGAAACTATTCCAAACAATAGAAAAAGAGAGAATCCTCCCTAACTCATTTTATGAGGTCAGCATCACCTTGATACCAAAACCTCACAGGGACACAACAAAAAAAGAAAATTTTAGGCCAATATCCCTGATGAACATCGATGCAGAAATCCTGGATAAAATACTGGAAAACTGAATCCAGCAGCACATCAAAAAGCTTGTCCACCATGATCAAGTCGGCTTCACCCCTGGGATGCGAGGATGGTTCAACATATGCAAATCAATAAATGTAATCCATCACATAATGGGAACCAATGACAAAAACTGCATGATTAGCTCAATAGATGCAGAAAGGGCCTTTGACAAAATTCAACAGCCCTTCATGCTAAAAACTCTCAATAAACTGGTATTGATGGAACATATCTCAAAATAGTAAGTGCTATTTATGACAAGCCCACAGCCAATAACATACTGAATGTGCAAAAACTGGAAGCATTCCCTTTGAAAATCAGCACAAGACAAGGATACCCTCTCTCACTACTCCTATTCAACATAGTATTGGAAGTTCTGGCCAGGACAATCAGGCAAGAGAAAGAAATAAAGGGTATTCAATTAGGAAAAGAGGAAGTCAAATGGTCTCTGTTTGCAGATGACATGATTGTATATTTAGAAAACCCCATCATCTCAGCCCAATATCTCCTTAAGCTGATAAGCAACTTCAGCAAAGTTTCAGGATACAAAATCAATGTGCAAAAATCAGAAGCATTCCTATACAGCAATAACAGACAAACAGAGAGCCAAACTGTGAGTGAACTCCCATTCACCATTGCTAAAAAAAGAATGAAATACCTAGGAATACAACTTACAAGGATGTGAAGGACCTCTTCAAGGAGAACTACAAACCACTCCTCAAGGAAATAAGAGAGGACACAAACAAATGGAAAATCATTCCATGCTCATAGATAGGAAGAATCAGTATCGTGAAAGGGGCCGTACTGCCCAAAGTAATTTATAGATTCACTGCTATCCCCATTAAACTGCCAATGACTTTCTCCACGGAATTGGAAAAATATACTTTAAATTTCATATGGAATCAAAAAAGAGCCCGAATAGCCAAGACAATCCTAACCAAAAAGAACAAAGCTGGAAGCATCATGGTACCTGACTTCAAAGTATACTACAAGCTATGGTAACCAAAACAGCATGGTACTGGTACCAAAACAAATATATAGATCAAAGGAACAGAACAGAGGCCTCAGAAATAACACCACACATCTACAACCATCTGATCTTTGACAAACCTCAGAAAAACAATCACTGGGGAAAGGATTCCCTATTTAATAAATGGTGTTGGGAAAACTGGCTAGCCATAGGCAGAAAGCTGAAACTGGATCCCTTCATTACACCTTATACAAAAATTAACTCAAGATGGGTTAAAGACTTAAACATAAGACCTAAAGCCATAAAAACCATAGAGGAAAACCTAGGCAATACCATTCCGGACATAGGCATGGGCAAAGACTTCATGACTAAAACACCAAAAACAAAGGCAACAAAAGCCAAAATTGACAAATGGGACCTAATTAAACTAAAGAGCTTCTGGACAGAAAAAGAAACTATCAGAGTGAACGGGCAACCTACAAAATGGCAGAAAACTTTTGCAATCTATCTATCCATCTGAAAAAGGGCTAATATCCAGAATCTACAAAGAACTTAAACAAATTTACAAGATAAAACAACCCCATTGAAAAGTGGGTGAAGGATGTGAACAGACACTTCTCAAAAGAGGACAATTATGCAACCAACAAACTTATGAAAAAAAAAGCTCATCATTACTAGTCATTAGAGAAATGCAAATCAAAACCACAATGAGATACCATCTCATGCCAGTTAGAATGGCGATCATTAAAGAGACAGGAAACAACAAATACTGGAGAGGGTGTGGAGAAATAGGAATGCTTTTACACTGTTGGTGGGAGTGTAAATTAGTTCAACCATTGTGGAAGACAGTGTGGCTATTCCTCAAGGATCTAGAACTAGAAATACCATTTGGTCCAGCAATCCCATTACTGGGTATATACCCAAAGGATTATAAATCATTCTACTATAAAGACACATGCACACGTATGTTTATTGCAGGACTGTTCACAATAACAAAGACTTGGAACCAACCCAAATGCCCATCAATGATAGACTGAATAAAGAAAATGTGGTACATATACACCATGGAATACTATGCAGCCATAAAAAAGGATGAGTTCATGTCCTTTGCAGGGACATGGAAGAAGCTGGAAACCATCATTCTCGGCAAACTAACACAAGAACAGAAAACCAAACACCACATGTTCTCACTCATAAGTGGGAGTTGAACAATGAGAACACATGGACACAGGGAGGGGAACATCACACACTGGGGCCTGTTGGGGGGTGGGGGAAGGGGGAGGAATAGCATTAGGAGAAATGCCTAATATACGTAATGGGTTGATGGGTGCAGCAAACCACCACAGAATATATATACCTATGTAACAAACCTGCATTTTCTGCACATGTACCCCAGAACTTAAAGTATAATTTTAAAAAGTAGGTTAAAAAAGTATTACAGACACAGTCTGATGCAAATCTTTGACTTGGCTAGCTTCAAGGCTCTTAAAAGTCTAAGATTCCTTATTAAAAATTTCCAACAAAGCCAATTTTAAGAAGCCTATATTGCCAATAAATATTCTTGCTGCCCTTTATGGAAATAATCAGGCCTGGTATGATAAGACTAAAACTTATTTTGCATACAAAATTGGTCCTACTATGATTTGTCTTTGATAAAATGATGGACTAGAGAGAAAATTTATGTTCCAAAAGAAAACTATGACATATGCTATTAGATTCCAACCCTGATCATTGTTTTAGAGTTTTTAATATTTGTCTATAATTTGGGCTGAATCCTGAATTACTTCCTGGCTCCAAGTGTTCCCTAGTGAATCTGAATATAATATATTTTTAAAAACTTGTTTTATCCTGTCAGGAATGAGATGTATTTTTGAAGGACTACTTAAACTAGCAATTACAATTCGATTATTATGATTATAGAATCTCGGGATTTCTCTTCCTTCTTGTCAAGGTCTTTACCTGATGTTTGTCTCATTAAAAAAAATGAGACAGATTACACTCTACTCAAGACTGAAGACATGTACTTTAACCTGTCTCAGTTACCAGTAAACCAAAGCCTTAATTTTCAGAGTCTGTCAGGGACCCTGTGTGGTCCCTGGATCAACCACCCATAGGCTTATGAATGTGTTGACCGCTGGCATATGAGAAGTAATTGTCTATTAGGTTATGTGACTCTTCCTCTTTCTATTTATAACTCCAATGTTTCTGAACACTGAAGTAGTTCATGGAAATTACTTTCCAGGATTAGACAAACCATACCTGCAAACCAAGGATGTGAATTTTGGCCAATGTTTGGCAGAAGTCACTTGCAATGGTGGGGAGTAACCTCTCATGAACGTATAATTAGAAATCTGTCAACCACTCTAGGTAAATTAGCGAATGAACTAGCTGAAGCCATAGCTACCAAACAAAGATCTTTAGACTCTTTAGCCAGGATAGTCATGGATGACGGAATAACTTTAGGCTGCATAGTGGTGAAACACGGAGAAATTCATATGGCAGCTAGCTAACACATTATGTTGTGTTTAGATCCATGCATCTTCTGAAGTTGAAACAAATGTAAAAAAATAAGACAATATGAGAATTAATTATGACAAATCCCAGGGAAGAGGCTGAAAGAGCTGTAACACAAACAGGGCTGAGTCATGCCCCTTGCTTGCCACATTGTGGGCAAAGAGAAGGAAACAAGAGCTGTGACCCTTTGGGAAGCCCAGACCTGGGAGCTCCCCGAGCCAGGGCTGTGATTCCCTCTTTGGGGCCCTGTGGTTCCTGGTATCTCCAAGCTTCCGGGTGCCACTGTGTTCCCAGTGTGCCAGCTGTGGAAGCTGCTTGCGGTGCCCGTGGTCCAGCCACAGACTTGTGGAGAGCTGGCACCCATGTTGGCACCTGGAGCTACCTGCCCCACTGCAGCAGCCAGGAAGTCTGACTGCACAGTGACCAGACCCCAAGCTCGCTCACACACCCCTTGCCACTCCGCGCAGTCTCCCTTGGCAAACATGGGATCCAACCTGGTAGCATGAGCTGAGCACAGCCTGCCAGGCTGAGTGGGCGGGGCCCAAGCAAAACTCAGGTAAAGGTGCCACCAGCCATAGAGGTTTCTGTCCAGAAAAGTGACACTCCAAAGATCCCGTAACACCGCTACTCTTCCCAGCCTCTGGAAACTCTCAGTCTACCCTCCATCTTGATGAGTTCAATTGTTTTAATTTTTAGCTCGCACAAATGTGTGAGAACATGCAAAGTCTTTCTGTGCCTGGCTCATTGTACTTAACATAATGTTCCCTAGTTCCATCCACGTTGTTGCAAGTGACAGAATCTTATTCTTTTTCATGGCCGAAGAGTACTCCATTGTGTACATGTACTACATTTTCTTTATCCCTTCATCTGTTGATGCACACTTAGGTTGCTTCCAAATCTTGGCTATTATGAATAGTGCTGAAATAAATATGGGAATGCAGATATCTCTTTCATATACTAATTTTCCCTCCCTTGGGTATATACCCAGCAGTGGGATTGCTGGATCATATGATAGTTCTATTTTTAATTTTTTGAGGGACCTCCATATTTTTCTCCATAGTGAATGTACTAATTTACATTCCCACCAACAGAGTAAGAGGGTTCTCTTTTCCCTACATTCTTGCAAGCATTTGTTATTGCCTGTCTTTGCATAAAAGCCATTTTAATGGGGGTAAGATGATATCTTATTGAAGTTTTGATTTGAATTTCTCTGATGATCTGTGATATTGAGCATCTTTTCATATACCTATTTGACATTTATATATCTTCTTTTTTGTTTTTGCTCATTTTTTGAGACAGGGTCTCACTCTGTCACCCAGGCTGGAGTGCAGTGGTATAATGATGGCTTACTGTAGTTATGACTACCAGGGTTCAAGCAGTCCCCCCACCTCAGCCTCCTGAGTAGCTGGGACCAAAGGCATGCATCACCATGCCCAGGTAGGTTTTAAAATTATTTGCTATGTTTTTCAGGTTGGTCTTGAACTCCTGGGCTCAAGTGGTCCAACTGTCTTGGCTCCCCAAAATGCTGGAATTACAGGTGTGAGCCACTGCGCCTGACCTGCGTGCCTTCTTTTGAGAAATGTCTGTTCAGATTTTTTGCCCATTTAAATAATTGGATTATTAGTTTTTTTCTTATAGAGTTGTTTGAACTGCTTATATATTCTGCTTGTTAATCCCTTGTCAGATATATAGTTTGCAAATATTTTCTTCCATTCTGTGGATTGTCTTTTCACTTTGTCCATTGTTTTCTTTACTATGCAGAAACTTTTGAACTTCATGTGATACCATTTGTTCATTTTTGCTTTAGTTGCCTGAGCTTTTGGAGTATTACTGAAGAAATCTGTGCCCACGACAATTTCCTGGAGAGTTTCCCTAATGTTTTCTTTCAGTAGTTTCTTGTCCTTGATTTAAGTCTTTAACCCATTTGGATTTGATTTTTGTATATAGCACAAGAGAGGGTTCTAGTTTAATTATTCTGCCAATGACTTTGGGAGGCTGAGGTGGGCAGATCATGAGGGCAGGATATCAAGAACATCCTGGCTAACACGGTGAAACTCCGTCTCTACTAAAAATGCAAAAAAAAAAAAATAGCTGGGCGTGGTGGGGGCACTTGTACTCCCAGCTACTTGGGAGGCTGAGGAGGAGAATGGTGTGAACCCGGAAGGTGGAGCTTGCAGTGAGCCCAGATCGCGCCACTGCACTGCAGCCTGAGCAACAGAGCTAGACTCCATCTCAAAAAAAAAAAAAAAATTCTGCCAATGAATATCTAGTTTTCCCAGCACAATTTGGTGAAGAGACTGTCCTCTCCCCCATGTATATTCTTGGCACCTTCATTGAAAATGAGTTAGTTGTAAATGTAAGGATTTATTTCTGGGTTCTCTATTCTGTTCCATTGGTCTATGTGTCTGTTTTATGCCAGTACCATGCTGTTTAGCTTACAATTGCTCTGTAGTATAATTTAACGTCAGGTGATGTGATTCTTCCAGTTTTGTTCTTTTTGCTACGGATGGCTTTGGGTATTCTGGGTCTTTTATGATTTCATATAAATTTTAGGATTTCTTTTCTGTTTCTGGGAAGAATGTTATTAGTATTTCAATAGGGATTGCATTGGATCTGTAGATTGCTTTGTGAAGTATGTGTATTTTAACAATATTTACTCTTCCAATCAATGAACATGGACTATCTTTCCATTTTTTTGGTGTCTTCTTTAATTTTTTTGCATTTGTGTTCTATAGTTTTCATCGTAGAGATCTTTCACTTCTTTTGTTACATTTATTCCTAGATATTTTATTTTATTTGTAGCTATTGTAAATGGGATTACGTTCTTGATTTTCTTCTTTAGATTGTTCAGTTTTGGAATTTAGAAATGTTACTGATTTTTGTATTTTGATTTTGTATCGTGTGACTCTGAATTTGTTGATCAATTCTGATAGTTTTTTGGTGGAGTTCTTAGGTTTTTCCAAATATAAGATCAAATCACCTGCAAACAAGAAAACAATAATAATTTTACTTCTTTCAATTTGGATGCCCTTTACTGTTTTTCAATTTTCTTGATTGCTCTAGCTAGGACTTCCAGTACTATGTTGAGTAAGATTGTTGGAAGTGGACATTCTTGCCTTGTTCCAGATCTTAGAAGAAAGGATTTCAGGTTATCTCTGTTCAGGATGATACTGGCTGAGGGTCTGTTGTGTATGGTTTTTATTGTGTTGTGGTATGTTCCTTCTAAATCTAGTTTTTTTGGGGGTTTCTTTTTATCACAGGGATGTTGGATTTTATTAAATGCTTTTCAGCATCAATTGAAATTACCATATGGTTTTTGTCCTTCATTCTGTTGATATGATGTGTCACATTGATTGATTTGCATATGTTGAACCATGTTGGTATCCTTGGGATGAATCCCACTTAGACATGATGAATGGTCTTTTTCATAGAATGATTTTGGAAATACTACAGACTTCTCTGTTTTTTGGAATAGTTTGAGTAGGATTGATAGTAATTCTTCCTTCAATGTTTGGTAAAATTAATCAGTGAAGCCATTGGATCCAGGCTTTTCTTTGCTAGGAGATGTTTTATTATGGGTTCAATCTCATTTATCCAGTTCTTCTAGGTTTGTGGTTTGGTTGCGTTTTTTTGTTTTTTTTTTTTTTTTTTTGTTTTTTTGTTTTTTTGTTTTTGTTTTTGTTTTTTTGAGATGGAGTCTTGTTCTGTCACCCAGGATGGAGCTTGGTACAATCTAAGCTCACTGCAACTTCTGCCTCCCAGGTTCAAGCGATTCTCCTGCCTCAGCCTCTGGAGTAGCTGGGAGTACAGGTGCACGCCACCATGCCTGGCTAATTTTTGTATTTTTAGTAGAGATTGGGTTTCACCATGTTGGCCAGGCTGTTCTTGAACTCCTGATCTCAGGTGATCGCCTGCTTTGGCTTCCCAAAGTGTTGGGATTACAGGCATGAGCCACGGTGCCTGGCCATTACTTGCAGGTTTTTCAATTTATTGGAATACAGTTGATCATAATAGTTTCTAATGATTACTTGAATTTCTGCAGTATCAGTTGCAGTGTCTCCTTTTTAATCTCTGGTTTTATGTATTTGAGTCTTCTCTCTTTTCTCTTAGTCTGGCTAAATGTTTGTTGATTTTGTTGATCTTTTAAAAAAATATTAACTTTTCATTTCATTGATATTTTATATTTTTAAATTTCAATTTCATTTATTTCTGCTCTGATATATGTTATGTTTCCTTCTACTAATTTTGGTTTTGGTTTGCTCTTGCTTTTCTAACTATTTAAGATGCATTATTAGGTTGTTTATTTGAAGTTTTTCTACTTTTTTTGATGTAGGTGCTTTTTGCTATAAACTTACTCCTTAGTACTGTTTTTACTGTATCCCATAGGTTTGTTTTTTGTTTTTTTGTTTTTGTTTTTTTTTGGAGACGGAGTCTCTCTCTGTTGCCCAGGCTGGAGTGCAGTGGTGCAATCTTGGCTTACTACAAGCTCTGCCTTCTGGGTTCATGCCATTCTCCCGCCTCAGCCGAGTAGCTGGGACTACAGGTGCCCGCCACCATGCCTGGCTAATTTTTGTTTTTTGTATTTTTAGTAGAGACGGGGTTTCACCGTGTTAGCCAGGATGGTCTTGATCTCCTGACCTCGTGATCCACCCGACTCAGCCTCCCAAAGTGCTGGGATTACAGGCATGAGCCACTGCGCCTGGCCTGTATCCCATAGGTTTTGGTTTGACTTTAAAGTTTTTCTCTTCTCAAAAACTCAGTGTCATGGTACTGGCTTCTAGTGCTTTGGGCAGTGAGACCCTTTTACTTGATAACAGTGGTGGCTGGGACAACTTGGCAACGTAAATAAATAAACGGCATCTAGATTGGAAAGGAAGAAGTACATTTATCTTTATGTACAGATGACATGATCTTGCATTTAGAAAATCATAAGAAATTTACTAAAAAGTGTTAGGACTCATGAACAAATTTAGGAATGTAACACTATATAAGATTGGTATACAAAAATAACTGTATTTCTTTACCAAGAAATCAAGAATCCAAAAATGGAATTACAGAAATAAATCTTGTTACAATAGAATTAAAGCTGGGGTAACTTTAACATAAGAAGCTTAAACTTGAACACTAAAAACTACAATGCATGGTTAGTGTTGGAAACACCCAGGTACCATCCCTGAGCCTTCTCTCCTTGGCTCTGAGGACTTTACCTTCACGGGGTGAGGAAAGGGTTTGCATTCTTGGCTTTTACTTTATAGTAGGTGGGTTCGGGGTGAGGTATCTGCAAGTCAAATGAGTATTACAATCTCTACTTTTATGTATACGAGACTGGGGCCGACAAAGAGAGGGAATGACAATCCATATCCTGGAAGGCGAATTGTCAGGCACTGATTTCCCCTATGTAACCCCTGCCAATCATCGTGTATTTAAAGGATCCCCAGATACCTTACCAATAGATGTTCAAGAGAGAGGCCTGTAATCTAGGCGTCTGAGAAAGCAAGGCTAGAGATTCCAATATTGGAGACAACAGGGCTCTGGGAAGATTAAGGTTGTGTTTTCTGGATCTGCAGAATAGAGTCACTGAGGAGCAATTGCAAGTTCAGAGGAGATGAAAGAACAAGTCAGGGCATGCTTAGGAAAAGAGAAAACCAGGGATAGGTTTTAAGCAAGAGTCACACTGAGGAAGGGCAGGTTCTTGGCGTCGCTCAGGATGGAATCCAAAAGCAAGCCTGTGGTGGAATAAAGCAGCTCTATGGAGGCATTGGCGGTGTTACAGCCCTGCGTCCGCTCCTGCAGGGCAGGGAGCCCTCCGTGGGTTGTGCTCCCAGAGTAGCAGCCTAGGGGTGGCTTGTAGTCATTTTTATAATTCACTTTTAATGACATGCTAATTAAGGGGCGGGTTACTCAGAAATAGCTAGAAATGGGCAGTAACTTCCAGCTGTTTCCATGGCAAGGGGTGGGGACTTCCTGTGCTGCTATGGCACTGGCAAACTGTCACGGCTCTGGTGGGAGCATCTTCTGGTGATCTGAGGCATGAAGTGCTTTCGCTGCCTCTCCCAGTTTCCTCTGTGCCTCTTACCTGAAAGCCCTTCACACCCCCATCTACCCACCTACAAAGTTCACTGCCCTTTCACCCCACACCCGTTTCACACGCACTCCCACATCAATTCCCAGCATTCAAGCTGGCAATTTCCCTGTTAGGAACCTCGGTGGTAGCCGGAGCTCTGAAAAACCCCTAGGCAGAACTCCTTGCCTAGTTTGTGGCAGAAGTCAGGGAAGGAAAGGCAAAGTTCAGGTATTTCGCACAATAAATAAAGATAGGTAGATTTGATTGATGGATGGATGGATGAAACGTGGGAGTTTATGGGCAAATGTTCATCAGACACTGGAAGTGTAAGTTGTCACAAAGATTATGGAGTGCACTTGTCTTATGACCCTGTTATTTTATCCTAGTATATACACTAGAGCATTTTTTTCTAACTGTGTAAATTGAAAGCTCACAAATTAGTTTAGTGAGAGAAAAGATAACAGATTGGAAGAGAATTACCATATTCATTAGTGGTGTTTTTAAAAATTTAAAGTAAAATAGAGACACGAGTTTTTTCATGCTTTCGAATGCATCTATAAAAAATAGACTTGAGGGCTGGGTACGGTGGCTCAAGCCTGTAATCCCAGCACTTTGGGAGGCCGAGGAGGGCAGATCACGAGGTCAGGAGTTCGAGACCAGCCTGACCAACATGGAGAAAACCCGTCTCTACTAAAAATACAAAAATTAGGCGAGTGTGGTGGCGCCCGCCTGTAATCCCAGATACTCAGGAGGCTGAGGCAGGAGAATCTCTTGAACCTGGGAGGCAGAGTTTGCAGTGAGCCAAGATCGCACCATTGCATTCCAGCCTGGGTGACAGAGCGAGACTCCATCTCAAAAAAAAAAAGTTACTCATTAACAGCATAGACCAATTGGTTTCTATTGGAATTTCTCCATTATTTTCACAATGTCCCAGGCTGTGAAACCAGGATTTAATAACGAACCAGAATGCCACATCTGTGTCACGTGGGTAGGGACCAGTCCTGGTCCATTAAGTCCAGGTCTCCAGGTAACTGGACTCACTGCTGGGCAAAACAGAATGTCCGGCGTGCGTTCCTAACAGGGGACAGCAGAGCCTCATAGGAAATGTAGTGTCACCTTCCAATGATGTTACCATCAAGGACCTTGGGAACCAGCTTTTCTCTCTGCGCATGCGCCGCCCCGCCCACTTCGCCATTTTCCTCCGGAAGTGCGGATCCCAGCGGCGGTCCTGTAGCTGAGCAGGCCTGGGTCTTGGTTCTATGTCCCTGTGGGTAGGTGCGAGGGCGAAGAGGAACCTGTGGGCCTCGGGGGATCCCAGGGGGCCAGACCAGTGTTCCCCATTTGTGGGGGCAGACGCGTGGGCGCATCGCGGGCAGGAGGGGCCTGACATGCATTTGCGGGCCGTGGACCCTGGCGGGGGCTGGGAGGACAGGCGTGGGGTCCCAGCAGTGAAGCGGGTTCCAGAGGCGCAGGAGTGGGTAGGCGAGGCTGGTGGCCCTGGGCCCGGAGTCTGCAGGCCGCGCTCCTGTCCTGCCGCTGAGGGACCCGGTTACCAACCCTCATGTAGCTCAGTTTGCCCGTGTGTCCCGGTGCTAACACACAGTTCTCGGGAGACGTTCCCCATTCCCAGAGGAGTAGTGCGAAACGCGTGTGCCTCTAGTCTTAAGCTGGGCGTTTGTATTAGTTGAGTTTCCCGGTGTCTATTTAGCAAGTGAAGTTTCTGGTTCCCTCCTTCACTGTGTGACCTGCCTAGTCCTCCTGGATTGCATTTATGGAAGTTTATACAAGACCTAGTTTCCATGGAGGAACTCACTGCTTCCGCGAGGGAGATGGGGTACTGGATGATGGTCTTCAGCCTTAAGGGTACTTAGTCTTAACTGTGTGTTATAAAGTTTGAAAGGGAGGGTTCCCTATGAATAAGAAGCGCACTTGAAAGAACAGCCCTCTGGTCTAACCTCTCACTGGTGCTTCAGAGGAGGATAAAAGGTCACAGGTGAAGATCCCAGTTTTCCTCGCTCAGGAAATATTAATTCTACTCCCTAGAATGCACAAGATTTGCAAAGACTAGGTGATAGTGGAAGATTTGGAAGAACTTTCAGAAGGTTGAGGTGCATTCGGCTGAGAAGAACAGGCAAGGACCTAGGAAATATTCCCTATTTGAAGGGGCCTGAAAGTGTGGCCTGGGGTGCAGGAGTGACCTGTCATACTTGAAAAGATTGAAATAATCTCCAAATACAGTCCATTTCCTTCAACCTTAGCTTGTTGTTTCCAGTGTCTGAGATATATTAAACCTAGTCCATCACCAAATTTAGGATAGATTGTGAAGTTCTATTGATTGCATTTCATTTGTAATTTAAGACTTTCTCCCCCTACATAATTTCGTTAAAAACATATTGAATTCTATTCACTTAGGTGTAACAGTTAATATTTGCTGTTTAAGGAACTAATTAAACCTTACTGGCTTATAAAAAACAACCACCATTTTATTTGTTTGAAGTTCTGTGGATCTGCATTTTGGTGTGGTGGGTTCAGCTGGGTAGTTGATATGTTTGTGTTGCCTGGATCACAAAACAGGCCTTAGTCACCTGGTGCCTTGACTGAGCCTGGTTGGTTTAAGATGGTTTCCTTCACAATCTGGCGGTTTGTGGTGACTCTTGGCTAGGCCCTGTGTCTCCAACAGGGTAGTTCCAGACCTCTTCACAATATGACTGTGTCCAAAAAGGCAAGAACCAATGGATATTTGCATGACATTTTCCATTGTCCATTCACTGGACAAGTCAGATGGAAAAGCCCAATTTATTGTCAGAGCATAATATGAGGGCTTGGATACAGGGAAAGGTGTTATTGGGAAACATGAGTAGAATGGTGTACTGCAGGAAATACATATTATGTACATTTTAAAAAACGTAGGCCAAAATTGCTGGGTTGCAAGATGCACTTTCCATGATGTTCAGGTATAGAAAAGCAAGATGTACTGTCATGGGAATACTCATATGAAGTTATTTGTGGAATCCACATATTAATAGGAAAATAGTTAATACAGCCCAGTATATTTCTATAACATTTATTTTAGTGAACTTATAATGTTTCTTTGTATTAAATTATTAGATTATATCTTTAGATAATATTGTTACTAAATTAGTAGGTAATACATATTTTTATTCAAAAATAAATTGTGCATCTAATGTCTACCAATTAATGTACTTGCAGATGTATCTTATCTTAACTTGAGTCTTTGCTGCCCCTAATGAGGTGTGAAGGACTCTTCTCCCATGGGGAAGTTTTTCTTTTTCAGGAGGGAGGAGGGCTTTTCCAGGTAATGTGTCTAGAGTGTTGGGCAGAAGAATCTGGGACCACACCTCACCAGTTCTCTCCTTAATCGACGTCATTTGCCTTCTCTTCCAGCTATGTTTCCAGTGTCCTCTGGGTGTTTCCAAGAGCAACAAGAAACGAATAAATCTCTGGTGAGTTGTTTATTTGTTCTTCAGTTTGTTTTACACTGTATTTTCTGAGTTTATGGGTGTCTGTGAATTAAAAAGGAAAAGTAGAAATAAGTAAAACTCAGGTTGAAGGATATATACATAAATAAGATAAAGCTGACCTGTAGATATAGACAGGTTATAAAAGCTTAGAGTTGTCTAAGTTGAGTGCAAAGTTTCCTCTGATCTTTCTGATGCCGAAACAAAAAAGGCAGTCATGTCTGTTACGTGATTGGAATGGAACCCGAAAAGAGAGCATGCTGTGTTCTTGTGGGACAGGAAAGCTTGTGTGCACCAAGTCTTAACCACCACCTTCATTGGTGACATAGATTATGTGCTGGAACATATTTCACACCGGTCTGGCAGTAAGCACTTGTAGTGTTGTGCAGTGGAAACAGTCATCTTCCGCTAAGGCATGGCGTGTGGTGCAGTGGAAATGGTCATCTTCCGCTAAAGCACAGCTTCCATCGTAAGGTATCCTCCTTGCTCAAAGAGTGTGGTCCCAAACAGCTTTTGGGAGGTCCTCCTTGATTCATGGATGAAACCTGGAACATCTTGAGGACTGAGTTAACCATAGGTCCTTAAATAACTCTCCACACCTTTTTCTTAGTTTATCTCTACATGCAGGGTGTGCAGCAGCCTGTTCAAAGTCATATTTTCTGGGAAATATTTTCAGTGTTTATTTGCAATTTAGCCCACTCTGTGTAGTCTTAACTTATTTCTTCTAAACTCACCATTAACCTAAATAATAGTCAAATTTAGGGGGGCTGTATTTGTCTTACTCGAGTCTTCTACCATAGTTGAAACTGTTGTACCCAAGCGAGTTATAGAGAAATGCCACATTTTGAGACGAATTCAGGAGTCCTTTATTAGCTGGTGACTGAGAGATGGCTAACACAGGAAATACTCTCGGCCCTAAAGAACGGCTAGATTTTCTTTTATACATTGGTTTAGAGAGGGGAGGGGGGATTCCAGCTGCAATAAACTTACAGAAGAAAAAACAGACAAAAAACTTAAAAAGACAGATGGTTACAGGAAAACAAACTGTTCCAGGTGCAGAGGCTTTAAATTCACCACAAAGTGATGAGTGAGGGGGCTCTGGGCATTATCTGCCAGACAAATGTGGGGGCTTTATGATATTATCTCTGAGTAATTTGCTGGGAACTGCGGACATCACTTGCCTCAGCACTTTATCAGTTAATTGCACTCTTTGGTATGTTGAAAATCAGCTTGCACAAGTTAAAGTCCTTGAGGAAAGGGGATGGGTAAGGAGCCCTTGATGTCTTGTAAATGAAGGAGCCAAATGGAGTTTGTCTGGTTTGCTCAGCTAAGGGAGAGTGTATTCACATTAAAAACAAGGTTAGCTATCTAAGGAAGAGTCTATTCATGTTAATACAACGTTGGGTATTACAAAACGTCTGTTCATGATCTGGAAATTCTTCTGTGTTAGTTCTGTTAAAAGAAAAACTTTAAAGGAGTTTAATTGAGCAATAAACGATTCACAAATTGGAAAGTCCCCAGAATCACAGCAGATTCACAGAGACTCCAGCACAGTCATGTGGTGGAAGAAGATTTATAGACAAAAGGCAAGCGGCATACCAAAATCGGAAGTGAGGTACAGAAACAACTCAGCGTTTGCCTTGTTTGAGCACAGTTTGAACATTTGGCAGTGCCTGAGTGGTTGAAGTTTGGCCACTGGGATTGGCCAAGATGTAGCTGTTGTTTGAGGTGCATACACTCAAGTTAGGTTTTCATTCTTGTTTACCTATTAAGGTAGGTTGCAGGTCATCCACAAGGACTCATATATATAATTATGGAGTCCTTCTCAGGACATACTTAGTTCACTTTAACAATGCCTTCCCTTTGGTTATTTTCTCAATTTTGAGAGATTGGCCAAAACTTCAGTCACTGGTGTCACTATTACCGTTGCAAATGTACTTATTTGGTTTAGAAACCCACTGGGAAATAGAACAGTGAGATTTGAAAAGGTGGAACAAGGACTTAAGTAGAAGGTGTCTTCTTATGCTGGAACATCCTGTTTACAGGAGAAAAATAAAACCTGGTTTGTTCTAGGATTTATGCGTTTCCTTAAAGTCTTAGTTTGATTATGTTCCATTTAGTATGAGTGACTCCATTTTGGTTTGGTTTGTTCTGTTGGGACCCATTGCATGAGCTTAGTTCAAAACAATGGCCTCCCATAATTTTGCTTAAAAAATTCCTCCTTTTGGCTGGGCATGGTGGCTCATGCCTGTAATCCCAGCACTTTGGGAGGCCAAAGTGGGCAGATCACGAGATCAGAAGATTGAGACCATCCTTTCTAATACGGTGAAACCTCATCTCTACTAAATACACAAAAAAATAGCCAAGCATGCTGGCGGGTGCCTGTAGTCCCAGCTACTCAGGAGGCTGAGGCAGGAGAATGGCCTGAACCCGGGAGCCAGAGCTTGCAGTGAGCTGAGATCATGCCACTGCACTCCACTCTGGGGGACAGAGCAAGACTCTGTCTCAGAAAAAAAAAAAAAAAATCCTCCTTTTCAGTCAAGTTCTCACTTAGTTGAGAGTGTGACCAAAATGTAGGGCCTTAGCCTCACTGTTAGTTACCATTGTTTTGGGTTTCCGGTTTAGCACATCACTCCCATTGTTTTGGGTAATGGTTTTAGCACGTCACTCCCATTGTTTTGGGTTCTGGTTTCAGCATGTTACTCCCATTGTTTTGGGTTTCTGGTTAGCACGTCACTCCCATTGTTTTGGGTTCTGGTTTTAGTACATCAGTCCCATTGTTTTGGGTTTCTGGTTTAGCATGTCACTCCCATTGTTTTGGGTTTCCAGTTTAGCATGTCACTCATAGGTTACGGTGTCCTTATGGTTGCACATTTTTAAAAATCTGTTGTCATTCCAGTTGAAGAGATACCATTTGACATTTTAGAGATGGCTGCATGCAAACTCTTAAAGCATTTGAGTAAGTTCAGTGCACCAGGGAGACTCTTATGACTATTGGGATAACACCAAGAATTTGGTATATGCTCCTTACTCAGGGTCCCCATAAATCAAACCACCTAAAATCAAATAGATTAAAGAATGAATTAGATAAAGAATTTACTTGCTTAACTAAGTGGGTTTTTTTGTTAATTCCCTACAATCAAATCTTTATAATACCCAATGTTTTCTCCATATGCCATGTTAGCAGCTGCACAGATACTTAAGATAAGAGTCTCATGATAGTAGAGAAGTCTTGATCTGTGATCTTGGGAAAACTGTTCACATTAAGGATGCCATCTTCTTCTGTGGGGGAACTGTCCTTGTTAGCTTTACCTTAAGGGTTCCAAGGGGTGTATGGTTCCGAGTGTGGAGGGACCCCTCTGAGTTGTAAGACTATGAACCCAAAGTTTAAGGTTTTAAAGTTTTGCTGTCATGTGAATGGCAAGGGCAGTCCTCTGATGTTCTCAGAAGATCCAGTCATCAGATTCTAGATTGTGAAGGGGTTGGCTGTCCTCTGTGAACTATAAAAGGCTTTCTTTAGCTGGTGAAAATACACTTCAGCATAATAATCTACTGTTTTAACATCAACCCTCTTGCGTGGAAGAGCTTTTATACAATCAGAAAACATGCACTGAAAATGACAACTGAATGAAATCCCTTTATAAAATGTTTAAATGGCCCATCAGGGAACCAAATGTACCTGAAGTTTTGATTGTTTTCCTAGGAATATAGGTTTGACAAACCAAACATTGATTATAAACTATTTTAGCAATTTAGAGATCACCACAGCAATATATTTAATTTGGATCAATTTCTCTTTCCATGATGAGTTATGGAATGCAGAACTTTTAATAACAAAAGTTTTAAGGACTTAAGACGGACAAGGTGGCCATCCTGGTTCTTCATAAGTCTGTGCTTAATTAACATTAGACTTACATCCTCTTGAATACCAGCTGTTTCTTCAAATTAGATGCATGGCACTGGTAACTGATGAGTTATAGGTAATTTGGCTTAGACCATGGAGTTTATTTAAATTATATATCTAAACAATTTCAATATTGGTGATTTAGCAGGCAAATCTGGCAAAATATTTCCTTGATATTCAATTTTTGTTTTACTTGGGTTAGCAGTTTTATAAACCAGTTGGTCTTCTTATTAAACTTTAGGATTTTTTTTTTTTTTTTTTGAGACAGAGTCTCACTCTGTTACCTAGGTTGGAGTGCAGTGGCACAATCTTGGCTCACTGCAGCCTCCGCCTCCTGGGTTCAAGTGATTCTCCTGCCTCAGCCTCCCGAGTAGCTGGGATTACAGATGCATACCACCACACCGGGCTAATTTTTATAGTTTTAGTAGAGGCGGGGTTTCACCATTGGCCAGGCTGGTCTCAAACTCCTGACCTCAAGTGATCCACCGGCCTCAGCCTCCCAAAGTGCTGGGATTGCCAACATGAGCCACTGCACCCAGCCTAACTTTTGAGAATTCTTAACCAGTCCAATTATTGGGGGATCGGGGAACTTATAGGCAATTTTTACCCATGATATTAAAGTTATTAGAAACCTGTGTTCCCGAGTGTTTTTCATGGTCCTTTTCATTCTTTCATGAATCTTCTATTCTAGAATTTTGCATGCTTGTGAAGTTTTTAGAAACTGCATCACCATTAAGCAATTAACTGTGGAAATGACTTTAAATAGTTATAGTTAAAGACAACTGATAAGGAAATTTGGTTATTTCTGTGGTCTACAATAGCTTAATAACCATAATTAGGGTGGATGTGGTGGCTCATTCCTGTAATCCCAGCTCTTTGAGAGGCCAAGTTAGGTGGATCACCTGAGGTCAGGAGTTTGAGACCAGCCTGGCCAAGATGGTAAAACCCTGTCTCTACTAAAAATAAAAAAATTAGCCGGATGTGGTGGCAGTTGTCTGTAATCCCAGCTACTTGGGAGGCTGAGGCAGGAGAATCGCTTGAACCCAGGAGGTGGAGGCTTCAGTGAGCCTAGATCACACCATTGCACTCCAGCCTAGGTGACAAGAGCGAAACTCTGTCTCAAAACAAACAAGACAGGTAATTATGATAGCTAGTATATAGGCATATTAGAATTTTAGAATCCTGGCCAGGTGCAGTGGCTCACGCCTGTAATCCCAGCACTTTGGGAGGCCAAGGTGGAAGGATCACGAGGTCAGGAGATGAGAACATCCTGGCTAACATGGTGAAACCCCATCTCTACTAAAAATACAAAAATTAGCTTGGCATGGCGGTGGATGCCTGTAGTCCCAGCTACTCGGGAGGCTGAAGCAGGAGAATGGCATGAACCCAGGAGGCGGAGGTTGCAGTGAGCCGAGATTGTACCACTGTACTCCAGCCTGGGTGACAGAGCAAGACTCCGTCTCGGGGGGAAAAAAAAAAGAATTTTAGAAATCCTATACAATTTTAGAACGGGTTGATGACATAAACTAAATATAACCTGAAGAAGGTTCAACATTATGTTTTATTTTGACAGTGCTACCCATGTGACTTAACATGTTAAATAGTCCTGTTTACCTCTCTTTTGGGTGCTTCAAGGGCCTCTGTAGTATCCCAAAGTTAGAGGTCAGAAAAGACAATTTTGAAGTTGAAATTTGATTTTGGGAAGCCTATTAAATATATTAAAAGTTTAAACACTTGATGTTATGAAATAGAATTCCAGGTCACCATAAGTCATTCATTTACTTAAAATCATGACTTAAAAAAGTTTTAAAGGGCAAAAATCTTTACTCATTGATAGAGGGAAGACTTATCTCCACAAACGATCTGCCTCTTGTTTTTCCTTTTTTTTTTTTTGGTAGTTTATTTAAAAGGCAAACAAATTTTTCATTATTTTTTAATATTACCTGAACATCTTCTTTAAAGAGAGAAAGCCAAATGTCACCCACTTTTTCATAAAACCTTATCGACAAACCTATTATTCTTTCTTTTTTTTTTTTGAGATGGATTTTCCCTCTTGTTGCCCAGGCTGGAGTGCAATGGTGTGATCTCGGTTCACTGCAACCCCCTGCCTCCCGGGTTCAAGCGATTCTCCTGCACCAGCCTCCTGAGTAGCTGGGATTAGAGGCATGTGCCACCATGCCCAGCTAATTTTGTGTTTTTAGTAGAGACGCGGTTTTTCCTTGTTGGTCAGGCTGGCCCTGAACTCCTGACCTCAGGTGATCCACCTGCCTCAGCCTCCCCAAGTGTTGGGACTACAGGCATGAGCCACTGCACCTGGCCATTTTTTTTTTTAAAGATTGCATCTTGCTCTGTCACCCTCTTCACCACATTATAGCTCTGGGGGCCAAGCTGCATCACAATGGAAAATCATGGAATCACAGGAAGAATCCACTCAGCTTTGCAAGATGCTGCCCAAGGGGTTGCTTGGAGTAACCAAATTAACATTTTTCATTCTGCCCAGAGCAAAATACATGTGACAAAACATAGACACGTGCCACTTTGCTCAGCACCCAGTATCAAACTGGTAAGACTCAAACTTGCCCCCAGATGGGCCGTGCCATCTCTAAATCTTTTTAGAAGCTTCTGCATATTAATAGGCATCCCTAGATGAGACTAATTTGGGAGCCCTCATTTTTAAATGCACTTCAGGGCATTATTCATTTGGAATGTTCCACTGTAAGTTATCTTAATAAGATTTTGCCATTTCTGTAAGACTTTGCTGCTTCCCAGGCCTAGTGTATTAGCCAGAAGGAGCTTAGTTTTCCAGAAATTAAGGATCCTATTTTTACCTAAAATATTGGCTTTACTCCCAGGTTCCCTTCATTAACTTAGCCAATGATTTTTTTTTCCTGCCTAAGCATGTGAGAAAAATGAAACAAAGGGGTAGAACACACAAATCCCTGTGAATTTTCAAAAGCCAAATGTTACAACCTTCCAATATTATCATTTACTACCACTTTCCTTCTGACCCAGTCAGATGTAGGAGGCCTCTAACTGGAACTGGATTCAAGCCAGTTAACTACTGGATCAAATCTCATCGTGGACCCGGTCCCTTTTCTGTCATAACTTCTAAAACATCCAGCCAGTCATGGCTGGATAGCAGTTTGGAACAGAAATTTGCTCAAAGAAACTCAGAGCTCAAAACACAAATCCATGGAGCTCTGAAATCCGAGAGAAAATTTACCATGATCCCCAGCTGCTCCGAGAAATCAAAGGACACTAGTGTTACAGAATCCTGAGGTGTCACTTTTCTGCCTGAAACCTCTGGCTGGTGGAGCGTTTACCTGTGTTTTGCTCGGGCCCACTGGGTTAGTTCTGTCCACTCAGCTCATGCTAGTGGTCTGGATCCCACACCTGCCAAGGGCGAGCTGGGTACAGAGCAGTGAGGGGTGTGTGAGCAAGCGAGCATGGGATCTGGCCACTGCACACAGCCAAGCATGCCAGCTGCAGTGGGGTGGGCAGCTCCAGGCACAGGTGCCAGCTCCCTGTGAGGCTGCAGCTGGACCAGGCCGACTGCAAACAGCTTCCACTGTGGGTATCAGGGAATGCAGTGGCACCCAGAAGCTTGGAGATGCAGGACCTGCAGAGCCCCAAAGAAGGTGTCACAGCCCTGGCTGGGGGAGCTCCTAGGTCTGTGTTCCCTGAAGGGACACAGCTCTTCTCTCCTTCTCTCTTCTCTTCTTCTTGCCTGCAATTTGGCAAGCAAGGAGCGCGTTTCAGCCCTGTTTATGTTACACCTCTTTCAGCCCTGCTAGTTGGCAGGTCCCGAGTTCTTGTCCTGAGTCCAGGAAAAATGAGGTATGTGGACAGGTAGAAGGTGAGCAAGGTGAAGAGGTGCTTTATTGAGCCACAGGACAGCTCAGAGGAGATCTGCAGTGGTAGCTCCTTTCTGCAGGCAGGTCATCCCAACGTCTGTTCAGCTCTCATCAGCTGAGAGGAGACGCACGGTGGGTAGCTGTGTCCATAGTGCCCAGGCCGTTCGAGCTGAGGAGGGCCTTCCGGCCACTGCTGAGCCACTCTTAGCCCCACCTCAGCCTCCCTCCTGTGCTTGCCAGTGCCCAAAGTCTGGAGGGGGCCGAGGTGGCAGGGGGCTGGCATGTCAGCACTGCCCTGAGCTTGCACAAACTGGGCCGGGTTGTGACTGTGCCCGGGTTTGGCCTCAACTTGGATCCGAATTTGGAGTGGGCTCTGGAAGCAGAGAGACGCCAGGTGGCAGGACCAGGTACAACTGAGCCTGCAGGGCAGGGGGGCTTGCTGGGCCTCTGAGAGAGCGGAGATGCCCGGGTTTGCAGTCATGGCTGGATGGCTGCAGCTGTGCCTGGGAGGGTGGGGCTCCTGCCTGATAATTTAGAAGGGGCAGGTCTCCCACCCATTCCTGGCTCCCACCAGCTTTGAGGAGCGCACAGTCCCAGCCACTCCTCCCCACTGCAGCCAGTGTCTCCATAGCAACTGCTCCACGTGGGCCATTGCTGCCATCACAAACGGGTCCTTTCAGGTTCCTTCCTTATACCTCAGCACTCTGGGGGTCATTAGAAGCCTTAGCAACACTGCTCACCACAGTATAGCTCCAGAGGCCCTAGCAGTCCTGCTCCCACAGATCCCACTTCTGACACCATCTATTAAAAGAAAATCTCAGCTGAATTAAATTTAAAGGAACTTAATTGAGCAATGAATGATTCACGAATAGGGCAGCCCCCAGAATCACAGCAGATTCAGTGAGACTCCAGCACAGACACATGGTGGAAGATTTATAGACAATAAAGGGAACATGATGTACAGAAATCTGAAGTGAGGAGTGACGTCTAGAAGCAACTGGGTCCATTACAGTTCTCAGCAGTGAGGTCCAGAAACAACTGGACTGGTTACAGTGCTCAGCATTTGCCTTATTTGAACACAGCTGAACACTCAGCAGTGTGTGAGTGGCAGAAGTTTGGCTGTTGGGATTGGCCAGGACTCAGCTACTGCTTTAGGCACATACTCCTAAGTTAGGTTTTCAGTCTTTCTACCTATTAAGTTAGGTTGCAGTTTGTCCACAGGGACTCAAATCTAGAAGTACAGAGTCCTTCCCAGGCCATATTTAGTTCACTGTAACAGTTCCTATTATGACCTCACTGACAGTTCTTTTTCTCTGAATTCTCCTTTCTTCTCAACAGCTTATCCAAATGTTCCACTGGTCCCTGTTCATCTTGCCCTGCAGTTCTCCTTGACTGATTCAGCCCTTTGTGGTTTGCAGTCCTATTTCTCTACAGCTTGGACCTCTTCAGTCTTTCCATCAGAGGTTTAACTCTCTGTTGAATGCTTCTTTGTAGCTATCCAAATTTACCTTAAGCTCAAAAAATTCGAAGTGAAAGCCACATCCTCTTCTCTTCCCTTATGTGTATGGCATTACTACCATGCAGCCAGTGACCCAAAATGGGATTTCTTCTGGCCTTTTCTTGCTTAGATTCAGGCTCATCTGGTGTCAAGCCTTGTTACTTTTGTTTCCGTGTTCTTTTATTTTTATTTTTTTTCTTTTGAGACAGAGTTTCGCTCTTGTTGCCCAGGCTAGAGTGCAGTGGTGTGATCTCAGCTCACTGCAGCCTCCACCTCCTGGGTTCAAGCAATTCTCCTGCCTCAGCTCCTGAGTAGCTGGTATTACAGGCATGTGCCACCACGCCTGGCTAATTTTGTATTTTTAGTAGAGATGGGGTTTCTCTGTTTTGATCAGGGTGGTCTCGAACTCCCGACCTCAGGTGATCCACGTGCCTCGGCCTCCCAAAGTGCTGGGATTACAGGCATGAGCCACCGTGCCTGGCCTGCTTGTTGTTTTCATCTCATCCTGATTTCCGAATACAGGAGAGAAGCTGAGTTGGTGTTCACTAACAAGCACAGAAGCTTTGTTATATTTACAGTGTCATTCTTGGCAAAACCTGAAGGGTGTGTTTGTGGGGTGATGAGGTTCAGTCACCTGTGACCTGTGCATCTGGCCAGCACTGTGGTGACATCCTTAGGAATCCATGGGGAGAGAGAAAGCATTCAGGAGTTAGTGGGTCACGTTTGACAAGGGCCAATAAAGAAATATGCAAAGACAAAAAACAAGAAGAACACTGTCATATTTTCTACCTTTTGTTTATATAAATTTATGTCAATGATTTTAGCTTATGTTAATATGCAATGTATACAATATGCTAACATTTACAATATATGTTTATAGTTTAAACATTTCTGTCATATTTTCAGATTCTTTAAAGATTATATTACGCTTCCTATTTCAGATAGCTGCTTAAAATAAGTAAGGAAAAACGGATGTGTGCATCAGTTTCAACTGTTTATGGACTAAAACTAGTTGATTTCTTGGTTAAGAACAAAAAGTGACAACCTAATTAACTGAAAATTTTAAGTGGGCAGTTATAGTTTTAGCTTTAACGTAAAATATTAACTATGTTCCATTCTTGCATTTTTAACCTAATACTCAATATAAATCGCCACATGCCATGTTTCAGATCAAGGTTTTACTTGTGATCTCTCATGAGTTTTTCAAGGTTTTAATTATCTGCAATGTAACAATGTACCAGTAACCTTACTGGCTTAAACCAGGAATTTATTCTTTTTACATGTCACAATTTTCTGGGTCAAGACACTGGACAGGGCAGTGTGGGTTGGCTGCTTCATGATGTCCCTGGTCTCATCTGGAAGGACTCTAGTGGCTGGGGACGTGAAGCAGACACCCCGAAGGACTCTAGTGGCTGGGGACATGGAGCGGGCACCGAGCCCTCTCTTTGTGGCCAGCACGGACTTCCTCCCAGTCTGGCAGTGTCAGGTAGTCAGGTTTGTCTGGCTTCTCCCAGGGTGTGTGTCCAAGAGGCCCAGGCAGAAGCTGTAAGGTCTCTCATGATCATCCCTCAGAAGTTCCAGAGCATCTCTCCTGCCACACTGTCCAGTCGTACTCATCACTGAGACCAGCCATGATTCAAGGGGGGAGGGTGATTAGATTCCACCTCTTGATGAGAAGCATAGTAGGAACCTGCAGCAGTCTTTACTACACCACAGTTTGTCCTCTGGCCACAAACTATCAACGTTTCTCCCACATGCAAATTATGCTTTGCCCCTCTCAAGAGTCCCAGAATGGTTTTCCTTATGGCACTGGCTGGTAGCCCAACTGAATCCTGAATCAGGTTGTGGTGGCCTGTCACCTGCACCCACACACACTCAGCCGCAGTGAGGACTGAATCAGGTTGTGGTGGCCTGTCGTCTGCCCCTGATGCACTCAGCCACAGTGAGGACTGAATCAGGTTGTTGTGACCTATCATCTGTGCCCACACACTCAGCCGCAGTGAGGGGACTGGTGTGAAAACAGTCGGCATTTCCCTTTAGAAGCTGTTGGTGGGAGGCAGGAGGGAGGTGCTGCCCTGCAGGCCCCGTCTAACAGTTGGTCATTCCCATAGGGTGCCTGTTACAGTTCTGTGATTAGTGCCCAGTCCGGGTCCCTGAGCACGGCGCCCAGTCCTAGTCCCTGAGAACGGCGTTTGTGTCCTTTTACTCCTCCCTCTGGGCTTTTGTCATTCTTCATGTTCTTTTTCCTTCAGTGCCTGGGTTGCCGTTGACCAACTTTCTCTGCCTTTTTCTTATGGTCAATAGGGTATTCAATGGCTTCTTTTTAATTTTTTTTCCTTTTCTTTATTTTTTTCTTTGGCCTTTTGAGACAAGAAATTATTTCTTTATATTTTCTCTAAATTTTGTTTGAAAACTGAACTTCCTTCTTTAGATCATGTCCCTCTCCTGTCATATTTATTCAGTGACAGTTAGGGTAGGCTGGTAGCACTTTCCATGTTCTTCCCAGATGTCTCCTTAGGCAGATCTCTGAGATGGTGCAGTGCCCTTTCAGTTTCCATGTTGTGGCCGTAGTTTTCTCACAGTCCCTCAGCACATAACTCTCAGGCCTTTTCCCCAGTTTCCAATGACATTTTCTCACCGTCCTTCAGGCCCTGACCAAGAGTCTTGATGCCCTTCCAGGTTGCATGAATGGTCTCCTTGAGGCCCAGTTACAGGTCAGCCTCACAGTCGTGGCACATATTGTAGCTTCTGATTACCACAGCAGCTCATTTCCAGCTACCATATTCTGTTCCAGTTATCTATTCTGAAGAAACCATCCCGAAAACTTGGCAGCTTAAAACAACTCATTATTACTTGTTTTTTGGCTTAGAGAGTCTTAGTGGCCAGCTCATCTCACTCACAGTTGCAGCCAAGCTGGATTGTGTGAAAGCACAGCGGGGTGGTGTGCAGGGTGGCTCACTAGTGGTTGGGAGTGGATGTTGCTGAAGGCTCACTAGTGGTTGGGAGTCGGTGCTGCTGGAGGGTCAGTGGGGGATGTCAACGCGTGTAGCTAGTCATGGACTGGCCGTGTGGTTTCCATCATGAGGTCTCAGGGGAGTGGGATTTCCTGCCTGGTGACTGGCTTTCTCCTGGATAAGTGTTCTGTTTTCTCAGCCTGGCTTCTGAAGTCCCCAAATACCACCTTTGTCACCTTCTTTTGGCCAAACAAGTCAGTAGTCTGGGCAAGGTTTAAGGGGAATTGGTTCTCACAGAGAGAGGAGCAGGAAAGAAGTTGTCACCTTTAGTCTACCAGAAATATGATTTTTATAACAAGTTTGTTCCAAATACATTCCAGTTCCCCTTGTGAATACTTTTTTGACTCACAGGGTATTTCAAAGTTTATTACTTGGTTTTCAGACATTTGAGGCTTTTCTGGATATCAATTTGTTGTTGGTTTCTAATTTAATTTCAGGTGTTCGGGCAACATACTTTGTATACTATTTCATGCTTGAACATTTTCTCAATTGATCGACATACAGTCTATCTTGGTACTGCCAAGTACCATTTGGGTCAAGATTTTGTCATTTAGATCCGTATTTTTCCTATATTTTTATCTGGTTGTTCCGTCAGTTACTGAGAGAGCAGTATTAATTCACCAGCTATAATTTTGGATTGTCAATTTCCTTCTTTTGTTCTGTTGTTTTTGATTCACATAATTTGAGGCTCTGTGTGTGTGTGTACTTTGTGTGCACTTTGAGGCACAATTTATAATTGTAACATCATCCTCTCTGATTCTTTTATTTTTATGAAATTACCTTGTTTATTTCTGTTGTTATATTTTGTTCTGGAGCCTCTTTCATCTAGTGTTAACATCTCCGTTGAAGCTTTTTATGATTAGTGTCTGGATAGCATATTTTTATGATTAGTGTCTGCATAGCATATTTTTTCTCATACTTTGTGTCTTTGTATTTAAATTGTGTCTCTGTGGATGCCATATTGTTGGGTCTTGCTTTCCTCTCAGGTCTGGCAGTCTCTGTCTTAAGTAGAGTATTTGTCCAGTTACATTGTAACTAATAATTGCTAAGGTTGGATTTAGGTCTGCCATTTTTCTACTTATTTTCTATTTGTTTGTTTATTTTTTTTTAAGACAGGGTCTTGCTCTGTCACCGAGACTGTAGTGCAATGGTGCAATGTTGGCTCACTGCAACCTCTGCCTCCCAGGCCCAACCAATCCTCACTGGATCCCACTGAGTAGCTGGGACTACAGGCGCATGGAAACACACTTGGCTAATTTTTATATTTTTTGTAGAGATAGGGTTTTGCCATGTTGCACAGGCTGGTCTTGAACTCCTGAGCTCAAGCAATCTATCCACCTTGGACTCCCAAAGTGTTCGGATTACAGGCATGAGCCACCATGTCTGGCCTTCGTCTGTGTTTTGATCTTCTATATATTCTTTCCTAACTTCTTTTGGGTTAAATATTTCTAAATATTCCAGTTTGATGAATATTTTGGCTTTTTGAAATAATTTTTTATAGGCTGGGCATGGTGGCTTATGCTTGTAATCTCAGCTCTGTGGGAGGCCAAGGGAGGTGGATTGCTTGAGCCCAGGAGGTTGAGACCAGCCTGGGCATCATGGTAAAACCCTCTCTACAAAAAAACCAAACCAAAATTTAGCCTGACATCTTGGTGTGCACCTGTAGTCCCAACTCTTCGGGAGGCTGAGGTGGGAGGGTTGCTTGAGCCTGGGAGGTTGAGGCTGCAATGAGCTGTGATCATGCCATTGCACTCCTGCCAGGGCAACAGAATAAGACCCTGTGTCAAAAAAGATCATTTTTTATAAATAATTTATTATTTAGAATTTTGGTAACAAACACATACCTTAAAATTTACCGTCATAACCAGTTGTAAGTATACAGTTTTGTAGAGTTAAGAATATTTACGGTGTTGTGTAGCAGATTTATAGATTTTTTTTTTATCTTGGAAAACTCTATACCCATTCAACAACTATTAATTTCCCCCTCCTTCCACCTCCTGGCAAGTACTATTCTACTTTGTGTTTCTAAAAATTTGGCTTATATACCTAGGGTTATATAATATTTGTTGTTTTGTAAGTAGGTTCCATGTTATGTGTCAGATGTGTCACGATTTTCTTCCTTTCTATGGCTGAATAATATTTCTTCATATATATTATATATATTACATATATATTATATACATACATTATATATATGATATATATATATATCATATATATCATATATATATATGCTTTTGTTTATCCACCTATTCCTGGAAGGACGTTTTGGTTTCTTCCACCTTGTGGCTGTGTAATGCTGCTGTGAACATAGGGGTGCACATATCTGTTTGAGGTCCTGCTACTAGTTATTCTGTCTCTGTAGTAGTTGGATGGCTGGATCATATGGTCATTTTATTTTATTTTTTTTGAGGAGCCAGTTCATATTTCCACCAACAGTGTTCAAGGGTTTCAGTTTCACCGGCGCTTGTTACTTTCTGTTGGGTTTGAAGTGATGTCCCATTGTGGTTTCTTTTTGCATTTCTCTAATGACTAGTGATGTTACACATCTTCTCATATATCTCATGTATCTGTTGGCTATTTGTATATCATCTTTGCATCTTTGGATAAATGTTCTTTGTCCATTTTTTAATCACTTTATTTTGTTGTTGGGTTGTAGCGGGGTTTTTTGTCATGATCATTCATTTATCTCACAGTTCATTCTCATTACTTGGGCCAGGGTCATGATGATTCATTATCTCTCAGTTCATCCTCATTACGTTGGGCAAACAGTCATGCTGCAGGGTATAGATTATGTTATTCTGTTACTTTCAGGTAGAATTGGGGTCTAGGTTATAATTGTTTCTAAGTTTAGATTCTGAATGAGAATCAGCAGAGGTAGACCACCGCTGCTGGGGCCTGGGGATTGCTGGGAAAAAGGCAGGAAACAAATACAGACCTGACCATGGAGGGTTTGTGTTTCATGGCTCCCATCTGGGTACCCAAGGAACCTACATGTAGCTCGTGTATGGAAAGCCTACACTGCCCACTCAAAGCAATTGAGGATGGAACAGTCTTGGGGCTGGAGCTCATTATTTGGAATGATAACCACATCTGCACAGAGAGGACCTGATAAGATGTTGTCCTTCCATGTATATCTGGGAATCCTGTGTAGGATCTCTCTGTAAGGACAGGGGCAGTGTTGGCTCCTTGGCCTCTAGTTAGCCTCACGAGTAGTCTAGTAAAGGCTTTGCCAACTTGTCACCATCTGTGGATATTCTGGCCAGCTCTTGTTTTCACCCTACTGACTTCTTCAGACACTAGGCTTTTGCTTTAGACCATTCATGGTTTTTCTTCCTCTTCAAATCAGTAATCAATAAATCCTCTTCAAATCAATAAATTTCCACTCCTTTAGGAAACGCTGATCTTCTGGTCATGCCAAGGTTTAATTAACTGGTTTAATTGTTTTTCTGTTTTCTTGGTTTCTTTTTCCTTCTTCCTGGGGGTTTCTAGTAATTTTAGTTTGATGTCTCACTTTCTCCATTTTTTATTTCTTAGTTTTCTTCTGTGATTATTTTCACTGCAGCTGCAGGGCCTAATCCTGGGTTGGCAGAGAACTAGCACTTACTCTGCCCTAATTGGAATCCGGGAGAGATAGGAGGTACCCTTGTGTGAAAATGTGTTTGCTCCTCTCTGCTTCTGGTAGTCTCTCTGTAGGAGTACTTTACGTATTCTGAATGTTCACTTCTTATGAGATACATGATGTGCAACTATAGGTTGAATGTCTCTGATCCAAAAATCTGAAATCCCAAATGCTCCAAAGTCTGAAACTTTTTGAGTGCCAACATGACACTCAAAGGAAATGCTTATTGGAGCATCGCAGACTCAGGTGTTTGAATTCGAGATGCTCAACCAGTAAGAATAATGCAAATATTACAAAATCTGAAACACATCCCAAGCATTTCAAATAAGGGACACTCAACTGGTATTTTCTTTTATTCTACAGTTTGCCTTTTACCCTGTTGGTTGTGACCTTTGTGGTACAGAAGTTTTTAGGTTTGATATATTTTTGCTTTTACTGCCTGAGCTTTTAATGTCATATCCTAAAAATTATTGACAAATTCATCGTCATAAAGCATTTTCCAAATTTGTTTTCCCTAGGAGTTTGATAGTTCTAGTTTTACATTTAGGTTTATAATTCACTTTGAATTAATTTTAACGTGGTGTAAGGTAAGAGTCCAACTTCATTGTTTTGCATGTGGATATACAATTTTCCCAACACCATTTGTTGAAGAAACTGTCCTTCGCCATTGAGTGGTCTTGGCATCCTTGTGGAAGATCATCAGACCATATATGCCAGGGTTGGTTTCTGAGGTCTCTGTTGTGTTGGTCCATAAGTGTGTCAGTATGTCTTTATGCCATGACCACATTTTTTTTTTTTTGGCTTATTGCAGTTTTGTAATTGTTTTGAGACCTTTAATTTTGTCCTGTTTCAAGATTGATTTGCCTATTCATGGGCCCTGGAGATTCCATATGAATTTTAGGATAGGTTTTTCTGTTTATCAAAAATGTCATTGGAATCTTTATAAGGATTGTATTGAATCTAGGTCACTTCGAGTAGTGTTGACATCATTCCAAGATGAAATCAGCTAATCTGCAAACCCAGCCTTTCTTTTCATTTATTTGTGTTTAATTTCTTTCAACAGTGTTTTGTAGTTTTCTGTGTTCAAATCTTTTGCCCTTTTGGTTAAGCTTATTTTTAATTTTTATAATGCTGTTGTAAATGTAATACTTTTTTTTTTTTTTTTTTGAGATGGAGTCTTGCTCTGTCTCCCAGGCTGGAGTGCAGTGGCACTATCTCAGCTCACTGCAACCTGCGCCTTCTTTATTCAAGCAATTCTCCAACCTCAGCCTCTCAACTACCTGGGATCACAGGTGCGCGCCAGCACGCCCAGCTAATTTTTTGGTATTTTTAGTAGAGACAGGGTGTCTCCATGTGGACCAGGCAAGTCTTGAACTTGTGACCTCAGGTGATCTGCCCGCCTCGGCCTCCCAAACTGCTGGGATTGCAGGCATGAACCACTGCACCCGGCCAAATGTCATTCTTTTTAAAAATTTCTTTTCTTTTGTTTTATCTTTCTTTTCTTTCTCTCTCTTTCTTTCCTTTCTTTCTTTTCTTTGAGATGGCATCTCACTCAGTTTCCTAAGCTGGAGCGCAGTGGCACAATCTCAGCTGACTGCAACCTCCACCTTCCAAGTTCAAGCAATTCTCCTGCCTCCGCCTCCCAAGTAGCTGGGACTACAGGTGTCTGCCACTATGCCCAGCTAATTTTTGTATTTTTAATAGAGACAGAGTTTTACTATTTATTTAGAGATGGGTTTGGTCCAGCTGGTCACGAACTCCTGACCTCAGGTGGTCTACCCGCCTTGGCCTCCCAAAGTGCTGGGATTATAAGTGTGAGCCACTGCACCTGGCCTCTCTTTTTAAAATTTTATTTGCAGATTGTTCATTGTTAGTTTATGGAAATGCAACTGACTTGTGTGTGTTACTGTATCCTGAAACTTTGTTGAATTTCATTATTTTACCAGTATTTTGGGAATTTCAGGATTTTTACCCATTACATCCTGTTGTCTGTGAACAAAATTTTGTACTTTTTCCTTTCCAATTTGCATCCTTTTTATTACTTTCTCTTGACTAATTATTCTGAGTAGAAATTCCAGTACTGTGATGAATAGAAGTGGCAGGAAGAGATGTTGCTATCTTAGTCCTGATCCTAGAGGAAAAGATTTTAGTTTTTCACCATTGAGTATGATGTTAGCTGTGAGCTCTTCATGTATAATCTTTATTTACTGAGGAGTTTCCATATATTACTAATTCTTTGAGTGTTTTTATTACAAAAGGTGTTCATCTGGCTCTGGAACCAGATAAATGTTGACCTGATAGAATGGATTGGAATGTCCCCTTCTGGTTTTTGAACACTTTTGGAATATTTTGCAGAGGATTGGCATTAATTCTTCTTGAAATGTTTGGTAAAATTTTCCAGTGAAGTTATGTGGACCTGGAATTTTCTTTTTGGTGGGGTTTTTGATTACTGGTTGAATCTTCTTACTAGTTACAGGTCTCTTTGGATTTTTTATTTCTCCATGATGCAGTATGGTGTTTTGTGTTTCTAGGAATTTATAAATTTATTCTAGGTTGCACAGTTTTGTGGCATATGCTTGCTCACATTAGTCTCTTGTAATCTTTTTCATTTCTGTGGCATCTGTTGTACTGTCACCTCTTTTATTTATGATTTTAGTATTTGAGATTTCTCTTTTTTTCTTAATATAGCTGTGAGTTTTAAAATTTTTATTGATCTTTAAAAAAACAAACTCAGTGTTTTTTTTCCTTTTTTTCTGGTCTTATTCTGCTTATCTCTGCTCTAATCTGTTATTTTCTTCCTTTTGCTTGGTTTGTCATAAGTTTTTTTTTCCCCCTTTAGGTGTAATGTTAGGTTATTGATTTGAGATCTTTCTTCTTTTTAATTTAAGCACCTGCAGCTATAAGCTTCCCTTTAGCAAGGGTTTGAGATCTTTCTTCTTTTTAATTTAAGCATCTGCAGCTGTAAGCTTCCCTTTAGCATGGGTTTGAGATCTTTCTTCTTTTTAATTTAAGCATCTGCAGCTGTAAGCTTCCCTTTAGCACTGCCTTTGTTGCCTCCTCCTGAGTTTGGGTATGTCATGGTTTCGTTTTCATTTGCTTAAACATTTTTTGTCCTATTGTAATATAATTGTGTTGTTTTTAATAAAGGTAATTAATGAAACACATAATGAATTGTGCTTCTGTTTTTATAATATTTTAAGCATTCTTAACTAAGAAATGTAAATTTTAGAAAAAAATTCCAGGCCAGGCACAGTGGCTCACACCTGTAATCCCAGCACTTGAGGAGGCCGAGGCAGGAGGATCATCTGAGGTCAGGAGTTGGAGACCACCCTGGCCAACATGGTGAAACCCTGTCTTTAATAAAAATAGAAAAAAATATATAAAAGTTAGCTGGGTGTCATGGCGGTGGCCTGTAATCCCAGCTACTCTGGAGGCTGAGGCAGGAGAATCACTTGAATCTGGGAGGCGGAGGTTGCAGTGAGCTGAGATTGCACCACTGCACTCCAGCCTGGGTGACAGAATGAGAGTCCATCTCAAAAAAAAAAGAAAAAAGAAAAAATTTCAGACATATTTATTTGTATTTCAATTTAGAAACTATGATCTCCTAAGTGTATTGACACAGCAACCTGACATAAAGATAAAGAATAATAAGCATATAACAAAACGGAAACTTGCAAATACCTGTTTTTTATTAATTTTTAATTATATATATTTAAGAATTGCCAGGTGCAGTGGCTTACACCTGTAATCCCAGCACTTTGGGAGGCTGAGGTGGGCAGATCACATGAGGTCAGGAGTTTGAGACCAGCCTGGCCAACATGGTGAAACCTCATCTCTATTAAAAATCAAAAAATTAGCCAGGCGTGATAGCATTCATCTGTAGTCCCAGCTACTCGGGAGACTGAGGCAGGAGAATTGCTTGAACATGGGAGGCAGAGGTTGCAGTGAGCCAAGATTGCACCACTGGACTCCAGCCTGGGTGACAGAGCGAGACTCTGTCTCAAAAAAATAAAATAAAATAAAACTAAGGTGTGGTTGACATACAAAAATTACACATATTTAATATATACCTTGTGTGTGTGTGTGTGTGTGTGTGTGTGTGTGTGTGTGTGTGTGTTATGGAGGTTTTACTCTTGTTGCCCAGGCTGGAGTGCAGTGACACGATCTCAGCTAACTGCAACCTCCGCCTCCCAGGTTCAAGCAATTCTCCTGCCTCAGCCTCCTGAGTAGCTGGGATCACAGGCGTGCGCCCCCACGCCCGGCTAATTTTTGTATTTTTTTAGTAGAGACAGGGTTTCACCATGTTGGCCAGGCTGGTCTCGAACGCCTGACCTCAGATGATCTACCTGCCTTGGCCTCCCAAAGTGCTGGGATTACAGGCGTGTGACACCGAATATATACATCTTAATGAGTACAGAGATAAATATTCGCCCCAGGACTCATCACAACAAATAATGCCATAAACTTGACCATCACCCCCCATATATTTCTCATTCTCACCCTTTTTAAAAAATGAGACCGGGAGTGGTGGCTCACGCCTGTAATCCCAGCACTTTGGGAGGCCAAGGCAGGTGGATCACGAGGTCAGGAGATCAAGACCATCCTGGCTAACACAGTGAAAACCCGTTTCTACTAAAAATACAGAAAATTAGCCAGGCGTGATGGCGGGCACCTGTAGTCCCAGCTACTCGGGAGACTGAGGCAGGATAATGGTGTGAACTCGGGAGGCAGAGCTTGCAGTGAGCCGAGATCGTGCCACTGCACTCCAGCCTGGGCAACAGAGTGTGACTCCGTCTCAAAAAAAAAAAAAAATGAGATGACCATTTCACCTAAAATATACCCTCTTAAGTATTTTTTTAAGTGTACAATACAGGACGGCCATGCATCAGAGATATATGTGGGTTTGGTTCCAGACCACTGCAATAAAGTGTTATACAATTTCTTTTGGTTTCCCAGTGCATGTAAAAGTATGTTTATACTGTGCTGTATAAAGTGTGCAATAGCATATGTCTACAAAGTATGCACACTTTAATTTACAAATACTTTATTGTTAACCACTGCTAACAGTTATCTGAGCCTTCAGAAAGCTGCAGTCTTTTTGTGTGTGTGTGACAGGGTTTTACTCTGTGGCTCAGGCTGGAGTAATTGCAGCCTCAACCTCATGCTCAATCAAACCCCCACCTCAGACTCCTGACTAGCTGGGACTACAGGTGCATGCCACCATGTCCAGCTAATTTTTGTATTTTTTTTTTTTTTTTGTAGAGATGGGGTTTTGCCATGTTGCCTTGACGTCCTGGGCTCAAGCAATCCACCCACCTTGGCCTCCCAAGTTGTTGGGATGACAGGTGTGAGCCACTGCACCTGGCCAAGTTTCAGTCTTCTTGCTGATGGAGGGTCTTACCTTAATGTAAGGTGGTAGTTGCTGAGCGTTGGGGTGGCTGTGGCAATTTCTTAAAATAAGACAACATTGAAGTTTGTTGTGTCAATTGACTCTCCCTTTCACAAAAGAATTAACTGTAGCATACGATGATAGCTTTTTACCCACAGTAGAACTTTCAAAATTGGATTCAATCCTGTCAAACCTTCGTACTGCTGTACCAACAAAGTTTATGTATTATTGTAAATCATTGGGTTCAATCCTGTCAAGCCTTCCTTCTGCCGTACCAAGTTTATTCTAAATCTGTTGTCATCTCAACATTGTTTACACTGTCTTCACCACGAGTAGATTTCATCTCAAGAAACCACTTTCTTTGCTCATCCGTGGGAGCAACTCATCCTCTCACGTTTTCTCCAGAGACTGCTGCAGTCTCACCAGATCTTCAGGCCCTTTCTCTGATTCTAGTGCTCTTGTTATTTCCACCATATCTGCAGTTACTTCCTCCACAGAAGTCGTGAACCCCTGTGTCATCTGTGAGGGTTGGAATAATCTTCCCAACTTCTCTCTCTCTTTTTTTTTTTTTTTGAGATGAAGTCTTGCCTGGGCTGGAGTGCAGTGATGCGATCTCAGCTCACTGCAACCTCCACCTCCCGTGTTCAAGCAATTCTCCTGCCTCAGCCTCCCAAGTGTTTGGGATTACAGTCACCCCCGACCAGGCCCAGCTAATTTTTTGTGTGTTTTTAGTACAGACAGGATTTCACTATGTTGGCCAGGCTGGTCTCAAATTCCTGACCTCGTGATCCACGTGCCTTGGCCTCCCAAAGTGCTGGGATTACAGGCGTGAGCCACCAAGCCCGGTCCCAACTTCTCCTAATGTTGCTATTTTGATCTTCTTTTTAAAATGATTAATGTTCTCAATGGCATCTAGAATGGTGAATCCTTTCCAGTAGGTTTTCAATTATTTTGCCCAGATCCATCAAAGGAATCACTTTCTAGAAAAGCTATAGCTTTATGAAATATATTTTTTAAGTGATAAGACTTGAAAGTTGAAATTATTCTTTGATCCAAGGGCACCAGAATGAATGTTGGGTTAGTAGGCATGAAAACAATATTCAGCTCTTTATACATCTCTGTAAAAGCCCTTGAGTACCAGCGGCATTGTCAGTGAGCGGTAATACTTTGAAAGGAATCTTATTTCTTGAGCAGTAGTTGTCGACAGTGGGCTTAAGATATTCAGTAAACCATATTTGTAAACCGATAGTCTGTCATCCAGGCTTTGTTCCCATTTGTAGAGTACAGGCAGAGCTGTGTTTTATCATAATTCTTCAGGGCCCTTGGATTTTCAGAATAGTAAATCATCATTGGTTTCAAGTTAACATGACCAACTGCATTAGGCCTTAACAGAAGAGTCAGCATGTCCTTTGAAGCCTTAAAGCCAGGCATCAACTCCTCTCTAGCTGGGAACATCCTGGATGGCATCTCCTTCTAGTAGAAGGCTGTTTTGTCTCCATTGCAAATCTGTTTAGTGTAGCCATGTTAATCAATTATCTTCTACATAGCTTTCTGCAGCTTTTCCATCAGTACTTGCTGCTTTATCTTGCGCTTTTATGTTATGGAGATGACTTCTTTCCTTAAACCTCAAGAAACAAGCTCTTCTAGCTTCAGACTTTTCTTCTGCAGCTGCCTCATCTCTCTAAGTCTTCATAGAATTGAAGGGAGGCCGGGTGCGGTGGCTGTCACACCTGTAATCCTAGCACTTTGGGGGGCCAAGGCGGGCAGATCACCTGAGGTCGGGAGTTCGACACCAGTCTGACCAACGTGGAGAAACCCCGTCTCTACTAAAAATACAAAAAATTAGCCAGGCGTGGTGGTGCATGCCTGTAATCCCAGCTACTCGGGATGCTGAGGCAGGAGAATGGCTTGAACTTGGGAGGCAGAGGTTGCGATGAGCCAAGATCACACCATTGTACTCCAGCTTGGGCAAGAAGAATGAAACTCTGTCTCAAAAACAAAGAAAAAAAAGGAAACAGAGAGTTAGGCTTAGGCTTAATGGAATTTTTTTTTTATCTTCTATCTAGACCAATTAAACTTTCTTCATAACAGCAGCAAGATTGTTTAGTTTTTATCATTCATGTATTCACTGGAGCAGTACTTTAAATTTCTTTCCAGAACACTTCCTTTGCATTCACAACTTGGCTAAGTGTTTGTTGCATGAGGTCTAGCTACTGGCCTGTCTTGCTTACAGCATGCCTTCCTCACTAAGCTTAATTATTTCTTCCTTTTGGTTTAAAGTGACAGACATGCAACTCTTCTTTCACTTGAACATATAGAGGCTATTGTAGGGTTATTAATTGGCCACATTTTAATATTAATAAAAAGAAGCCTGAGAAAAAGAGAGAGAAAGAGAAATGGCCCATTGGTGGGGCAGTCGGAACAAACGCATTTGTCAATTGTTTGCTGTCTTATCCTGGTGTGATTTGTGGTTCCCAAAACAATGACAACAGTAGCATTAAAGATCACTGATTACAGATCACTATAACAGATTCAATAATAAAAAGCTTAAAATACTGTGAGAATGACCGAAATGTGACACAGAGACGTGAAGTGAGCACGTGCTGTAGGAACAATGGTGCCAGTGAGACCTGCTTATTGCAGGGTGGCCACAAACCTTCAATATGTAAAACACATGGTCACAAAACACAATAAAGCAAAGTGCAGTGAAACAAGATGTGTCTGTCTTTTGATAGACTCTGACAATCTCTATCTTTGAATTGGTACATTCATACCATTAGCATTCAAAGTGATTATTGATATCATTGGATTAATATCTACTATATTTGTTACTGTTTTCTATTCATTCTCCTCAGTCTCCATTCTTTTGTCTACCACTCTTTTTCTGCCTTTTGCAGTTTTCATTGATGATTTTAGATGACTACATTTTCCCTGTATTTCTTAGCATGTGCTTCTCTTTTTAAAACTTTTTTTTAACTAGTTGCCACAGAATTTGCAATATACATTTACAACCAATTCAAGTCCACTTTCAAATAACACTATCCCACTATCCCACAAATAAGACTACCTGCTTAACAAACAAAACACCTAATTCCTCAGTAACATTTACAACAAATTCAAGTCCACTTTCAAATAACACTATCCCACTATCCCAACAAATAAGACTACCTGCTTAACAAAGAACACACCTAATTCCTCAATATACATTTACAACCAATTCAAGTCCACTTTCAGATAACACTATCCCACTTCACGGGTGACTACCTGCTTAACAAAGAAAACACCTGATTCCTCACTCCCATCCTTCCATTCCATTCCTTGTATTAGTGTTACTCATTTCACTTGTGTATAAGCATACATAATCTATCTGTGTGTATTTGTTATTGTCTATGAACTTCTTGGTCAGATCAATTAAGAATAAATACATAGGTTTTTATTGTACCACAATTCTTTAATGCTCTTTTTTAAAAAATGTTGATCCAGGTTTCAGTTATATATCTTTTGTTTCCCTCTAAAGAATTTCATTTAACATTTCTTGCAAGACAGGTCTCCTGGCAACAAGTTTCTTGAATTTTTATTTTTCTGAGGAAGGCCTTAATTCTCCTTCACTTTTGAAGGGTGGTTTCAGTGGGTACAGAAACTTAGGTTGGTGGGTTTTTTTCTGTCAACATTTTGAATTTTTCATTTCACTGTCTTCTTGCTTTCACTCTTTCTGCAATGTTGAATGCAGTTCTTATCTTTGTGTCTCTGTAGGTAAGGTGTTTTCTGCCCCACCTCTGGTTTCTTTCAGAGTTTTCCTTTATCTTTTATTTCATATAGTTTGAAAATTATATGTCCAAGTGTAGGTTTTTGGCATTTATTCTGCCTGGTGTTCTCGGAGCTTCCTAGATCTTTGGTTTGGTGTCTGACATTAATACTGGAAGTTCTCAGACATGGTTGTTGTAGAACTTTCTTCTATTTCTTCTCCTCCTGGTATTCTCATTACTCTGTTTCACCTTTTGTAGTTGTCCCACAGCCTTGGATATCATCTTCTGTTATTTTCAGTGTTTCTTTTCTTTAGTTTTTGAAGTTTCTGATGATAAATCCTCAAGCTCAGAGATTCTTTACTCAGCTGAGTCCAGTCTACTAATAAGCCATCAGAGGTATTCTTCAGTTATTTACCACATTTTTTACCACTACATTATGTTGAAGGTTCTTACGATGTCTGTCTTTCTGATTACATTACCCATCTACACTTGAATGCTGTCTACTTCATTCATTAGGCCCTTAGCATATTCTCCAGAGGTTTAAAAAAAATTCCAAAATCATATCTTTGTCTGCTTCTGAAGCTTGCTCTGTTGACACAAATTGTATTTTTTTTTTTTTGGATTTTAGTATGCCTTGCAATTTTTTCCCTTTATTCTCATGCATGAAGCACCCACTAAAGGTGACTGCTGTTAGTATAGATTTAGTAATGCGGTGATGAGGTGACAGGGCAGGTGATGCTCTCTTAGTATCTTTAGGCTACTATAACAAAATACTTTAGACTGAGTAATTCATAAACAACAGAGATTATTGCTCACAGATCTGGAGGCTGGAAAGTCCAAGACTAAAGGGGCAGGATATTTAGTGTTTGGTGAAGGTCAACCATTCAGACACTCGCAACGACTATAGTGACAGCAGCAGTCTTCAGGAATCATATGTGAGGGAAAAACATTCAGACCACAGCAGGAGTGTTGTGGAATCCTATGTGAGGGAAAAACTTTCAAACCCTTGTAGCAGTGTTCTGCAATCCTATGTGAGGGACAAAAATTCAGAACCTCGTAGCAGTGTTCTGGAATCCTATGTGAGGAACAATCAGACCACAGCAGGAATGTTCTGGAATCCTATGTGAGGGGCAAACATTCAGACCACAGCAGGAGTGTTCTGGAATCCTATGTGAGGGACAAACATTCAGACCACAGCAGGAGTGCTCTGTAATCCTATGTGAGGGACAAACATTTCAAAACCTCGTAGCAGTGTGCTGGAATGTTATGTCAGGGGCAGACATTTAGGCCCTCTCAACAGCGTTCTAGAGTCCCATCTGCGGGACAAACATTCAGACACTCGCAGCAGTGTTCTGGAATTCTATGTGAGGGACAGACATTCAAACCCCAACAGCAGTGTTCTAGAATCCTATGTGAGGGACAGACGTTCAGACCCCAGCAGCAGTGTTCTGGAATCCTATGTGAGGTACAAACATTCAGACACCAGCAGAAGTGTTCTGGAATCCTATGTGAGGGACAAACATTCAGACCCTCGTAGCACTGTTCTGGAATCCCATGTGAGTGACAAACATTCAGACCACGGCAACAATGCTCAGGAATCCTATGTGAGGGACAAACATTCAGACCCTCGTAGCAGTGTTCTGGAATCTTATGTGAGGGACAAACATTCAAACCACAGCAGCAGTGTTCTGGAATCCTACGTGAAGGACAAACTTTCAGACCACAGCAGGAGAGTTCTGGAATCCTATGTGAGGGACAGACTTTCAGACACTCATAGCAGTGTTCTGGAATCCTATGTGAGGTACAAACATTCAGACCCTCATAGCAGTGTTCTGGAATACTATGTGAGGGACAACCATTCAGACCATGGCAGTTCTGAAATGCTATGTGAAGGACAAACATTCAGACCCTCGTAACAGTGTTCTGGAATCCTATGTGAAGGATGGACATTTAGACCCTCAAAGCAGTGTTCTGCAGTCGTAAGTGAGGAACAAAAATTCAGACCCTCGTAACAGTGTTCTGGAATCCTTTTTTGAGAGACAGACATTGAGACCCCAGCAGCAGTGGTCTGGAATCCCATGTGAGGGACAAACATTCACACCCCAGCAACAGTGTTCTGTAATCGTATGTGAGGGGCAAGCATTCAGACCCCAGCAGCAGTGTTCTGGAATCTTATGTGAGGGACAAACATTAAGACCCTCGTAGCAGTGTTCTGGAATCCTACGTGAGACACAAACATTCGTACCACAGCAGAAGTGTTCCGGAATCTTATGTGAGGGACAACCATTCAGATCATAGCAGGAGTGTTCTGGAATCCTTTGTGAGGGACAACCATTCAGACCACAGCAGGAGTGTTCTGGAATCCTATGTGAGGGACAAATATTCAGACCCTCATAGCAGTGTTCTGGAACCCTTTGTGAGGGACAAACATTCAGACCCCAGCAGGAGGGTTCTGGAATCCTGTGTGAGGGACCAACATTCAGACCCTCGTAGCAGTGTTCTGGAATGCTATGTGAAAGACAACCATTCAGACTCTCATAGCAATGTTCTGGAATCCTATGTCAGGGACATTCAGACCCCAGCCGCAGTGTTCTGGAATCCTATGTGACAGACAAACATTCAGACCACAGCAGGAGCGTTCTGGAATCCTATGTGACGGACAAACGTTCAGACCATAGCAGTACTGTTCTGCAATGCAATGTGAGGGACAAACATTCAGAGCCCAGCAGCAGTGTTCAGGAATCCTATGTGAGGGACCAACAATCAGACCCTCGTAGCAGTGTTCTGAGATCCTATGTGAGGGACAAACATTCAGAACCCAGCTGCAGTGTTCTGGAATCCTGTGTGACAGAAAAACATTCCGACCACAGCAGCAGTGTTCTGGAATCCTATGTGCAGTACAAACTTTCAGACCACAGCAGGAGAGTTCTGGAATCCTATGTGAGGGACAAACTTTCAGACCCCAGGAGCAGTGTTCTGAAATCCTATGTTAAGGGCAAGCATTTACATCCCAGCATGAATGTTCTCGAATCCTAGGTAAGGGACAAACATTCAGACCACAGCAGGAGTGTTCTCGAATCCTATGTGAGGAACAAACATTCAGACCACAGAAGCAGTGTTCTGGAATACAATGTGAGGGATGTTCAGACCCTCTTAGCAGTGTTCTGGAGTCCTACGTGATGAACAAACTTTCAGACCACAGCAGGAGTGTTCTGGAATCCTATGTGAGGGTCAAACATTCAGACCACAGCAGGAGTGTTCTGGAATCCTATGTGAGGGTCAAACATTCAGACCCCAGCAGTAGTGTTCCGGAATCCTATGTGAGGGCAAACATTCAGACCCATCTGGCAGTGTTCTGGAATCCTATGTGAGGGACAAATATTCAGACCACAGCAGGAGTGCTCTGGAATCCTATGTGAGGGACAAACATTCAGAACCTCGTAGCAGTGTCCTGAAATCTTATGTGAGGGAGAGACATTTAGACCCTCGCAGCAGTGTTCTGGTATCCCATGTGAGGGACAAACATTCAGACCCTCCCAGCCATGTTCTGGAATTCTATGTGAGGGAAAGACATTCAAACCCCAGCAGCAGTGTTCTGGAATCTGATTTGAGGGGCAGACATTCAGACCCCAGCAGCAGTGTTCCGGAATGCTATGTGAAGGACAAACATTCAGACCACGGGAGCAGTGTTCTAGAATCCTATGTGAAGGACAAACATTAAGACTCTCGTAGCAGTGTCCTGGAATCATATGTGAGGAACAACCATTCAGACACCAGCAGAAGTGTTCTGGAATCCTAGGTGTGGGAAAAACATTCAGAACCTAGTAGCAGTGTTCGGGAATCCTATGTGAGGGACAAACATTCAGACCACAGCAGCAGTGTTATGGAATCCTATATGATGGACCAAAATTCAGACCCTTGCAACAGTGTTCTGGAATACTAGGTGAGGGAAAAATATTCACACCCTCGTAGCAGTGTTCTGGAATTCTATGTGACTGACAAACATTCAGACTCCAGCAGCAGTGTTCTGTAATCCTATGTGAGTGACAAACATTCAGACCCCAAGAGCAGTGTTCTGAAATCCTATGTTAAGGGAAACATTGAGACCCCAGCATGAATGTTCTGGAATCCTAGGTGAGGGACAAACATTCAGACCACGGCAGGAGTATTCTGGAATCCTATGTGAGGAACAAACATTCAGAACACAGCAGGAGTGTTCTGGAATCCTATATGAGGGATAAGCATTCAGACCCTTGTAGCAGTGTTCTGGAATCCTATGTGAGGGAGAAGCATTCAGAGCACAGCAGGAGTGCTCTGGAATCCTCTGTTAGGGACAAACATTCAGAACCTCGTAACATTGTTCGGGAAACCTATGTGAGGGACAGACATTTAGACCCTCGCAGCAGTGTTCTGGAATCCCATGTGAGGGTCAAACATTCAGATCCTCACAGCAGTGTTCTGGAATTCTATGTGAGTGACAAACTTTCAGACTCCAGCAGCAGTGTTCTGTATTCCTATGTGAAGGACAAACATTCAGAATCCAGGAGCAGTGTTTTGAAATCATATGTTAAGGGCAAACATACAGACCCTAGCATCAATGTTCTAGAATCATATGTGAGGGACAGACATTCAGACCCTCGCAGCAGTGTTCTGGAATCCTAGATGGAGGACAAACATTCAGACCCCAGGAGCAGGCTTCTGGAATCCTATGTGGGGGACAAACTTTCAGACAATGGCAGCAGTGTTCTGGAATCCTATGTGAGGGACAAACACTCAGAGCCTTGTAGCAGTGTTCTGGAATCCTATGTGAGTGAGAGTGCCTGGAGCCTACCCAACCTGACGCCCCCAAAGCCCTCACAGGGTCTGACCTCCCAGCATGCACCTGCCTCTCCCTGAACCCCAACTGCCCACCCTGCCTATTCCCTGGCCTCCTTCATCCTGTGCAGCCCATAGACTGTGACCATCTCTGCAGCCACTCTGGCCCTTCCTTTACCTTTGTCCTGTCAGAATCTCTGAGCAGGATCTCCCAGGTCCATCCAAACACGTACTTTGTCCACTTTTGACTAGGCCCTTGGGCATCACTGGGCTATCCCAGCTGTCCACAGGGCCTTCAATAATGCACATTGCACCTGGCTTATCCAAGCAGTGCTCAGCAGCCCACATTGACCAGGTCCCTGCTGACCAGACCCCACACATCAGGTCCTCCCTGATGACACCCTCACTGATTAGACCCTCATGACCAGGCCCCACTAACAAGACCCCCACTGCCAGGCACACAATGACAAGGACTCCACTGACCAGGACCTTACTGACAAGGCCTCACTGACAAGGCCTCATGGACCAAGTCCTTACTGACAAGTCCTCACTGACTAGGTCATTATTGACAAGGCCTCACTGATCAGGTTCCACTGATCATGACCTCATTCCCTTGCCCCCAAGATGAGGCCCACTGACCAGGCCTCCAGGGAACAGGTTGACACTAATCAGGCCCCTAATAACCAGGCCTAAGGTCACCAGATGCCCCTGACTGGGACCCTAGTGAGTAGACCCCACTGAACTGGCACCAAATGCTGAGATCCCCGCTGACCAGGTCACCCTGTAGACCAGTGCTACAAAAGTCACCACTGACCAAGTCCTCTCTGACCAGGACACTACAGATTAGGTCCCGCTGACAAGGCTGCCCTGACCAGGGCCCCACTGACAAGGGCCTCACTGATGAGGACACGCCCACCAGGGTCTGCTGACTAGGTCCCATGTGCCCAGTCCTCCACTGAATAGCACCCCTTGACCTGGTCACCAGTGCCCCAGCCCATGCTGACCAGGCCAGCACTAAGCCCCAGCTGACCAGGTCTCCACTGATCAAGCCCCACAGCCCAGGTTTGCACTGACCAGACACCAAACAACTGGCAGCCAATAGGTCCCCACTCACCAAAACCCCCACTACTAGACCCCACTAATGAGACCCTCTCTAAGCAGACCCCTGCTGACCACGATCCCACTAAATAGTCCTCACTGACCTAGGTCCACTGACCAGGCCCACACTGATCAGGCCCCTCCTAACCACACCGGAAATCCAAGCAGCAATGACATGTTTCATATGCCAGAAGTTGGAACAAGACAGAGAGAGGAAAGAGGTTCCACAGCCTTTTAAACTACTAGATCTCATGAGAACTCACTCACTCTCAGGAGGATGGCATTAAGGGCTTGGTGCTTTGCCATTTGTGAAGGATCCACTCCAACCCCTTTATGATTAAAGCTTTTTCCACCTAGGCCCCGACTCTAACATTAGGGAGTGTACTTTCACATGAGTTTTGGAAGGGGCATAGAGAAAAACCGTATTATTCTGTCCCTGACCCCACGAATCTCATGTCCTTCTCACATTGCAAAATACAGTCATGCCTTGCCAGCAGTCTCCCAAAGTCTTAACTCATTTCAGCATTAACTCAAAATTACAAAGTCCAAAGTCTCATCTGGGTCAAGGCTACATTCTCTTTTGCCTACGAGTCTCTGAAATAAAAGGCAAGTTCACTGCGTCTAAGGTACAGTGATGGTACAGGCATCGTGTAAGCTTTCCATATCCAAAAGGGAGACATTTTCCAGAAACCTTATTTTTATCTGAGGCCCCCTCAGCCTGGCCTTCACTGTCCATGTTTTTGTCAGCATTCTTGTCACAGCCATTTAACCAGTCTCTAAGATGGTCCAAAAATGTTCTCATCTGTCTGTCTTCTTTGGAGCCCTCCAAACCCTTTCAACCTCTACCCATTACCCAGTTCCGAAGTTGCTTCCACATTTTCAGGTATCTTTATAGCAATGCTCCAGTCCTCATTTGCCATTTTTGGTAAGGTTTATTTTGAAAAAGAGGTTTAATTGGCTCATGGTTCTGCAGAGTGGAAAGGAAGCTTAGTGCTTCTGCTTCTGGGGGGCCTCAGAAATCTTTCAATCATTGTGCAAGGTAATGAAAGAGTGAATTGTCTCATATGGCAAGAGGAAATCACGGAGAGTAGGGAGTGACATAGAGTTTTCAGTGGCCAGATCTCACGAGAATTCACTCATGATTGTGAGGACAGTACCAAGGGGATAGTGCTGAACCACTCATGAGAAATTTGCCTTCATGATTCAATCACCTTATACCAGGATCCACCTCCAACATTAGGAAGCATAACTCAACATGAGATTTGGTGGGGACACATATTCGAATTGCCTCATCAGTCTTTGAGTATAAAGACATCCATAGCAGGCTTTATCCAGCCAGCTTCTTTGGGATTCTTTATAGGGTTTCAGGTCTATAGCATATCCACTAAAATATTCCTACTTCAAAAGGCAATAAAGTAAGTGGTATTATCATTCTTCAAAAAGTTATAATGGTAGTGTAGGCATTCATAGTATGATTTAGTTCATTTGCTACTGTTTCTATTCTATCATCATATTAACACTTTCCTACACAATTCTATATTCATCTGGGTTTCAGTTGAGCACAAAGTCATCCTTGTACTACCACCGATAGCTGGCACTAGCTCTTTGATACTGTTATCATTCTGCTGTAGAAAGTACCCGTGAACAGGAAAAAGTCCACAATAGAATAGCTAGTCATTCAACACTATCAAATTTTAGGTGACTTTTTGAAAAAATAGTATCTCTTGTTGCAAGAAATGGTCCATCTGTGATTTCAAGTCTCTCGCTTGAGTGAATTGGATGGAAGTGGTGAATTTCAGCCAAAGTGGCCAAAGAAATCCTGTTCCTGTGATAATGACGCCATCAGCCTCTGCACCTCTGTCTTCCCTTCTGCCACATGTTGCCTGTTCTCCGTGACTTTGGTAAGAGCTTCCTTGTGTATGAGGATGATGTCCAGGATGTTGGTCTGGTGTCCCTGAGACAGCACTAACAGGTCCATGGCTGGGTCCACGTCCTTCCTGGACTCATTGGCAAGGAGCTTACTGATGTTCTTGAAGGCATCTCTGGTGAAGTGGATGGCCTAGTCAAGTTCCAAGGCCTGGCTGAGGCTGAAGAAAAACTGGCCACCTTCTGATGCTCTTTCTAAAAGCCTGTCACTGTCATCTGCTTGCTTGTCAACTCATTGGCTGTGAGGATGAGCTGAGTGGCCTGTGTCCATCTTCTTGGGGAAGCATTTGAAGCCATCAGTCTTGCTCTCCCACCCCTAAAGGTTGATGGTCACCACCTGGGGGTGTGCTGAGGGTCAGAAAGAAGCCAGCACTCACTATCTCATCCTTCTCAGCCTTCCTCTTGCACTCTGTCCAGGCTGTCTCTTCAGTGTTGGTCGGGTATGTCAGAAAGCGATGGAAGATGTGGCACTGGGCCCACACCCAGAAGCTGGCCATGTGGTTGGCTCATCCACCAGAATGGATGCTCTGGGTGCTCTTTAAGCCAGCTTGGCCTTGCCTGGCATGCACAGGCCCCAGGTTCCGACATGTTGCTCCGAGTGAGCTTGTCCTGCCTTGGGCCAAATTCTCTCAGGCCAGGGCCACAAAAGGCTGAGTCCCACGGGTGGTAATCCTGGCTGCTTTCTGCACTTCCACATAAAGACCTCCTGAAGATGGCCTGTGATCTACCTCTTTGCAACCAAGAAGCCCACAGTGCCATATGAACCCTTAGGCATGGACTGGAGCCCCTGAGGAAGCACACACCCTGCTCCTGAGCCTGCTGCCCATTTTCTCTGTGTGGCTCCATTTGTGTCACAGTTGTTGCACAGACTTGTGCATGCCAGGCAAGGCCAAGCTGGCTCAAAAAGAAACCGGCCACCTCTGCAAGGTTTTGCCAGGAGCCGGTGGACCGGCCACAAACCTCACTTGCTGCCGGTCAGGTTACATCAGTTCTTCTACCCTAGAGGTAGGGCCCCAGTGCCATATGCTTTTCCTCAGGCCTCTGCTCTATCAGTCATCAGGTGGCAACCACTCAGGCTGTGGGAACCTGGCCATCCCTCCTTCCTTGAGTAGCTGAGGATGCTGGCTTGTCTGCCTGCTACAGGTGCAGCCTTGCAGATGTGGCTAGTTGCTCTGAGCCAGCTTGGCCTTGCCTGGCATGCATAGGCCCCAGGTACTGACACTCTGCTCCGAGTCAGCTTGTCCTGCCTTGGGTCAAATTCTAAGTCTGGCCAGGGCCACAGAAGGCCCAGTCCCCTGGGTGCTAATCTTGGCTGCTTTCTGCACTTGATCATAAAGTCCTCCTCAAGAAAGCCTGTGGTCTGCCTGTTGGCGACCAAGAAACCTACAGTGTCATACGAGCCCTGAGGCATGGACTGGAGCCACAAAGGCAGTGCACGGCCCGTTCCTGAGCCTGCTGATCATTTCCTCTATATGGCTCCATTTGTAGCACACTTGTTGCAGCGAGGCTTGTGTATGCCAGGCAAGGCCAAGCTGGCTCAAAGAGCAAGCAGCCACCTCTGCAAGGGTGTGCCAGGAGCAAATGGACCAGCTGCCAACCTCACTCACTGCCAGATGTGGTACATCAGTTCTTCTACCCTAAAGGTGGGGCCAAGAGGCAGACCACAGGCCGTCTTGAGGAGGACTTTATGTTCAAGTGCAGAAAGCAGGCAGGATTACCACCCTGGGGACTCACCCTTCTGTGGCCCACAGTGCCATATGAGCCCTGAGGCATGGACTGGTGCCATCTGCTTTATACAAAAATTAACTTAAGATGGATTAAAGAGTTAAATATGCCACCTGCTTTTCCTCAGGGCTCTGCTCCATCAGCCATCAGGAGGCAGCCACTCAGGCTGTGGAAACCTGGCCATCCTGGCTTCCTTCTGTGGGTGAGGTTGGTGGCTGGTCCACCTGCTCCAGGCACACCCTTGCAGAGGTGGCTGCTTGCTCTTTGAGCCAGCTTGGCCTTGCCTCGCATGCACAGGCCCCACCTACTGACACACTGCTCTGAGTGAGCTTGTCCTGCCTTGGGCTAAATTCTCTCAGGCCAGGGCCACAGAAGGCCGAGTCCCCTGGGTGGTAATCCTGGCTGCTTTCTGCACTTGTACATAAAGTCTTCCTCAAGACGGCCTGTGGTCTGCCTCTTGGCAACAAAGAAGACTGCAGTGCCATAGGAGCCCTGAGGCATGCACTGGATCCCCAAAGGCAGTGCACACCCTGCTCCTGAGCCTCCTGCTCCTTTCCTATATATGGCTCCATTTGTAGCACCGTTGTTACACCGAGGCTTGTGCATGCCAGGCAAGCCCAAGCTGGCTCAAAGAGCAACCAGCCACCTCTGCAAGGGTGTGCCAGGAACAGGTGGGCCAATCACCAACCTCACATGCTGCCAGTCACAATACATCAGTTCTTCTGCCCTAGAGTTAGGGCCCCAGTGCCATCTGCTTTTCCTCAGGACTCTGCTCCATCAGCCATCAGGTGGCAGCTACTCATGCTGTTGGAACCTGGCCATCTGGGCTTCCTTGAGTGGGTGAGGTTGCTGGCTTGTCCGCCTGCTTAAAGGTACTATGAGGATAGAACACTGAAATAATAATAATGCATTTTTCAAACAAATTAATTCCTCAATTTTCAAACAAATTGAAGACAAAGGAAACTCATGATTCAAATGAATACATATGGCTCATTTTATTCAATATTTATGCTTACAGAATATATGCAAATAAGACATTCCCATGATTAATATTAGTATTTAAGACTGATAAACTTTTGAGTGGGCAGTTAAAGCTTATCTTGTACTATTTTCTAACTTCAGATATGCTTTTGTTTGAAAGTTGGGTGACAAAGTTTCAAAGAGATTAAGTCCCAATATTCCTATTTTAAATCTCTCAGCTTGTGCAGGCAGGGCAGGTAAATATGAAGTTTTTAAGGATAGAAGGATCCTGAGAGATAGCAGAATATGTCTGCTACATAACAGGTACTCAGGTTATGTTTGATGAATAAATGGAATGAAAGAATGGATAAATACAGTTGGGGAGTTCAATATTTTTAAATAAACTCCTATAAAGCAATATTTTTGCAATAGTAATATTTATATGTTATTTTTATTTAAGAATACAATTAAAATGAAATGATTAATCTATCATTGTTTGCATAAATTGAATGAGTACATAAGCAAAACATATGTACATAATAAAATATATAGATAATAAAATCTGGAAACAGATAAAAATATTCCCTTTTTACTTCTGAAGAGGCTAAAAGTTCAAAGATGATAACAATACACTCAATAATGATAAAAATAGAAAGTGAGAAATTATTTTTAATATTGTAAGATTCATATTCCTGTCTTCCCAAGGATTATTCCTTTATTAATAAACTTTACTAGAAGTTTTGTACATGCTCACTGCAGCAATCACAGATAAGAAAAAGGAAAAGAACTTTACTTAAAATACAAATGCTCAGAAATTACAAATTTTATATTTTGTACATATTTTTGATAAAACAAGACCATAGTATGTTTGTATGTATAACTTAATTGATTTTTTTCTCACTAGCTATAACAAAATACATCTTCGCACATCAATATACTTCTGTATCTATTGCCACCTTCAGTGGTCACATATTATTCCATCCTGTGGATGCAACTGAAATTTATTCATAGGATCCATTCTTTGGGTTCTTTTTAAAATAAGTGCTGTGAAAAATAAAGTGCATGTATCTTTATTTCCTAAGGATGTTTTAGTATAATGGAATTGATGGGTAAAGGGCATACATATTTTTTAAATGTAGTACTTACCACCAAATTGTCTATTTGAAAAGTAATCAGCAACTTAAACTTTAAGCAGGAGTATAAAACATCCTCACAAATATTGTGGATAGAAAACTGTTTCATTCCTCTTTTAATTTAAATTCTTATACCAGAAATGCGAAGGACTTTTTCCTATGTACACAAGTAACTTGCAGATCTGGAAAAAAGTACTTTGCCCAATTTTATAGTGTTTGATGATTTGATTTGAAAGAATTCCCTGTCAAATGAAAATGTACTTTTCATCTAATGTGTATATATATCTGATATATATGACATATTATATCTGGTATATATGTATACGTATCAGTAATATATATATATATATATATATATCTTATGATATATAATAAACAACATAGGCTGGGCGCGGTGGCTCACACCTGTAATCCCAGCACTTTGGGAGGCGGAGGCGGGCAGATCACTTGAGGTCAGGAGTTCGAGACGAGAGTGGCCAACGTGGTGAAACCCCCTCTCTACTAAATATACAAAAGTTAGCCAGGCACACTGGCACCTGCCTGTAATCCCAGCTACTTGGGAGGCTGAGGTAGGAGAATTGCTTGAACCCAGCAGGCAGAGGTTGCAGTGAGCCAAGATTTTGCCATTGGACACCAGCCTGGGCAAAGAAGCGAGACTCCGACTCAAAAAAAAAAAAAAAAAGAATATAATGAATTCCCTATAAAATAAAAACATACTTTTCATCTGAAAAAATATATATATAGTATAGTAAATATTTTTCAAGTAAGCTCTCTTATCTGAGAACTTTTCACCTACTGAAATAACTCACGGTATTTTTGATAGGAGAATGAGTTCTCTCATTAGGCACCTCCTATAATGTACATAAACCATGTTTTAAACGTTTATGTTAAAAATAACAACACTGTGTATGCTTAACTTTGTGAATTAAATCACTCAAATTCTCCAACTGCTCCAGCCAGGGAATTATGAGGGATGGAAAACAGCTGAGGGTCCGTTTGGCTCCGCCACTCTGAGGGTGCCCGGAGCCCTGAAAGGCCCCGTCCCAGGGGCTGCGGGGAAGCCGGGCCTGGGGACCCCCTCCCACCCCAGGCTGAGCCCCCGCTACCTGTGCTGCTTGTCCAGGGCGTCCAGGTCTCCGCTCCTGCGCGCCAGGCAGCGCTCCACCCCCGCGGCGTCGCCCTTGACAGCTGCCCTGTGGATCTTCTGCAGTTCGGAGTCCCGGATTCGGTATCCGGAACCCGTGTAGACATGTTCTATGGAGCCCTGGGCTGTCTGGCCCCTGTGGCTCCCGAAGCCGAATAACTTTATAGTGGTGACTTCTCAGGACCCCAACCTCTGGCTCTTGAGCGGGGGCAGCTCCCCGTCACTTTTCACCACCCCCCTCCCCCGACCCCGGCCGACCTCCCTGTCACCTTTTCACCAACCCCCTCCCCCGACCCCGCCGACCCAGCCCCAAATCCCCTATCCAACCCCAAATCCCTGATCCAGCCCCAAATCCGCGATTCAACCCCCAATCCGCGATCCCAAATCTGTGATCTACTCCACAGTCCGTGATCCAGCCGGGTCCACCACAGCCTTCAGCAGCGACACTCGCAGCCTCCGACCTCTCAGGCCGAGTGAGCCTCGCAAAGCCGTTGGGCGCGCGCCTGCACTGCGGTTGCTGCCCGGCTCCCGGAAGCCGCTCCCTGGCGGTGCGCGCCGGCAGGTGGGGCTGCAGCTCTGGGCGGGCGCCGATGGGCTCGCAGGTCCTCTTGGGATCGCCCGGGCGGCCCCAGGATCGCAGGAGCACCGCCAGCCCAGCCTGAGAAGGAGAGCCTGTCTGGCCTTGCAGCCCGCCCCGCTCCTCCTCGGAAGGGAGATAAGGTGCTGGCAAGTGGACTCCGCGGCCACCTGGGTGGCTTCGCAGATGGCCCGGCTTCAGGCTGAGGCTCTGGCCCTGGAGTCTGTGTGGCTAGGGTCAGGTAGCTGGAGAGGCATGGAGGGAGAGTCAGGGGCTGCTCCTTCCCCCACCAGCCCTCACTGCTGCTAGTGCCCCACGCACGGTTTGCAGCTGCACATCTGGCACTGGCGTGGGATGCCGGAACTTCCCTTGGATGGCCTCAGGGTCGCAGAGCACACAGCCCACCTGGCCTCAAGTTCCGCTCCTCTTGGGCATCTCTCTGGATCCTGGGCCCTGGCGCTGGTCACTCTGTATCCACACGGATGAAACTGAGCGGCTGCTGGCGGAGCCCGTCGCCTGATTTTGCCGCCTGGGGGTCTGGCCTCAGGATCCACGCTACTGGGGGGCGGGCCTGGTCTGGGGTGTCCAGTCACTTACTGCCGGTGCACCACGTCTAGACTGCAGCTGCAGCTCCGATGCCGGCGTGAGCTGGCGGGCCTGGTACCTGATGTCCTCAGGGTCAAGTGCATCACCTGCCCACTTGAGGGGTTGGTGTGACTTGGCCTCCTCCAAGAACTCAGGGGCTGCCGGGGCTGGCTCCTCGTGGTAACTGGGATGGTATTGAGCAGCAGGTTTTCACCCTGGTGCCACTGCTGTGCGGACTGCCTGACTTGGGCGCCCAGGCACCGGCCTCAGGGTCCGCGTGGCAGGTCTGCGTGCGGGTAGGGTGAGTGGCACGGAGGGTCAGGGGTTGCTCCGTCATCTCTGCCTGTGTGCAACTTGCAGTTTTGCAGTTTTCTGCAGCAGCTGAGGCGCTGGCACGGGAAGGTGGAGCTCCCCTGGATGGCGTCAGGTTTGCAGGCACAGAGCACAGCCCACCAGGCCTGAGGGTCCGCTCAGGGGCCATGGTGGTTGAGTGCTCCATGGAAACCGGGATGGGGTGAACGGCCAGTTCCCGTCCTTTGGCCGCCTGGCCAACTGCCAGACTTAGCCGCTGCTGCCCAGACCTCTGTCTCTAGGGTTGCCGCTAGTTGGGTAGAAGTGGGGGTCGGGGTGGGGCATGGAGCGTCACCGGTTGCCAGGCCAGCACTGTCTTTGCAACATATTCAGATGGCGGCGGGCAGCTCGGGCACCGGCATGGGCTGGCGGGCTCCCCTGGAAGGCCTTCAGATCACTGACAGCATTGTCCCAGGGCTTCCTTGGCCTGTGCCAGGTGAGCAAGGTAGGGGGGAGCTTCCAAGGCTTCTATCCCAACTCTACCTATTTCTAGCTATTTTCTCTTGAGTTATTTTGCGTCTCAGTTTTATTTGCAAAAATAGTATATGCAAAATACATTGAGTGAATGTACATCAGGCATATAGAAGATCTGGCAGAAACACGTTTTCTCATGCCCTTTTCCAGTCAGTATTTGAACACAGAGGCTTCCATGGTTTTGATTCTTTCCACAAAAGGATAGTTTTGTCTGTTTTCACCATTTACGTAAGTGAAACTATAAATTATATAATTTTTATGTTCATTCACTAAACATGCTTGTGACACATCATTTTGCTCCTATTGATTATTCATTAATTTTATTTTGTAATACTCAATATTATGACTATACCACAGGTTTGAGGCCTTTGCTTGTTTTGTTTATAATCCATTCCACTATCGATAGACACAAAAGCAGTTTCTGATTTGAGGCTATCATGAATAAACCTGCTACGAACAAATCAGATATACACGTTTTTCTGTAATAATATTTTCACTTTTCTTGAGTTTAAGTACGTAAGAGTGGATTTTCTGGGTTATAAAATAAGTATATATTTGGCATTGTATGAAATGGGGAGACATTTTCCTAAGCGGTTGTGCCATCTTAAACTACAATGAAAATGTTTGAGAGAATCAGTTCCACTTTCTAACCAACACTTGATGCTGTCAGTTGTTTTAGTGTTATCCATTCTTATGGGATATAACTGCTGAGTAGCTGCCTGCCTTCCCAATAACATAGAAAATTGAGGGCCCAGAGGACAGTTTTATTTTCATATTTGACATCTTCTTTTATTTTTTATAGAAGGGTGATTTGGGTAGTAAAATTGTCTTTCAATTTTCTAGGTTGTCTCTGAATCTTACTGGGGTTCCTTGTCCTAAACCACATTCAGAAATTTTCACGACCAACTTCTTTTTATCTTAGTCATACCAGGCCAATGAGGGACTGCATTCCTGAGACTTTTTAAGTACTTTTTGTTTGTATGATGGTCTAATAATCATAGCCTTAAAACTTTCTGGCTGGACATGGTGGCTCATGGCTGTAATCCCAGCACTTCGAGAGGCCGAGGCAGGTGGATCACCTGAGGTCAGGAGTTCGAGACTAGCCTGACCAACGTGGAGAAACCCCAACTCTACTAAAAATGAAAAATTAGCTGCACATTGTGGCACATGCCTGTAATCCCTGCTACTTGGGAGGCAGGAGCTACTTGGGCTGAGGCAGGAGAATCGCTTGAACCCACGAAGTGGGGGTTGTAGTTAGCCGAGATCACACCATTGCACTCCAGCCTGGGCAACAAGAGTGAAATTCTGTCTCAAAAAAAAAAAAGAAAGAAAGAAAGAAAGAAAAAAAGAATCTCAGACTTCTGGGAGACACTGAATTTGTGAATGTGCACAGCATGTGTACAGCATGTCACAATAACTTTTTTTTTTTTGAGACCAAGTCTCACTCTGCTGCCCAAGCTGGAGTGCAGTGGCCCTTCTCAGCTCACTGCAACTTCTGTCTCCTGAATTCAAGCAATTCTCCTGTCTTGGCCTCCCGAGTAGTTGGGATTACAGGTGCTGCAACCATGCCTGGCTAATTTTTGTATGTTTAGTAGAGACAGAGTTTCACATATTGGCCAGGCTGGTCTCGAACTCTTCACCTCAGATGATCCACCTGCCTCAGCCAATGGGTGGATTGTTAACTCGAAATACGCACCATTGAATACTGAGGAAAATGTATAGCCATCATCACCAGCAGCTGAGATGCCAGTTGAGATACCAGAAATGCCCCAGCATGTAACTCCTCTTTTAATTCACACACACACACACACACACACACACACACACACACACACACACACTCATGGTAACCAGTTCAGGATGGACACAGAAACAGTCACAGTCTTTTTTGGGAGCACACTCCCCTGTGACACTTAGATCCTAATGCTGACTCCAATTCCCTCCCGGGACCTCCTCTCTCCTTGCAGCATGCTGGGCTTTCCCTTAGAAAACCCCATATCATTTCCTTCAATGGAACATCAATCAGCTTCACCCACAGATGTCTCTGTCCATAGCAAAAGTTTTTATTACCTTAAAATATAGATTTTTACCTTAACTAGCCAAGACTTAGGACCCTTTTTCCAAGCTCTTGTAGATGAAGTAATAAATGCAAATATTAGAGACGTGTATATGTGTATAAATATATGGAGAAAAGATGTTGCCTAGGTGTACAAATTAGCTTTAACAAAACTCTTGATTTAAATTATTTAATTGTGAGAAGGGCGATTCTAACTCAACACACCAACGAAATAAAAGCCTTATCCCTCTGCTCCACCAAAATATCCCATTTAGAGCCTGCGTGTGTGTGTACACACACGTGTGCACTCATCCCCACCTGACCGTATCAAATTATTATTTAAACTAGATTTTTTACTTTGTTGCATAGTAGTAATGGTTTCTGGAATGAAAAAAAAAACAGGAGAATAAAACTGTTTAAATGTATCTCCGGGTGAACGCTGTGGCCACTGCACGGACCCCGCTGATGGCGTCTCAGGAAGAGGTTCTGGCGGGTCCTCCGCCTGAGGCCGCGCCCCTGGGACCTGTCCCCCGTCCACGTGAACGCGGAGCGCAGCATTCACCATCCCCTCCCTGAAACAGCGGTCCCCGAGGTGCTCCACAGGCAGGGCCGAGCTGGGCGACGGGGAGCCCAGACCCTGCACGGGTCGCCCTGAGCGGCGGGGACGCAGGAAGAGCTCACCGGCTCCACCAGCCCCTACCCCAGATGCGGGACCCGGGACCAGAGAGGGCCTGGAGCCCCCGCCCCATGGCTGCCAGGAGGCGGACACGGGCAGCTCCTGGGGGGCTACCGCCCCGAGGCCGTTACGCCAGAACTTGAGCGATCTGGGAAGGGGCAGCGCCCCGCCCTTGAAGAGGAACCTGTGTCCTAGAGGCAGCAGCCTGGGATCTCCTCCTCCGAGGACACCGCAGAGGCGAGTGACTCTGGCGGCGCAGCGCTGGCTTTCCCGTCCGCGGAGGAGGAGAGCTGCGGGGCTGGATGAGCTGGACCAGGGAGGACGGCTGGCTGCTTTCGGCCTCCGATGGGGAGTGGACAGCTTAGGGGGTTGTCCCCGTGCCAGCCGGCCTGCTGGCCACTCTGGGCTTCATCACAGCCTCACCTGCCTGCACAGGCACCTAGCACTGCAGGCTGGAGCTTCTGGCCATGCTGGTCAACTTCCCCAACGAGCCTCTGCTGCCTGGGAACAGCAAGGCCAGAGCTACACCGCCCTGCACTTGGCAGCCATGTACCTTGGAGATGGTGAAGCTGCTAGTGGGGACATAGGACGCCAATGTGGACATCAGGGACTACATTGGGAAAAGGGCCTCCCAGCATGTGAGTCAGAGCATCACAGAAGAGATTGAGACCCTGATGGGAGTCCTGGACAAGGACGATGGGGAGAGCACCGCCAGCAGCGGGGATGGGTACTGGAAGATTTAAAAGCTGCCCCCTCCATCTCACCACCTACAAACTGTCACATGTCCTGGAAGATGGGGGGACCCTCTCCACCATCACCACTTGGCTGAAGATGGTCCAGAGGTGAAGCCAAGGATTCCAGGGTGCACAGCCTCAGGCAGGACTAATGGACTTAAAAAACACAGGCTCAACAAAATCCACTTCACAACCCAGATGGTTCACATCACACCCTCTTTCAGGGACCCAGAGCAGCCACTGGAAGAGGAGGAGTAGGAACGCTCTCTTAAAGTCCACTTATCCTATTCCTTCAAATTAAGCCCAAAGTCCAATGTATTTAGGTAAAAAATAATTTCTTTTAGAAAATGCCAAGGTTTGTCTTCTGAAATTTAATAACAGAAACAAAAAAACAACACTAGATGTAAAGAAGTGAGACCAGAAAAGACAAACTAAACTATCCTTACTAGGTTGGAATGGATGGGGTGGAGTTCCCATCGGGCTAGCATTCTGGGGAAAGTGTTTTTTTTTTTTTTTTTTTTTTTTTTTTTTGGCGGTGGGGGGAAGGAGTCTCGCTCTGTCGCCCAGGCTGGAATGCAGTGGCGCCATCTCCGCTCACTGCAAGCTCCGCCCTACGGGTTTATGCCATTCTCCAGCCCCAGCCTCCCAGTAGCTGGGACTACAGGCGTCCGCCACCACATACGGCTAATTTTTTTGTATTATTTTTAGTAGAGACGGGGTTTCACCGTGTTCTCCAGGATGGTCTCGATTCCTGACCTCGTGATCCGCCCACCTCGGCCTCCCAAAGTGCTGGGATTACAGGCGTGAGCCACTGCACCGGGCCGGATTTCTTTTTAAGAGATTCATCATACCTTGACCTGTGCCCCATTTCCCTCCTCCACCTGTCTGACCTGGCATTCCTATTTCGGGAGACCAGAAGTGGGGGGAAGAGAAGGGATGACTGTTTCTTTGCTTTCACCATTCCTGCATGCCATGCAAAGGAAGGAATACTGCGTTTTTAAATATCTGTTTTATTAAGTGGTTACTCTTTCAAGGACAAAAAAAATGCAAATTGTTACAAAACTGGTAGTATTTGTAAGTGCAAGTACTACATGCTGCCTTATTCTTTTACCAATTGCATTTGCATTTTAAGGTACTACTGGTACAGCCACGGTGGAGAACAGTTTGGATGTTCCTCTAAACACTGAAAATAGAGGTGCCACATGATCCAGCAATCCCACTGTTGGATATATACCCCCAAAATAAGAAATGAGCATATCGAAGAAATTATCTGCACTCCCATGTTGGTTGCACCACTGTTGACAATACCTAAGATTTGGAAGCAACCTAAGTGTCCATCAACAGATTAATGTATTAAAGAAAATGTGGTAGATACACACAGTGGAGTATTATTCAGCCCTAAAAAGAATGAGATTCAGTCATTTGCAACAACATGGAAGGAACTGGATATCATTATGTTAAGGGAAATAAGCCAAGCATGGAAAGGCAGACATTGCATGTTCTCACTTATTTGTGGGATCTAAAAATCAAAACAATTGAACCCATGGACATAGTAAGTACAAGGGGGCTGGGTGGGGGGAGACAGGGCACGGGTAATGGGTACAAAAATAGGGAGAAGGAATGAATAAGACATACTATTTGATAGCACAACAGGGGGACTCTAGTCAATAATTGTACATTTAAAAATAACTAAAAGAATCTAATTGGATTGTAACACAAAGGATACATGCTTAAAGGGATGGATACCCACTCTCCATGATGTGATTAGTTCATGCTGCATGCCTGTATCAAAACATCTCATGCACCCCATAAATATATGTGCCTATTATATACTCACAAAAATGCTTGAAAATAAAAATAAAGGAACTACTGAAGGTCAGGTCAGAGTGGAAATGCAAAAATACTAATTAGAGAATAATGTGAATACAACAGGAATCCTGTTGGTATTCTATTTATATTGTAAGCAGCAGTTCAATTGTTTTGTAAAAGCGATTCAATTTTAATCACTGAACTAAAGAAATGGGCAACGCTGACTTCCGTAATATAGGTTCTACCTAACCATCTCTAACACCGCTGTCAAGGAGGACCAGTGTTAAGGTACATTACTAACAACCACACAAATTTTTAAAAGAAAAGAACACTCTTAGCAGCCTATGGTACTTTGAAATGAAATATTGCCTCTCATTCTCATTTGTGTTGCCATTCTAAAAGTTTGAATTTGCTGAGGTTTATATTCTGGGTATTATATAACCATTGGTTCTGTTTTTCATAACCCTATTAAATGGTTGCTCAGAGCTGAATTACCTACAGAAACTTTCTGGTTTAATTAGCATAAATTGGTATAAATATTAGTGAGCCCATACTTCTGTGATATAATTAAACCAACTTAATGATTCTCACATAAGGTGTCAATTTATTTTACTAATGCATTCATAATCTATGCTTTGTAGCAACATTTTTCAAATGTTTAAAATGCTAAATCTTCTCAATTTTCCAATCTTTTCTTGAATCTATTAGATACCTATAGTGTATTTACTGAATAGCTGGGAAACAAATACACCTAGTTAGAAATGGCACTGCTTTATAAAAGGCACTAGAGAAAAGACGAGACTATTTCTATATTTAAATGCTGCTGGCAAGTGAATTCCTTTGTAAATAAATGAAAGATACCATTCATTAAAATGAAAGACTTGTTTTAAGTGTGATTCTTACATTTCATTCATTTATGATAGAGTAAATGGCTTTATAATTACTTTAAAATTTAACTCACTAGTACATTAAATCTGTTCATTGCAAGATTAGAATCAACTGTGAGGGGAACTAATTTAAACAAGCCCTTCCTTAGTCTTATTGAGTCTCATATTTGCTGAAAGTACCTACAGCTTGCAGGATAAGGGAGTTCATGGACCATAGGGTGAGTGAACCCATGCACAGATTGCAAACTGCCCAGAGCTACAACATTTAGGATTTTTAAACCTTTAATTTTCCAAGTCATAGAAATTTGTTACAGGTTCATCACCTCTTTGTCTAAATGGCAATTGAATTTCTTTAAAGATAGGTTAAAAAAGGCATAAAACTATGAATTATTATCCATTTATGTGCCTCTATTTTTGCTTTAGAATTATGGAAGTGGACCCTGTGAATTTGGGAAACAGTGTTATGTATACACATGGGTGAAAAACAGTCTAACATTGTGTAAATTAAAATACTTTTTTTGAAGTTGAAAAACATCCATTTGTTCTAAATCTATATATATTATGTGTATCTAGTACAGAATAAGCTGTAACTTCTCATTGAGTAATCTTAGGTTTTACAGATATGTAAAGCTGAAGCAAGTCTAAAGAGTAGACACTTCAGAACAGGAAGGTTCTGGTCAATGTTGAGAGTAGACACTTTCACTGAATGTTCTGGTGAAATGTGGGTAACTAATTGCTTGAAATCTATAATTTGCTATATAGTTAACTATTAAGTTAAAATGTCATTTACCATGCTTTTTACACTAAAAGCTTTAACTTTTCTGATAAAATAATATTTTAAATGTTCAATTATTACTTCTGAGGAAAGCTACTTCTAGCATTCTTTGTCATGATATGCTTGTGTGCAGTAAGCGGAGCATTTTCAGCCACTTACCTCTACATTCTTCTTGTTTTTCAGTTTCTGATTTAGATTATAAAAGGAAAATGATTAATTTAATTTGATACTCAGAGTTGTGTTTACCTTTAATGGACAAATATATGTCAGATACTTTGATGTTTATTGATATGACACCGTGTGGTTAAACAACGCAAGTATGTCCATGTGTTTCTTATAGGGTACACTTGAAACTAGTGGTGTTTATGCAGTTCACTTACGCAACTTGAAAATCTGGTACTATTGCATTCAGGACTGAAATCTTGGAGTTTAGGTGTCTTGTCTCTCATTTTGAAAATAAGTGAAAGTTGAGAATGTAAAATCTATAAAGTTCATTTTTTTAACTAGGAAAAAACACAAATTAATGACAGACAACAAATTATAAATCCAAAAAGCTCAGAGAACACCAAGCAGGATGAATATTTTAAAAATATACCTAGGAATATCATATTCAAACTGTAGAAAACCTGTAACAAAGATAAAAGATTAAAATAAGGCAGAGGAAGAAACACATTGTCTACAGAGAAACAGACATAAGAATTACATTGGACTTCTGTTTAGAATCCATGCAAGTAAGAAGTGTTGAAAAAATTAGAATACAGTGGGTATTTATTATCCAAGTATTCATTATCTAAAACTGCAAAGTAAAAATAATTGTAACAAGAACATATTCACTAGCAATCTGAGCACTCATGATATTAGTGTCTGTTCTGGAGAGAATTATGTCCCCCCAGAACTCCTAACCTGAAGCCCTATCTCCCAGTGTGAGTGTATTTGGAGAAGGAGCTTTTAAGAAGGTAAAGTTAAATAGGGGCAAAAGGGTAAGGCCCTAATCTGTTAGGACTGGGGTCATCATCCAAAAAGGAAGAGACACCAGAGATATCTCTCTCTCTCTCTCTTCTCTCTCTCTCTGCCTCCCTCCTTCTCTCTCCCTCCCTCTCTCCCTCTCTCTCTGCCTCTCCCCACATACATTTGTTAAATTGAGATTTTTTGTTAGAACATATATAGTGGCATTTTAATATAGTGTTACTCTACTTAAAACACACACACACACACACACACATACAATTTTGATAAGTTCTTTTTTGAGGATAAGGCCAGGCATGGTGGCTCACACCTGTAATCCAAGCACTTGGCAGGATTATCATCTGAGGTGGGTGGATCATCTGAGGTCAGGGGTTCAAGACCAGCCTGGCCAACATGGTGAAACCCGTCTCTATTAAAAATACAAAAAATTAGCTGGGCGTGGTGGTGGGCACCTGTAATTAATTCCAGTTACTCACAATGCTGAAACAGGAGAGTCCCTTGAACCCAGGAGGCAGAGGTTGTGGTGAGCCGAGATTGCACCATTGCACTCCAGCCTGGGCCACAAGAGCAAAACTCCGTCTCAAGAAAAATACAATAAAATAAAAATAAAAAAAACACAAAACTGGGATGTGTCCCTGTCTTTTAGGCAGATATACTTTACCATTACTAAAATTGAGCTTCAGAAACATTAAGCATGCTACACAAACTTAGCTGGAAATGAATACTGAAATGGAAGTTTGAATCCAAGATGATTTCTTTTCAATCCCATGCTAATGCCGTTAACTCCTATAGACCCTTCTCAGGGGCAGCCAGAGAGACACTAGCCCACTGATGGACGGACAGACGTGGGCAGGGTCCGTGTCACTAAACCACCCACCACTGCCACAGCTGCCTACAACAGACACATCAGATGACACTCCAGGCAAATAAATGATTTTCACTGAGGACTTACTGGTTTTAATAATAGGTCCTGGTGTAGAGAAGTCCCTCAACCTATTGTGCAATGAGTTTTGAGAAGCGGGTAAGCTGTATGTTTTGTGGTTTTGTTTCATAAATGCATCTACAGGAAGACCAATATTGACTGAATGAAGCTTTCATTTAAAGGGCTAAAATATGCTTTGTGTTCTTATATGCGGATACTACTTTAAACTTAATGACTATTTATTGTATCATAGCTTGTGATGTATTCTGCTCATGGCTTTTAAGGTAAATTGTGCCATGATCCACTGCCATTCTAATTGCTTTAACAAGTCATTACCACACTACTGTTACATCTAAATTATGCATACAGACAGGTAGACTTATTTTACATATGTGAACTAACTAGTTGTCAAAGCAAATGCAGATTGTATTCTGCAAGTAAAGTCTTTTTCTCTCTGAAATTTCTAGGGATGTTCTTTAAGTGAAATTCATATTCAAACTGAAGATTTTAGTTGCAAGAACTGAGTGCAGATTAAAGTCTTTTTGTGATTCAAACATAGTCAAGAGTACAACTGTGATATTTCATGGAAGTTATGCAATAAAATGTCTCTAACCTGCGAACAAATCTATCAAGCAGACGGCACAGTACTGAATTTGAAACCAGAAATACTGGGTTTTTATATAAATGCTTCATAGATTTGTTTTATGATAAAGGGCACATAACTCTACTAAACCTCACACCACCTCTTGAATAGGGACAATAAGTCCACATCAATGCTGATGCCTTAGCTATTATTAAACTCTTACAGTATGATGTAAAGTGAAAGTACAATGTAAGATCATTCCTAGGCCAACTTTGACCAGTTTTATATAGAAACATGTGCCAACTTTTCTGTTTGCAAGGATAATATCAAACCAAACACCAGAAAGTTATATCTTTGATGCAGTTTTTCAAAATCATACACATAATACACAAACCAAAGACAAATGATGAATATTATGTCAGAAAATATAAAGTCTTCCCCTTTCTTCTTTTGCCAAGAAAGTCCAATATTTTTACCATTTTTATGCACACAATCAACTTTATTCAAGCTGGAAGTTAATGTCTCATTGTTTTCATTGTTCTAAATAAACACCTTTTCCCTTGAGTATTGTTCTAAAAATTTTGAAGTTGTGTGAAAAATTTTGTTCTGATTTTTCACATTTGTGCTAATGATATGTGAAAAGGAATACAGATGGTATTTAATTATGAACAGGAAAAGATGTTAAATATCATTAGTCATTACAAATTTGCAAATTAAGACCACAATGACTAACACATATATATCAGAATAGCTAAAATAAAAATAAATCATCAAACGCTGGGAAGCATGAGTAAAAACTGGAGCTTTCACACATGACTGGTGGGAATGTAAAATCGTACAGCTATGCCAAAAAGGAGTATAGTAGTTTCTTGAGAAATTAAAGGAATCTGAGTCCCCAGGCCTGCAGTCTGGGCCAAGGTCACTGGCCCTGGATCAATCAGGATGGGGTTCAGGGGCCTTCCTGGGGCCATCCAGTGTCCAAGGTGCCCTTTGGTGGTCTCTTCTGCCCCTCAGCCCCTGAGCACGTCCCTCTCTCCCTCCAGTCCTCCCTGTCACGGGACATCTGTCACAGAGCCATGCCCTACCTCCTGCTTTCTGGAGATGCCAACTGCCTGGGGTGCTCTTAGCCCTGCCCTCCCCATCTCTGGGTCCTGACCAAGGTGCTCTAATGGACACCCCCGACCCAGGTCTCAGAGAGCTGCCAGCACCCTGGGTCCCTGAAGCTGAGATCCAGCAAGACACATGTGGCCTGAGAGTCCCACTCTCTGGCTGGCAGAACCCAGAGGTGGGAGCACACTGGAGTGTCCTTCAGGGTGTCTTCACCCCATGAGAGGGCTGGGGGCTTTGGGGGTTTGCAGCTGGCAGGAGTCAGGGCCCAGTCCCCTAACTCTGATGCGTCCTTGGTCAAATCCTGTGCCTCAGCCTGCAGGGCCTATTGCGGTCACCAGGTGAATGTGTTCCCTTAGTCTGGGAGCCCCAAGTAGGCAGCACCCCCTGCCAACGACTTCAGGGCACCTGGAAGTGGAGGCTGAGAGGTCTCCCACTTCGCAGAGCTGGGCTCTGGCCCAGAGGCCTTCTCCTTGGCTTAGGTGGTCTCTCGGGCTCCTGGGGCTGCAGATCAGGGACAGAAACAGGCAGCTCTGCTCTGCTATGCCTACAGAGAGGTGCCCAGTGAATGCAGGTTCCAGACAAAAGGTGGAGCCTGGCATCCTGCCCTGCGTGGGCTCCAGCCTGCTGCCATCTGGGGAAACTGAGTCATGGCGAGGCTCAAGGATGTTTCTCAGACCACACCAGTCCCTGAAGGTCCCCTGACCTCCCAATCTTGACGGACAGTGAGAAGAGGTTCCCAGGCCACCTGCAATAGGTTCTGGCTCGGCCTGGGTTGGGGTAAGTCTCCCGGCTGCTGTCCTCAAAGCCCCATCAGGAGGCTGTGTCAGACCAGGCACACCGTGGTGACAGCAGCATGGACTGAGGGTTCTGGCCATGGGAGAGGTCAGGACCAGGGGAGGTCAGGTCCAGGAGGAGGGCACTGGCCGGCAAATGGTGGTGCTGGAGAGACCTGGGCGGGGTGGTGGGAATGGCCCAGGAGGAGCCTCGGCTCCTTTGGCTGGAGTGAGGGTGCGGGCTGTGGTGGGAGAGGAGGTGAAGGTGGAAGGAACAGGGGCCCAGTGGCCTGTGCTGTAGGAAGGGCATGGACTTCCTAGCGAGGACTTTCTGGTGCGGGGTTCTCAGGGAAGAGGAGGCTGGAGGGGCTGGGGTCCCCATGAGTGCATGCGCCAGGCAGGCGGAGGGGAGGCCGAGTCAGGAGCCGCAGGCTTCTCACCGCCAGACCAAAGCCGCCCTCCGCTGGCTGCGTGGGGAATCGCGCCTAGGCTGGGGCTCCCCTGGCCCCAGGTGTGGGGGACGCCGATGTGTCCTGGGGCGCTTACTGCCCATCCAGCCTACACCAGGCAGCATAGCCCTGGGTGCCTTTCAGGGCAGCCTCCACAGCACAGGACCTGCCTCCGCCCTGTGGGGCAGATTTGGGCATCTGACTCTGGACACTTACCCAGAGGCTGAATTCAACTCCCCAGGGAAAAGCACACTCAGACTCCCTCCCTCCCCGCTGTGCCCAGCCTGAGGGGACCCTGGATGGGACTTGGGAGGAGAAGGCCAGAGGCCAGGGCATGGCTCTCAGGCACTAGGTCCAGGAGAAAAGGGAGTGGAGTCCCTGCAGGAACTGCCTCAGACTGCCCCTGAGGGGGCCTGGCCTGGGACCCTCCCTGTGCTACCAGGCTGCTGTTGGGGCCAGGAGGGCAGGGAGAGCAGCCACCTGTACGGCATCAAGTAACACTATCACTCAGCACACCCAACACCCACACAACAGCCACAGCCCTCTGCCCTGAGGGGGCAGGTGGGCAGAGCCTCCTCTGTCTTGTTCACCCTGAGCGCGGAGCTCCGCACAGGACAGGATCAGAGAGCAAACCAGGAACAAATGGATGAATCAACGAAGGGGCCAGGGCAGGAGGTCCCCACCCACACCCTGAACCCTAAGGGTGGGACACAGAGGCTGGAGATGGGCTGGCCCTGGGATCCTCTAAGTGACAGGAACCCTTGGCCACTGTTGATTGCCCTGAGGTGGGGCTGGGGCTGCCTGGCCCTTTAAGAGGGCAATTCTGCCCGCCGCCCTGAATGCCCCCTCCCCTAGCCACTGGAGAAGAGACCCCGTTTCTTGGCAACAGGAAGCTCTTGGTTTACTGTGTCACCCAAGCGACTGGGAGCCACGTCCTGCTCTGGGACTGAGCCCTTGGAGCTGCCCCGCTGACTGCACTGGGCTGACCGCAGCAAGCTGACCACACACACTCCTCACTCCCCTGGCCCTGGTGGGTGGCAGACACCATGGTGCACACGGATGTGCTCCTACCAGAGCCGGCCCCGCAGACAGTGCCGCCCTGCGAGCTGCCCTGCAAAGAGTACGATGTGGTCTGCAAAACGGGCGCCTACACGTCCTCCGGCCTGGCCACCGCCAGCTGGAGGTGGGGTTCCAGAACTGCTATGCTCGCTACCACCAGGCCTTCGCCGACTGCAACCAGTCGGAGCGGGAGCTGCAGGGGCACGAGAGCCAGCAGCTGGCCGCAGAGACCCAGGCGCTGGCGCAGCGGACGCAGCAAGTCTCCACGCGCAGTGTGGGCGAGCGACTGCAGGACATGCACAGCTGGAAGTCAGAGCTGCAGCGCGAGGTGGAGGCGCTGGCTGCGGAGACCGATCTGCTGCTGGCCCAGAAGCAACACCTGGAGCACGCCCTGGATGCCACGGAGGCGCCCTTCTCCATCACCACTGACAACCTGCAGTGCAGCCAGGGCCGCCAGCATGCCAACCTCATGCGCGACCATGTGGAGACAGAGCTGCTGAAGGTGTCAGCAGACTTGGGTGGCCAGGACTTGTGGGCGCAGAGAGGAGGAGCCCCCGGCAGTTCATGTGGACAAGCCACGTGGCTGCTGCAAGCACACGGGAGACCAGCCCTCTGTGCGTGAGACCCCTGAGTCCCGAAATCTGGCCCCTTAGTGACAGGAGGCAGTTTTGCCCCAGAAGGCCCCTGACTTCTAAGCAGCTGTTTCTCCTCTCCTCCTCCAATCCCTTTGAGTCCTGGCACAGTCATCCTGACCCTGGGCTCCCCAGAGATGCTCCCTGGTTGGGACAGTTGCTCCCGAGGTGGAAACCCAGGTCTGGGCCAGCACTGCGGGTGTGGACAGGTAGGGTGGGGTGGGCTGGGAGCCACTGCTCCCATTCATCCTATACAGAGCCAGGGACACGAAGATCTGCACCCACAGGTCCCCTTCTCCATGTCGCCTGTAACTCCCCAATCCAGCCCAGCTTGTCTATGGGGCAACCCCATAGGGTGAGAGAGTAACTCAGTCCTGGCCCTGATGCTGGCTCTGGAGAATTCCCTGAGCTCTCAGGGCCTGGGACCTCCGTGAGAACCACTACAGGCCTGTAGACATTTGTGAAAGATGTGGGGTGGGAGCAGCTGGTCTGCCATACCCCCAAGCTCAGGCAAGAAAACTTGAGTCCCTCCCTCCCCTCATGCTTTCCCTCCTCCCTCCCTTCCCCTTCTGCAGGCCCAACCCCCTGCACCCTCTCAGTGCCTCAAGAACTGCTGCAGCTCTCGCAAACCCTCTGCCCGCAACAAGGGCGCCTGCCAAGTGATGGAGACACTGACAGTGCTGGAAGAGGCAAACCCAGGGACAGAGGGGTGCAGGACTCGGGCCCTGGCACACAAGGAGGTAGCTGGTGGTCGAGGCAAAGACCCCAATCACATGGAAAAAAGGCTTGTTCCTACACACAGAAAATTAAACGGGCCAGGCAGTAAGAAGAAACACAGGGTCTTCCTCCTGTTCTTGGTGTGAGGATGGCCTTTCCCAACACAGAGCCCTGAGGGGCAGCCTGGGCGGGCATCTGGGCCCCCAGAGTTTGGGTCCTCAGGGGCTGTCCAGAGGCCAGGGGCAGGCCAACGTTCCTGGGTGCACTGAGTGAGCAGCAGTGATGACTCTTGAAGCCTGGGGCGTGGGAACTGCCACTGAGGGACCTTCCCAGCAGCCCATAGAAGGCCCTGGAGGAAAACACCCCACTTACAACGCACCAAGGAGAATGCCCAAAAGCCCAAGATAAACCCAGTGAGACAGCAGAACTTGCACAGTCAGAGCTCAGGCCCGGCATTCAACTCCTTCTGGTTGCTCAGGTGTTGACCAAGGCCTGCAGCAGCTGGGCCTCCTGGGATCCTCACCAAGGACAGGCTCAGGTGCTCAGGGCGTCTCCTCCCTCAGTAAGCTGAGCTCATCCGGAACATTCAGCAGCTGCTGAAGAGAGCCATAGTGCAAGCAGTGAGCCAGATCCGGTGGGTCGAGGGCTGCCCAAGGGATGACTCCTGACCCCACCCACGGCTGGTCTTGGGGCAAGGCATTGAACGACAGAACCCTGAAGCTCAGAGCCGGCAGGGGATGCCCCAGGTCACAGTGGGAGCACAGGGCTGGGTGGGGGAGGTTCCGGCCCAGCCTGAGTTTGAGTGGCCAAAGCCCAGTGCCACAACTGATCTGCAGCCTCCCAGCATGGGCGGCAGCCCTTGGTCACTGCTGAGCACGAGGACAGCCGGCCCAGAGCTCCCTCCTGAAGCGGGCATGAAGGCCTAGCCTGCAGCATGGAGGGTCCCCAGCGGGGCCCTCCCTGGCCACACACCAAAGCCCTGCCCCACCCCGCCCCAGACTGAACCGGGAGCACACGGAGATCTGCAAGATGGACTGGTCGGACAAGGTGGAGGCCTACAACCTCGACGAGACCTGCGGGCGCCACCACAGCCAGAGCACCGAGGTGCAGGCTCATCTGGCACTCCACCACCTTCCAAGAGAGGGGGGCCCCAGCTCTGCCCCCGCGCTTGCCCTGGCTGTGGTCTCGCCTCCCTCTGCCTGGGGGCCCCAGCGGCGCTGCTTCCCCTAGCCTGGCCCGGAGGCCCTCGCCCCCGAGGGCACTTGGGCAACTGTCTGCCCCTGGCATGAGTAAGCGAGCAAGACCTCCTCAAGTGCCCAGCGCGTGCACAGCCTGGTTGCCCGTAGACAGGACAGGGTGGGGTGGGGTCAGCCCCAGGCGCCGGCAGGATTGCATTTCCACCCAAGGCCAGCAGAGGGAGCGCGACCACCGCCCACTTGAGCATGGCAAACTCCTGGGTGCGAGAAGCGGACGTGGGCGCTGGGTACTAGGGAAGGGGGGCTGCGGGGGACGGAGGTGCTGCAGAGGGGGCCTCGGGGGCAGTGGTGCTGGGAATGGGGTTGCGGGGGCAGGAGGGGACTAAGTGCCCGGGGTGGGTAGGGTGTGGGAGGACTCAGGGGAGTTGTGGGAGGGGGGCACTCGGAGGCAGGGAGCTTGGGGGACTGGGCTTCGTGGGTCTGCACGGGGTGCATTGGAGTCCATGCAGTTCCTCCAGGAGCATGGGGCACAGACAGGGAATGGGGGCGTGGCAGGGCCCCCAGCCTTTGGCAGAGACTCCCCGACCCTCCCCTGGCTGTCTCCCACCCCGCAGCGCTTCCACCCCTGAGACCTGGACCAAGTTCACGCAGGACAATCTGTGCCGCGCCCAGCGCGAGCGCCTGGACTCGGCCAACCTGTGGGTGCTGGTGGACTGCAGCCTTCGCGACACCTCCGAGGACATGGGACTCCAGTGTGACGCCGTGAACCTGGTCTTCGGGCGCCGCTGTGAGGAGCTGGAGGACGCGCGGCACAAGCTGCAGCACCACCTGCACAAAATGGGGTACCCTCAACCCCGAAGACGGCTCCCGCTCCTGCCCACCACTGTGCCCCCTCTCATCACCTGGCATGGGCCCTCAACACCTTTCTCCTCTGTCCCACTTATCCCGAAGGACCCCAGAAGCAAGTGTCACCTCTCCGAAAACCTATGTAAAACCTGCTGACACTGGGTATGATCGCAGGGTGTTGCAAACCCCATGACTGAGCAGGAGGAGCTGTGGGAAGGATGGAGGCGGGAGGTGGTCTGGGGAGCATTGACCGCCCGGGAGGTCCCCAAGAGTCCTGGCCTGGCAGGCAGGGCTCTGACTCTAGGGCCTCAGCGTGGCCTTTACCACCTCTGAGTCCCCAGTCCTTGAGCAGGATTTAGGTCCTGGTGACCACCAAGGATGGGGGTTCTTGGAAGAGAGCTAAGAAAAAACAGGCTGCCTGACTCTCCAGAGCCCGCTGGGGGCCCCGGTCTCTCTCCTGTCTTCACCCTCAGCCCTCAGGGACTCTCCTGTGTGTCCCAGCTACTCTCCAACCATGCCCAGATTTCAGCCAGAGTCAGTTCCAGGCACCCAGGTATCACCACCAAACTCAGCAGTTTCGCTGAGTTACTCCCCAGTCTCTCTCATGTCTTCACCCCCAGTCCCCTGGGACTCTCCTGTCTGTCCCAGCTACTCTCCCACCACGCCCAGATTTCAGCGGGAGTCAGCCTCCCACACTCCGGAATCACCTACAGACTCACAGACTTCACTGAGGTCCTCCCTGGTCTCTCTCAGGTCTTTGCCCTCAGCCCACAGGGACTCTTGTGTCTCTTTCAGCTACTCTCAAAACTTCGCTAGATTCCAGCTGGAGTCAGTTCCAGGCACCCACGATACACCACCGAACTCACGAATTTCACTGACTTACTCCCCAGTCTCCCTCATGTTCTCACCCCCAGCCCTCAGGGACTCTTCTGTCTCTCTCAGCTACTCTCCGACCATCTCCAGATTTCACCTGGAGTCAGCTTCCCGCACCCAGGAATCACCTACAAACTCACGGACCTTACTGCAACCCTCCCCCATTTCTTTCACCTCTTCACCCCCTGCCTTCAGGGACTCTCCTGTGTCTCCCAGCTTCTCTCCAGCCTTCCCCAGATTTCTGCCACAGTCAGCCCCAGGCACCCAGGACAACCCTAGACACTCACAGGCCTCACGAGACTATCTCCCTATGACCTGTACCTACACAGCAATGGCTCCCACGCATCCCTCAGTGACCCCAAACCCATCTCCACTTACACTCAGACACTCCCAGGGCCTGACAGCTACTCCCCGTTATTGTCCTTCAGTTCGAAGCCCTGGCCAATCTACTAGCCCACATGACGCAGTTACCTGGCCATTTCTCCACGGTTCCCGTGAGGGCCCCACACCCAGCCGCACAAGAGCCCCTCCTGCATTCCGTCCTCACACGCAGGCCTGTCCATCTACTTGCTACTGTCACACTCTTGCCAGCAGAAGAGGCCCCTGTAATGGCCGATATCACCACCCAGTCTATCCTCACCCCATAGCTGTGCAGCGGGACCCTCCTGCTGGCCCACGTGGCTGCCAGAGCCCATGCTGGCAAGACGCTCCAGCAGGTCGGCGTCCCTGCGGGCCACACTACCGGTGACATGGCTAGCATGACCCTCCTTCCTGGCAGTGACACTGTTGATGTGAACCCCAGTTTCACATCTGTCATTTGTAAATAGGACCATTTTCCCTTTTCGCTCTCCCTTCCATTCACAGGGCTTTTCATTCTCTCTGTTTCTGCCTGCGTTTCAGATATTTACTCACCTTTTTCTCTCTCACTATGTCTGCCGTGGTCTCCATGAGAGTGCGCCACATAAGATTCCGCCATTAAAAGTCATGAATTGAATGGCTTTTAGTATACCTGTGGTTGTGCACATTCAATTTTAATTCGCAATCCGTTGTAGAACGTCTTATCACCCCTGACCAGAGAAAAACCCTATAGACAGTCACTCCTCATTCTGTCTCAAACCCTCTCCCTGACCCTCAGCCCTAGGTAGCAACTACCTAGTGCGATCAATCCCATATGCATAGATTTCCATATTGTGGACATTTCCTATAAAAGGAATTGCACAATAGGTGAGCTGTTAGGACTGACATAACACGTAGCACAATATTTTCAAGATTCATCCACATTGTAGGCTTACCCACAGGGGGAAACCATTTTTTGGGGGGGTTTTAGTAACACCGGTGTTTTCTCCTTCCTTTCGTCCTTCTTTCCTTCCTTCCTTCCTCTTATTTCTCTCTTACTCCTTCTGCCCTCTCTCTTTCATATGCCTTAGGTGCATCCCACATTCTGCGTTTCTTTGGGGAAATCCTCGACAGGTGCAGGAAAATTGTGTTATTGTAACTATTTACCGCTATCTCTCTTTCACGGCTCTCCATCAGTTGTGAACATCTATTGGTTTATCCCAAGTCACTAAGCATATTTTTATTAGGTACACCTGTTTTTCCTTATACAGCTGTTTCTGGAGTATAAGGTCGCATACTCATAAACCCAGTGTAACTCAGAAACGCATCTAATATTCCAATAAAACCGTCATAACGTTGAAAAATCATAAATCAAACCATCATAAGTCACAGTTTTTCCGTGGATATGGGCGCATCAATTCCAATTTATTCAGTAATGCTGTACACCATTAACAATGGCAGACTGATTGGGAGTGGATATTGATAGCATTATAAAAGTCAGTCATTAGAGGGCTACTTCTTTAACCTGACTGAAGAACTGATCTAATGACTTTAGTACAGTGCATGATTATGTGAGATGTTTTGAGACAGAATAGTACATTTGTGAATGAAATTTTATGGCTTTTTTTCAATTAGTAGGAACCATTGTGTGTGGAAAAGTGAGAAAATTGCTTTCTGCTGTAGAGTCTGGCATTCATTGTAGATTTAAGCTTATTTTTCTGTGAGCAAATCTTATTCAATAAAATACTACTCTTTATACTAAAAAACAAAAACAGTGGTGATGTGTGGTCATTATCCTCAGCAAACTAATCCAGGGAAAGAAAACCAAATGCCACATTCTCACTTATAATGGGAGCTGAAAAACGAGATCACATGGACACAGGAAGGGGAACAACACACACTGGGGCCTTTCGGGAGGCAGAGCGTTAAGAAAAACAGCTAGTGCATGCTGGGCTTAATACCTAGGTGATGGTTTGACAGGTGCAGCAAACCACCATGGCACATGTTTACCTTAGTAACAAATCTGCACATCCTGCACATATACCCCAGAACTTAGAAACGAAACGAAACAAAAGAAAACGAAAAAGCAATAGCAAAACCCTAAAGGCAAACTAAAGTTTCAAACTCAGAACGTGACAGACCAATGTTTGGTTCAAATCTTGGTTCTCAACCCAGGTGCCATAAGGTCAGGATAAAGAATTTGATTACATATTGTAAATAAGACATGCAGCAAATGACCAGAAAGATTATTCTCAACATATGTGTGTCTTCTAATTCAATGGTGACGCTATCTACCGAGATATAGCATTAGATTTCAAAGGGCCGAGTCCCGCCAGAGATGCCTCCCACACTAACAACAATGGGAGGCCCTACGTTGTTTTACCTGTGCTTCTCAGCAACTGGCTATAAATCAGGTTGCCACCACTCCCAGATTTAGTTGATATTTCACATTGATATTTCACGTACAGTATATAATATACAATTGGTGTACTTTGATATTTTATGTACAGCATATAATATATATTTGTTGTACTTTGGTATTTTATGTACAGTATATAATATACATTTGGTGTACTTTGATATATTATGTACAGTATATAATATGTATTTGGTGTACTTTAATATTTTATCTACAGTATATAATATATAGATTGTGTAGTTTGATATTTTATGTACGCTATATAATACATGTTTGGTGTACTTTGATATTTTATGTACAGTATATAATATATATTTAGAGTACTTGGATATATTATGTACAGTATATAATATACATTTGGTGAACTTTGCTATTTTATATGCAGTATATAATATATATTTGGTGTACTTTGATATTTTATGTACAGTATATAATACATATTTGCTATACTTTGGTATACTATATACAGTATATAATATACATTTGGTGTACTTTATTTTATGTACAGTATGTAATATATATTTCGTGTGCTTTGATAGTTTAGGTACAGTATGTAATATATATTTGGTGTACTTTGATATTTTATGTACAGTATATAACATATATTTTGTGTAGTTTGATATTTTATGTAGAGTATACAATACATATTTGCTGTACTTTGATATTTTATGTACAGTAAGTAATATATATTTGATGTACTTTGGTATTTTATGTACAGTATATAATATATATTTGGTGTAATTTGATATTTTATGTACATTATATAAGATACATTTGGTGTAATTTGATATTTTATGTACAGCATATAACATATATTTGGTGTACTTTGATATTTTATGTGCAGTATATAATATATATTTGGTATACTTTTGTATTTTATGTAAAGTATATTATAAATATTTGGTGTAGTTTGATATCTTAATGTACAGTATATAATATATATTTGGTGTACCTTGATATTTTATATACGGTATAAAATATAAATTTGTTGTACTTTGATACTTTATTTACAGTATGTAATATATATTCGGTGTACTTTGATATTTTATGTGCACTGTATAATATATATTTGGTGTACTTTGATATTTTATGTGCTGTATATAAAATATATTTGCTGTACAGTGATATTTTATGTACAGAATATAATATATATTTGGTGTAGTTTAATATCGTATGTACAGAATATAATATTCATTTGGTGTATTTTGATATTTTATGTACACTATATAATATTTAGTTCATATACTTTGGTATTTTATGTACAGTATATAATATATATGGTGTACTTTGATATTTTATATACTGTATATAATATATATTGGTTTTACTTTGATATTTTATGTACAGTATTTAATATATATTTGCTGTAGTTTGATATTTTATGTGCCTTATATAATATATATTTGGTGTACTTTCATATTTTATGTTCAGTTTATAATATATAATTGGTGTACTTTGATATTTTATGTACAGTATATAATATAAATTTTGTGTACTTTGAAAATTTATCTAAATTATATAATATATATTTGGTGCACTTTGATATTTTATATACAGTATATAATATATATTTGGTGAACTTTGATATTTTATGTACAGTATATAATAAATATTTTGTGCACTTTGATAATTTATATAAGGTATATAATATATATTTCGTGTACTTTTATATTTTATATACAGTATATAATATATATTTTGTGTACTTTGATATTTTATGTATAGTACATAATATATATTTGGTGTGCTTTGATATTTAATGTACACTATATAATATATATTTGGTGTAGTTTGATATCTTATGTACAGTATACAGTAAATATTTTTTTACTTTGATAATTTTTATAAATTTTATAATATATATTTTGTGTACATTGATATTTTATGTACAGTATATAATGCATATTTTGGGTACTTTGATATTTTATATACAGTATATAATATATATTTGGTGTACTTTGATATTTTTTTACAGTACATTATATATATTTGGTGTAATATGATATTTTATGTACAGTGTATTATATGTGGTGTACTTTGATATTTTATATACAGTATATAATATATATTTGGTGTACTATGATATTTAATGAAGAGTATATAATATATATTTGGTGTACTTTCATATTTTAGGTACATTATATAATATATATTTGGTGTACTTTGATACTTTATGTACTGTATATTATATATTAGGTACACTTTGATATTTTATGTACAGTATATATTTTTGGTTTACTTTGATATGTTATGTACAGTATATAATATACATTTGGTGTAATTTGATATTTTATGTACAGTATATAATATATATCTGGTGTACTTTGGTATATTATGTACAGTATGTAATACACATTTGGTGTATTTTGATATTTTATGTACAGTATATAATATATATTTTGTGAAATTTGATATTCTAGGTAGAGTATATAATATATATTTGGGGTACTTTGATAATTTAGATTCAGTATATAATATATATTAGGTATATTTTGATATTCTATGTACAGTATGTGATATGTTTTTGGTGTCCCTTGATATTTCATGTACAATATGTAATATATGGTGTACTTTGATATTTTATATACAGTATATAATATATATTTTTCACACTTTGATATTTAATGTACAGTATATAATATATATTTCCTGTATTTTAATATTTTATGAACAGTATATAATATATATTTGGTGTACTTTGATATTATATGTACAGTATATAGTATATATTTGGTGTAATTGATATTTTATGTACAGTGTATAATATATATTTGGTGTGCTTTGATATTTCATGTAGAGTACATAATATATATTTGGTGTATATTGATACTTTATGTACAGCAAATAATACATATTCTGTCTACTTTGATAATTTATTAAAGTATATAATATATATTTGGTGTAATTTGATATTTTATGTACAGTGTATAATATATATTTGGTGTAATTTGATATTTTAGGTACAGTATATAATATACATTTGGTGTACTTTGATACTTTATGTACAGTATATAATATATATTATATAGTCTTTGATATTTAATGTACATTATATATTGTATTTTTGGTGTATTTTGATATTTTATGTACAATATATAATATATATTTGGTGTATTTGATGTTTTATGTAGAGTATATAATGTATATTTGCTGTACTTTGATATATTTTTTACATTAGATAGTATACATTTGGTGTATATTGGCATTTTATGTACAGAATATAATATATATTTGGTGTACTTTGATATTTTAGGTAGAGTATATAATATATATTTGGTGTACTTTGATACTTTATATACTATATATTATATATTAGGTATAATTTGATACTATATGTACAGAATTTATCATATTTTTGGTGTAATTTGATATGTTATGTACAGTATATAATATAGTTTTGGTGCCCTTTGATATTTTATGTACAGAATATATTATATATCTGGTGTACTTTGGTATTTAATGTACAGTGTACAATATATATTTGGTGTACTTTGATATTTTTTGTAAAGTTCATAACATATATTTGGTGTACTTTGATATTTTTTGTACAGTATATATTAAATATGTCGTGTACTTTTATATTTTTTGTACAGTACATAATATATATTTGGTGTACTTTGATATTTTATGTACAGAATATAATATATATTTGGTGTAACTTGATATTTTATGTACAGTATACAACGTATATTTGCTGTACTTTGTTATGTTATGTACAGTATATAATATGCATATGGTGTATTTTGAAATTTTATGAACAGTATATAATATATATTTCGTGTACTTTGATATTTTAGGTACAGTATATAGTATATATTTGGTCTACTTTGATATTTTATGTACAGAAAATAATATATATTAGGTATACTTAGATATTTTATGTACAGTATATAATATATATTTTGTGTACTTTGATAATTTATCTAAAGTATATAGTATATATTTGGTGTACTTTGATATTTTATGCACAGTATATAATATATATTTGGTGTACTTTGATATTTTTTGTACAGTATATATTAAATATGTGGTGTACTTTTATATTTTCTGTACAGTACATAATATATATTTGGTGAACTTTGATATTTTATGTACAGAATATAATATATATTTGATGTACCTTGATATTTTACGTACAGTATACAACGTATATTTGCTGTACTTTGATATGTTATGTACAGTATATAATATGCATATGGTGTATTTTGAAATTTTATGTACAGAATATAATATATATGTCGTGTACTTTGATATTTTAGGTACAGTATATAATATATATTTGGTGTACTTTGATATTTCATGTACAGAAAATAATATATATTAGGTATACTTAGATATTTTATTTACAGTATATAATATATATTTTGTGTGCTTTGATAATTTAACTAAAGTATATGGTATATATTTGGTCTACTTTGATATTTTATGCACAGTATATAATATATAATTGTTGTACTTTGATATTTTATATACAGTATATTATATATTTGGTGTACTTGGATATTAAATGTACAATATATAACATATATTTGGTGTACTTTGATATCTTAGGTACATTTTATAATATATATTTTGTGTACTTTGATACTTTATGTACAGTATATAATATATATTAGCTATACTTTGATATTTTATGTACGGTATATATTATATTTTTGGTGTACTTTGATATTTTATGTATAGTATATAATATATATTTGGTGTAGTTTGATATTTTATGTACAGTATATAATATATATGGTGTGCTTTGATATTTTATGTACAGTATATAATATATATTTGGCATTCTTTGATATTTTATGAAGAGTATGAAATATATTTTTGGTGTACTTTGTTATTTTATGTACAGTATATAATACTCAGTAGGTGTACTTTGATATTTTATGTATAGTATATAATAAATATTTGGTGTACTTTGATATTTTATGTACAGTATATAATATATATTTGGTGTACTTTGATATTTTGTGTACGTATACAACATATATGGTGTACTTTGATATTTTATGTACAGTATATCATATATATTGTGTACTTTCATATTTTATGAATAGTAGAAAACATATATTTTGTGTATATTGATATTTTATGTACAGTACATAATATATATTTAGTGGACTTTGATATTTTATGTGGAGTATGTAATATATAACTGGTTTACTTTGATATTTTATGTAGAGTATATAATATATATTTGGGGTACTTTGATATTTTATATACAGTATATAATACACATTGGGTGTACTTTGATATTTTACATACATTATACAATATATATTTGATGTAGGTTGATATTTTATGTACAGTATATAATATATATTTGATTTACATTGATATTTTATGTACAGTATAAAGTATACATTTGGTGTATTTGATAGATTCTATACAGTACATAATATATATTTGGTGTACTTTTATATTATATGTAAAATGTATAATATATATTAGGTGTACTTTGACATATTATGAACAGTATATAATATTCATTTTGAGATCTTTGATATTTTATGTACAGTATATAATATATATTTGATGTACTTTGATATTTTAAGTCAGTATATAATATATATTTGTGTAATGTTTATGCAGATATCTGTATAAAAATGTAAATATTGATACAGATATCTGTATAAACATCTAAACATTATTTATACAAATGTCTGTATAAACAGGTACATATTATTTATACAGATATCTTTATAAACAAGAAAATATAATTTTTACAGATATCAGTATAAACCTATAAATATTATTTATACAGATATCAGTATAAACCTATAAATAATATTTATACAGATATCAGTATATACACATAAATATTCTCTATTCAGATATCTGTATAAACACATAAATATTATTTATACAGATATCTGTATAAACATATAAAGATTATTTATACAGGTAACTGTATAAACATATAAATATTATTTATACAGATATCTGTATAAACATATAAATATTATTTGTACAGATATCTGTATAAACATATAAATATTATTAATACAGACATCTGTGTTAACTTATAAATATTATGTATACAGCCATGTGTATGAACATACAAATATTATTTATACAGATATCTTTATAAACATATAAATATTATTTATAGATATATCTGTATAAACATATAAATATTTATGCAGATATCTGTATAAGCATATAATTATTTATACAGATATCAGTATAAACATATAATTATTTGTACAGATATCTGTATAAACATATAAATATTATATATACAGATATCTGTATAAACATATAAATACTATTTATTCAGATATCTGTATAAACATATAAATATTATTTACAGTTATTTGTATAAACATAAAAATATTGTTTATACAGATATCTGTATAAACATATAAATATTTTTACAGATATATGTATAAACATATAAATATTTATAGGGGTATCTCTATAAACATATAAATTTTATTTATGCAGATATCTTTACAAACATATAAATATTAATTAAAGAGATATCTGTATAAACATATAATTATTTATACAGATATCTGTATAAACCTATAAATATTATTTACAGAGATATCTGTATAAACCCAGAAATCTTTATAAATATTTACATGTTTATACAGATATCTGTATAAATATTTACATGTTTATACAGACATCTGAATAAATATTTACATGTTTATACAGACAACTGTGTAAATATTTACATGTTTATACAGACATCTGTGAAAATATTTACATGTTTATACACACATCTGTGTAAATATTTACATGTTTATACAGACATCTTTGTAAATATTTACATATTTATACACACATATGTGTAGATATTTACAGGTTTATACAGACATCTGTGTAAATATTTACATGTTTATACAGACATGTGTGCAGATATTTACATGATTACACAGACATCTACGTAGATATTTCCATGATTATACAGACACCATTGTAAATATTTACATGTTTATACAGACATCTGGGTAAATATTTACACGTTTATACAGACATCTGCGTAAATATTTGCACGTTTATACAGACGTCCGCGTAAATATTTACAGGTTTATACAGACATCTGCGTAAATATTTACATGTTTATACAGACATCTGTGTAAATATTTACAGGTTTATACAGACATCTGTGTAAATATTTACATGTTTATACAGACATCTGTGTAAATATTTTCGTTTATACAGACATCTGTGTAAATATTTACATGTTTATACAGACATCTGTGTAAATATTTTCGTTTATACAGACATCTGTGTAAATATTTACTTGTTTATACAGACATCTGTGTAAATATTCATATGTTTATACAGATATCTGCATATTTATATGTTTACAGACATCTGTATAAATACTTTTATGTTTATGCACATATCTGTACAAATATTTATATGTTTTTACACATATGTGTATAAATAATATTTATATGTTTCTACAGATATCAGTATAAATAACATTCACATGTTTATACAGATATCTGTATAAATAATATTTATATGTTTATACAGTTATCTGTATAAATAATATTTATGTGTTTATAATGAAGTCTGTGTAGATAATATATATATGTTTGTAGAGGTATCTGTATAAATAATATTTATATGTTTATACAGATATCTCTACAAATAATAGTTATATGTTTATACAGATATCTGTATAAATAATATTTGTATGGTATCTGTATAAATAATATTTATAAGTTTATACAGATGTCTGTATAAATAATATTTATAAGTTTAATCAGATATCTGTATAAATAATATTGATATGTTTATACAGATATCTGCATAAATAATATTTATATGTTTATAAATTTATCTGTATAAACACATAAATAATTATATAGATATCTGTATAAATAATATTTACATGTGTATAGAGATAACTCTATCAATATTTACAAATTGATTCAGATATCTGTATGAATATTTACATGTTTATACAGATATTTTATAAATATTTACATGTTTATACAATTATCTGTATAAATATATACATGTTGATACTGATATCTGTATAAATATTTACGTTTATACAGATATCTGTATCAATATTTACATGCATAAACATAAATCTGTGTAAATATTTACATGTTTGTATATACAGGTATATTTATAAATATTTGTATGTATATACAGATATCTGTATAAATAATATTTACACATTTATACAGATATCTGTATCAATAATATTTATACGTTTATACAGATATCTGTATAAATAATATTTAAGTGTTTATACAGATATCTCTATAACTAATATTTATATGTTCATAGAGATATCTGTATAAATAATATTTACATGTCTATACATATATCTGTATAACTAATATTTACATGTTTATGCAGATATCTGTATGAATAATATTAATAAGATTCTACAGACATCTGTATAAATAATATTTATGTGTTTATACAGATATCTGTATAAATATTTATAGGTTTATACAGATATCTCTTAAAATATTTATATATTTATAGAGATATCTGTATAAATATTTATGTATTTATGCAGATGTCTGCATACATATTTATATGTTTATACAGATATATATAAATAATATTTTTATATTTATACAGATATCTGTATATATAATATTTATGTTTAGACAGATATCTGTATAAATAATATTTATATGTTTATACAACTATCTGTATAAATAATATTTATTTGTTTATACAGATATCTGTATAAATAGTATTTATAGCTTTATACAGGTATCTGTATAAATAATATTTACAGGTTTATAAAGATATCTGTATAAAGAATATTTACATGTTTATACAGATAGCTGTATAAATATTTACATGTTTATACAGATAGCTGTATAAATATTTACATGTTTACACAGATATATGTATAAATATTATTTACGTTTTTACAGATAACTGTATAAATAATATTTATATGTTTATACAGATATCTGCATAAATATTTATATGTTTATACAGATATATGTATAAATAATATTTCTATGTTTATAAAGGTATCAGGCTATATAATATTTAAGTTTATACAGATATCTGTGTAAATAATATTTATATGTTTATACAGATATCTGTATACATAATAGTTATATGTTTATAGAGATATCTGTATACATAATATTTCTATGTTTATCCAGATATCTGTATACATAATATTTATATGTTTATACAGATATCTGTATACATAATATTTATATATTTATACAGTTATCTGTATGAATAATATTTATATGTTTAAACAGATATCTGTATAAATAATATTTATATGTTCATACAGATATCTGTGTAAATAATATTTATATGTTTATACAGATATGTGTATAAATAATATTTATATGTTTATACAGATATCTATATAAATGTTATTTTCCTGTTTATACAGATATCTGTATAAATAATATTTACAGGTTCATACAGTTATATGTATAAGGATTATTTACATGTTTATACTGATATCTGCATAAATATTTACATGTTTATACAGATATCTGTATAAATATTATTTACATGTGTATACAGATATCTGTAAATAATATTTAAATGTTTATACAGTTGTCGTATAAATAATATTTATATGTTCATACCGATATCTGCGTAAATAAAATTTATATTTCATACAGATATCTGTGTAAATAGTATTTATAGGTTTATGCAAATATCCGTATAACTAATATTTATATGTTAATACAGATGTCTGTATAAATAATATTTAAATGTTTATAGAGATATCTGAATAAATAATATTTATGTGTTTATACAGATATCTGTATAAATATTCACGTGTTTACACAGATATCTGTATATATATTTACATCTTTATACAGATATCTGTATAAATATTTACATGTTTGTTTATACAGATATCTGTATAAATATTTACACGTTTATACAGACATCTGTGGAAATATTTACATGTTTATACAGACATCTGTGTAAATATTTACATGATTATACAGACATCTGTGTAAATATTTTCATGTTAATACAGACATCTTTGTACATATTTGCGTGTTTATACAGACTCCTTTGTAAATATTTACATGTTTATACAGATACGTGTATAAATATTTAAATGTTTATACACATACCTGTGCAAATATTTACATGTTTATACAGATATCTCTATAAATATTTCCATGATTATACACATATCTGGATAAATATTTACATGCTTATACAGATATCTGTGTAAATACCTGCATGTTTGTTTATACAGGTATCTGTACAAATAATATTTATATGTTTATGCAGATATCTGTATATATAATAGTTATATGCTTATAGAGATATCTGCATAAATAATATTTGTATGGTATCTGTAAAAATTATAAGTTTATACAGTTATCTGTATAAATAATATTTATCAGTTTAAACAGATATCTGTATAAATAATACTTACATGTTCAAACAGATATCTGTATAAATAATATTTACATGTTTATACAGATATCTGTATCAATATTTACATGTTTATACAGATATCTGCATAAAAATTTACATGTTTATACAGATATCTCCATAAATATTTACATCTTTATACAAATAACTTTATAAATATTTGCATGATTGTTTATACAGATATATGTATAAAGATTTACACGTCTATACAGACATCTATATAAATATTTACATGTTTATACAGACATCTGTGAAAATATTTACATGTTTATACAGACATCTGTGTAAATATTTACATGTTTATACAGATAACTGTGTAAATATTTACATGTTTGTACAGACAACTGTGTAAATATTTACATGTTTATACAGACAACTGTGTAAATATTTACATGTTTATACAGACATCTGTGAAAATATTTACATGTTTATACACACATCTGTGTAAATATTTACATGTTTATACAGACATCTTTGTAAATATTTACATATTTATACACACATATGTGTAGATATTTACAGGTTTATACAGACATCTGTGTAAATATTTACATGTTTATACAGACATGTGTGCAGATATTTACATGATTACACAGACATCTACGTAGATATTTCCATGATTATACAGACACCATTGTAAATATTTACATGTTTATACAGACATCTGGGTAAACATTTACACGTTTATACAGACATCTGCGTAAATATTTGCACGTTTATACAGACGTCCGCGTAAATATTTACAGGTTTATACAGACATCTGTGTAAATATTTACATGTTTATACAGACACCTGTGTAAATATTTTCGTTTATACAGACATCTGTGTAAATATTTACATGTTTATACAGACATCTGTGTAAATATTTTCGTTTATACAGACATCTGTGTAAATATTTACTTGTTTATACAGACATCTGTGTAAATATTCATATGTTTATGCAGATATCTGCATATTTATATGTTTACAGACATCTGTATAAATACTTTTATGTTTATGCACATATCTGTATAAATATTTATATGTTTTTACACATATGTGTATAAATAATATTTATATGTTTCTACAGATATCAGTATAAATAACATTCACATGTTTATACAGATATCTGTATAAATAATATTTATATGTTTATACAGTTATCTGTATAAATAATATTTATGTGTTTATAATGAAGTCTGTGTAGATAATATATATATGTTTGTAGAGGTATCTGTATAAATAATATTTATATGTTTATACAGATATCTCTACAAATAATAGTTATATGTTTATACAGATATCTGTATAAATAATATTTGTATGGTATCTGTATAAATAATATTTATAAGTTTATACAGATGTCTGTATAAATAATATTTATAAGTTTAATCAGATATCTGTATAAATAATATTGATATGTTTATACAGATATCTGCATAAATAATATTTATATGTTTATAAATTTATCTGTATAAACACATAAATAATTATATAGATATCTGTATAAATAATATTTACATGTGTATAGAGATAACTCTATCAATATTTACAAATTGATTCAGATATCTGTATGAATATTTACATGTTTATACAGATATTTTATAAATATTTACATGTTTATACAATTATCTGTATAAATATATACATGTTGATACTGATATCTGTATAAATATTTACGTTTATACAGATATCTGTATCAATATTTACATGCATAAACATAAATCTGTGTAAATATTTACATGTTTGTATATACAGGTATATTTATAAATATTTGTATGTATATACAGATATCTGTATAAATAATATTTATACATTTATACAGATATCTGTATCAATAATATTTATACGTTTATACAGATATCTGTATAAATAATATTTAAGTGTTTATACAGATATCTCTATAACTAATATTTATATGTTCATAGAGATATCTGTATAAATAATATTTACATGTCTATACATATATCTGTATAACTAATATTTACATGTTTATGCAGATATCTGTATGAATAATATTAATAAGATTCTACAGACATCGGTATAAATAATATTTATGTGTTTATACAGATATCTGTATAAATATTTATAGGTTTATACAGATATCTCTTAAAAAAGTTATATATTTATAGAGATATCTGTATAAATATTTATGTATTTATGCAGATGTCTGCATACATATTTATATGTTTATACAGATATATATAAATAATATTTTTATATTTATACAGATATCTGTATATATAATATTTATGTTTAGACAGATATCTGTATAAATAATATTTATATGTTTATACAACTATCTGTATAAATAATATTTATTTGTTTATACAGATATCTGTATAAATAGTATTTATAGCTTTATACAGGTATCTGTATAAATAATATTTACAGGTTTATAAAGATATCTGTATAAAGAATATTTACATGTTTATACAGATAGCTGTATAAATATTTACATGTTTATACAGATAGCTGTATAAATATTTACATGTTTATACAGATATATGTATAAATATTATTTACGTTTTTACAGATAACTGTATAAATAATATTTATATGTTTATACAGATATCTGCATAAATATTTATATGTTTATACAGATATATGTATAAATAATATTTCTATGTTTATAAAGGTATCAGCCTATATAATATTTAAGTTTATACAGATATCTGTGTAAATAATATTTATATGTTTATACAGATATCTGTATACATAATAGTTATATGTTTATAGAGATATCTGTATACATAATATTTCTATGTTTATCCAGATATCTGTATACATAATATTTATATGTTTATACAGATACCTGTATACATAATATTTATATATTTATACAGTTATCTGTATGAATAATATTTATATGTTTAAACAGATATCTGTATAAATAATATTTATATGTTCATACAGATATCTGTGTAAATAATATTTATATGTTTATACAGATATGTGTATAAATAATATTTATATGTTTATACAGATATCTATATAAATGTTATTTTCCTGTTTATACAGATATCTGTATAAATAATATTTACAGGTTCATACAGTTATATGTATAAGGATTATTTACATGTTTATACTGATATCTGCATAAATATTTACATGTTTATACAGATATCTGTATAAATATTATTTACATGTGTATACAGATATCTGTAAATAATATTTAAATGTTTATACAGTTGTCGTATAAATAATATTTATATGTTCATACCGATATCTGCGTAAATAAAATTTATATTTCATACAGATATCTGTGTAAATAGTATTTATAGGTTTATGCAAATATCCGTATAACTAATATTTATATGTTAATACAGATGTCTGTAGAAATAATATTTAAATGTTTATAGAGCTATCTGAATAAATAATATTTATGTGTTTATACATATATCTGTATAAATATTCACGTGTTTACACAGATATCTGTATATATATTTACATCTTTATACAGATATCTGTATAAATATTTACATGTTTGTTTATACAGATATCTGTATAAATATTCACGTGTTTACACAGATATCTGTATATATATTTACATCTTTATACAGATATCTGTATAAATATTTACATGTTTGTTTATGCAGATATCTGTATAAATATTTACACGTTTATACAGACATCTGTATACACATTTACATGTTTATACAGACATCTGTATAAATATTTACATGTTTATACAGACATCTGTGGAAATATTTACATGTTTATACAGACATCTGTGTAAATATTTACATGATTATACAGACATCTGTGTAAATATTTTCATGTTAATACAGACATCTTTGTACATATTTGCGTGTTTATACAGACTCCTTTGTAAATATTTACATGTTTATACAGATACGTGTATAAATATTTAAATGTTTATACACATACCTGTGCAAATATTTACATGTTTATACAGATATCTCTATAAATATTTCCATGATTATACACATATCTGGATAAATATTTACATGCTTATACAGATATCTGTGTAAATACCTGCATGTTTGTTTATACAGGTATCTGTACAAATAATATTTATATGTTTATGCAGATATCTGTATATATAATAGTTATATGCTTATAGAGATATCTGCATAAATAATATTTGTATGGTATCTGTAAAAATTATAAGTTTATACAGTTATCTGTATAAATAATATTTATCAGTTTAAACAGATATCTGTATAAATAATACTTACATGTTCAAACAGATATCTGTATAAATAATATTTACATGTTTATACAGATATCTGTATCAATATTTACATGTTTTTACAGATATCTGCATAAAAATTTACATGTTTATACAGATATCTCCATAAATATTTACATCTTTATACAAATAACTTTATAAATATTTGCATGATTGTTTATACAGATATATGTATAAAGATTTACACGTCTATACAGACATCTATATAAATATTTACATGTTTATACAGACATCTGTGAAAATATTTACATGTTTATACAGACATCTGTGTAAATATTTACATGTTTATACAGATAACTGTGTAAATATTTACATGTTTGTACAGACAACTGTGTAAATATTTACATGTTTATACAGACAACTGTGTAAATATTTACATGTTTATACAGACATCTGTGAAAATATTTACATGTTTATACACACATCTGTGTAAATATTTACATGTTTATACAGACATCTTTGTAAATATTTACATATTTATACACACATATGTGTAGATATTTACAGGTTTATACAGACATCTGTGTAAATATTTACATGTTTATACAGACATGTGTGCAGATATTTACATGATTACACAGACATCTACGTAGATATTTCCATGATTATACAGACACCATTGTAAATATTTACATGTTTATACAGACATCTGGGTAAACATTTACACGTTTATACAGACATCTGCGTAAATATTTGCACGTTTATACAGACGTCCGCGTAAATATTTACAGGTTTATACAGACATCTGTGTAAATATTTACATGTTTATACAGACACCTGTGTAAATATTTTCGTTTATACAGACATCTGTGTAAATATTTACATGTTTATACAGACATCTGTGTAAATATTTTCGTTTATACAGACATCTGTGTAAATATTTACTTGTTTATACAGACATCTGTGTAAATATTCATATGTTTATGCAGATATCTGCATATTTATATGTTTACAGACATCTGTATAAATACTTTTATGTTTATGCACATATCTGTATAAATATTTATATGTTTTTACACATATGTGTATAAATAATATTTATATGTTTCTACAGATATCAGTATAAATAACATTCACATGTTTATACAGATATCTGTATAAATAATATTTATATGTTTATACAGTTATCTGTATAAATAATATTTATGTGTTTATAATGAAGTCTGTGTAGATAATATATATATGTTTGTAGAGGTATCTGTATAAATAATATTTATATGTTTATACAGATATCTCTACAAATAATAGTTATATGTTTATACAGATATCTGTATAAATAATATTTGTATGGTATCTGTATAAATAATATTTATAAGTTTATACAGATGTCTGTATAAATAATATTTATAAGTTTAATCAGATATCTGTATAAATAATATTGATATGTTTATACAGATATCTGCATAAATAATATTTATATGTTTATAAATTTATCTGTATAAACACATAAATAATTATATAGATATCTGTATAAATAATATTTACATGTGTATAGAGATAACTCTATCAATATTTACAAATTGATTCAGATATCTGTATGAATATTTACATGTTTATACAGATATTTTATAAATATTTACATGTTTATACAATTATCTGTATAAATATATACATGTTGATACTGATATCTGTATAAATATTTACGTTTATACAGATATCTGTATCAATATTTACATGCATAAACATAAATCTGTGTAAATATTTACATGTTTGTATATACAGGTATATTTATAAATATTTGTATGTATATACAGATATCTGTATAAATAATATTTACACATTTATACAGATATCTGTATCAATAATATTTATACGTTTATACAGATATCTGTATAAATAATATTTAAGTGTTTATACAGATATCTCTATAACTAATATTTATATGTTCATAGAGATATCTGTATAAATAATATTTACATGTCTATACATATATCTGTATAACTAATATTTACATGTTTATGCAGATATCTGTATGAATAATATTAATAAGATTCTACAGACATCTGTATAAATAATATTTATGTGTTTATACAGATATCTGTATAAATATTTATAGGTTTATACAGATATCTCTTAAAATATTTATATATTTATAGAGATATCTGTATAAATATTTATGTATTTATGCAGATGTCTGCATACATATTTATATGTTTATACAGATATATATAAATAATATTTTTATATTTATACAGATATCTGTATATATAATATTTATGTTTAGACAGATATCTGTATAAATAATATTTATATGTTTATACAACTATCTGTATAAATAATATTTATTTGTTTATACAGATATCTGTATAAATAGTATTTATAGCTTTATACAGGTATCTGTATAAATAATATTTACAGGTTTATAAAGATATCTGTATAAAGAATATTTACATGTTTATACAGATAGCTGTATAAATATTTACATGTTTATACAGATAGCTGTATAAATATTTACATGTTTACACAGATATATGTATAAATATTATTTACGTTTTTACAGATAACTGTATAAATAATATTTATATGTTTATACAGATATCTGCATAAATATTTATATGTTTATACAGATATATGTATAAATAATATTTCTATGTTTATAAAGGTATCAGCCTATATAATATTTAAGTTTATACAGATATCTGTGTAAATAATATTTATATGTTTATACAGATATCTGTATACATAATAGTTATATGTTTATAGAGATATCTGTATACATAATATTTCTATGTTTATCCAGATATCTGTATACATAATATTTATATGTTTATACAGATATCTGTATACATAATATTTATATATTTATACAGTTATCTGTATGAATAATATTTATATGTTTAAACAGATATCTGTATAAATAATATTTATATGTTCATACAGATATCTGTGTAAATAATATTTATATGTTTATACAGATATGTGTATAAATAATATTTATATGTTTATACAGATATCTATATAAATGTTATTTTCCTGTTTATACAGATATCTGTATAAATAATATTTACAGGTTCATACAGTTATATGTATAAGGATTATTTACATGTTTATACTGATATCTGCATAAATATTTACATGTTTATACAGATATCTGTATAAATATTATTTACATGTGTATACAGATATCTGTAAATAATATTTAAATGTTTATACAGTTGTCGTATAAATAATATTTATATGTTCATACCGATATCTGCGTAAATAAAATTTATATTTCATACAGATATCTGTGTAAATAGTATTTATAGGTTTATGCAAATATCCGTATAACTAATATTTATATGTTAATACAGATGTCTGTATAAATAATATTTAAATGTTTATAGAGATATCTGAATAAATAATATTTATGTGTTTATACAGATATCTGTATAAATATTCACGTGTTTACACAGATATCTGTATATATATTTACATCTTTATACAGATATCTGTATAAATATTTACATGTTTGTTTATACAGATATCTGTATAAATATTCACGTGTTTACACAGATATCTGTATATATATTTACATCTTTATACAGATATCTGTATAAATATTTACATGTTTGTTTATACAGATATCTGTATAAATATTTACACGTTTATACAGACATCTGTATAAACATTTACATGTTTATACAGACATCTGTATAAATATTTACATGTTTATACAGACATCTGTGGAAATATTTACATGTTTATACAGACATCTGTGTAAATATTTACATGATTATACAGACATCTGTGTAAATATTTACATGTTAATACAGACATCTTTGTACATATTTGCGTGTTTATACAGACTCCTTTGTAAATATTTACATGTTTATACAGATACGTGTATAAATATTTAAATGTTTATACACATACCTGTGCAAATATTTACATGTTTATACAGATATCTCTATAAATATTTCCATGATTATACACATATCTGGATAAATATTTACATGCTTATACAGATATCTGTGTAAATACCTGCATGTTTGTTTATACAGGTATCTGTACAAATAATATTTATATGTTTATGCAGATATCTGTATATATAATAGTTATATGCTTATAGAGATATCTGCATAAATAATGTTTGTATGGTATCTGTAAAAATTATAAGTTTATACAGTTATCTGTATAAATAATATTTATCAGTTTAAACAGATATCTGTATAAATAATACTTACATGTTCAAACAGATATCTGTATAAATAATATTTACATGTTTATACAGATATCTGTATCAATATTTACATGTTTATACAGATATCTGCATAAAAATTTACATGTTTATACAGATATCTCCATAAATATTTACATCTTTATACAAATAACTTTATAAATATTTGCATGATTGTTTATACAGATATATGTATAAAGATTTACACGTCTATACAGACATCTATATAAATATTTACATGTTTATACAGACATCTGTGAAAATATTTACATGTTTATACAGACATCTGTGTAAATATTTACATGTTTATACAGATAACTGTGTAAATATTTACATGTTTGTACAGACAACTGTGTAAATATTTACATGTTTATACAGACAACTGTGTAAATATTTACATGTTTATACAGACATCTGTGAAAATATTTACATGTTTATACACACATCTGTGTAAATATTTACATGTTTATACAGACATCTTTGTAAATATTTACATATTTATACACACATATGTGTAGATATTTACAGGTTTATACAGACATCTGTGTAAATATTTACATGTTTATACAGACATGTGTGCAGATATTTACATGATTACACAGACATCTACGTAGATATTTCCATGATTATACAGACACCATTGTAAATATTTACATGTTTATACAGACATCTGGGTAAACATTTACACGTTTATACAGACATCTGCGTAAATATTTGCACGTTTATACAGACGTCCGCGTAAATATTTACAGGTTTATACAGACATCTGTGTAAATATTTACATGTTTATACAGACACCTGTGTAAATATTTTCGTTTATACAGACATCTGTGTAAATATTTACATGTTTATACAGACATCTGTGTAAATATTTTCGTTTATACAGACATCTGTGTAAATATTTACTTGTTTATACAGACATCTGTGTAAATATTCATATGTTTATGCAGATATCTGCATATTTATATGTTTACAGACATCTGTATAAATACTTTTATGTTTATGCACATATCTGTATAAATATTTATATGTTTTTACACATATGTGTATAAATAATATTTATATGTTTCTACAGATATCAGTATAAATAACATTCACATGTTTATACAGATATCTGTATAAATAATATTTATATGTTTATACAGTTATCTGTATAAATAATATTTATGTGTTTATAATGAAGTCTGTGTAGATAATATATATATGTTTGTAGAGGTATCTGTATAAATAATATTTATATGTTTATACAGATATCTCTACAAATAATAGTTATATGTTTATACAGATATCTGTATAAATAATATTTGTATGGTATCTGTATAAATAATATTTATAAGTTTATACAGATGTCTGTATAAATAATATTTATAAGTTTAATCAGATATCTGTATAAATAATATTGATATGTTTATACAGATATCTGCATAAATAATATTTATATGTTTATAAATTTATCTGTATAAACACATAAATAATTATATAGATATCTGTATAAATAATATTTACATGTGTATAGAGATAACTCTATCAATATTTACAAATTGATTCAGATATCTGTATGAATATTTACATGTTTATACAGATATTTTATAAATATTTACATGTTTATACAATTATCTGTATAAATATATACATGTTGATACTGATATCTGTATAAATATTTACGTTTATACAGATATCTGTATCAATATTTACATGCATAAACATAAATCTGTGTAAATATTTACATGTTTGTATATACAGGTATATTTATAAATATTTGTATGTATATACAGATATCTGTATAAATAATATTTACACATTTATACAGATATCTGTATCAATAATATTTATACGTTTATACAGATATCTGTATAAATAATATTTAAGTGTTTATACAGATATCTCTATAACTAATATTTATATGTTCATAGAGATATCTGTATAAATAATATTTACATGTCTATACATATATCTGTATAACTAATATTTACATGTTTATGCAGATATCTGTATGAATAATATTAATAAGATTCTACAGACATCTGTATAAATAATATTTATGTGTTTATACAGATATCTGTATAAATATTTATAGGTTTATACAGATATCTCTTAAAATATTTATATATTTATAGAGATATCTGTATAAATATTTATGTATTTATGCAGATGTCTGCATACATATTTATATGTTTATACAGATATATATAAATAATATTTTTATATTTATACAGATATCTGTATATATAATATTTATGTTTAGACAGATATCTGTATAAATAATATTTATATGTTTATACAACTATCTGTATAAATAATATTTATTTGTTTATACAGATATCTGTATAAATAGTATTTATAGCTTTATACAGGTATCTGTATAAATAATATTTACAGGTTTATAAAGATATCTGTATAAAGAATATTTACATGTTTATACAGATAGCTGTATAAATATTTACATGTTTATACAGATAGCTGTATAAATATTTACATGTTTACACAGATATATGTATAAATATTATTTACGTTTTTACAGATAACTGTATAAATAATATTTATATGTTTATACAGATATCTGCATAAATATTTATATGTTTATACAGATATATGTATAAATAATATTTCTATGTTTATAAAGGTATCAGCCTATATAATATTTAAGTTTATACAGATATCTGTGTAAATAATATTTATATGTTTATACAGATATCTGTATACATAATAGTTATATGTTTATAGAGATATCTGTATACATAATATTTCTATGTTTATCCAGATATCTGTATACATAATATTTATATGTTTATACAGATATCTGTATACATAATATTTATATATTTATACAGTTATCTGTATGAATAATATTTATATGTTTAAACAGATATCTGTATAAATAATATTTATATGTTCATACAGATATCTGTGTAAATAATATTTATATGTTTATACAGATATGTGTATAAATAATATTTATATGTTTATACAGATATCTATATAAATGTTATTTTCCTGTTTATACAGATATCTGTATAAATAATATTTACAGGTTCATACAGTTATATGTATAAGGATTATTTACATGTTTATACTGATATCTGCATAAATATTTACATGTTTATACAGATATCTGTATAAATATTATTTACATGTGTATACAGATATCTGTAAATAATATTTAAATGTTTATACAGTTGTCGTATAAATAATATTTATATGTTCATACCGATATCTGCGTAAATAAAATTTATATTTCATACAGATATCTGTGTAAATAGTATTTATAGGTTTATGCAAATATCCGTATAACTAATATTTATATGTTAATACAGATGTCTGTATAAATAATATTTAAATGTTTATAGAGATATCTGAATAAATAATATTTATGTGTTTATACAGATATCTGTATAAATATTCACGTGTTTACACAGATATCTGTATATATATTTACATCTTTATACAGATATCTGTATAAATATTTACATGTTTGTTTATACAGATATCTGTATAAATATTCACGTGTTTACACAGATATCTGTATATATATTTACATCTTTATACAGATATCTGTATAAATATTTACATGTTTGTTTATACAGATATCTGTATAAATATTTACACGTTTATACAGACATCTGTATAAACATTTACATGTTTATACAGACATCTGTATAAATATTTACATGTTTATACAGACATCTGTGGAAATATTTACATGTTTATACAGACATCTGTGTAAATATTTACATGATTATACAGACATCTGTGTAAATATTTACATGTTAATACAGACATCTTTGTACATATTTGCGTGTTTATACAGACTCCTTTGTAAATATTTACATGTTTATACAGATACGTGTATAAATATTTAAATGTTTATACACATACCTGTGCAAATATTTACATGTTTATACAGATATCTCTATAAATATTTCCATGATTATACACATATCTGGATAAATATTTACATGCTTATACAGATATCTGTGTAAATACCTGCATGTTTGTTTATACAGGTATCTGTACAAATAATATTTATATGTTTATGCAGATATCTGTATATATAATAGTTATATGCTTATAGAGATATCTGCATAAATAATGTTTGTATGGTATCTGTAAAAATTATAAGTTTATACAGTTATCTGTATAAATAATATTTATCAGTTTAAACAGATATCTGTATAAATAATACTTACATGTTCAAACAGATATCTGTATAAATAATATTTACATGTTTATACAGATATCTGTATCAATATTTACATGTTTATACAGATATCTGCATAAAAATTTACATGTTTATACAGATATCTCCATAAATATTTACATCTTTATACAAATAACTTTATAAATATTTGCATGATTGTTTATACAGATATATGTATAAAGATTTACACGTCTATACAGACATCTATATAAATATTTACATGTTTATACAGACATCTGTGAAAATATTTACATGTTTATACAGACATCTGTGTAAATATTTACATGTTTATACAGATAACTGTGTAAATATTTACATGTTTGTACAGACAACTGTGTAAATATTTACATGTTTATACAGACAACTGTGTAAATATTTACATGTTTATACAGACATCTGTGAAAATATTTACATGTTTATACACACATCTGTGTAAATATTTACATGTTTATACAGACATCTTTGTAAATATTTACATATTTATACACACATATGTGTAGATATTTACAGGTTTATACAGACATCTGTGTAAATATTTACATGTTTATACAGACATGTGTGCAGATATTTACATGATTACACAGACATCTACGTAGATATTTCCATGATTATACAGACACCATTGTAAATATTTACATGTTTATACAGACATCTGGGTAAATATTTACACGTTTATACAGACATCTGCGTAAATATTTGCACGTTTATACAGACGTCCGCGTAAATATTTACAGGTTTATACAGACATCTGTGTAAATATTTACATGTTTATACAGACACCTGTGTAAATATTTTCGTTTATACAGACATCTGTGTAAATATTTACATGTTTATACAGACATCTGTGTAAATATTTTCGTTTATACAGACATCTGTGTAAATATTTACTTGTTTATACAGACATCTGTGTAAATATTCATATGTTTATACAGATATCTGCATATTTATATGTTTCCAGACATCTGTATAAATACTTTTATGTTTATGCACATATCTGTATAAATATTTATATGTTTTTACACATATGTGTATAAATAATATTTATATGTTTCTACAGATATCAGTATAAATAACATTCACATGTTTATACAGATATCTGTATAAATAATATTTATATGTTTATACAGTTATCTGTATAAATAATATTTATGTGTTTATAATGAAGTCTGTGTAGATAATATATATATGTTTGTAGAGGTATCTGTATAAATAATATTTATATGTTTATACAGATATCTCTACAAATAATAGTTATATGTTTATACAGATATCTGTATAAATAATATTTGTATGGTATCTGTATAAATAATATTTATAAGTTTATACAGATGTCTGTATAAATAATATTTATAAGTTTAATCAGATATCTGTATAAATAATATTGATATGTTTATACAGATATCTGCATAAATAATATTTATATGTTTATAAATTTATCTGTATAAACACATAAATAATTATATAGACATCTGTATAAATAATATTTACATGTGTATAGAGATAACTCTATCAATATTTACAAATTGATTCAGATATCTGTATGAATATTTACATGTTTATACAGATATTTTATAAATATTTACATGTTTATACAATTATCTGTATAAATATATACATGTTGATACTGATATCTGTATAAATATTTACGTTTATACAGATATCTGTATCAATATTTACATGCATAAACATAAATCTGTGTAAATATTTACATGTTTGTATATACAGGTATATTTATAAATATTTGTATGTATATACAGATATCTGTATAAATAATATTTATACATTTATACAGATATCTGTATCAATAATATTTATACGTTTATACAGATATCTGTATAAATAATATTTAAGTGTTTATACAGATATCTCTATAACTAATATTTATATGTTCATAGAGATATCTGTATAAATAATATTTACATGTCTATACATATATCTGTATAACTAATATTTACATGTTTATGCAGATATCTGTATGAATAATATTAATAAGATTCTACAGACATCTGTATAAATAATATTTATGTGTTTATACAGATATCTGTATAAATATTTATAGGTTTATACAGATATCTCTTAAAATAGTTATATATTTATAGAGATATCTGTATAAATATTTATGTATTTATGCAGATGTCTGCATACATATTTATATGTTTATACAGATACATATAAATAATATTTTTATATTTATACAGATATCTGTATATATAATATTTATGTTTAGACAGATATCTGTATAAATAATATTTATATGTTTATACAACTATCTGTATAAATAATATTTATTTGTTTATACAGATATCTGTATAAATAGTATTTATAGCTTTATACAGGTATCTGTATAAATAATATTTACAGGTTTATAAAGATATCTGTATAAAGAATATTTACATGTTTATACAGATAGCTGTATAAATATTTACATGTTTATACAGATAGCTGTATAAATATTTACATGTTTATACAGATATATGTATAAATATTATTTACGTTTTTACAGATAACTGTATAAATAATATTTATATGTTTATACAGATATCTGCATGAATATTTATATGTTTATACAGATATATGTATAAATAATATTTCTATGTTTATAAAGGTATCAGCCTATATAATATTTAAGTTTATACAGATATCTGTGTAAATAATATTTATATGTTTATACAGATATCTGTATACATAATAGTTATATGTTTATAGAGATATCTGTATACATAATATTTCTATGTTTATCCAGATATCTGTATACATAATATTTATATGTTTATACAGATACCTGTATACATAATATTTATATATTTATACAGTTATCTGTATGAATAATATTTATATGTTTAAACAGATATCTGTATAAATAATATTTATATGTTCATACAGATATCTGTGTAAATAATATTTATATGTTTATACAGATATGTGTATAAATAATATTTATATGTTTATACAGATATCTATATAAATGTTATTTTCCTGTTTATACAGATATCTGTATAAATAATATTTACAGGTTCATACAGTTATATGTATAAGGATTATTTACATGTTTATACTGATATCTGCATAAATATTTACATGTTTATACAGATATCTGTATAAATATTATTTACATGTGTATACAGATATCTGTAAATAATATTTAAATGTTTATACAGTTGTCGTATAAATAATATTTATATGTTCATACCGATATCTGCGTAAATAAAATTTATATTTCATACAGATATCTGTGTAAATAGTATTTATAGGTTTATGCAAATATCCGTATAACTAATATTTATATGTTAATACAGATGTCTGTATAAATAATATTTAAATGTTTATAGAGATATCTGAATAAATAATATTTATGTGTTTATACAGATATCTGTATAAATATTCACGTGTTTACACAGATATCTGTATATATATTTACATCTTTATACAGATATCTGTATAAATATTTACATGTTTGTTTATACAGATATCTGTATAAATATTCACGTGTTTACACAGATATCTGTATATATATTTACATCTTTATACAGATATCTGTATAAATATTTACATGTTTGTTTATACAGATATCTGTATAAATATTTACACGTTTATACAGACATCTGTATAAACATTTACATGTTTATACAGACATCTGTATAAACATTTACATGTTTATACAGACATCTGTATAAATATTTACATGTTTATACAGACATCTGTGGAAATATTTACATGTTTATACAGACATCTGTGTAAATATTTACATGATTATACAGACATCTGTGTAAATATTTACATGTTAATACAGACATCTTTGTACATATTTGCGTGTTTATACAGACTCCTTTGTAAATATTTACATGTTTATACAGATACGTGTATAAATATTTAAATGTTTATACACATACCTGTGCAAATATTTACATGTTTATACAGATATCTCTATAAATATTTCCATGATTATACACATATCTGGATAAATATTTACATGCTTATACAGATATCTGTGTAAATACCTGCATGTTTGTTTATACAGGTATCTGTACAAATAATATTTATATGTTTATGCAGATATCTGTATATATAATAGTTATATGCTTATAGAGATATCTGCATAAATAATGTTTGTATGGTATCTGTAAAAATTATAAGTTTATACAGTTATCTGTATAAATAATATTTATCAGTTTAAACAGATATCTGTATAAATAATACTTACATGTTCAAACAGATATCTGTATAAATAATATTTACATGTTTATACAGATATCTGTATCAATATTTACATGTTTATACAGATATCTGCATAAAAATTTACATGTTTATACAGATATCTCCATAAATATTTACATCTTTATACAAATAACTTTATAAATATTTGCATGATTGTTTATACAGATATATGTATAAAGATTTACACGTCTATACAGACATCTATATAAATATTTACATGTTTATACAGACATCTGTGAAAATATTTACATGTTTATACAGACATCTGTGTAAATATTTACATGTTTATACAGATAACTGTGTAAATATTTACATGTTTGTACAGACAACTGTGTAAATATTTACATGTTTATACAGACAACTGTGTAAATATTTACATGTTTATACAGACATCTGTGAAAATATTTACATGTTTATACACACATCTGTGTAAATATTTACATGTTTATACAGACATCTTTGTAAATATTTACATATTTATACACACATATGTGTAGATATTTACAGGTTTATACAGACATCTGTGTAAATATTTACATGTTTATACAGACATGTGTGCAGATATTTACATGATTACACAGACATCTACGTAGATATTTCCATGATTATACAGACACCATTGTAAATATTTACATGTTTATACAGACATCTGGGTAAACATTTACACGTTTATACAGACATCTGCGTAAATATTTGCACGTTTATACAGACGTCCGCGTAAATATTTACAGGTTTATACAGACATCTGTGTAAATATTTACATGTTTATACAGACACCTGTGTAAATATTTTCGTTTATACAGACATCTGTGTAAATATTTACATGTTTATACAGACATCTGTGTAAATATTTTCGTTTATACAGACATCTGTGTAAATATTTACTTGTTTATACAGACATCTGTGTAAATATTCATATGTTTATACAGATATCTGCATATTTATATGTTTCCAGACATCTGTATAAATACTTTTATGTTTATGCACATATCTGTATAAATATTTATATGTTTTTACACATATGTGTATAAATAATATTTATATGTTTCTACAGATATCAGTATAAATAACATTCACATGTTTATACAGATATCTGTATAAATAATATTTATATGTTTATACAGTTATCTGTATAAATAATATTTATGTGTTTATAATGAAGTCTGTGTAGATAATATATATATGTTTGTAGAGGTATCTGTATAAATAATATTTATATGTTTATACAGATATCTCTACAAATAATAGTTATATGTTTATACAGATATCTGTATAAATAATATTTGTATGGTATCTGTATAAATAATATTTATAAGTTTATACAGATGTCTGTATAAATAATATTTATAAGTTTAATCAGATATCTGTATAAATAATATTGATATGTTTATACAGATATCTGCATAAATAATATTTATATGTTTATAAATTTATCTGTATAAACACATAAATAATTATATAGATATCTGTATAAATAATATTTACATGTGTATAGAGATAACTCTATCAATATTTACAAATTGATTCAGATATCTGTATGAATATTTACATGTTTATACAGATATTTTATAAATATTTACATGTTTATACAATTATCTGTATAAATATATACATGTTGATACTGATATCTGTATAAATATTTACGTTTATACAGATATCTGTATCAATATTTACATGCATAAACATAAATCTGTGTAAATATTTACATGTTTGTATATACAGGTATATTTATAAATATTTGTATGTATATACAGATATCTGTATAAATAATATTTACACATTTATACAGATATCTGTATCAATAATATTTATACGTTTATACAGATATCTGTATAAATAATATTTAAGTGTTTATACAGATATCTCTATAACTAATATTTATATGTTCATAGAGATATCTGTATAAATAATATTTACATGTCTATACATATATCTGTATAACTAATATTTACATGTTTATGCAGATATCTGTATGAATAATATTAATAAGATTCTACAGACATCTGTATAAATAATATTTATGTGTTTATACAGATATCTGTATAAATATTTATAGGTTTATACAGATATCTCTTAAAATATTTATATATTTATAGAGATATCTGTATAAATATTTATGTATTTATGCAGATGTCTGCATACATATTTATATGTTTATACAGATATATATAAATAATATTTTTATATTTATACAGATATCTGTATATATAATATTTATGTTTAGACAGATATCTGTATAAATAATATTTATATGTTTATACAACTATCTGTATAAATAATATTTATTTGTTTATACAGATATCTGTATAAATAGTATTTATAGCTTTATACAGGTATCTGTATAAATAATATTTACAGGTTTATAAAGATATCTGTATAAAGAATATTTACATGTTTATACAGATAGCTGTATAAATATTTACATGTTTATACAGATAGCTGTATAAATATTTACATGTTTACACAGATATATGTATAAATATTATTTACGTTTTTACAGATAACTGTATAAATAATATTTATATGTTTATACAGATATCTGCATAAATATTTATATGTTTATACAGATATATGTATAAATAATATTTCTATGTTTATAAAGGTATCAGCCTATATAATATTTAAGTTTATACAGATATCTGTGTAAATAATATTTATATGTTTATACAGATATCTGTATACATAATAGTTATATGTTTATAGAGATATCTGTATACATAATATTTCTATGTTTATCCAGATATCTGTATACATAATATTTATATGTTTATACAGATATCTGTATACATAATATTTATATATTTATACAGTTATCTGTATGAATAATATTTATATGTTTAAACAGATATCTGTATAAATAATATTTATATGTTCATACAGATATCTGTGTAAATAATATTTATATGTTTATACAGATATGTGTATAAATAATATTTATATGTTTATACAGATATCTATATAAATGTTATTTTCCTGTTTATACAGATATCTGTATAAATAATATTTACAGGTTCATACAGTTATATGTATAAGGATTATTTACATGTTTATACTGATATCTGCATAAATATTTACATGTTTATACAGATATCTGTATAAATATTATTTACATGTGTATACAGATATCTGTAAATAATATTTAAATGTTTATACAGTTGTCGTATAAATAATATTTATATGTTCATACCGATATCTGCGTAAATAAAATTTATATTTCATACAGATATCTGTGTAAATAGTATTTATAGGTTTATGCAAATATCCGTATAACTAATATTTATATGTTAATACAGATGTCTGTATAAATAATATTTAAATGTTTATAGAGATATCTGAATAAATAATATTTATGTGTTTATACAGATATCTGTATAAATATTCACGTGTTTACACAGATATCTGTATATATATTTACATCTTTATACAGATATCTGTATAAATATTTACATGTTTGTTTATACAGATATCTGTATAAATATTCACGTGTTTACACAGATATCTGTATATATATTTACATCTTTATACAGATATCTGTATAAATATTTACATGTTTGTTTATACAGATATCTGTATAAATATTTACACGTTTATACAGACATCTGTATAAACATTTACATGTTTATACAGACATCTGTATAAATATTTACATGTTTATACAGACATCTGTGGAAATATTTACATGTTTATACAGACATCTGTGTAAATATTTACATGATTATACAGACATCTGTGTAAATATTTACATGTTAATACAGACATCTTTGTACATATTTGCGTGTTTATACAGACTCCTTTGTAAATATTTACATGTTTATACAGATACGTGTATAAATATTTAAATGTTTATACACATACCTGTGCAAATATTTACATGTTTATACAGATATCTCTATAAATATTTCCATGATTATACACATATCTGGATAAATATTTACATGCTTATACAGATATCTGTGTAAATACCTGCATGTTTGTTTATACAGGTATCTGTACAAATAATATTTATATGTTTATGCAGATATCTGTATATATAATAGTTATATGCTTATAGAGATATCTGCATAAATAATGTTTGTATGGTATCTGTAAAAATTATAAGTTTATACAGTTATCTGTATAAATAATATTTATCAGTTTAAACAGATATCTGTATAAATAATACTTACATGTTCAAACAGATATCTGTATAAATAATATTTACATGTTTATACAGATATCTGTATCAATATTTACATGTTTATACAGATATCTGCATAAAAATTTACATGTTTATACAGATATCTCCATAAATATTTACATCTTTATACAAATAACTTTATAAATATTTGCATGATTGTTTATACAGATATATGTATAAAGATTTACACGTCTATACAGACATCTATATAAATATTTACATGTTTATACAGACATCTGTGAAAATATTTACATGTTTATACAGACATCTGTGTAAATATTTACATGTTTATACAGATAACTGTGTAAATATTTACATGTTTGTACAGACAACTGTGTAAATATTTACATGTTTATACAGACAACTGTGTAAATATTTACATGTTTATACAGACATCTGTGAAAATATTTACATGTTTATACACACATCTGTGTAAATATTTACATGTTTATACAGACATCTTTGTAAATATTTACATATTTATACACACATATGTGTAGATATTTACAGGTTTATACAGACATCTGTGTAAATATTTACATGTTTATACAGACATGTGTGCAGATATTTACATGATTACACAGACATCTACGTAGATATTTCCATGATTATACAGACACCATTGTAAATATTTACATGTTTATACAGACATCTGGGTAAATATTTACACGTTTATACAGACATCTGCGTAAATATTTGCACGTTTATACAGACGTCCGCGTAAATATTTACAGGTTTATACAGACATCTGTGTAAATATTTACATGTTTATACAGACACCTGTGTAAATATTTTCGTTTATACAGACATCTGTGTAAATATTTACATGTTTATACAGACATCTGTGTAAATATTTTCGTTTATACAGACATCTGTGTAAATATTTACTTGTTTATACAGACATCTGTGTAAATATTCATATGTTTATACAGATATCTGCATATTTATATGTTTCCAGACATCTGTATAAATACTTTTATGTTTATGCACATATCTGTATAAATATTTATATGTTTTTACACATATGTGTATAAATAATATTTATATGTTTCTACAGATATCAGTATAAATAACATTCACATGTTTATACAGATATCTGTATAAATAATATTTATATGTTTATACAGTTATCTGTATAAATAATATTTATGTGTTTATAATGAAGTCTGTGTAGATAATATATATATGTTTGTAGAGGTATCTGTATAAATAATATTTATATGTTTATACAGATATCTCTACAAATAATAGTTATATGTTTATACAGATATCTGTATAAATAATATTTGTATGGTATCTGTATAAATAATATTTATAAGTTTATACAGATGTCTGTATAAATAATATTTATAAGTTTAATCAGATATCTGTATAAATAATATTGATATGTTTATACAGATATCTGCATAAATAATATTTATATGTTTATAAATTTATCTGTATAAACACATAAATAATTATATAGACATCTGTATAAATAATATTTACATGTGTATAGAGATAACTCTATCAATATTTACAAATTGATTCAGATATCTGTATGAATATTTACATGTTTATACAGATATTTTATAAATATTTACATGTTTATACAATTATCTGTATAAATATATACATGTTGATACTGATATCTGTATAAATATTTACGTTTATACAGATATCTGTATCAATATTTACATGCATAAACATAAATCTGTGTAAATATTTACATGTTTGTATATACAGGTATATTTATAAATATTTGTATGTATATACAGATATCTGTATAAATAATATTTATACATTTATACAGATATCTGTATCAATAATATTTATACGTTTATACAGATATCTGTATAAATAATATTTAAGTGTTTATACAGATATCTCTATAACTAATATTTATATGTTCATAGAGATATCTGTATAAATAATATTTACATGTCTATACATATATCTGTATAACTAATATTTACATGTTTATGCAGATATCTGTATGAATAATATTAATAAGATTCTACAGACATCTGTATAAATAATATTTATGTGTTTATACAGATATCTGTATAAATATTTATAGGTTTATACAGATATCTCTTAAAATAGTTATATATTTATAGAGATATCTGTATAAATATTTATGTATTTATGCAGATGTCTGCATACATATTTATATGTTTATACAGATACATATAAATAATATTTTTATATTTATACAGATATCTGTATATATAATATTTATGTTTAGACAGATATCTGTATAAATAATATTTATATGTTTATACAACTATCTGTATAAATAATATTTATTTGTTTATACAGATATCTGTATAAATAGTATTTATAGCTTTATACAGGTATCTGTATAAATAATATTTACAGGTTTATAAAGATATCTGTATAAAGAATATTTACATGTTTATACAGATAGCTGTATAAATATTTACATGTTTATACAGATAGCTGTATAAATATTTACATGTTTATACAGATATATGTATAAATATTATTTACGTTTTTACAGATAACTGTATAAATAATATTTATATGTTTATACAGATATCTGCATGAATATTTATATGTTTATACAGATATATGTATAAATAATATTTCTATGTTTATAAAGGTATCAGCCTATATAATATTTAAGTTTATACAGATATCTGTGTAAATAATATTTATATGTTTATACAGATATCTGTATACATAATAGTTATATGTTTATAGAGATATCTGTATACATAATATTTCTATGTTTATCCAGATATCTGTATACATAATATTTATATGTTTATACAGATACCTGTATACATAATATTTATATATTTATACAGTTATCTGTATGAATAATATTTATATGTTTAAACAGATATCTGTATAAATAATATTTATATGTTCATACAGATATCTGTGTAAATAATATTTATATGTTTATACAGATATGTGTATAAATAATATTTATATGTTTATACAGATATCTATATAAATGTTATTTTCCTGTTTATACAGATATCTGTATAAATAATATTTACAGGTTCATACAGTTATATGTATAAGGATTATTTACATGTTTATACTGATATCTGCATAAATATTTACATGTTTATACAGATATCTGTATAAATATTATTTACATGTGTATACAGATATCTGTAAATAATATTTAAATGTTTATACAGTTGTCGTATAAATAATATTTATATGTTCATACCGATATCTGCGTAAATAAAATTTATATTTCATACAGATATCTGTGTAAATAGTATTTATAGGTTTATGCAAATATCCGTATAACTAATATTTATATGTTAATACAGATGTCTGTATAAATAATATTTAAATGTTTATAGAGATATCTGAATAAATAATATTTATGTGTTTATACAGATATCTGTATAAATATTCACGTGTTTACACAGATATCTGTATATATATTTACATCTTTATACAGATATCTGTATAAATATTTACATGTTTGTTTATACAGATATCTGTATAAATATTCACGTGTTTACACAGATATCTGTATATATATTTACATCTTTATACAGATATCTGTATAAATATTTACATGTTTGTTTATACAGATATCTGTATAAATATTTACACGTTTATACAGACATCTGTATAAACATTTACATGTTTATACAGACATCTGTATAAACATTTACATGTTTATACAGACATCTGTATAAATATTTACATGTTTATACAGACATCTGTGGAAATATTTACATGTTTATACAGACATCTGTGTAAATATTTACATGATTATACAGACATCTGTGTAAATATTTACATGTTAATACAGACATCTTTGTACATATTTGCGTGTTTATACAGACTCCTTTGTAAATATTTACATGTTTATACAGATACGTGTATAAATATTTAAATGTTTATACACATACCTGTGCAAATATTTACATGTTTATACAGATATCTCTATAAATATTTCCATGATTATACACATATCTGGATAAATATTTACATGCTTATACAGATATCTGTGTAAATACCTGCATGTTTGTTTATACAGGTATCTGTACAAATAATATTTATATGTTTATGCAGATATCTGTATATATAATAGTTATATGCTTATAGAGATATCTGCATAAATAATGTTTGTATGGTATCTGTAAAAATTATAAGTTTATACAGTTATCTGTATAAATAATATTTATCAGTTTAAACAGATATCTGTATAAATAATACTTACATGTTCAAACAGATATCTGTATAAATAATATTTACATGTTTATACAGATATCTGTATCAATATTTACATGTTTATACAGATATCTGCATAAAAATTTACATGTTTATACAGATATCTCCATAAATATTTACATCTTTATACAAATAACTTTATAAATATTTGCATGATTGTTTATACAGATATATGTATAAAGATTTACACGTCTATACAGACATCTATATAAATATTTACATGTTTATACAGACATCTGTGAAAATATTTACATGTTTATACAGACATCTGTGTAAATATTTACATGTTTATACAGATAACTGTGTAAATATTTACATGTTTGTACAGACAACTGTGTAAATATTTACATGTTTATACAGACAACTGTGTAAATATTTACATGTTTATACAGACATCTGTGAAAATATTTACATGTTTATACACACATCTGTGTAAATATTTACATGTTTATACAGACATCTTTGTAAATATTTACATATTTATACACACATATGTGTAGATATTTACAGGTTTATACAGACATCTGTGTAAATATTTACATGTTTATACAGACATGTGTGCAGATATTTACATGATTACACAGACATCTACGTAGATATTTCCATGATTATACAGACACCATTGTAAATATTTACATGTTTATACAGACATCTGGGTAAACATTTACACGTTTATACAGACATCTGCGTAAATATTTGCACGTTTATACAGACGTCCGCGTAAATATTTACAGGTTTATACAGACATCTGTGTAAATATTTACATGTTTATACAGACACCTGTGTAAATATTTTCGTTTATACAGACATCTGTGTAAATATTTACATGTTTATACAGACATCTGTGTAAATATTTTCGTTTATACAGACATCTGTGTAAATATTTACTTGTTTATACAGACATCTGTGTAAATATTCATATGTTTATACAGATATCTGCATATTTATATGTTTCCAGACATCTGTATAAATACTTTTATGTTTATGCACATATCTGTATAAATATTTATATGTTTTTACACATATGTGTATAAATAATATTTATATGTTTCTACAGATATCAGTATAAATAACATTCACATGTTTATACAGATATCTGTATAAATAATATTTATATGTTTATACAGTTATCTGTATAAATAATATTTATGTGTTTATAATGAAGTCTGTGTAGATAATATATATATGTTTGTAGAGGTATCTGTATAAATAATATTTATATGTTTATACAGATATCTCTACAAATAATAGTTATATGTTTATACAGATATCTGTATAAATAATATTTGTATGGTATCTGTATAAATAATATTTATAAGTTTATACAGATGTCTGTATAAATAATATTTATAAGTTTAATCAGATATCTGTATAAATAATATTGATATGTTTATACAGATATCTGCATAAATAATATTTATATGTTTATAAATTTATCTGTATAAACACATAAATAATTATATAGACATCTGTATAAATAATATTTACATGTGTATAGAGATAACTCTATCAATATTTACAAATTGATTCAGATATCTGTATGAATATTTACATGTTTATACAGATATTTTATAAATATTTACATGTTTATACAATTATCTGTATAAATATATACATGTTGATACTGATATCTGTATAAATATTTACGTTTATACAGATATCTGTATCAATATTTACATGCATAAACATAAATCTGTGTAAATATTTACATGTTTGTATATACAGGTATATTTATAAATATTTGTATGTATATACAGATATCTGTATAAATAATATTTATACATTTATACAGATATCTGTATCAATAATATTTATACGTTTATACAGATATCTGTATAAATAATATTTAAGTGTTTATACAGATATCTCTATAACTAATATTTATATGTTCATAGAGATATCTGTATAAATAATATTTACATGTCTATACATATATCTGTATAACTAATATTTACATGTTTATGCAGATATCTGTATGAATAATATTAATAAGATTCTACAGACATCGGTATAAATAATATTTATGTGTTTATACAGATATCTGTATAAATATTTATAGGTTTATACAGATATCTCTTAAAATAGTTATATATTTATAGAGATATCTGTATAAATATTTATGTATTTATGCAGATGTCTGCATACATATTTATATGTTTATACAGATACATATAAATAATATTTTTATATTTATACAGATATCTGTATATATAATATTTATGTTTAGACAGATATCTGTATAAATAATATTTATATGTTTATACAACTATCTGTATAAATAATATTTATTTGTTTATACAGATATCTGTATAAATAGTATTTATAGCTTTATACAGGTATCTGTATAAATAATATTTACAGGTTTATAAAGATATCTGTATAAAGAATATTTACATGTTTATACAGATAGCTGTATAAATATTTACATGTTTATACAGATAGCTGTATAAATATTTACATGTTTATACAGATATATGTATAAATATTATTTACGTTTTTACAGATAACTGTATAAATAATATTTATATGTTTATACAGATATCTGCATAAATATTTATATGTTTATACAGATATATGTATAAATAATATTTCTATGTTTATAAAGGTATCAGCCTATATAATATTTAAGTTTATACAGATATCTGTGTAAATAATATTTATATGTTTATACAGATATCTGTATACATAATAGTTATATGTTTATAGAGATATCTGTATACATAATATTTCTATGTTTATCCAGATATCTGTATACATAATATTTATATGTTTATACAGATACCTGTATACATAATATTTATATATTTATACAGTTATCTGTATGAATAATATTTATATGTTTAAACAGATATCTGTATAAATAATATTTATATGTTCATACAGATATCTGTGTAAATAATATTTATATGTTTATACAGATATGTGTATAAATAATATTTATATGTTTATACAGATATCTATATAAATGTTATTTTCCTGTTTATACAGATATCTGTATAAATAATATTTACAGGTTCATACAGTTATATGTATAAGGATTATTTACATGTTTATACTGATATCTGCATAAATATTTACATGTTTATACAGATATCTGTATAAATATTATTTACATGTGTATACAGATATCTGTAAATAATATTTAAATGTTTATACAGTTGTCGTATAAATAATATTTATATGTTCATACCGATATCTGCGTAAATAAAATTTATATTTCATACAGATATCTGTGTAAATAGTATTTATAGGTTTATGCAAATATCCGTATAACTAATATTTATATGTTAATACAGATGTCTGTATAAATAATATTTAAATGTTTATAGAGATATCTGAATAAATAATATTTATGTGTTTATACAGATATCTGTATAAATATTCACGTGTTTACACAGATATCTGTATATATATTTACATCTTTATACAGATATCTGTATAAATATTTACATGTTTGTTTATACAGATATCTGTATAAATATTCACGTGTTTACACAGATATCTGTATATATATTTACATCTTTATACAGATATCTGTATAAATATTTACATGTTTGTTTATACAGATATCTGTATAAATATTTACACGTTTATACAGACATCTGTATAAACATTTACATGTTTATACAGACATCTGTATAAATATTTACATGTTTATACAGACATCTGTGGAAATATTTACATGTTTATACAGACATCTGTGTAAATATTTACATGATTATACAGACATCTGTGTAAATATTTACATGTTAATACAGACATCTTTGTACATATTTGCGTGTTTATACAGACTCCTTTGTAAATATTTACATGTTTATACAGATACGTGTATAAATATTTAAATGTTTATACACATACCTGTGCAAATATTTACATGTTTATACAGATATCTCTATAAATATTTCCATGATTATACACATATCTGGATAAATATTTACATGCTTATACAGATATCTGTGTAAATACCTGCATGTTTGTTTATACAGGTATCTGTACAAATAATATTTATATGTTTATGCAGATATCTGTATATATAATAGTTATATGCTTATAGAGATATCTGCATAAATAATGTTTGTATGGTATGTGTAAAAATTATAAGTTTATACAGTTATCTGTATAAATAATATTTATCAGTTTAAACAGATATCTGTATAAATAATACTTACATGTTCAAACAGATATCTGTATAAATAATATTTACATGTTTATACAGATATCTGTATCAATATTTACATGTTTATACAGATATCTGCATAAAAATTTACATGTTTATACAGATATCTCCATAAATATTTACATCTTTATACAAATAACTTTATAAATATTTGCATGATTGTTTATACAGATATATGTATAAAGATTTACACGTCTATACAGACATCTATATAAATATTTACATGTTTATACAGACATCTGTGAAAATATTTACATGTTTATACAGACATCTGTGTAAATATTTACATGTTTATACAGATAACTGTGTAAATATTTACATGTTTGTACAGACAACTGGGTAAATATTTACATGTTTATACAGACAACTGTGTAAATATTTACATGTTTATACAGACATCTGTGAAAATATTTACATGTTTATACACACATCTGTGTAAATATTTACATGTTTATACAGACATCTTTGTAAATATTTACATATTTATACACACATATGTGTAGATATTTACAGGTTTATACAGACATCTGTGTAAATATTTACATGTTTATACAGACATGTGTGCAGATATTTACATGATTACACAGACATCTACGTAGATATTTCCATGATTATACAGACACCATTGTAAATATTTACATGTTTATACAGACATCTGGGTAAACATTTACACGTTTATACAGACATCTGCGTAAATATTTGCACGTTTATACAGACGTCCGCGTAAATATTTACAGGTTTATACAGACATCTGTGTAAATATTTACATGTTTATACAGACACCTGTGTAAATATTTTCGTTTATACAGACATCTGTGTAAATATTTACATGTTTATACAGACATCTGTGTAAATATTTTCGTTTATACAGACATCTGTGTAAATATTTACTTGTTTATACAGACATCTGTGTAAATATTCATATGTTTATGCAGATATCTGCATATTTATATGTTTCCAGACATCTGTATAAATACTTTTATGTTTATGCACATATCTGTATAAATATTTATATGTTTTTACACATATGTGTATAAATAATATTTATATGTTTCTACAGATATCAGTATAAATAACATTCACATGTTTATACAGATATCTGTATAAATAATATTTATATGTTTATACAGTTATCTGTATAAATAATATTTATGTGTTTATAATGAAGTCTGTGTAGATAATATATATATGTTTGTAGAGGTATCTGTATAAATAATATTTATATGTTTATACAGATATCTCTACAAATAATAGTTATATGTTTATACAGATATCTGTATAAATAATATTTGTATGGTATCTGTATAAATAATATTTATAAGTTTATACAGATGTCTGTATAAATAATATTTATAAGTTTAATCAGATATCTGTATAAATAATATTGATATGTTTATACAGATATCTGCATAAATAATATTTATATGTTTATAAATTTATCTGTATAAACACATAAATAATTATATAGACATCTGTATAAATAATATTTACATGTGTATAGAGATAACTCTATCAATATTTACAAATTGATTCAGATATCTGTATGAATATTTACATGTTTATACAGATATTTTATAAATATTTACATGTTTATACAATTATCTGTATAAATATATACATGTTGATACTGATATCTGTATAAATATTTACGTTTATACAGATATCTGTATCAATATTTACATGCATAAACATAAATCTGTGTAAATATTTACATGTTTGTATATACAGGTATATTTATAAATATTTGTATGTATATACAGATATCTGTATAAATAATATTTATACATTTATACAGATATCTGTATCAATAATATTTATACGTTTATACAGATATCTGTATAAATAATATTTAAGTGTTTATACAGATATCTCTATAACTAATATTTATATGTTCATAGAGATATCTGTATAAATAATATTTACATGTCTATACATATATCTGTATAACTAATATTTACATGTTTATGCAGATATCTGTATGAATAATATTAATAAGATTCTACAGACATCGGTATAAATAATATTTATGTGTTTATACAGATATCTGTATAAATATTTATAGGTTTATACAGATATCTCTTAAAATAGTTATATATTTATAGAGATATCTGTATAAATATTTATGTATTTATGCAGATGTCTGCATACATATTTATATGTTTATACAGATACATATAAATAATATTTTTATATTTATACAGATATCTGTATATATAATATTTATGTTTAGACAGATATCTGTATAAATAATATTTATATGTTTATACAACTATCTGTATAAATAATATTTATTTGTTTATACAGATATCTGTATAAATAGTATTTATAGCTTTATACAGGTATCTGTATAAATAATATTTACAGGTTTATAAAGATATCTGTATAAAGAATATTTACATGTTTATACAGATAGCTGTATAAATATTTACATGTTTATACAGATAGCTGTATAAATATTTACATGTTTATACAGATATATGTATAAATATTATTTACGTTTTTACAGATAACTGTATAAATAATATTTATATGTTTATACAGATATCTGCATAAATATTTATATGTTTATACAGATATATGTATAAATAATATTTCTATGTTTATAAAGGTATCAGCCTATATAATATTTAAGTTTATACAGATATCTGTGTAAATAATATTTATATGTTTATACAGATATCTGTATACATAATAGTTATATGTTTATAGAGATATCTGTATACATAATATTTCTATGTTTATCCATATATCTGTATACATAATATTTATATGTTTATACAGATACCTGTATACATAATATTTATATATTTATACAGTTATCTGTATGAATAATATTTATATGTTTAAACAGATATCTGTATAAATAATATTTATATGTTCATACAGATATCTGTGTAAATAATATTTATATGTTTATACAGATATGTGTATAAATAATATTTATATGTTTATACAGATATCTATATAAATGTTATTTTCCTGTTTATACAGATATCTGTATAAATAATATTTACAGGTTCATACAGTTATATGTATAAGGATTATTTACATGTTTATACTGATATCTGCATAACTATTTACATGTTTATACAGATATCTGTATAAATATTATTTACATGTGTATACAGATATCTGTAAATAATATTTAAATGTTTATACAGTTGTCGTATAAATAATATTTATATGTTCATACCGATATCTGCGTAAATAAAATTTATATTTCATACAGATATCTGTGTAAATAGTATTTATAGGTTTATGCAAATATCCGTATAACTAATATTTATATGTTAATACAGATGTCTGTATAAATAATATTTAAATGTTTATAGAGCTATCTGAATAAATAATATTTATGTGTTTATACAGATATCTGTATAAATATTCACGTGTTTACACAGATATCTGTATATATATTTACATCTTTATACAGATATCTGTATAAATATTTACATGTTTGTTTATACAGATATCTGTATAAATATTCACGTGTTTACACAGATATCTGTATATATATTTACATCTTTATACAGATATCTGTATAAATATTTACATGTTTGTTTATACAGATATCTGTATAAATATTTACACGTTTATACAGACATCTGTATAAACATTTACATGTTTATACAGACATCTGTATAAATATTTACATGTTTATACAGACATCTGTGGAAATATTTACATGTTTATACAGACATCTGTGTAAATATTTACATGATTATACAGACATCTGTGTAAATATTTTCATGTTAATACAGACATCTTTGTACATATTTGCGTGTTTATACAGACTCCTTTGTAAATATTTACATGTTTATACAGATACGTGTATAAATATTTAAATGTTTATACACATACCTGTGCAAATATTTACATGTTTATACAGATATCTCTATAAATATTTCCATGATTATACACATATCTGGATAAATATTTACATGCTTATACAGATATCTGTGTAAATACCTGCATGTTTGTTTATACAGGTATCTGTACAAATAATATTTATATGTTTATGCAGATATCTGTATATATAATAGTTATATGCTTATAGAGATATCTGCATAAATAATATTTGTATCGTATCTGTAAAAATTATAAGTTTATACAGTTATCTGTATAAATAATATTTATCAGTTTAAACAGATATCTGTATAAATAATACTTACATGTTCAAACAGATATCTGTATAAATAATATTTACATGTTTATACAGATATCTGTATCAATATTTACATGTTTTTACAGATATCTGCATAAAAATTTACATGTTTATACAGATATCTCCATAAATATTTACATCTTTATACAAATAACTTTATAAATATTTGCATGATTGTTTATACAGATATATGTATAAAGATTTACACGTCTATACAGACATCTATATAAATATTTACATGTTTATACAGACATCTGTGAAAATATTTACATGTTTATACAGACATCTGTGTAAATATTTACATGTTTATACAGATAACTGTGTAAATATTTACATGTTTGTACAGACAACTGTGTAAATATTTACATGTTTATACAGACAACTGTGTAAATATTTACATGTTTATACAGACATCTGTGAAAATATTTACATGTTTATACACACATCTGTGTAAATATTTACATGTTTATACAGACATCTTTGTAAATATTTACATATTTATACACACATATGTGTAGATATTTACAGGTTTATACAGACATCTGTGTAAATATTTACATGTTTATACAGACATGTGTGCAGATATTTACATGATTACACAGACATCTACGTAGATATTTCCATGATTATACAGACACCATTGTAAATATTTACATGTTTATACAGACATCTGGGTAAACATTTACACGTTTATACAGACATCTGCGTAAATATTTGCACGTTTATACAGACGTCCGCGTAAATATTTACAGGTTTATACAGACATCTGTGTAAATATTTACATGTTTATACAGACACCTGTGTAAATATTTTCGTTTATACAGACATCTGTGTAAATATTTACATGTTTATACAGACATCTGTGTAAATATTTTCGTTTATACAGACATCTGTGTAAATATTTACTTGTTTATACAGACATCTGTGTAAATATTCATATGTTTATGCAGATATCTGCATATTTATATGTTTACAGACATCTGTATAAATACTTTTATGTTTATGCACATATCTGTATAAATATTTATATGTTTTTACACATATGTGTATAAATAATATTTATATGTTTCTACAGATATCAGTATAAATAACATTCACATGTTTATACAGATATCTGTATAAATAATATTTATATGTTTATACAGTTATCTGTATAAATAATATTTATGTGTTTATAATGAAGTCTGTGTAGATAATATATATATGTTTGTAGAGGTATCTGTATAAATAATATTTATATGTTTATACAGATATCTCTACAAATAATAGTTATATGTTTATACAGATATCTGTATAAATAATATTTGTATGGTATCTGTATAAATAATATTTATAAGTTTATACAGATGTCTGTATAAATAATATTTATAAGTTTAATCAGATATCTGTATAAATAATATTGATATGTTTATACAGATATCTGCATAAATAATATTTATATGTTTATAAATTTATCTGTATAAACACATAAATAATTATATAGATATCTGTATAAATAATATTTACATGTGTATAGAGATAACTCTATCAATATTTACAAATTGATTCAGATATCTGTATGAATATTTACATGTTTATACAGATATTTTATAAATATTTACATGTTTATACAATTATCTGTATAAATATATACATGTTGATACTGATATCTGTATAAATATTTACGTTTATACAGATATCTGTATCAATATTTACATGCATAAACATAAATCTGTGTAAATATTTACATGTTTGTATATACAGGTATATTTATAAATATTTGTATGTATATACAGATATCTGTATAAATAATATTTATACATTTATACAGATATCTGTATCAATAATATTTATACGTTTATACAGATATCTGTATAAATAATATTTAAGTGTTTATACAGATATCTCTATAACTAATATTTATATGTTCATAGAGATATCTGTATAAATAATATTTACATGTCTATACATATATCTGTATAACTAATATTTACATGTTTATGCAGATATCTGTATGAATAATATTAATAAGATTCTACAGACATCGGTATAAATAATATTTATGTGTTTATACAGATATCTGTATAAATATTTATAGGTTTATACAGATATCTCTTAAAATAGTTATATATTTATAGAGATATCTGTATAAATATTTATGTATTTATGCAGATGTCTGCATACATATTTATATGTTTATACAGATATATATAAATAATATTTTTATATTTATACAGATATCTGTATATATAATATTTATGTTTAGACAGATATCTGTATAAATAATATTTATATGTTTATACAACTATCTGTATAAATAATATTTATTTGTTTATACAGATATCTGTATAAATAGTATTTATAGCTTTATACAGGTATCTGTATAAATAATATTTACAGGTTTATAAAGATATCTGTATAAAGAATATTTACATGTTTATACAGATAGCTGTATAAATATTTACATGTTTATACAGATAGCTGTATAAATATTTACATGTTTATACAGATATATGTATAAATATTATTTACGTTTTTACAGATAACTGTATAAATAATATTTATATGTTTATACAGATATCTGCATGAATATTTATATGTTTATACAGATATATGTATAAATAATATTTCTATGTTTATAAAGGTATCAGCCTATATAATATTTAAGTTTATACAGATATCTGTGTAAATAATATTTATATGTTTATACAGATATCTGTATACATAATAGTTATATGTTTATAGAGATATCTGTATACATAATATTTCTATGTTTATCCAGATATCTGTATACATAATATTTATATGTTTATACAGATACCTGTATACATAATATTTATATATTTATACAGTTATCTGTATGAATAATATTTATATGTTTAAACAGATATCTGTATAAATAATATTTATATGTTCATACAGATATCTGTGTAAATAATATTTATATGTTTATACAGATATGTGTATAAATAATATTTATATGTTTATACAGATATCTATATAAATGTTATTTTCCTGTTTATACAGATATCTGTATAAATAATATTTACAGGTTCATACAGTTATATGTATAAGGATTATTTACATGTTTATACTGATATCTGCATAACTATTTACATGTTTATACAGATATCTGTATAAATATTATTTACATGTGTATACAGATATCTGTAAATAATATTTAAATGTTTATACAGTTGTCGTATAAATAATATTTATATGTTCATACCGATATCTGCGTAAATAAAATTTATATTTCATACAGATATCTGTGTAAATAGTATTTATAGGTTTATGCAAATATCCGTATAACTAATATTTATATGTTAATACAGATGTCTGTATAAATAATATTTAAATGTTTATAGAGCTATCTGAATAAATAATATTTATGTGTTTATACAGATATCTGTATAAATATTCACGTGTTTACACAGATATCTGTATATATATTTACATCTTTATACAGATATCTGTATAAATATTTACATGTTTGTTTATACAGATATCTGTATAAATATTCACGTGTTTACACAGATATCTGTATATATATTTACATCTTTATACAGATATCTGTATAAATATTTACATGTTTGTTTATACAGATATCTGTATAAATATTTACACGTTTATACAGACATCTGTATACACATTTACATGTTTATACAGACATCTGTATAAATATTTACATGTTTATACAGACATCTGTGGAAATATTTACATGTTTATACAGACATCTGTGTAAATATTTACATGATTATACAGACATCTGTGTAAATATTTTCATGTTAATACAGACATCTTTGTACATATTTGCGTGTTTATACAGACTCCTTTGTAAATATTTACATGTTTATACAGATACGTGTATAAATATTTAAATGTTTATACACATACCTGTGCAAATATTTACATGTTTATACAGATATCTCTATAAATATTTCCATGATTATACACATATCTGGATAAATATTTACATGCTTATACAGATATCTGTGTAAATACCTGCATGTTTGTTTATACAGGTATCTGTACAAATAATATTTATATGTTTATGCAGATATCTGTATATATAATAGTTATATGCTTATAGAGATATCTGCATAAATAATATTTGTATGGTATCTGTAAAAATTATAAGTTTATACAGTTATCTGTATAAATAATATTTATCAGTTTAAACAGATATCTGTATAAATAATACTTACATGTTCAAACAGATATCTGTATAAATAATATTTACATGTTTATACAGATATCTGTATCAATATTTACATGTTTTTACAGATATCTGCATAAAAATTTACATGTTTATACAGATATCTCCATAAATATTTACATCTTTATACAAATAACTTTATAAATATTTGCATGATTGTTTATACAGATATATGTATAAAGATTTACACGTCTATACAGACATCTATATAAATATTTACATGTTTATACAGACATCTGTGAAAATATTTACATGTTTATACAGACATCTGTGTAAATATTTACATGTTTATACAGATAACTGTGTAAATATTTACATGTTTGTACAGACAACTGTGTAAATATTTACATGTTTATACAGACAACTGTGTAAATATTTACATGTTTATACAGACATCTGTGAAAATATTTACATGTTTATACACACATCTGTGTAAATATTTACATGTTTATACAGACATCTTTGTAAATATTTACATATTTATACACACATATGTGTAGATATTTACAGGTTTATACAGACATCTGTGTAAATATTTACATGTTTATACAGACATGTGTGCAGATATTTACATGATTACACAGACATCTACGTAGATATTTCCATGATTATACAGACACCATTGTAAATATTTACATGTTTATACAGACATCTGGGTAAACATTTACACGTTTATACAGACATCTGCGTAAATATTTGCACGTTTATACAGACGTCCGTGTAAATATTTACAGGTTTATACAGACATCTGTGTAAATATTTACATGTTTATACAGACACCTGTGTAAATATTTTCGTTTATACAGACATCTGTGTAAATATTTACATGTTTATACAGACATCTGTGTAAATATTTTCGTTTATACAGACATCTGTGTAAATATTTACTTGTTTATACAGACATCTGTGTAAATATTCATATGTTTATGCAGATATCTGCATATTTATATGTTTACAGACATCTGTATAAATACTTTTATGTTTATGCACATATCTGTATAAATATTTATATGTTTTTACACATATGTGTATAAATAATATTTATATGTTTCTACAGATATCAGTATAAATAACATTCACATGTTTATACAGATATCTGTATAAATAATATTTATATGTTTATACAGTTATCTGTATAAATAATATTTATGTGTTTATAATGAAGTCTGTGTAGATAATATATATATGTTTGTAGAGGTATCTGTATAAATAATATTTATATGTTTATACAGATATCTCTACAAATAATAGTTATATGTTTATACAGATATCTGTATAAATAATATTTGTATGGTATCTGTATAAATAATATTTATAAGTTTATACAGATGTCTGTATAAATAATATTTATAAGTTTAATCAGATATCTGTATAAATAATATTGATATGTTTATACAGATATCTGCATAAATAATATTTATATGTTTATAAATTTATCTGTATAAACACATAAATAATTATATAGATATCTGTATAAATAATATTTACATGTGTATAGAGATAACTCTATCAATATTTACAAATTGATTCAGATATCTGTATGAATATTTACATGTTTATACAGATATTTTATAAATATTTACATGTTTATACAATTATCTGTATAAATATATACATGTTGATACTGATATCTGTATAAATATTTACGTTTATACAGATATCTGTATCAATATTTACATGCATAAACATAAATCTGTGTAAATATTTACATGTTTGTATATACAGGTATATTTATAAATATTTGTATGTATATACAGATATCTGTATAAATAATATTTATACATTTATACAGATATCTGTATCAATAATATTTATACGTTTATACAGATATCTGTATAAATAATATTTAAGTGTTTATACAGATATCTCTATAACTAATATTTATATGTTCATAGAGATATCTGTATAAATAATATTTACATGTCTATACATATATCTGTATAACTAATATTTACATGTTTATGCAGATATCTGTATGAATAATATTAATAAGATTCTACAGACATCTGTATAAATAATATTTATGTGTTTATACAGATATCTGTATAAATATTTATAGGTTTATACAGATATCTCTTAAAATAGTTATATATTTATAGAGATATCTGTATAAATATTTATGTATTTATGCAGATGTCTGCATACATATTTATATGTTTATACAGATATATATAAATAATATTTTTATATTTATACAGATATCTGTATATATAATATTTATGTTTAGACAGATATCTGTATAAATAATATTTATATGTTTATACAACTATCTGTATAAATAATATTTATTTGTTTATACAGATATCTGTATAAATAGTATTTATAGCTTTATACAGGTATCTGTATAAATAATATTTACAGGTTTATAAAGATATCTGTATAAAGAATATTTACATGTTTATACAGATAGCTGTATAAATATTTACATGTTTATACAGATAGCTGTATAAATATTTACATGTTTATACAGATATATGTATAAATATTATTTACGTTTTTACAGATAACTGTATAAATAATATTTATATGTTTATACAGATATCTGCATGAATATTTATATGTTTATACAGATATATGTATAAATAATATTTCTATGTTTATAAAGGTATCAGCCTATATAATATTTAAGTTTATACAGATATCTGTGTAAATAATATTTATATGTTTATACAGATATCTGTATACATAATAGTTATATGTTTATAGAGATATCTGTATACATAATATTTCTATGTTTATCCAGATATCTGTATACATAATATTTATATGTTTATACAGATACCTGTATACATAATATTTATATATTTATACAGTTATCTGTATGAATAATATTTATATGTTTAAACAGATATCTGTATAAATAATATTTATATGTTCATACAGATATCTGTGTAAATAATATTTATATGTTTATACAGATATGTGTATAAATAATATTTATATGTTTATACAGATATCTATATAAATGTTATTTTCCTGTTTATACAGATATCTGTATAAATAATATTTACAGGTTCATACAGTTATATGTATAAGGATTATTTACATGTTTATACTGATATCTGCATAACTATTTACATGTTTATACAGATATCTGTATAAATATTATTTACATGTGTATACAGATATCTGTAAATAATATTTAAATGTTTATACAGTTGTCGTATAAATAATATTTATATGTTCATACCGATATCTGCGTAAATAAAATTTATATTTCATACAGATATCTGTGTAAATAGTATTTATAGGTTTATGCAAATATCCGTATAACTAATATTTATATGTTAATACAGATGTCTGTATAAATAATATTTAAATGTTTATAGAGCTATCTGAATAAATAATATTTATGTGTTTATACAGATATCTGTATAAATATTCACGTGTTTACACAGATATCTGTATATATATTTACATCTTTATACAGATATCTGTATAAATATTTACATGTTTGTTTATACAGATATCTGTATAAATATTCACGTGTTTACACAGATATCTGTATATATATTTACATCTTTATACAGATATCTGTATAAATATTTACATGTTTGTTTATACAGATATCTGTATAAATATTTACACGTTTATACAGACATCTGTATAAACATTTACATGTTTATACAGACATCTGTATAAATATTTACATGTTTATACAGACATCTGTGGAAATATTTACATGTTTATACAGACATCTGTGTAAATATTTACATGATTATACAGACATCTGTGTAAATATTTACATGTTAATACAGACATCTTTGTACATATTTGCGTGTTTATACAGACTCCTTTGTAAATATTTACATGTTTATACAGATACGTGTATAAATATTTAAATGTTTATACACATACCTGTGCAAATATTTACATGTTTATACAGATATCTCTATAAATATTTCCATGATTATACACATATCTGGATAAATATTTACATGCTTATACAGATATCTGTGTAAATACCTGCATGTTTGTTTATACAGGTATCTGTACAAATAATATTTATATGTTTATGCAGATATCTGTATAAATAATAGTTATATGCTTATAGAGATATCTGCATAAATAATATTTGTATGGTATCTGTAAAAATTATAAGTTTATACAGTTATCTGTATAAATAATATTTATCAGTTTAAACAGATATCTGTATAAATAATACTTACATGTTCAAACAGATATCTGTATAAATAATATTTACATGTTTATACAGATATCTGTATCAATATTTACATGTTTATACAGATATCTGCATAAAAATTTACATGTTTATACAGATATCTCCATAAATATTTACATCTTTATACAAATAACTTTATAAATATTTGCATGATTGTTTATACAGATATATGTATAAAGATTTACACGTCTATACAGACATCTATATAAATATTTACATGTTTATACAGACATCTGTGAAAATATTTACATGTTTATACAGACATCTGTGTAAATATTTACATGTTTATACAGATAACTGTGTAAATATTTACATGTTTGTACAGACAACTGTGTAAATATTTACATGTTTATACAGACAACTGTGTAAATATTTACATGTTTATACAGACATCTGTGAAAATATTTACATGTTTATACACACATCTGTGTAAATATTTACATGTTTATACAGACATCTTTGTAAATATTTACATATTTATACACACATATGTGTAGATATTTACAGGTTTATACAGACATCTGTGTAAATATTTACATGTTTATACAGACATGTGTGCAGATATTTACATGATTACACAGACATCTACGTAGATATTTCCATGATTATACAGACACCATTGTAAATATTTACATGTTTATACAGACATCTGGGTAAACATTTACACGTTTATACAGACATCTGCGTAAATATTTGCACGTTTATACAGACGTCCGCGTAAATATTTACAGGTTTATACAGACATCTGTGTAAATATTTACATGTTTATACAGACACCTGTGTAAATATTTTCGTTTATACAGACATCTGTGTAAATATTTACATGTTTATACAGACATCTGTGTAAATATTTTCGTTTATACAGACATCTGTGTAAATATTTACTTGTTTATACAGACATCTGTGTAAATATTCATATGTTTATGCAGATATCTGCATATTTATATGTTTACAGACATCTGTATAAATACTTTTATGTTTATGCACATATCTGTATAAATATTTATATGTTTTTACACATATGTGTATAAATAATATTTATATGTTTCTACAGATATCAGTATAAATAACATTCACATGTTTATACAGATATCTGTATAAATAATATTTATATGTTTATACAGTTATCTGTATAAATAATATTTATGTGTTTATAATGAAGTCTGTGTAGATAATATATATATGTTTGTAGAGGTATCTGTATAAATAATATTTATATGTTTATACAGATATCTCTACAAATAATAGTTATATGTTTATACAGATATCTGTATAAATAATATTTGTATGGTATCTGTATAAATAATATTTATAAGTTTATACAGATGTCTGTATAAATAATATTTATAAGTTTAATCAGATATCTGTATAAATAATATTGATATGTTTATACAGATATCTGCATAAATAATATTTATATGTTTATAAATTTATCTGTATAAACACATAAATAATTATATAGATATCTGTATAAATAATATTTACATGTGTATAGAGATAACTCTATCAATATTTACAAATTGATTCAGATATCTGTATGAATATTTACATGTTTATACAGATATTTTATAAATATTTACATGTTTATACAATTATCTGTATAAATATATACATGTTGATACTGATATCTGTATAAATATTTACGTTTATACAGATATCTGTATCAATATTTACATGCATAAACATAAATCTGTGTAAATATTTACATGTTTGTATATACAGGTATATTTATAAATATTTGTATGTATATACAGATATCTGTATAAATAATATTTATACATTTATACAGATATCTGTATCAATAATATTTATACGTTTATACAGATATCTGTATAAATAATATTTAAGTGTTTATACAGATATCTCTATAACTAATATTTATATGTTCATAGAGATATCTGTATAAATAATATTTACATGTCTATACATATATCTGTATAACTAATATTTACATGTTTATGCAGATATCTGTATGAATAATATTAATAAGATTCTACAGACATCTGTATAAATAATATTTATGTGTTTATACAGATATCTGTATAAATATTTATAGGTTTATACAGATATCTCTTAAAATAGTTATATATTTATAGAGATATCTGTATAAATATTTATGTATTTATGCAGATGTCTGCATACATATTTATATGTTTATACAGATATATATAAATAATATTTTTATATTTATACAGATATCTGTATATATAATATTTATGTTTAGACAGATATCTGTATAAATAATATTTATATGTTTATACAACTATCTGTATAAATAATATTTATTTGTTTATACAGATATCTGTATAAATAGTGTTTATAGCTTTATACAGGTATCTGTATAAATAATATTTACAGGTTTATAAAGATATCTGTATAAAGAATATTTACATGTTTATACAGATAGCTGTATAAATATTTACATGTTTATACAGATAGCTGTATAAATATTTACATGTTTATACAGATATATGTATAAATATTATTTACGTTTTTACAGATAACTGTATAAATAATATTTATATGTTTATACAGATATCTGCATGAATATTTATATGTTTATACAGATATATGTATAAATAATATTTCTATGTTTATAAAGGTATCAGCCTATATAATATTTAAGTTTATACAGATATCTGTGTAAATAATATTTATATGTTTATACAGATATCTGTATACATAATAGTTATATGTTTATAGAGATATCTGTATACATAATATTTCTATGTTTATCCAGATATCTGTATACATAATATTTATATGTTTATACAGATACCTGTATACATAATATTTATATATTTATACAGTTATCTGTATGAATAATATTTATATGTTTAAACAGATATCTGTATAAATAATATTTATATGTTCATACAGATATCTGTGTAAATAATATTTATATGTTTATACAGATATGTGTATAAATAATATTTATATGTTTATACAGATATCTATATAAATGTTATTTTCCTGTTTATACAGATATCTGTATAAATAATATTTACAGGTTCATACAGTTATATGTATAAGGATTATTTACATGTTTATACTGATATCTGCATAACTATTTACATGTTTATACAGATATCTGTATAAATATTATTTACATGTGTATACAGATATCTGTAAATAATATTTAAATGTTTATACAGTTGTCGTATAAATAATATTTATATGTTCATACCGATATCTGCGTAAATAAAATTTATATTTCATACAGATATCTGTGTAAATAGTATTTATAGGTTTATGCAAATATCCGTATAACTAATATTTATATGTTAATACAGATGTCTGTATAAATAATATTTAAATGTTTATAGAGATATCTGAATAAATAATATTTATGTGTTTATACAGATATCTGTATAAATATTCACGTGTTTACACAGATATCTGTATATATATTTACATCTTTATACAGATATCTGTATAAATATTTACATGTTTGTTTATACAGATATCTGTATAAATATTCACGTGTTTACACAGATATCTGTATATATATTTACATCTTTATACAGATATCTGTATAAATATTTACATGTTTGTTTATACAGATATCTGTATAAATATTTACACGTTTATACAGACATCTGTATAAACATTTACATGTTTATACAGACATCTGTATAAATATTTACATGTTTATACAGACATCTGTGGAAATATTTACATGTTTATACAGACATCTGTGTAAATATTTACATGATTATACAGACATCTGTGTAAATATTTACATGTTAATACAGACATCTTTGTACATATTTGCGTGTTTATACAGACTCCTTTGTAAATATTTACATGTTTATACAGATACGTGTATAAATATTTAAATGTTTATACACATACCTGTGCAAATATTTACATGTTTATACAGATATCTCTATAAATATTTCCATGATTATACACATATCTGGATAAATATTTACATGCTTATACAGATATCTGTGTAAATACCTGCATGTTTGTTTATACAGGTATCTGTACAAATAATATTTATATGTTTATGCAGATATCTGTATAAATAATAGTTATATGCTTATAGAGATATCTGCATAAATAATATTTGTATGGTATCTGTAAAAATTATAAGTTTATACAGTTATCTGTATAAATAATATTTATCAGTTTAAACAGATATCTGTATAAATAATACTTACATGTTCAAACAGATATCTGTATAAATAATATTTACATGTTTATACAGATATCTGTATCAATATTTACATGTTTATACAGATATCTGCATAAAAATTTACATGTTTATACAGATATCTCCATAAATATTTACATCTTTATACAAATAACTTTATAAATATTTGCATGATTGTTTATACAGATATATGTATAAAGATTTACACGTCTATACAGACATCTATATAAATATTTACATGTTTATACAGACATCTGTGAAAATATTTACATGTTTATACAGACATCTGTGTAAATATTTACATGTTTATACAGATAACTGTGTAAATATTTACATGTTTGTACAGACAACTGTGTAAATATTTACATGTTTATACAGACAACTGTGTAAATATTTACATGTTTATACAGACATCTGTGAAAATATTTACATGTTTATACACACATCTGTGTAAATATTTACATGTTTATACAGACATCTTTGTAAATATTTACATATTTATACACACATATGTGTAGATATTTACAGGTTTATACAGACATCTGTGTAAATATTTACATGTTTATACAGACATGTGTGCAGATATTTACATGATTACACAGACATCTACGTAGATATTTCCATGATTATACAGACACCATTGTAAATATTTACATGTTTATACAGACATCTGGGTAAACATTTACACGTTTATACAGACATCTGCGTAAATATTTGCACGTTTATACAGACGTCCGCGTAAATATTTACAGGTTTATACAGACATCTGTGTAAATATTTACATGTTTATACAGACACCTGTGTAAATATTTTCGTTTATACAGACATCTGTGTAAATATTTACATGTTTATACAGACATCTGTGTAAATATTTTCGTTTATACAGACATCTGTGTAAATATTTACTTGTTTATACAGACATCTGTGTAAATATTCATATGTTTATGCAGATATCTGCATATTTATATGTTTACAGACATCTGTATAAATACTTTTATGTTTATGCACATATCTGTATAAATATTTATATGTTTTTACACATATGTGTATAAATAATATTTATATGTTTCTACAGATATCAGTATAAATAACATTCACATGTTTATACAGATATCTGTATAAATAATATTTATATGTTTATACAGTTATCTGTATAAATAATATTTATGTGTTTATAATGAAGTCTGTGTAGATAATATATATATGTTTGTAGAGGTATCTGTATAAATAATATTTATATGTTTATACAGATATCTCTACAAATAATAGTTATATGTTTATACAGATATCTGTATAAATAATATTTGTATGGTATCTGTATAAATAATATTTATAAGTTTATACAGATGTCTGTATAAATAATATTTATAAGTTTAATCAGATATCTGTATAAATAATATTGATATGTTTATACAGATATCTGCATAAATAATATTTATATGTTTATAAATTTATCTGTATAAACACATAAATAATTATATAGATATCTGTATAAATAATATTTACATGTGTATAGAGATAACTCTATCAATATTTACAAATTGATTCAGATATCTGTATGAATATTTACATGTTTATACAGATATTTTATAAATATTTACATGTTTATACAATTATCTGTATAAATATATACATGTTGATACTGATATCTGTATAAATATTTACGTTTATACAGATATCTGTATCAATATTTACATGCATAAACATAAATCTGTGTAAATATTTACATGTTTGTATATACAGGTATATTTATAAATATTTGTATGTATATACAGATATCTGTATAAATAATATTTATACATTTATACAGATATCTGTATCAATAATATTTATACGTTTATACAGATATCTGTATAAATAATATTTAAGTGTTTATACAGATATCTCTATAACTAATATTTATATGTTCATAGAGATATCTGTATAAATAATATTTACATGTCTATACATATATCTGTATAACTAATATTTACATGTTTATGCAGATATCTGTATGAATAATATTAATAAGATTCTACAGACATCGGTATAAATAATATTTATGTGTTTATACAGATATCTGTATAAATATTTATAGGTTTATACAGATATCTCTTAAAAAAGTTATATATTTATAGAGATATCTGTATAAATATTTATGTATTTATGCAGATGTCTGCATACATATTTATATGTTTATACAGATATATATAAATAATATTTTTATATTTATACAGATATCTGTATATATAATATTTATGTTTAGACAGATATCTGTATAAATAATATTTATATGTTTATACAACTATCTGTATAAATAATATTTATTTGTTTATACAGATATCTGTATAAATAGTATTTATAGCTTTATACAGGTATCTGTATAAATAATATTTACAGGTTTATAAAGATATCTGTATAAAGAATATTTACATGTTTATACAGATAGCTGTATAAATATTTACATGTTTATACAGATAGCTGTATAAATATTTACATGTTTATACAGATATATGTATAAATATTATTTACGTTTTTACAGATAACTGTATAAATAATATTTATATGTTTATACAGATATCTGCATAAATATTTATATGTTTATACAGATATATGTATAAATAATATTTCTATGTTTATAAAGGTATCAGCCTATATAATATTTAAGTTTATACAGATATCTGTGTAAATAATATTTATATGTTTATACAGATATCTGTATACATAATAGTTATATGTTTATAGAGATATCTGTATACATAATATTTCTATGTTTATCCAGATATCTGTATACATAATATTTATATGTTTATACAGATACCTGTATACATAATATTTATATATTTATACAGTTATCTGTATGAATAATATTTATATGTTTAAACAGATATCTGTATAAATAATATTTATATGTTCATACAGATATCTGTGTAAATAATATTTATATGTTTATACAGATATGTGTATAAATAATATTTATATGTTTATACAGATATCTATATAAATGTTATTTTCCTGTTTATACAGATATCTGTATAAATAATATTTACAGGTTCATACAGTTATATGTATAAGGATTATTTACATGTTTATACTGATATCTGCATAAATATTTACATGTTTATACAGATATCTGTATAAATATTATTTACATGTGTATACAGATATCTGTAAATAATATTTAAATGTTTATACAGTTGTCGTATAAATAATATTTATATGTTCATACCGATATCTGCGTAAATAAAATTTATATTTCATACAGATATCTGTGTAAATAGTATTTATAGGTTTATGCAAATATCCGTATAACTAATATTTATATGTTAATACAGATGTCTGTAGAAATAATATTTAAATGTTTATAGAGCTATCTGAATAAATAATATTTATGTGTTTATACATATATCTGTATAAATATTCACGTGTTTACACAGATATCTGTATATATATTTACATCTTTATACAGATATCTGTATAAATATTTACATGTTTGTTTATACAGATATCTGTATAAATATTCACGTGTTTACACAGATATCTGTATATATATTTACATCTTTATACAGATATCTGTATAAATATTTACATGTTTGTTTATGCAGATATCTGTATAAATATTTACACGTTTATACAGACATCTGTATACACATTTACATGTTTATACAGACATCTGTATAAATATTTACATGTTTATACAGACATCTGTGGAAATATTTACAAGTTTATACAGACATCTGTGTAAATATTTACATGATTATACAGACATCTGTGTAAATATTTTCATGTTAATACAGACATCTTTGTACATATTTGCGTGTTTATACAGACTCCTTTGTAAATATTTACATGTTTATACAGATACGTGTATAAATATTTAAATGTTTATACACATACCTGTGCAAATATTTACATGTTTATACAGATATCTCTATAAATATTTCCATGATTATACACATATCTGGATAAATATTTACATGCTTATACAGATATCTGTGTAAATACCTGCATGTTTGTTTATACAGGTATCTGTACAAATAATATTTATATGTTTATGCAGATATCTGTATATATAATAGTTATATGCTTATAGAGATATCTGCATAAATAATATTTGTATGGTATCTGTAAAAATTATAAGTTTATACAGTTATCTGTATAAATAATATTTATCAGTTTAAACAGATATCTGTATAAATAATACTTACATGTTCAAACAGATATCTGTATAAATAATATTTACATGTTTATACAGATATCTGTATCAATATTTACGTTTTTACAGATATCTGCATAAAAATTTACATGTTTATACAGATATCTCCATAAATATTTACATCTTTATACAAATAACTTTATAAATATTTGCATGATTGTTTATACAGATATATGTATAAAGATTTACACGTCTATACAGACATCTATATAAATATTTACATGTTTATACAGACATCTGTGAAAATATTTACATGTTTATACAGACATCTGTGTAAATATTTACATGTTTATACAGATAACTGTGTAAATATTTACATGTTTGTACAGACAACTGTGTAAATATTTACATGTTTATACAGACAACTGTGTAAATATTTACATGTTTATACAGACATCTGTGAAAATATTTACATGTTTATACACACATCTGTGTAAATATTTACATGTTTATACAGACATCTTTGTAAATATTTACATATTTATACACACATATGTGTAGATATTTACAGGTTTATACAGACATCTGTGTAAATATTTACATGTTTATACAGACATGTGTGCAGATATTTACATGATTACACAGACATCTACGTAGATATTTCCATGATTATACAGACACCATTGTAAATATTTACATGTTTATACAGACATCTGGGTAAACATTTACACGTTTATACAGACATCTGCGTAAATATTTGCACGTTTATACAGACGTCCGCGTAAATATTTACAGGTTTATACAGACATCTGTGTAAATATTTACATGTTTATACAGACACCTGTGTAAATATTTTCGTTTATACAGACATCTGTGTAAATATTTACTTGTTTATACAGACATCTGTGTAAATATTCATATGTTTATGCAGATATCTGCATATTTATATGTTTACAGACATCTGTATAAATACTTTTATGTTTATGCACATATCTGTATAAATATTTATATGTTTTTACACATATGTGTATAAATAATATTTATATGTTTCTACAGATATCAGTATAAATAACATTCACATGTTTATACAGATATCTGTATAAATAATATTTATATGTTTATACAGTTATCTGTATAAATAATATTTATGTGTTTATAATGAAGTCTGTGTAGATAATATATATATGTTTGTAGAGGTATCTGTATAAATAATATTTATATGTTTATACAGATATCTCTACAAATAATAGTTATATGTTTATACAGATATCTGTATAAATAATATTTGTATGGTATCTGTATAAATAATATTTATAAGTTTATACAGATGTCTGTATAAATAATATTTATAAGTTTAATCAGATATCTGTATAAATAATATTGATATGTTTATACAGATATCTGCATAAATAATATTTATATGTTTATAAATTTATCTGTATAAACACATAAATAATTATATAGATATCTGTATAAATAATATTTACATGTGTATAGAGATAACTCTATCAATATTTACAAATTGATTCAGATATCTGTATGAATATTTACATGTTTATACAGATATTTTATAAATATTTACATGTTTATACAATTATCTGTATAAATATATACATGTTGATACTGATATCTGTATAAATATTTACGTTTATACAGATATCTGTATCAATATTTACATGCATAAACATAAATCTGTGTAAATATTTACATGTTTGTATATACAGGTATATTTATAAATATTTGTATGTATATACAGATATCTGTATAAATAATATTTACACATTTATACAGATATCTGTATCAATAATATTTATACGTTTATACAGATATCTGTATAAATAATATTTAAGTGTTTATACAGATATCTCTATAACTAATATTTATATGTTCATAGAGATATCTGTATAAATAATATTTACATGTCTATACATATATCTGTATAACTAATATTTACATGTTTATGCAGATATCTGTATGAATAATATTAATAAGATTCTACAGACATCTGTATAAATAATATTTATGTGTTTATACAGATATCTGTATAAATATTTATAGGTTTATACAGATATCTCTTAAAATATTTATATATTTATAGAGATATCTGTATAAATATTTATGTATTTATGCAGATGTCTGCATACATATTTATATGTTTATACAGATATATATAAATAATATTTTTATATTTATACAGATATCTGTATATATAATATTTATGTTTAGACAGATATCTGTATAAATAATATTTATATGTTTATACAACTATCTGTATAAATAATATTTATTTGTTTATACAGATATCTGTATAAATAGTATTTATAGCTTTATACAGGTATCTGTATAAATAATATTTACAGGTTTATAAAGATATCTGTATAAAGAATATTTACATGTTTATACAGATAGCTGTATAAATATTTACATGTTTATACAGATAGCTGTATAAATATTTACATGTTTACACAGATATATGTATAAATATTATTTACGTTTTTACAGATAACTGTATAAATAATATTTATATGTTTATACAGATATCTGCATAAATATTTATATGTTTATACAGATATATGTATAAATAATATTTCTATGTTTATAAAGGTATCAGCCTATATAATATTTAAGTTTATACAGATATCTGTGTAAATAATATTTATATGTTTATACAGATATCTGTATACATAATAGTTATATGTTTATAGAGATATCTGTATACATAATATTTCTATGTTTATCCAGATATCTGTATACATAATATTTATATGTTTATACAGATATCTGTATACATAATATTTATATATTTATACAGTTATCTGTATGAATAATATTTATATGTTTAAACAGATATCTGTATAAATAATATTTATATGTTCATACAGATATCTGTGTAAATAATATTTATATGTTTATACAGATATGTGTATAAATAATATTTATATGTTTATACAGATATCTATATAAATGTTATTTTCCTGTTTATACAGATATCTGTATAAATAATATTTACAGGTTCATACAGTTATATGTATAAGGATTATTTACATGTTTATACTGATATCTGCATAAATATTTACATGTTTATACAGATATCTGTATAAATATTATTTACATGTGTATACAGATATCTGTAAATAATATTTAAATGTTTATACAGTTGTCGTATAAATAATATTTATATGTTCATACCGATATCTGCGTAAATAAAATTTATATTTCATACAGATATCTGTGTAAATAGTATTTATAGGTTTATGCAAATATCCGTATAACTAATATTTATATGTTAATACAGATGTCTGTATAAATAATATTTAAATGTTTATAGAGATATCTGAATAAATAATATTTATGTGTTTATACAGATATCTGTATAAATATTCACGTGTTTACACAGATATCTGTATATATATTTACATCTTTATACAGATATCTGTATAAATATTTACATGTTTGTTTATACAGATATCTGTATAAATATTTACACGTTTATACAGACATCTGTATAAACATTTACATGTTTATACAGACATCTGTATAAATATTTACATGTTTATACAGACATCTGTATAAATATTTACATGTTTATACAGACATCTGTGGAAATATTTACATGTTTATACAGACATCTGTGTAAATATTTACATGATTATACAGACATCTGTGTAAATATTTACATGTTAATACAGACATCTTTGTACATATTTGCGTGTTTATACAGACTCCTTTGTAAATATTTACATGTTTATACAGATACGTGTATAAATATTTAAATGTTTATACACATACCTGTGCAAATATTTACATGTTTATACAGATATCTCTATAAATATTTCCATGATTATACACATATCTGGATAAATATTTACATGCTTATACAGATATCTGTGTAAATACCTGCATGTTTGTTTATACAGGTATCTGTACAAATAATATTTATATGTTTATGCAGATATCTGTATATATAATAGTTATATGCTTATAGAGATATCTGCATAAATAATGTTTGTATGGTATCTGTAAAAATTATAAGTTTATACAGTTATCTGTATAAATAATATTTATCAGTTTAAACAGATATCTGTATAAATAATACTTACATGTTCAAACAGATATCTGTATAAATAATATTTACATGTTTATACAGATATCTGTATCAATATTTACATGTTTATACAGATATCTGCATAAAAATTTACATGTTTATACAGATATCTCCATAAATATTTACATCTTTATACAAATAACTTTATAAATATTTGCATGATTGTTTATACAGATATATGTATAAAGATTTACACGTCTATACAGACATCTATATAAATATTTACATGTTTATACAGACATCTGTGAAAATATTTACATGTTTATACAGACATCTGTGTAAATATTTACATGTTTATACAGATAACTGTGTAAATATTTACATGTTTGTACAGACAACTGTGTAAATATTTACATGTTTATACAGACAACTGTGTAAATATTTACATGTTTATACAGACATCTGTGAAAATATTTACATGTTTATACACACATCTGTGTAAATATTTACATGTTTATACAGACATCTTTGTAAATATTTACATATTTATACACACATATGTGTAGATATTTACAGGTTTATACAGACATCTGTGTAAATATTTACATGTTTATACAGACATGTGTGCAGATATTTACATGATTACACAGACATCTACGTAGATATTTCCATGATTATACAGACACCATTGTAAATATTTACATGTTTATACAGACATCTGGGTAAATATTTACACGTTTATACAGACATCTGCGTAAATATTTGCACGTTTATACAGACGTCCGCGTAAATATTTACAGGTTTATACAGACATCTGTGTAAATATTTACATGTTTATACAGACACCTGTGTAAATATTTTCGTTTATACAGACATCTGTGTAAATATTTACATGTTTATACAGACATCTGTGTAAATATTTTCGTTTATACAGACATCTGTGTAAATATTTACTTGTTTATACAGACATCTGTGTAAATATTCATATGTTTATACAGATATCTGCATATTTATATGTTTCCAGACATCTGTATAAATACTTTTATGTTTATGCACATATCTGTATAAATATTTATATGTTTTTACACATATGTGTATAAATAATATTTATATGTTTCTACAGATATCAGTATAAATAACATTCACATGTTTATACAGATATCTGTATAAATAATATTTATATGTTTATACAGTTATCTGTATAAATAATATTTATGTGTTTATAATGAAGTCTGTGTAGATAATATATATATGTTTGTAGAGGTATCTGTATAAATAATATTTATATGTTTATACAGATATCTCTACAAATAATAGTTATATGTTTATACAGATATCTGTATAAATAATATTTGTATGGTATCTGTATAAATAATATTTATAAGTTTATACAGATGTCTGTATAAATAATATTTATAAGTTTAATCAGATATCTGTATAAATAATATTGATATGTTTATACAGATATCTGCATAAATAATATTTATATGTTTATAAATTTATCTGTATAAACACATAAATAATTATATAGACATCTGTATAAATAATATTTACATGTGTATAGAGATAACTCTATCAATATTTACAAATTGATTCAGATATCTGTATGAATATTTACATGTTTATACAGATATTTTATAAATATTTACATGTTTATACAATTATCTGTATAAATATATACATGTTGATACTGATATCTGTATAAATATTTACGTTTATACAGATATCTGTATCAATATTTACATGCATAAACATAAATCTGTGTAAATATTTACATGTTTGTATATACAGGTATATTTATAAATATTTGTATGTATATACAGATATCTGTATAAATAATATTTATACATTTATACAGATATCTGTATCAATAATATTTATACGTTTATACAGATATCTGTATAAATAATATTTAAGTGTTTATACAGATATCTCTATAACTAATATTTATATGTTCATAGAGATATCTGTATAAATAATATTTACATGTCTATACATATATCTGTATAACTAATATTTACATGTTTATGCAGATATCTGTATGAATAATATTAATAAGATTCTACAGACATCTGTATAAATAATATTTATGTGTTTATACAGATATCTGTATAAATATTTATAGGTTTATACAGATATCTCTTAAAATAGTTATATATTTATAGAGATATCTGTATAAATATTTATGTATTTATGCAGATGTCTGCATACATATTTATATGTTTATACAGATACATATAAATAATATTTTTATATTTATACAGATATCTGTATATATAATATTTATGTTTAGACAGATATCTGTATAAATAATATTTATATGTTTATACAACTATCTGTATAAATAATATTTATTTGTTTATACAGATATCTGTATAAATAGTATTTATAGCTTTATACAGGTATCTGTATAAATAATATTTACAGGTTTATAAAGATATCTGTATAAAGAATATTTACATGTTTATACAGATAGCTGTATAAATATTTACATGTTTATACAGATAGCTGTATAAATATTTACATGTTTATACAGATATATGTATAAATATTATTTACGTTTTTACAGATAACTGTATAAATAATATTTATATGTTTATACAGATATCTGCATGAATATTTATATGTTTATACAGATATATGTATAAATAATATTTCTATGTTTATAAAGGTATCAGCCTATATAATATTTAAGTTTATACAGATATCTGTGTAAATAATATTTATATGTTTATACAGATATCTGTATACATAATAGTTATATGTTTATAGAGATATCTGTATACATAATATTTCTATGTTTATCCAGATATCTGTATACATAATATTTATATGTTTATACAGATACCTGTATACATAATATTTATATATTTATACAGTTATCTGTATGAATAATATTTATATGTTTAAACAGATATCTGTATAAATAATATTTATATGTTCATACAGATATCTGTGTAAATAATATTTATATGTTTATACAGATATGTGTATAAATAATATTTATATGTTTATACAGATATCTATATAAATGTTATTTTCCTGTTTATACAGATATCTGTATAAATAATATTTACAGGTTCATACAGTTATATGTATAAGGATTATTTACATGTTTATACTGATATCTGCATAACTATTTACATGTTTATACAGATATCTGTATAAATATTATTTACATGTGTATACAGATATCTGTAAATAATATTTAAATGTTTATACAGTTGTCGTATAAATAATATTTATATGTTCATACCGATATCTGCGTAAATAAAATTTATATTTCATACAGATATCTGTGTAAATAGTATTTATAGGTTTATGCAAATATCCGTATAACTAATATTTATATGTTAATACAGATGTCTGTATAAATAATATTTAAATGTTTATAGAGATATCTGAATAAATAATATTTATGTGTTTATACAGATATCTGTATAAATATTCACGTGTTTACACAGATATCTGTATATATATTTACATCTTTATACAGATATCTGTATAAATATTTACATGTTTGTTTATACAGATATCTGTATAAATATTCACGTGTTTACACAGATATCTGTATATATATTTACATCTTTATACAGATATCTGTATAAATATTTACATGTTTGTTTATACAGATATCTGTATAAATATTTACACGTTTATACAGACATCTGTATACACATTTACATGTTTATACAGACATCTGTATAAATATTTACATGTTTATACAGACATCTGTGGAAATATTTACATGTTTATACAGACATCTGTGTAAATATTTACATGATTATACAGACATCTGTGTAAATATTTACATGTTAATACAGACATCTTTGTACATATTTGCGTGTTTATACAGACTCCTTTGTAAATATTTACATGTTTATACAGATACGTGTATAAATATTTAAATGTTTATACACATACCTGTGCAAATATTTACATGTTTATACAGATATCTCTATAAATATTTCCATGATTATACACATATCTGGATAAATATTTACATGCTTATACAGATATCTGTGTAAATACCTGCATGTTTGTTTATACAGGTATCTGTACAAATAATATTTATATGTTTATGCAGATATCTGTATAATAGTTATATGCTTATAGAGATATCTGCATAAATAATATTTGTATGGTATCTGTAAAAATTATAAGTTTATACAGTTATCTGTATAAATAATATTTATCAGTTTAAACAGATATCTGTATAAATAATACTTACATGTTCAAACAGATATCTGTATAAATAATATTTACATGTTTATACAGATATCTGTATCAATATTTACATGTTTTTACAGATATCTGCATAAAAATTTACATGTTTATACAGATATCTCCATAAATATTTACATCTTTATACAAATAACTTTATAAATATTTGCATGATTGTTTATACAGATATATGTATAAAGATTTACACGTCTATACAGACATCTATATAAATATTTACATGTTTATACAGACATCTGTGAAAATATTTACATGTTTATACAGACATCTGTGTAAATATTTACATGTTTATACAGATAACTGTAAATATTTACATGTTTGTACAGACAACTGTGTAAATATTTACATGTTTATACAGACAACTGTGTAAATATTTACATGTTTATACAGACATCTGTGAAAATATTTACATGTTTATACACACATCTGTGTAAATATTTACATGTTTATACAGACATCTTTGTAAATATTTACATATTTATACACACATATGTGTAGATATTTACAGGTTTATACAGACATCTGTGTAAATATTTACATGTTTATACAGACATGTGTGCAGATATTTACATGATTACACAGACATCTACGTAGATATTTCCATGATTATACAGACACCATTGTAAATATTTACATGTTTATACAGACATCTGGGTAAACATTTACACGTTTATACAGACATCTGCGTAAATATTTGCACGTTTATACAGACGTCCGCGTAAATATTTACAGGTTTATACAGACATCTGTGTAAATATTTACATGTTTATACAGACACCTGTGTAAATATTTTCGTTTATACAGACATCTGTGTAAATATTTACATGTTTATACAGACATCTGTGTAAATATTTTCGTTTATACAGACATCTGTGTAAATATTTACTTGTTTATACAGACATCTGTGTAAATATTCATATGTTTATGCAGATATCTGCATATTTATATGTTTACAGACATCTGTATAAATACTTTTATGTTTATGCACATATCTGTATAAATATTTATATGTTTTTACACATATGTGTATAAATAATATTTATATGTTTCTACAGATATCAGTATAAATAACATTCACATGTTTATACAGATATCTGTATAAATAATATTTATATGTTTATACAGTTATCTGTATAAATAATATTTATGTGTTTATAATGAAGTCTGTGTAGATAATATATATATGTTTGTAGAGGTATCTGTATAAATAATATTTATATGTTTATACAGATATCTCTACAAATAATAGTTATATGTTTATACAGATATCTGTATAAATAATATTTGTATGGTATCTGTATAAATAATATTTATAAGTTTATACAGATGTCTGTATAAATAATATTTATAAGTTTAATCAGATATCTGTATAAATAATATTGATATGTTTATACAGATATCTGCATAAATAATATTTATATGTTTATAAATTTATCTGTATAAACACATAAATAATTATATAGATATCTGTATAAATAATATTTACATGTGTATAGAGATAACTCTATCAATATTTACAAATTGATTCAGATATCTGTATGAATATTTACATGTTTATACAGATATTTTATAAATATTTACATGTTTATACAATTATCTGTATAAATATATACATGTTGATACTGATATCTGTATAAATATTTACGTTTATACAGATATCTGTATCAATATTTACATGCATAAACATAAATCTGTGTAAATATTTACATGTTTGTATATACAGGTATATTTATAAATATTTGTATGTATATACAGATATCTGTATAAATAATATTTATACATTTATACAGATATCTGTATCAATAATATTTATACGTTTATACAGATATCTGTATAAATAATATTTAAGTGTTTATACAGATATCTCTATAACTAATATTTATATGTTCATAGAGATATCTGTATAAATAATATTTACATGTCTATACATATATCTGTATAACTAATATTTACATGTTTATGCAGATATCTGTATGAATAATATTAATAAGATTCTACAGACATCGGTATAAATAATATTTATGTGTTTATACAGATATCTGTATAAATATTTATAGGTTTATACAGATATCTCTTAAAATAGTTATATATTTATAGAGATATCTGTATAAATATTTATGTATTTATGCAGATGTCTGCATACATATTTATATGTTTATACAGATATATATAAATAATATTTTTATATTTATACAGATATCTGTATATATAATATTTATGTTTAGACAGATATCTGTATAAATAATATTTATATGTTTATACAACTATCTGTATAAATAATATTTATTTGTTTATACAGATATCTGTATAAATAGTATTTATAGCTTTATACAGGTATCTGTATAAATAATATTTACAGGTTTATAAAGATATCTGTATAAAGAATATTTACATGTTTATACAGATAGCTGTATAAATATTTACATGTTTATACAGATAGCTGTATAAATATTTACATGTTTATACAGATATATGTATAAATATTATTTACGTTTTTACAGATAACTGTATAAATAATATTTATATGTTTATACAGACATCTGCATAAATATTTATATGTTTATACAGATATATGTATAAATAATATTTCTATGTTTATAAAGGTATCAGCCTATATAATATTTAAGTTTATACAGATATCTGTGTAAATAATATTTATATGTTTATACAGATATCTGTATACATAATAGTTATATGTTTATAGAGATATCTGTATACATAATATTTCTATGTTTATCCAGATATCTGTATACATAATATTTATATGTTTATACAGATACCTGTATACATAATATTTATATATTTATACAGTTATCTGTATGAATAATATTTATATGTTTAAACAGATATCTGTATAAATAATATTTATATGTTCATACAGATATCTGTGTAAATAATATTTATATGTTTATACAGATATGTGTATAAATAATATTTATATGTTTATACAGATATCTATATAAATGTTATTTTCCTGTTTATACAGATATCTGTATAAATAATATTTACAGGTTCATACAGTTATATGTATAAGGATTATTTACATGTTTATACTGATATCTGCATAACTATTTACATGTTTATACAGATATCTGTATAAATATTATTTACATGTGTATACAGATATCTGTAAATAATATTTAAATGTTTATACAGTTGTCGTATAAATAATATTTATATGTTCATACCGATATCTGCGTAAATAAAATTTATATTTCATACAGATATCTGTGTAAATAGTATTTATAGGTTTATGCAAATATCCGTATAACTAATATTTATATGTTAATACAGATGTCTGTATAAATAATATTTAAATGTTTATAGAGCTATCTGAATAAATAATATTTATGTGTTTATACAGATATCTGTATAAATATTCACGTGTTTACACAGATATCTGTATATATATTTACATCTTTATACAGATATCTGTATAAATATTTACATGTTTGTTTATACAGATATCTGTATAAATATTCACGTGTTTACACAGATATCTGTATATATATTTACATCTTTATACAGATATCTGTATAAATATTTACATGTTTGTTTATACAGATATCTGTATAAATATTTACACGTTTATACAGACATCTGTATAAACATTTACATGTTTATACAGACATCTGTATAAATATTTACATGTTTATACAGACATCTGTGGAAATATTTACATGTTTATACAGACATCTGTGTAAATATTTACATGATTATACAGACATCTGTGTAAATATTTTCATGTTAATACAGACATCTTTGTACATATTTGCGTGTTTATACAGACTCCTTTGTAAATATTTACATGTTTATACAGATACGTGTATAAATATTTAAATGTTTATACACATACCTGTGCAAATATTTACATGTTTATACAGATATCTCTATAAATATTTCCATGATTATACACATATCTGGATAAATATTTACATGCTTATACAGATATCTGTGTAAATACCTGCATGTTTGTTTATACAGGTATCTGTACAAATAATATTTATATGTTTATGCAGATATCTGTATATATAATAGTTATATGCTTATAGAGATATCTGCATAAATAATATTTGTATGGTATCTGTAAAAATTATAAGTTTATACAGTTATCTGTATAAATAATATTTATCAGTTTAAACAGATATCTGTATAAATAATACTTACATGTTCAAACAGATATCTGTATAAATAATATTTACATGTTTATACAGATATCTGTATCAATATTTACATGTTTTTACAGATATCTGCATAAAAATTTACATGTTTATACAGATATCTCCATAAATATTTACATCTTTATACAAATAACTTTATAAATATTTGCATGATTGTTTATACAGATATATGTATAAAGATTTACACGTCTATACAGACATCTATATAAATATTTACATGTTTATACAGACATCTGTGAAAATATTTACATGTTTATACAGACATCTGTGTAAATATTTACATGTTTATACAGATAACTGTGTAAATATTTACATGTTTGTACAGACAACTGTGTAAATATTTACATGTTTATACAGACAACTGTGTAAATATTTACATGTTTATACAGACATCTGTGAAAATATTTACATGTTTATACACACATCTGTGTAAATATTTACATGTTTATACAGACATCTTTGTAAATATTTACATATTTATACACACATATGTGTAGATATTTACAGGTTTATACAGACATCTGTGTAAATATTTACATGTTTATACAGACATGTGTGCAGATATTTACATGATTACACAGACATCTACGTAGATATTTCCATGATTATACAGACACCATTGTAAATATTTACATGTTTATACAGACATCTGGGTAAACATTTACACGTTTATACAGACATCTGCGTAAATATTTGCACGTTTATACAGACGTCCGCGTAAATATTTACAGGTTTATACAGACATCTGTGTAAATATTTACATGTTTATACAGACACCTGTGTAAATATTTTCGTTTATACAGACATCTGTGTAAATATTTACATGTTTATACAGACATCTGTGTAAATATTTTCGTTTATACAGACATCTGTGTAAATATTTACTTGTTTATACAGACATCTGTGTAAATATTCATATGTTTATGCAGATATCTGCATATTTATATGTTTACAGACATCTGTATAAATACTTTTATGTTTATGCACATATCTGTATAAATATTTATATGTTTTTACACATATGTGTATAAATAATATTTATATGTTTCTACAGATATCAGTATAAATAACATTCACATGTTTATACAGATATCTGTATAAATAATATTTATATGTTTATACAGTTATCTGTATAAATAATATTTATGTGTTTATAATGAAGTCTGTGTAGATAATATATATATGTTTGTAGAGGTATCTGTATAAATAATATTTATATGTTTATACAGATATCTCTACAAATAATAGTTATATGTTTATACAGATATCTGTATAAATAATATTTGTATGGTATCTGTATAAATAATATTTATAAGTTTATACAGATGTCTGTATAAATAATATTTATAAGTTTAATCAGATATCTGTATAAATAATATTGATATGTTTATACAGATATCTGCATAAATAATATTTATATGTTTATAAATTTATCTGTATAAACACATAAATAATTATATAGATATCTGTATAAATAATATTTACATGTGTATAGAGATAACTCTATCAATATTTACAAATTGATTCAGATATCTGTATGAATATTTACATGTTTATACAGATATTTTATAAATATTTACATGTTTATACAATTATCTGTATAAATATATACATGTTGATACTGATATCTGTATAAATATTTACGTTTATACAGATATCTGTATCAATATTTACATGCATAAACATAAATCTGTGTAAATATTTACATGTTTGTATATACAGGTATATTTATAAATATTTGTATGTATATACAGATATCTGTATAAATAATATTTATACATTTATACAGATATCTGTATCAATAATATTTATACGTTTATACAGATATCTGTATAAATAATATTTAAGTGTTTATACAGATATCTCTATAACTAATATTTATATGTTCATAGAGATATCTGTATAAATAATATTTACATGTCTATACATATATCTGTATAACTAATATTTACATGTTTATGCAGATATCTGTATGAATAATATTAATAAGATTCTACAGACATCTGTATAAATAATATTTATGTGTTTATACAGATATCTGTATAAATATTTATAGGTTTATACAGATATCTCTTAAAATAGTTATATATTTATAGAGATATCTGTATAAATATTTATGTATTTATGCAGATGTCTGCATACATATTTATATGTTTATACAGATATATATAAATAATATTTTTATATTTATACAGATATCTGTATATATAATATTTATGTTTAGACAGATATCTGTATAAATAATATTTATATGTTTATACAACTATCTGTATAAATAATATTTATTTGTTTATACAGATATCTGTATAAATAGTATTTATAGCTTTATACAGGTATCTGTATAAATAATATTTACAGGTTTATAAAGATATCTGTATAAAGAATATTTACATGTTTATACAGATAGCTGTATAAATATTTACATGTTTATACAGATAGCTGTATAAATATTTACATGTTTATACAGATATATGTATAAATATTATTTACGTTTTTACAGATAACTGTATAAATAATATTTATATGTTTATACAGATATCTGCATAAATATTTATATGTTTATACAGATATATGTATAAATAATATTTCTATGTTTATAAAGGTATCAGCCTATATAATATTTAAGTTTATACAGATATCTGTGTAAATAATATTTATATGTTTATACAGATATCTGTATACATAATAGTTATATGTTTATAGAGATATCTGTATACATAATATTTCTATGTTTATCCAGATATCTGTATACATAATATTTATATGTTTATACAGATACCTGTATACATAATATTTATATATTTATACAGTTATCTGTATGAATAATATTTATATGTTTAAACAGATATCTGTATAAATAATATTTATATGTTCATACAGATATCTGTGTAAATAATATTTATATGTTTATACAGATATGTGTATAAATAATATTTATGTTTATACAGATATCTATATAAATGTTATTTTCCTGTTTATACAGATATCTGTATAAATAATATTTACAGGTTCATACAGTTATATGTATAAGGATTATTTACATGTTTATACTGATATCTGCATAAATATTTACATGTTTATACAGATATCTGTATAAATATTATTTACATGTGTATACAGATATCTGTAAATAATATTTAAATGTTTATACAGTTGTCGTATAAATAATATTTATATGTTCATACCGATATCTGCGTAAATAAAATTTATATTTCATACAGATATCTGTGTAAATAGTATTTATAGGTTTATGCAAATATCCGTATAACTAATATTTATATGTTAATACAGATGTCTGTATAAATAATATTTAAATGTTTATAGAGATATCTGAATAAATAATATTTATGTGTTTATACAGATATCTGTATAAATATTCACGTGTTTACACAGATATCTGTATATATATTTACATCTTTATACAGATATCTGTATAAATATTTACATGTTTGTTTATACAGATATCTGTATAAATATTTACACGTTTATACAGACATCTGTATAAACATTTACATGTTTATACAGACATCTGTATAAATATTTACATGTTTATACAGACATCTGTATAAATATTTACATGTTTATACAGACATCTGTGGAAATATTTACATGTTTATACAGACATCTGTGTAAATATTTACATGATTATACAGACATCTGTGTAAATATTTACATGTTAATACAGACATCTTTGTACATATTTGCGTGTTTATACAGACTCCTTTGTAAATATTTACATGTTTATACAGATACGTGTATAAATATTTAAATGTTTATACACATACCTGTGCAAATATTTACATGTTTATACAGATATCTCTATAAATATTTCCATGATTATACACATATCTGGATAAATATTTACATGCTTATACAGATATCTGTGTAAATACCTGCATGTTTGTTTATACAGGTATCTGTACAAATAATATTTATATGTTTATGCAGATATCTGTATATATAATAGTTATATGCTTATAGAGATATCTGCATAAATAATATTTGTATGGTATCTGTAAAAATTATAAGTTTATACAGTTATCTGTATAAATAATATTTATCAGTTTAAACAGATATCTGTATAAATAATACTTACATGTTCAAACAGATATCTGTATAAATAATATTTACATGTTTATACAGATATCTGTATCAATATTTACATGTTTTTACAGATATCTGCATAAAAATTTACATGTTTATACAGATATCTCCATAAATATTTACATCTTTATACAAATAACTTTATAAATATTTGCATGATTGTTTATACAGATATATGTATAAAGATTTACACGTCTATACAGACATCTATATAAATATTTACATGTTTATACAGACATCTGTGAAAATATTTACATGTTTATACAGACATCTGTGTAAATATTTACATGTTTATACAGATAACTGTGTAAATATTTACATGTTTGTACAGACAACTGTGTAAATATTTACATGTTTATACAGACAACTGTGTAAATATTTACATGTTTATACAGACATCTGTGAAAATATTTACATGTTTATACACACATCTGTGTAAATATTTACATGTTTATACAGACATCTTTGTAAATATTTACATATTTATACACACATATGTGTAGATATTTACAGGTTTATACAGACATCTGTGTAAATATTTACATGTTTATACAGACATGTGTGCAGATATTTACATGATTACACAGACATCTACGTAGATATTTCCATGATTATACAGACACCATTGTAAATATTTACATGTTTATACAGACATCTGGGTAAACATTTACACGTTTATACAGACATCTGCGTAAATATTTGCACGTTTATACAGACGTCCGCGTAAATATTTACAGGTTTATACAGACATCTGTGTAAATATTTACATGTTTATACAGACACCTGTGTAAATATTTTCGTTTATACAGACATCTGTGTAAATATTTACATGTTTATACAGACATCTGTGTAAATATTTTCGTTTATACAGACATCTGTGTAAATATTTACTTGTTTATACAGACATCTGTGTAAATATTCATATGTTTATGCAGATATCTGCATATTTATATGTTTACAGACATCTGTATAAATACTTTTATGTTTATGCACATATCTGTATAAATATTTATATGTTTTTACACATATGTGTATAAATAATATTTATATGTTTCTACAGATATCAGTATAAATAACATTCACATGTTTATACAGATATCTGTATAAATAATATTTATATGTTTATACAGTTATCTGTATAAATAATATTTATGTGTTTATAATGAAGTCTGTGTAGATAATATATATATGTTTGTAGAGGTATCTGTATAAATAATATTTATATGTTTATACAGATATCTCTACAAATAATAGTTATATGTTTATACAGATATCTGTATAAATAATATTTGTATGGTATCTGTATAAATAATATTTATAAGTTTATACAGATGTCTGTATAAATAATATTTATAAGTTTAATCAGATATCTGTATAAATAATATTGATATGTTTATACAGATATCTGCATAAATAATATTTATATGTTTATAAATTTATCTGTATAAACACATAAATAATTATATAGATATCTGTATAAATAATATTTACATGTGTATAGAGATAACTCTATCAATATTTACAAATTGATTCAGATATCTGTATGAATATTTACATGTTTATACAGATATTTTATAAATATTTACATGTTTATACAATTATCTGTATAAATATATACATGTTGATACTGATATCTGTATAAATATTTACGTTTATACAGATATCTGTATCAATATTTACATGCATAAACATAAATCTGTGTAAATATTTACATGTTTGTATATACAGGTATATTTATAAATATTTGTATGTATATACAGATATCTGTATAAATAATATTTATACATTTATACAGATATCTGTATCAATAATATTTATACGTTTATACAGATATCTGTATAAATAATATTTAAGTGTTTATACAGATATCTCTATAACTAATATTTATATGTTCATAGAGATATCTGTATAAATAATATTTACATGTCTATACATATATCTGTATAACTAATATTTACATGTTTATGCAGATATCTGTATGAATAATATTAATAAGATTCTACAGACATCTGTATAAATAATATTTATGTGTTTATACAGATATCTGTATAAATATTTATAGGTTTATACAGATATCTCTTAAAATATTTATATATTTATAGAGATATCTGTATAAATATTTATGTATTTATGCAGATGTCTGCATACATATTTATATGTTTATACAGATATATATAAATAATATTTTTATATTTATACAGATATCTGTATATATAATATTTATGTTTAGACAGATATCTGTATAAATAATATTTATATGTTTATACAACTATCTGTATAAATAATATTTATTTGTTTATACAGATATCTGTATAAATAGTATTTATAGCTTTATACAGGTATCTGTATAAATAATATTTACAGGTTTATAAAGATATCTGTATAAAGAATATTTACATGTTTATACAGATAGCTGTATAAATATTTACATGTTTATACAGATAGCTGTATAAATATTTACATGTTTATACAGATATATGTATAAATATTATTTACGTTTTTACAGATAACTGTATAAATAATATTTATATGTTTATACAGATATCTGCATAAATATTTATATGTTTATACAGATATATGTATAAATAATATTTCTATGTTTATAAAGGTATCAGCCTATATAATATTTAAGTTTATACAGATATCTGTGTAAATAATATTTATATGTTTATACAGATATCTGTATACATAATAGTTATATGTTTATAGAGATATCTGTATACATAATATTTCTATGTTTATCCAGATATCTGTATACATAATATTTATATGTTTATACAGATACCTGTATACATAATATTTATATATTTATACAGTTATCTGTATGAATAATATTTATATGTTTAAACAGATATCTGTATAAATAATATTTATATGTTCATACAGATATCTGTGTAAATAATATTTATATGTTTATACAGATATGTGTATAAATAATATTTATATGTTTATACAGATATCTATATAAATGTTATTTTCCTGTTTATACAGATATCTGTATAAATAATATTTACAGGTTCATACAGTTATATGTATAAGGATTATTTACATGTTTATACTGATATCTGCATAAATATTTACATGTTTATACAGATATCTGTATAAATATTATTTACATGTGTATACAGATATCTGTAAATAATATTTAAATGTTTATACAGTTGTCGTATAAATAATATTTATATGTTCATACCGATATCTGCGTAAATAAAATTTATATTTCATACAGATATCTGTGTAAATAGTATTTATAGGTTTATGCAAATATCCGTATAACTAATATTTATATGTTAATACAGATGTCTGTATAAATAATATTTAAATGTTTATAGAGATATCTGAATAAATAATATTTATGTGTTTATACAGATATCTGTATAAATATTCACGTGTTTACACAGATATCTGTATATATATTTACATCTTTATACAGATATCTGTATAAATATTTACATGTTTGTTTATACAGATATCTGTATAAATATTTACACGTTTATACAGACATCTGTATAAACATTTACATGTTTATACAGACATCTGTATAAATATTTACATGTTTATACAGACATCTGTATAAATATTTACATGTTTATACAGACATCTGTGGAAATATTTACATGTTTATACAGACATCTGTGTAAATATTTACATGATTATACAGACATCTGTGTAAATATTTACATGTTAATACAGACATCTTTGTACATATTTGCGTGTTTATACAGACTCCTTTGTAAATATTTACATGTTTATACAGATACGTGTATAAATATTTAAATGTTTATACACATACCTGTGCAAATATTTACATGTTTATACAGATATCTCTATAAATATTTCCATGATTATACACATATCTGGATAAATATTTACATGCTTATACAGATATCTGTGTAAATACCTGCATGTTTGTTTATACAGGTATCTGTACAAATAATATTTATATGTTTATGCAGATATCTGTATATATAATAGTTATATGCTTATAGAGATATCTGCATAAATAATATTTGTATGGTATCTGTAAAAATTATAAGTTTATACAGTTATCTGTATAAATAATATTTATCAGTTTAAACAGATATCTGTATAAATAATACTTACATGTTCAAACAGATATCTGTATAAATAATATTTACATGTTTATACAGATATCTGTATCAATATTTACATGTTTTTACAGATATCTGCATAAAAATTTACATGTTTATACAGATATCTCCATAAATATTTACATCTTTATACAAATAACTTTATAAATATTTGCATGATTGTTTATACAGATATATGTATAAAGATTTACACGTCTATACAGACATCTATATAAATATTTACATGTTTATACAGACATCTGTGAAAATATTTACATGTTTATACAGACATCTGTGTAAATATTTACATGTTTATACAGATAACTGTGTAAATATTTACATGTTTGTACAGACAACTGTGTAAATATTTACATGTTTATACAGACAACTGTGTAAATATTTACATGTTTATACAGACATCTGTGAAAATATTTACATGTTTATACACACATCTGTGTAAATATTTACATGTTTATACAGACATCTTTGTAAATATTTACATATTTATACACACATATGTGTAGATATTTACAGGTTTATACAGACATCTGTGTAAATATTTACATGTTTATACAGACATGTGTGCAGATATTTACATGATTACACAGACATCTACGTAGATATTTCCATGATTATACAGACACCATTGTAAATATTTACATGTTTATACAGACATCTGGGTAAACATTTACACGTTTATACAGACATCTGCGTAAATATTTGCACGTTTATACAGACGTCCGCGTAAATATTTACAGGTTTATACAGACATCTGTGTAAATATTTACATGTTTATACAGACACCTGTGTAAATATTTTCGTTTATACAGACATCTGTGTAAATATTTACATGTTTATAAAGACATCTGTGTAAATATTTTCGTTTATACAGACATCTGTGTAAATATTTACTTGTTTATACAGACATCTGTGTAAATATTCATATGTTTATGCAGATATCTGCATATTTATATGTTTACAGACATCTATATAAATACTTTTATGTTTATGCACATATCTGTATAAATATTTATATGTTTTTACACATATGTGTATAAATAATATTTATATGTTTCTACAGATATCAGTATAAATAACATTCACATGTTTATACAGATATCTGTATAAATAATATTTATATGTTTATACAGTTATCTGTATAAATAATATTTATGTGTTTATAATGAAGTCTGTGTAGATAATATATATATGTTTGTAGAGGTATCTGTATAAATAATATTTATATGTTTATACAGATATCTCTACAAATAATAGTTATATGTTTATACAGATATCTGTATAAATAATATTTGTATGGTATCTGTATAAATAATATTTATAAGTTTATACAGATGTCTGTATAAATAATATTTATAAGTTTAATCAGATATCTGTATAAATAATATTGATATGTTTATACAGATATCTGCATAAATAATATTTATATGTTTATAAATTTATCTGTATAAACACATAAATAATTATATAGATATCTGTATAAATAATATTTACATGTGTATAGAGATAACTCTATCAATATTTACAAATTGATTCAGATATCTGTATGAATATTTACATGTTTATACAGATATTTTATAAATATTTACATGTTTATACAATTATCTGTATAAATATATACATGTTGATACTGATATCTGTATAAATATTTACGTTTATACAGATATCTGTATCAATATTTACATGCATAAACATAAATCTGTGTAAATATTTACATGTTTGTATATACAGGTATATTTATAAATATTTGTATGTATATACAGATATCTGTATAAATAATATTTATACATTTATACAGATATCTGTATCAATAATATTTATACGTTTATACAGATATCTGTATAAATAATATTTAAGTGTTTATACAGATATCTCTATAACTAATATTTATATGTTCATAGAGATATCTGTATAAATAATATTTACATGTCTATACATATATCTGTATAACTAATATTTACATGTTTATGCAGATATCTGTATGAATAATATTAATAAGATTCTACAGACATCTGTATAAATAATATTTATGTGTTTATACAGATATCTGTATAAATATTTATAGGTTTATACAGATATCTCTTAAAATATTTATATATTTATAGAGATATCTGTATAAATATTTATGTATTTATGCAGATGTCTGCATACATATTTATATGTTTATACAGATATATATAAATAATATTTTTATATTTATACAGATATCTGTATATATAATATTTATGTTTAGACAGATATCTGTATAAATAATATTTATATGTTTATACAACTATCTGTATAAATAATATTTATTTGTTTATACAGATATCTGTATAAATAGTATTTATAGCTTTATACAGGTATCTGTATAAATAATATTTACAGGTTTATAAAGATATCTGTATAAAGAATATTTACATGTTTATACAGATAGCTGTATAAATATTTACATGTTTATACAGATAGCTGTATAAATATTTACATGTTTATACAGATAGCTGTATAAATATTTACATGTTTATACAGATATATGTATAAATATTATTTACGTTTTTACAGATAACTGTATAAATAATATTTATATGTTTATACAGATATCTGCATAAATATTTATATGTTTATACAGATATATGTATAAATAATATTTCTATGTTTATAAAGGTATCAGCCTATATAATATTTAAGTTTATACAGATATCTGTGTAAATAATATTTATATGTTTATACAGATATCTGTATACATAATAGTTATATGTTTATAGAGATATCTGTATACATAATATTTCTATGTTTATCCAGATATCTGTATACATAATATTTATATGTTTATACAGATACCTGTATACATAATATTTATATATTTATACAGTTATCTGTATGAATAATATTTATATGTTTAAACAGATATCTGTATAAATAATATTTATATGTTCATACAGATATCTGTGTAAATAATATTTATATGTTTATACAGATATGTGTATAAATAATATTTATATGTTTATACAGATATCTATATAAATGTTATTTTCCTGTTTATACAGATATCTGTATAAATAATATTTACAGGTTCATACAGTTATATGTATAAGGATTATTTACATGTTTATACTGATATCTGCATAAATATTTACATGTTTATACAGATATCTGTATAAATATTATTTACATGTGTATACAGATATCTGTAAATAATATTTAAATGTTTATACAGTTGTCGTATAAATAATATTTATATGTTCATACCGATATCTGCGTAAATAAAATTTATATTTCATACAGATATCTGTGTAAATAGTATTTATAGGTTTATGCAAATATCCGTATAACTAATATTTATATGTTAATACAGATGTCTGTAGAAATAATATTTAAATGTTTATAGAGCTATCTGAATAAATAATATTTATGTGTTTATACATATATCTGTATAAATATTCACGTGTTTACACAGATATCTGTATATATATTTACATCTTTATACAGATATCTGTATAAATATTTACATGTTTGTTTATACAGATATCTGTATAAATATTCACGTGTTTACACAGATATCTGTATATATATTTACATCTTTATACAGATATCTGTATAAATATTTACATGTTTGTTTATACAGATATCTGTATAAATATTTACACGTTTATACAGACATCTGTATAAACATTTACATGTTTATACAGACATCTGTATAAATATTTACATGTTTATACAGACATCTGTGGAAATATTTACATGTTTATACAGACATCTGTGTAAATATTTACATGATTATACAGACATCTGTGTAAATATTTTCATGTTAATACAGACATCTTTGTACATATTTGCGTGTTTATACAGACTCCTTTGTAAATATTTACATGTTTATACAGATACGTGTATAAATATTTAAATGTTTATACACATACCTGTGCAAATATTTACATGTTTATACAGATATCTCTATAAATATTTCCATGATTATACACATATCTGGATAAATATTTACATGCTTATACAGATATCTGTGTAAATACCTGCATGTTTGTTTATACAGGTATCTGTACAAATAATATTTATATGTTTATGCAGATATCTGTATATATAATAGTTATATGCTTATAGAGATATCTGCATAAATAATATTTGTATGGTATCTGTAAAAATTATAAGTTTATACAGTTATCTGTATAAATAATATTTATCAGTTTAAACAGATATCTGTATTAATAATACTTACATGTTCAAACAGATATCTGTATAAATAATATTTACATGTTTATACAGATATCTTTATCAATATTTACATGTTTTTACAGATATCTGCATAAAAATTTACATGTTTATACAGATATCTCCATAAATATTTACATCTTTATACAAATAACTTTATAAATATTTGCATGATTGTTTATACAGATATATGTATAAAGATTTACACGTCTATACAGACATCTATATAAATATTTACATGTTTATACAGACATCTGTGAAAATATTTACATGTTTATACAGACATCTGTGTAAATATTTACATGTTTATACAGATAACTGTGTAAATATTTACATGTTTGTACAGACAACTGTGTAAATATTTACATGTTTATACAGACAACTGTGTAAATATTTACATGTTTATACAGACATCTGTGAAAATATTTACATGTTTATACACACATCTGTGTAAATATTTACATGTTTATACAGACATCTTTGTAAATATTTACATATTTATACACACATATGTGTAGATATTTACAGGTTTATACAGACATCTGTGTAAATATTTACATGTTTATACAGACATGTGTGCAGATATTTACATGATTACACAGACATCTACGTAGATATTTCCATGATTATACAGACACCATTGTAAATATTTACATGTTTATACAGACATCTGGGTAAACATTTACACGTTTATACAGACATCTGCGTAAATATTTGCACGTTTATACAGACGTCCGCGTAAATATTTACAGGTTTATACAGACATCTGTGTAAATATTTACATGTTTATACAGACACCTGTGTAAATATTTTCGTTTATACAGACATCTGTGTAAATATTTACATGTTTATACAGACATCTGTGTAAATATTTTCGTTTATACAGACATCTGTGTAAATATTTACTTGTTTATACAGACATCTGTGTAAATATTCATATGTTTATACAGATATCTGCATATTTATATGTTTACAGACATCTGTATAAATACTTTTATGTTTATGCACATATCTGTATAAATATTTATATGTTTTTACACATATGTGTATAAATAATATTTATATGTTTCTACAGATATCAGTATAAATAACATTCACATGTTTATACAGATATCTGTATAAATAATATTTATATGTTTATACAGTTATCTGTATAAATAATATTTATGTGTTTATAATGAAGTCTGTGTAGATAATATATATATGTTTGTAGAGGTATCTGTATAAATAATATTTATATGTTTATACAGATATCTCTACAAATAATAGTTATATGTTTATACAGATATCTGTATAAATAATATTTGTATGGTATCTGTATAAATAATATTTATAAGTTTATACAGATGTCTGTATAAATAATATTTATAAGTTTAATCAGATATCTGTATAAATAATATTGATATGTTTATACAGATATCTGCATAAATAATATTTATATGTTTATAAATTTATCTGTATAAACACATAAATAATTATATAGATATCTGTATAAATAATATTTACATGTGTATAGAGATAACTCTATCAATATTTACAAATTGATTCAGATATCTGTATGAATATTTACATGTTTATACAGATATTTTATAAATATTTACATGTTTATACAATTATCTGTATAAATATATACATGTTGATACTGATATCTGTATAAATATTTACGTTTATACAGATATCTGTATCAATATTTACATGCATAAACATAAATCTGTGTAAATATTTACATGTTTGTATATACAGGTATATTTATAAATATTTGTATGTATATACAGATATCTGTATAAATAATATTTATACATTTATACAGATATCTGTATCAATAATATTTATACGTTTATACAGATATCTGTATAAATAATATTTAAGTGTTTATACAGATATCTCTATAACTAATATTTATATGTTCATAGAGATATCTGTATAAATAATATTTACATGTCTATACATATATCTGTATAACTAATATTTACATGTTTATGCAGATATCTGTATGAATAATATTAATAAGATTCTACAGACATCTGTATAAATAATATTTATGTGTTTATACAGATATCTGTATAAATATTTATAGGTTTATACAGATATCTCTTAAAATATTTATATATTTATAGAGATATCTGTATAAATATTTATGTATTTATGCAGATGTCTGCATACATATTTATATGTTTATACAGATATATATAAATAATATTTTTATATTTATACAGATATCTGTATATATAATATTTATGTTTAGACAGATATCTGTATAAATAATATTTATATGTTTATACAACTATCTGTATAAATAATATTTATTTGTTTATACAGATATCTGTATAAATAGTATTTATAGCTTTATACAGGTATCTGTATAAATAATATTTACAGGTTTATAAAGATATCTGTATAAAGAATATTTACATGTTTATACAGATAGCTGTATAAATATTTACATGTTTATACAGATAGCTGTATAAATATTTACATGTTTATACAGATATATGTATAAATATTATTTACGTTTTTACAGATAACTGTATAAATAATATTTATATGTTTATACAGATATCTGCATAAATATTTATATGTTTATACAGATATATGTATAAATAATATTTCTATGTTTATAAAGGTATCAGCCTATATAATATTTAAGTTTATACAGATATCTGTGTAAATAATATTTATATGTTTATACAGATATCTGTATACATAATAGTTATATGTTTATAGAGATATCTGTATACATAATATTTCTATGTTTATCCAGATATCTGTATACATAATATTTATATGTTTATACAGATACCTGTATACATAATATTTATATATTTATACAGTTATCTGTATGAATAATATTTATATGTTTAAACAGATATCTGTATAAATAATATTTATATGTTCATACAGATATCTGTGTAAATAATATTTATATGTTTATACAGATATGTGTATAAATAATATTTATATGTTTATACAGATATCTATATAAATGTTATTTTCCTGTTTATACAGATATCTGTATAAATAATATTTACAGGTTCATACAGTTATATGTATAAGGATTATTTACATGTTTATACTGATATCTGCATAAATATTTACATGTTTATACAGATATCTGTATAAATATTATTTACATGTGTATACAGATATCTGTAAATAATATTTAAATGTTTATACAGTTGTCGTATAAATAATATTTATATGTTCATACCGATATCTGCGTAAATAAAATTTATATTTCATACAGATATCTGTGTAAATAGTATTTATAGGTTTATGCAAATATCCGTATAACTAATATTTATATGTTAATACAGATGTCTGTATAAATAATATTTAAATGTTTATAGAGATATCTGAATAAATAATATTTATGTGTTTATACAGATATCTGTATAAATATTCACGTGTTTACACAGATATCTGTATATATATTTACATCTTTATACAGATATCTGTATAAATATTTACATGTTTGTTTATACAGATATCTGTATAAATATTTACACGTTTATACAGACATCTGTATAAACATTTACATGTTTATACAGACATCTGTATAAATATTTACATGTTTATACAGACATCTGTATAAATATTTACATGTTTATACAGACATCTGTGGAAATATTTACATGTTTATACAGACATCTGTGTAAATATTTACATGATTATACAGACATCTGTGTAAATATTTACATGTTAATACAGACATCTTTGTACATATTTGCGTGTTTATACAGACTCCTTTGTAAATATTTACATGTTTATACAGATACGTGTATAAATATTTAAATGTTTATACACATACCTGTGCAAATATTTACATGTTTATACAGATATCTCTATAAATATTTCCATGATTATACACATATCTGGATAAATATTTACATGCTTATACAGATATCTGTGTAAATACCTGCATGTTTGTTTATACAGGTATCTGTACAAATAATATTTATATGTTTATGCAGATATCTGTATATATAATAGTTATATGCTTATAGAGATATCTGCATAAATAATATTTGTATGGTATCTGTAAAAATTATAAGTTTATACAGTTATCTGTATAAATAATATTTATCAGTTTAAACAGATATCTGTATAAATAATACTTACATGTTCAAACAGATATCTGTATAAATAATATTTACATGTTTATACAGATATCTGTATCAATATTTACATGTTTTTACAGATATCTGCATAAAAATTTACATGTTTATACAGATATCTCCATAAATATTTACATCTTTATACAAATAACTTTATAAATATTTGCATGATTGTTTATACAGATATATGTATAAAGATTTACACGTCTATACAGACATCTATATAAATATTTACATGTTTATACAGACATCTGTGAAAATATTTACATGTTTATACAGACATCTGTGTAAATATTTACATGTTTATACAGATAACTGTGTAAATATTTACATGTTTGTACAGACAACTGTGTAAATATTTACATGTTTATACAGACAACTGTGTAAATATTTACATGTTTATACAGACATCTGTGAAAATATTTACATGTTTATACACACATCTGTGTAAATATTTACATGTTTATACAGACATCTTTGTAAATATTTACATATTTATACACACATATGTGTAGATATTTACAGGTTTATACAGACATCTGTGTAAATATTTACATGTTTATACAGACATGTGTGCAGATATTTACATGATTACACAGACATCTACGTAGATATTTCCATGATTATACAGACACCATTGTAAATATTTACATGTTTATACAGACATCTGGGTAAACATTTACACGTTTATACAGACATCTGCGTAAATATTTGCACGTTTATACAGACGTCCGCGTAAATATTTACAGGTTTATACAGACATCTGTGTAAATATTTACATGTTTATACAGACACCTGTGTAAATATTTTCGTTTATACAGACATCTGTGTAAATATTTACATGTTTATAAAGACATCTGTGTAAATATTTTCGTTTATACAGACATCTGTGTAAATATTTACTTGTTTATACAGACATCTGTGTAAATATTCATATGTTTATGCAGATATCTGCATATTTATATGTTTACAGACATCTATATAAATACTTTTATGTTTATGCACATATCTGTATAAATATTTATATGTTTTTACACATATGTGTATAAATAATATTTATATGTTTCTACAGATATCAGTATAAATAACATTCACATGTTTATACAGATATCTGTATAAATAATATTTATATGTTTATACAGTTATCTGTATAAATAATATTTATGTGTTTATAATGAAGTCTGTGTAGATAATATATATATGTTTGTAGAGGTATCTGTATAAATAATATTTATATGTTTATACAGATATCTCTACAAATAATAGTTATATGTTTATACAGATATCTGTATAAATAATATTTGTATGGTATCTGTATAAATAATATTTATAAGTTTATACAGATGTCTGTATAAATAATATTTATAAGTTTAATCAGATATCTGTATAAATAATATTGATATGTTTATACAGATATCTGCATAAATAATATTTATATGTTTATAAATTTATCTGTATAAACACATAAATAATTATATAGATATCTGTATAAATAATATTTACATGTGTATAGAGATAACTCTATCAATATTTACAAATTGATTCAGATATCTGTATGAATATTTACATGTTTATACAGATATTTTATAAATATTTACATGTTTATACAATTATCTGTATAAATATATACATGTTGATACTGATATCTGTATAAATATTTACGTTTATACAGATATCTGTATCAATATTTACATGCATAAACATAAATCTGTGTAAATATTTACATGTTTGTATATACAGGTATATTTATAAATATTTGTATGTATATACAGATATCTGTATAAATAATATTTATACATTTATACAGAAATCTGTATCAATAATATTTATACGTTTATACAGATATCTGTATAAATAATATTTAAGTGTTTATACAGATATCTCTATAACTAATATTTATATGTTCATAGAGATATCTGTATAAATAATATTTACATGTCTATACATATATCTGTATAACTAATATTTACATGTTTATGCAGATATCTGTATGAATAATATTAATAAGATTCTACAGACATCTGTATAAATAATATTTATGTGTTTATACAGATATCTGTATAAATATTTATAGGTTTATACAGATATCTCTTAAAATATTTATATATTTATAGAGATATCTGTATAAATATTTATGTATTTATGCAGATGTCTGCATACATATTTATATGTTTATACAGATATATATAAATAATATTTTTATATTTATACAGATATCTGTATATATAATATTTATGTTTAGACAGATATCTGTATAAATAATATTTATATGTTTATACAACTATCTGTATAAATAATATTTATTTGTTTATACAGATATCTGTATAAATAGTATTTATAGCTTTATACAGGTATCTGTATAAATAATATTTACAGGTTTATAAAGATATCTGTATAAAGAATATTTACATGTTTATACAGATAGCTGTATAAATATTTACATGTTTATACAGATAGCTGTATAAATATTTACATGTTTATACAGATAGCTGTATAAATATTTACATGTTTATACAGATATATGTATAAATATTATTTACGTTTTTACAGATAACTGTATAAATAATATTTATATGTTTATACAGATATCTGCATAAATATTTATATGTTTATACAGATATATGTATAAATAATATTTCTATGTTTATAAAGGTATCAGCCTATATAATATTTAAGTTTATACAGATATCTGTGTAAATAATATTTATATGTTTATACAGATATCTGTATACATAATAGTTATATGTTTATAGAGATATCTGTATACATAATATTTCTATGTTTATCCAGATATCTGTATACATAATATTTATATGTTTATACAGATACCTGTATACATAATATTTATATATTTATACAGTTATCTGTATGAATAATATTTATATGTTTAAACAGATATCTGTATAAATAATATTTATATGTTCATACAGATATCTGTGTAAATAATATTTATATGTTTATACAGATATGTGTATAAATAATATTTATATGTTTATACAGATATCTATATAAATGTTATTTTCCTGTTTATACAGATATCTGTATAAATAATATTTACAGGTTCATACAGTTATATGTATAAGGATTATTTACATGTTTATACTGATATCTGCATAAATATTTACATGTTTATACAGATATCTGTATAAATATTATTTACATGTGTATACAGATATCTGTAAATAATATTTAAATGTTTATACAGTTGTCGTATAAATAATATTTATATGTTCATACCGATATCTGCGTAAATAAAATTTATATTTCATACAGATATCTGTGTAAATAGTATTTATAGGTTTATGCAAATATCCGTATAACTAATATTTATATGTTAATACAGATGTCTGTAGAAATAATATTTAAATGTTTATAGAGCTATCTGAATAAATAATATTTATGTGTTTATACATATATCTGTATAAATATTCACGTGTTTACACAGATATCTGTATATATATTTACATCTTTATACAGATATCTGTATAAATATTTACATGTTTGTTTATACAGATATCTGTATAAATATTCACGTGTTTACACAGATATCTGTATATATATTTACATCTTTATACAGATATCTGTATAAATATTTACATGTTTGTTTATACAGATATCTGTATAAATATTTACACGTTTATACAGACATCTGTATAAACATTTACATGTTTATACAGACATCTGTATAAATATTTACATGTTTATACAGACATCTGTGGAAATATTTACATGTTTATACAGACATCTGTGTAAATATTTACATGATTATACAGACATCTGTGTAAATATTTTCATGTTAATACAGACATCTTTGTACATATTTGCGTGTTTATACAGACTCCTTTGTAAATATTTACATGTTTATACAGATACGTGTATAAATATTTAAATGTTTATACACATACCTGTGCAAATATTTACATGTTTATACAGATATCTCTATAAATATTTCCATGATTATACACATATCTGGATAAATATTTACATGCTTATACAGATATCTGTGTAAATACCTGCATGTTTGTTTATACAGGTATCTGTACAAATAATATTTATATGTTTATGCAGATATCTGTATATATAATAGTTATATGCTTATAGAGATATCTGCATAAATAATATTTGTATGGTATCTGTAAAAATTATAAGTTTATACAGTTATCTGTATAAATAATATTTATCAGTTTAAACAGATATCTGTATTAATAATACTTACATGTTCAAACAGATATCTGTATAAATAATATTTACATGTTTATACAGATATCTTTATCAATATTTACATGTTTTTACAGATATCTGCATAAAAATTTACATGTTTATACAGATATCTCCATAAATATTTACATCTTTATACAAATAACTTTATAAATATTTGCATGATTGTTTATACAGATATATGTATAAAGATTTACACGTCTATACAGACATCTATATAAATATTTACATGTTTATACAGACATCTGTGAAAATATTTACATGTTTATACAGACATCTGTGTAAATATTTACATGTTTATACAGATAACTGTGTAAATATTTACATGTTTGTACAGACAACTGTGTAAATATTTACATGTTTATACAGACAACTGTGTAAATATTTACATGTTTATACAGACATCTGTGAAAATATTTACATGTTTATACACACATCTGTGTAAATATTTACATGTTTATACAGACATCTTTGTAAATATTTACATATTTATACACACATATGTGTAGATATTTACAGGTTTATACAGACATCTGTGTAAATATTTACATGTTTATACAGACATGTGTGCAGATATTTACATGATTACACAGACATCTACGTAGATATTTCCATGATTATACAGACACCATTGTAAATATTTACATGTTTATACAGACATCTGGGTAAACATTTACACGTTTATACAGACATCTGCGTAAATATTTGCACGTTTATACAGACGTCCGCGTAAATATTTACAGGTTTATACAGACATCTGTGTAAATATTTACATGTTTATACAGACACCTGTGTAAATATTTTCGTTTATACAGACATCTGTGTAAATATTTACATGTTTATACAGACATCTGTGTAAATATTTTCGTTTATACAGACATCTGTGTAAATATTTACTTGTTTATACAGACATCTGTGTAAATATTCATATGTTTATACAGATATCTGCATATTTATATGTTTACAGACATCTGTATAAATACTTTTATGTTTATGCACATATCTGTATAAATATTTATATGTTTTTACACATATGTGTATAAATAATATTTATATGTTTCTACAGATATCAGTATAAATAACATTCACATGTTTATACAGATATCTGTATAAATAATATTTATATGTTTATACAGTTATCTGTATAAATAATATTTATGTGTTTATAATGAAGTCTGTGTAGATAATATATATATGTTTGTAGAGGTATCTGTATAAATAATATTTATATGTTTATACAGATATCTCTACAAATAATAGTTATATGTTTATACAGATATCTGTATAAATAATATTTGTATGGTATCTGTATAAATAATATTTATAAGTTTATACAGATGTCTGTATAAATAATATTTATAAGTTTAATCAGATATCTGTATAAATAATATTGATATGTTTATACAGATATCTGCATAAATAATATTTATATGTTTATAAATTTATCTGTATAAACACATAAATAATTATATAGATATCTGTATAAATAATATTTACATGTGTATAGAGATAACTCTATCAATATTTACAAATTGATTCAGATATCTGTATGAATATTTACATGTTTATACAGATATTTTATAAATATTTACATGTTTATACAATTATCTGTATAAATATATACATGTTGATACTGATATCTGTATAAATATTTACGTTTATACAGATATCTGTATCAATATTTACATGCATAAACATAAATCTGTGTAAATATTTACATGTTTGTATATACAGGTATATTTATAAATATTTGTATGTATATACAGATATCTGTATAAATAATATTTATACATTTATACAGATATCTGTATCAATAATATTTATACGTTTATACAGATATCTGTATAAATAATATTTAAGTGTTTATACAGATATCTCTATAACTAATATTTATATGTTCATAGAGATATCTGTATAAATAATATTTACATGTCTATACATATATCTGTATAACTAATATTTACATGTTTATGCAGATATCTGTATGAATAATATTAATAAGATTCTACAGACATCTGTATAAATAATATTTATGTGTTTATACAGATATCTGTATAAATATTTATAGGTTTATACAGATATCTCTTAAAATAGTTATATATTTATAGAGATATTTGTATAAATATTTATGTATTTATGCAGATGTCTGCATACATATTTATATGTTTATACAGATATATATAAATAATATTTTTATATTTATACAGATATCTGTATATATAATATTTATGTTTAGACAGATATCTGTATAAATAATATTTATATGTTTATACAACTATCTGTATAAATAATATTTATTTGTTTATACAGATATCTGTATAAATAGTATTTATAGCTTTATACAGGTATCTGTATAAATAATATTTACAGGTTTATAAAGATATCTGTATAAAGAATATTTACATGTTTATACAGATAGCTGTATAAATATTTACATGTTTATACAGATAGCTGTATAAATATTTACATGTTTATACAGATATATGTATAAATATTATTTACGTTTTTACAGATAACTGTATAAATAATATTTATATGTTTATACAGACATCTGCATAAATATTTATATGTTTATACAGATATATGTATAAATAATATTTCTATGTTTATAAAGGTATCAGCCTATATAATATTTAAGTTTATACAGATATCTGTGTAAATAATATTTATATGTTTATACAGATATCTGTATACATAATAGTTATATGTTTATAGAGATATCTGTATACATAATATTTCTATGTTTATCCAGATATCTGTATACATAATATTTATATGTTTATACAGATATCTGTATACATAATATTTATATATTTATACAGTTATCTGTATGAATAATATTTATATGTTTAAACAGATATCTGTATAAATAATATTTATATGTTCATACAGATATCTGTGTAAATAATATTTATATGTTTATACAGATATGTGTATAAATAATATTTATATGTTTATACAGATATCTATATAAATGTTATTTTCCTGTTTATACAGATATCTGTATAAATAATATTTACAGGTTCATACAGTTATATGTATAAGGATTATTTACATGTTTATACTGATATCTGCATAAATATTTACATGTTTATACAGATATCTGTATAAATATTATTTACATGTGTATACAGATATCTGTAAATAATATTTAAATGTTTATACAGTTGTCGTATAAATAATATTTATATGTTCATACCGATATCTGCGTAAATAAAATTTATATTTCATACAGATATCTGTGTAAATAGTATTTATAGGTTTATGCAAATATCCGTATAACTAATATTTATATGTTAATACAGATGTCTGTATAAATAATATTTAAATGTTTATAGAGATATCTGAATAAATAATATTTATGTGTTTATACAGATATCTGTATAAATATTCACGTGTTTACACAGATATCTGTATATATATTTACATCTTTATACAGATATCTGTATAAATATTTACATGTTTGTTTATACAGATATCTGTATAAATATTCACGTGTTTACACAGATATCTGTATATATATTTACATCTTTATACAGATATCTGTATAAATATTTACATGTTTGTTTATACAGACATCTGTATAAACATTTACACGTTTATACAGACATCTGTATAAACATTTACATGTTTATACAGACAGCTGTATAAATATTTACATGTTTATACAGACATCTGTGGAAATATTTACATGTTTATACAGACATCTGTGTAAATATTTACATGATTATACAGACATCTGTGTAAATATTTACATGTTAATACAGACATCTTTGTACATATTTGCGTGTTTATACAGACTCCTTTGTAAATATTTACATGTTTATACAGATACGTGTATAAATATTTAAATGTTTATACACATACCTGTGCAAATATTTACATGTTTATACAGATATCTCTATAAATATTTCCATGATTATACACATATCTGGATAAATATTTACATGCTTATACAGATATCTGTGTAAATACCTGCATGTTTGTTTATACAGGTATCTGTACAAATAATATTTATATGTTTATGCAGATATCTGTATATATAATAGTTATATGCTTATAGAGATATCTGCATAAATAATATTTGTATGGTATCTGTAAAAATTATAAGTTTATACAGTTATCTGTATAAATAATATTTATCAGTTTAAACAGATATCTGTATAAATAATACTTACATGTTCAAACAGATATCTGTATAAATAATATTTACATGTTTATACAGATATCTGTATCAATATTTACATGTTTTTACAGATATCTGCATAAAAATTTACATGTTTATACAGATATCTCCATAAATATTTACATCTTTATACAAATAACTTTATAAATATTTGCATGATTGTTTATACAGATATATGTATAAAGATTTACACGTCTATACAGACATCTATATAAATATTTACATGTTTATACAGACATCTGTGAAAATATTTACATGTTTATACAGACATCTGTGTAAATATTTACATGTTTATACAGATAACTGTGTAAATATTTACATGTTTGTACAGACAACTGTGTAAATATTTACATGTTTATACAGACAACTGTGTAAATATTTACATGTTTATACAGACATCTGTGAAAATATTTACATGTTTATACACACATCTGTGTAAATATTTACATGTTTATACAGACATCTTTGTAAATATTTACATATTTATACACACATATGTGTAGATATTTACAGGTTTATACAGACATCTGTGTAAATATTTACATGTTTATACAGACATGTGTGCAGATATTTACATGATTACACAGACATCTACGTAGATATTTCCATGATTATACAGACACCATTGTAAATATTTACATGTTTATACAGACATCTGGGTAAACATTTACACGTTTATACAGACATCTGCGTAAATATTTGCACGTTTATACAGACGTCCGCGTAAATATTTACAGGTTTATACAGACATCTGTGTAAATATTTACATGTTTATACAGACACCTGTGTAAATATTTTCGTTTATACAGACATCTGTGTAAATATTTACATGTTTATACAGACATCTGTGTAAATATTTTCGTTTATACAGACATCTGTGTAAATATTTACTTGTTTATACAGACATCTGTGTAAATATTCATATGTTTATGCAGATATCTGCATATTTATATGTTTACAGACATCTGTATAAATACTTTTATGTTTATGCACATATCTGTATAAATATTTATATGTTTTTACACATATGTGTATAAATAATATTTATATGTTTCTACAGATATCAGTATAAATAACATTCACATGTTTATACAGATATCTGTATAAATAATATTTATATGTTTATACAGTTATCTGTATAAATAATATTTATGTGTTTATAATGAAGTCTGTGTAGATAATATATATATGTTTGTAGAGGTATCTGTATAAATAATATTTATATGTTTATACAGATATCTCTACAAATAATAGTTATATGTTTATACAGATATCTGTATAAATAATATTTGTATGGTATCTGTATAAATAATATTTATAAGTTTATACAGATGTCTGTATAAATAATATTTATAAGTTTAATCAGATATCTGTATAAATAATATTGATATGTTTATACAGATATCTGCATAAATAATATTTATATGTTTATAAATTTATCTGTATAAACACATAAATAATTATATAGATATCTGTATAAATAATATTTACATGTGTATAGAGATAACTCTATCAATATTTACAAATTGATTCAGATATCTGTATGAATATTTACATGTTTATACAGATATTTTATAAATATTTACATGTTTATACAATTATCTGTATAAATATATACATGTTGATACTGATATCTGTATAAATATTTACGTTTATACAGATATCTGTATCAATATTTACATGCATAAACATAAATCTGTGTAAATATTTACATGTTTGTATATACAGGTATATTTATAAATATTTGTATGTATATACAGATATCTGTATAAAAAATATTTATACATTTATACAGATATCTGTATCAATAATATTTATACGTTTATACAGATATCTGTATAAATAATATTTAAGTGTTTATACAGATATCTCTATAACTAATATTTATATGTTCATAGAGATATCTGTATAAATAATATTTACATGTCTATACATATATCTGTATAACTAATATTTACATGTTTATGCAGATATCTGTATGAATAATATTAATAAGATTCTACAGACATCTGTATAAATAATATTTATGTGTTTATACAGATATCTGTATAAATATTTATAGGTTTATACAGATATCTCTTAAAATAGTTATATATTTATAGAGATATCTGTATAAATATTTATGTATTTATGCAGATGTCTGCATACATATTTATATGTTTATACAGATATATATAAATAATATTTTTATATTTATACAGATATCTGTATATATAATATTTATGTTTAGACAGATATCTGTATAAATAATATTTATATGTTTATACAACTATCTGTATAAATAATATTTATTTGTTTATACAGATATCTGTATAAATAGTATTTATAGCTTTATACAGGTATCTGTATAAATAATATTTACAGGTTTATAAAGATATCTGTATAAAGAATATTTACATGTTTATACAGATAGCTGTATAAATATTTACATGTTTATACAGATAGCTGTATAAATATTTACATGTTTATACAGATATATGTATAAATATTATTTACGTTTTTACAGATAACTGTATAAATAATATTTATATGTTTATACAGATATCTGCATAAATATTTATATGTTTATACAGATATATGTATAAATAATATTTCTATGTTTATAAAGGTATCAGCCTATATAATATTTAAGTTTATACAGATATCTGTGTAAATAATATTTATATGTTTATACAGATATCTGTATACATAATAGTTATATGTTTATAGAGATATCTGTATACATAATATTTCTATGTTTATCCAGATATCTGTATACATAATATTTATATGTTTATACAGATACCTGTATACATAATATTTATATATTTATACAGTTATCTGTATGAATAATATTTATATGTTTAAACAGATATCTGTATAAATAATATTTATATGTTCATACAGATATCTGTGTAAATAATATTTATATGTTTATACAGATATGTGTATAAATAATATTTATATGTTTATACAGATATCTATATAAATGTTATTTTCCTGTTTATACAGATATCTGTATAAATAATATTTACAGGTTCATACAGTTATATGTATAAGGATTATTTACATGTTTATACTGATATCTGCATAAATATTTACATGTTTATACAGATATCTGTATAAATATTATTTACATGTGTATACAGATATCTGTAAATAATATTTAAATGTTTATACAGTTGTCGTATAAATAATATTTATATGTTCATACCGATATCTGCGTAAATAAAATTTATATTTCATACAGATATCTGTGTAAATAGTATTTATAGGTTTATGCAAATATCCGTATAACTAATATTTATATGTTAATACAGATGTCTGTATAAATAATATTTAAATGTTTATAGAGATATCTGAATAAATAATATTTATGTGTTTATACAGATATCTGTATAAATATTCACGTGTTTACACAGATATCTGTATATATATTTACATCTTTATACAGATATCTGTATAAATATTTACATGTTTGTTTATACAGATATCTGTATAAATATTTACACGTTTATACAGACATCTGTATAAACATTTACACGTTTATACAGACATCTGTATAAATATTTACATGTTTATACAGACATCTGTGGAAATATTTACATGTTTATACAGACATCTGTGTAAATATTTACATGATTATACAGACATCTGTGTAAATATTTACATGTTAATACAGACATCTTTGTACATATTTGCGTGTTTATACAGACTCCTTTGTAAATATTTACATGTTTATACAGATACGTGTATAAATATTTAAATGTTTATACACATACCTGTGCAAATATTTACATGTTTATACAGATATCTCTATAAATATTTCCATGATTATACACATATCTGGATAAATATTTACATGCTTATACAGATATCTGTGTAAATACCTGCATGTTTGTTTATACAGGTATCTGTACAAATAATATTTATATGTTTATGCAGATATCTGTATAAATAATAGTTATATGCTTATAGAGATATCTGCATAAATAATATTTGTATGGTATCTGTAAAAATTATAAGTTTATACAGTTATCTGTATAAATAATATTTATCAGTTTAAACAGATATCTGTATAAATAATACTTACATGTTCAAACAGATATCTGTATAAATAATATTTACATGTTTATACAGATATCTGTATCAATATTTACATGTTTTTACAGATATCTGCATAAAAATTTACATGTTTATACAGATATCTCCATAAATATTTACATCTTTATACAAATAACTTTATAAATATTTGCATGATTGTTTATACAGATATATGTATAAAGATTTACACGTCTATACAGACATCTATATAAATATTTACATGTTTATACAGACATCTGTGAAAATATTTACATGTTTATACAGACATCTGTGTAAATATTTACATGTTTATACAGATAACTGTGTAAATATTTACATGTTTGTACAGACAACTGTGTAAATATTTACATGTTTATACAGACAACTGTGTAAATATTTACATGTTTATACAGACATCTGTGAAAATATTTACATGTTTATACACACATCTGTGTAAATATTTACATGTTTATACAGACATCTTTGTAAATATTTACATATTTATACACACATATGTGTAGATATTTACAGGTTTATACAGACATCTGTGTAAATATTTACATGTTTATACAGACATGTGTGCAGATATTTACATGATTACACAGACATCTACGTAGATATTTCCATGATTATACAGACACCATTGTAAATATTTACATGTTTATACAGACATCTGGGTAAACATTTACACGTTTATACAGACATCTGCGTAAATATTTGCACGTTTATACAGACGTCCGCGTAAATATTTACAGGTTTATACAGACATCTGTGTAAATATTTACATGTTTATACAGACACCTGTGTAAATATTTTCGTTTATACAGACATCTGTGTAAATATTTACATGTTTATACAGACATCTGTGTAAATATTTTCGTTTATACAGACATCTGTGTAAATATTTACTTGTTTATACAGACATCTGTGTAAATATTCATATGTTTATGCAGATATCTGCATATTTATATGTTTACAGACATCTGTATAAATACTTTTATGTTTATGCACATATCTGTATAAATATTTATATGTTTTTACACATATGTGTATAAATAATATTTATATGTTTCTACAGATATCAGTATAAATAACATTCACATGTTTATACAGATATCTGTATAAATAATATTTATATGTTTATACAGTTATCTGTATAAATAATATTTATGTGTTTATAATGAAGTCTGTGTAGATAATATATATATGTTTGTAGAGGTATCTGTATAAATAATATTTATATGTTTATACAGATATCTCTACAAATAATAGTTATATGTTTATACAGATATCTGTATAAATAATATTTGTATGGTATCTGTATAAATAATATTTATAAGTTTATACAGATGTCTGTATAAATAATATTTATAAGTTTAATCAGATATCTGTATAAATAATATTGATATGTTTATACAGATATCTGCATAAATAATATTTATATGTTTATAAATTTATCTGTATAAACACATAAATAATTATATAGATATCTGTATAAATAATATTTACATGTGTATAGAGATAACTCTATCAATATTTACAAATTGATTCAGATATCTGTATGAATATTTACATGTTTATACAGATATTTTATAAATATTTACATGTTTATACAATTATCTGTATAAATATATACATGTTGATACTGATATCTGTATAAATATTTACGTTTATACAGATATCTGTATCAATATTTACATGCATAAACATAAATCTGTGTAAATATTTACATGTTTGTATATACAGGTATATTTATAAATATTTGTATGTATATACAGATATCTGTATAAATAATATTTATACATTTATACAGATATCTGTATCAATAATATTTATACGTTTATACAGATATCTGTATAAATAATATTTAAGTGTTTATACAGATATCTCTATAACTAATATTTATATGTTCATAGAGATATCTGTATAAATAATATTTACATGTCTATACATATATCTGTATAACTAATATTTACATGTTTATGCAGATATCTGTATGAATAATATTAATAAGATTCTACAGACATCTGTATAAATAATATTTATGTGTTTATACAGATATCTGTATAAATATTTATAGGTTTATACAGATATCTCTTAAAATAGTTATATATTTATAGAGATATCTGTATAAATATTTATGTATTTATGCAGATGTCTGCATACATATTTATATGTTTATACAGATATATATAAATAATATTTTTATATTTATACAGATATCTGTATATATAATATTTATGTTTAGACAGATATCTGTATAAATAATATTTATATGTTTATACAACTATCTGTATAAATAATATTTATTTGTTTATACAGATATCTGTATAAATAGTATTTATAGCTTTATACAGGTATCTGTATAAATAATATTTACAGGTTTATAAAGATATCTGTATAAAGAATATTTACATGTTTATACAGATAGCTGTATAAATATTTACATGTTTATACAGATAGCTGTATAAATATTTACATGTTTATACAGATATATGTATAAATATTATTTACGTTTTTACAGATAACTGTATAAATAATATTTATATGTTTATACAGACATCTGCATAAATATTTATATGTTTATACAGATATATGTATAAATAATATTTCTATGTTTATAAAGGTATCAGCCTATATAATATTTAAGTTTATACAGATATCTGTGTAAATAATATTTATATGTTTATACAGATATCTGTATACATAATAGTTATATGTTTATAGAGATATCTGTATACATAATATTTCTATGTTTATCCAGATATCTGTATACATAATATTTATATGTTTATACAGATACCTGTATACATAATATTTATATATTTATACAGTTATCTGTATGAATAATATTTATATGTTTAAACAGATATCTGTATAAATAATATTTATATGTTCATACAGATATCTGTGTAAATAATATTTATATGTTTATACAGATATGTGTATAAATAATATTTATATGTTTATACAGATATCTATATAAATGTTATTTTCCTGTTTATACAGATATCTGTATAAATAATATTTACAGGTTCATACAGTTATATGTATAAGGATTATTTACATGTTTATACTGATATCTGCATAACTATTTACATGTTTATACAGATATCTGTATAAATATTATTTACATGTGTATACAGATATCTGTAAATAATATTTAAATGTTTATACAGTTGTCGTATAAATAATATTTATATGTTCATACCGATATCTGCGTAAATAAAATTTATATTTCATACAGATATCTGTGTAAATAGTATTTATAGGTTTATGCAAATATCCGTATAACTAATATTTATATGTTAATACAGATGTCTGTATAAATAATATTTAAATGTTTATAGAGCTATCTGAATAAATAATATTTATGTGTTTATACAGATATCTGTATAAATATTCACGTGTTTACACAGATATCTGTATATATATTTACATCTTTATACAGATATCTGTATAAATATTTACATGTTTGTTTATACAGATATCTGTATAAATATTCACGTGTTTACACAGATATCTGTATATATATTTACATCTTTATACAGATATCTGTATAAATATTTACATGTTTGTTTATACAGATATCTGTATAAATATTTACACGTTTATACAGACATCTGTATAAACATTTACATGTTTATACAGACATCTGTATAAATATTTACATGTTTATACAGACATCTGTGGAAATATTTACATGTTTATACAGACATCTGTGTAAATATTTACATGATTATACAGACATCTGTGTAAATATTTTCATGTTAATACAGACATCTTTGTACATATTTGCGTGTTTATACAGACTCCTTTGTAAATATTTACATGTTTATACAGATACGTGTATAAATATTTAAATGTTTATACACATACCTGTGCAAATATTTACATGTTTATACAGATATCTCTATAAATATTTCCATGATTATACACATATCTGGATAAATATTTACATGCTTATACAGATATCTGTGTAAATACCTGCATGTTTGTTTATACAGGTATCTGTACAAATAATATTTATATGTTTATGCAGATATCTGTATAAATAATAGTTATATGCTTATAGAGATATCTGCATAAATAATATTTGTATGGTATCTGTAAAAATTATAAGTTTATACAGTTATCTGTATAAATAATATTTATCAGTTTAAACAGATATCTGTATAAATAATACTTACATGTTCAAACAGATATCTGTATAAATAATATTTACATGTTTATACAGATATCTGTATCAATATTTACATGTTTTTACAGATATCTGCATAAAAATTTACATGTTTATACAGATATCTCCATAAATATTTACATCTTTATACAAATAACTTTATAAATATTTGCATGATTGTTTATACAGATATATGTATAAAGATTTACACGTCTATACAGACATCTATATAAATATTTACATGTTTATACAGACATCTGTGAAAATATTTACATGTTTATACAGACATCTGTGTAAATATTTACATGTTTATACAGATAACTGTGTAAATATTTACATGTTTGTACAGACAACTGTGTAAATATTTACATGTTTATACAGACAACTGTGTAAATATTTACATGTTTATACAGACATCTGTGAAAATATTTACATGTTTATACACACATCTGTGTAAATATTTACATGTTTATACAGACATCTTTGTAAATATTTACATATTTATACACACATATGTGTAGATATTTACAGGTTTATACAGACATCTGTGTAAATATTTACATGTTTATACAGACATGTGTGCAGATATTTACATTACACAGACATCTACGTAGATATTTCCATGATTATACAGACACCATTGTAAATATTTACATGTTTATACAGACATCTGGGTAAACATTTACACGTTTATACAGACATCTGCGTAAATATTTGCACGTTTATACAGACGTCCGCGTAAATATTTACAGGTTTATACAGACATCTGTGTAAATATTTACATGTTTATACAGACACCTGTGTAAATATTTTCGTTTATACAGACATCTGTGTAAATATTTACATGTTTATACAGACATCTGTGTAAATATTTTCGTTTATACAGACATCTGTGTAAATATTTACTTGTTTATACAGACATCTGTGTAAATATTCATATGTTTATGCAGATATCTGCATATTTATATGTTTACAGACATCTGTATAAATACTTTTATGTTTATGCACATATCTGTATAAATATTTATATGTTTTTACACATATGTGTATAAATAATATTTATATGTTTCTACAGATATCAGTATAAATAACATTCACATGTTTATACAGATATCTGTATAAATAATATTTATATGTTTATACAGTTATCTGTATAAATAATATTTATGTGTTTATAATGAAGTCTGTGTAGATAATATATATATGTTTGTAGAGGTATCTGTATAAATAATATTTATATGTTTATACAGATATCTCTACAAATAATAGTTATATGTTTATACAGATATCTGTATAAATAATATTTGTATGGTATCTGTATAAATAATATTTATAAGTTTATACAGATGTCTGTATAAATAATATTTATAAGTTTAATCAGATATCTGTATAAATAATATTGATATGTTTATACAGATATCTGCATAAATAATATTTATATGTTTATAAATTTATCTGTATAAACACATAAATAATTATATAGATATCTGTATAAATAATATTTACATGTGTATAGAGATAACTCTATCAATATTTACAAATTGATTCAGATATCTGTATGAATATTTACATGTTTATACAGATATTTTATAAATATTTACATGTTTATACAATTATCTGTATAAATATATACATGTTGATACTGATATCTGTATAAATATTTACGTTTATACAGATATCTGTATCAATATTTACATGCATAAACATAAATCTGTGTAAATATTTACATGTTTGTATATACAGGTATATTTATAAATATTTGTATGTATATACAGATATCTGTATAAATAATATTTATACATTTATACAGATATCTGTATCAATAATATTTATACGTTTATACAGATATCTGTATAAATAATATTTAAGTGTTTATACAGATATCTCTATAACTAATATTTATATGTTCATAGAGATATCTGTATAAATAATATTTACATGTCTATACATATATCTGTATAACTAATATTTACATGTTTATGCAGATATCTGTATGAATAATATTAATAAGATTCTACAGACATCGGTATAAATAATATTTATGTGTTTATACAGATATCTGTATAAATATTTATAGGTTTATACAGATATCTCTTAAAATAGTTATATATTTATAGAGATATCTGTATAAATATTTATGTATTTATGCAGATGTCTGCATACATATTTATATGTTTATACAGATATATATAAATAATATTTTTATATTTATACAGATATCTGTATATATAATATTTATGTTTAGACAGATATCTGTATAAATAATATTTATATGTTTATACAACTATCTGTATAAATAATATTTATTTGTTTATACAGATATCTGTATAAATAGTATTTATAGCTTTATACAGGTATCTGTATAAATAATATTTACAGGTTTATAAAGATATCTGTATAAAGAATATTTACATGTTTATACAGATAGCTGTATAAATATTTACATGTTTATACAGATAGCTGTATAAATATTTACATGTTTATACAGATAGCTGTATAAATATTTACATGTTTATACAGATATATGTATAAATATTATTTACGTTTTTACAGATAACTGTATAAATAATATTTATATGTTTATACAGATATCTGCATAAATATTTATATGTTTATACAGATATATGTATAAATAATATTTCTATGTTTATAAAGGTATCAGCCTATATAATATTTAAGTTTATACAGATATCTGTGTAAATAATATTTATATGTTTATACAGATATCTGTATACATAATAGTTATATGTTTATAGAGATATCTGTATACATAATATTTCTATGTTTATCCAGATATCTGTATACATAATATTTATATGTTTATACAGATACCTGTATACATAATATTTATATATTTATACAGTTATCTGTATGAATAATATTTATATGTTTAAACAGATATCTGTATAAATAATATTTATATGTTCATACAGATATCTGTGTAAATAATATTTATATGTTTATACAGATATGTGTATAAATAATATTTATATGTTTATACAGATATCTATATAAATGTTATTTTCCTGTTTATACAGATATCTGTATAAATAATATTTACAGGTTCATACAGTTATATGTATAAGGATTATTTACATGTTTATACTGATATCTGCATAAATATTTACATGTTTATACAGATATCTGTATAAATATTATTTACATGTGTATACAGATATCTGTAAATAATATTTAAATGTTTATACAGTTGTCGTATAAATAATATTTATATGTTCATACCGATATCTGCGTAAATAAAATTTATATTTCATACAGATATCTGTGTAAATAGTATTTATAGGTTTATGCAAATATCCGTATAACTAATATTTATATGTTAATACAGATGTCTGTAGAAATAATATTTAAATGTTTATAGAGCTATCTGAATAAATAATATTTATGTGTTTATACATATATCTGTATAAATATTCACGTGTTTACACAGATATCTGTATATATATTTACATCTTTATACAGATATCTGTATAAATATTTACATGTTTGTTTATACAGATATCTGTATAAATATTCACGTGTTTACACAGATATCTGTATATATATTTACATCTTTATACAGATATCTGTATAAATATTTACATGTTTGTTTATACAGATATCTGTATAAATATTTACACGTTTATACAGACATCTGTATAAACATTTACATGTTTATACAGACATCTGTATAAATATTTACATGTTTATACAGACATCTGTGGAAATATTTACATGTTTATACAGACATCTGTGTAAATATTTACATGATTATACAGACATCTGTGTAAATATTTTCATGTTAATACAGACATCTTTGTACATATTTGCGTGTTTATACAGACTCCTTTGTAAATATTTACATGTTTATACAGATACGTGTATAAATATTTAAATGTTTATACACATACCTGTGCAAATATTTACATGTTTATACAGATATCTCTATAAATATTTCCATGATTATACACATATCTGGATAAATATTTACATGCTTATACAGATATCTGTGTAAATACCTGCATGTTTGTTTATACAGGTATCTGTACAAATAATATTTATATGTTTATGCAGATATCTGTATAAATAATAGTTATATGCTTATAGAGATATCTGCATAAATAATATTTGTATGGTATCTGTAAAAATTATAAGTTTATACAGTTATCTGTATAAATAATATTTATCAGTTTAAACAGATATCTGTATAAATAATACTTACATGTTCAAACAGATATCTGTATAAATAATATTTACATGTTTATACAGTTATCTGTATCAATATTTACATGTTTATACAGATATCTGCATAAAAATTTACATGTTTATACAGATATCTCCATAAATATTTACATCTTTATACAAATAACTTTATAAATATTTGCATGATTGTTTATACAGATATATGTATAAAGATTTACACGTCTATACAGACATCTATATAAATATTTACATGTTTATACAGACATCTGTGAAAATATTTACATGTTTATACAGACATCTGTGTAAATATTTACATGTTTATACAGATAACTGTGTAAATATTTACATGTTTGTACAGACAACTGTGTAAATATTTACATGTTTATACAGACAACTGTGTAAATATTTACATGTTTATACAGACATCTGTGAAAATATTTACATGTTTATACACACATCTGTGTAAATATTTACATGTTTATACAGACATCTTTGTAAATATTTACATATTTATACACACATATGTGTAGATATTTACAGGTTTATACAGACATCTGTGTAAATATTTACATGTTTATACAGACATGTGTGCAGATATTTACATGATTACACAGACATCTACGTAGATATTTCCATGATTATACAGACACCATTGTAAATATTTACATGTTTATACAGACATCTGGGTAAACATTTACACGTTTATACAGACATCTGCGTAAATATTTGCACGTTTATACAGACGTCCGCGTAAATATTTACAGGTTTATACAGACATCTGTGTAAATATTTACATGTTTATACAGACACCTGTGTAAATATTTTCGTTTATACAGACATCTGTGTAAATATTTACATGTTTATACAGACATCTGTGTAAATATTTTCGTTTATACAGACATCTGTGTAAATATTTACTTGTTTATACAGACATCTGTGTAAATATTCATATGTTTATGCAGATATCTGCATATTTATATGTTTACAGACATCTGTATAAATACTTTTATGTTTATGCACATATCTGTATAAATATTTATATGTTTTTACACATATGTGTATAAATAATATTTATATGTTTCTACAGATATCAGTATAAATAACATTCACATGTTTATACAGATATCTGTATAAATAATATTTATATGTTTATACAGTTATCTGTATAAATAATATTTATGTGTTTATAATGAAGTCTGTGTAGATAATATATATATGTTTGTAGAGGTATCTGTATAAATAATATTTATATGTTTATACAGATATCTCTACAAATAATAGTTATATGTTTATACAGATATCTGTATAAATAATATTTGTATGGTATCTGTATAAATAATATTTATAAGTTTATACAGATGTCTGTATAAATAATATTTATAAGTTTAATCAGATATCTGTATAAATAATATTGATATGTTTATACAGATATCTGCATAAATAATATTTATATGTTTATAAATTTATCTGTATAAACACATAAATAATTATATAGATATCTGTATAAATAATATTTACATGTGTATAGAGATAACTCTATCAATATTTACAAATTGATTCAGATATCTGTATGAATATTTACATGTTTATACAGATATTTTATAAATATTTACATGTTTATACAATTATCTGTATAAATATATACATGTTGATACTGATATCTGTATAAATATTTACGTTTATACAGATATCTGTATCAATATTTACATGCATAAACATAAATCTGTGTAAATATTTACATGTTTGTATATACAGGTATATTTATAAATATTTGTATGTATATACAGATATCTGTATAAATAATATTTATACATTTATACAGATATCTGTATCAATAATATTTATACGTTTATACAGATATCTGTATAAATAATATTTAAGTGTTTATACAGATATCTCTATAACTAATATTTATATGTTCATAGAGATATCTGTATAAATAATATTTACATGTCTATACATATATCTGTATAACTAATATTTACATGTTTATGCAGATATCTGTATGAATAATATTAATAAGATTCTACAGACATCTGTATAAATAATATTTATGTGTTTATACAGATATCTGTATAAATATTTATAGGTTTATACAGACATCTCTTAAAATAGTTATATATTTATAGAGATATCTGTATAAATATTTATGTATTTATGCAGATGTCTGCATACATATTTATATGTTTATACAGATATATATAAATAATATTTTTATATTTATACAGATATCTGTATATATAATATTTATGTTTAGACAGATATCTGTATAAATAATATTTATATGTTTATACAACTATCTGTATAAATAATATTTATTTGTTTATACAGATATCTGTATAAATAGTATTTATAGCTTTATACAGGTATCTGTATAAATAATATTTACAGGTTTATAAAGATATCTGTATAAAGAATATTTACATGTTTATACAGATAGCTGTATAAATATTTACATGTTTATACAGATAGCTGTATAAATATTTACATGTTTATACAGATATATGTATAAATATTATTTACGTTTTTACAGATAACTGTATAAATAATATTTATATGTTTATACAGATATCTGCATAAATATTTATATGTTTATACAGATATATGTATAAATAATATTTCTATGTTTATAAAGGTATCAGCCTATATAATATTTAAGTTTATACAGATATCTGTGTAAATAATATTTATATGTTTATACAGATATCTGTATACATAATAGTTATATGTTTATAGAGATATCTGTATACATAATATTTCTATGTTTATCCAGATATCTGTATACATAATATTTATATGTTTATACAGATACCTGTATACATAATATTTATATATTTATACAGTTATCTGTATGAATAATATTTATATGTTTAAACAGATATCTGTATAAATAATATTTATATGTTCATACAGATATCTGTGTAAATAATATTTATATGTTTATACAGATATGTGTATAAATAATATTTATATGTTTATACAGATATCTATATAAATGTTATTTTCCTGTTTATACAGATATCTGTATAAATAATATTTACAGGTTCATACAGTTATATGTATAAGGATTATTTACATGTTTATACTGATATCTGCATAAATATTTACATGTTTATACAGATATCTGTATAAATATTATTTACATGTGTATACAGATATCTGTAAATAATATTTAAATGTTTATACAGTTGTCGTATAAATAATATTTATATGTTCATACCGATATCTGCGTAAATAAAATTTATATTTCATACAGATATCTGTGTAAATAGTATTTATAGGTTTATGCAAATATCCGTATAACTAATATTTATATGTTAATACAGATGTCTGTATAAATAATATTTAAATGTTTATAGAGATATCTGAATAAATAATATTTATGTGTTTATACAGATATCTGTATAAATATTCACGTGTTTACACAGATATCTGTATATATATTTACATCTTTATACAGATATCTGTATAAATATTTACATGTTTGTTTATACAGATATCTGTATAAATATTTACACGTTTATACAGACATCTGTATAAACATTTACATGTTTATACAGACATCTGTATAAATATTTACATGTTTATACAGACATCTGTATAAATATTTACATGTTTATACAGACATCTGTGGAAATATTTACATGTTTATACAGACATCTGTGTAAATATTTACATGATTATACAGACATCTGTGTAAATATTTACATGTTAATACAGACATCTTTGTACATATTTGCGTGTTTATACAGACTCCTTTGTAAATATTTACATGTTTATACAGATACGTGTATAAATATTTAAATGTTTATACACATACCTGTGCAAATATTTACATGTTTATACAGATATCTCTATAAATATTTCCATGATTATACACATATCTGGATAAATATTTACATGCTTATACAGATATCTGTGTAAATACCTGCATGTTTGTTTATACAGGTATCTGTACAAATAATATTTATATGTTTATGCAGATATCTGTATATATAATAGTTATATGCTTATAGAGATATCTGCATAAATAATATTTGTATGGTATCTGTAAAAATTATAAGTTTATACAGTTATCTGTATAAATAATATTTATCAGTTTAAACAGATATCTGTATAAATAATACTTACATGTTCAAACAGATATCTGTATAAATAATATTTACATGTTTATACAGATATCTGTATCAATATTTACATGTTTTTACAGATATCTGCATAAAAATTTACATGTTTATACAGATATCTCCATAAATATTTACATCTTTATACAAATAACTTTATAAATATTTGCATGATTGTTTATACAGATATATGTATAAAGATTTACACGTCTATACAGACATCTATATAAATATTTACATGTTTATACAGACATCTGTGAAAATATTTACATGTTTATACAGACATCTGTGTAAATATTTACATGTTTATACAGATAACTGTGTAAATATTTACATGTTTGTACAGACAACTGTGTAAATATTTACATGTTTATACAGACAACTGTGTAAATATTTACATGTTTATACAGACATCTGTGAAAATATTTACATGTTTATACACACATCTGTGTAAATATTTACATGTTTATACAGACATCTTTGTAAATATTTACATATTTATACACACATATGTGTAGATATTTACAGGTTTATACAGACATCTGTGTAAATATTTACATGTTTATACAGACATGTGTGCAGATATTTACATGATTACACAGACATCTACGTAGATATTTCCATGATTATACAGACACCATTGTAAATATTTACATGTTTATACAGACATCTGGGTAAACATTTACACGTTTATACAGACATCTGCGTAAATATTTGCACGTTTATACAGACGTCCGCGTAAATATTTACAGGTTTATACAGACATCTGTGTAAATATTTACATGTTTATACAGACACCTGTGTAAATATTTTCGTTTATACAGACATCTGTGTAAATATTTACATGTTTATACAGACATCTGTGTAAATATTTTCGTTTATACAGACATCTGTGTAAATATTTACTTGTTTATACAGACATCTGTGTAAATATTCATATGTTTATGCAGATATCTGCATATTTATATGTTTACAGACATCTGTATAAATACTTTTATGTTTATGCACATATCTGTATAAATATTTATATGTTTTTACACATATGTGTATAAATAATATTTATATGTTTCTACAGATATCAGTATAAATAACATTCACATGTTTATACAGATATCTGTATAAATAATATTTATATGTTTATACAGTTATCTGTATAAATAATATTTATGTGTTTATAATGAAGTCTGTGTAGATAATATATATATGTTTGTAGAGGTATCTGTATAAATAATATTTATATGTTTATACAGATATCTCTACAAATAATAGTTATATGTTTATACAGATATCTGTATAAATAATATTTGTATGGTATCTGTATAAATAATATTTATAAGTTTATACAGATGTCTGTATAAATAATATTTATAAGTTTAATCAGATATCTGTATAAATAATATTGATATGTTTATACAGATATCTGCATAAATAATATTTATATGTTTATAAATTTATCTGTATAAACACATAAATAATTATATAGATATCTGTATAAATAATATTTACATGTGTATAGAGATAACTCTATCAATATTTACAAATTGATTCAGATATCTGTATGAATATTTACATGTTTATACAGATATTTTATAAATATTTACATGTTTATACAATTATCTGTATAAATATATACATGTTGATACTGATATCTGTATAAATATTTACGTTTATACAGATATCTGTATCAATATTTACATGCATAAACATAAATCTGTGTAAATATTTACATGTTTGTATATACAGGTATATTTATAAATATTTGTATGTATATACAGATATCTGTATAAATAATATTTATACATTTATACAGATATCTGTATCAATAATATTTATACGTTTATACAGATATCTGTATAAATAATATTTAAGTGTTTATACAGATATCTCTATAACTAATATTTATATGTTCATAGAGATATCTGTATAAATAATATTTACATGTCTATACATATATCTGTATAACTAATATTTACATGTTTATGCAGATATCTGTATGAATAATATTAATAAGATTCTACAGACATCTGTATAAATAATATTTATGTGTTTATACAGATATCTGTATAAATATTTATAGGTTTATACAGATATCTCTTAAAATATTTATATATTTATAGAGATATCTGTATAAATATTTATGTATTTATGCAGATGTCTGCATACATATTTATATGTTTATACAGATATATATAAATAATATTTTTATATTTATACAGATATCTGTATATATAATATTTATGTTTAGACAGATATCTGTATAAATAATATTTATATGTTTATACAACTATCTGTATAAATAATATTTATTTGTTTATACAGATATCTGTATAAATAGTATTTATAGCTTTATACAGGTATCTGTATAAATAATATTTACAGGTTTATAAAGATATCTGTATAAAGAATATTTACATGTTTATACAGATAGCTGTATAAATATTTACATGTTTATACAGATAGCTGTATAAATATTTACATGTTTATACAGATATATGTATAAATATTATTTACGTTTTTACAGATAACTGTATAAATAATATTTATATGTTTATACAGATATCTGCATAAATATTTATATGTTTATACAGATATATGTATAAATAATATTTCTATGTTTATAAAGGTATCAGCCTATATAATATTTAAGTTTATACAGATATCTGTGTAAATAATATTTATATGTTTATACAGATATCTGTATACATAATAGTTATATGTTTATAGAGATATCTGTATACATAATATTTCTATGTTTATCCAGATATCTGTATACATAATATTTATATGTTTATACAGATACCTGTATACATAATATTTATATATTTATACAGTTATCTGTATGAATAATATTTATATGTTTAAACAGATATCTGTATAAATAATATTTATATGTTCATACAGATATCTGTGTAAATAATATTTATATGTTTATACAGATATGTGTATAAATAATATTTATATGTTTATACAGATATCTATATAAATGTTATTTTCCTGTTTATACAGATATCTGTATAAATAATATTTACAGGTTCATACAGTTATATGTATAAGGATTATTTACATGTTTATACTGATATCTGCATAAATATTTACATGTTTATACAGATATCTGTATAAATATTATTTACATGTGTATACCGATATCTGTAAATAATATTTAAATGTTTATACAGTTGTCGTATAAATAATATTTATATGTTCATACCGATATCTGCGTAAATAAAATTTATATTTCATACAGATATCTGTGTAAATAGTATTTATAGGTTTATGCAAATATCCGTATAACTAATATTTATATGTTAATACAGATGTCTGTATAAATAATATTTAAATGTTTATAGAGATATCTGAATAAATAATATTTATGTGTTTATACAGATATCTGTATAAATATTCACGTGTTTACACAGATATCTGTATATATATTTACATCTTTATACAGATATCTGTATAAATATTTACATGTTTGTTTATACAGATATCTGTATAAATATTTACACGTTTATACAGACATCTGTATAAACATTTACACGTTTATACAGACATCTGTATAAATATTTACATGTTTATACAGACATCTGTGGAAATATTTACATGTTTATACAGACATCTGTGTAAATATTTACATGATTATACAGACATCTGTGTAAATATTTACATGTTAATACAGACATCTTTGTACATATTTGCGTGTTTATACAGACTCCTTTGTAAATATTTACATGTTTATACAGATACGTGTATAAATATTTAAATGTTTATACACATACCTGTGCAAATATTTACATGTTTATACAGATATCTCTATAAATATTTCCATGATTATACACATATCTGGATAAATATTTACATGCTTATACAGATATCTGTGTAAATACCTGCATGTTTGTTTATACAGGTATCTGTACAAATAATATTTATATGTTTATGCAGATATCTGTATATATAATAGTTATATGCTTATAGAGATATCTGCATAAATAATATTTGTATGGTATCTGTAAAAATTATAAGTTTATACAGTTATCTGTATAAATAATATTTATCAGTTTAAACAGATATCTGTATAAATAATACTTACATGTTCAAACAGATATCTGTATAAATAATATTTACATGTTTATACAGATATCTGTATCAATATTTACATGTTTTTACAGATATCTGCATAAAAATTTACATGTTTATACAGATATCTCCATAAATATTTACATCTTTATACAAATAACTTTATAAATATTTGCATGATTGTTTATACAGATATATGTATAAAGATTTACACGTCTATACAGACATCTATATAAATATTTACATGTTTATACAGACATCTGTGAAAATATTTACATGTTTATACAGACATCTGTGTAAATATTTACATGTTTATACAGATAACTGTGTAAATATTTACATGTTTGTACAGACAACTGTGTAAATATTTACATGTTTATACAGACAACTGTGTAAATATTTACATGTTTATACAGACATCTGTGAAAATATTTACATGTTTATACACACATCTGTGTAAATATTTACATGTTTATACAGACATCTTTGTAAATATTTACATATTTATACACACATATGTGTAGATATTTACAGGTTTATACAGACATCTGTGTAAATATTTACATGTTTATACAGACATGTGTGCAGATATTTACATGATTACACAGACATCTACGTAGATATTTCCATGATTATACAGACACCATTGTAAATATTTACATGTTTATACAGACATCTGGGTAAACATTTACACGTTTATACAGACATCTGCGTAAATATTTGCACGTTTATACAGACGTCCGCGTAAATATTTACAGGTTTATACAGACATCTGTGTAAATATTTACATGTTTATACAGACACCTGTGTAAATATTTTCGTTTATACAGACATCTGTGTAAATATTTACATGTTTATACAGACATCTGTGTAAATATTTTCGTTTATACAGACATCTGTGTAAATATTTACTTGTTTATACAGACATCTGTGTAAATATTCATATGTTTATGCAGATATCTGCATATTTATATGTTTACAGACATCTGTATAAATACTTTTATGTTTATGCACATATCTGTATAAATATTTATATGTTTTTACACATATGTGTATAAATAATATTTATATGTTTCTACAGATATCAGTATAAATAACATTCACATGTTTATACAGATATCTGTATAAATAATATTTATATGTTTATACAGTTATCTGTATAAATAATATTTATGTGTTTATAATGAAGTCTGTGTAGATAATATATATATGTTTGTAGAGGTATCTGTATAAATAATATTTATATGTTTATACAGATATCTCTACAAATAATAGTTATATGTTTATACAGATATCTGTATAAATAATATTTGTATGGTATCTGTATAAATAATATTTATAAGTTTATACAGATGTCTGTATAAATAATATTTATAAGTTTAATCAGATATCTGTATAAATAATATTGATATGTTTATACAGATATCTGCATAAATAATATTTATATGTTTATAAATTTATCTGTATAAACACATAAATAATTATATAGATATCTGTATAAATAATATTTACATGTGTATAGAGATAACTCTATCAATATTTACAAATTGATTCAGATATCTGTATGAATATTTACATGTTTATACAGATATTTTATAAATATTTACATGTTTATACAATTATCTGTATAAATATATACATGTTGATACTGATATCTGTATAAATATTTACGTTTATACAGATATCTGTATCAATATTTACATGCATAAACATAAATCTGTGTAAATATTTACATGTTTGTATATACAGGTATATTTATAAATATTTGTATGTATATACAGATATCTGTATAAATAATATTTATACATTTATACAGATATCTGTATCAATAATATTTATACGTTTATACAGATATCTGTATAAATAATATTTAAGTGTTTATACAGATATCTCTATAACTAATATTTATATGTTCATAGAGATATCTGTATAAATAATATTTACATGTCTATACATATATCTGTATAACTAATATTTACATGTTTATGCAGATATCTGTATGAATAATATTAATAAGATTCTACAGACATCTGTATAAATAATATTTATGTGTTTATACAGATATCTGTATAAATATTTATAGGTTTATACAGATATCTCTTAAAATAGTTATATATTTATAGAGATATCTGTATAAATATTTATGTATTTATGCAGATGTCTGCATACATATTTATATGTTTATACAGATATATATAAATAATATTTTTATATTTATACAGATATCTGTATATATAATATTTATGTTTAGACAGATATCTGTATAAATAATATTTATATGTTTATACAACTATCTGTATAAATAATATTTATTTGTTTATACAGATATCTGTATAAATAGTATTTATAGCTTTATACAGGTATCTGTATAAATAATATTTACAGGTTTATAAAGATATCTGTATAAAGAATATTTACATGTTTATACAGATAGCTGTATAAATATTTACATGTTTATACAGATAGCTGTATAAATATTTACATGTTTATACAGATATATGTATAAATATTATTTACGTTTTTACAGATAACTGTATAAATAATATTTATATGTTTATACAGACATCTGCATAAATATTTATATGTTTATACAGATATATGTATAAATAATATTTCTATGTTTATAAAGGTATCAGCCTATATAATATTTAAGTTTATACAGATATCTGTGTAAATAATATTTATATGTTTATACAGATATCTGTATACATAATAGTTATATGTTTATAGAGATATCTGTATACATAATATTTCTATGTTTATCCAGATATCTGTATACATAATATTTATATGTTTATACAGATACCTGTATACATAATATTTATATATTTATACAGTTATCTGTATGAATAATATTTATATGTTTAAACAGATATCTGTATAAATAATATTTATATGTTCATACAGATATCTGTGTAAATAATATTTATATGTTTATACAGATATGTGTATAAATAATATTTATATGTTTATACAGATATCTATATAAATGTTATTTTCCTGTTTATACAGATATCTGTATAAATAATATTTACAGGTTCATACAGTTATATGTATAAGGATTATTTACATGTTTATACTGATATCTGCATAAATATTTACATGTTTATACAGATATCTGTATAAATATTATTTACATGTGTATACAGATATCTGTAAATAATATTTAAATGTTTATACAGTTGTCGTATAAATAATATTTATATGTTCATACCGATATCTGCGTAAATAAAATTTATATTTCATACAGATATCTGTGTAAATAGTATTTATAGGTTTATGCAAATATCCGTATAACTAATATTTATATGTTAATACAGATGTCTGTATAAATAATATTTAAATGTTTATAGAGATATCTGAATAAATAATATTTATGTGTTTATACATATATCTGTATAAATATTCACGTGTTTACACAGATATCTGTATATATATTTACATCTTTATACAGATATCTGTATAAATATTTACATGTTTGTTTATACAGATATCTGTATAAATATTTACACGTTTATACAGACATCTGTATAAACATTTACACGTTTATACAGACATCTGTATAAATATTTACATGTTTATACAGACATCTGTGGAAATATTTACATGTTTATACAGACATCTGTGTAAATATTTACATGATTATACAGACATCTGTGTAAATATTTACATGTTAATACAGACATCTTTGTACATATTTGCGTGTTTATACAGACTCCTTTGTAAATATTTACATATTTATACAGATACGTGTATAAATATTTAAATGTTTATACACATGCCTGTGCAAATATTTACATGTTTATACAGATATCTCTATAAATATTTCCATGATTATACACATATCTGGATAAATATTTACATGCTTATACAGATATCTGTGTAAATACCTGCATGTTTGTTTATACAGGTATCTGTACAAATAATATTTATATGTTTATGCAGATATCTGTATAAATAATAGTTATATGCTTATAGAGATATCTGCATAAATAATATTTGTATGGTATCTGTAAAAATTATAAGTTTATACAGTTATCTGTATAAATAATATTTATCAGTTTAAACAGATATCTGTATAAATAATACTTACATGTTCAAACAGATATCTGTATAAATAATATTTACATGTTTATACAGATATCTGTATCAATATTTACATGTTTTTACAGATATCTGCATAAAAATTTACATGTTTATACAGATATCTCCATAAATATTTACATCTTTATACAAATAACTTTATAAATATTTGCATGATTGTTTATACAGATATATGTATAAAGATTTACACGTCTATACAGACATCTATATAAATATTTACATGTTTATACAGACATCTGTGAAAATATTTACATGTTTATACAGACATCTGTGTAAATATTTACATGTTTATACAGATAACTGTGTAAATATTTACATGTTTGTACAGACAACTGTGTAAATATTTACATGTTTATACAGACAACTGTGTAAATATTTACATGTTTATACAGACATCTGTGAAAATATTTACATGTTTATACACACATCTGTGTAAATATTTACATGTTTATACAGACATCTTTGTAAATATTTACATATTTATACACACATATGTGTAGATATTTACAGGTTTATACAGACATCTGTGTAAATATTTACATGTTTATACAGACATGTGTGCAGATATTTACATGATTACACAGACATCTACGTAGATATTTCCATGATTATACAGACACCATTGTAAATATTTACATGTTTATACAGACATCTGGGTAAACATTTACACGTTTATACAGACATCTGCGTAAATATTTGCACGTTTATACAGACGTCCGCGTAAATATTTACAGGTTTATACAGACATCTGTGTAAATATTTACATGTTTATACAGACACCTGTGTAAATATTTTCGTTTATACAGACATCTGTGTAAATATTTACATGTTTATACAGACATCTGTGTAAATATTTTCGTTTATACAGACATCTGTGTAAATATTTACTTGTTTATACAGACATCTGTGTAAATATTCATATGTTTATGCAGATATCTGCATATTTATATGTTTACAGACATCTGTATAAATACTTTTATGTTTATGCACATATCTGTATAAATATTTATATGTTTTTACACATATGTGTATAAATAATATTTATATGTTTCTACAGATATCAGTATAAATAACATTCACATGTTTATACAGATATCTGTATAAATAATATTTATATGTTTATACAGTTATCTGTATAAATAATATTTATGTGTTTATAATGAAGTCTGTGTAGATAATATATATATGTTTGTAGAGGTATCTGTATAAATAATATTTATATGTTTATACAGATATCTCTACAAATAATAGTTATATGTTTATACAGATATCTGTATAAATAATATTTGTATGGTATCTGTATAAATAATATTTATAAGTTTATACAGATGTCTGTATAAATAATATTTATAAGTTTAATCAGATATCTGTATAAATAATATTGATATGTTTATACAGATATCTGCATAAATAATATTTATATGTTTATAAATTTATCTGTATAAACACATAAATAATTATATAGATATCTGTATAAATAATATTTACATGTGTATAGAGATAACTCTATCAATATTTACAAATTGATTCAGATATCTGTATGAATATTTACATGTTTATACAGATATTTTATAAATATTTACATGTTTATACAATTATCTGTATAAATATATACATGTTGATACTGATATCTGTATAAATATTTACGTTTATACAGATATCTGTATCAATATTTACATGCATAAACATAAATCTGTGTAAATATTTACATGTTTGTATATACAGGTATATTTATAAATATTTGTATGTATATACAGATATCTGTATAAATAATATTTATACATTTATACAGATATCTGTATCAATAATATTTATACGTTTATACAGATATCTGTATAAATAATATTTAAGTGTTTATACAGATATCTCTATAACTAATATTTATATGTTCATAGAGATATCTGTATAAATAATATTTACATGTCTATACATATATCTGTATAACTAATATTTACATGTTTATGCAGATATCTGTATGAATAATATTAATAAGATTCTACAGACATCTGTATAAATAATATTTATGTGTTTATACAGATATCTGTATAAATATTTATAGGTTTATACAGATATCTCTTAAAATAGTTATATATTTATAGAGATATCTGTATAAATATTTATGTATTTATGCAGATGTCTGCATACATATTTATATGTTTATACAGATATATATAAATAATATTTTTATATTTATACAGATATCTGTATATATAATATTTATGTTTAGACAGATATCTGTATAAATAATATTTATATGTTTATACAACTATCTGTATAAATAATATTTATTTGTTTATACAGATATCTGTATAAATAGTATTTATAGCTTTATACAGGTATCTGTATAAATAATATTTACAGGTTTATAAAGATATCTGTATAAAGAATATTTACATGTTTATACAGATAGCTGTATAAATATTTACATGTTTATACAGATAGCTGTATAAATATTTACATGTTTATACAGATATATGTATAAATATTATTTACGTTTTTACAGATAACTGTATAAATAATATTTATATGTTTATACAGACATCTGCATAAATATTTATATGTTTATACAGATATATGTATAAATAATATTTCTATGTTTATAAAGGTATCAGCCTATATAATATTTAAGTTTATACAGATATCTGTGTAAATAATATTTATATGTTTATACAGATATCTGTATACATAATAGTTATATGTTTATAGAGATATCTGTATACATAATATTTCTATGTTTATCCAGATATCTGTATACATAATATTTATATGTTTATACAGATACCTGTATACATAATATTTATATATTTATACAGTTATCTGTATGAATAATATTTATATGTTTAAACAGATATCTGTATAAATAATATTTATATGTTCATACAGATATCTGTGTAAATAATATTTATATGTTTATACAGATATGTGTATAAATAATATTTATATGTTTATACAGATATCTATATAAATGTTATTTTCCTGTTTATACAGATATCTGTATAAATAATATTTACAGGTTCATACAGTTATATGTATAAGGATTATTTACATGTTTATACTGATATCTGCATAAATATTTACATGTTTATACAGATATCTGTATAAATATTATTTACATGTGTATACAGATATCTGTAAATAATATTTAAATGTTTATACAGTTGTCGTATAAATAATATTTATATGTTCATACCGATATCTGCGTAAATAAAATTTATATTTCATACAGATATCTGTGTAAATAGTATTTATAGGTTTATGCAAATATCCGTATAACTAATATTTATATGTTAATACAGATGTCTGTATAAATAATATTTAAATGTTTATAGAGATATCTGAATAAATAATATTTATGTGTTTATACAGATATCTGTATAAATATTCACGTGTTTACACAGATATCTGTATATATATTTACATCTTTATACAGATATCTGTATAAATATTTACATGTTTGTTTATACAGATATCTGTATAAATATTCACGTGTTTACACAGATATCTGTATATATATTTACATCTTTATACAGATATCTGTATAAATATTTACATGTTTGTTTATACAGATATCTGTATAAATATTTACACGTTTATACAGACATCTGTATAAACATTTACATGTTTATACAGACAGCTGTATAAATATTTACATGTTTATACAGACATCTGTGGAAATATTTACATGTTTATACAGACATCTGTGTAAATATTTACATGATTATACAGACATCTGTGTAAATATTTACATGTTAATACAGACATCTTTGTACATATTTGCGTGTTTATACAGACTCCTTTGTAAATATTTACATGTTTATACAGATACGTGTATAAATATTTAAATGTTTATACACATACCTGTGCAAATATTTACATGTTTATACAGATATCTCTATAAATATTTCCATGATTATACACATATCTGGATAAATATTTACATGCTTATACAGATATCTGTGTAAATACCTGCATGTTTGTTTATACAGGTATCTGTACAAATAATATTTATATGTTTATGCAGATATCTGTATAAATAATAGTTATATGCTTATAGAGATATCTGCATAAATAATATTTGTATGGTATCTGTAAAAATTATAAGTTTATACAGTTATCTGTATAAATAATATTTATCAGTTTAAACAGATATCTGTATAAATAATACTTACATGTTCAAACAGATATCTGTATAAATAATATTTACATGTTTATACAGATATCTGTATCAATATTTACATGTTTTTACAGATATCTGCATAAAAATTTACATGTTTATACAGATATCTCCATAAATATTTACATCTTTATACAAATAACTTTATAAATATTTGCATGATTGTTTATACAGATATATGTATAAAGATTTACACGTCTATACAGACATCTATATAAATATTTACATGTTTATACAGACATCTGTGAAAATATTTACATGTTTATACAGACATCTGTGTAAATATTTACATGTTTATACAGATAACTGTGTAAATATTTACATGTTTGTACAGACAACTGTGTAAATATTTACATGTTTATACAGACAACTGTGTAAATATTTACATGTTTATACAGACATCTGTGAAAATATTTACATGTTTATACACACATCTGTGTAAATATTTACATGTTTATACAGACATCTTTGTAAATATTTACATATTTATACACACATATGTGTAGATATTTACAGGTTTATACAGACATCTGTGTAAATATTTACATGTTTATACAGACATGTGTGCAGATATTTACATGATTACACAGACATCTACGTAGATATTTCCATGATTATACAGACACCATTGTAAATATTTACATGTTTATACAGACATCTGGGTAAACATTTACACGTTTATACAGACATCTGCGTAAATATTTGCACGTTTATACAGACGTCCGCGTAAATATTTACAGGTTTATACAGACATCTGTGTAAATATTTACATGTTTATACAGACACCTGTGTAAATATTTTCGTTTATACAGACATCTGTGTAAATATTTACATGTTTATACAGACATCTGTGTAAATATTTTCGTTTATACAGACATCTGTGTAAATATTTACTTGTTTATACAGACATCTGTGTAAATATTCATATGTTTATGCAGATATCTGCATATTTATATGTTTACAGACATCTGTATAAATACTTTTATGTTTATGCACATATCTGTATAAATATTTATATGTTTTTACACATATGTGTATAAATAATATTTATATGTTTCTACAGATATCAGTATAAATAACATTCACATGTTTATACAGATATCTGTATAAATAATATTTATATGTTTATACAGTTATCTGTATAAATAATATTTATGTGTTTATAATGAAGTCTGTGTAGATAATATATATATGTTTGTAGAGGTATCTGTATAAATAATATTTATATGTTTATACAGATATCTCTACAAATAATAGTTATATGTTTATACAGATATCTGTATAAATAATATTTGTATGGTATCTGTATAAATAATATTTATAAGTTTATACAGATGTCTGTATAAATAATATTTATAAGTTTAATCAGATATCTGTATAAATAATATTGATATGTTTATACAGATATCTGCATAAATAATATTTATATGTTTATAAATTTATCTGTATAAACACATAAATAATTATATAGATATCTGTATAAATAATATTTACATGTGTATAGAGATAACTCTATCAATATTTACAAATTGATTCAGATATCTGTATGAATATTTACATGTTTATACAGATATTTTATAAATATTTACATGTTTATACAATTATCTGTATAAATATATACATGTTGATACTGATATCTGTATAAATATTTACGTTTATACAGATATCTGTATCAATATTTACATGCATAAACATAAATCTGTGTAAATATTTACATGTTTGTATATACAGGTATATTTATAAATATTTGTATGTATATACAGATATCTGTATAAATAATATTTATACATTTATACAGATATCTGTATCAATAATATTTATACGTTTATACAGATATCTGTATAAATAATATTTAAGTGTTTATACAGATATCTCTATAACTAATATTTATATGTTCATAGAGATATCTGTATAAATAATATTTACATGTCTATACATATATCTGTATAACTAATATTTACATGTTTATGCAGATATCTGTATGAATAATATTAATAAGATTCTACAGACATCGGTATAAATAATATTTATGTGTTTATACAGATATCTGTATAAATATTTATAGGTTTATACAGATATCTCTTAAAATAGTTATATATTTATAGAGATATCTGTATAAATATTTATGTATTTATGCAGATGTCTGCATACATATTTATATGTTTATACAGATATATATAAATAATATTTTTATATTTATACAGATATCTGTATATATAATATTTATGTTTAGACAGATATCTGTATAAATAATATTTATATGTTTATACAACTATCTGTATAAATAATATTTATTTGTTTATACAGATATCTGTATAAATAGTATTTATAGCTTTATACAGGTATCTGTATAAATAATATTTACAGGTTTATAAAGATATCTGTATAAAGAATATTTACATGTTTATACAGATAGCTGTATAAATATTTACATGTTTATACAGATAGCTGTATAAATATTTACATGTTTATACAGATATATGTATAAATATTATTTACGTTTTTACAGATAACTGTATAAATAATATTTATATGTTTATACAGATATCTGCATAAATATTTATATGTTTATACAGATATATGTATAAATAATATTTCTATGTTTATAAAGGTATCAGCCTATATAATATTTAAGTTTATACAGATATCTGTGTAAATAATATTTATATGTTTATACAGATATCTGTATACATAATAGTTATATGTTTATAGAGATATCTGTATACATAATATTTCTATGTTTATCCAGATATCTGTATACATAATATTTATATGTTTATACAGATACCTGTATACATAATATTTATATATTTATACAGTTATCTGTATGAATAATATTTATATGTTTAAACAGATATCTGTATAAATAATATTTATATGTTCATACAGATATCTGTGTAAATAATATTTATATGTTTATACAGATATGTGTATAAATAATATTTATATGTTTATACAGATATCTATATAAATGTTATTTTCCTGTTTATACAGATATCTGTATAAATAATATTTACAGGTTCATACAGTTATATGTATAAGGATTATTTACATGTTTATACTGATATCTGCATAACTATTTACATGTTTATACAGATATCTGTATAAATATTATTTACATGTGTATACAGATATCTGTAAATAATATTTAAATGTTTATACAGTTGTCGTATAAATAATATTTATATGTTCATACCGATATCTGCGTAAATAAAATTTATATTTCATACAGATATCTGTGTAAATAGTATTTATAGGTTTATGCAAATATCCGTATAACTAATATTTATATGTTAATACAGATGTCTGTATAAATAATATTTAAATGTTTATAGAGCTATCTGAATAAATAATATTTATGTGTTTATACAGATATCTGTATAAATATTCACGTGTTTACACAGATATCTGTATATATATTTACATCTTTATACAGATATCTGTATAAATATTTACATGTTTGTTTATACAGATATCTGTATAAATATTCACGTGTTTACACAGATATCTGTATATATATTTACATCTTTATACAGATATCTGTATAAATATTTACATGTTTGTTTATACAGATATCTGTATAAATATTTACACGTTTATACAGACATCTGTATAAACATTTACATGTTTATACAGACATCTGTATAAATATTTACATGTTTATACAGACATCTGTGGAAATATTTACATGTTTATACAGACATCTGTGTAAATATTTACATGATTATACAGACATCTGTGTAAATATTTTCATGTTAATACAGACATCTTTGTACATATTTGCGTGTTTATACAGACTCCTTTGTAAATATTTACATGTTTATACAGATACGTGTATAAATATTTAAATGTTTATACACATACCTGTGCAAATATTTACATGTTTATACAGATATCTCTATAAATATTTCCATGATTATACACATATCTGGATAAATATTTACATGCTTATACAGATATCTGTGTAAATACCTGCATGTTTGTTTATACAGGTATCTGTACAAATAATATTTATATGTTTATGCAGATATCTGTATATATAATAGTTATATGCTTATAGAGATATCTGCATAAATAATATTTGTATGGTATCTGTAAAAATTATAAGTTTATACAGTTATCTGTATAAATAATATTTATCAGTTTAAACAGATATCTGTATAAATAATACTTACATGTTCAAACAGATATCTGTATAAATAATATTTACATGTTTATACAGATATCTGTATCAATATTTACATGTTTTTACAGATATCTGCATAAAAATTTACATGTTTATACAGATATCTCCATAAATATTTACATCTTTATACAAATAACTTTATAAATATTTGCATGATTGTTTATACAGATATATGTATAAAGATTTACACGTCTATACAGACATCTATATAAATATTTACATGTTTATACAGACATCTGTGAAAATATTTACATGTTTATACAGACATCTGTGTAAATATTTACATGTTTATACAGATAACTGTGTAAATATTTACATGTTTGTACAGACAACTGTGTAAATATTTACATGTTTATACAGACAACTGTGTAAATATTTACATGTTTATACAGACATCTGTGAAAATATTTACATGTTTATACACACATCTGTGTAAATATTTACATGTTTATACAGACATCTTTGTAAATATTTACATATTTATACACACATATGTGTAGATATTTACAGGTTTATACAGACATCTGTGTAAATATTTACATGTTTATACAGACATGTGTGCAGATATTTACATGATTACACAGACATCTACGTAGATATTTCCATGATTATACAGACACCATTGTAAATATTTACATGTTTATACAGACATCTGGGTAAACATTTACACGTTTATACAGACATCTGCGTAAATATTTGCACGTTTATACAGACGTCCGCGTAAATATTTACAGGTTTATACAGACATCTGTGTAAATATTTACATGTTTATACAGACACCTGTGTAAATATTTTCGTTTATACAGACATCTGTGTAAATATTTACATGTTTATACAGACATCTGTGTAAATATTTTCGTTTATACAGACATCTGTGTAAATATTTACTTGTTTATACAGACATCTGTGTAAATATTCATATGTTTATGCAGATATCTGCATATTTATATGTTTACAGACATCTGTATAAATACTTTTATGTTTATGCACATATCTGTATAAATATTTATATGTTTTTACACATATGTGTATAAATAATATTTATATGTTTCTACAGATATCAGTATAAATAACATTCACATGTTTATACAGATATCTGTATAAATAATATTTATATGTTTATACAGTTATCTGTATAAATAATATTTATGTGTTTATAATGAAGTCTGTGTAGATAATATATATATGTTTGTAGAGGTATCTGTATAAATAATATTTATATGTTTATACAGATACCTCTACAAATAATAGTTATATGTTTATACAGATATCTGTATAAATAATATTTGTATGGTATCTGTATAAATAATATTTATAAGTTTATACAGATGTCTGTATAAATAATATTTATAAGTTTAATCAGATATCTGTATAAATAATATTGATATGTTTATACAGATATCTGCATAAATAATATTTATATGTTTATAAATTTATCTGTATAAACACATAAATAATTATATAGATATCTGTATAAATAATATTTACATGTGTATAGAGATAACTCTATCAATATTTACAAATTGATTCAGATATCTGTATGAATATTTACATGTTTATACAGATATTTTATAAATATTTACATGTTTATACAATTATCTGTATAAATATATACATGTTGATACTGATATCTGTATAAATATTTACGTTTATACAGATATCTGTATCAATATTTACATGCATAAACATAAATCTGTGTAAATATTTACATGTTTGTATATACAGGTATATTTATAAATATTTGTATGTATATACAGATATCTGTATAAATAATATTTATACATTTATACAGATATCTGTATCAATAATATTTATACGTTTATACAGATATCTGTATAAATAATATTTAAGTGTTTATACAGATATCTCTATAACTAATATTTATATGTTCATAGAGATATCTGTATAAATAATATTTACATGTCTATACATATATCTGTATAACTAATATTTACATGTTTATGCAGATATCTGTATGAATAATATTAATAAGATTCTACAGACATCGGTATAAATAATATTTATGTGTTTATACAGATATCTGTATAAATATTTATAGGTTTATACAGATATCTCTTAAAATAGTTATATATTTATAGAGATATCTGTATAAATATTTATGTATTTATGCAGATGTCTGCATACATATTTATATGTTTATACAGATATATATAAATAATATTTTTATATTTATACAGATATCTGTATATATAATATTTATGTTTAGACAGATATCTGTATAAATAATATTTATATGTTTATACAACTATCTGTATAAATAATATTTATTTGTTTATACAGATATCTGTATAAATAGTATTTATAGCTTTATACAGGTATCTGTATAAATAATATTTACAGGTTTATAAAGATATCTGTATAAAGAATATTTACATGTTTATACAGATAGCTGTATAAATATTTACATGTTTATACAGATAGCTGTATAAATATTTACATGTTTATACAGATATATGTATAAATATTATTTACGTTTTTACAGATAACTGTATAAATAATATTTATATGTTTATACAGATATCTGCATGAATATTTATATGTTTATACAGATATATGTATAAATAATATTTCTATGTTTATAAAGGTATCAGCCTATATAATATTTAAGTTTATACAGATATCTGTGTAAATAATATTTATATGTTTATACAGATATCTGTATACATAATAGTTATATGTTTATAGAGATATCTGTATACATAATATTTCTATGTTTATCCAGATATCTGTATACATAATATTTATATGTTTATACAGATACCTGTATACATAATATTTATATATTTATACAGTTATCTGTATGAATAATATTTATATGTTTAAACAGATATCTGTATAAATAATATTTATATGTTCATACAGATATCTGTGTAAATAATATTTATATGTTTATACAGATATGTGTATAAATAATATTTATATGTTTATACAGATATCTATATAAATGTTATTTTCCTGTTTATACAGATATCTGTATAAATAATATTTACAGGTTCATACAGTTATATGTATAAGGATTATTTACATGTTTATACTGATATCTGCATAAATATTTACATGTTTATACAGATATCTGTATAAATATTATTTACATGTGTATACAGATATCTGTAAATAATATTTAAATGTTTATACAGTTGTCGTATAAATAATATTTATATGTTCATACCGATATCTGCATAAATAAAATTTATATTTCATACAGATATCTGTGTAAATAGTATTTATAGGTTTATGCAAATATCCGTATAACTAATATTTATATGTTAATACAGATGTCTGTATAAATAATATTTAAATGTTTATAGAGCTATCTGAATAAATAATATTTATGTGTTTATACAGATATCTGTATAAATATTCACGTGTTTACACAGATATCTGTATATATATTTACATCTTTATACAGATATCTGTATAAATATTTACATGTTTGTTTATACAGATATCTGTATAAATATTTACACGTTTATACAGACATCTGTATAAACATTTACATGTTTATACAGACATCTGTATAAATATTTACATGTTTATACAGACATCTGTATAAATATTTACATGTTTATACAGACATCTGTGGAAATATTTACATGTTTATACAGACATCTGTGTAAATATTTACATGATTATACAGACATCTGTGTAAATATTTACATGTTAATACAGACATCTTTGTACATATTTGCGTGTTTATACAGACTCCTTTGTAAATATTTACATGTTTATACAGATACGTGTATAAATATTTAAATGTTTATACACATACCTGTGCAAATATTTACATGTTTATACAGATATCTCTATAAATATTTCCATGATTATACACATATCTGGATAAATATTTACATGCTTATACAGATATCTGTGTAAATACCTGCATGTTTGTTTATACAGGTATCTGTACAAATAATATTTATATGTTTATGCAGATATCTGTATATATAATAGTTATATGCTTATAGAGATATCTGCATAAATAATATTTGTATGGTATCTGTAAAAATTATAAGTTTATACAGTTATCTGTATAAATAATATTTATCAGTTTAAACAGATATCTGTATTAATAATACTTACATGTTCAAACAGATATCTGTATAAATAATATTTACATGTTTATACAGATATCTGTATCAATATTTACATGTTTTTACAGATATCTGCATAAAAATTTACATGTTTATACAGATATCTCCATAAATATTTACATCTTTATACAAATAACTTTATAAATATTTGCATGATTGTTTATACAGATATATGTATAAAGATTTACACGTCTATACAGACATCTATATAAATATTTACATGTTTATACAGACATCTGTGAAAATATTTACATGTTTATACAGACATCTGTGTAAATATTTACATGTTTATACAGATAACTGTGTAAATATTTACATGTTTGTACAGACAACTGTGTAAATATTTACATGTTTATACAGACAACTGTGTAAATATTTACATGTTTATACAGACATCTGTGAAAATATTTACATGTTTATACACACATCTGTGTAAATATTTACATGTTTATACAGACATCTTTGTAAATATTTACATATTTATACACACATATGTGTAGATATTTACAGGTTTATACAGACATCTGTGTAAATATTTACATGTTTATACAGACATGTGTGCAGATATTTACATGATTACACAGACATCTACGTAGATATTTCCATGATTATACAGACACCATTGTAAATATTTACATGTTTATACAGACATCTGGGTAAACATTTACACGTTTATACAGACATCTGCGTAAATATTTGCACGTTTATACAGACGTCCGCGTAAATATTTACAGGTTTATACAGACATCTGTGTAAATATTTACATGTTTATACAGACACCTGTGTAAATATTTTCGTTTATACAGACATCTGTGTAAATATTTACATGTTTATAAAGACATCTGTGTAAATATTTTCGTTTATACAGACATCTGTGTAAATATTTACTTGTTTATACAGACATCTGTGTAAATATTCATATGTTTATGCAGATATCTGCATATTTATATGTTTACAGACATCTATATAAATACTTTTATGTTTATGCACATATCTGTATAAATATTTATATGTTTTTACACATATGTGTATAAATAATATTTATATGTTTCTACAGATATCAGTATAAATAACATTCACATGTTTATACAGATATCTGTATAAATAATATTTATATGTTTATACAGTTATCTGTATAAATAATATTTATGTGTTTATAATGAAGTCTGTGTAGATAATATATATATGTTTGTAGAGGTATCTGTATAAATAATATTTATATGTTTATACAGATATCTCTACAAATAATAGTTATATGTTTATACAGATATCTGTATAAATAATATTTGTATGGTATCTGTATAAATAATATTTATAAGTTTATACAGATGTCTGTATAAATAATATTTATAAGTTTAATCAGATATCTGTATAAATAATATTGATATGTTTATACAGATATCTGCATAAATAATATTTATATGTTTATAAATTTATCTGTATAAACACATAAATAATTATATAGATATCTGTATAAATAATATTTACATGTGTATAGAGATAACTCTATCAATATTTACAAATTGATTCAGATATCTGTATGAATATTTACATGTTTATACAGATATTTTATAAATATTTACATGTTTATACAATTATCTGTATAAATATATACATGTTGATACTGATATCTGTATAAATATTTACGTTTATACAGATATCTGTATCAATATTTACATGCATAAACATAAATCTGTGTAAATATTTACATGTTTGTATATACAGGTATATTTATAAATATTTGTATGTATATACAGATATCTGTATAAATAATATTTATACATTTATACAGATATCTGTATCAATAATATTTATACGTTTATACAGATATCTGTATAAATAATATTTAAGTGTTTATACAGATATCTCTATAACTAATATTTATATGTTCATAGAGATATCTGTATAAATAATATTTACATGTCTATACATATATCTGTATAACTAATATTTACATGTTTATGCAGATATCTGTATGAATAATATTAATAAGATTCTACAGACATCTGTATAAATAATATTTATGTGTTTATACAGATATCTGTATAAATATTTATAGGTTTATACAGATATCTCTTAAAATATTTATATATTTATAGAGGTATCTGTATAAATATTTATGTATTTATGCAGATGTCTGCATACATATTTATATGTTTATACAGATATATATAAATAATATTTTTATATTTATACAGATATCTGTATATATAATATTTATGTTTAGACAGATATCTGTATAAATAATATTTATATGTTTATACAACTATCTGTATAAATAATATTTATTTGTTTATACAGATATCTGTATAAATAGTATTTATAGCTTTATACAGGTATCTGTATAAATAATATTTACAGGTTTATAAAGATATCTGTATAAAGAATATTTACATGTTTATACAGATAGCTGTATAAATATTTACATGTTTATACAGATAGCTGTATAAATATTTACATGTTTATACAGATAGCTGTATAAATATTTACATGTTTATACAGATATATGTATAAATATTATTTACGTTTTTACAGATAACTGTATAAATAATATTTATATGTTTATACAGATATCTGCATAAATATTTATATGTTTATACAGATATATGTATAAATAATATTTCTATGTTTATAAAGGTATCAGCCTATATAATATTTAAGTTTATACAGATATCTGTGTAAATAATATTTATATGTTTATACAGATATCTGTATACATAATAGTTATATGTTTATAGAGATATCTGTATACATAATATTTCTATGTTTATCCAGATATCTGTATACATAATATTTATATGTTTATACAGATACCTGTATACATAATATTTATATATTTATACAGTTATCTGTATGAATAATATTTATATGTTTAAACAGATATCTGTATAAATAATATTTATATGTTCATACAGATATCTGTGTAAATAATATTTATATGTTTATACAGATATGTGTATAAATAATATTTATATGTTTATACAGATATCTATATAAATGTTATTTTCCTGTTTATACAGATATCTGTATAAATAATATTTACAGGTTCATACAGTTATATGTATAAGGATTATTTACATGTTTATACTGATATCTGCATAAATATTTACATGTTTATACAGATATCTGTATAAATATTATTTACATGTGTATACAGATATCTGTAAATAATATTTAAATGTTTATACAGTTGTCGTATAAATAATATTTATATGTTCATACCGATATCTGCGTAAATAAAATTTATATTTCATACAGATATCTGTGTAAATAGTATTTATAGGTTTATGCAAATATCCGTATAACTAATATTTATATGTTAATACAGATGTCTGTAGAAATAATATTTAAATGTTTATAGAGCTATCTGAATAAATAATATTTATGTGTTTATACATATATCTGTATAAATATTCACGTGTTTACACAGATATCTGTATATATATTTACATCTTTATACAGATATCTGTATAAATATTTACATGTTTGTTTATACAGATATCTGTATAAATATTCACGTGTTTACACAGATATCTGTATATATATTTACATCTTTATACAGATATCTGTATAAATATTTACATGTTTGTTTATACAGATATCTGTATAAATATTTACACGTTTATACAGACATCTGTATAAACATTTACATGTTTATACAGACATCTGTATAAATATTTACATGTTTATACAGACATCTGTATAAATATTTACATGTTTATACAGACATCTGTGGAAATATTTACATGTTTATACAGACATCTGTGTAAATATTTACATGATTATACAGACATCTGTGTAAATATTTTCATGTTAATACAGACATCTTTGTACATATTTGCGTGTTTATACAGACTCCTTTGTAAATATTTACATGTTTATACAGATACGTGTATAAATATTTAAATGTTTATACACATACCTGTGCAAATATTTACATGTTTATACAGATATCTCTATAAATATTTCCATGATTATACACATATCTGGATAAATATTTACATGCTTATACAGATATCTGTGTAAATACCTGCATGTTTGTTTATACAGGTATCTGTACAAATAATATTTATATGTTTATGCAGATATCTGTATATATAATAGTTATATGCTTATAGAGATATCTGCATAAATAATATTTGTATGGTATCTGTAAAAATTATAAGTTTATACAGTTATCTGTATAAATAATATTTATCAGTTTAAACAGATATCTGTATTAATAATACTTACATGTTCAAACAGATATCTGTATAAATAATATTTACATGTTTATACAGATATCTGTATCAATATTTACATGTTTTTACAGATATCTGCATAAAAATTTACATGTTTATACAGATATCTCCATAAATATTTACATCTTTATACAAATAACTTTATAAATATTTGCATGATTGTTTATACAGATATATGTATAAAGATTTACACGTCTATACAGACATCTATATAAATATTTACATGTTTATACAGACATCTGTGAAAATATTTACATGTTTATACAGACATCTGTGTAAATATTTACATGTTTATACAGATAACTGTGTAAATATTTACATGTTTGTACAGACAACTGTGTAAATATTTACATGTTTATACAGACAACTGTGTAAATATTTACATGTTTATACAGACATCTGTGAAAATATTTACATGTTTATACACACATCTGTGTAAATATTTACATGTTTATACAGACATCTTTGTAAATATTTACATATTTATACACACATATGTGTAGATATTTACAGGTTTATACAGACATCTGTGTAAATATTTACATGTTTATACAGACATGTGTGCAGATATTTACATGATTACACAGACATCTACGTAGATATTTCCATGATTATACAGACACCATTGTAAATATTTACATGTTTATACAGACATCTGGGTAAACATTTACACGTTTATACAGACATCTGCGTAAATATTTGCACGTTTATACAGACGTCCGCGTAAATATTTACAGGTTTATACAGACATCTGTGTAAATATTTACATGTTTATACAGACACCTGTGTAAATATTTTCGTTTATACAGACATCTGTGTAAATATTTACATGTTTATACAGACATCTGTGTAAATATTTTCGTTTATACAGACATCTGTGTAAATATTTACTTGTTTATACAGACATCTGTGTAAATATTCATATGTTTATACAGATATCTGCATATTTATATGTTTACAGACATCTGTATAAATACTTTTATGTTTATGCACATATCTGTATAAATATTTATATGTTTTTACACATATGTGTATAAATAATATTTATATGTTTCTACAGATATCAGTATAAATAACATTCACATGTTTATACAGATATCTGTATAAATAATATTTATATGTTTATACAGTTATCTGTATAAATAATATTTATGTGTTTATAATGAAGTCTGTGTAGATAATATATATATGTTTGTAGAGGTATCTGTATAAATAATATTTATATGTTTATACAGATATCTCTACAAATAATAGTTATATGTTTATACAGATATCTGTATAAATAATATTTGTATGGTATCTGTATAAATAATATTTATAAGTTTATACAGATGTCTGTATAAATAATATTTATAAGTTTAATCAGATATCTGTATAAATAATATTGATATGTTTATACAGATATCTGCATAAATAATATTTATATGTTTATAAATTTATCTGTATAAACACATAAATAATTATATAGATATCTGTATAAATAATATTTACATGTGTATAGAGATAACTCTATCAATATTTACAAATTGATTCAGATATCTGTATGAATATTTACATGTTTATACAGATATTTTATAAATATTTACATGTTTATACAATTATCTGTATAAATATATACATGTTGATACTGATATCTGTATAAATATTTACGTTTATACAGATATCTGTATCAATATTTACATGCATAAACATAAATCTGTGTAAATATTTACATGTTTGTATATACAGGTATATTTATAAATATTTGTATGTATATACAGATATCTGTATAAATAATATTTATACATTTATACAGATATCTGTATCAATAATATTTATACGTTTATACAGATATCTGTATAAATAATATTTAAGTGTTTATACAGATATCTCTATAACTAATATTTATATGTTCATAGAGATATCTGTATAAATAATATTTACATGTCTATACATATATCTGTATAACTAATATTTACATGTTTATGCAGATATCTGTATGAATAATATTAATAAGATTCTACAGACATCTGTATAAATAATATTTATGTGTTTATACAGATATCTGTATAAATATTTATAGGTTTATACAGATATCTCTTAAAATAGTTATATATTTATAGAGATATGTGTATAAATATTTATGTATTTATGCAGATGTCTGCATACATATTTATATGTTTATACAGATATATATAAATAATATTTTTATATTTATACAGATATCTGTATATATAATATTTATGTTTAGACAGATATCTGTATAAATAATATTTATATGTTTATACAACTATCTGTATAAATAATATTTATTTGTTTATACAGATATCTGTATAAATAGTATTTATAGCTTTATACAGGTATCTGTATAAATAATATTTACAGGTTTATAAAGATATCTGTATAAAGAATATTTACATGTTTATACAGATAGCTGTATAAATATTTACATGTTTATACAGATAGCTGTATAAATATTTACATGTTTATACAGATATATGTATAAATATTATTTACGTTTTTACAGATAACTGTATAAATAATATTTATATGTTTATACAGACATCTGCATAAATATTTATATGTTTATACAGATATATGTATAAATAATATTTCTATGTTTATAAAGGTATCAGCCTATATAATATTTAAGTTTATACAGATATCTGTGTAAATAATATTTATATGTTTATACAGATATCTGTATACATAATAGTTATATGTTTATAGAGATATCTGTATACATAATATTTCTATGTTTATCCAGATATCTGTATACATAATATTTATATGTTTATACAGATATCTGTATACATAATATTTATATATTTATACAGTTATCTGTATGAATAATATTTATATGTTTAAACAGATATCTGTATAAATAATATTTATATGTTCATACAGATATCTGTGTAAATAATATTTATATGTTTATACAGATATGTGTATAAATAATATTTATATGTTTATACAGATATCTATATAAATGTTATTTTCCTGTTTATACAGATATCTGTATAAATAATATTTACAGGTTCATACAGTTATATGTATAAGGATTATTTACATGTTTATACTGATATCTGCATAAATATTTACATGTTTATACAGATATCTGTATAAATATTATTTACATGTGTATACAGATATCTGTAAATAATATTTAAATGTTTATACAGTTGTCGTATAAATAATATTTATATGTTCATACCGATATCTGCGTAAATAAAATTTATATTTCATACAGATATCTGTGTAAATAGTATTTATAGGTTTATGCAAATATCCGTATAACTAATATTTATATGTTAATACAGATGTCTGTATAAATAATATTTAAATGTTTATAGAGATATCTGAATAAATAATATTTATGTGTTTATACAGATATCTGTATAAATATTCACGTGTTTACACAGATATCTGTATATATATTTACATCTTTATACAGATATCTGTATAAATATTTACATGTTTGTTTATACAGATATCTGTATAAATATTCACGTGTTTACACAGATATCTGTATATATATTTACATCTTTATACAGATATCTGTATAAATATTTACATGTTTGTTTATACAGACATCTGTATAAACATTTACACGTTTATACAGACATCTGTATAAACATTTACATGTTTATACAGACATCTGTATAAATATTTACATGTTTATACAGACATCTGTGGAAATATTTACATGTTTATACAGACATCTGTGTAAATATTTACATGATTATACAGACATCTGTGTAAATATTTACATGTTAATACAGACATCTTTGTACATATTTGCGTGTTTATACAGACTCCTTTGTAAATATTTACATGTTTATACAGATACGTGTATAAATATTTAAATGTTTATACACATACCTGTGCAAATATTTACATGTTTATACAGATATCTCTATAAATATTTCCATGATTATACACATATCTGGATAAATATTTACATGCTTATACAGATATCTGTGTAAATACCTGCATGTTTGTTTATACAGGTATCTGTACAAATAATATTTATATGTTTATGCAGATATCTGTATATATAATAGTTATATGCTTATAGAGATATCTGCATAAATAATATTTGTATGGTATCTGTAAAAATTATAAGTTTATACAGTTATCTGTATAAATAATATTTATCAGTTTAAACAGATATCTGTATAAATAATACTTACATGTTCAAACAGATATCTGTATAAATAATATTTACATGTTTATACAGATATCTGTATCAATATTTACATGTTTTTACAGATATCTGCATAAAAATTTACATGTTTATACAGATATCTCCATAAATATTTACATCTTTATACAAATAACTTTATAAATATTTGCATGATTGTTTATACAGATATATGTATAAAGATTTACACGTCTATACAGACATCTATATAAATATTTACATGTTTATACAGACATCTGTGAAAATATTTACATGTTTATACAGACATCTGTGTAAATATTTACATGTTTATACAGATAACTGTGTAAATATTTACATGTTTGTACAGACAACTGTGTAAATATTTACATGTTTATACAGACAACTGTGTAAATATTTACATGTTTATACAGACATCTGTGAAAATATTTACAGGTTTATACACACATCTGTGTAAATATTTACATGTTTATACAGACATCTTTGTAAATATTTACATATTTATACACACATATGTGTAGATATTTACAGGTTTATACAGACATCTGTGTAAATATTTACATGTTTATACAGACATGTGTGCAGATATTTACATGATTACACAGACATCTACGTAGATATTTCCATGATTATACAGACACCATTGTAAATATTTACATGTTTATACAGACATCTGGGTAAACATTTACACGTTTATACAGACATCTGCGTAAATATTTGCACGTTTATACAGACGTCCGCGTAAATATTTACAGGTTTATACAGACATCTGTGTAAATATTTACATGTTTATACAGACACCTGTGTAAATATTTTCGTTGATACAGACATCTGTGTAAATATTTACATGTTTATACAGACATCTGTGTAAATATTTTCGTTTATACAGACATCTGTGTAAATATTTACTTGTTTATACAGACATCTGTGTAAATATTCATATGTTTATGCAGATATCTGCATATTTATATGTTTACAGACATCTGTATAAATACTTTTATGTTTATGCACATATCTGTATAAATATTTATATGTTTTTACACATATGTGTATAAATAATATTTATATGTTTCTACAGATATCAGTATAAATAACATTCACATGTTTATACAGATATCTGTATAAATAATATTTATATGTTTATACAGTTATCTGTATAAATAATATTTATGTGTTTATAATGAAGTCTGTGTAGATAATATATATATGTTTGTAGAGGTATCTGTATAAATAATATTTATATGTTTATACAGATATCTCTACAAATAATAGTTATATGTTTATACAGATATCTGTATAAATAATATTTGTATGGTATCTGTATAAATAATATTTATAAGTTTATACAGATGTCTGTATAAATAATATTTATAAGTTTAATCAGATATCTGTATAAATAATATTGATATGTTTATACAGATATCTGCATAAATAATATTTATATGTTTATAAATTTATCTGTATAAACACATAAATAATTATATAGATATCTGTATAAATAATATTTACATGTGTATAGAGATAACTCTATCAATATTTACAAATTGATTCAGATATCTGTATGAATATTTACATGTTTATACAGATATTTTATAAATATTTACATGTTTATACAATTATCTGTATAAATATATACATGTTGATACTGATATCTGTATAAATATTTACGTTTATACAGATATCTGTATCAATATTTACATGCATAAACATAAATCTGTGTAAATATTTACATGTTTGTATATACAGGTATATTTATAAATATTTGTATGTATATACAGATATCTGTATAAATAATATTTATACATTTATACAGATATCTGTATCAATAATATTTATACGTTTATACAGATATCTGTATAAATAATATTTAAGTGTTTATACAGATATCTCTATAACTAATATTTATATGTTCATAGAGATATCTGTATAAATAATATTTACATGTCTATACATATATCTGTATAACTAATATTTACATGTTTATGCAGATATCTGTATGAATAATATTAATAAGATTCTACAGACATCGGTATAAATAATATTTATGTGTTTATACAGATATCTGTATAAATATTTATAGGTTTATACAGATATCTCTTAAAATAGTTATATATTTATAGAGATATCTGTATAAATATTTATGTATTTATGCAGATGTCTGCATACATATTTATATGTTTATACAGATATATATAAATAATATTTTTATATTTATACAGATATCTGTATATATAATATTTATGTTTAGACAGATATCTGTATAAATAATATTTATATGTTTATACAACTATCTGTATAAATAATATTTATTTGTTTATACAGATATCTGTATAAATAGTATTTATAGCTTTATACAGGTATCTGTATAAATAATATTTACAGGTTTATAAAGATATCTGTATAAAGAATATTTACATGTTTATACAGATAGCTGTATAAATATTTACATGTTTATACAGATAGCTGTATAAATATTTACATGTTTATACAGATAGCTGTATAAATATTTACATGTTCATACAGATATATGTATAAATATTATTTACGTTTTTACAGATAACTGTATAAATAATATTTATATGTTTATACAGATATCTGCATAAATATTTATATGTTTATACAGATATATGTATAAATAATATTTCTATGTTTATAAAGGTATCAGCCTATATAATATTTAAGTTTATACAGATATCTGTGTAAATAATATTTATATGTTTATACAGATATCTGTATACATAATAGTTATATGTTTATAGAGATATCTGTATACATAATATTTCTATGTTTATCCAGATATCTGTATACATAATATTTATATGTTTATACAGATACCTGTATACATAATATTTATATATTTATACAGTTATCTGTATGAATAATATTTATATGTTTAAACAGATATCTGTATAAATAATATTTATATGTTCATACAGATATCTGTGTAAATAATATTTATATGTTTATACAGATATGTGTATAAATAATATTTATATGTTTATACAGATATCTATATAAATGTTATTTTCCTGTTTATACAGATATCTGTATAAATAATATTTACAGGTTCATACAGTTATATGTATAAGGATTATTTACATGTTTATACTGATATCTGCATAAATATTTACATGTTTATACAGATATCTGTATAAATATTATTTACATGTGTATACAGATATCTGTAAATAATATTTAAATGTTTATACAGTTGTCGTATAAATAATATTTATATGTTCATACCGATATCTGCGTAAATAAAATTTATATTTCATACAGATATCTGTGTAAATAGTATTTATAGGTTTATGCAAATATCCGTATAACTAATATTTATATGTTAATACAGATGTCTGTATAAATAATATTTAAATGTTTATAGAGATATCTGAATAAATAATATTTATGTGTTTATACAGATATCTGTATAAATATTCACGTGTTTACACAGATATCTGTATATATATTTACATCTTTATACAGATATCTGTATAAATATTTACATGTTTGTTTATACAGATATCTGTATAAATATTTACACGTTTATACAGACATCTGTATAAACATTTACATGTTTATACAGACATCTGTATAAACATTTACATGTTTATACAGACATCTGTATGAATATTTACATGTTTATACAGACATCTGTATAAATATTTACATGTTTATACAGACATCTGTGGAAATATTTACATGTTTATACAGACATCTGTGTAAATATTTACATGATTATACAGACATCTGTGTAAATATTTACATGTTAATACAGACATCTTTGTACATATTTGCGTGTTTATACAGACTCCTTTGTAAATATTTACATGTTTATACAGATACGTGTATAAATATTTAAATGTTTATACACATACCTGTGCAAATATTTACATGTTTATACAGATATCTGTATCAATATTTACATGTTTATACAGATATCTGCATAAAAATTTACATGTTTATACAGATATCTCCATAAATATTTACATCTTTATACAAATAACTTTATAAATATTTGCATGATTGTTTATACAGATATATGTATAAAGATTTACACGTCTATACAGACATCTATATAAATATTTACATGTTTATACAGACATCTGTGAAAATATTTACATGTTTATACAGACATCTGTGTAAATATTTACATGTTTATACAGATAACTGTGTAAATATTTACATGTTTGTACAGACAACTGTGTAAATATTTACATGTTTATACAGACAACTGTGTAAATATTTACATGTTTATACAGACATCTGTGAAAATATTTACATGTTTATACACACATCTGTGTAAGTATTTACATGTTTATACAGACATCTTTGTAAATATTTACATATTTATACACACATATGTGTAGATATTTACAGGTTTATACAGACATCTGTGTAAATATTTACATGTTTATACAGACATGTGTGCAGATATTTACATGATTACACAGACATCTACGTAGATATTTCCATGATTATACAGACACCATTGTAAATATTTACATGTTTATACAGACATCTGGGTAAACATTTACACGTTTATACAGACATCTGCGTAAATATTTGCACGTTTATACAGACGTCCGCGTAAATATTTACAGGTTTATACAGACATCTGTGTAAATATTTACATGTTTATACAGACACCTGTGTAAATATTTTCGTTTATACAGACATCTGTGTAAATATTTACATGTTTATACAGACATCTGTGTAAATATTTTCGTTTATACAGACATCTGTGTAAATATTTACTTGTTTATACAGACATCTGTGTAAATATTCATATGTTTATGCAGATATCTGCATATTTATATGTTTACAGACATCTGTATAAATACTTTTATGTTTATGCACATATCTGTATAAATATTTATATGTTTTTACACATATGTGTATAAATAATATTTATATGTTTCTACAGATATCAGTATAAATAACATTCACATGTTTATACAGATATCTGTATAAATAATATTTATATGTTTATACAGTTATCTGTATAAATAATATTTATGTGTTTATAATGAAGTCTGTGTAGATAATATATATATGTTTGTAGAGGTATCTGTATAAATAATATTTATATGTTTATACAGATATCTCTACAAATAATAGTTATATGTTTATACAGATATCTGTATAAATAATATTTGTATGGTATCTGTATAAATAATATTTATAAGTTTATACAGATGTCTGTATAAATAATATTTATAAGTTTAATCAGATATCTGTATAAATAATATTGATATGTTTATACAGATATCTGCATAAATAATATTTATATGTTTATAAATTTATCTGTATAAACACATAAATAATTATATAGATATCTGTATAAATAATATTTACATGTGTATAGAGATAACTCTATCAATATTTACAAATTGATTCAGATATCTGTATGAATATTTACATGTTTATACAGATATTTTATAAATATTTACATGTTTATACAATTATCTGTATAAATATATACATGTTGATACTGATATCTGTATAAATATTTACGTTTATACAGATATCTGTATCAATATTTACATGCATAAACATAAATCTGTGTAAATATTTACATGTTTGTATATACAGGTATATTTATAAATATTTGTATGTATATACAGATATCTGTATAAATAATATTTATACATTTATACAGATATCTGTATCAATAATATTTATACGTTTATACAGATATCTGTATAAATAATATTTAAGTGTTTATACAGATATCTCTATAACTAATATTTATATGTTCATAGAGATATCTGTATAAATAATATTTACATGTCTATACATATATCTGTATAACTAATATTTACATGTTTATGCAGATATCTGTATGAATAATATTAATAAGATTCTACAGACATCTGTATAAATAATATTTATGTGTTTATACAGATATCTGTATAAATATTTATAGGTTTATACAGATATCTCTTAAAATAGTTATATATTTATGGAGATATCTGTAGAAATATTTATGTATTTATGCAGATGTCTGCATACATATTTATATGTTTATACAGATATATATAAATAATATTTTTATATTTATACAGATATCTGTATATATAATATTTATGTTTAGACAGATATCTGTATAAATAATATTTATATGTTTATACAACTATCTGTATAAATAATATTTATTTGTTTATACAGATATCTGTATAAATAGTATTTATAGCTTTATACAGGTATCTGTATAAATAATATTTACAGGTTTATAAAGATATCTGTATAAAGAATATTTACATGTTTATACAGATAGCTGTATAAATATTTACATGTTTATACAGATAGCTGTATAAATATTTACATGTTTATACAGATAGCTGTATAAATATTTACATGTTTATACAGATATATGTATAAATATTATTTACGTTTTTACAGATAACTGTATAAATAATATTTATATGTTTATACAGATATCTGCATAAATATTTATATGTTTATACAGATATATGTATAAATAATATTTCTATGTTTATAAAGGTATCAGCCTATATAATATTTAAGTTTATACAGATATCTGTGTAAATAATATTTATATGTTTATACAGATATCTGTATACATAATAGTTATATGTTTATAGAGATATCTGTATACATAATATTTCTATGTTTATCCAGATATCTGTATACATAATATTTATATGTTTATACAGATACCTGTATACATAATATTTATATATTTATACAGTTATCTGTATGAATAATATTTATATGTTTAAACAGATATCTGTATAAATAATATTTATATGTTCATACAGATATCTGTGTAAATAATATTTATATGTTTATACAGATATGTGTATAAATAATATTTATATGTTTATACAGATATCTATATAAATGTTATTTTCCTGTTTATACAGATATCTGTATAAATAATATTTACAGGTTCATACAGTTATATGTATAAGGATTATTTACATGTTTATACTGATATCTGCATAAATATTTACATGTTTATACAGATATCTGTATAAATATTATTTACATGTGTATACAGATATCTGTAAATAATATTTAAATGTTTATACAGTTGTCGTATAAATAATATTTATATGTTCATACCGATATCTGCGTAAATAAAATTTATATTTCATACAGATATCTGTGTAAATAGTATTTATAGGTTTATGCAATTATCCGTATAACTAATATTTATATGTTAGTACAGATGTCTGTATAAATAATATTTAAATGTTTATAGAGATATCTGAATAAATAATATTTATGTGTTTATACAGATATCTGTATAAATATTCACGTGTTTACACAGATATCTGTATATATATTTACATCTTTATACGGATATCTGTATAAATATTTACATGTTTGTTTATACAGATATCTGTATAAATATTTACATGTTTATACAGACATCTGTGGAAATATTTACATGTTTATACAGACATCTGTGTAAATATTTACATGATTATACAGACATCTGTGTAAATATTTACATGTTAATACAGACATCTTTGTACATATTTGCGTGTTTATACAGACTCCTTTGTAAATATTTACATGTTTATACAGATACGTGTATAAATATTTAAATGTTTATACACATACCTGTGCAAATATTTACATGTATACAGATATCTCTATAAATATTTCCATGATTATACACATATCTGGATAAATATTTACATGCTTATACAGATATCTGTGTAAATACCTGCATGTTTGTTTATACAGGTATCTGTACAAATAATATTTATATGTTTATGCAGATATCTGTATAAATAATAGTTATATGCTTATAGAGATATCTGCATAAATAATATTTGTATGGTATCTGTAAAAATTATAAGTTTATACAGTTATCTGTATAAATAATATTTATCAGTTTAAACAGATATCTGTATAAATAATACTTACATGTTCAAACAGATATCTGTATAAATAATATTTACATGTTTATACAGATATCTGTATCAATATTTACATGTTTTTACAGATATCTGCATAAAAATTTACATGTTTATACAGATATCTCCATAAATATTTACATCTTTATACAAATAACTTTATAAATATTTGCATGATTGTTTATACAGATATATGTATAAAGATTTACACGTCTATACAGACATCTATATAAATATTTACATGTTTATACAGACATCTGTGAAAATATTTACATGTTTATACAGACATCTGTGTAAATATTTACATGTTTATACAGATAACTGTGTAAATATTTACATGTTTGTACAGACAACTGTGTAAATATTTACATGTTTATACAGACAACTGTGTAAATATTTACATGTTTATACAGACATCTGTGAAAATATTTACATGTTTATACACACATCTGTGTAAATATTTACATGTTTATACAGACATCTTTGTAAATATTTACATATTTATACACACATATGTGTAGATATTTACAGGTTTATACAGACATCTGTGTAAATATTTACATGTTTATACAGACATGTGTGCAGATATTTACATGATTACACAGACATCTACGTAGATATTTCCATGATTATACAGACACCATTGTAAATATTTACATGTTTATACAGACATCTGGGTAAACATTTACACGTTTATACAGACATCTGCGTAAATATTTGCACGTTTATACAGACGTCCGCGTAAATATTTACAGGTTTATACAGACATCTGTGTAAATATTTACATGTTTATACAGACACCTGTGTAAATATTTTCGTTGATACAGACATCTGTGTAAATATTTACATGTTTATACAGACATCTGTGTAAATATTTTCGTTTATACAGACATCTGTGTAAATATTTACTTGTTTATACAGACATCTGTGTAAATATTCATATGTTTATGCAGATATCTGCATATTTATATGTTTACAGACATCTGTATAAATACTTTTATGTTTATGCACATATCTGTATAAATATTTATATGTTTTTACACATATGTGTATAAATAATATTTATATGTTTCTACAGATATCAGTATAAATAACATTCACATGTTTATACAGATATCTGTATAAATAATATTTATATGTTTATACAGTTATCTGTATAAATAATATTTATGTGTTTATAATGAAGTCTGTGTAGATAATATATATATGTTTGTAGAGGTATCTGTATAAATAATATTTATATGTTTATACAGATATCTCTACAAATAATAGTTATATGTTTATACAGATATCTGTATAAATAATATTTGTATGGTATCTGTATAAATAATATTTATAAGTTTATACAGATGTCTGTATAAATAATATTTATAAGTTTAATCAGATATCTGTATAAATAATATTGATATGTTTATACAGATATCTGCATAAATAATATTTATATGTTTATAAATTTATCTGTATAAACACATAAATAATTATATAGATATCTGTATAAATAATATTTACATGTGTACAGAGATAACTCTATCAATATTTACAAATTGATTCAGATATCTGTATGAATATTTACATGTTTATACAGATATTTTATAAATATTTACATGTTTATACAATTATCTGTATAAATATATACATGTTGATACTGATATCTGTATAAATATTTACGTTTATACAGATATCTGTATCAATATTTACATGCATAAACATAAATCTGTGTAAATATTTACATGTTTGTATATACAGGTATATTTATAAATATTTGTATGTATATAGAGATATCTGTATAAATAATATTTATACATTTATACAGATATCTGTATCAATAATATTTATACGTTTATACAGATATCTGTATAAATAATATTTAAGTGTTTATACAGATATCTCTATAACTAATATTTATATGTTCATAGAGATATCTGTATAAATAATATTTACATGTCTATACATATATCTGTATAACTAATATTTACATGTTTATGCAGATATCTGTATGAATAATATTAATAAGATTCTACAGACATCGGTATAAATAATATTTATGTGTTTATACAGATATCTGTATAAATATTTATAGGTTTATACAGATATCTCTTAAAATAGTTATATATTTATAGAGATATCTGTATAAATATTTATGTATTTATGCAGATGTCTGCATACATATTTATATGTTTATACAGATATATATAAATAATATTTTTATATTTATACAGATATCTGTATATATAATATTTATGTTTAGACAGATATCTGTATAAATAATATTTATATGTTTATACAACTATCTGTATAAATAATATTTATTTGTTTATACAGATATCTGTATAAATAGTATTTATAGCTTTATACAGGTATCTGTATAAATAATATTTACAGGTTTATAAAGATATCTGTATAAAGAATATTTACATGTTTATACAGATAGCTGTATAAATATTTACATGTTTATACAGATAGCTGTATAAATATTTACATGTTTATACAGATAGCTGTATAAATATTTACATGTTTATACAGATATATGTATAAATATTATTTACGTTTTTACAGATAACTGTATAAATAATATTTATATGTTTATACAGATATCTGCATAAATATTTATATGTTTATACAGATATATGTATAAATAATATTTCTATGTTTATAAAGGTATCAGCCTATATAATATTTAAGTTTATACAGATATCTGTGTAAATAATATTTATATGTTTATACAGATATCTGTATACATAATAGTTATATGTTTATAGAGATATCTGTATACATAATATTTCTATGTTTATCCAGATATCTGTATACATAATATTTATATGTTTATACAGATACCTGTATACATAATATTTATATATTTATACAGTTATCTGTATGAATAATATTTATATGTTTAAACAGATATCTGTATAAATAATATTTATATGTTCATACAGATATCTGTGTAAATAATATTTATATGTTTATACAGATATGTGTATAAATAATATTTATATGTTTATACAGATATCTATATAAATGTTATTTTCCTGTTTATACAGATATCTGTATAAATAATATTTACAGGTTCATACAGTTATATGTATAAGGATTATTTACATGTTTATACTGATATCTGCATAAATATTTACATGTTTATACAGATATCTGTATAAATATTATTTACATGTGTATACAGATATCTGTAAATAATATTTAAATGTTTATACAGTTGTCGTATAAATAATATTTATATGTTCATACCGATATCTGCGTAAATAAAATTTATATTTCATACAGATATCTGTGTAAATAGTATTTATAGGTTTATGCAAATATCCGTATAACTAATATTTATATGTTAATACAGATGTCTGTAGAAATAATATTTAAATGTTTATAGAGCTATCTGAATAAATAATATTTATGTGTTTATACATATATCTGTATAAATATTCACGTGTTTACACAGATATCTGTATATATATTTACATCTTTATACAGATATCTGTATAAATATTTACATGTTTGTTTATACAGATATCTGTATAAATATTCACGTGTTTACACAGATATCTGTATATATATTTACATCTTTATACAGATATCTGTATAAATATTTACATGTTTGTTTATACAGATATCTGTATAAATATTTACACGTTTATACAGACATCTGTATAAACATTTACATGTTTATACAGACATCTGTATAAATATTTACATGTTTATACAGACATCTGTATAAATATTTACATGTTTATACAGACATCTGTGGAAATATTTACATGTTTATACAGACATCTGTGTAAATATTTACATGATTATACAGACATCTGTGTAAATATTTTCATGTTAATACAGACATCTTTGTACATATTTGCGTGTTTATACAGACTCCTTTGTAAATATTTACATGTTTATACAGATACGTGTATAAATATTTAAATGTTTATACACATACCTGTGCAAATATTTACATGTTTATACAGATATCTCTATAAATATTTCCATGATTATACACATATCTGGATAAATATTTACATGCTTATACAGATATCTGTGTAAATACCTGCATGTTTGTTTATACAGGTATCTGTACAAATAATATTTATATGTTTATGCAGATATCTGTATATATAATAGTTATATGCTTATAGAGATATCTGCATAAATAATATTTGTATGGTATCTGTAAAAATTATAAGTTTATACAGTTATCTGTATAAATAATATTTATCAGTTTAAACAGATATCTGTATTAATAATACTTACATGTTCAAACAGATATCTGTATAAATAATATTTACATGTTTATACAGATATCTGTATCAATATTTACATGTTTTTACAGATATCTGCATAAAAATTTACATGTTTATACAGATATCTCCATAAATATTTACATCTTTATACAAATAACTTTATAAATATTTGCATGATTGTTTATACAGATATATGTATAAAGATTTACACGTCTATACAGACATCTATATAAATATTTACATGTTTATACAGACATCTGTGAAAATATTTACATGTTTATACAGACATCTGTGTAAATATTTACATGTTTATACAGATAACTGTGTAAATATTTACATGTTTGTACAGACAACTGTGTAAATATTTACATGTTTATACAGACAACTGTGTAAATATTTACATGTTTATACAGACATCTGTGAAAATATTTACATGTTTATACACACATCTGTGTAAATATTTACATGTTTATACAGACATCTTTGTAAATATTTACATATTTATACACACATATGTGTAGATATTTACAGGTTTATACAGACATCTGTGTAAATATTTACATGTTTATACAGACATGTGTGCAGATATTTACATGATTACACAGACATCTACGTAGATATTTCCATGATTATACAGACACCATTGTAAATATTTACATGTTTATACAGACATCTGGGTAAACATTTACACGTTTATACAGACATCTGCGTAAATATTTGCACGTTTATACAGACGTCCGCGTAAATATTTACAGGTTTATACAGACATCTGTGTAAATATTTACATGTTTATACAGACACCTGTGTAAATATTTTCGTTTATACAGACATCTGTGTAAATATTTACATGTTTATACAGACATCTGTGTAAATATTTTCGTTTATACAGACATCTGTGTAAATATTTACTTGTTTATACAGACATCTGTGTAAATATTCATATGTTTATACAGATATCTGCATATTTATATGTTTACAGACATCTGTATAAATACTTTTATGTTTATGCACATATCTGTATAAATATTTATATGTTTTTACACATATGTGTATAAATAATATTTATATGTTTCTACAGATATCAGTATAAATAACATTCACATGTTTATACAGATATCTGTATAAATAATATTTATATGTTTATACAGTTATCTGTATAAATAATATTTATGTGTTTATAATGAAGTCTGTGTAGATAATATATATATGTTTGTAGAGGTATCTGTATAAATAATATTTATATGTTTATACAGATATCTCTACAAATAATAGTTATATGTTTATACAGATATCTGTATAAATAATATTTGTATGGTATCTGTATAAATAATATTTATAAGTTTATACAGATGTCTGTATAAATAATATTTATAAGTTTAATCAGATATCTGTATAAATAATATTGATATGTTTATACAGATATCTGCATAAATAATATTTATATGTTTATAAATTTATCTGTATAAACACATAAATAATTATATAGATATCTGTATAAATAATATTTACATGTGTATAGAGATAACTCTATCAATATTTACAAATTGATTCAGATATCTGTATGAATATTTACATGTTTATACAGATATTTTATAAATATTTACATGTTTATACAATTATCTGTATAAATATATACATGTTGATACTGATATCTGTATAAATATTTACGTTTATACAGATATCTGTATCAATATTTACATGCATAAACATAAATCTGTGTAAATATTTACATGTTTGTATATACAGGTATATTTATAAATATTTGTATGTATATACAGATATCTGTATAAATAATATTTATACATTTATACAGATATCTGTATCAATAATATTTATACGTTTATACAGATATCTGTATAAATAATATTTAAGTGTTTATACAGATATCTCTATAACTAATATTTATATGTTCATAGAGATATCTGTATAAATAATATTTACATGTCTATACATATATCTGTATAACTAATATTTACATGTTTATGCAGATATCTGTATGAATAATATTAATAAGATTCTACAGACATCTGTATAAATAATATTTATGTGTTTATACAGATATCTGTATAAATATTTATAGGTTTATACAGATATCTCTTAAAATAGTTATATATTTATAGAGATATGTGTATAAATATTTATGTATTTATGCAGATGTCTGCATACATATTTATATGTTTATACAGATATATATAAATAATATTTTTATATTTATACAGATATCTGTATATATAATATTTATGTTTAGACAGATATCTGTATAAATAATATTTATATGTTTATACAACTATCTGTATAAATAATATTTATTTGTTTATACAGATATCTGTATAAATAGTATTTATAGCTTTATACAGGTATCTGTATAAATAATATTTACAGGTTTATAAAGATATCTGTATAAAGAATATTTACATGTTTATACAGATAGCTGTATAAATATTTACATGTTTATACAGATAGCTGTATAAATATTTACATGTTTATACAGATATATGTATAAATATTATTTACGTTTTTACAGATAACTGTATAAATAATATTTATATGTTTATACAGACATCTGCATAAATATTTATATGTTTATACAGATATATGTATAAATAATATTTCTATGTTTATAAAGGTATCAGCCTATATAATATTTAAGTTTATACAGATATCTGTGTAAATAATATTTATATGTTTATACAGATATCTGTATACATAATAGTTATATGTTTATAGAGATATCTGTATACATAATATTTCTATGTTTATCCAGATATCTGTATACATAATATTTATATGTTTATACAGATATCTGTATACATAATATTTATATATTTATACAGTTATCTGTATGAATAATATTTATATGTTTAAACAGATATCTGTATAAATAATATTTATATGTTCATACAGATATCTGTGTAAATAATATTTATATGTTTATACAGATATGTGTATAAATAATATTTATATGTTTATACAGATATCTATATAAATGTTATTTTCCTGTTTATACAGATATCTGTATAAATAATATTTACAGGTTCATACAGTTATATGTATAAGGATTATTTACATGTTTATACTGATATCTGCATAAATATTTACATGTTTATACAGATATCTGTATAAATATTATTTACATGTGTATACAGATATCTGTAAATAATATTTAAATGTTTATACAGTTGTCGTATAAATAATATTTATATGTTCATACCGATATCTGCGTAAATAAAATTTATATTTCATACAGATATCTGTGTAAATAGTATTTATAGGTTTATGCAAATATCCGTATAACTAATATTTATATGTTAATACAGATGTCTGTATAAATAATATTTAAATGTTTATAGAGATATCTGAATAAATAATATTTATGTGTTTATACAGATATCTGTATAAATATTCACGTGTTTACACAGATATCTGTATATATATTTACATCTTTATACAGATATCTGTATAAATATTTACATGTTTGTTTATACAGATATCTGTATAAATATTCACGTGTTTACACAGATATCTGTATATATATTTACATCTTTATACAGATATCTGTATAAATATTTACATGTTTGTTTATACAGACATCTGTATAAACATTTACACGTTTATACAGACATCTGTATAAACATTTACATGTTTATACAGACATCTGTATAAATATTTACATGTTTATACAGACATCTGTGGAAATATTTACATGTTTATACAGACATCTGTGTAAATATTTACATGATTATACAGACATCTGTGTAAATATTTACATGTTAATACAGACATCTTTGTACATATTTGCGTGTTTATACAGACTCCTTTGTAAATATTTACATGTTTATACAGATACGTGTATAAATATTTAAATGTTTATACACATACCTGTGCAAATATTTACATGTTTATACAGATATCTCTATAAATATTTCCATGATTATACACATATCTGGATAAATATTTACATGCTTATACAGATATCTGTGTAAATACCTGCATGTTTGTTTATACAGGTATCTGTACAAATAATATTTATATGTTTATGCAGATATCTGTATATATAATAGTTATATGCTTATAGAGATATCTGCATAAATAATATTTGTATGGTATCTGTAAAAATTATAAGTTTATACAGTTATCTGTATAAATAATATTTATCAGTTTAAACAGATATCTGTATAAATAATACTTACATGTTCAAACAGATATCTGTATAAATAATATTTACATGTTTATACAGATATCTGTATCAATATTTACATGTTTTTACAGATATCTGCATAAAAATTTACATGTTTATACAGATATCTCCATAAATATTTACATCTTTATACAAATAACTTTATAAATATTTGCATGATTGTTTATACAGATATATGTATAAAGATTTACACGTCTATACAGACATCTATATAAATATTTACATGTTTATACAGACATCTGTGAAAATATTTACATGTTTATACAGACATCTGTGTAAATATTTACATGTTTATACAGATAACTGTGTAAATATTTACATGTTTGTACAGACAACTGTGTAAATATTTACATGTTTATACAGACAACTGTGTAAATATTTACATGTTTATACAGACATCTGTGAAAATATTTACATGTTTATACACACATCTGTGTAAATATTTACATGTTTATACAGACATCTTTGTAAATATTTACATATTTATACACACATATGTGTAGATATTTACAGGTTTATACAGACATCTGTGTAAATATTTACATGTTTATACAGACATGTGTGCAGATATTTACATGATTACACAGACATCTACGTAGATATTTCCATGATTATACAGACACCATTGTAAATATTTACATGTTTATACAGACATCTGGGTAAACATTTACACGTTTATACAGACATCTGCGTAAATATTTGCACGTTTATACAGACGTCCGCGTAAATATTTACAGGTTTATACAGACATCTGTGTAAATATTTACATGTTTATACAGACACCTGTGTAAATATTTTCGTTGATACAGACATCTGTGTAAATATTTACATGTTTATACAGACATCTGTGTAAATATTTTCGTTTATACAGACATCTGTGTAAATATTTACTTGTTTATACAGACATCTGTGTAAATATTCATATGTTTATGCAGATATCTGCATATTTATATGTTTACAGACATCTGTATAAATACTTTTATGTTTATGCACATATCTGTATAAATATTTATATGTTTTTACACATATGTGTATAAATAATATTTATATGTTTCTACAGATATCAGTATAAATAACATTCACATGTTTATACAGATATCTGTATAAATAATATTTATATGTTTATACAGTTATCTGTATAAATAATATTTATGTGTTTATAATGAAGTCTGTGTAGATAATATATATATGTTTGTAGAGGTATCTGTATAAATAATATTTATATGTTTATACAGATATCTCTACAAATAATAGTTATATGTTTATACAGATATCTGTATAAATAATATTTGTATGGTATCTGTATAAATAATATTTATAAGTTTATACAGATGTCTGTATAAATAATATTTATAAGTTTAATCAGATATCTGTATAAATAATATTGATATGTTTATACAGATATCTGCATAAATAATATTTATATGTTTATAAATTTATCTGTATAAACACATAAATAATTATATAGATATCTGTATAAATAATATTTACATGTGTATAGAGATAACTCTATCAATATTTACAAATTGATTCAGATATCTGTATGAATATTTACATGTTTATACAGATATTTTATAAATATTTACATGTTTATACAATTATCTGTATAAATATATACATGTTGATACTGATATCTGTATAAATATTTACGTTTATACAGATATCTGTATCAATATTTACATGCATAAACATAAATCTGTGTAAATATTTACATGTTTGTATATACAGGTATATTTATAAATATTTGTATGTATATACAGATATCTGTATAAATAATATTTATACATTTATACAGATATCTGTATCAATAATATTTATACGTTTATACAGATATCTGTATAAATAATATTTAAGTGTTTATACAGATATCTCTATAACTAATATTTATATGTTCATAGAGATATCTGTATAAATAATATTTACATGTCTATACATATATCTGTATAACTAATATTTACATGTTTATGCAGATATCTGTATGAATAATATTAATAAGATTCTACAGACATCGGTATAAATAATATTTATGTGTTTATACAGATATCTGTATAAATATTTATAGGTTTATACAGATATCTCTTAAAATAGTTATATATTTATAGAGATATCTGTATAAATATTTATGTATTTATGCAGATGTCTGCATACATATTTATATGTTTATACAGATATATATAAATAATATTTTTATATTTATACAGATATCTGTATATATAATATTTATGTTTAGACAGATATCTGTATAAATAATATTTATATGTTTATACAACTATCTGTATAAATAATATTTATTTGTTTATACAGATATCTGTATAAATAGTATTTATAGCTTTATACAGGTATCTGTATAAATAATATTTACAGGTTTATAAAGATATCTGTATAAAGAATATTTACATGTTTATACAGATAGCTGTATAAATATTTACATGTTTATACAGATAGCTGTATAAATATTTACATGTTTATACAGATAGCTGTATAAATATTTACATGTTCATACAGATATATGTATAAATATTATTTACGTTTTTACAGATAACTGTATAAATAATATTTATATGTTTATACAGATATCTGCATAAATATTTATATGTTTATACAGATATATGTATAAATAATATTTCTATGTTTATAAAGGTATCAGCCTATATAATATTTAAGTTTATACAGATATCTGTGTAAATAATATTTATATGTTTATACAGATATCTGTATACATAATAGTTATATGTTTATAGAGATATCTGTATACATAATATTTCTATGTTTATCCAGATATCTGTATACATAATATTTATATGTTTATACAGATACCTGTATACATAATATTTATATATTTATACAGTTATCTGTATGAATAATATTTATATGTTTAAACAGATATCTGTATAAATAATATTTATATGTTCATACAGATATCTGTGTAAATAATATTTATATGTTTATACAGATATGTGTATAAATAATATTTATATGTTTATACAGATATCTATATAAATGTTATTTTCCTGTTTATACAGATATCTGTATAAATAATATTTACAGGTTCATACAGTTATATGTATAAGGATTATTTACATGTTTATACTGATATCTGCATAAATATTTACATGTTTATACAGATATCTGTATAAATATTATTTACATGTGTATACAGATATCTGTAAATAATATTTAAATGTTTATACAGTTGTCGTATAAATAATATTTATATGTTCATACCGATATCTGCGTAAATAAAATTTATATTTCATACAGATATCTGTGTAAATAGTATTTATAGGTTTATGCAAATATCCGTATAACTAATATTTATATGTTAATACAGATGTCTGTATAAATAATATTTAAATGTTTATAGAGATATCTGAATAAATAATATTTATGTGTTTATACAGATATCTGTATAAATATTCACGTGTTTACACAGATATCTGTATATATATTTACATCTTTATACAGATATCTGTATAAATATTTACATGTTTGTTTATACAGATATCTGTATAAATATTTACACGTTTATACAGACATCTGTATAAACATTTACATGTTTATACAGACATCTGTATAAACATTTACATGTTTATACAGACATCTGTATGAATATTTACATGTTTATACAGACATCTGTATAAATATTTACATGTTTATACAGACATCTGTGGAAATATTTACATGTTTATACAGACATCTGTGTAAATATTTACATGATTATACAGACATCTGTGTAAATATTTACATGTTAATACAGACATCTTTGTACATATTTGCGTGTTTATACAGACTCCTTTGTAAATATTTACATGTTTATACAGATACGTGTATAAATATTTAAATGTTTATACACATACCTGTGCAAATATTTACATGTTTATACAGATATCTGTATCAATATTTACATGTTTATACAGATATCTGCATAAAAATTTACATGTTTATACAGATATCTCCATAAATATTTACATCTTTATACAAATAACTTTATAAATATTTGCATGATTGTTTATACAGATATATGTATAAAGATTTACACGTCTATACAGACATCTATATAAATATTTACATGTTTATACAGACATCTGTGAAAATATTTACATGTTTATACAGACATCTGTGTAAATATTTACATGTTTATACAGATAACTGTGTAAATATTTACATGTTTGTACAGACAACTGTGTAAATATTTACATGTTTATACAGACAACTGTGTAAATATTTACATGTTTATACAGACATCTGTGAAAATATTTACATGTTTATACACACATCTGTGTAAGTATTTACATGTTTATACAGACATCTTTGTAAATATTTACATATTTATACACACATATGTGTAGATATTTACAGGTTTATACAGACATCTGTGTAAATATTTACATGTTTATACAGACATGTGTGCAGATATTTACATGATTACACAGACATCTACGTAGATATTTCCATGATTATACAGACACCATTGTAAATATTTACATGTTTATACAGACATCTGGGTAAACATTTACACGTTTATACAGACATCTGCGTAAATATTTGCACGTTTATACAGACGTCCGCGTAAATATTTACAGGTTTATACAGACATCTGTGTAAATATTTACATGTTTATACAGACACCTGTGTAAATATTTTCGTTTATACAGACATCTGTGTAAATATTTACATGTTTATACAGACATCTGTGTAAATATTTTCGTTTATACAGACATCTGTGTAAATATTTACTTGTTTATACAGACATCTGTGTAAATATTCATATGTTTATGCAGATATCTGCATATTTATATGTTTACAGACATCTGTATAAATACTTTTATGTTTATGCACATATCTGTATAAATATTTATATGTTTTTACACATATGTGTATAAATAATATTTATATGTTTCTACAGATATCAGTATAAATAACATTCACATGTTTATACAGATATCTGTATAAATAATATTTATATGTTTATACAGTTATCTGTATAAATAATATTTATGTGTTTATAATGAAGTCTGTGTAGATAATATATATATGTTTGTAGAGGTATCTGTATAAATAATATTTATATGTTTATACAGATATCTCTACAAATAATAGTTATATGTTTATACAGATATCTGTATAAATAATATTTGTATGGTATCTGTATAAATAATATTTATAAGTTTATACAGATGTCTGTATAAATAATATTTATAAGTTTAATCAGATATCTGTATAAATAATATTGATATGTTTATACAGATATCTGCATAAATAATATTTATATGTTTATAAATTTATCTGTATAAACACATAAATAATTATATAGATATCTGTATAAATAATATTTACATGTGTATAGAGATAACTCTATCAATATTTACAAATTGATTCAGATATCTGTATGAATATTTACATGTTTATACAGATATTTTATAAATATTTACATGTTTATACAATTATCTGTATAAATATATACATGTTGATACTGATATCTGTATAAATATTTACGTTTATACAGATATCTGTATCAATATTTACATGCATAAACATAAATCTGTGTAAATATTTACATGTTTGTATATACAGGTATATTTATAAATATTTGTATGTATATACAGATATCTGTATAAATAATATTTATACATTTATACAGATATCTGTATCAATAATATTTATACGTTTATACAGATATCTGTATAAATAATATTTAAGTGTTTATACAGATATCTCTATAACTAATATTTATATGTTCATAGAGATATCTGTATAAATAATATTTACATGTCTATACATATATCTGTATAACTAATATTTACATGTTTATGCAGATATCTGTATGAATAATATTAATAAGATTCTACAGACATCTGTATAAATAATATTTATGTGTTTATACAGATATCTGTATAAATATTTATAGGTTTATACAGATATCTCTTAAAATAGTTATATATTTATGGAGATATCTGTAGAAATATTTATGTATTTATGCAGATGTCTGCATACATATTTATATGTTTATACAGATATATATAAATAATATTTTTATATTTATACAGATATCTGTATATATAATATTTATGTTTAGACAGATATCTGTATAAATAATATTTATATGTTTATACAACTATCTGTATAAATAATATTTATTTGTTTATACAGATATCTGTATAAATAGTATTTATAGCTTTATACAGGTATCTGTATAAATAATATTTACAGGTTTATAAAGATATCTGTATAAAGAATATTTACATGTTTATACAGATAGCTGTATAAATATTTACATGTTTATACAGATAGCTGTATAAATATTTACATGTTTATACAGATAGCTGTATAAATATTTACATGTTTATACAGATATATGTATAAATATTATTTACGTTTTTACAGATAACTGTATAAATAATATTTATATGTTTATACAGATATCTGCATAAATATTTATATGTTTATACAGATATATGTATAAATAATATTTCTATGTTTATAAAGGTATCAGCCTATATAATATTTAAGTTTATACAGATATCTGTGTAAATAATATTTATATGTTTATACAGATATCTGTATACATAATAGTTATATGTTTATAGAGATATCTGTATACATAATATTTCTATGTTTATCCAGATATCTGTATACATAATATTTATATGTTTATACAGATACCTGTATACATAATATTTATATATTTATACAGTTATCTGTATGAATAATATTTATATGTTTAAACAGATATCTGTATAAATAATATTTATATGTTCATACAGATATCTGTGTAAATAATATTTATATGTTTATACAGATATGTGTATAAATAATATTTATATGTTTATACAGATATCTATATAAATGTTATTTTCCTGTTTATACAGATATCTGTATAAATAATATTTACAGGTTCATACAGTTATATGTATAAGGATTATTTACATGTTTATACTGATATCTGCATAAATATTTACATGTTTATACAGATATCTGTATAAATATTATTTACATGTGTATACAGATATCTGTAAATAATATTTAAATGTTTATACAGTTGTCGTATAAATAATATTTATATGTTCATACCGATATCTGCGTAAATAAAATTTATATTTCATACAGATATCTGTGTAAATAGTATTTATAGGTTTATGCAATTATCCGTATAACTAATATTTATATGTTAGTACAGATGTCTGTATAAATAATATTTAAATGTTTATAGAGATATCTGAATAAATAATATTTATGTGTTTATACAGATATCTGTATAAATATTCACGTGTTTACACAGATATCTGTATATATATTTACATCTTTATACGGATATCTGTATAAATATTTACATGTTTGTTTATACAGATATCTGTATAAATATTTACATGTTTATACAGACATCTGTGGAAATATTTACATGTTTATACAGACATCTGTGTAAATATTTACATGATTATACAGACATCTGTGTAAATATTTACATGTTAATACAGACATCTTTGTACATATTTGCGTGTTTATACAGACTCCTTTGTAAATATTTACATGTTTATACAGATACGTGTATAAATATTTAAATGTTTATACACATACCTGTGCAAATATTTACATGTATACAGATATCTCTATAAATATTTCCATGATTATACACATATCTGGATAAATATTTACATGCTTATACAGATATCTGTGTAAATACCTGCATGTTTGTTTATACAGGTATCTGTACAAATAATATTTATATGTTTATGCAGATATCTGTATAAATAATAGTTATATGCTTATAGAGATATCTGCATAAATAATATTTGTATGGTATCTGTAAAAATTATAAGTTTATACAGTTATCTGTATAAATAATATTTATCAGTTTAAACAGATATCTGTATAAATAATACTTACATGTTCAAACAGATATCTGTATAAATAATATTTACATGTTTATACAGATATCTGTATCAATATTTACATGTTTTTACAGATATCTGCATAAAAATTTACATGTTTATACAGATATCTCCATAAATATTTACATCTTTATACAAATAACTTTATAAATATTTGCATGATTGTTTATACAGATATATGTATAAAGATTTACACGTCTATACAGACATCTATATAAATATTTACATGTTTATACAGACATCTGTGAAAATATTTACATGTTTATACAGACATCTGTGTAAATATTTACATGTTTATACAGATAACTGTGTAAATATTTACATGTTTGTACAGACAACTGTGTAAATATTTACATGTTTATACAGACAACTGTGTAAATATTTACATGTTTATACAGACATCTGTGAAAATATTTACATGTTTATACACACATCTGTGTAAATATTTACATGTTTATACAGACATCTTTGTAAATATTTACATATTTATACACACATATGTGTAGATATTTACAGGTTTATACAGACATCTGTGTAAATATTTACATGTTTATACAGACATGTGTGCAGATATTTACATGATTACACAGACATCTACGTAGATATTTCCATGATTATACAGACACCATTGTAAATATTTACATGTTTATACAGACATCTGGGTAAACATTTACACGTTTATACAGACATCTGCGTAAATATTTGCACGTTTATACAGACGTCCGCGTAAATATTTACAGGTTTATACAGACATCTGTGTAAATATTTACATGTTTATACAGACACCTGTGTAAATATTTTCGTTGATACAGACATCTGTGTAAATATTTACATGTTTATACAGACATCTGTGTAAATATTTTCGTTTATACAGACATCTGTGTAAATATTTACTTGTTTATACAGACATCTGTGTAAATATTCATATGTTTATGCAGATATCTGCATATTTATATGTTTACAGACATCTGTATAAATACTTTTATGTTTATGCACATATCTGTATAAATATTTATATGTTTTTACACATATGTGTATAAATAATATTTATATGTTTCTACAGATATCAGTATAAATAACATTCACATGTTTATACAGATATCTGTATAAATAATATTTATATGTTTATACAGTTATCTGTATAAATAATATTTATGTGTTTATAATGAAGTCTGTGTAGATAATATATATATGTTTGTAGAGGTATCTGTATAAATAATATTTATATGTTTATACAGATATCTCTACAAATAATAGTTATATGTTTATACAGATATCTGTATAAATAATATTTGTATGGTATCTGTATAAATAATATTTATAAGTTTATACAGATGTCTGTATAAATAATATTTATAAGTTTAATCAGATATCTGTATAAATAATATTGATATGTTTATACAGATATCTGCATAAATAATATTTATATGTTTATAAATTTATCTGTATAAACACATAAATAATTATATAGATATCTGTATAAATAATATTTACATGTGTATAGAGATAACTCTATCAATATTTACAAATTGATTCAGATATCTGTATGAATATTTACATGTTTATACAGATATTTTATAAATATTTACATGTTTATACAATTATCTGTATAAATATATACATGTTGATACTGATATCTGTATAAATATTTACGTTTATACAGATATCTGTATCAATATTTACATGCATAAACATAAATCTGTGTAAATATTTACATGTTTGTATATACAGGTATATTTATAAATATTTGTATGTATATAGAGATATCTGTATAAATAATATTTATACATTTATACAGATATCTGTATCAATAATATTTATACGTTTATACAGATATCTGTATAAATAATATTTAAGTGTTTATACAGATATCTCTATAACTAATATTTATATGTTCATAGAGATATCTGTATAAATAATATTTACATGTCTATACATATATCTGTATAACTAATATTTACATGTTTATGCAGATATCTGTATGAATAATATTAATAAGATTCTACAGACATCGGTATAAATAATATTTATGTGTTTATACAGATATCTGTATAAATATTTATAGGTTTATACAGATATCTCTTAAAATAGTTATATATTTATAGAGATATCTGTATAAATATTTATGTATTTATGCAGATGTCTGCATACATATTTATATGTTTATACAGATATATATAAATAATATTTTTATATTTATACAGATATCTGTATATATAATATTTATGTTTAGACAGATATCTGTATAAATAATATTTATATGTTTATACAACTATCTGTATAAATAATATTTATTTGTTTATACAGATATCTGTATAAATAGTATTTATAGCTTTATACAGGTATCTGTATAAATAATATTTACAGGTTTATAAAGATATCTGTATAAAGAATATTTACATGTTTATACAGATAGCTGTATAAATATTTACATGTTTATACAGATAGCTGTATAAATATTTACATGTTTATACAGATATATGTATAAATATTATTTACGTTTTTACAGATAACTGTATAAATAATATTTATATGTTTATACAGATATCTGCATAAATATTTATATGTTTATACAGATATATGTATAAATAATATTTCTATGTTTATAAAGGTATCAGCCTATATAATATTTAAGTTTATACAGATATCTGTGTAAATAATATTTATATGTTTATACAGATATCTGTATACATAATAGTTATATGTTTATAGAGATATCTGTATACATAATATTTCTATGTTTATCCAGATATCTGTATACATAATATTTATATGTTTATACAGATACCTGTATACATAATATTTATATATTTATACAGTTATCTGTATGAATAATATTTATATGTTTAAACAGATATCTGTATAAATAATATTTATATGTTCATACAGATATCTGTGTAAATAATATTTATATGTTTATACAGATATGTGTATAAATAATATTTATATGTTTATACAGATATCTATATAAATGTTATTTTCCTGTTTATACAGATATCTGTATAAATAATATTTACAGGTTCATACAGTTATATGTATAAGGATTATTTACATGTTTATACTGATATCTGCATAAATATTTACATGTTTATACAGATATCTGTATAAATATTATTTACATGTGTATACAGATATCTGTAAATAATATTTAAATGTTTATACAGTTGTCGTATAAATAATATTTATATGTTCATACCGATATCTGCGTAAATAAAATTTATATTTCATACAGATATCTGTGTAAATAGTATTTATAGGTTTATGCAAATATCCGTATAACTAATATTTATATGTTAATACAGATGTCTGTAGAAATAATATTTAAATGTTTATAGAGCTATCTGAATAAATAATATTTATGTGTTTATACATATATCTGTATAAATATTCACGTGTTTACACAGATATCTGTATATATATTTACATCTTTATACAGATATCTGTATAAATATTTACATGTTTGTTTATACAGATATCTGTATAAATATTCACGTGTTTACACAGATATCTGTATATATATTTACATCTTTATACAGATATCTGTATAAATATTTACATGTTTGTTTATACAGATATCTGTATAAATATTTACACGTTTATACAGACATCTGTATAAACATTTACATGTTTATACAGACATCTGTATAAATATTTACATGTTTATACAGACATCTGTGGAAATATTTACATGTTTATACAGACATCTGTGTAAATATTTACATGATTATACAGACATTTGTGTAAATATTTTCATGTTAATACAGACATCTTTGTACATATTTGCGTGTTTATACAGACTCCTTTGTAAATATTTACATGTTTATACAGATACGTGTATAAATATTTAAATGTTTATACACATACCTGTGCAAATATTTACATGTTTATACAGATATCTCTATAAATATTTCCATGATTATACACATATCTGGATAAATATTTACATGCTTATACAGATATCTGTGTAAATACCTGCATGTTTGTTTATACAGGTATCTGTACAAATAATATTTATATGTTTATGCAGATATCTGTATATATAATAGTTATATGCTTATAGAGATATCTGCATAAATAATATTTGTATGGTATCTGTAAAAATTATAAGTTTATACAGTTATCTGTATAAATAATATTTATCAGTTTAAACAGATATCTGTATAAATAATACTTACATGTTCAAACAGATATCTGTATAAATAATATTTACATGTTTATACAGATATCTGTATCAATATTTACATGTTTTTACAGATATCTGCATAAAAATTTACATGTTTATACAGATATCTCCATAAATATTTACATCTTTATACAAATAACTTTATAAATATTTGCATGATTGTTTATACAGATATATGTATAAAGATTTACACGTCTATACAGACATCTATATAAATATTTACATGTTTATACAGACATCTGTGAAAATATTTACATGTTTATACAGACATCTGTGTAAATATTTACATGTTTATACAGATAACTGTGTAAATATTTACATGTTTGTACAGACAACTGTGTAAATATTTACATGTTTATACAGACAACTGTGTAAATATTTACATGTTTATACAGACATCTGTGAAAATATTTACATGTTTATACACACATCTGTGTAAATATTTACATGTTTATACAGACATCTTTGTAAATATTTACATATTTATACACACATATGTGTAGATATTTACAGGTTTATACAGACATCTGTGTAAATATTTACATGTTTATACAGACATGTGTGCAGATATTTACATGATTACACAGACATCTACGTAGATATTTCCATGATTATACAGACACCATTGTAAATATTTACATGTTTATACAGACATCTGGGTAAACATTTACACGTTTATACAGACATCTGCGTAAATATTTGCACGTTTATACAGACGTCCGCGTAAATATTTACAGGTTTATACAGACATCTGTGTAAATATTTACATGTTTATACAGACACCTGTGTAAATATTTTCGTTTATACAGACATCTGTGTAAATATTTACATGTTTATACAGACATCTGTGTAAATATTTTCGTTTATACAGACATCTGTGTAAATATTTACTTGTTTATACAGACATCTGTGTAAATATTCATATGTTTATGCAGATATCTGCATATTTATATGTTTACAGACATCTGTATAAATACTTTTATGTTTATGCACATATCTGTATAAATATTTATATGTTTTTACACATATGTGTATAAATAATATTTATATGTTTCTACAGATATCAGTATAAATAACATTCACATGTTTATACAGATATCTGTATAAATAATATTTATATGTTTATACAGTTATCTGTATAAATAATATTTATGTGTTTATAATGAAGTCTGTGTAGATAATATATATATGTTTGTAGAGGTATCTGTATAAATAATATTTATATGTTTATACAGATATCTCTACAAATAATAGTTATATGTTTATACAGATATCTGTATAAATAATATTTGTATGGTATCTGTATAAATAATATTTATAAGTTTATACAGATGTCTGTATAAATAATATTTATAAGTTTAATCAGATATCTGTATAAATAATATTGATATGTTTATACAGATATCTGCATAAATAATATTTATATGTTTATAAATTTATCTGTATAAACACATAAATAATTATATAGATATCTGTATAAATAATATTTACATGTGTATAGAGATAACTCTATCAATATTTACAAATTGATTCAGATATCTGTATGAATATTTACATGTTTATACAGATATTTTATAAATATTTACATGTTTATACAATTATCTGTATAAATATATACATGTTGATACTGATATCTGTATAAATATTTACGTTTATACAGATATCTGTATCAATATTTACATGCATAAACATAAATCTGTGTAAATATTTACATGTTTGTATATACAGGTATATTTATAAATATTTGTATGTATATACAGATATCTGTATAAATAATATTTATACATTTATACAGATATCTGTATCAATAATATTTATACGTTTATACAGATATCTGTATAAATAATATTTAAGTGTTTATACAGATATCTCTATAACTAATATTTATATGTTCATAGAGATATCTGTATAAATAATATTTACATGTCTATACATATATCTGTATAACTAATATTTACATGTTTATGCAGATATCTGTATGAATAATATTAATAAGATTCTACAGACATCTGTATAAATAATATTTATGTGTTTATACAGATATCTGTATAAATATTTATAGGTTTATACAGATATCTCTTAAAATAGTTATATATTTATGGAGATATCTGTAGAAATATTTATGTATTTATGCAGATGTCTGCATACATATTTATATGTTTATACAGATATATATAAATAATATTTTTATATTTATACAGATATCTGTATATATAATATTTATGTTTAGACAGATATCTGTATAAATAATATTTATATGTTTATACAACTATCTGTATAAATAATATTTATTTGTTTATACAGATATCTGTATAAATAGTATTTATAGCTTTATACAGGTATCTGTATAAATAATATTTACAGGTTTATAAAGATATCTGTATAAAGAATATTTACATGTTTATACAGATAGCTGTATAAATATTTACATGTTTATACAGATAGCTGTATAAATATTTACATGTTTATACAGATAGCTGTATAAATATTTACATGTTTATACAGATATATGTATAAATATTATTTACGTTTTTACAGATAACTGTATAAATAATATTTATATGTTTATACAGATATCTGCATAAATATTTATATGTTTATACAGATATATGTATAAATAATATTTCTATGTTTATAAAGGTATCAGCCTATATAATATTTAAGTTTATACAGATATCTGTGTAAATAATATTTATATGTTTATACAGATATCTGTATACATAATAGTTATATGTTTATAGAGATATCTGTATACATAATATTTCTATGTTTATCCAGATATCTGTATACATAATATTTATATGTTTATACAGATACCTGTATACATAATATTTATATATTTATACAGTTATCTGTATGAATAATATTTATATGTTTAAACAGATATCTGTATAAATAATATTTATATGTTCATACAGATATCTGTGTAAATAATATTTATATGTTTATACAGATATGTGTATAAATAATATTTATATGTTTATACAGATATCTATATAAATGTTATTTTCCTGTTTATACAGATATCTGTATAAATAATATTTACAGGTTCATACAGTTATATGTATAAGGATTATTTACATGTTTATACTGATATCTGCATAAATATTTACATGTTTATACAGATATCTGTATAAATATTATTTACATGTGTATACAGATATCTGTAAATAATATTTAAATGTTTATACAGTTGTCGTATAAATAATATTTATATGTTCATACCGATATCTGCGTAAATAAAATTTATATTTCATACAGATATCTGTGTAAATAGTATTTATAGGTTTATGCAATTATCCGTATAACTAATATTTATATGTTAGTACAGATGTCTGTATAAATAATATTTAAATGTTTATAGAGATATCTGAATAAATAATATTTATGTGTTTATACAGATATCTGTATAAATATTCACGTGTTTACACAGATATCTGTATATATATTTACATCTTTATACGGATATCTGTATAAATATTTACATGTTTGTTTATACAGATATCTGTATAAATATTTACATGTTTATACAGACATCTGTGGAAATATTTACATGTTTATACAGACATCTGTGTAAATATTTACATGATTATACAGACATCTGTGTAAATATTTACATGTTAATACAGACATCTTTGTACATATTTGCGTGTTTATACAGACTCCTTTGTAAATATTTACATGTTTATACAGATACGTGTATAAATATTTAAATGTTTATACACATACCTGTGCAAATATTTACATGTATACAGATATCTCTATAAATATTTCCATGATTATACACATATCTGGATAAATATTTACATGCTTATACAGATATCTGTGTAAATACCTGCATGTTTGTTTATACAGGTATCTGTACAAATAATATTTATATGTTTATGCAGATATCTGTATAAATAATAGTTATATGCTTATAGAGATATCTGCATAAATAATATTTGTATGGTATCTGTAAAAATTATAAGTTTATACAGTTATCTGTATAAATAATATTTATCAGTTTAAACAGATATCTGTATAAATAATACTTACATGTTCAAACAGATATCTGTATAAATAATATTTACATGTTTATACAGATATCTGTATCAATATTTACATGTTTTTACAGATATCTGCATAAAAATTTACATGTTTATACAGATATCTCCATAAATATTTACATCTTTATACAAATAACTTTATAAATATTTGCATGATTGTTTATACAGATATATGTATAAAGATTTACACGTCTATACAGACATCTATATAAATATTTACATGTTTATACAGACATCTGTGAAAATATTTACATGTTTATACAGACATCTGTGTAAATATTTACATGTTTATACAGATAACTGTGTAAATATTTACATGTTTGTACAGACAACTGTGTAAATATTTACATGTTTATACAGACAACTGTGTAAATATTTACATGTTTATACAGACATCTGTGAAAATATTTACATGTTTATACACACATCTGTGTAAATATTTACATGTTTATACAGACATCTTTGTAAATATTTACATATTTATACACACATATGTGTAGATATTTACAGGTTTATACAGACATCTGTGTAAATATTTACATGTTTATACAGACATGTGTGCAGATATTTACATGATTACACAGACATCTACGTAGATATTTCCATGATTATACAGACACCATTGTAAATATTTACATGTTTATACAGACATCTGGGTAAACATTTACACGTTTATACAGACATCTGCGTAAATATTTGCACGTTTATACAGACGTCCGCGTAAATATTTACAGGTTTATACAGACATCTGTGTAAATATTTACATGTTTATACAGACACCTGTGTAAATATTTTCGTTGATACAGACATCTGTGTAAATATTTACATGTTTATACAGACATCTGTGTAAATATTTTCGTTTATACAGACATCTGTGTAAATATTTACTTGTTTATACAGACATCTGTGTAAATATTCATATGTTTATGCAGATATCTGCATATTTATATGTTTACAGACATCTGTATAAATACTTTTATGTTTATGCACATATCTGTATAAATATTTATATGTTTTTACACATATGTGTATAAATAATATTTATATGTTTCTACAGATATCAGTATAAATAACATTCACATGTTTATACAGATATCTGTATAAATAATATTTATATGTTTATACAGTTATCTGTATAAATAATATTTATGTGTTTATAATGAAGTCTGTGTAGATAATATATATATGTTTGTAGAGGTATCTGTATAAATAATATTTATATGTTTATACAGATATCTCTACAAATAATAGTTATATGTTTATACAGATATCTGTATAAATAATATTTGTATGGTATCTGTATAAATAATATTTATAAGTTTATACAGATGTCTGTATAAATAATATTTATAAGTTTAATCAGATATCTGTATAAATAATATTGATATGTTTATACAGATATCTGCATAAATAATATTTATATGTTTATAAATTTATCTGTATAAACACATAAATAATTATATAGATATCTGTATAAATAATATTTACATGTGTACAGAGATAACTCTATCAATATTTACAAATTGATTCAGATATCTGTATGAATATTTACATGTTTATACAGATATTTTATAAATATTTACATGTTTATACAATTATCTGTATAAATATATACATGTTGATACTGATATCTGTATAAATATTTACGTTTATACAGATATCTGTATCAATATTTACATGCATAAACATAAATCTGTGTAAATATTTACATGTTTGTATATACAGGTATATTTATAAATATTTGTATGTATATAGAGATATCTGTATAAATAATATTTATACATTTATACAGATATCTGTATCAATAATATTTATACGTTTATACAGATATCTGTATAAATAATATTTAAGTGTTTATACAGATATCTCTATAACTAATATTTATATGTTCATAGAGATATCTGTATAAATAATATTTACATGTCTATACATATATCTGTATAACTAATATTTACATGTTTATGCAGATATCTGTATGAATAATATTAATAAGATTCTACAGACATCGGTATAAATAATATTTATGTGTTTATACAGATATCTGTATAAATATTTATAGGTTTATACAGATATCTCTTAAAATAGTTATATATTTATAGAGATATCTGTATAAATATTTATGTATTTATGCAGATGTCTGCATACATATTTATATGTTTATACAGATATATATAAATAATATTTTTATATTTATACAGATATCTGTATATATAATATTTATGTTTAGACAGATATCTGTATAAATAATATTTATATGTTTATACAACTATCTGTATAAATAATATTTATTTGTTTATACAGATATCTGTATAAATAGTATTTATAGCTTTATACAGGTATCTGTATAAATAATATTTACAGGTTTATAAAGATATCTGTATAAAGAATATTTACATGTTTATACAGATAGCTGTATAAATATTTACATGTTTATACAGATAGCTGTATAAATATTTACATGTTTATACAGATATATGTATAAATATTATTTACGTTTTTACAGATAACTGTATAAATAATATTTATATGTTTATACAGATATCTGCATAAATATTTATATGTTTATACAGATATATGTATAAATAATATTTCTATGTTTATAAAGGTATCAGCCTATATAATATTTAAGTTTATACAGATATCTGTGTAAATAATATTTATATGTTTATACAGATATCTGTATACATAATAGTTATATGTTTATAGAGATATCTGTATACATAATATTTCTATGTTTATCCAGATATCTGTATACATAATATTTATATGTTTATACAGATACCTGTATACATAATATTTATATATTTATACAGTTATCTGTATGAATAATATTTATATGTTTAAACAGATATCTGTATAAATAATATTTATATGTTCATACAGATATCTGTGTAAATAATATTTATATGTTTATACAGATATGTGTATAAATAATATTTATATGTTTATACAGATATCTATATAAATGTTATTTTCCTGTTTATACAGATATCTGTATAAATAATATTTACAGGTTCATACAGTTATATGTATAAGGATTATTTACATGTTTATACTGATATCTGCATAAATATTTACATGTTTATACAGATATCTGTATAAATATTATTTACATGTGTATACAGATATCTGTAAATAATATTTAAATGTTTATACAGTTGTCGTATAAATAATATTTATATGTTCATACCGATATCTGTGTAAATAAAATTTATATTTCATACAGATATCTGTGTAAATAGTATTTATAGGTTTATGCAAATATCCGTATAACTAATATTTATATGTTAATACAGATGTCTGTATAAATAATATTTAAATGTTTATAGAGATATCTGAATAAATAATATTTATGTGTTTATACAGATATCTGTATAAATATTCACGTGTTTACACAGATATCTGTATATATATTTACATCTTTATACAGATATCTGTATAAATATTTACATGTTTGTTTATACAGATATCTGTATAAATATTTACACGTTTATACAGACATCTGTATAAACATTTACATGTTTATACAGACATCTGTATAAATATTTACATGTTTATACAGACATCTGTATAAATATTTACATGTTTATACAGACATCTGTGGAAATATTTACATGTTTATACAGACATCTGTGTAAATATTTACATGATTATACAGACATCTGTGTAAATATTTACATGTTAATACAGACATCTTTGTACATATTTGCGTGTTTATACAGACTCCTTTGTAAATATTTACATGTTTATACAGATACGTGTATAAATATTTAAATGTTTATACACATACCTGTGCAAATATTTACATGTTTATACAGATATCTCTATAAATATTTCCATGATTATACACATATCTGGATAAATATTTACATGCTTATACAGATATCTGTGTAAATACCTGCATGTTTGTTTATACAGGTATCTGTACAAATAATATTTATATGTTTATGCAGATATCTGTATATATAATAGTTATATGCTTATAGAGATATCTGCATAAATAATATTTGTATGGTATCTGTAAAAATTATAAGTTTATACAGTTATCTGTATAAATAATATTTATCAGTTTAAACAGATATCTGTATAAATAATACTTACATGTTCAAACAGATATCTGTATAAATAATATTTACATGTTTATACAGATATCTGTATCAATATTTACATGTTTTTACAGATATCTGCATAAAAATTTACATGTTTATACAGATATCTCCATAAATATTTACATCTTTATACAAATAACTTTATAAATATTTGCATGATTGTTTATACAGATATATGTATAAAGATTTACACGTCTATACAGACATCTATATAAATATTTACATGTTTATACAGACATCTGTGAAAATATTTACATGTTTATACAGACATCTGTGTAAATATTTACATGTTTATACAGATAACTGTGTAAATATTTACATGTTTGTACAGACAACTGTGTAAATATTTACATGTTTATACAGACAACTGTGTAAATATTTACATGTTTATACAGACATCTGTGAAAATATTTACATGTTTATACACACATCTGTGTAAATATTTACATGTTTATACAGACATCTTTGTAAATATTTACATATTTATACACACATATGTGTAGATATTTACAGGTTTATACAGACATCTGTGTAAATATTTACATGTTTATACAGACATGTGTGCAGATATTTACATGATTACACAGACATCTACGTAGATATTTCCATGATTATACAGACACCATTGTAAATATTTACATGTTTATACAGACATCTGGGTAAACATTTACACGTTTATACAGACATCTGCGTAAATATTTGCACGTTTATACAGACGTCCGCGTAAATATTTACAGGTTTATACAGACATCTGTGTAAATATTTACATGTTTATACAGACACCTGTGTAAATATTTTCGTTTATACAGACATCTGTGTAAATATTTACATGTTTATAAAGACATCTGTGTAAATATTTTCGTTTATACAGACATCTGTGTAAATATTTACTTGTTTATACAGACATCTGTGTAAATATTCATATGTTTATGCAGATATCTGCATATTTATATGTTTACAGACATCTATATAAATACTTTTATGTTTATGCACATATCTGTATAAATATTTATATGTTTTTACACATATGTGTATAAATAATATTTATATGTTTCTACAGATATCAGTATAAATAACATTCACATGTTTATACAGATATCTGTATAAATAATATTTATATGTTTATACAGTTATCTGTATAAATAATATTTATGTGTTTATAATGAAGTCTGTGTAGATAATATATATATGTTTGTAGAGGTATCTGTATAAATAATATTTATATGTTTATACAGATATCTCTACAAATAATAGTTATATGTTTATACAGATATCTGTATAAATAATATTTGTATGGTATCTGTATAAATAATATTTATAAGTTTATACAGATGTCTGTATAAATAATATTTATAAGTTTAATCAGATATCTGTATAAATAATATTGATATGTTTATACAGATATCTGCATAAATAATATTTATATGTTTATAAATTTATCTGTATAAACACATAAATAATTATATAGATATCTGTATAAATAATATTTACATGTGTATAGAGATAACTCTATCAATATTTACAAATTGATTCAGATATCTGTATGAATATTTACATGTTTATACAGATATTTTATAAATATTTACATGTTTATACAATTATCTGTATAAATATATACATGTTGATACTGATATCTGTATAAATATTTACGTTTATACAGATATCTGTATCAATATTTACATGCATAAACATAAATCTGTGTAAATATTTACATGTTTGTATATACAGGTATATTTATAAATATTTGTATGTATATACAGATATCTGTATAAATAATATTTATACATTTATACAGATATCTGTATCAATAATATTTATACGTTTATACAGATATCTGTATAAATAATATTTAAGTGTTTATACAGATATCTCTATAACTAATATTTATATGTTCATAGAGATATCTGTATAAATAATATTTACATGTCTATACATATATCTGTATAACTAATATTTACATGTTTATGCAGATATCTGTATGAATAATATTAATAAGATTCTACAGACATCGGTATAAATAATATTTATGTGTTTATACAGATATCTGTATAAATATTTATAGGTTTATACAGATATCTCTTAAAATAGTTATATATTTATAGAGATATCTGTATAAATATTTATGTATTTATGCAGATGTCTGCATACATATTTATATGTTTATACAGATATATATAAATAATATTTTTATATTTATACAGATATCTGTATATATAATATTTATGTTTAGACAGATATCTGTATAAATAATATTTATATGTTTATACAACTATCTGTATAAATAATATTTATTTGTTTATACAGATATCTGTATAAATAGTATTTATAGCTTTATACAGGTATCTGTATAAATAATATTTACAGGTTTATAAAGATATCTGTATAAAGAATATTTACATGTTTATACAGATAGCTGTATAAATATTTACATGTTTATACAGATAGCTGTATAAATATTTACATGTTTATACAGATATATGTATAAATATTATTTACGTTTTTACAGATAACTGTATAAATAATATTTATATGTTTATACAGATATCTGCATGAATATTTATATGTTTATACAGATATATGTATAAATATTTATATGTTTATACAGATATATGTATAAATAATATTTCTATGTTTATAAAGGTATCAGCCTATATAATATTTAAGTTTATACAGATATCTGTGTAAATAATATTTATATGTTTATACAGATATCTGTATACATAATAGTTATATGTTTATAGAGATATCTGTATACATAATATTTCTATGTTTATCCAGATATCTGTATACATAATATTTATATGTTTATACAGATACCTGTATACATAATATTTATATATTTATACAGTTATCTGTATGAATAATATTTATATGTTTAAACAGATATCTGTATAAATAATATTTATATGTTCATACAGATATCTGTGTAAATAATATTTATATGTTTATACAGATATGTGTATAAATAATATTTATATGTTTATACAGATATCTATATAAATGTTATTTTCCTGTTTATACAGATATCTGTATAAATAATATTTACAGGTTCATACAGTTATATGTATAAGGATTATTTACATGTTTATACTGATATCTGCATAAATATTTACATGTTTATACAGATATCTGTATAAATATTATTTACATGTGTATACAGATATCTGTAAATAATATTTAAATGTTTATACAGTTGTCGTATAAATAATATTTATATGTTCATACCGATATCTGCGTAAATAAAATTTATATTTCATACAGATATCTGTGTAAATAGTATTTATAGGTTTATGCAAATATCCGTATAACTAATATTTATATGTTAATACAGATGTCTGTAGAAATAATATTTAAATGTTTATAGAGCTATCTGAATAAATAATATTTATGTGTTTATACATATATCTGTATAAATATTCACGTGTTTACACAGATATCTGTATATATATTTACATCTTTATACAGATATCTGTATAAATATTTACATGTTTGTTTATACAGATATCTGTATAAATATTCACGTGTTTACACAGATATCTGTATATATATTTACATCTTTATACAGATATCTGTATAAATATTTACATGTTTGTTTATACAGATATCTGTATAAATATTTACACGTTTATACAGACATCTGTATAAACATTTACATGTTTATACAGACATCTGTATAAATATTTACATGTTTATACAGACATCTGTGGAAATATTTACATGTTTATACAGACATCTGTGTAAATATTTACATGATTATACAGACATCTGTGTAAATATTTTCATGTTAATACAGACATCTTTGTACATATTTGCGTGTTTATACAGACTCCTTTGTAAATATTTACATGTTTATACAGATACGTGTATAAATATTTAAATGTTTATACACATACCTGTGCAAATATTTACATGTTTATACAGATATCTCTATAAATATTTCCATGATTATACACATATCTGGATAAATATTTACATGCTTATACAGATATCTGTGTAAATACCTGCATGTTTGTTTATACAGGTATCTGTACAAATAATATTTATATGTTTATGCAGATATCTGTATATATAATAGTTATATGCTTATAGAGATATCTGCATAAATAATATTTGTATGGTATCTGTAAAAATTATAAGTTTATACAGTTATCTGTATAAATAATATTTATCAGTTTAAACAGATATCTGTATAAATAATACTTACATGTTCAAACAGATATCTGTATAAATAATATTTACATGTTTATACAGATATCTGTATCAATATTTACATGTTTTTACAGATATCTGCATAAAAATTTACATGTTTATACAGATATCTCCATAAATATTTACATCTTTATACAAATAACTTTATAAATATTTGCATGATTGTTTATACAGATATATGTATAAAGATTTACACGTCTATACAGACATCTATATAAATATTTACATGTTTATACAGACATCTGTGAAAATATTTACATGTTTATACAGACATCTGTGTAAATATTTACATGTTTATACAGATAACTGTGTAAATATTTACATGTTTGTACAGACAACTGTGTAAATATTTACATGTTTATACAGACAACTGTGTAAATATTTACATGTTTATACAGACATCTGTGAAAATATTTACATGTTTATACACACATCTGTGTAAATATTTACATGTTTATACAGACATCTTTGTAAATATTTACATATTTATACACACATATGTGTAGATATTTACAGGTTTATACAGACATCTGTGTAAATATTTACATGTTTATACAGACATGTGTGCAGATATTTACATGATTACACAGACATCTACGTAGATATTTCCATGATTATACAGACACCATTGTAAATATTTACATGTTTATACAGACATCTGGGTAAACATTTACACGTTTATACAGACATCTGCGTAAATATTTGCACGTTTATACAGACGTCCGCGTAAATATTTACAGGTTTATACAGACATCTGTGTAAATATTTACATGTTTATACAGACACCTGTGTAAATATTTTCGTTTATACAGACATCTGTGTAAATATTTACATGTTTATACAGACATCTGTGTAAATATTTTCGTTTATACAGACATCTGTGTAAATATTTACTTGTTTATACAGACATCTGTGTAAATATTCATATGTTTATGCAGATATCTGCATATTTATATGTTTACAGACATCTGTATAAATACTTTTATGTTTATGCACATATCTGTATAAATATTTATATGTTTTTACACATATGTGTATAAATAATATTTATATGTTTCTACAGATATCAGTATAAATAACATTCAGATGTTTATACAGATATCTGTATAAATAATATTTATATGTTTATACAGTTATCTGTATAAATAATATTTATGTGTTTATAATGAAGTCTGTGTAGATAATATATATATGTTTGTAGAGGTATCTGTATAAATAATATTTATATGTTTATACAGATATCTCTACAAATAATAGTTATATGTTTATACAGATATCTGTATAAATAATATTTGTATGGTATCTGTATAAATAATATTTATAAGTTTATACAGATGTCTGTATAAATAATATTTATAAGTTTAATCAGATATCTGTATAAATAATAATGATATGTTTATACAGATATCTGCATAAATAATATTTATATGTTTATAAATTTATCTGTATAAACACATAAATAATTATATAGACATCTGTATAAATAATATTTACATGTGTATAGAGATAACTCTATCAATATTTACAAATTGATTCAGATATCTGTATGAATATTTACATGTTTATACAGATATTTTATAAATATTTACATGTTTATACAATTATCTGTATAAATATATACATGTTGATACTGATATCTGTATAAATATTTACGTTTATACAGATATCTGTATCAATATTTACATGCATAAACATAAATCTGTGTAAATATTTACATGTTTGTATATACAGGTATATTTATAAATATTTGTATGTATATACAGATATCTGTATAAATAATATTTATACATTTATACAGATATCTGTATCAATAATATTTATACGTTTATACAGATATCTGTATAAATAATATTTAAGTGTTTATACAGATATCTCTATAACTAATATTTATATGTTCATAGAGATATCTGTATAAATAATATTTACATGTCTATACATATATCTGTATAACTAATATTTACATGTTTATGCAGATATCTGTATGAATAATATTAATAAGATTCTATAGACATCTGTATAAATAATATTTATGTGTTTATACAGATATCTGTATAAATATTTATAGGTTTATACAGATATCTCTTAAAATAGTTATATATTTATAGAGATATCTGTATAAATATTTATGTATTTATGCAGATGTCTGCATACATATTTATATGTTTATACAGATATATATAAATAATATTTTTATATTTATACAGATATCTGTATATATAATATTTATGTTTAGACAGATATCTGTATAAATAATATTTATATGTTTATACAACTATCTGTATAAATAATATTTATTTGTTTATACAGATATCTGTATAAATAGTATTTATAGCTTTATACAGGTATCTGTATAAATAATATTTACAGGTTTATAAAGATATCTGTATAAAGAATATTTACATGTTTATACAGATAGCTGTATAAATATTTACATGTTTATACAGATAGCTGTATAAATATTTACATGTTTATACAGATATATGTATAAATATTATTTACGTTTTTACAGATAACTGTATAAATAATATTTATATGTTTATACAGATATCTGCATAAATATTTATATGTTTATACAGATATATGTATAAATAATATTTCTATGTTTATAAAGGTATCAGCCTATATAATATTTAAGTTTATACAGATATCTGTGTAAATAATATTTATATGTTTATACAGATATCTGTATACATAATAGTTATATGTTTATAGAGATATCTGTATACATAATATTTCTATGTTTATCCAGATATCTGTATACATAATATTTATATGTTTATACAGATACCTGTATACATAATATTTATATATTTATACAGTTATCTGTATGAATAATATTTATATGTTTAAACAGATATCTGTATAAATAATATTTATATGTTCATACAGATATCTGTGTAAATAATATTTATATGTTTATACAGATATGTGTATAAATAATATTTATATGTTTATACAGATATCTATATAAATGTTATTTTCCTGTTTATACAGATATCTGTATAAATAATATTTACAGGTTCATACAGTTATATGTATAAGGATTATTTACATGTTTATACTGATATCTGCATAAATATTTACATGTTTATACAGATATCTGTATAAATATTATTTACATGTGTATACAGATATCTGTAAATAATATTTAAATGTTTATACAGTTGTCGTATAAATAATATTTATATGTTCATACCGATATCTGCGTAAATAAAATTTATATTTCATACAGATATCTGTGTAAATAGTATTTATAGGTTTATGCAAATATCCGTATAACTAATATTTATATGTTAATACAGATGTCTGTAGAAATAATATTTAAATGTTTATAGAGCTATCTGAATAAATAATATTTATGTGTTTATACATATATCTGTATAAATATTCACGTGTTTACACAGATATCTGTATATATATTTACATCTTTATACAGATATCTGTATAAATATTTACATGTTTGTTTATACAGATATCTGTATAAATATTCACGTGTTTACACAGATATCTGTATATATATTTACATCTTTATACAGATATCTGTATAAATATTTACATGTTTGTTTATACAGATATCTGTATAAATATTTACACGTTTATACAGACATCTGTATAAACATTTACATGTTTATACAGACATCTGTATAAATATTTACATGTTTATACAGACATCTGTGGAAATATTTACATGTTTATACAGACATCTGTGTAAATATTTACATGATTATACAGACATCTGTGTAAATATTTTCATGTTAATACAGACATCTTTGTACATATTTGCGTGTTTATACAGACTCCTTTGTAAATATTTACATGTTTATACAGATACGTGTATAAATATTTAAATGTTTATACACATACCTGTGCAAATATTTACATGTTTATACAGATATCTCTATAAATATTTCCATGATTATACACATATCTGGATAAATATTTACATGCTTATACAGATATCTGTGTAAATACCTGCATGTTTGTTTATACAGGTATCTGTACAAATAATATTTATATGTTTATGCAGATATCTGTATATATAATAGTTATATGCTTATAGAGATATCTGCATAAATAATATTTGTATGGTATCTGTAAAAATTATAAGTTTATACAGTTATCTGTATAAATAATATTTATCAGTTTAAACAGATATCTGTATAAATAATACTTACATGTTCAAACAGATATCTGTATAAATAATATTTACATGTTTATACAGATATCTGTATCAATATTTACATGTTTTTACAGATATCTGCATAAAAATTTACATGTTTATACAGATATCTCCATAAATATTTACATCTTTATACAAATAACTTTATAAATATTTGCATGATTGTTTATACAGATATATGTATAAAGATTTACACGTCTATACAGACATCTATATAAATATTTACATGTTTATACAGACATCTGTGAAAATATTTACATGTTTATACAGACATCTGTGTAAATATTTACATGTTTATACAGATAACTGTGTAAATATTTACATGTTTGTACAGACAACTGTGTAAATATTTACATGTTTATACAGACAACTGTGTAAATATTTACATGTTTATACAGACATCTGTGAAAATATTTACATGTTTATACACACATCTGTGTAAATATTTACATGTTTATACAGACATCTTTGTAAATATTTACATATTTATACACACATATGTGTAGATATTTACAGGTTTATACAGACATCTGTGTAAATATTTACATGTTTATACAGACATGTGTGCAGATATTTACATGATTACACAGACATCTACGTAGATATTTCCATGATTATACAGACACCATTGTAAATATTTACATGTTTATACAGACATCTGGGTAAACATTTACACGTTTATACAGACATCTGCGTAAATATTTGCACGTTTATACAGACGTCCGCGTAAATATTTACAGGTTTATACAGACATCTGTGTAAATATTTACATGTTTATACAGACACCTGTGTAAATATTTTCGTTTATACAGACATCTGTGTAAATATTTACATGTTTATACAGACATCTGTGTAAATATTTTCGTTTATACAGACATCTGTGTAAATATTTACTTGTTTATACAGACATCTGTGTAAATATTCATATGTTTATGCAGATATCTGCATATTTATATGTTTACAGACATCTGTATAAATACTTTTATGTTTATGCACATATCTGTATAAATATTTATATGTTTTTACACATATGTGTATAAATAATATTTATATGTTTCTACAGATATCAGTATAAATAACATTCACATGTTTATACAGATATCTGTATAAATAATATTTATATGTTTATACAGTTATCTGTATAAATAATATTTATGTGTTTATAATGAAGTCTGTGTAGATAATATATATATGTTTGTAGAGGTATCTGTATAAATAATATTTATATGTTTATACAGATATCTCTACAAATAATAGTTATATGTTTATACAGATATCTGTATAAATAATATTTGTATGGTATCTGTATAAATAATATTTATAAGTTTATACAGATGTCTGTATAAATAATATTTATAAGTTTAATCAGATATCTGTATAAATAATATTGATATGTTTATACAGATATCTGCATAAATAATATTTATATGTTTATAAATTTATCTGTATAAACACATAAATAATTATATAGATATCTGTATAAATAATATTTACATGTGTATAGAGATAACTCTATCAATATTTACAAATTGATTCAGATATCTGTATGAATATTTACATGTTTATACAGATATTTTATAAATATTTACATGTTTATACAATTATCTGTATAAATATATACATGTTGATACTGATATCTGTATAAATATTTACGTTTATACAGATATCTGTATCAATATTTACATGCATAAACATAAATCTGTGTAAATATTTACATGTTTGTATATACAGGTATATTTATAAATATTTGTATGTATATACAGATATCTGTATAAATAATATTTATACATTTATACAGATATCTGTATCAATAATATTTATACGTTTATACAGATATCTGTATAAATAATATTTAAGTGTTTATACAGATATCTCTATAACTAATATTTATATGTTCATAGAGATATCTGTATAAATAATATTTACATGTCTATACATATATCTGTATAACTAATATTTACATGTTTATGCAGATATCTGTATGAATAATATTAATAAGATTCTACAGACATCTGTATAAATAATATTTATGTGTTTATACAGATATCTGTATAAATATTTATAGGTTTATACAGATATCTCTTAAAATATTTATATATTTATAGAGATATCTGTATAAATATTTATGTATTTATGCAGATGTCTGCATACATATTTATATGTTTATACAGATATATATAAATAATATTTTTATATTTATACAGATATCTGTATATATAATATTTATGTTTAGACAGATATCTGTATAAATAATATTTATATGTTTATACAACTATCTGTATAAATAATATTTATTTGTTTATACAGATATCTGTATAAATAGTATTTATAGCTTTATACAGGTATCTGTATAAATAATATTTACAGGTTTATAAAGATATCTGTATAAAGAATATTTACATGTTTATACAGATAGCTGTATAAATATTTACATGTTTATACAGATAGCTGTATAAATATTTACATGTTTATACAGATAGCTGTATAAATATTTACATGTTTATACAGATATATGTATAAATATTATTTACGTTTTTACAGATAACTGTATAAATAATATTTATATGTTTATACAGATATCTGCATAAATATTTATATGTTTATACAGATATATGTATAAATAATATTTCTATGTTTATAAAGGTATCAGCCTATATAATATTTAAGTTTATACAGATATCTGTGTAAATAATATTTATATGTTTATACAGATATCTGTATACATAATAGTTATATGTTTATAGAGATATCTGTATACATAATATTTCTATGTTTATCCAGATATCTGTATACATAATATTTATATGTTTATACAGATACCTGTATACATAATATTTATATATTTATACAGTTATCTGTATGAATAATATTTATATGTTTAAACAGATATCTGTATAAATAATATTTATATGTTCATACAGATATCTGTGTAAATAATATTTATATGTTTATACAGATATGTGTATAAATAATATTTATATGTTTATACAGATATCTATATAAATGTTATTTTCCTGTTTATACAGATATCTGTATAAATAATATTTACAGGTTCATACAGTTATATGTATAAGGATTATTTACATGTTTATACTGATATCTGCATAAATATTTACATGTTTATACAGATATCTGTATAAATATTATTTACATGTGTATACAGATATCTGTAAATAATATTTAAATGTTTATAACAGTTGTCGTATAAATAATATTTATATGTTCATACCGATATCTGCATAAATAAAATTTATATTTCATACAGATATCTGTGTAAATAGTATTTATAGGTTTATGCAAATATCCGTATAACTAATATTTATATGTTAATACAGATGTCTGTAGAAATAATATTTAAATGTTTATAGAGCTATCTGAATAAATAATATTTATGTGTTTATACATATATCTGTATAAATATTCACGTGTTTACACAGATATCTGTATATATATTTACATCTTTATACAGATATCTGTATAAATATTTACATGTTTGTTTATACAGATATCTGTATAAATATTCACGTGTTTACACAGATATCTGTATATATATTTACATCTTTATACAGATATCTGTATAAATATTTACATGTTTGTTTATACAGATATCTGTATAAATATTTACACGTTTATACAGACATCTGTATAAACATTTACATGTTTATACAGACATCTGTATAAATATTTACATGTTTATACAGACATCTGTGGAAATATTTACATGTTTATACAGACATCTGTGTAAATATTTACATGATTATACAGACATCTGTGTAAATATTTTCATGTTAATACAGACATCTTTGTACATATTTGCGTGTTTATACAGACTCCTTTGTAAATATTTACATGTTTATACAGATACGTGTATAAATATTTAAATGTTTATACACATACCTGTGCAAATATTTACATGTTTATACAGATATCTCTATAAATATTTCCATGATTATACACATATCTGGATAAATATTTACATGCTTATACAGATATCTGTGTAAATACCTGCATGTTTGTTTATACAGGTATCTGTACAAATAATATTTATATGTTTATGCAGATATCTGTATATATAATAGTTATATGCTTATAGAGATATCTGCATAAATAATATTTGTATGGTATCTGTAAAAATTATAAGTTTATACAGTTATCTGTATAAATAATATTTATCAGTTTAAACAGATATCTGTATTAATAATACTTACATGTTCAAACAGATATCTGTATAAATAATATTTACATGTTTATACAGATATCTGTATCAATATTTACATGTTTTTACAGATATCTGCATAAAAATTTACATGTTTATACAGATATCTCCATAAATATTTACATCTTTATACAAATAACTTTATAAATATTTGCATGATTGTTTATACAGATATATGTATAAAGATTTACACGTCTATACAGACATCTATATAAATATTTACATGTTTATACAGACATCTGTGAAAATATTTACATGTTTATACAGACATCTGTGTAAATATTTACATGTTTATACAGATAACTGTGTAAATATTTACATGTTTGTACAGACAACTGTGTAAATATTTACATGTTTATACAGACAACTGTGTAAATATTTACATGTTTATACAGACATCTGTGAAAATATTTACAGGTTTATACACACATCTGTGTAAATATTTACATGTTTATACAGACATCTTTGTAAATATTTACATATTTATACACACATATGTGTAGATATTTACAGGTTTATACAGACATCTGTGTAAATATTTACATGTTTATACAGACATGTGTGCAGATATTTACATGATTACACAGACATCTACGTAGATATTTCCATGATTATACAGACACCATTGTAAATATTTACATGTTTATACAGACATCTGGGTAAACATTTACACGTTTATACAGACATCTGCGTAAATATTTGCACGTTTATACAGACGTCCGCGTAAATATTTACAGGTTTATACAGACATCTGTGTAAATATTTACATGTTTATACAGACACCTGTGTAAATATTTTCGTTTATACAGACATCTGTGTAAATATTTACATGTTTATACAGACATCTGTGTAAATATTTTCGTTTATACAGACATCTGTGTAAATATTTACTTGTTTATACAGACATCTGTGTAAATATTCATATGTTTATACAGATATCTGCATATTTATATGTTTACAGACATCTGTATAAATACTTTTATGTTTATGCACATATCTGTATAAATATTTATATGTTTTTACACATATGTGTATAAATAATATTTATATGTTTCTACAGATATCAGTATAAATAACATTCACATGTTTATACAGATATCTTTATAAATAATATTTATATGTTTATACAGTTATCTGTATAAATAATATTTATGTGTTTATAATGAAGTCTGTGTAGATAATATATATATGTTTGTAGAGGTATCTGTATAAATAATATTTATATGTTTATACAGATATCTCTACAAATAATAGTTATATGTTTATACAGATATCTGTATAAATAATATTTGTATGGTATCTGTATAAATAATATTTATAAGTTTATACAGATGTCTGTATAAATAATATTTATAAGTTTAATCAGATATCTGTATAAATAATATTGATATGTTTATACAGATATCTGCATAAATGATATTTATATGTTTATAAATTTATCTGTATAAACACATAAATAATTATATAGATATCTGTATAAATAATATTTACATGTGTATAGAGATAACTCTATCAATATTTACAAATTGATTCAGATATCTGTATGAATATTTACATGTTTATACAGATATTTTATAAATATTTACATGTTTATACAATTATCTGTATAAATATATACATGTTGATACTGATATCTGTATAAATATTTACGTTTATACAGATATCTGTATCAATATTTACATGCATAAACATAAATCTGTGTAAATATTTACATGTTTGTATATACAGGTATATTTATAAATATTTGTATGTATATACAGATATCTGTATAAATAATATTTATACATTTATACAGATATCTGTATCAATAATATTTATACGTTTATACAGATATCTGTATAAATAATATTTAAGTGTTTATACAGATATCTCTATAACTAATATTTATATGTTCATAGAGATATCTGTATAAATAATATTTACATGTCTATACATATATCTGTATAACTAATATTTACATGTTTATGCAGATATCTGTATGAATAATATTAATAAGATTCTACAGACATCTGTATAAATAATATTTATGTGTTTATACAGATATCTGTATAAATATTTATAGGTTTATACAGATATCTCTTAAAATAGTTATATATTTATAGAGATATTTGTATAAATATTTATGTATTTATGCAGATGTCTGCATACATATTTATATGTTTATACAGATATATATAAATAATATTTTTATATTTATACAGATATCTGTATATATAATATTTATGTTTAGACAGATATCTGTATAAATAATATTTATATGTTTATACAACTATCTGTATAAATAATATTTATTTGTTTATACAGATATCTGTATAAATAGTATTTATAGCTTTATACAGGTATCTGTATAAATAATATTTACAGGTTTATAAAGATATCTGTATAAAGAATATTTACATGTTTATACAGATAGCTGTATAAATATTTACATGTTTATACAGATAGCTGTATAAATATTTACATGTTTATACAGATATATGTATAAATATTATTTACGTTTTTACAGATAACTGTATAAATAATATTTATATGTTTATACAGACATCTGCATAAATATTTATATGTTTATACAGATATATGTATAAATAATATTTCTATGTTTATAAAGGTATCAGCCTATATAATATTTAAGTTTATACAGATATCTGTGTAAATAATATTTATATGTTTATACAGATATCTGTATACATAATAGTTATATGTTTATAGAGATATCTGTATACATAATATTTCTATGTTTATCCAGATATCTGTATACATAATATTTATATGTTTATACAGATATCTGTATACATAATATTTATATATTTATACAGTTATCTGTATGAATAATATTTATATGTTTAAACAGATATCTGTATAAATAATATTTATATGTTCATACAGATATCTGTGTAAATAATATTTATATGTTTATACAGATATGTGTATAAATAATATTTATATGTTTATACAGATATCTATATAAATGTTATTTTCCTGTTTATACAGATATCTGTATAAATAATATTTACAGGTTCATACAGTTATATGTATAAGGATTATTTACATGTTTATACTGATATCTGCATAAATATTTACATGTTTATACAGATATCTGTATAAATATTATTTACATGTGTATACAGATATCTGTAAATAATATTTAAATGTTTATACAGTTGTCGTATAAATAATATTTATATGTTCATACCGATATCTGCGTAAATAAAATTTATATTTCATACAGATATCTGTGTAAATAGTATTTATAGGTTTATGCAAATATCCGTATAACTAATATTTATATGTTAATACAGATGTCTGTATAAATAATATTTAAATGTTTATAGAGATATCTGAATAAATAATATTTATGTGTTTATACAGATATCTGTATAAATATTCACGTGTTTACACAGATATCTGTATATATATTTACATCTTTATACAGATATCTGTATAAATATTTACATGTTTGTTTATACAGATATCTGTATAAATATTCACGTGTTTACACAGATATCTGTATATATATTTACATCTTTATACAGATATCTGTATAAATATTTACATGTTTGTTTATACAGACATCTGTATAAACATTTACACGTTTATACAGACATCTGTATAAACATTTACATGTTTATACAGACAGCTGTATAAATATTTACATGTTTATACAGACATCTGTGGAAATATTTACATGTTTATACAGACATCTGTGTAAATATTTACATGATTATACAGACATCTGTGTAAATATTTACATGTTAATACAGACATCTTTGTACATATTTGCGTGTTTATACAGACTCCTTTGTAAATATTTACATGTTTATACAGATACGTGTATAAATATTTAAATGTTTATACACATACCTGTGCAAATATTTACATGTTTATACAGATATCTCTATAAATATTTCCATGATTATACACATATCTGGATAAATATTTACATGCTTATACAGATATCTGTGTAAATACCTGCATGTTTGTTTATACAGGTATCTGTACAAATAATATTTATATGTTTATGCAGATATCTGTATATATAATAGTTATATGCTTATAGAGATATCTGCATAAATAATATTTGTATGGTATCTGTAAAAATTATAAGTTTATACAGTTATCTGTATAAATAATATTTATCAGTTTAAACAGATATCTGTATAAATAATACTTACATGTTCAAACAGATATCTGTATAAATAATATTTACATGTTTATACAGATATCTGTATCAATATTTACATGTTTTTACAGATATCTGCATAAAAATTTACATGTTTATACAGATATCTCCATAAATATTTACATCTTTATACAAATAACTTTATAAATATTTGCATGATTGTTTATACAGATATATGTATAAAGATTTACACGTCTATACAGACATCTATATAAATATTTACATGTTTATACAGACATCTGTGAAAATATTTACATGTTTATACAGACATCTGTGTAAATATTTACATGTTTATACAGATAACTGTGTAAATATTTACATGTTTGTACAGACAACTGTGTAAATATTTACATGTTTATACAGACAACTGTGTAAATATTTACATGTTTATACAGACATCTGTGAAAATATTTACATGTTTATACACACATCTGTGTAAATATTTACATGTTTATACAGACATCTTTGTAAATATTTACATATTTATACACACATATGTGTAGATATTTACAGGTTTATACAGACATCTGTGTAAATATTTACATGTTTATACAGACATGTGTGCAGATATTTACATGATTACACAGACATCTACGTAGATATTTCCATGATTATACAGACACCATTGTAAATATTTACATGTTTATACAGACATCTGGGTAAACATTTACACGTTTATACAGACATCTGCGTAAATATTTGCACGTTTATACAGACGTCCGCGTAAATATTTACAGGTTTATACAGACATCTGTGTAAATATTTACATGTTTATACAGACACCTGTGTAAATATTTTCGTTTATACAGACATCTGTGTAAATATTTACATGTTTATACAGACATCTGTGTAAATATTTTCGTTTATACAGACATCTGTGTAAATATTTACTTGTTTATACAGACATCTGTGTAAATATTCATATGTTTATGCAGATATCTGCATATTTATATGTTTACAGACATCTGTATAAATACTTTTATGTTTATGCACATATCTGTATAAATATTTATATGTTTTTACACATATGTGTATAAATAATATTTATATGTTTCTACAGATATCAGTATAAATAACATTCACATGTTTATACAGATATCTGTATAAATAATATTTATATGTTTATACAGTTATCTGTATAAATAATATTTATGTGTTTATAATGAAGTCTGTGTAGATAATATATATATGTTTGTAGAGGTATCTGTATAAATAATATTTATATGTTTATACAGATATCTCTACAAATAATAGTTATATGTTTATACAGATATCTGTATAAATAATATTTGTATGGTATCTGTATAAATAATATTTATAAGTTTATACAGATGTCTGTATAAATAATATTTATAAGTTTAATCAGATATCTGTATAAATAATATTGATATGTTTATACAGATATCTGCATAAATAATATTTATATGTTTATAAATTTATCTGTATAAACACATAAATAATTATATAGATATCTGTATAAATAATATTTACATGTGTATAGAGATAACTCTATCAATATTTACAAATTGATTCAGATATCTGTATGAATATTTACATGTTTATACAGATATTTTATAAATATTTACATGTTTATACAATTATCTGTATAAATATATACATGTTGATACTGATATCTGTATAAATATTTACGTTTATACAGATATCTGTATCAATATTTACATGCATAAACATAAATCTGTGTAAATATTTACATGTTTGTATATACAGGTATATTTATAAATATTTGTATGTATATACAGATATCTGTATAAATAATATTTATACATTTATACAGATATCTGTATCAATAATATTTATACGTTTATACAGATATCTGTATAAATAATATTTAAGTGTTTATACAGATATCTCTATAACTAATATTTATATGTTCATAGAGATATCTGTATAAATAATATTTACATGTCTATACATATATCTGTATAACTAATATTTACATGTTTATGCAGATATCTGTATGAATAATATTAATAAGATTCTACAGACATCTGTATAAATAATATTTATGTGTTTATACAGATATCTGTATAAATATTTATAGGTTTATACAGATATCTCTTAAAATAGTTATATATTTATAGAGATATCTGTATAAATATTTATGTATTTATGCAGATGTCTGCATACATATTTATATGTTTATACAGATATATATAAATAATATTTTTATATTTATACAGATATCTGTATATATAATATTTATGTTTAGACAGATATCTGTATAAATAATATTTATATGTTTATACAACTATCTGTATAAATAATATTTATTTGTTTATACAGATATCTGTATAAATAGTATTTATAGCTTTATACAGGTATCTGTATAAATAATATTTACAGGTTTATAAAGATATCTGTATAAAGAATATTTACATGTTTATACAGATAGCTGTATAAATATTTACATGTTTATACAGATAGCTGTATAAATATTTACATGTTTATACAGATAGCTGTGTAAATATTTACATGTTTATACAGATATATGTATAAATATTATTTACGTTTTTACAGATAACTGTATAAATAATATTTATATGTTTATACAGATATCTGCATAAATATTTATATGTTTATACAGATATATGTATAAATAATATTTCTATGTTTATAAAGGTATCAGCCTATATAATATTTAAGTTTATACAGATATCTGTGTAAATAATATTTATATGTTTATACAGATATCTGTATACATAATAGTTATATGTTTATAGAGATATCTGTATACATAATATTTCTATGTTTATCCAGATATCTGTATACATAATATTTATATGTTTATACAGATACCTGTATACATAATATTTATATATTTATACAGTTATCTGTATGAATAATATTTATATGTTTAAACAGATATCTGTATAAATAATATTTATATGTTCATACAGATATCTGTGTAAATAATATTTATATGTTTATACAGATATGTGTATAAATAATATTTATATGTTTATACAGATATCTATATAAATGTTATTTTCCTGTTTATACAGATATCTGTATAAATAATATTTACAGGTTCATACAGTTATATGTATAAGGATTATTTACATGTTTATACTGATATCTGCATAAATATTTACATGTTTATACAGATATCTGTATAAATATTATTTACATGTGTATACAGATATCTGTAAATAATATTTAAATGTTTATACAGTTGTCGTATAAATAATATTTATATGTTCATACCGATATCTGCATAAATAAAATTTATATTTCATACAGATATCTGTGTAAATAGTATTTATAGGTTTATGCAAATATCCGTATAACTAATATTTATATGTTAATACAGATGTCTGTAGAAATAATATTTAAATGTTTATAGAGCTATCTGAATAAATAATATTTATGTGTTTATACATATATCTGTATAAATATTCACGTGTTTACACAGATATCTGTATATATATTTACATCTTTATACAGATATCTGTATAAATATTTACATGTTTGTTTATACAGATATCTGTATAAATATTCACGTGTTTACACAGATATCTGTATATATATTTACATCTTTATACAGATATCTGTATAAATATTTACATGTTTGTTTATACAGATATCTGTATAAATATTTACACGTTTATACAGACATCTGTATAAACATTTACATGTTTATACAGACATCTGTATAAATATTTACATGTTTATACAGACATCTGTGGAAATATTTACATGTTTATACAGACATCTGTGTAAATATTTACATGATTATACAGACATCTGTGTAAATATTTTCATGTTAATACAGACATCTTTGTACATATTTGCGTGTTTATACAGACTCCTTTGTAAATATTTACATGTTTATACAGATACGTGTATAAATATTTAAATGTTTATACACATACCTGTGCAAATATTTACATGTTTATACAGATATCTCTATAAATATTTCCATGATTATACACATATCTGGATAAATATTTACATGCTTATACAGATATCTGTGTAAATACCTGCATGTTTGTTTATACAGGTATCTGTACAAATAATATTTATATGTTTATGCAGATATCTGTATATATAATAGTTATATGCTTATAGAGATATCTGCATAAATAATATTTGTATGGTATCTGTAAAAATTATAAGTTTATACAGTTATCTGTATAAATAATATTTATCAGTTTAAACAGATATCTGTATTAATAATACTTACATGTTCAAACAGATATCTGTATAAATAATATTTACATGTTTATACAGATATCTTTATCAATATTTACATGTTTTTACAGATATCTGCATAAAAATTTACATGTTTATACAGATATCTCCATAAATATTTACATCTTTATACAAATAACTTTATAAATATTTGCATGATTGTTTATACAGATATATGTATAAAGATTTACACGTCTATACAGACATCTATATAAATATTTACATGTTTATACAGACATCTGTGAAAATATTTACATGTTTATACAGACATCTGTGTAAATATTTACATGTTTATACAGATAACTGTGTAAATATTTACATGTTTGTACAGACAACTGTGTAAATATTTACATGTTTATACAGACAACTGTGTAAATATTTACATGTTTATACAGACATCTGTGAAAATATTTACATGTTTATACACACATCTGTGTAAATATTTACATGTTTATACAGACATCTTTGTAAATATTTACATATTTATACACACATATGTGTAGATATTTACAGGTTTATACAGACATCTGTGTAAATATTTACATGTTTATACAGACATGTGTGCAGATATTTACATGATTACACAGACATCTACGTAGATATTTCCATGATTATACAGACACCATTGTAAATATTTACATGTTTATACAGACATCTGGGTAAACATTTACACGTTTATACAGACATCTGCGTAAATATTTGCACGTTTATACAGACGTCCGCGTAAATATTTACAGGTTTATACAGACATCTGTGTAAATATTTACATGTTTATACAGACACCTGTGTAAATATTTTCGTTTATACAGACATCTGTGTAAATATTTACATGTTTATACAGACATCTGTGTAAATATTTTCGTTTATACAGACATCTGTGTAAATATTTACTTGTTTATACAGACATCTGTGTAAATATTCATATGTTTATGCAGATATCTGCATATTTATATGTTTACAGACATCTGTATAAATACTTTTATGTTTATGCACATATCTGTATAAATATTTATATGTTTTTACACATATGTGTATAAATAATATTTATATGTTTCTACAGATATCAGTATAAATAACATTCACATGTTTATACAGATATCTGTATAAATAATATTTATATGTTTATACAGTTATCTGTATAAATAATATTTATGTGTTTATAATGAAGTCTGTGTAGATAATATATATATGTTTGTAGAGGTATCTGTATAAATAATATTTATATGTTTATACAGATATCTCTACAAATAATAGTTATATGTTTATACAGATATCTGTATAAATAATATTTGTATGGTATCTGTATAAATAATATTTATAAGTTTATACAGATGTCTGTATAAATAATATTTATAAGTTTAATCAGATATCTGTATAAATAATATTGATATGTTTATACAGATATCTGCATAAATAATATTTATATGTTTATAAATTTATCTGTATAAACACATAAATAATTATATAGATATCTGTATAAATAATATTTACATGTGTATAGAGATAACTCTATCAATATTTACAAATTGATTCAGATATCTGTATGAATATTTACATGTTTATACAGATATTTTATAAATATTTACATGTTTATACAATTATCTGTATAAATATATACATGTTGATACTGATATCTGTATAAATATTTACGTTTATACAGATATCTGTATCAATATTTACATGCATAAACATAAATCTGTGTAAATATTTACATGTTTGTATATACAGGTATATTTATAAATATTTGTATGTATATACAGATATCTGTATAAATAATATTTATACATTTATACAGATATCTGTATCAATAATATTTATACGTTTATACAGATATCTGTATAAATAATATTTAAGTGTTTATACAGATATCTCTATAACTAATATTTATATGTTCATAGAGATATCTGTATAAATAATATTTACATGTCTATACATATATCTGTATAACTAATATTTACATGTTTATGCAGATATCTGTATGAATAATATTAATAAGATTCTACAGACATCTGTATAAATAATATTTATGTGTTTATACAGATATCTGTATAAATATTTATAGGTTTATACAGATATCTCTTAAAATAGTTATATATTTATAGAGATATCTGTATAAATATTTATGTATTTATGCAGATGTCTGCATACATATTTATATGTTTATACAGATATATATAAATAATATTTTTATATTTATACAGATATCTGTATATATAATATTTATGTTTAGACAGATATCTGTATAAATAATATTTATATGTTTATACAACTATCTGTATAAATAATATTTATTTGTTTATACAGATATCTGTATAAATAGTATTTATAGCTTTATACAGGTATCTGTATAAATAATATTTACAGGTTTATAAAGATATCTGTATAAAGAATATTTACATGTTTATACAGATAGCTGTATAAATATTTACATGTTTATACAGATAGCTGTATAAATATTTACATGTTTATACAGATATATGTATAAATATTATTTACGTTTTTACAGATAACTGTATAAATAATATTTATATGTTTATACAGACATCTGCATAAATATTTATATGTTTATACAGATATATGTATAAATAATATTTCTATGTTTATAAAGGTATCAGCCTATATAATATTTAAGTTTATACAGATATCTGTGTAAATAATATTTATATGTTTATACAGATATCTGTATACATAATAGTTATATGTTTATAGAGATATCTGTATACATAATATTTCTATGTTTATCCAGATATCTGTATACATAATATTTATATGTTTATACAGATACCTGTATACATAATATTTATATATTTATACAGTTATCTGTATGAATAATATTTATATGTTTAAACAGATATCTGTATAAATAATATTTATATGTTCATACAGATATCTGTGTAAATAATATTTATATGTTTATACAGATATGTGTATAAATAATATTTATATGTTTATACAGATATCTATATAAATGTTATTTTCCTGTTTATACAGATATCTGTATAAATAATATTTACAGGTTCATACAGTTATATGTATAAGGATTATTTACATGTTTATACTGATATCTGCATAACTATTTACATGTTTATACAGATATCTGTATAAATATTATTTACATGTGTATACAGATATCTGTAAATAATATTTAAATGTTTATACAGTTGTCGTATAAATAATATTTATATGTTCATACCGATATCTGCGTAAATAAAATTTATATTTCATACAGATATCTGTGTAAATAGTATTTATAGGTTTATGCAAATATCCGTATAACTAATATTTATATGTTAATACAGATGTCTGTATAAATAATATTTAAATGTTTATAGAGATATCTGAATAAATAATATTTATGTGTTTATACATATATCTGTATAAATATTCACGTGTTTACACAGATATCTGTATATATATTTACATCTTTATACAGATATCTGTATAAATATTTACATGTTTGTTTATACAGATATCTGTATAAATATTCACGTGTTTACACAGATATCTGTATATATATTTACATCTTTATACAGATATCTGTATAAATATTTACATGTTTGTTTATACAGATATCTGTATAAATATTTACACGTTTATACAGACATCTGTATAAACATTTACATGTTTATACAGACATCTGTATAAATATTTACATGTTTATACAGACATCTGTGGAAATATTTACATGTTTATACAGACATCTGTGTAAATATTTACATGATTATACAGACATCTGTGTAAATATTTTCATGTTAATACAGACATCTTTGTACATATTTGCGTGTTTATACAGACTCCTTTGTAAATATTTACATGTTTATACAGATACGTGTATAAATATTTAAATGTTTATACACATACCTGTGCAAATATTTACATGTTTATACAGATATCTCTATAAATATTTCCATGATTATACACATATCTGGATAAATATTTACATGCTTATACAGATATCTGTGTAAATACCTGCATGTTTGTTTATACAGGTATCTGTACAAATAATATTTATATGTTTATGCAGATATCTGTATAAATAATAGTTATATGCTTATAGAGATATCTGCATAAATAATATTTGTATGGTATCTGTAAAAATTATAAGTTTATACAGTTATCTGTATAAATAATATTTATCAGTTTAAACAGATATCTGTATAAATAATACTTACATGTTCAAACAGATATCTGTATAAATAATATTTACATGTTTATACAGATATCTGTATCAATATTTACATGTTTTTACAGATATCTGCATAAAAATTTACATGTTTATACAGATATCTCCATAAATATTTACATCTTTATACAAATAACTTTATAAATATTTGCATGATTGTTTATACAGATATATGTATAAAGATTTACACGTCTATACAGACATCTATATAAATATTTACATGTTTATACAGACATCTGTGAAAATATTTACATGTTTATACAGACATCTGTGTAAATATTTACATGTTTATACAGATAACTGTGTAAATATTTACATGTTTGTACAGACAACTGTGTAAATATTTACATGTTTATACAGACAACTGTGTAAATATTTACATGTTTATACAGACATCTGTGAAAATATTTACATGTTTATACACACATCTGTGTAAATATTTACATGTTTATACAGACATCTTTGTAAATATTTACATATTTATACACACATATGTGTAGATATTTACAGGTTTATACAGACATCTGTGTAAATATTTACATGTTTATACAGACATGTGTGCAGATATTTACATGATTACACAGACATCTACGTAGATATTTCCATGATTATACAGACACCATTGTAAATATTTACATGTTTATACAGACATCTGGGTAAACATTTACACGTTTATACAGACATCTGCGTAAATATTTGCACGTTTATACAGACGTCCGCGTAAATATTTACAGGTTTATACAGACATCTGTGTAAATATTTACATGTTTATACAGACACCTGTGTAAATATTTTCGTTTATACAGACATCTGTGTAAATATTTACATGTTTATACAGACATCTGTGTAAATATTTTCGTTTATACAGACATCTGTGTAAATATTTACTTGTTTATACAGACATCTGTGTAAATATTCATATGTTTATGCAGATATCTGCATATTTATATGTTTACAGACATCTGTATAAATACTTTTATGTTTATGCACATATCTGTATAAATATTTATATGTTTTTACACATATGTGTATAAATAATATTTATATGTTTCTACAGATATCAGTATAAATAACATTCACATGTTTATACAGATATCTGTATAAATAATATTTATATGTTTATACAGTTATCTGTATAAATAATATTTATGTGTTTATAATGAAGTCTGTGTAGATAATATATATATGTTTGTAGAGGTATCTGTATAAATAATATTTATATGTTTATACAGATATCTCTACAAATAATAGTTATATGTTTATACAGATATCTGTATAAATAATATTTGTATGGTATCTGTATAAATAATATTTATAAGTTTATACAGATGTCTGTATAAATAATATTTATAAGTTTAATCAGATATCTGTATAAATAATATTGATATGTTTATACAGATATCTGCATAAATAATATTTATATGTTTATAAATTTATCTGTATAAACACATAAATAATTATATAGATATCTGTATAAATAATATTTACATGTGTATAGAGATAACTCTATCAATATTTACAAATTGATTCAGATATCTGTATGAATATTTACATGTTTATACAGATATTTTATAAATATTTACATGTTTATACAATTATCTGTATAAATATATACATGTTGATACTGATATCTGTATAAATATTTACGTTTATACAGATATCTGTATCAATATTTACATGCATAAACATAAATCTGTGTAAATATTTACATGTTTGTATATACAGGTATATTTATAAATATTTGTATGTATATACAGATATCTGTATAAATAATATTTATACATTTATACAGATATCTGTATCAATAATATTTATACGTTTATACAGATATCTGTATAAATAATATTTAAGTGTTTATACAGATATCTCTATAACTAATATTTATATGTTCATAGAGATATCTGTATAAATAATATTTACATGTCTATACATATATCTGTATAACTAATATTTACATGTTTATGCAGATATCTGTATGAATAATATTAATAAGATTCTACAGACATCGGTATAAATAATATTTATGTGTTTATACAGATATCTGTATAAATATTTATAGGTTTATACAGATATCTCTTAAAATAGTTATATATTTATAGAGATATCTGTATAAATATTTATGTATTTATGCAGATGTCTGCATACATATTTATATGTTTATACAGATATATATAAATAATATTTTTATATTTATACAGATATCTGTATATATAATATTTATGTTTAGACAGATATCTGTATAAATAATATTTATATGTTTATACAACTATCTGTATAAATAATATTTATTTGTTTATACAGATATCTGTATAAATAGTATTTATAGCTTTATACAGGTATCTGTATAAATAATATTTACAGGTTTATAAAGATATCTGTATAAAGAATATTTACATGTTTATACAGATAGCTGTATAAATATTTACATGTTTATACAGATAGCTGTATAAATATTTACATGTTTATACAGATAGCTGTATAAATATTTACATGTTCATACAGATATATGTATAAATATTATTTACGTTTTTACAGATAACTGTATAAATAATATTTATATGTTTATACAGATATCTGCATAAATATTTATATGTTTATACAGATATATGTATAAATAATATTTCTATGTTTATAAAGGTATCAGCCTATATAATATTTAAGTTTATACAGATATCTGTGTAAATAATATTTATATGTTTATACAGATATCTGTATACATAATAGTTATATGTTTATAGAGATATCTGTATACATAATATTTCTATGTTTATCCAGATATCTGTATACATAATATTTATATGTTTATACAGATACCTGTATACATAATATTTATATATTTATACAGTTATCTGTATGAATAATATTTATATGTTTAAACAGATATCTGTATAAATAATATTTATATGTTCATACAGATATCTGTGTAAATAATATTTATATGTTTATACAGATATGTGTATAAATAATATTTATATGTTTATACAGATATCTATATAAATGTTATTTTCCTGTTTATACAGATATCTGTATAAATAATATTTACAGGTTCATACAGTTATATGTATAAGGATTATTTACATGTTTATACTGATATCTGCATAAATATTTACATGTTTATACAGATATCTGTATAAATATTATTTACATGTGTATACAGATATCTGTAAATAATATTTAAATGTTTATACAGTTGTCGTATAAATAATATTTATATGTTCATACCGATATCTGCGTAAATAAAATTTATATTTCATACAGATATCTGTGTAAATAGTATTTATAGGTTTATGCAAATATCCGTATAACTAATATTTATATGTTAATACAGATGTCTGTAGAAATAATATTTAAATGTTTATAGAGCTATCTGAATAAATAATATTTATGTGTTTATACATATATCTGTATAAATATTCACGTGTTTACACAGATATCTGTATATATATTTACATCTTTATACAGATATCTGTATAAATATTTACATGTTTGTTTATACAGATATCTGTATAAATATTCACGTGTTTACACAGATATCTGTATATATATTTACATCTTTATACAGATATCTGTATAAATATTTACATGTTTGTTTATACAGATATCTGTATAAATATTTACACGTTTATACAGACATCTGTATAAACATTTACACGTTTATACAGACATCTGTATAAATATTTACATGTTTATACAGACATCTGTGGAAATATTTACATGTTTATACAGACATCTGTGTAAATATTTACATGATTATACAGACATCTGTGTAAATATTTACATGTTAATACAGACATCTTTGTACATATTTGCGTGTTTATACAGACTCCTTTGTAAATATTTACATGTTTATACAGATACGTGTATAAATATTTAAATGTTTATACACATACCTGTGCAAATATTTACATGTTTATACAGATATCTCTATAAATATTTCCATGATTATACACATATCTGGATAAATATTTACATGCTTATACAGATATCTGTGTAAATACCTGCATGTTTGTTTATACAGGTATCTGTACAAATAATATTTATATGTTTATGCAGATATCTGTATAAATAATAGTTATATGCTTATAGAGATATCTGCATAAATAATATTTGTATGGTATCTGTAAAAATTATAAGTTTATACAGTTATCTGTATAAATAATATTTATCAGTTTAAACAGATATCTGTATAAATAATACTTACATGTTCAAACAGATATCTGTATAAATAATATTTACATGTTTATACAGATATCTGTATCAATATTTACATGTTTTTACAGATATCTGCATAAAAATTTACATGTTTATACAGATATCTCCATAAATATTTACATCTTTATACAAATAACTTTATAAATATTTGCATGATTGTTTATACAGATATATGTATAAAGATTTACACGTCTATACAGACATCTATATAAATATTTACATGTTTATACAGACATCTGTGAAAATATTTACATGTTTATACAGACATCTGTGTAAATATTTACATGTTTATACAGATAACTGTGTAAATATTTACATGTTTGTACAGACAACTGTGTAAATATTTACATGTTTATACAGACAACTGTGTAAATATTTACATGTTTATACAGACATCTGTGAAAATATTTACATGTTTATACACACATCTGTGTAAATATTTACATGTTTATACAGACATCTTTGTAAATATTTACATATTTATACACACATATGTGTAGATATTTACAGGTTTATACAGACATCTGTGTAAATATTTACATGTTTATACAGACATGTGTGCAGATATTTACATGATTACACAGACATCTACGTAGATATTTCCATGATTATACAGACACCATTGTAAATATTTACATGTTTATACAGACATCTGGGTAAACATTTACACGTTTATACAGACATCTGCGTAAATATTTGCACGTTTATACAGACGTCCGCGTAAATATTTACAGGTTTATACAGACATCTGTGTAAATATTTACATGTTTATACAGACACCTGTGTAAATATTTTCGTTTATACAGACATCTGTGTAAATATTTACATGTTTATACAGACATCTGTGTAAATATTTTCGTTTATACAGACATCTGTGTAAATATTTACTTGTTTATACAGACATCTGTGTAAATATTCATATGTTTATGCAGATATCTGCATATTTATATGTTTACAGACATCTGTATAAATACTTTTATGTTTATGCACATATCTGTATAAATATTTATATGTTTTTACACATATGTGTATAAATAATATTTATATGTTTCTACAGATATCAGTATAAATAACATTCACATGTTTATACAGATATCTGTATAAATAATATTTATATGTTTATACAGTTATCTGTATAAATAATATTTATGTGTTTATAATGAAGTCTGTGTAGATAATATATATATGTTTGTAGAGGTATCTGTATAAATAATATTTATATGTTTATACAGATATCTCTACAAATAATAGTTATATGTTTATACAGATATCTGTATAAATAATATTTGTATGGTATCTGTATAAATAATATTTATAAGTTTATACAGATGTCTGTATAAATAATATTTATAAGTTTAATCAGATATCTGTATAAATAATATTGATATGTTTATACAGATATCTGCATAAATAATATTTATATGTTTATAAATTTATCTGTATAAACACATAAATAATTATATAGATATCTGTATAAATAATATTTACATGTGTATAGAGATAACTCTATCAATATTTACAAATTGATTCAGATATCTGTATGAATATTTACATGTTTATACAGATATTTTATAAATATTTACATGTTTATACAATTATCTGTATAAATATATACATGTTGATACTGATATCTGTATAAATATTTACGTTTATACAGATATCTGTATCAATATTTACATGCATAAACATAAATCTGTGTAAATATTTACATGTTTGTATATACAGGTATATTTATAAATATTTGTATGTATATACAGATATCTGTATAAATAATATTTATACATTTATACAGATATCTGTATCAATAATATTTATACGTTTATACAGATATCTGTATAAATAATATTTAAGTGTTTATACAGATATCTCTATAACTAATATTTATATGTTCATAGAGATATCTGTATAAATAATATTTACATGTCTATACATATATCTGTATAACTAATATTTACATGTTTATGCAGATATCTGTATGAATAATATTAATAAGATTCTACAGACATCTGTATAAATAATATTTATGTGTTTATACAGATATCTGTATAAATATTTATAGGTTTATACAGATATCTCTTAAAATAGTTATATATTTATAGAGATATCTGTATAAATATTTATGTATTTATGCAGATGTCTGCATACATATTTATATGTTTATACAGATATATATAAATAATATTTTTATATTTATACAGATATCTGTATATATAATATTTATGTTTAGACAGATATCTGTATAAATAATATTTATATGTTTATACAACTATCTGTATAAATAATATTTATTTGTTTATACAGATATCTGTATAAATAGTATTTATAGCTTTATACAGGTATCTGTATAAATAATATTTACAGGTTTATAAAGATATCTGTATAAAGAATATTTACATGTTTATACAGATAGCTGTATAAATATTTACATGTTTATACAGATAGCTGTATAAATATTTACATGTTTATACAGATATATGTATAAATATTATTTACGTTTTTACAGATAACTGTATAAATAATATTTATATGTTTATACAGACATCTGCATAAATATTTATATGTTTATACAGATATATGTATAAATAATATTTCTATGTTTATAAAGGTATCAGCCTATATAATATTTAAGTTTATACAGATATCTGTGTAAATAATATTTATATGTTTATACAGATATCTGTATACATAATAGTTATATGTTTATAGAGATATCTGTATACATAATATTTCTATGTTTATCCAGATATCTGTATACATAATATTTATATGTTTATACAGATACCTGTATACATAATATTTATATATTTATACAGTTATCTGTATGAATAATATTTATATGTTTAAACAGATATCTGTATAAATAATATTTATATGTTCATACAGATATCTGTGTAAATAATATTTATATGTTTATACAGATATGTGTATAAATAATATTTATATGTTTATACAGATATCTATATAAATGTTATTTTCCTGTTTATACAGATATCTGTATAAATAATATTTACAGGTTCATACAGTTATATGTATAAGGATTATTTACATGTTTATACTGATATCTGCATAACTATTTACATGTTTATACAGATATCTGTATAAATATTATTTACATGTGTATACAGATATCTGTAAATAATATTTAAATGTTTATACAGTTGTCGTATAAATAATATTTATATGTTCATACCGATATCTGCGTAAATAAAATTTATATTTCATACAGATATCTGTGTAAATAGTATTTATAGGTTTATGCAAATATCCGTATAACTAATATTTATATGTTAATACAGATGTCTGTATAAATAATATTTAAATGTTTATAGAGATATCTGAATAAATAATATTTATGTGTTTATACATATATCTGTATAAATATTCACGTGTTTACACAGATATCTGTATATATATTTACATCTTTATACAGATATCTGTATAAATATTTACATGTTTGTTTATACAGATATCTGTATAAATATTCACGTGTTTACACAGATATCTGTATATATATTTACATCTTTATACAGATATCTGTATAAATATTTACATGTTTGTTTATACAGATATCTGTATAAATATTTACACGTTTATACAGACATCTGTATAAACATTTACATGTTTATACAGACATCTGTATAAATATTTACATGTTTATACAGACATCTGTGGAAATATTTACATGTTTATACAGACATCTGTGTAAATATTTACATGATTATACAGACATCTGTGTAAATATTTTCATGTTAATACAGACATCTTTGTACATATTTGCGTGTTTATACAGACTCCTTTGTAAATATTTACATGTTTATACAGATACGTGTATAAATATTTAAATGTTTATACACATACCTGTGCAAATATTTACATGTTTATACAGATATCTCTATAAATATTTCCATGATTATACACATATCTGGATAAATATTTACATGCTTATACAGATATCTGTGTAAATACCTGCATGTTTGTTTATACAGGTATCTGTACAAATAATATTTATATGTTTATGCAGATATCTGTATAAATAATAGTTATATGCTTATAGAGATATCTGCATAAATAATATTTGTATGGTATCTGTAAAAATTATAAGTTTATACAGTTATCTGTATAAATAATATTTATCAGTTTAAACAGATATCTGTATAAATAATACTTACATGTTCAAACAGATATCTGTATAAATAATATTTACATGTTTATACAGATATCTGTATCAATATTTACATGTTTTTACAGATATCTGCATAAAAATTTACATGTTTATACAGATATCTCCATAAATATTTACATCTTTATACAAATAACTTTATAAATATTTGCATGATTGTTTATACAGATATATGTATAAAGATTTACACGTCTATACAGACATCTATATAAATATTTACATGTTTATACAGACATCTGTGAAAATATTTACATGTTTATACAGACATCTGTGTAAATATTTACATGTTTATACAGATAACTGTGTAAATATTTACATGTTTGTACAGACAACTGTGTAAATATTTACATGTTTATACAGACAACTGTGTAAATATTTACATGTTTATACAGACATCTGTGAAAATATTTACATGTTTATACACACATCTGTGTAAATATTTACATGTTTATACAGACATCTTTGTAAATATTTACATATTTATACACACATATGTGTAGATATTTACAGGTTTATACAGACATCTGTGTAAATATTTACATGTTTATACAGACATGTGTGCAGATATTTACATGATTACACAGACATCTACGTAGATATTTCCATGATTATACAGACACCATTGTAAATATTTACATGTTTATACAGACATCTGGGTAAACATTTACACGTTTATACAGACATCTGCGTAAATATTTGCACGTTTATACAGACGTCCGCGTAAATATTTACAGGTTTATACAGACATCTGTGTAAATATTTACATGTTTATACAGACACCTGTGTAAATATTTTCGTTTATACAGACATCTGTGTAAATATTTACATGTTTATACAGACATCTGTGTAAATATTTTCGTTTATACAGACATCTGTGTAAATATTTACTTGTTTATACAGACATCTGTGTAAATATTCATATGTTTATGCAGATATCTGCATATTTATATGTTTACAGACATCTGTATAAATACTTTTATGTTTATGCACATATCTGTATAAATATTTATATGTTTTTACACATATGTGTATAAATAATATTTATATGTTTCTACAGATATCAGTATAAATAACATTCACATGTTTATACAGATATCTGTATAAATAATATTTATATGTTTATACAGTTATCTGTATAAATAATATTTATGTGTTTATAATGAAGTCTGTGTAGATAATATATATATGTTTGTAGAGGTATCTGTATAAATAATATTTATATGTTTATACAGATATCTCTACAAATAATAGTTATATGTTTATACAGATATCTGTATAAATAATATTTGTATGGTATCTGTATAAATAATATTTATAAGTTTATACAGATGTCTGTATAAATAATATTTATAAGTTTAATCAGATATCTGTATAAATAATATTGATATGTTTATACAGATATCTGCATAAATAATATTTATATGTTTATAAATTTATCTGTATAAACACATAAATAATTATATAGATATCTGTATAAATAATATTTACATGTGTATAGAGATAACTCTATCAATATTTACAAATTGATTCAGATATCTGTATGAATATTTACATGTTTATACAGATATTTTATAAATATTTACATGTTTATACAATTATCTGTATAAATATATACATGTTGATACTGATATCTGTATAAATATTTACGTTTATACAGATATCTGTATCAATATTTACATGCATAAACATAAATCTGTGTAAATATTTACATGTTTGTATATACAGGTATATTTATAAATATTTGTATGTATATACAGATATCTGTATAAATAATATTTATACATTTATACAGATATCTGTATCAATAATATTTATACGTTTATACAGATATCTGTATAAATAATATTTAAGTGTTTATACAGATATCTCTATAACTAATATTTATATGTTCATAGAGATATCTGTATAAATAATATTTACATGTCTATACATATATCTGTATAACTAATATTTACATGTTTATGCAGATATCTGTATGAATAATATTAATAAGATTCTACAGACATCGGTATAAATAATATTTATGTGTTTATACAGATATCTGTATAAATATTTATAGGTTTATACAGATATCTCTTAAAATAGTTATATATTTATAGAGATATCTGTATAAATATTTATGTATTTATGCAGATGTCTGCATACATATTTATATGTTTATACAGATATATATAAATAATATTTTTATATTTATACAGATATCTGTATATATAATATTTATGTTTAGACAGATATCTGTATAAATAATATTTATATGTTTATACAACTATCTGTATAAATAATATTTATTTGTTTATACAGATATCTGTATAAATAGTATTTATAGCTTTATACAGGTATCTGTATAAATAATATTTACAGGTTTATAAAGATATCTGTATAAAGAATATTTACATGTTTATACAGATAGCTGTATAAATATTTACATGTTTATACAGATAGCTGTATAAATATTTACATGTTTATACAGATAGCTGTATAAATATTTACATGTTTATACAGATATATGTATAAATATTATTTACGTTTTTACAGATAACTGTATAAATAATATTTATATGTTTATACAGATATCTGCATAAATATTTATATGTTTATACAGATATATGTATAAATAATATTTCTATGTTTATAAAGGTATCAGCCTATATAATATTTAAGTTTATACAGATATCTGTGTAAATAATATTTATATGTTTATACAGATATCTGTATACATAATAGTTATATGTTTATAGAGATATCTGTATACATAATATTTCTATGTTTATCCAGATATCTGTATACATAATATTTATATGTTTATACAGATACCTGTATACATAATATTTATATATTTATACAGTTATCTGTATGAATAATATTTATATGTTTAAACAGATATCTGTATAAATAATATTTATATGTTCATACAGATATCTGTGTAAATAATATTTATATGTTTATACAGATATGTGTATAAATAATATTTATATGTTTATACAGATATCTATATAAATGTTATTTTCCTGTTTATACAGATATCTGTATAAATAATATTTACAGGTTCATACAGTTATATGTATAAGGATTATTTACATGTTTATACTGATATCTGCATAAATATTTACATGTTTATACAGATATCTGTATAAATATTATTTACATGTGTATACAGATATCTGTAAATAATATTTAAATGTTTATACAGTTGTCGTATAAATAATATTTATATGTTCATACCGATATCTGCGTAAATAAAATTTATATTTCATACAGATATCTGTGTAAATAGTATTTATAGGTTTATGCAAATATCCGTATAACTAATATTTATATGTTAATACAGATGTCTGTATAAATAATATTTAAATGTTTATAGAGATATCTGAATAAATAATATTTATGTGTTTATACAGATATCTGTATAAATATTCACGTGTTTACACAGATATCTGTATATATATTTACATCTTTATACAGATATCTGTATAAATATTTACATGTTTGTTTATACAGATATCTGTATAAATATTCACGTGTTTACACAGATATCTGTATATATATTTACATCTTTATACAGATATCTGTATAAATATTTACATGTTTGTTTATACAGATATCTGTATAAATATTTACACGTTTATACAGACATCTGTATAAACATTTACATGTTTATACAGACATCTGTATAAATATTTACATGTTTATACAGACATCTGTGGAAATATTTACATGTTTATACAGACATCTGTGGAAATATTTACATGATTATACAGACATCTGTGTAAATATTTACATGTTAATACAGACATCTTTGTACATATTTGCGTGTTTATACAGACTCCTTTGTAAATATTTACATGTTTATACAGATACGTGTATAAATATTTAAATGTTTATACACATACCTGTGCAAATATTTACATGTTTATACAGATATCTCTATAAATATTTCCATGATTATACACATATCTGGATAAATATTTACATGCTTATACAGATATCTGTGTAAATACCTGCATGTTTGTTTATACAGGTATCTGTACAAATAATATTTATATGTTTATGCAGATATCTGTATAAATAATAGTTATATGCTTATAGAGATATCTGCATAAATAATATTTGTATGGTATCTGTAAAAATTATAAGTTTATACAGTTATCTGTATAAATAATATTTATCAGTTTAAACAGATATCTGTATAAATAATACTTACATGTTCAAACAGATATCTGTATAAATAATATTTACATGTTTATACAGATATCTGTATCAATATTTACATGTTTATACAGATATCTGCATAAAAATTTACATGTTTATACAGATATCTCCATAAATATTTACATCTTTATACAAATAACTTTATAAATATTTGCATGATTGTTTATACAGATATATGTATAAAGATTTACACGTCTATACAGACATCTATATAAATATTTACATGTTTATACAGACATCTGTGAAAATATTTACATGTTTATACAGACATCTGTGTAAATATTTACATGTTTATACAGATAACTGTGTAAATATTTACATGTTTGTACAGACAACTGTGTAAATATTTACATGTTTATACAGACAACTGTGTAAATATTTACATGTTTATACAGACATCTGTGAAAATATTTACATGTTTATACACACATCTGTGTAAATATTTACATGTTTATACAGACATCTTTGTAAATATTTACATATTTATACACACATATGTGTAGATATTTACAGGTTTATACAGACATCTGTGTAAATATTTACATGTTTATACAGACATGTGTGCAGATATTTACATGATTACACAGACATCTACGTAGATATTTCCATGATTATACAGACACCATTGTAAATATTTACATGTTTATACAGACATCTGGGTAAACATTTACACGTTTATACAGACATCTGCGTAAATATTTGCACGTTTATACAGACGTCCGCGTAAATATTTACAGGTTTATACAGACATCTGTGTAAATATTTACATGTTTATACAGACACCTGTGTAAATATTTTCGTTTATACAGACATCTGTGTAAATATTTACATGTTTATACAGACATCTGTGTAAATATTTTCGTTTATACAGACATCTGTGTAAATATTTACTTGTTTATACAGACATCTGTGTAAATATTCATATGTTTATGCAGATATCTGCATATTTATATGTTTACAGACATCTGTATAAATACTTTTATGTTTATGCACATATCTGTATAAATATTTATATGTTTTTACACATATGTGTATAAATAATATTTATATGTTTCTACAGATATCAGTATAAATAACATTCACATGTTTATACAGATATCTGTATAAATAATATTTATATGTTTATACAGTTATCTGTATAAATAATATTTATGTGTTTATAATGAAGTCTGTGTAGATAATATATATATGTTTGTAGAGGTATCTGTATAAATAATATTTATATGTTTATACAGATATCTCTACAAATAATAGTTATATGTTTATACAGATATCTGTATAAATAATATTTGTATGGTATCTGTATAAATAATATTTATAAGTTTATACAGATGTCTGTATAAATAATATTTATAAGTTTAATCAGATATCTGTATAAATAATATTGATATGTTTATACAGATATCTGCATAAATAATATTTATATGTTTATAAATTTATCTGTATAAACACATAAATAATTATATAGATATCTGTATAAATAATATTTACATGTGTATAGAGATAACTCTATCAATATTTACAAATTGATTCAGATATCTGTATGAATATTTACATGTTTATACAGATATTTTATAAATATTTACATGTTTATACAATTATCTGTATAAATATATACATGTTGATACTGATATCTGTATAAATATTTACGTTTATACAGATATCTGTATCAATATTTACATGCATAAACATAAATCTGTGTAAATATTTACATGTTTGTATATACAGGTATATTTATAAATATTTGTATGTATATACAGATATCTGTATAAATAATATTTATACATTTATACAGATATCTGTATCAATAATATTTATACGTTTATACAGATATCTGTATAAATAATATTTAAGTGTTTATACAGATATCTCTATAACTAATATTTATATGTTCATAGAGATATCTGTATAAATAATATTTACATGTCTATACATATATCTGTATAACTAATATTTACATGTTTATGCAGATATCTGTATGAATAATATTAATAAGATTCTACAGACATCTGTATAAATAATATTTATGTGTTTATACAGATATCTGTATAAATATTTATAGGTTTATACAGATATCTCTTAAAATAGTTATATATTTATAGAGATATCTGTATAAATATTTATGTATTTATGCAGATGTCTGCATACATATTTATATGTTTATACAGATATATATAAATAATATTTTTATATTTATACAGATATCTGTATATATAATATTTATGTTTAGACAGATATCTGTATAAATAATATTTATATGTTTATACAACTATCTGTATAAATAATATTTATTTGTTTATACAGATATCTGTATAAATAGTATTTATAGCTTTATACAGGTATCTGTATAAATAATATTTACAGGTTTATAAAGATATCTGTATAAAGAATATTTACATGTTTATACAGATAGCTGTATAAATATTTACATGTTTATACAGATAGCTGTATAAATATTTACATGTTTATACAGATATATGTATAAATATTATTTACGTTTTTACAGATAACTGTATAAATAATATTTATATGTTTATACAGATATCTGCATAAATATTTATATGTTTATACAGATATATGTATAAATAATATTTCTATGTTTATAAAGGTATCAGCCTATATAATATTTAAGTTTATACAGATATCTGTGTAAATAATATTTATATGTTTATACAGATATCTGTATACATAATAGTTATATGTTTATAGAGATATCTGTATACATAATATTTCTATGTTTATCCAGATATCTGTATACATAATATTTATATGTTTATACAGATACCTGTATACATAATATTTATATATTTATACAGTTATCTGTATGAATAATATTTATATGTTTAAACAGATATCTGTATAAATAATATTTATATGTTCATACAGATATCTGTGTAAATAATATTTATATGTTTATACAGATATGTGTATAAATAATATTTATATGTTTATACAGATATCTATATAAATGTTATTTTCCTGTTTATACAGATATCTGTATAAATAATATTTACAGGTTCATACAGTTATATGTATAAGGATTATTTACATGTTTATACTGATATCTGCATAAATATTTACATGTTTATACAGATATCTGTATAAATATTATTTACATGTGTATACAGATATCTGTAAATAATATTTAAATGTTTATACAGTTGTCGTATAAATAATATTTATATGTTCATACCGATATCTGCGTAAATAAAATTTATATTTCATACAGATATCTGTGTAAATAGTATTTATAGGTTTATGCAAATATCCGTATAACTAATATTTATATGTTAATACAGATGTCTGTATAAATAATATTTAAATGTTTATAGAGATATCTGAATAAATAATATTTATGTGTTTATACAGATATCTGTATAAATATTCACGTGTTTACACAGATATCTGTATATATATTTACATCTTTATACAGATATCTGTATAAATATTTACATGTTTGTTTATACAGATATCTGTATAAATATTTACACGTTTATACAGACATCTGTATAAACATTTACATGTTTATACAGACATCTGTATAAATATTTACATGTTTATACAGACATCTGTATAAATATTTACATGTTTATACAGACATCTGTGGAAATATTTACATGTTTATACAGACATCTGTGTAAATATTTACATGATTATACAGACATCTGTGTAAATATTTACATGTTAATACAGACATCTTTGTACATATTTGCGTGTTTATACAGACTCCTTTGTAAATATTTACATGTTTATACAGATACGTGTATAAATATTTAAATGTTTATACACATACCTGTGCAAATATTTACATGTTTATACAGATATCTCTATAAATATTTCCATGATTATACACATATCTGGATAAATATTTACATGCTTATACAGATATCTGTGTAAATACCTGCATGTTTGTTTATACAGGTATCTGTACAAATAATATTTATATGTTTATGCAGATATCTGTATATATAATAGTTATATGCTTATAGAGATATCTGCATAAATAATATTTGTATGGTATCTGTAAAAATTATAAGTTTATACAGTTATCTGTATAAATAATATTTATCAGTTTAAACAGATATCTGTATAAATAATACTTACATGTTCAAACAGATATCTGTATAAATAATATTTACATGTTTATACAGATATCTGTATCAATATTTACATGTTTTTACAGATATCTGCATAAAAATTTACATGTTTATACAGATATCTCCATAAATATTTACATCTTTATACAAATAACTTTATAAATATTTGCATGATTGTTTATACAGATATATGTATAAAGATTTACACGTCTATACAGACATCTATATAAATATTTACATGTTTATACAGACATCTGTGAAAATATTTACATGTTTATACAGACATCTGTGTAAATATTTACATGTTTATACAGATAACTGTGTAAATATTTACATGTTTGTACAGACAACTGTGTAAATATTTACATGTTTATACAGACAACTGTGTAAATATTTACATGTTTATACAGACATCTGTGAAAATATTTACATGTTTATACACACATCTGTGTAAATATTTACATGTTTATACAGACATCTTTGTAAATATTTACATATTTATACACACATATGTGTAGATATTTACAGGTTTATACAGACATCTGTGTAAATATTTACATGTTTATACAGACATGTGTGCAGATATTTACATGATTACACAGACATCTACGTAGATATTTCCATGATTATACAGACACCATTGTAAATATTTACATGTTTATACAGACATCTGGGTAAACATTTACACGTTTATACAGACATCTGCGTAAATATTTGCACGTTTATACAGACGTCCGCGTAAATATTTACAGGTTTATACAGACATCTGTGTAAATATTTACATGTTTATACAGACACCTGTGTAAATATTTTCGTTTATACAGACATCTGTGTAAATATTTACATGTTTATAAAGACATCTGTGTAAATATTTTCGTTTATACAGACATCTGTGTAAATATTTACTTGTTTATACAGACATCTGTGTAAATATTCATATGTTTATGCAGATATCTGCATATTTATATGTTTACAGACATCTATATAAATACTTTTATGTTTATGCACATATCTGTATAAATATTTATATGTTTTTACACATATGTGTATAAATAATATTTATATGTTTCTACAGATATCAGTATAAATAACATTCACATGTTTATACAGATATCTGTATAAATAATATTTATATGTTTATACAGTTATCTGTATAAATAATATTTATGTGTTTATAATGAAGTCTGTGTAGATAATATATATATGTTTGTAGAGGTATCTGTATAAATAATATTTATATGTTTATACAGATATCTCTACAAATAATAGTTATATGTTTATACAGATATCTGTATAAATAATATTTGTATGGTATCTGTATAAATAATATTTATAAGTTTATACAGATGTCTGTATAAATAATATTTATAAGTTTAATCAGATATCTGTATAAATAATATTGATATGTTTATACAGATATCTGCATAAATAATATTTATATGTTTATAAATTTATCTGTATAAACACATAAATAATTATATAGATATCTGTATAAATAATATTTACATGTGTATAGAGATAACTCTATCAATATTTACAAATTGATTCAGATATCTGTATGAATATTTACATGTTTATACAGATATTTTATAAATATTTACATGTTTATACAATTATCTGTATAAATATATACATGTTGATACTGATATCTGTATAAATATTTACGTTTATACAGATATCTGTATCAATATTTACATGCATAAACATAAATCTGTGTAAATATTTACATGTTTGTATATACAGGTATATTTATAAATATTTGTATGTATATACAGATATCTGTATAAATAATATTTATACATTTATACAGATATCTGTATCAATAATATTTATACGTTTATACAGATATCTGTATAAATAATATTTAAGTGTTTATACAGATATCTCTATAACTAATATTTATATGTTCATAGAGATATCTGTATAAATAATATTTACATGTCTATACATATATCTGTATAACTAATATTTACATGTTTATGCAGATATCTGTATGAATAATATTAATAAGATTCTACAGACATCTGTATAAATAATATTTATGTGTTTATACAGATATCTGTATAAATATTTATAGGTTTATACAGATATCTCTTAAAATAGTTATATATTTATGGAGATATCTGTAGAAATATTTATGTATTTATGCAGATGTCTGCATACATATTTATATGTTTATACAGATATATATAAATAATATTTTTATATTTATACAGATATCTGTATATATAATATTTATGTTTAGACAGATATCTGTATAAATAATATTTATATGTTTATACAACTATCTGTATAAATAATATTTATTTGTTTATACAGATATCTGTATAAATAGTATTTATAGCTTTATACAGGTATCTGTATAAATAATATTTACAGGTTTATAAAGATATCTGTATAAAGAATATTTACATGTTTATACAGATAGCTGTATAAATATTTACATGTTTATACAGATAGCTGTATAAATATTTACATGTTTATACAGATAGCTGTATAAATATTTACATGTTTATACAGATATATGTATAAATATTATTTACGTTTTTACAGATAACTGTATAAATAATATTTATATGTTTATACAGATATCTGCATAAATATTTATATGTTTATACAGATATATGTATAAATAATATTTCTATGTTTATAAAGGTATCAGCCTATATAATATTTAAGTTTATACAGATATCTGTGTAAATAATATTTATATGTTTATACAGATATCTGTATACATAATAGTTATATGTTTATAGAGATATCTGTATACATAATATTTCTATGTTTATCCAGATATCTGTATACATAATATTTATATGTTTATACAGATACCTGTATACATAATATTTATATATTTATACAGTTATCTGTATGAATAATATTTATATGTTTAAACAGATATCTGTATAAATAATATTTATATGTTCATACAGATATCTGTGTAAATAATATTTATATGTTTATACAGATATGTGTATAAATAATATTTATATGTTTATACAGATATCTATATAAATGTTATTTTCCTGTTTATACAGATATCTGTATAAATAATATTTACAGGTTCATACAGTTATATGTATAAGGATTATTTACATGTTTATACTGATATCTGCATAAATATTTACATGTTTATACAGATATCTGTATAAATATTATTTACATGTGTATACAGATATCTGTAAATAATATTTAAATGTTTATACAGTTGTCGTATAAATAATATTTATATGTTCATACCGATATCTGCGTAAATAAAATTTATATTTCATACAGATATCTGTGTAAATAGTATTTATAGGTTTATGCAAATATCCGTATAACTAATATTTATATGTTAATACAGATGTCTGTATAAATAATATTTAAATGTTTATAGAGATATCTGAATAAATAATATTTATGTGTTTATACAGATATCTGTATAAATATTCACGTGTTTACACAGATATCTGTATATATATTTACATCTTTATACGGATATCTGTATAAATATTTACATGTTTGTTTATACAGATATCTGTATAAATATTTACATGTTTATACAGACATCTGTGGAAATATTTACATGTTTATACAGACATCTGTGTAAATATTTACATGATTATACAGACATCTGTGTAAATATTTACATGTTAATACAGACATCTTTGTACATATTTGCGTGTTTATACAGACTCCTTTGTAAATATTTACATGTTTATACAGATACGTGTATAAATATTTAAATGTTTATACACATACCTGTGCAAATATTTACATGTATACAGATATCTCTATAAATATTTCCATGATTATACACATATCTGGATAAATATTTACATGCTTATACAGATATCTGTGTAAATACCTGCATGTTTGTTTATACAGGTATCTGTACAAATAATATTTATATGTTTATGCAGATATCTGTATAAATAATAGTTATATGCTTATAGAGATATCTGCATAAATAATATTTGTATGGTATCTGTAAAAATTATAAGTTTATACAGTTATCTGTATAAATAATATTTATCAGTTTAAACAGATATCTGTATAAATAATACTTACATGTTCAAACAGATATCTGTATAAATAATATTTACATGTTTATACAGATATCTGTATCAATATTTACATGTTTTTACAGATATCTGCATAAAAATTTACATGTTTATACAGATATCTCCATAAATATTTACATCTTTATACAAATAACTTTATAAATATTTGCATGATTGTTTATACAGATATATGTATAAAGATTTACACGTCTATACAGACATCTATATAAATATTTACATGTTTATACAGACATCTGTGAAAATATTTACATGTTTATACAGACATCTGTGTAAATATTTACATGTTTATACAGATAACTGTGTAAATATTTACATGTTTGTACAGACAACTGTGTAAATATTTACATGTTTATACAGACAACTGTGTAAATATTTACATGTTTATACAGACATCTGTGAAAATATTTACATGTTTATACACACATCTGTGTAAATATTTACATGTTTATACAGACATCTTTGTAAATATTTACATATTTATACACACATATGTGTAGATATTTACAGGTTTATACAGACATCTGTGTAAATATTTACATGTTTATACAGACATGTGTGCAGATATTTACATGATTACACAGACATCTACGTAGATATTTCCATGATTATACAGACACCATTGTAAATATTTACATGTTTATACAGACATCTGGGTAAACATTTACACGTTTATACAGACATCTGCGTAAATATTTGCACGTTTATACAGACGTCCGCGTAAATATTTACAGGTTTATACAGACATCTGTGTAAATATTTACATGTTTATACAGACACCTGTGTAAATATTTTCGTTTATACAGACATCTGTGTAAATATTTACATGTTTATACAGACATCTGTGTAAATATTTTCGTTTATACAGACATCTGTGTAAATATTTACTTGTTTATACAGACATCTGTGTAAATATTCATATGTTTATACAGATATCTGCATATTTATATGTTTACAGACATCTGTATAAATACTTTTATGTTTATGCACATATCTGTATAAATATTTATATGTTTTTACACATATGTGTATAAATAATATTTATATGTTTCTACAGATATCAGTATAAATAACATTCACATGTTTATACAGATATCTGTATAAATAATATTTATATGTTTATACAGTTATCTGTATAAATAATATTTATGTGTTTATAATGAAGTCTGTGTAGATAATATATATATGTTTGTAGAGGTATCTGTATAAATAATATTTATATGTTTATACAGATATCTCTACAAATAATAGTTATATGTTTATACAGATATCTGTATAAATAATATTTGTATGGTATCTGTATAAATAATATTTATAAGTTTATACAGATGTCTGTATAAATAATATTTATAAGTTTAATCAGATATCTGTATAAATAATATTGATATGTTTATACAGATATCTGCATAAATAATATTTATATGTTTATAAATTTATCTGTATAAACACATAAATAATTATATAGATATCTGTATAAATAATATTTACATGTGTATAGAGATAACTCTATCAATATTTACAAATTGATTCAGATATCTGTATGAATATTTACATGTTTATACAGATATTTTATAAATATTTACATGTTTATACAATTATCTGTATAAATATATACATGTTGATACTGATATCTGTATAAATATTTACGTTTATACAGATATCTGTATCAATATTTACATGCATAAACATAAATCTGTGTAAATATTTACATGTTTGTATATACAGGTATATTTATAAATATTTGTATGTATATACAGATATCTGTATAAATAATATTTATACATTTATACAGATATCTGTATCAATAATATTTATACGTTTATACAGATATCTGTATAAATAATATTTAAGTGTTTATACAGATATCTCTATAACTAATATTTATATGTTCATAGAGATATCTGTATAAATAATATTTACATGTCTATACATATATCTGTATAACTAATATTTACATGTTTATGCAGATATCTGTATGAATAATATTAATAAGATTCTACAGACATCTGTATAAATAATATTTATGTGTTTATACAGATATCTGTATAAATATTTATAGGTTTATACAGATATCTCTTAAAATAGTTATATATTTATAGAGATATCTGTATAAATATTTATGTATTTATGCAGATGTCTGCATACATATTTATATGTTTATACAGATATATATAAATAATATTTTTATATTTATACAGATATCTGTATATATAATATTTATGTTTAGACAGATATCTGTATAAATAATATTTATATGTTTATACAACTATCTGTATAAATAATATTTATTTGTTTATACAGATATCTGTATAAATAGTATTTATAGCTTTATACAGGTATCTGTATAAATAATATTTACAGGTTTATAAAGATATCTGTATAAAGAATATTTACATGTTTATACAGATAGCTGTATAAATATTTACATGTTTATACAGATAGCTGTATAAATATTTACATGTTTATACAGATAGCTGTATAAATATTTACATGTTCATACAGATATATGTATAAATATTATTTACGTTTTTACAGATAACTGTATAAATAATATTTATATGTTTATACAGATATCTGCATAAATATTTATATGTTTATACAGATATATGTATAAATAATATTTCTATGTTTATAAAGGTATCAGCCTATATAATATTTAAGTTTATACAGATATCTGTGTAAATAATATTTATATGTTTATACAGATATCTGTATACATAATAGTTATATGTTTATAGAGATATCTGTATACATAATATTTCTATGTTTATCCAGATATCTGTATACATAATATTTATATGTTTATACAGATACCTGTATACATAATATTTATATATTTATACAGTTATCTGTATGAATAATATTTATATGTTTAAACAGATATCTGTATAAATAATATTTATATGTTCATACAGATATCTGTGTAAATAATATTTATATGTTTATACAGATATGTGTATAAATAATATTTATATGTTTATACAGATATCTATATAAATGTTATTTTCCTGTTTATACAGATATCTGTATAAATAATATTTACAGGTTCATACAGTTATATGTATAAGGATTATTTACATGTTTATACTGATATCTGCATAAATATTTACATGTTTATACAGATATCTGTATAAATATTATTTACATGTGTATACAGATATCTGTAAATAATATTTAAATGTTTATACAGTTGTCGTATAAATAATATTTATATGTTCATACCGATATCTGCGTAAATAAAATTTATATTTCATACAGATATCTGTGTAAATAGTATTTATAGGTTTATGCAAATATCCGTATAACTAATATTTATATGTTAATACAGATGTCTGTATAAATAATATTTAAATGTTTATAGAGATATCTGAATAAATAATATTTATGTGTTTATACAGATATCTGTATAAATATTCACGTGTTTACACAGATATCTGTATATATATTTACATCTTTATACAGATATCTGTATAAATATTTACATGTTTGTTTATACAGATATCTGTATAAATATTTACACGTTTATACAGACATCTGTATAAACATTTACATGTTTATACAGACATCTGTATAAACATTTACATGTTTATACAGACATCTGTATGAATATTTACATGTTTATACAGACATCTGTATAAATATTTACATGTTTATACAGACATCTGTGGAAATATTTACATGTTTATACAGACATCTGTGTAAATATTTACATGATTATACAGACATCTGTGTAAATATTTACATGTTAATACAGACATCTTTGTACATATTTGCGTGTTTATACAGACTCCTTTGTAAATATTTACATGTTTATACAGATACGTGTATAAATATTTAAATGTTTATACACATACCTGTGCAAATATTTACATGTTTATACAGATATCTGTATCAATATTTACATGTTTATACAGATATCTGCATAAAAATTTACATGTTTATACAGATATCTCCATAAATATTTACATCTTTATACAAATAACTTTATAAATATTTGCATGATTGTTTATACAGATATATGTATAAAGATTTACACGTCTATACAGACATCTATATAAATATTTACATGTTTATACAGACATCTGTGAAAATATTTACATGTTTATACAGACATCTGTGTAAATATTTACATGTTTATACAGATAACTGTGTAAATATTTACATGTTTGTACAGACAACTGTGTAAATATTTACATGTTCATACAGACAACTGTGTAAATATTTACATGTTTATACAGACATCTGTGAAAATATTTACATGTTTATACACACATCTGTGTAAGTATTTACATGTTTATACAGACATCTTTGTAAATATTTACATATTTATACACACATATGTGTAGATATTTACAGGTTTATACAGACATCTGTGTAAATATTTACATGTTTATACAGACATGTGTGCAGATATTTACATGATTACACAGACATCTACGTAGATATTTCCATGATTATACAGACACCATTGTAAATATTTACATGTTTATACAGACATCTGGGTAAACATTTACACGTTTATACAGACATCTGCGTAAATATTTGCACGTTTATACAGACGTCCGCGTAAATATTTACAGGTTTATACAGACATCTGTGTAAATATTTACATGTTTATACAGACACCTGTGTAAATATTTTCGTTTATACAGACATCTGTGTAAATATTTACATGTTTATACAGACATCTGTGTAAATATTTTCGTTTATACAGACATCTGTGTAAATATTTACTTGTTTATACAGACATCTGTGTAAATATTCATATGTTTATGCAGATATCTGCATATTTATATGTTTACAGACATCTGTATAAATACTTTTATGTTTATGCACATATCTGTATAAATATTTATATGTTTTTACACATATGTGTATAAATAATATTTATATGTTTCTACAGATATCAGTATAAATAACATTCACATGTTTATACAGATATCTGTATAAATAATATTTATATGTTTATACAGTTATCTGTATAAATAATATTTATGTGTTTATAATGAAGTCTGTGTAGATAATATATATATGTTTGTAGAGGTATCTGTATAAATAATATTTATATGTTTATACAGATATCTCTACAAATAATAGTTATATGTTTATACAGATATCTGTATAAATAATATTTGTATGGTATCTGTATAAATAATATTTATAAGTTTATACAGATGTCTGTATAAATAATATTTATAAGTTTAATCAGATATCTGTATAAATAATATTGATATGTTTATACAGATATCTGCATAAATAATATTTATATGTTTATAAATTTATCTGTATAAACACATAAATAATTATATAGATATCTGTATAAATAATATTTACATGTGTATAGAGATAACTCTATCAATATTTACAAATTGATTCAGATATCTGTATGAATATTTACATGTTTATACAGATATTTTATAAATATTTACATGTTTATACAATTATCTGTATAAATATATACATGTTGATACTGATATCTGTATAAATATTTACGTTTATACAGATATCTGTATCAATATTTACATGCATAAACATAAATCTGTGTAAATATTTACATGTTTGTATATACAGGTATATTTATAAATATTTGTATGTATATACAGATATCTGTATAAATAATATTTATACATTTATACAGATATCTGTATCAATAATATTTATACGTTTATACAGATATCTGTATAAATAATATTTAAGTGTTTATACAGATATCTCTATAACTAATATTTATATGTTCATAGAGATATCTGTATAAATAATATTTACATGTCTATACATATATCTGTATAACTAATATTTACATGTTTATGCAGATATCTGTATGAATAATATTAATAAGATTCTACAGACATCTGTATAAATAATATTTATGTGTTTATACAGATATCTGTATAAATATTTATAGGTTTATACAGATATCTCTTAAAATAGTTATATATTTATGGAGATATCTGTAGAAATATTTATGTATTTATGCAGATGTCTGCATACATATTTATATGTTTATACAGATATATATAAATAATATTTTTATATTTATACAGATATCTGTATATATAATATTTATGTTTAGACAGATATCTGTATAAATAATATTTATATGTTTATACAACTATCTGTATAAATAATATTTATTTGTTTATACAGATATCTGTATAAATAGTATTTATAGCTTTATACAGGTATCTGTATAAATAATATTTACAGGTTTATAAAGATATCTGTATAAAGAATATTTACATGTTTATACAGATAGCTGTATAAATATTTACATGTTTATACAGATAGCTGTATAAATATTTACATGTTTATACAGATAGCTGTATAAATATTTACATGTTTATACAGATATATGTATAAATATTATTTACGTTTTTACAGATAACTGTATAAATAATATTTATATGTTTATACAGATATCTGCATAAATATTTATATGTTTATACAGATATATGTATAAATAATATTTCTATGTTTATAAAGGTATCAGCCTATATAATATTTAAGTTTATACAGATATCTGTGTAAATAATATTTATATGTTTATACAGATATCTGTATACATAATAGTTATATGTTTATAGAGATATCTGTATACATAATATTTCTATGTTTATCCAGATATCTGTATACATAATATTTATATGTTTATACAGATACCTGTATACATAATATTTATATATTTATACAGTTATCTGTATGAATAATATTTATATGTTTAAACAGATATCTGTATAAATAATATTTATATGTTCATACAGATATCTGTGTAAATAATATTTATATGTTTATACAGATATGTGTATAAATAATATTTATATGTTTATACAGATATCTATATAAATGTTATTTTCCTGTTTATACAGATATCTGTATAAATAATATTTACAGGTTCATACAGTTATATGTATAAGGATTATTTACATGTTTATACTGATATCTGCATAAATATTTACATGTTTATACAGATATCTGTATAAATATTATTTACATGTGTATACAGATATCTGTAAATAATATTTAAATGTTTATACAGTTGTCGTATAAATAATATTTATATGTTCATACCGATATCTGCGTAAATAAAATTTATATTTCATACAGATATCTGTGTAAATAGTATTTATAGGTTTATGCAAATATCCGTATAACTAATATTTATATGTTAATACAGATGTCTGTATAAATAATATTTAAATGTTTATAGAGATATCTGAATAAATAATATTTATGTGTTTATACAGATATCTGTATAAATATTCACGTGTTTACACAGATATCTGTATATATATTTACATCTTTATACGGATATCTGTATAAATATTTACATGTTTGTTTATACAGATATCTGTATAAATATTTACATGTTTATACAGACATCTGTGGAAATATTTACATGTTTATACAGACATCTGTGTAAATATTTACATGATTATACAGACATCTGTGTAAATATTTACATGTTAATACAGACATCTTTGTACATATTTGCGTGTTTATACAGACTCCTTTGTAAATATTTACATGTTTATACAGATACGTGTATAAATATTTAAATGTTTATACACATACCTGTGCAAATATTTACATGTATACAGATATCTCTATAAATATTTCCATGATTATACACATATCTGGATAAATATTTACATGCTTATACAGATATCTGTGTAAATACCTGCATGTTTGTTTATACAGGTATCTGTACAAATAATATTTATATGTTTATGCAGATATCTGTATAAATAATAGTTATATGCTTATAGAGATATCTGCATAAATAATATTTGTATGGTATCTGTAAAAATTATAAGTTTATACAGTTATCTGTATAAATAATATTTATCAGTTTAAACAGATATCTGTATAAATAATACTTACATGTTCAAACAGATATCTGTATAAATAATATTTACATGTTTATACAGATATCTGTATCAATATTTACATGTTTTTACAGATATCTGCATAAAAATTTACATGTTTATACAGATATCTCCATAAATATTTACATCTTTATACAAATAACTTTATAAATATTTGCATGATTGTTTATACAGATATATGTATAAAGATTTACACGTCTATACAGACATCTATATAAATATTTACATGTTTATACAGACATCTGTGAAAATATTTACATGTTTATACAGACATCTGTGTAAATATTTACATGTTTATACAGATAACTGTGTAAATATTTACATGTTTGTACAGACAACTGTGTAAATATTTACATGTTTATACAGACAACTGTGTAAATATTTACATGTTTATACAGACATCTGTGAAAATATTTACATGTTTATACACACATCTGTGTAAATATTTACATGTTTATACAGACATCTTTGTAAATATTTACATATTTATACACACATATGTGTAGATATTTACAGGTTTATACAGACATCTGTGTAAATATTTACATGTTTATACAGACATGTGTGCAGATATTTACATGATTACACAGACATCTACGTAGATATTTCCATGATTATACAGACACCATTGTAAATATTTACATGTTTATACAGACATCTGGGTAAACATTTACACGTTTATACAGACATCTGCGTAAATATTTGCACGTTTATACAGACGTCCGCGTAAATATTTACAGGTTTATACAGACATCTGTGTAAATATTTACATGTTTATACAGACACCTGTGTAAATATTTTCGTTTATACAGACATCTGTGTAAATATTTACATGTTTATACAGACATCTGTGTAAATATTTTCGTTTATACAGACATCTGTGTAAATATTTACTTGTTTATACAGACATCTGTGTAAATATTCATATGTTTATGCAGATATCTGCATATTTATATGTTTACAGACATCTGTATAAATACTTTTATGTTTATGCACATATCTGTATAAATATTTATATGTTTTTACACATATGTGTATAAATAATATTTATATGTTTCTACAGATATCAGTATAAATAACATTCACATGTTTATACAGATATCTGTATAAATAATATTTATATGTTTATACAGTTATCTGTATAAATAATATTTATGTGTTTATAATGAAGTCTGTGTAGATAATATATATATGTTTGTAGAGGTATCTGTATAAATAATATTTATATGTTTATACAGATATCTCTACAAATAATAGTTATATGTTTATACAGATATCTGTATAAATAATATTTGTATGGTATCTGTATAAATAATATTTATAAGTTTATACAGATGTCTGTATAAATAATATTTATAAGTTTAATCAGATATCTGTATAAATAATATTGATATGTTTATACAGATATCTGCATAAATAATATTTATATGTTTATAAATTTATCTGTATAAACACATAAATAATTATATAGATATCTGTATAAATAATATTTACATGTGTATAGAGATAACTCTATCAATATTTACAAATTGATTCAGATATCTGTATGAATATTTACATGTTTATACAGATATTTTATAAATATTTACATGTTTATACAATTATCTGTATAAATATATACATGTTGATACTGATATCTGTATAAATATTTACGTTTATACAGATATCTGTATCAATATTTACATGCATAAACATAAATCTGTGTAAATATTTACATGTTTGTATATACAGGTATATTTATAAATATTTGTATGTATATAGAGATATCTGTATAAATAATATTTATACATTTATACAGATATCTGTATCAATAATATTTATACGTTTATACAGATATCTGTATAAATAATATTTAAGTGTTTATACAGATATCTCTATAACTAATATTTATATGTTCATAGAGATATCTGTATAAATAATATTTACATGTCTATACATATATCTGTATAACTAATATTTACATGTTTATGCAGATATCTGTATGAATAATATTAATAAGATTCTACAGACATCGGTATAAATAATATTTATGTGTTTATACAGATATCTGTATAAATATTTATAGGTTTATACAGATATCTCTTAAAATAGTTATATATTTATAGAGATATCTGTATAAATATTTATGTATTTATGCAGATGTCTGCATACATATTTATATGTTTATACAGATATATATAAATAATATTTTTATATTTATACAGATATCTGTATATATAATATTTATGTTTAGACAGATATCTGTATAAATAATATTTATATGTTTATACAACTATCTGTATAAATAATATTTATTTGTTTATACAGATATCTGTATAAATAGTATTTATAGCTTTATACAGGTATCTGTATAAATAATATTTACAGGTTTATAAAGATATCTGTATAAAGAATATTTACATGTTTATACAGATAGCTGTATAAATATTTACATGTTTATACAGATAGCTGTATAAATATTTACATGTTTATACAGATATATGTATAAATATTATTTACGTTTTTACAGATAACTGTATAAATAATATTTATATGTTTATACAGATATCTGCATAAATATTTATATGTTTATACAGATATATGTATAAATAATATTTCTATGTTTATAAAGGTATTAGCCTATATAATATTTAAGTTTATACAGATATCTGTGTAAATAATATTTATATGTTTATACAGATATCTGTATACATAATAGTTATATGTTTATAGAGATATCTGTATACATAATATTTCTATGTTTATCCAGATATCTGTATACATAATATTTATATGTTTATACAGATACCTGTATACATAATATTTATATATTTATACAGTTATCTGTATGAATAATATTTATATGTTTAAACAGATATCTGTATAAATAATATTTATATGTTCATACAGATATCTGTGTAAATAATATTTATATGTTTATACAGATATGTGTATAAATAATATTTATATGTTTATACAGATATCTATATAAATGTTATTTTCCTGTTTATACAGATATCTGTATAAATAATATTTACAGGTTCATACAGTTATATGTATAAGGATTATTTACATGTTTATACTGATATCTGCATAAATATTTACATGTTTATACAGATATCTGTATAAATATTATTTACATGTGTATACAGATATCTGTAAATAATATTTAAATGTTTATACAGTTGTCGTATAAATAATATTTATATGTTCATACCGATATCTGCGTAAATAAAATTTATATTTCATACAGATATCTGTGTAAATAGTATTTATAGGTTTATGCAAATATCCGTATAACTAATATTTATATGTTAATACAGATGTCTGTAGAAATAATATTTAAATGTTTATAGAGCTATCTGAATAAATAATATTTATGTGTTTATACATATATCTGTATAAATATTCACGTGTTTACACAGATATCTGTATATATATTTACATCTTTATACAGATATCTGTATAAATATTTACATGTTTGTTTATACAGATATCTGTATAAATATTCACGTGTTTACACAGATATCTGTATATATATTTACATCTTTATACAGATATCTGTATAAATATTTACATGTTTGTTTATACAGATATCTGTATAAATATTTACACGTTTATACAGACATCTGTATAAACATTTACATGTTTATACAGACATCTGTATAAATATTTACATGTTTATACAGACATCTGTGGAAATATGTACATGTTTATACAGACATCTGTGTAAATATTTACATGATTATACAGACATTTGTGTAAATATTTTCATGTTAATACAGACATCTTTGTACATATTTGCGTGTTTATACAGACTCCTTTGTAAATATTTACATGTTTATACAGATACGTGTATAAATATTTAAATGTTTATACACATACCTGTGCAAATATTTACATGTTTATACAGATATCTCTATAAATATTTCCATGATTATACACATATCTGGATAAATATTTACATGCTTATACAGATATCTGTGTAAATACCTGCATGTTTGTTTATACAGGTATCTGTACAAATAATATTTATATGTTTATGCAGATATCTGTATATATAATAGTTATATGCTTATAGAGATATCTGCATAAATAATATTTGTATGGTATCTGTAAAAATTATAAGTTTATACAGTTATCTGTATAAATAATATTTATCAGTTTAAACAGATATCTGTATAAATAATACTTACATGTTCAAACAGATATCTGTATAAATAATATTTACATGTTTATACAGATATCTGTATCAATATTTACATGTTTTTACAGATATCTGCATAAAAATTTACATGTTTATACAGATATCTCCATAAATATTTACATCTTTATACAAATAACTTTATAAATATTTGCATGATTGTTTATACAGATATATGTATAAAGATTTACACGTCTATACAGACATCTATATAAATATTTACATGTTTATACAGACATCTGTGAAAATATTTACATGTTTATACAGACATCTGTGTAAATATTTACATGTTTATACAGATAACTGTGTAAATATTTACATGTTTGTACAGACAACTGTGTAAATATTTACATGTTTATACAGACAACTGTGTAAATATTTACATGTTTATACAGACATCTGTGAAAATATTTACATGTTTATACACACATCTGTGTAAATATTTACATGTTTATACAGACATCTTTGTAAATATTTACATATTTATACACACATATGTGTAGATATTTACAGGTTTATACAGACATCTGTGTAAATATTTACATGTTTATACAGACATGTGTGCAGATATTTACATGATTACACAGACATCTACGTAGATATTTCCATGATTATACAGACACCATTGTAAATATTTACATGTTTATACAGACATCTGGGTAAACATTTACACGTTTATACAGACATCTGCGTAAATATTTGCACGTTTATACAGACGTCCGCGTAAATATTTACAGGTTTATACAGACATCTGTGTAAATATTTACATGTTTATACAGACACCTGTGTAAATATTTTCGTTTATACAGACATCTGTGTAAATATTTACATGTTTATACAGACATCTGTGTAAATATTTTCGTTTATACAGACATCTGTGTAAATATTTACTTGTTTATACAGACATCTGTGTAAATATTCATATGTTTATGCAGATATCTGCATATTTATATGTTTACAGACATCTGTATAAATACTTTTATGTTTATGCACATATCTGTATAAATATTTATATGTTTTTACACATATGTGTATAAATAATATTTATATGTTTCTACAGATATCAGTATAAATAACATTCAGATGTTTATACAGATATCTGTATAAATAATATTTATATGTTTATACAGTTATCTGTATAAATAATATTTATGTGTTTATAATGAAGTCTGTGTAGATAATATATATATGTTTGTAGAGGTATCTGTATAAATAATATTTATATGTTTATACAGATATCTCTACAAATAATAGTTATATGTTTATACAGATATCTGTATAAATAATATTTGTATGGTATCTGTATAAATAATATTTATAAGTTTATACAGATGTCTGTATAAATAATATTTATAAGTTTAATCAGATATCTGTATAAATAATATTGATATGTTTATACAGATATCTGCATAAATAATATTTATATGTTTATAAATTTATCTGTATAAACACATAAATAATTATATAGACATCTGTATAAATAATATTTACATGTGTATAGAGATAACTCTATCAATATTTACAAATTGATTCAGATATCTGTATGAATATTTACATGTTTATACAGATATTTTATAAATATTTACATGTTTATACAATTATCTGTATAAATATATACATGTTGATACTGATATCTGTATAAATATTTACGTTTATACAGATATCTGTATCAATATTTACATGCATAAACATAAATCTGTGTAAATATTTACATGTTTGTATATACAGGTATATTTATAAATATTTGTATGTATATACAGATATCTGTATAAATAATATTTATACATTTATACAGATATCTGTATCAATAATATTTATACGTTTATACAGATATCTGTATAAATAATATTTAAGTGTTTATACAGATATCTCTATAACTAATATTTATATGTTCATAGAGATATCTGTATAAATAATATTTACATGTCTATACATATATCTGTATAACTAATATTTACATGTTTATGCAGATATCTGTATGAATAATATTAATAAGATTCTACAGACATCTGTATAAATAATATTTATGTGTTTATACAGATATCTGTATAAATATTTATAGGTTTATACAGATATCTCTTAAAATAGTTATATATTTATAGAGATATCTGTATAAATATTTATGTATTTATGCAGATGTCTGCATACATATTTATATGTTTATACAGATATATATAAATAATATTTTTATATTTATACAGATATCTGTATATATAATATTTATGTTTAGACAGATATCTGTATAAATAATATTTATATGTTTATACAACTATCTGTATAAATAATATTTATTTGTTTATACAGATATCTGTATAAATAGTATTTATAGCTTTATACAGGTATCTGTATAAATAATATTTACAGGTTTATAAAGATATCTGTATAAAGAATATTTACATGTTTATACAGATAGCTGTATAAATATTTACATGTTTATACAGATAGCTGTATAAATATTTACATGTTTATACAGATATATGTATAAATATTATTTACGTTTTTACAGATAACTGTATAAATAATATTTATATGTTTATACAGACATCTGCATAAATATTTATATGTTTATACAGATATATGTATAAATAATATTTCTATGTTTATAAAGGTATCAGCCTATATAATATTTAAGTTTATACAGATATCTGTGTAAATAATATTTATATGTTTATACAGATATCTGTATACATAATAGTTATATGTTTATAGAGATATCTGTATACATAATATTTCTATGTTTATCCAGATATCTGTATACATAATATTTATATGTTTATACAGATACCTGTATACATAATATTTATATATTTATACAGTTATCTGTATGAATAATATTTATATGTTTAAACAGATATCTGTATAAATAATATTTATATGTTCATACAGATATCTGTGTAAATAATATTTATATGTTTATACAGATATGTGTATAAATAATATTTATATGTTTATACAGATATCTATATAAATGTTATTTTCCTGTTTATACAGATATCTGTATAAATAATATTTACAGGTTCATACAGTTATATGTATAAGGATTATTTACATGTTTATACTGATATCTGCATAAATATTTACATGTTTATACAGATATCTGTATAAATATTATTTACATGTGTATACAGATATCTGTAAATAATATTTAAATGTTTATACAGTTGTCGTATAAATAATATTTATATGTTCATACCGATATCTGCGTAAATAAAATTTATATTTCATACAGATATCTGTGTAAATAGTATTTATAGGTTTATGCAAATATCCGTATAACTAATATTTATATGTTAATACAGATGTCTGTATAAATAATATTTAAATGTTTATAGAGATATCTGAATAAATAATATTTATGTGTTTATACATATATCTGTATAAATATTCACGTGTTTACACAGATATCTGTATATATATTTACATCTTTATACAGATATCTGTATAAATATTTACATGTTTGTTTATACAGATATCTGTATAAATATTCACGTGTTTACACAGATATCTGTATATATATTTACATCTTTATACAGATATCTGTATAAATATTTACATGTTTGTTTATACAGATATCTGTATAAATATTTACACGTTTATACAGACATCTGTATAAACATTTACATGTTTATACAGACATCTGTATAAATATTTACATGTTTATACAGACATCTGTGGAAATATTTACATGTTTATACAGACATCTGTGTAAATATTTACATGATTATACAGACATCTGTGTAAATATTTTCATGTTAATACAGACATCTTTGTACATATTTGCGTGTTTATACAGACTCCTTTGTAAATATTTACATGTTTATACAGATACGTGTATAAATATTTAAATGTTTATACACATACCTGTGCAAATATTTACATGTTTATACAGATATCTCTATAAATATTTCCATGATTATACACATATCTGGATAAATATTTACATGCTTATACAGATATCTGTGTAAATACCTGCATGTTTGTTTATACAGGTATCTGTACAAATAATATTTATATGTTTATGCAGATATCTGTATATATAATAGTTATATGCTTATAGAGATATCTGCATAAATAATATTTGTATGGTATCTGTAAAAATTATAAGTTTATACAGTTATCTGTATAAATAATATTTATCAGTTTAAACAGATATCTGTATAAATAATACTTACATGTTCAAACAGATATCTGTATAAATAATATTTACATGTTTATACAGATATCTGTATCAATATTTACATGTTTTTACAGATATCTGCATAAAAATTTACATGTTTATACAGATATCTCCATAAATATTTACATCTTTATACAAATAACTTTATAAATATTTGCATGATTGTTTATACAGATATATGTATAAAGATTTACACGTCTATACAGACATCTATATAAATATTTACATGTTTATACAGACATCTGTGAAAATATTTACATGTTTATACAGACATCTGTGTAAATATTTACATGTTTATACAGATAACTGTGTAAATATTTACATGTTTGTACAGACAACTGTGTAAATATTTACATGTTTATACAGACAACTGTGTAAATATTTACATGTTTATACAGACATCTGTGAAAATATTTACATGTTTATACACACATCTGTGTAAATATTTACATGTTTATACAGACATCTTTGTAAATATTTACATATTTATACACACATATGTGTAGATATTTACAGGTTTATACAGACATCTGTGTAAATATTTACATGTTTATACAGACATGTGTGCAGATATTTACATGATTACACAGACATCTACGTAGATATTTCCATGATTATACAGACACCATTGTAAATATTTACATGTTTATACAGACATCTGGGTAAACATTTACACGTTTATACAGACATCTGCGTAAATATTTGCACGTTTATACAGACGTCCGCGTAAATATTTACAGGTTTATACAGACATCTGTGTAAATATTTACATGTTTATACAGACACCTGTGTAAATATTTTCGTTTATACAGACATCTGTGTAAATATTTACATGTTTATACAGACATCTGTGTAAATATTTTCGTTTATACAGACATCTGTGTAAATATTTACTTGTTTATACAGACATCTGTGTAAATATTCATATGTTTATGCAGATATCTGCATATTTATATGTTTACAGACATCTGTATAAATACTTTTATGTTTATGCACATATCTGTATAAATATTTATATGTTTTTACACATATGTGTATAAATAATATTTATATGTTTCTACAGATATCAGTATAAATAACATTCACATGTTTATACAGATATCTGTATAAATAATATTTATATGTTTATACAGTTATCTGTATAAATAATATTTATGTGTTTATAATGAAGTCTGTGTAGATAATATATATATGTTTGTAGAGGTATCTGTATAAATAATATTTATATGTTTATACAGATATCTCTACAAATAATAGTTATATGTTTATACAGATATCTGTATAAATAATATTTGTATGGTATCTGTATAAATAATATTTATAAGTTTATACAGATGTCTGTATAAATAATATTTATAAGTTTAATCAGATATCTGTATAAATAATATTGATATGTTTATACAGATATCTGCATAAATAATATTTATATGTTTATAAATTTATCTGTATAAACACATAAATAATTATATAGATATCTGTATAAATAATATTTACATGTGTATAGAGATAACTCTATCAATATTTACAAATTGATTCAGATATCTGTATGAATATTTACATGTTTATACAGATATTTTATAAATATTTACATGTTTATACAATTATCTGTATAAATATATACATGTTGATACTGATATCTGTATAAATATTTACGTTTATACAGATATCTGTATCAATATTTACATGCATAAACATAAATCTGTGTAAATATTTACATGTTTGTATATACAGGTATATTTATAAATATTTGTATGTATATACAGATATCTGTATAAATAATATTTATACATTTATACAGATATCTGTATCAATAATATTTATACGTTTATACAGATATCTGTATAAATAATATTTAAGTGTTTATACAGATATCTCTATAACTAATATTTATATGTTCATAGAGATATCTGTATAAATAATATTTACATGTCTATACATATATCTGTATAACTAATATTTACATGTTTATGCAGATATCTGTATGAATAATATTAATAAGATTCTACAGACATCGGTATAAATAATATTTATGTGTTTATACAGATATCTGTATAAATATTTATAGGTTTATACAGATATCTCTTAAAATAGTTATATATTTATAGAGATATCTGTATAAATATTTATGTATTTATGCAGATGTCTGCATACATATTTATATGTTTATACAGATATATATAAATAATATTTTTATATTTATACAGATATCTGTATATATAATATTTATGTTTAGACAGATATCTGTATAAATAATATTTATATGTTTATACAACTATCTGTATAAATAATATTTATTTGTTTATACAGATATCTGTATAAATAGTATTTATAGCTTTATACAGGTATCTGTATAAATAATATTTACAGGTTTATAAAGATATCTGTATAAAGAATATTTACATGTTTATACAGATAGCTGTATAAATATTTACATGTTTATACAGATAGCTGTATAAATATTTACATGTTTATACAGATAGCTGTATAAATATTTACATGTTTATACAGATATATGTATAAATATTATTTACGTTTTTACAGATAACTGTATAAATAATATTTATATGTTTATACAGATATCTGCATAAATATTTATATGTTTATACAGATATATGTATAAATAATATTTCTATGTTTATAAAGGTATCAGCCTATATAATATTTAAGTTTATACAGATATCTGTGTAAATAATATTTATATGTTTATACAGATATCTGTATACATAATAGTTATATGTTTATAGAGATATCTGTATACATAATATTTCTATGTTTATCCAGATATCTGTATACATAATATTTATATGTTTATACAGATACCTGTATACATAATATTTATATATTTATACAGTTATCTGTATGAATAATATTTATATGTTTAAACAGATATCTGTATAAATAATATTTATATGTTCATACAGATATCTGTGTAAATAATATTTATATGTTTATACAGATATGTGTATAAATAATATTTATATGTTTATACAGATATCTATATAAATGTTATTTTCCTGTTTATACAGATATCTGTATAAATAATATTTACAGGTTCATACAGTTATATGTATAAGGATTATTTACATGTTTATACTGATATCTGCATAAATATTTACATGTTTATACAGATATCTGTATAAATATTATTTACATGTGTATACAGATATCTGTAAATAATATTTAAATGTTTATACAGTTGTCGTATAAATAATATTTATATGTTCATACCGATATCTGCGTAAATAAAATTTATATTTCATACAGATATCTGTGTAAATAGTATTTATAGGTTTATGCAAATATCCGTATAACTAATATTTATATGTTAATACAGATGTCTGTATAAATAATATTTAAATGTTTATAGAGATATCTGAATAAATAATATTTATGTGTTTATACAGATATCTGTATAAATATTCACGTGTTTACACAGATATCTGTATATATATTTACATCTTTATACAGATATCTGTATAAATATTTACATGTTTGTTTATACAGATATCTGTATAAATATTCACGTGTTTACACAGATATCTGTATATATATTTACATCTTTATACAGATATCTGTATAAATATTTACATGTTTGTTTATACAGATATCTGTATAAATATTTACACGTTTATACAGACATCTGTATAAACATTTACATGTTTATACAGACATCTGTATAAATATTTACATGTTTATACAGACATCTGTGGAAATATTTACATGTTTATACAGACATCTGTGGAAATATTTACATGATTATACAGACATCTGTGTAAATATTTACATGTTAATACAGACATCTTTGTACATATTTGCGTGTTTATACAGACTCCTTTGTAAATATTTACATGTTTATACAGATACGTGTATAAATATTTAAATGTTTATACACATACCTGTGCAAATATTTACATGTTTATACAGATATCTCTATAAATATTTCCATGATTATACACATATCTGGATAAATATTTACATGCTTATACAGATATCTGTGTAAATACCTGCATGTTTGTTTATACAGGTATCTGTACAAATAATATTTATATGTTTATGCAGATATCTGTATAAATAATAGTTATATGCTTATAGAGATATCTGCATAAATAATATTTGTATGGTATCTGTAAAAATTATAAGTTTATACAGTTATCTGTATAAATAATATTTATCAGTTTAAACAGATATCTGTATAAATAATACTTACATGTTCAAACAGATATCTGTATAAATAATATTTACATGTTTATACAGATATCTGTATCAATATTTACATGTTTATACAGATATCTGCATAAAAATTTACATGTTTATACAGATATCTCCATAAATATTTACATCTTTATACAAATAACTTTATAAATATTTGCATGATTGTTTATACAGATATATGTATAAAGATTTACACGTCTATACAGACATCTATATAAATATTTACATGTTTATACAGACATCTGTGAAAATATTTACATGTTTATACAGACATCTGTGTAAATATTTACATGTTTATACAGATAACTGTGTAAATATTTACATGTTTGTACAGACAACTGTGTAAATATTTACATGTTTATACAGACAACTGTGTAAATATTTACATGTTTATACAGACATCTGTGAAAATATTTACATGTTTATACACACATCTGTGTAAATATTTACATGTTTATACAGACATCTTTGTAAATATTTACATATTTATACACACATATGTGTAGATATTTACAGGTTTATACAGACATCTGTGTAAATATTTACATGTTTATACAGACATGTGTGCAGATATTTACATGATTACACAGACATCTACGTAGATATTTCCATGATTATACAGACACCATTGTAAATATTTACATGTTTATACAGACATCTGGGTAAACATTTACACGTTTATACAGACATCTGCGTAAATATTTGCACGTTTATACAGACGTCCGCGTAAATATTTACAGGTTTATACAGACATCTGTGTAAATATTTACATGTTTATACAGACACCTGTGTAAATATTTTCGTTTATACAGACATCTGTGTAAATATTTACATGTTTATACAGACATCTGTGTAAATATTTTCGTTTATACAGACATCTGTGTAAATATTTACTTGTTTATACAGACATCTGTGTAAATATTCATATGTTTATGCAGATATCTGCATATTTATATGTTTACAGACATCTGTATAAATACTTTTATGTTTATGCACATATCTGTATAAATATTTATATGTTTTTACACATATGTGTATAAATAATATTTATATGTTTCTACAGATATCAGTATAAATAACATTCACATGTTTATACAGATATCTGTATAAATAATATTTATATGTTTATACAGTTATCTGTATAAATAATATTTATGTGTTTATAATGAAGTCTGTGTAGATAATATATATATGTTTGTAGAGGTATCTGTATAAATAATATTTATATGTTTATACAGATATCTCTACAAATAATAGTTATATGTTTATACAGATATCTGTATAAATAATATTTGTATGGTATCTGTATAAATAATATTTATAAGTTTATACAGATGTCTGTATAAATAATATTTATAAGTTTAATCAGATATCTGTATAAATAATATTGATATGTTTATACAGATATCTGCATAAATAATATTTATATGTTTATAAATTTATCTGTATAAACACATAAATAATTATATAGATATCTGTATAAATAATATTTACATGTGTATAGAGATAACTCTATCAATATTTACAAATTGATTCAGATATCTGTATGAATATTTACATGTTTATACAGATATTTTATAAATATTTACATGTTTATACAATTATCTGTATAAATATATACATGTTGATACTGATATCTGTATAAATATTTACGTTTATACAGATATCTGTATCAATATTTACATGCATAAACATAAATCTGTGTAAATATTTACATGTTTGTATATACAGGTATATTTATAAATATTTGTATGTATATACAGATATCTGTATAAATAATATTTATACATTTATACAGATATCTGTATCAATAATATTTATACGTTTATACAGATATCTGTATAAATAATATTTAAGTGTTTATACAGATATCTCTATAACTAATATTTATATGTTCATAGAGATATCTGTATAAATAATATTTACATGTCTATACATATATCTGTATAACTAATATTTACATGTTTATGCAGATATCTGTATGAATAATATTAATAAGATTCTACAGACATCTGTATAAATAATATTTATGTGTTTATACAGATATCTGTATAAATATTTATAGGTTTATACAGATATCTCTTAAAATAGTTATATATTTATAGAGATATCTGTATAAATATTTATGTATTTATGCAGATGTCTGCATACATATTTATATGTTTATACAGATATATATAAATAATATTTTTATATTTATACAGATATCTGTATATATAATATTTATGTTTAGACAGATATCTGTATAAATAATATTTATATGTTTATACAACTATCTGTATAAATAATATTTATTTGTTTATACAGATATCTGTATAAATAGTATTTATAGCTTTATACAGGTATCTGTATAAATAATATTTACAGGTTTATAAAGATATCTGTATAAAGAATATTTACATGTTTATACAGATAGCTGTATAAATATTTACATGTTTATACAGATAGCTGTATAAATATTTACATGTTTATACAGATATATGTATAAATATTATTTACGTTTTTACAGATAACTGTATAAATAATATTTATATGTTTATACAGATATCTGCATAAATATTTATATGTTTATACAGATATATGTATAAATAATATTTCTATGTTTATAAAGGTATCAGCCTATATAATATTTAAGTTTATACAGATATCTGTGTAAATAATATTTATATGTTTATACAGATATCTGTATACATAATAGTTATATGTTTATAGAGATATCTGTATACATAATATTTCTATGTTTATCCAGATATCTGTATACATAATATTTATATGTTTATACAGATACCTGTATACATAATATTTATATATTTATACAGTTATCTGTATGAATAATATTTATATGTTTAAACAGATATCTGTATAAATAATATTTATATGTTCATACAGATATCTGTGTAAATAATATTTATATGTTTATACAGATATGTGTATAAATAATATTTATATGTTTATACAGATATCTATATAAATGTTATTTTCCTGTTTATACAGATATCTGTATAAATAATATTTACAGGTTCATACAGTTATATGTATAAGGATTATTTACATGTTTATACTGATATCTGCATAAATATTTACATGTTTATACAGATATCTGTATAAATATTATTTACATGTGTATACAGATATCTGTAAATAATATTTAAATGTTTATACAGTTGTCGTATAAATAATATTTATATGTTCATACCGATATCTGCGTAAATAAAATTTATATTTCATACAGATATCTGTGTAAATAGTATTTATAGGTTTATGCAAATATCCGTATAACTAATATTTATATGTTAATACAGATGTCTGTATAAATAATATTTAAATGTTTATAGAGATATCTGAATAAATAATATTTATGTGTTTATACAGATATCTGTATAAATATTCACGTGTTTACACAGATATCTGTATATATATTTACATCTTTATACAGATATCTGTATAAATATTTACATGTTTGTTTATACAGATATCTGTATAAATATTTACACGTTTATACAGACATCTGTATAAACATTTACATGTTTATACAGACATCTGTATAAATATTTACATGTTTATACAGACATCTGTATAAATATTTACATGTTTATACAGACATCTGTGGAAATATTTACATGTTTATACAGACATCTGTGTAAATATTTACATGATTATACAGACATCTGTGTAAATATTTACATGTTAATACAGACATCTTTGTACATATTTGCGTGTTTATACAGACTCCTTTGTAAATATTTACATGTTTATACAGATACGTGTATAAATATTTAAATGTTTATACACATACCTGTGCAAATATTTACATGTTTATACAGATATCTCTATAAATATTTCCATGATTATACACATATCTGGATAAATATTTACATGCTTATACAGATATCTGTGTAAATACCTGCATGTTTGTTTATACAGGTATCTGTACAAATAATATTTATATGTTTATGCAGATATCTGTATATATAATAGTTATATGCTTATAGAGATATCTGCATAAATAATATTTGTATGGTATCTGTAAAAATTATAAGTTTATACAGTTATCTGTATAAATAATATTTATCAGTTTAAACAGATATCTGTATAAATAATACTTACATGTTCAAACAGATATCTGTATAAATAATATTTACATGTTTATACAGATATCTGTATCAATATTTACATGTTTTTACAGATATCTGCATAAAAATTTACATGTTTATACAGATATCTCCATAAATATTTACATCTTTATACAAATAACTTTATAAATATTTGCATGATTGTTTATACAGATATATGTATAAAGATTTACACGTCTATACAGACATCTATATAAATATTTACATGTTTATACAGACATCTGTGAAAATATTTACATGTTTATACAGACATCTGTGTAAATATTTACATGTTTATACAGATAACTGTGTAAATATTTACATGTTTGTACAGACAACTGTGTAAATATTTACATGTTTATACAGACAACTGTGTAAATATTTACATGTTTATACAGACATCTGTGAAAATATTTACATGTTTATACACACATCTGTGTAAATATTTACATGTTTATACAGACATCTTTGTAAATATTTACATATTTATACACACATATGTGTAGATATTTACAGGTTTATACAGACATCTGTGTAAATATTTACATGTTTATACAGACATGTGTGCAGATATTTACATGATTACACAGACATCTACGTAGATATTTCCATGATTATACAGACACCATTGTAAATATTTACATGTTTATACAGACATCTGGGTAAACATTTACACGTTTATACAGACATCTGCGTAAATATTTGCACGTTTATACAGACGTCCGCGTAAATATTTACAGGTTTATACAGACATCTGTGTAAATATTTACATGTTTATACAGACACCTGTGTAAATATTTTCGTTTATACAGACATCTGTGTAAATATTTACATGTTTATAAAGACATCTGTGTAAATATTTTCGTTTATACAGACATCTGTGTAAATATTTACTTGTTTATACAGACATCTGTGTAAATATTCATATGTTTATGCAGATATCTGCATATTTATATGTTTACAGACATCTATATAAATACTTTTATGTTTATGCACATATCTGTATAAATATTTATATGTTTTTACACATATGTGTATAAATAATATTTATATGTTTCTACAGATATCAGTATAAATAACATTCACATGTTTATACAGATATCTGTATAAATAATATTTATATGTTTATACAGTTATCTGTATAAATAATATTTATGTGTTTATAATGAAGTCTGTGTAGATAATATATATATGTTTGTAGAGGTATCTGTATAAATAATATTTATATGTTTATACAGATATCTCTACAAATAATAGTTATATGTTTATACAGATATCTGTATAAATAATATTTGTATGGTATCTGTATAAATAATATTTATAAGTTTATACAGATGTCTGTATAAATAATATTTATAAGTTTAATCAGATATCTGTATAAATAATATTGATATGTTTATACAGATATCTGCATAAATAATATTTATATGTTTATAAATTTATCTGTATAAACACATAAATAATTATATAGATATCTGTATAAATAATATTTACATGTGTATAGAGATAACTCTATCAATATTTACAAATTGATTCAGATATCTGTATGAATATTTACATGTTTATACAGATATTTTATAAATATTTACATGTTTATACAATTATCTGTATAAATATATACATGTTGATACTGATATCTGTATAAATATTTACGTTTATACAGATATCTGTATCAATATTTACATGCATAAACATAAATCTGTGTAAATATTTACATGTTTGTATATACAGGTATATTTATAAATATTTGTATGTATATACAGATATCTGTATAAATAATATTTATACATTTATACAGATATCTGTATCAATAATATTTATACGTTTATACAGATATCTGTATAAATAATATTTAAGTGTTTATACAGATATCTCTATAACTAATATTTATATGTTCATAGAGATATCTGTATAAATAATATTTACATGTCTATACATATATCTGTATAACTAATATTTACATGTTTATGCAGATATCTGTATGAATAATATTAATAAGATTCTACAGACATCTGTATAAATAATATTTATGTGTTTATACAGATATCTGTATAAATATTTATAGGTTTATACAGATATCTCTTAAAATATTTATATATTTATAGAGGTATCTGTATAAATATTTATGTATTTATGCAGATGTCTGCATACATATTTATATGTTTATACAGATATATATAAATAATATTTTTATATTTATACAGATATCTGTATATATAATATTTATGTTTAGACAGATATCTGTATAAATAATATTTATATGTTTATACAACTATCTGTATAAATAATATTTATTTGTTTATACAGATATCTGTATAAATAGTATTTATAGCTTTATACAGGTATCTGTATAAATAATATTTACAGGTTTATAAAGATATCTGTATAAAGAATATTTACATGTTTATACAGATAGCTGTATAAATATTTACATGTTTATACAGATAGCTGTATAAATATTTACATGTTTATACAGATAGCTGTATAAATATTTACATGTTTATACAGATATATGTATAAATATTATTTACGTTTTTACAGATAACTGTATAAATAATATTTATATGTTTATACAGATATCTGCATAAATATTTATATGTTTATACAGATATATGTATAAATAATATTTCTATGTTTATAAAGGTATCAGCCTATATAATATTTAAGTTTATACAGATATCTGTGTAAATAATATTTATATGTTTATACAGATATCTGTATACATAATAGTTATATGTTTATAGAGATATCTGTATACATAATATTTCTATGTTTATCCAGATATCTGTATACATAATATTTATATGTTTATACAGATACCTGTATACATAATATTTATATATTTATACAGTTATCTGTATGAATAATATTTATATGTTTAAACAGATATCTGTATAAATAATATTTATATGTTCATACAGATATCTGTGTAAATAATATTTATATGTTTATACAGATATGTGTATAAATAATATTTATATGTTTATACAGATATCTATATAAATGTTATTTTCCTGTTTATACAGATATCTGTATAAATAATATTTACAGGTTCATACAGTTATATGTATAAGGATTATTTACATGTTTATACTGATATCTGCATAAATATTTACATGTTTATACAGATATCTGTATAAATATTATTTACATGTGTATACAGATATCTGTAAATAATATTTAAATGTTTATACAGTTGTCGTATAAATAATATTTATATGTTCATACCGATATCTGCGTAAATAAAATTTATATTTCATACAGATATCTGTGTAAATAGTATTTATAGGTTTATGCAAATATCCGTATAACTAATATTTATATGTTAATACAGATGTCTGTAGAAATAATATTTAAATGTTTATAGAGCTATCTGAATAAATAATATTTATGTGTTTATACATATATCTGTATAAATATTCACGTGTTTACACAGATATCTGTATATATATTTACATCTTTATACAGATATCTGTATAAATATTTACATGTTTGTTTATACAGATATCTGTATAAATATTCACGTGTTTACACAGATATCTGTATATATATTTACATCTTTATACAGATATCTGTATAAATATTTACATGTTTGTTTATACAGATATCTGTATAAATATTTACACGTTTATACAGACATCTGTATAAACATTTACATGTTTATACAGACATCTGTATAAATATTTACATGTTTATACAGACATCTGTGGAAATATTTACATGTTTATACAGACATCTGTGTAAATATTTACATGATTATACAGACATCTGTGTAAATATTTTCATGTTAATACAGACATCTTTGTACATATTTGCGTGTTTATACAGACTCCTTTGTAAATATTTACATGTTTATACAGATACGTGTATAAATATTTAAATGTTTATACACATACCTGTGCAAATATTTACATGTTTATACAGATATCTCTATAAATATTTCCATGATTATACACATATCTGGATAAATATTTACATGCTTATACAGATATCTGTGTAAATACCTGCATGTTTGTTTATACAGGTATCTGTACAAATAATATTTATATGTTTATGCAGATATCTGTATATATAATAGTTATATGCTTATAGAGATATCTGCATAAATAATATTTGTATGGTATCTGTAAAAATTATAAGTTTATACAGTTATCTGTATAAATAATATTTATCAGTTTAAACAGATATCTGTATTAATAATACTTACATGTTCAAACAGATATCTGTATAAATAATATTTACATGTTTATACAGATATCTGTATCAATATTTACATGTTTTTACAGATATCTGCATAAAAATTTACATGTTTATACAGATATCTCCATAAATATTTACATCTTTATACAAATAACTTTATAAATATTTGCATGATTGTTTATACAGATATATGTATAAAGATTTACACGTCTATACAGACATCTATATAAATATTTACATGTTTATACAGACATCTGTGAAAATATTTACATGTTTATACAGACATCTGTGTAAATATTTACATGTTTATACAGATAACTGTGTAAATATTTACATGTTTGTACAGACAACTGTGTAAATATTTACATGTTTATACAGACAACTGTGTAAATATTTACATGTTTATACAGACATCTGTGAAAATATTTACATGTTTATACACACATCTGTGTAAATATTTACATGTTTATACAGACATCTTTGTAAATATTTACATATTTATACACACATATGTGTAGATATTTACAGGTTTATACAGACATCTGTGTAAATATTTACATGTTTATACAGACATGTGTGCAGATATTTACATGATTACACAGACATCTACGTAGATATTTCCATGATTATACAGACACCATTGTAAATATTTACATGTTTATACAGACATCTGGGTAAACATTTACACGTTTATACAGACATCTGCGTAAATATTTGCACGTTTATACAGACGTCCGCGTAAATATTTACAGGTTTATACAGACATCTGTGTAAATATTTACATGTTTATACAGACACCTGTGTAAATATTTTCGTTTATACAGACATCTGTGTAAATATTTACATGTTTATACAGACATCTGTGTAAATATTTTCGTTTATACAGACATCTGTGTAAATATTTACTTGTTTATACAGACATCTGTGTAAATATTCATATGTTTATACAGATATCTGCATATTTATATGTTTACAGACATCTGTATAAATACTTTTATGTTTATGCACATATCTGTATAAATATTTATATGTTTTTACACATATGTGTATAAATAATATTTATATGTTTCTACAGATATCAGTATAAATAACATTCACATGTTTATACAGATATCTGTATAAATAATATTTATATGTTTATACAGTTATCTGTATAAATAATATTTATGTGTTTATAATGAAGTCTGTGTAGATAATATATATATGTTTGTAGAGGTATCTGTATAAATAATATTTATATGTTTATACAGATATCTCTACAAATAATAGTTATATGTTTATACAGATATCTGTATAAATAATATTTGTATGGTATCTGTATAAATAATATTTATAAGTTTATACAGATGTCTGTATAAATAATATTTATAAGTTTAATCAGATATCTGTATAAATAATATTGATATGTTTATACAGATATCTGCATAAATAATATTTATATGTTTATAAATTTATCTGTATAAACACATAAATAATTATATAGATATCTGTATAAATAATATTTACATGTGTATAGAGATAACTCTATCAATATTTACAAATTGATTCAGATATCTGTATGAATATTTACATGTTTATACAGATATTTTATAAATATTTACATGTTTATACAATTATCTGTATAAATATATACATGTTGATACTGATATCTGTATAAATATTTACGTTTATACAGATATCTGTATCAATATTTACATGCATAAACATAAATCTGTGTAAATATTTACATGTTTGTATATACAGGTATATTTATAAATATTTGTATGTATATACAGATATCTGTATAAATAATATTTATACATTTATACAGATATCTGTATCAATAATATTTATACGTTTATACAGATATCTGTATAAATAATATTTAAGTGTTTATACAGATATCTCTATAACTAATATTTATATGTTCATAGAGATATCTGTATAAATAATATTTACATGTCTATACATATATCTGTATAACTAATATTTACATGTTTATGCAGATATCTGTATGAATAATATTAATAAGATTCTACAGACATCTGTATAAATAATATTTATGTGTTTATACAGATATCTGTATAAATATTTATAGGTTTATACAGATATCTCTTAAAATATTTATATATTTATAGAGGTATCTGTATAAATATTTATGTATTTATGCAGATGTCTGCATACATATTTATATGTTTATACAGATATATATAAATAATATTTTTATATTTATACAGATATCTGTATATATAATATTTATGTTTAGACAGATATCTGTATAAATAATATTTATATGTTTATACAACTATCTGTATAAATAATATTTATTTGTTTATACAGATATCTGTATAAATAGTATTTATAGCTTTATACAGGTATCTGTATAAATAATATTTACAGGTTTATAAAGATATCTGTATAAAGAATATTTACATGTTTATACAGATAGCTGTATAAATATTTACATGTTTATACAGATAGCTGTATAAATATTTACATGTTTATACAGATAGCTGTATAAATATTTACATGTTTATACAGATATATGTATAAATATTATTTACGTTTTTACAGATAACTGTATAAATAATATTTATATGTTTATACAGATATCTGCATAAATATTTATATGTTTATACAGATATATGTATAAATAATATTTCTATGTTTATAAAGGTATCAGCCTATATAATATTTAAGTTTATACAGATATCTGTGTAAATAATATTTATATGTTTATACAGATATCTGTATACATAATAGTTATATGTTTATAGAGATATCTGTATACATAATATTTCTATGTTTATCCAGATATCTGTATACATAATATTTATATGTTTATACAGATACCTGTATACATAATATTTATATATTTATACAGTTATCTGTATGAATAATATTTATATGTTTAAACAGATATCTGTATAAATAATATTTATATGTTCATACAGATATCTGTGTAAATAATATTTATATGTTTATACAGATATGTGTATAAATAATATTTATATGTTTATACAGATATCTATATAAATGTTATTTTCCTGTTTATACAGATATCTGTATAAATAATATTTACAGGTTCATACAGTTATATGTATAAGGATTATTTACATGTTTATACTGATATCTGCATAAATATTTACATGTTTATACAGATATCTGTATAAATATTATTTACATGTGTATACAGATATCTGTAAATAATATTTAAATGTTTATACAGTTGTCGTATAAATAATATTTATATGTTCATACCGATATCTGCGTAAATAAAATTTATATTTCATACAGATATCTGTGTAAATAGTATTTATAGGTTTATGCAAATATCCGTATAACTAATATTTATATGTTAATACAGATGTCTGTAGAAATAATATTTAAATGTTTATAGAGCTATCTGAATAAATAATATTTATGTGTTTATACATATATCTGTATAAATATTCACGTGTTTACACAGATATCTGTATATATATTTACATCTTTATACAGATATCTGTATAAATATTTACATGTTTGTTTATACAGATATCTGTATAAATATTCACGTGTTTACACAGATATCTGTATATATATTTACATCTTTATACAGATATCTGTATAAATATTTACATGTTTGTTTATACAGATATCTGTATAAATATTTACACGTTTATACAGACATCTGTATAAACATTTACATGTTTATACAGACATCTGTATAAATATTTACATGTTTATACAGACATCTGTGGAAATATTTACATGTTTATACAGACATCTGTGTAAATATTTACATGATTATACAGACATCTGTGTAAATATTTTCATGTTAATACAGACATCTTTGTACATATTTGCGTGTTTATACAGACTCCTTTGTAAATATTTACATGTTTATACAGATACGTGTATAAATATTTAAATGTTTATACACATACCTGTGCAAATATTTACATGTTTATACAGATATCTCTATAAATATTTCCATGATTATACACATATCTGGATAAATATTTACATGCTTATACAGATATCTGTGTAAATACCTGCATGTTTGTTTATACAGGTATCTGTACAAATAATATTTATATGTTTATGCAGATATCTGTATATATAATAGTTATATGCTTATAGAGATATCTGCATAAATAATATTTGTATGGTATCTGTAAAAATTATAAGTTTATACAGTTATCTGTATAAATAATATTTATCAGTTTAAACAGATATCTGTATTAATAATACTTACATGTTCAAACAGATATCTGTATAAATAATATTTACATGTTTATACAGATATCTGTATCAATATTTACATGTTTTTACAGATATCTGCATAAAAATTTACATGTTTATACAGATATCTCCATAAATATTTACATCTTTATACAAATAACTTTATAAATATTTGCATGATTGTTTATACAGATATATGTATAAAGATTTACACGTCTATACAGACATCTATATAAATATTTACATGTTTATACAGACATCTGTGAAAATATTTACATGTTTATACAGACATCTGTGTAAATATTTACATGTTTATACAGATAACTGTGTAAATATTTACATGTTTGTACAGACAACTGTGTAAATATTTACATGTTTATACAGACAACTGTGTAAATATTTACATGTTTATACAGACATCTGTGAAAATATTTACATGTTTATACACACATCTGTGTAAATATTTACATGTTTATACAGACATCTTTGTAAATATTTACATATTTATACACACATATGTGTAGATATTTACAGGTTTATACAGACATCTGTGTAAATATTTACATGTTTATACAGACATGTGTGCAGATATTTACATGATTACACAGACATCTACGTAGATATTTCCATGATTATACAGACACCATTGTAAATATTTACATGTTTATACAGACATCTGGGTAAACATTTACACGTTTATACAGACATCTGCGTAAATATTTGCACGTTTATACAGACGTCCGCGTAAATATTTACAGGTTTATACAGACATCTGTGTAAATATTTACATGTTTATACAGACACCTGTGTAAATATTTTCGTTTATACAGACATCTGTGTAAATATTTACATGTTTATACAGACATCTGTGTAAATATTTTCGTTTATACAGACATCTGTGTAAATATTTACTTGTTTATACAGACATCTGTGTAAATATTCATATGTTTATACAGATATCTGCATATTTATATGTTTACAGACATCTGTATAAATACTTTTATGTTTATGCACATATCTGTATAAATATTTATATGTTTTTACACATATGTGTATAAATAATATTTATATGTTTCTACAGATATCAGTATAAATAACATTCACATGTTTATACAGATATCTGTATAAATAATATTTATATGTTTATACAGTTATCTGTATAAATAATATTTATGTGTTTATAATGAAGTCTGTGTAGATAATATATATATGTTTGTAGAGGTATCTGTATAAATAATATTTATATGTTTATACAGATATCTCTACAAATAATAGTTATATGTTTATACAGATATCTGTATAAATAATATTTGTATGGTATCTGTATAAATAATATTTATAAGTTTATACAGATGTCTGTATAAATAATATTTATAAGTTTAATCAGATATCTGTATAAATAATATTGATATGTTTATACAGATATCTGCATAAATAATATTTATATGTTTATAAATTTATCTGTATAAACACATAAATAATTATATAGATATCTGTATAAATAATATTTACATGTGTATAGAGATAACTCTATCAATATTTACAAATTGATTCAGATATCTGTATGAATATTTACATGTTTATACAGATATTTTATAAATATTTACATGTTTATACAATTATCTGTATAAATATATACATGTTGATACTGATATCTGTATAAATATTTGCGTTTATACAGATATCTGTATCAATATTTACATGCATAAACATAAATCTGTGTAAATATTTACATGTTTGTATATACAGGTATATTTATAAATATTTGTATGTATATACAGATATCTGTATAAATAATATTTATACATTTATACAGATATCTGTATCAATAATATTTATACGTTTATACAGATATCTGTATAAATAATATTTAAGTGTTTATACAGATATCTCTATAACTAATATTTATATGTTCATAGAGATATCTGTATAAATAATATTTACATGTCTATACATATATCTGTATAACTAATATTTACATGTTTATGCAGATATCTGTATGAATAATATTAATAAGATTCTACAGACATCTGTATAAATAATATTTATGTGTTTATACAGATATCTGTATAAATATTTATAGGTTTATACAGATATCTCTTAAAATAGTTATATATTTATAGAGATATCTGTATAAATATTTATGTATTTATGCAGATGTCTGCATACATATTTATATGTTTATACAGATATATATAAATAATATTTTTATATTTATACAGATATCTGTATATATAATATTTATGTTTAGACAGATATCTGTATAAATAATATTTATATGTTTATACAACTATCTGTATAAATAATATTTATTTGTTTATACAGATATCTGTATAAATAGTATTTATAGCTTTATACAGGTATCTGTATAAATAATATTTACAGGTTTATAAAGATATCTGTATAAAGAATATTTACATGTTTATACAGATAGCTGTATAAATATTTACATGTTTATACAGATAGCTGTATAAATATTTACATGTTTATACAGATATATGTATAAATATTATTTACGTTTTTACAGATAACTGTATAAATAATATTTATATGTTTATACAGACATCTGCATAAATATTTATATGTTTATACAGATATATGTATAAATAATATTTCTATGTTTATAAAGGTATCAGCCTATATAATATTTAAGTTTATACAGATATCTGTGTAAATAATATTTATATGTTTATACAGATATCTGTATACATAATAGTTATATGTTTATAGAGATATCTGTATACATAATATTTCTATGTTTATCCAGATATCTGTATACATAATATTTATATGTTTATACAGATATCTGTATACATAATATTTATATATTTATACAGTTATCTGTATGAATAATATTTATATGTTTAAACAGATATCTGTATAAATAATATTTATATGTTCATACAGATATCTGTGTAAATAATATTTATATGTTTATACAGATATGTGTATAAATAATATTTATATGTTTATACAGATATCTATATAAATGTTATTTTCCTGTTTATACAGATATCTGTATAAATAATATTTACAGGTTCATACAGTTATATGTATAAGGATTATTTACATGTTTATACTGATATCTGCATAAATATTTACATGTTTATACAGATATCTGTATAAATATTATTTACATGTGTATACAGATATCTGTAAATAATATTTAAATGTTTATACAGTTGTCGTATAAATAATATTTATATGTTCATACCGATATCTGCGTAAATAAAATTTATATTTCATACAGATATCTGTGTAAATAGTATTTATAGGTTTATGCAAATATCCGTATAACTAATATTTATATGTTAATACAGATGTCTGTATAAATAATATTTAAATGTTTATAGAGATATCTGAATAAATAATATTTATGTGTTTATACAGATATCTGTATAAATATTCACGTGTTTACACAGATATCTGTATATATATTTACATCTTTATACAGATATCTGTATAAATATTTACATGTTTGTTTATACAGATATCTGTATAAATATTCACGTGTTTACACAGATATCTGTATATATATTTACATCTTTATACAGATATCTGTATAAATATTTACATGTTTGTTTATACAGACATCTGTATAAACATTTACACGTTTATACAGACATCTGTATAAACATTTACATGTTTATACAGACATCTGTATAAATATTTACATGTTTATACAGACATCTGTGGAAATATTTACATGTTTATACAGACATCTGTGTAAATATTTACATGATTATACAGACATCTGTGTAAATATTTACATGTTAATACAGACATCTTTGTACATATTTGCGTGTTTATACAGACTCCTTTGTAAATATTTACATGTTTATACAGATACGTGTATAAATATTTAAATGTTTATACACATACCTGTGCAAATATTTACATGTTTATACAGATATCTCTATAAATATTTCCATGATTATACACATATCTGGATAAATATTTACATGCTTATACAGATATCTGTGTAAATACCTGCATGTTTGTTTATACAGGTATCTGTACAAATAATATTTATATGTTTATGCAGATATCTGTATATATAATAGTTATATGCTTATAGAGATATCTGCATAAATAATATTTGTATGGTATCTGTAAAAATTATAAGTTTATACAGTTATCTGTATAAATAATATTTATCAGTTTAAACAGATATCTGTATAAATAATACTTACATGTTCAAACAGATATCTGTATAAATAATATTTACATGTTTATACAGATATCTGTATCAATATTTACATGTTTTTACAGATATCTGCATAAAAATTTACATGTTTATACAGATATCTCCATAAATATTTACATCTTTATACAAATAACTTTATAAATATTTGCATGATTGTTTATACAGATATATGTATAAAGATTTACACGTCTATACAGACATCTATATAAATATTTACATGTTTATACAGACATCTGTGAAAATATTTACATGTTTATACAGACATCTGTGTAAATATTTACATGTTTATACAGATAACTGTGTAAATATTTACATGTTTGTACAGACAACTGTGTAAATATTTACATGTTTATACAGACAACTGTGTAAATATTTACATGTTTATACAGACATCTGTGAAAATATTTACAGGTTTATACACACATCTGTGTAAATATTTACATGTTTATACAGACATCTTTGTAAATATTTACATATTTATACACACATATGTGTAGATATTTACAGGTTTATACAGACATCTGTGTAAATATTTACATGTTTATACAGACATGTGTGCAGATATTTACATGATTACACAGACATCTACGTAGATATTTCCATGATTATACAGACACCATTGTAAATATTTACATGTTTATACAGACATCTGGGTAAACATTTACACGTTTATACAGACATCTGCGTAAATATTTGCACGTTTATACAGACGTCCGCGTAAATATTTACAGGTTTATACAGACATCTGTGTAAATATTTACATGTTTATACAGACACCTGTGTAAATATTTTCGTTTATACAGACATCTGTGTAAATATTTACATGTTTATACAGACATCTGTGTAAATATTTTCGTTTATACAGACATCTGTGTAAATATTTACTTGTTTATACAGACATCTGTGTAAATATTCATATGTTTATGCAGATATCTGCATATTTATATGTTTACAGACATCTGTATAAATACTTTTATGTTTATGCACATATCTGTATAAATATTTATATGTTTTTACACATATGTGTATAAATAATATTTATATGTTTCTACAGATATCAGTATAAATAACATTCACATGTTTATACAGATATCTGTATAAATAATATTTATATGTTTATACAGTTATCTGTATAAATAATATTTATGTGTTTATAATGAAGTCTGTGTAGATAATATATATATGTTTGTAGAGGTATCTGTATAAATAATATTTATATGTTTATACAGATATCTCTACAAATAATAGTTATATGTTTATACAGATATCTGTATAAATAATATTTGTATGGTATCTGTATAAATAATATTTATAAGTTTATACAGATGTCTGTATAAATAATATTTATAAGTTTAATCAGATATCTGTATAAATAATATTGATATGTTTATACAGATATCTGCATAAATAATATTTATATGTTTATAAATTTATCTGTATAAACACATAAATAATTATATAGACATCTGTATAAATAATATTTACATGTGTATAGAGATAACTCTATCAATATTTACAAATTGATTCAGATATCTGTATGAATATTTACATGTTTATACAGATATTTTATAAATATTTACATGTTTATACAATTATCTGTATAAATATATACATGTTGATACTGATATCTGTATAAATATTTACGTTTATACAGATATCTGTATCAATATTTACATGCATAAACATAAATCTGTGTAAATATTTACATGTTTGTATATACAGGTATATTTATAAATATTTGTATGTATATACAGATATCTGTATAAATAATATTTATACATTTATACAGATATCTGTATCAATAATATTTATACGTTTATACAGATATCTGTATAAATAATATTTAAGTGTTTATACAGATATCTCTATAACTAATATTTATATGTTCATAGAGATATCTGTATAAATAATATTTACATGTCTATACATATATCTGTATAACTAATATTTACATGTTTATGCAGATATCTGTATGAATAATATTAATAAGATTCTACAGACATCGGTATAAATAATATTTATGTGTTTATACAGATATCTGTATAAATATTTATAGGTTTATACAGATATCTCTTAAAATAGTTATATATTTATAGAGATATCTGTATAAATATTTATGTATTTATGCAGATGTCTGCATACATATTTATATGTTTATACAGATATATATAAATAATATTTTTATATTTATACAGATATCTGTATATATAATATTTATGTTTAGACAGATATCTGTATAAATAATATTTATATGTTTATACAACTATCTGTATAAATAATATTTATTTGTTTATACAGATATCTGTATAAATAGTATTTATAGCTTTATACAGGTATCTGTATAAATAATATTTACAGGTTTATAAAGATATCTGTATAAAGAATATTTACATGTTTATACAGATAGCTGTATAAATATTTACATGTTTATACAGATAGCTGTATAAATATTTACATGTTTATACAGATATATGTATAAATATTATTTACGTTTTTACAGATAACTGTATAAATAATATTTATATGTTTATACAGACATCTGCATAAATATTTATATGTTTATACAGATATATGTATAAATAATATTTCTATGTTTATAAAGGTATCAGCCTATATAATATTTAAGTTTATACAGATATCTGTGTAAATAATATTTATATGTTTATACAGATATCTGTATACATAATAGTTATATGTTTATAGAGATATCTGTATACATAATATTTCTATGTTTATCCAGATATCTGTATACATAATATTTATATGTTTATACAGATATCTGTATACATAATATTTATATATTTATACAGTTATCTGTATGAATAATATTTATATGTTTAAACAGATATCTGTATAAATAATATTTATATGTTCATACAGATATCTGTGTAAATAATATTTATATGTTTATACAGATATGTGTATAAATAATATTTATATGTTTATACAGATATCTATATAAATGTTATTTTCCTGTTTATACAGATATCTGTATAAATAATATTTACAGGTTCATACAGTTATATGTATAAGGATTATTTACATGTTTATACTGATATCTGCATAAATATTTACATGTTTATACAGATATCTGTATAAATATTATTTACATGTGTATACAGATATCTGTAAATAATATTTAAATGTTTATACAGTTGTCGTATAAATTATATTTATATGTTCATACCGATATCTGCGTAAATAAAATTTATATTTCATACAGATATCTGTGTAAATAGTATTTATAGGTTTATGCAAATATCCGTATAACTAATATTTATATGTTAATACAGATGTCTGTATAAATAATATTTAAATGTTTATAGAGATATCTGAATAAATATTTATGTGTTTATACAGATATCTGTATAAATATTCACGTGTTTACACAGATATCTGTATATATATTTACATCTTTATACAGATATCTGTATAAATATTTACATGTTTGTTTATACAGATATCTGTATAAATATTTACACGTTTATACAGACATCTGTATAAACATTTACATGTTTATACAGACATCTGTATAAATATTTACATGTTTATACAGACATCTGTATAAATATTTACATGTTTATACAGACATCTGTATAAATATTTACATGTTTATACAGACATCTGTGGAAATATTTACATGTTTATACAGACATCTGTGTAAATATTTACATGATTATACAGACATCTGTGTAAATATTTACATGTTAATACAGACATCTTTGTACATATTTGCGTGTTTATACAGACTCCTTTGTAAATATTTACACGTTTATACAGATACGTGTATAAATATTTAAATGTTTATACACATACCTGTGCAAATATTTACATGTTTACAGATATCTCTATAAATATTTCCATGATTATACACATATCTGGATAAATATTTACATGCTTATACAGATATCTGTGTAAATACCTGCATGTTTGTTTATACAGGTATCTGTACAAATAATATTTATATGTTTATGCAGATATCTGTATATATAATAGTTATATGCTTATAGAGATATCTGCATAAATAATATTTGTATGGTATCTGTAAAAATTATAAGTTTATACAGTTATCTGTATAAATAATATTTATCAGTTTAAACAGATATCTGTATAAATAATACTTACATGTTCAAACAGATATCTGTATAAATAATATTTTCATGTTTATACAGATATCTGTATCAATATTTACATGTTTATACAGATATCTGCATAAAAATTTACATGTTTATACAGATATCTCCATAAATATTTACATCTTTATACAAATAACTTTATAAATATTTGCATGATTGTTTATACAGATATATGTATAAAGATTTACACGTCTATACAGACATCTATATAAATATTTACATGTTTATACAGACATCTGTGAAAATATTTACATGTATATACAGACATCTGTGTAAATATTTACATGTTTATACAGATAACTGTAAATATTTACATGTTTGTACAGACAACTGTGTAAATATTTACATGTTTATACAGACATCTGTGTAAATATTTACATATTTTTTCAGACATCTGTGAAAATATTTACATATTTATGCAGACATCTGCGGAAATATTTTCATGTTTATACAGACGTCTGCATAGATATTTTCAAGTTTATACAGACGTCTTTGTAAATATTTACATGTTGATACAGACATCTGTGTAAATATTTTCATTTACACAGACATCTCTATAAATATTTACGTTTATACAGACATCTGTGTAAATATTTATATGTTTATGCAGACATCTGTATAAATACTTATATATTTATGTATATATCTGTATAAATACTTATATGTTTATACAGATATCTTTATGAATATTCACATGTTTATGCACATATCTGCATAAATATTTACATGTGTATTCACATATCTGTATAAATAATATTTATATGTTTATACACTTATCTTTATAAATAATATTTATATGTTTACACAGATATCTGCATAAATAATATTTATATGTTTATACAGATATCTGTATAAACACATAAATAATTATATAGATATAGGTATAAATAATATTTACTTGTGTATACAGATACCTATATCAATATTTACGTATTGATTCAGATATCTGTATAAATATTTTCATGTTTATACAGATATCTTTATATATATTTACATGTTTATACAGATATCTGTATAAACATTATTTACATGTTTATACTGATATCTGCATAAATAATATTTTCATGTTTATACAGATAACTGTAAATAATATTCATATGTTTATACAGTTATCTGTATAAATAATATTTATATGATTGTACAGATATCTGTATAAGTAATATTTCTATGTTTGTACAGATATCTGTATTAATAATATTAATACGGTTATACAGTTATATGTATAAATAATATTAATATGTTTATACAAAGATCTGTATAAATAATATTTATATGTTTATAGAGATGTCTGTATAAATAAAATTTACATGTTCATACAGATAACTGTGTAAATAATACTTATAGATTCATACAGATATCCGTATAAATAATATTTATATGTTTATACAGATATCTGTATAAATAATATTTATATGTTTATATAGATATATGTATAAATATTTACGTGTTTATACAGATATCTGTATCAATATTTTCATCTTTATACAGATATCTGTATAAATATTTACGTTTGTTGATACAGATATCTGTATAAATATTTAAATATTTATACAGACACCTTTATAAATATTTTCATGTTTATACAGACATCTGTATAAATATTTAGATGTTTATACAGACATCTGTGTAAATATTTACATGTTGATACAGACATCTGTGTAAATATTTACATGTTTATTCAGACATCCGTGTAAATATTTACATGTTTATTAAGACATCTGTGTAAATATGTACATGTTTATACAGACATCGGCGTAAATATTTTCATGTTTATACAGACATCTGCGTAAATATTTACATGTTTATACAGGCATCTTTGTAAATATTTACATGTTTATACAGACATCTGTGTAAATATCTTCGTTTATACAGACAACTCTGTAAATATTTACATGTTTTTTCAGACATCTGTGTAAATATTTAAATGATTATACTGATATCTGTATCAATACTTATATGTTTATACAGATATCTGTATAAATATATATATTATTAAGCACATATCTGTATAAATATTTATATGTATATACACATGTCTTTATAAATAATGTTTATATGTTTATAAAGATATCAGTATAAATAACATTTATTTGTTTATACAGATATCTGTATAAATAATATTTATATGTTTATACAGTTAACTGACTAAATAATACTTATATGTTTACAAAGATATGTGTATAAATAATATTTATATGTTTGTACCGGTATCTGTACAAATAATATTTATATGTTTATGCAGATATCTCTATAAATATTAGTTATGTGTTTATACAGATATCTGTATAAACAATATTTGTATATCTGTATGAATAATATTTATAAGTTTATACAGCTATGTGTGTATATAATATTTATAAGTTTAAAGAGATATATGCATAAATAATATTTATATGTTCATACAGATATCTGTATAAATAATATATATATATTTATACAGATATCTGCATAAACAATATTTATATGTTAAAACAGATATCTGCATAAACAATATTTATATATTTATACAAATATCTGTATAAACATATAAATAATTTTATACATATCTGTATGAATAATATTTACATGTGTATACAGATATCTGAATGATATCTCTATCAATTTTTACATATTGATTCAGATATCTGTATAAATATTTATATGTTTATACAGATAACTTTAAAAATATTTACATGTTTATACAGATATCTGTATAAATATTTATATGTTTATACACATATCTGTATAAATATTTATACGTTTATACACATATCTGTACAAATAATATTTATATGTTTATACCGATGTATGTACAAATAATATGTATATATTTATACAGATATCTGTATCAATAATATTTATATGTTTATACAGGTATCTGTATAAATAGTATTTATACTTTTATACAGATATCTGTACAAATAATATTTGTATGTTTATACAGATATTTGTATATATGATTAAATGCTTGTACAGATAACTGTATAAATATTTATATGTTTATAAAGATATCTGTATAAATATTTATATGTTCATGCAGATATCTGTATAAGTATGTATTTGATTAAACAGACAACTGTATAAATATGTATATGTTTATACAGATAACTGTACAAATATTTCTATGTTTATACAGATATCTGTATAAATAATATTGATACGTTCATACAGATATCTGTATAAATAATATTTATATGTTTATACAGATATCTCTATAATTAATATTTATATGTTTATACAGATATCTGTCTAAATATTTATATGTTTATACAGATATCTTTATAAATATTGATATATTTATAAAGATATCTGTTTAGATGTTTGTATGTTTATACCGGAGGAGCACCGTGAGGCTCGTGAGTTTGTAGGTGATTCCTGGGTTTGGGGGGCTGACTCCAGCTGAAATCTGGGGTTGTTTGGAGAGTAGCTGGGAGACCCAGGAGACTCCCCGAGAGCTGGGGGTGAGCTGCTGGGTGATGGCAGTAGGAACGTGTGGTATATTACTGATGAACGTGGTGACTCTGAAGAATCCTCAGAGGAGGACGCGGGAGAGCCCATTGGCTTCATTGATTGCCCATCACGGAGAGGACAGGGAAATGGGAGATTGTGGGATACTGGTGATGACCGAGGTGAGTGTGGTGAAGCCCTAGGGGATGGTGAATGGTAGCTCCGGATCCCTGGTGAGGAGCTTCCTCTTAAGACTGAGTTTCTGAGAGGGGACAGGGAGAAGCTGGGTGAGGCTAGCATGGATCTTGGGGAGTCCGGGCTGGGGGAACGTTCATAAGAAGAGCCAGACAAGACCCTAGTGCTCTGAGGTGCAGACATGATTAGGAAAACTGCAGCTCCCAGAGACCCCTACTAATTTCCTGACCAGCAGAATGAAGGAGTCTGTGTGTGTGTGTGTGTGTGTGTGTGTGTGTGTGTGTGTGTGTGTGTGTGTTTCTGTGTGTGTGGAGTGAGGTATGTGCTCCTTAAGAAAATGGAAATAAACCAACCAATGAGACAGACAGACAGACAGACAGAGATCCACTTGCCCAAGTGTTCTGTCCTGTCCTCTGAATCCGCTTCCAAGTCGCAAGACGCTGTGAGCTCCAAGTCCACGCAGAGTCCGCCAAACGCTCCGGCCGCTGCTCCGCTCTGCGAAGATCTGAGTGCAGGCCAGCCAGGGTGGGTTTAAATAGCCTCGGGCGCGGCCTTGCAGCGGAAAGGGCGGAGCTTCACTCCTCCTTTCCATCAGTCACCCCCAACTTTCCCAGGCTACACCTCGTAGGAAACTGTTCTCCTGATTTGATTTCATGCGCCACCTTTGGGACAATCTAAGAACTTACAAGTTTTCTTGGCCAAAGGTATGATGAATTAAATGCACGGAAACACTGAAAACCAACTGGGGGTTCTGTGGTTCCCACGATGTGGTTTAGACACCAGCAGCATCCTTGTCACCCTCAAACCCCGGAGATCCACAGATCTGTGTGGTAAGAAGCCCTCCCCCTGACCCTGATGCATGGCAGTTTAGGAATTACCCGTGTAAGCGAAAAGACTTTGAAGAAGAGGTGGAGATAGGCGTTGTAGAAACATTCTTTTGCTCTGGAACCCCGTAGAGACTTGGGAGCCAGTTGGGTGGAGCATCCGTTGGATGCGGGTGCTGGGCTTAGGAATATCAAGGTGTGGCTCCAGATAATCCCATCATCTAGTTAAGTTCCCAGTTATGCTAATCTGTTTTAAAATTCCGTTTGTGTAAATTCTTTTACTCAGACTGAGAATGGCAAAGCCTCAACCCCAATTTCCAGGGAGGGTTGAGAGCCTCAGGTTGAGTTGATGACCAATAGCTTACGGTTTAACCCATCGTGCCTATAGAATGAGGTCCCCATAAAAACCCAAAAGGACTGGGTTTAGAGAGCTTCTGGATAACACTTCCTGGAAGGCAGTGCGCCCCTCCCCACATGCCGGGCCCAAACGTTTTTTCTGAAGTTTTTGCAATATCCGCTAACATACAAAAAATGGGAAATGTCAGTGTTTCCCTGCGTGCTGTGAGCTCTTCCAGCAAATGAATGCAAATAAAACTGGGAGTGGTGGAAACCTGACTTATAGCCAGTTGCTGAGAAGCACAGGTAAAACAACGTAGGGCTTCCCATTGTTATTAGTGTGGGAGGCCAGTCTTGCGGGACTCGGCCCTTTGGAATCTAATGCTATGTCCGGGTAGATAGCGTCACCGTTGAACTCGAAGCCACACGTATGTTGAGAACAATTTCTCTGGTCATCCGCTGCATGTCTTATTTACAATACGTAATCAAATTCTTTATCCTGACCTTATGGCACCTGGGTTGAGAACCATGATTTGAACCAAAAATTGGTCTGTCACTTTCTGAGTTTGAAACTTTGTTTTGCCGTTAGCGTTTTGCTATTGCTTTCTCGTTTTCTTTGCTTTCGATTTGTTTCTAAGTTCTGGGATATACGGGCAGGGTGTGCAGATTTGTTACTAAGGTAAACGTGTGCCACGGTGGTTTGCGGCACCTGTCAACCCATCACTTAGGTATTCAGCCCAGCGGGCAGTAGCTGTTTTTCTTAACGCTCTGCCTCCCGAAAGGCCCCAGTGTGTGTTGTTCCCGTTCCTGTGTCCATGTGATCCCATTGGTCAGCTCCCATTATAAGTGAGAATGTGGCGTTTGGTTTTCTGTTCCCGGATTAGGTTGTTGAGGATAATGACTTCACATCTCCAGTGTCTTTGTTTTTTATTATAAAGAGTAGTATTTTATTGAATAAGATTTACTTCCAGAAAAATCAGCTTTAATCTACAATGAATGCCAGACTCTACAGCACAAAGCAATTTTCTCAGTTTTCCACACACAAAGGTTCCTACTAAGTGAAAGAAGCCACAGAATTTCATACACAAATGTCCTACTCTGTCTGAAAACATCTCACAGAATCATGCACTGTACTAATACCATTAGATCAGCTCTTCAGTCAGGTTAAAGTATCCCTCTAATAACTGATTTTTATAATGTTATCCACATCCACGCCCAATCAGTCTGCCATTGTTAATGGTGTACAGCATTATTGAACACAATGGAATTGATGGAGCCCATATCCACCGACAAACCATGACTTAAGTTGGTTTGATTTATGAGTTTTCAACGTTATGAGGGGTCTATTGGAATATTAGATGCGTTTCTGAGATACACTGGGTTTATGGGTATGCGACCCTATACTCCAGAAACAGGTGTATAAAGAAAAACAGGTGTACCTAATTAAAATATACTTAGTGACCTGGGATAAACCAATAGATGCTTACAACTGATGGAGAACCATGAAAGAGAGATAGCGGTAAATAATTACAATAACACAATTTTTCAGCACCTGTCGAGGATTCCTGAAAAAGACGCAGGACGTAGGATGCACCTAAGGCCTACGAAAGAGAGAGGGCAGAAGGAATAAGAGAGAAATAGGTGGAAGGAAGGAAGGAAGGAAGGAAGGAAGGAAGGAAGGAAGGAGGGAAAGACGGAAGGAAGGAGAAAACACCCGGTGTTACTGAAACCACAAAAAGTGGTTTCCCCCTGTGGGTAAGGCTGCAATGTGGATGAATCTTGAAAATACTGTGCTAAAAGTGTTATGTCAGTCATAAAAGCTCACGTATTGTGCAATTCCATTTATAGGAAATGTCCACAGGATGGAAATCTATGCATATGGGGTTGATCGCTCTATGCAGTTGTTACCTAGGGCTGAGGGTCAGGGAGAGGGTTTGAGACAGAATGAGGAGTGACTAATGTCCACAGGGTTTTTCTCTGCTCTGGGGTGATAAAACCTTCTAAAATGGATTGCGAATTAAAATTGAATGTGCACAGGCACAAATATACTAAAATCCACTCAATTCATGACTTTTAATGGGGCAATTTTATGTGGCACACTCTTATGGAGACCACGGCAGACATAGTGAGAGAGAAAAAGGTGAGTAAATCTCTGAAACGGAGGCAGAAACAGAGAGAATGAGAAGCCCTGTGAATGGGAGGGAGAGAGAAAAGGGAAAATGGTCCTATTTACAAATGTCAGCTGTGAAACTGTGGTTCACATCAGCAGTGTCACTGCCAGGAAGTAGGGTCATGCTAGCCATGTCACCGGTAGCGTGGCCCGCAGGGACGCCGACACGCTGGAGCGTCGTGCCAGCATGGGCTCTGGGAGCCACGTGGGCCAGCAGGAGGGTCCCGCTGCACAGCCGTGGGGTGAGGATAGACTGGGCGGTGATATCGGCCATTACAGCGGCCTCTTCTGCTGGCAAGAGTGTGAGAGTAGCAAGTGGATGGACAGGCCTGTGTGTGAGGATGGAATGCAGGAGGGGCTCTTCTGCGGCTGGGTGTGGGGCCCTCCCCAGAAATGTGGAGATATGGCCAGGTAGCTGCATCATGTTGGCTAGTAGATTGGCCAGGGCTTCGAACTGAAGGACAATAACGGGGAGTAGCTGTCAGGCCCTGGGAGTGTCTGAGTGTAATTGGAGATGGGTTTGGGGTCACTGAGGGAAGCATGGGAGCCATCCCTGTATAGATACAGGTCATTGGGAGGTAGTCTCGTGAGGCCTGTGAGTGTCCAGGGATCCCCTGGGTGCCTGGGGCTGACTGTGGCAGAAATCTGGGAAAGGCTGGAGAGAAGCTGGAAGACACAGGAGAGTCCCTGAAGGCAGGGGGTGAAGAGGTGAAAGAAATGGGGGAGGGTTGCAGTAAGGTCCGTGAGTTTGTAGGTGATACCTGGGTGTGGGAAGCTGACCCCAGGTGTAATGTGGAGATGGTTGGAGAGTAGCTGAGAGAGACAGAAGAGTCCCTGAGGGCTGGGGGTGAGAACATGGAGAGACTGGGGAGTAAGTCAGTGAAATTCGTGAGTTTGGTGGTGTGTCGTGGGTGCCTGGAACTGAGTCTAGCTGGAATCTAGAGAAGTTTTGAGAGTAGCTGAAAGAGACACAAGAGTCCCTGTGGGCTGAGGGCAAAGACCTGAGAGAGACCAGGGAGGACCTCCGTGAAGTCTGTGAGTCTGTAGGTGATTCCGGAGTGTGGGAGGCTGACTCCCTCAGAAATCTGGGCGTGGTGGGAGAGTAGCTGGGACAGACGGGAGATTCCCAGGTCACTGGAGGTGAAGATATGAGAGAGACTGGGGAGTAACTCAGTGAAACTGGTGAGTTCGGTGGTGACTCCGGGGTGCCTGGAACTGACTCCAGCTGAAATCTGGGGGTGGTTGCAGAGTAGCTGGGACAGACAGGAGAGTCCCTGAGGGCTGGAGAAGACATGAGAGAGACTGGAGAGTAATTGAGTGAAATTGGTGAGTTTGGTGGTGAGTCTGGGGTGCAAGGAACTGCTTCCAGCTGAAGTCTGGGCGTGGTTGGAGAGCAGCTGGGACAGACAGTAGAGTCCCTGAGGGCTGGTGAAGACATGAGAGAGACTGGCGAGTAACGCAGTGAAGTTGGTGAGTTTGGTGGTGATTCCGGGGTGCAAGGAACTGCTTCCAGCTGAAATGTGGGCGTGGTTGGAGAGTAGCTGGGACCGACAGGAGAGTCCCTGAGGGCTGGTGAAGACATGAGAGAGACTGGCGAGTAATTGAGTGAAATTGGTGAGTTTGGTGGTGATTCCGGGGTGCAAGGAACTGCTTCCAGCTGAAATGTGGGCGTGGTTGGAGAGTAGCTGGGACAGACAGGAGAGTCCCTGAGGGTTGGAGATAAAGACGTGCTAGAGACTGGGGAGTAACACAGTGAAAGTGGTGGGCTTGGTGGTGATCCCTGGGTTCCTGGATCTGACCCGTGCTGAAATGTGGGCGTGGTTGGAGAGTAGCCTGGAGAGAGTGGAGGGTCCGAAAGGGCTGGTGGTGAAGACGTGGGAGAGACTGGCGAGGATCTCACTGAGGTCTGTGAGTTTGTAGGTGTTTCTGGGGTGTGGGATACCGACGCCCGCTGAAATCTGGGCGTAGTTGGAGAGTAGCTGGGACAGACAGGAGAGTCATTGGTGGCTGGGGGTGAGCTGCTGGATGATGGCAGTAAGAACATATGGCGCATTATTGATGAATGGGGTGACTGTGAGGAATCTCCAGAGGAGGACACGGGAGAACACAATGACATGAGTGATTGTCGTGCTTGGTTAGGAAAGGGAAATGTAAAGTTGTGGAATTCTGTCGATGACGGATGTGAGAGTGGTGAAGCCCTGCGGGATGATGCAGAGTACTTCCACATCCCTTGTGAGGAGCTGCCCCTTGGGTCTGAGCTCCTGGGAGGGGAGAGGTAGATGCTGGGTGAGGCAGGCATGAATCTTGAGGAGTCAGGACTGGGGGATCTCTCATATTCTTCCGAGACCTGTGAGTATCTGGGGGACTCCTGGGTGCATGGGGCTGACTCCCGCAGGAACCTGGGGATGGCTTGAGAGTAACTGGGAGCCACAGGAGAGTCCCGGAGGCCTGGGGTTGAAGAGGTGAAAGACATAGGGGAGGAGCACCGTGAGGCTCGTGAGTTTGTAGGTGATTCCTGGGTGTGGGGGGCTGATTCCAGCTGAAATCTGGGGTTGTTTGGAGAGTAGCTGGGAGACCCAGGAGACTCCCCGAGAGCTGGGGGTGAGCTGCTGGGTGATGGCAGTAGGAACGTGTGGTATATTACTGATGAACGTGGTGACTCTGAAGAATCCTCAGAGGAGGACACGGGAGAGCCCATTGGCTTCATTGATTGCCCATCACGGAGAGGACAGGGAAATGGGAGATTGTGGGATACTGGTGATGACCGAGGTGAGTGTGGTGAAGCCCTAGGGGATGGTGAATGGTAGCTCCGGATCCCTGGTGAGGAGCTTCCTCTTAAGACTGAGTTTCTGAGAGGGGACAGGGAGAAGCTGGGTGAGGCTAGCATGGATCTTGGGGAGTCCGGGCTGGGGGAACGTTCATAAGAAGAGCCAGACAAGACCCTAGTGCTCTGAGGTGCAGACATGATTAGGAAAACTGCAGCTCCCAGAGACCCCTACTAATTTCCTGACCCGCAGAATGAAGGAGTCTGTGTGTGTGTGTGTGTGTGTCTGTGTGTCTGTGTGTGTGTGTGGTGTGAGGTATGTGCTCCTTAAGAAAATGGAAATAAACCAACCAATGAGACAGACAGACAGACAGACAGAGATCCACTTGCCCAAGTGTTCTGTCCTGTCCTCTGAATCCGCTTCCACGTCGCACGACGCTGTGAGCTCCAAGTCCACGCAGAGTCCGCCAAACGCTCCGGCCGCTGCTCCGCTCTGCGAAGATCTGAGTGCAGGCCAGCCAGGGTGGGTTTAAATAGCCTCGGGCGCGGCCTCGCAGCGGTAAGGGCGGAGCTTCACTCCTCCTTTCCATCAGTCACCCGCAACTTTCCCAGGCTACACCTCGTAGGAAACTGTTCTCCTGATTTGATTTCATGCGCCACCTTTGGGACAATCTAAGAACTTACAAGTTTTCTTGGCCAAAGGTATGATGAATTAAATGCACGGAAACACTGAAAACCAACTGGGGGTTCTGTGGTTCCCACGATGTGGTTTAGACACCAGCAGCATCCTTGTCACCCTCAAACCCCGGAGATCCACAGATCTGTGTGGTAAGAAGCCCTCCCCCTGACCCTGATGCATGGCAGTTTAGGAATTACCCGTGTAAGCGAAAAGACTTTGAAGAAGAGGTGGAGATAGGCGTTGTAGAAACATTCTTTTGCTCTGGAACCCCGTAGAGACTTGGGAGCCAGTTGGGTGGAGCATCCGTTGGATGCGGGTGCTGGGCTTAGGAATATCAAGGTGTGGCTCCAGATAATCCCATCATCTAGTTAAGTTCCCAGTTATGCTAATCTGTTTTAAAATTCCGTTTGTGTAAATTCTTTTACTCAGACTGAGAATGGCAAAGCCTCAACCCCAATTTCCAGGGAGGGTTGAGAGCCTCAGGTTGAGTTGATGACCAATAGCTTACGGTTTAACCCATCGTGCCTATAGAATGAGGTCTCCATAAAAACCCAAAAGGACTGGGTTTAGAGAGCTTCTGGATAACACTTCCTGGAAGGCAGTGCGCCCCTCCCCACATGCCGGGCCCAAACGTTTTTTCTGAAGTTTTTGCAATATCCGCTAACATACAAAAAATGGGAAATGTCAGTGTTTCCCTGCGTGCTGTGAGCTCTTCCAGCAAATGAATGCAACTAAAACTGGGAGTGGTGGAAACCTGACTTATAGCCAGTTGCTGAGAAGCACAGGTAAAACAACGTAGGGCTTCCCATTGTTATTAGTGTGGGAGGCCAGTCTTGCGGGACTCGGCCCTTTGGAATCTAATGCTATGTCCGGGTAGATAGCGTCACCGTTGAACTCGAAGCCACACGTATGTTGAGAACAATTTCTCTGGTCATCCGCTGCATGTCTTATTTACAATACGTAATCAAATTCTTTATCCTGACCTTATGGCACCTGGGTTGAGAACCATGATTTGAACCAAAAATTGGTCTGTCACTTTCTGAGTTTGAAACTTTGTTTTGCCGTTAGCGTTTTGCTATTGCTTTCTCGTTTTCTTTGCTTTCGATTTGTTTCTAAGTTCTGGGATATACGGGCAGGGTGTGCAGATTTGTTACTAAGGTAAACGTGTGCCACGGTGGTTTGCGGCACCTGTCAACCCATCACCTAGGTATTCAGCCCAGCGGGCAGTAGCTGTTTTTCTTAACGCTCTGCCTCCCGAAAGGCCCCAGTGTGTGTTGTTCCCGTTCCTGTGTCCATGTGATCCCATTGGTCAGCTCCCATTATAAGTGAGAATGTGGCGTTTGGTTTTCTGTTCCCGGATTAGGTTGTTGAGGATAATGACTTCACATCTCCAGTGTCTTTGTTTTTTATTATAAAGAGTAGTATTTTATTGAATAAGATTTACTTCCAGAAAAATCAGCTTTAATCTACAATGAATGCCAGACTCTACAGCACAAAGCAATTTTCTCAGTTTTCCACACACAAAGGTTCCTACTAAGTGAAAGAAGCCACAGAATTTCATACACAAATGTCCTACTCTTTCTGAAAACATCTCACGGAATCATGCACTGTACTAATACCATTAGATCAGCTCTTCAGTCAGGTTAAAGTATCCCTCTAATAACTGATTTTTATAATGTTATCCACATCCACGCCCAATCAGTCTGCCATTGTTAATGGTGTACAGCATTATTGAACACAATGGAATTGATGGAGCCCATATCCACCGACAAACCGTGACTTAAGTTGGTTTGATTTATGAGTTTTCAACGTTATGATGGGTCTATTGGAATATTAGATGCGTTTCTGAGATACACTGGGTTTATGGGTATGCGACCCTATACTCCAGAAACAGGTGTATAAAGAAAAACAGGTGTACCTAATTAAAATATACTTAGTGACCTGGGATAAACCAATAGATGCTTACAACTGATGGAGAACCATGAAAGAGAGATAGCGGTAAATAATTACAATAACACAATTTTTCAGCACCTGTCGAGGATTCCTGAAAAAGACGCAGGACGTAGGATGCACCTAAGGCCTCTGAAAGAGAGAGGGCAGAAGGAATAAGAGAGAAATAGGTGGAAGGAAGGAAGGAAGGAAGGAAGGAAGGAGGGAAAGACGGAAGGAAGGAGAAAACACCCGGTGTTACTGAAAGCACAAAAAGTGGTTTCCCCCTGTGGGTAAGGCTGCAATGTGGATGAATCTTGAAAATACTGTGCTAAAAGTGTTATGTCAGTCATAAAAGCTCACGTATTGTGCAACTCCATTTATAGGAAATGTCCACAGGATGGAAATCTATGCATATGGGGTTGATCGCTCTATGCAGTTGTTACCTAGGGCTGAGGGTCAGGGAGAGGGTTTGAGACAGAATGAGGAGTGACTAATGTCCACAGGGTTTTTCTCTGTTCGGCGGTGATAAAACCTTCTAAAATGGATTGCGAATTAAAATGGAATGTGCACAGGCACAAATACACTAAAATCCACTCAATTCATGACTTTTAATGGGGCAATTTTATGTAGCACACTCTTATGGAGACCACGGCAGACATAGTGAGAGAGAAAAAGGTGAGTAAATCTCTGAAACGGAGGCAGAAACAGAGAGAATGAGAAGCCCTGTGAATGGGAGGGAGAGAGAAAAGGGAAAATGGTCCTATTTACAAATGTCAGCTGTGAAACTGTGGTTCACATCAACAGTGTCACTGCCAGGAAGTAGGGTCATGCTAGCCATGTCACCGGTAGCGTGGCCCGCAGGGACGCCGACACGCTGGAGCGTCGTGCCAGCATGGGCTCTGGGAGCCACGTGGGCCAGCAGGAGGGTCCCGCTGCACAGCCGTGGGGTGAGGATAGACTGGGCGGTGATATCGGCCATTACAGCGGCCTCTTCTGCTGGCAAGAGTGTGAGAGTAGCAAGTGGATGGACAGGCCTGTGTGTGAGGACGGAATGCAGGAGGGGCTCTTCTGCTCCTGGGTGTGGGGCCCTCCCCAGAAATGAGGAGATATGGCCAGGTAGCTGCATCATGTTGGCTAGTAGATTGGCCAGGGCTTCGAACTGAAGGACAATAACGGGGAGTAGCTGTCAGGCCCTGGGAGTGTCTGAGTGTAATTGGAGATGGGTTTGGGGTCACTGAGGGAAGCATGGGAGCCATCCCTGTATAGATACAGGTCATTGGGAGGTAGTCTTGTGAGGCCTGTGAGTGTCCAGGGTTCCCCTGGGTGCCTGGGGCTGACTGTGGCAGAAATCTGGGGAAGGCTGGAGAGAAGCTGGGAGACACAGGAGAGTCCCTGAAGGCAGGGGGTGAAGAGGTGAAAGAAATGGGGGAGGGTTGCAGTAAGGTCCGTGAGTTTGTAGGTGATACCTGGGTGTGGGAAGCTGACCCCAGGTGTAATGTGGAGATGGTTGGAGAGTAGCTGAGAGAGACAGAAGAGTCCCTGAGGGCTGGGGGTGAGAACATGGAGAGACTGGGGAGTAAGTCAGTGAAATTCGTGAGTTTGGTGGTGTGTCGTGGGTGCCTGGAACTGAGTCCAGCTGGAACCTAGAGAAGTTTTGAGAGTAGCTGAAAGAGACACAAGAGTCCTTGTGGGCTGAGTGCAAAGACCTGACAGAGACCAGGGAGGACCTCCGTGAAGTCTGTGAGTCTGTAGGTGATTCCAGAGTGTGGGAGGCTGACTCCCTCAGAAATCTGGGCGTGGTGGGAGAGTAGCTGGGACAGACGGGAGAGTCCCAGGTCACTGGAGGTGAAGACATGAGAGAGACTGGGGAGTAACTGAGTGAAACTGGTGAGTTCGGTGGTGACTCCGGGGTGCCTGGAACTGACTCCAGCTGAAATCTGGGGGTGGTTGGAGAGTAGCTGGGTCAGACAGGAGAGTCCCTGAGGGCTGGAGAAGACATGAGAGAGACTGGAGAGTAATTGAGTGAAATTGGTGAGTTTGGTGGTGAGTCTGGGGTGCAAGGAACTGCTTCCAGCTGAAATCTGGGCGTGGTTGGAGAGCAGCTGGGACAGACAGTAGAGTCCCTGAGGGCTGGTGAAGACATGAGAGAGACTGGAGAGTAATTGAGTGAAATTGGTGAGTTTGGTGGTGATTCCGGGGTGCAAGGAACTGCTTCCAGCTGAAATGTGGGTGTGGTTGGAGAGTAGCTGGGACAGACAGGAGAGTCCCTGAGGGCTGGTGAAGACATGAGAGAGACTGGAGAGTATCTGAGTGAAATTGTTGAGTTTGTTGGTGATCCTGGGGTGCAAGGAACTGCTTCCAGCTGAAATGTGGGCGTGGTTGGAGAGTAGCTGGGACAGACAGTAGAGTTCCTGAGGGCTGGTGAAGACATGAGAGAGACTGGCGAGTAACGCAGTGAAGTTGGTGAGTTTGGTGGTGATTCCGGGGTGCAAGGAACTGCTTCCAGCTGAAATCTGGGCGTGGTTGGAGAGTAGCTGGGACAGACAGGAGAGTCCCTGAGGGCTGGTGAAGACATGAGAGAGACTGGCGAGTAATTGAGTGAAATTGGTGAGTTTGGTGGTGATTCGGGGGTGCAAGGAACTGCTTCCAGCTGAAATGTGGGCGTGGTTGGAGAGTAGCTGGGACAGACAGGAGAGTCCCTGAGGGTTGGAGATAAAGACGTGCTAGAGACTGGGGAGTAACACAGTGAAAGTGGTGGGCTTGGTGGTGATCCCTGGGTTCCTGGATCTGACCCGCGCTGAAATGTGGGCGTGGTTGGAGAGTAGCCTGGAGAGAGTGGAGGGTCCGAAAGGGCTGGGGGTGAAGACGTGGGAGAGACTGGCGAGGATCTCACTGAGGTCTGTGAGTTTGTAGGTGTTTCTGGGGTGTGGGATACCGACGCCCGCTGAAATCTGGGCGTAGTTGGAGAGTAGCTGGGACAGACAGGAGAGTCATTGGTGGCTGGGGGTGAGCTGCTGGATGATGGCAGTAAGAACATATGGCGCATTATTGATGAATGGGGTGACTGTGAGGAATCTCCAGAGGAGGACACGGGAGAACACAATGACATGAGTGATTGTCGTGCTTGGTTAGGAAAGGGAAATGTAAAGTTGTGGAATTCTGTCGATGACGGATGTGAGAGTGGTGAAGCCCTGCGGGATGATGCAGAGTACTTCCACATCCCTTGTGAGGAGCTGCCCCTTGGGTCTGAGTTCCTGGGAGGGGAGAGGTAGATGCTGGGTGAGGCAGGCATGAATCTTGAGGAGTCAGGGCTGGGGGACCTCTCATATTCTCCCGAGACCTGTGAGTATCTGGGGGACTCCTGGGTGCATGGGGCTGACTCCCGCAGGAACCTGGGGATGGCTTGAGAGTAACTGGGAGCCACAGGAGAGTCCCGGAGGCCTGGGGTTGAAGAGGTGAAAGACATAGGGGAGGAGCACCGTGAGGCTCGTGAGTTTGTAGGTGATTCCTGGGTGTGGGGGGCTGATTCCAGCTGAAATCTGGGGTTGTTTGGAGAGTAGCTGGGAGACCCAGGAGACTCCCCGAGAGCTGGGGGTGAGCTGCTGGGTGATGGCAGTAGGAACGTGTGGTATATTACTGATGAACGTGGTGACTCTGAAGAATCCTCAGAGGAGGACACGGGAGAGCCCATTGGCTTCATTGATTGCCCATCACGGAGAGGACAGGGAAATGGGAGATTGTGGGATACTGGTGATGACCGAGGTGAGTGTGGTGAAGCCCTAGGGGATGGTGAATGGTAGCTCCGGATCCCTGGTGAGGAGCTTCCTCTTAAGACTGAGTTTCTGAGAGGGGACAGGGAGAAGCTGGGTGAGGCTAGCATGGATCTTGGGGAGTCCGGGCTGGGGGAACGTTCATAAGAAGAGCCAGACAAGACCCTAGTGCTCTGAGGTGCAGACATGATTAGGAAAACTGCAGCTCCCAGAGACCCCTACTAATTTCCTGACCCGCAGAATGAAGGAGTCTGTGTGTGTGTGTGTGTGTGTGTGTGTGTGTGTGTGTCTGTGTGTCTGTGTGTCTGTGTGTGTGTGTGGTGTGAGGTATGTGCTCCTTAAGAAAATGGAAATAAACCAACCAATGAGACAGACAGACAGACAGACAGAGATCCACTTGCCCAAGTGTTCTGTCCTGTCCTCTGAATCCGCTTCCACGTCGCACGACGCTGTGAGCTCCAAGTCCACGCAGAGTCCGCCAAACGCTCCGGCCGCTGCTCCGCTCTGCGAAGATCTGAGTGCAGGCCAGCCAGGGTGGGTTTAAATAGCCTCGGGCGCGGCCTCGCAGCGGTAAGGGCGGAGCTTCACTCCTCCTTTCCATCAGTCACCCGCAACTTTCCCAGGCTACACCTCGTAGGAAACTGTTCTCCTGATTTGATTTCATGCGCCACCTTTGGGACAATCTAAGAACTTACAAGTTTTCTTGGCCAAAGGTATGATGAATTAAATGCACGGAAACACTGAAAACCAACTGGGGGTTCTGTGGTTCCCACGATGTGGTTTAGACACCAGCAGCATCCTTGTCACCCTCAAACCCCGGAGATCCACAGATCTGTGTGGTAAGAAGCCCTCCCCCTGACCCTGATGCATGGCAGTTTAGGAATTACCCGTGTAAGCGAAAAGACTTTGAAGAAGAGGTGGAGATAGGCGTTGTAGAAACATTCTTTTGCTCTGGAACCCCGTAGAGACTTGGGAGCCAGTTGGGTGGAGCATCCGTTGGATGCGGGTGCTGGGCTTAGGAATATCAAGGTGTGGCTCCAGATAATCCCATCATCTAGTTAAGTTCCCAGTTATGCTAATCTGTTTTAAAATTCCGTTTGTGTAAATTCTTTTACTCAGACTGAGAATGGCAAAGCCTCAACCCCAATTTCCAGGGAGGGTTGAGAGCCTCAGGTTGAGTTGATGACCAATAGCTTACGGTTTAACCCATCGTGCCTATAGAATGAGGTCTCCATAAAAACCCAAAAGGACTGGGTTTAGAGAGCTTCTGGATAACACTTCCTGGAAGGCAGTGCGCCCCTCCCCACATGCCGGGCCCAAACGTTTTTTCTGAAGTTTTTGCAATATCCGCTAACATACAAAAAATGGGAAATGTCAGTGTTTCCCTGCGTGCTGTGAGCTCTTCCAGCAAATGAATGCAACTAAAACTGGGAGTGGTGGAAACCTGACTTATAGCCAGTTGCTGAGAAGCACAGGTAAAACAACGTAGGGCTTCCCATTGTTATTAGTGTGGGAGGCCAGTCTTGCGGGACTCGGCCCTTTGGAATGTAATGCTATGTCCCGGTAGATAGCGTCACCGTTGAACTCGAAGCCACACGTATGTTGAGAACAATTTCTCTGGTCATCCGCTGCATGTCTTATTTACAATACGTAATCAAATTCTTTATCCTGACCTTATGGCACCTGGGTTGAGAACCATGATTTGAACCAAAAATTGGTCTGTCACTTTCTGAGTTTGAAACTTTGTTTTGCCGTTAGCGTTTTGCTATTGCTTTCTCGTTTTCTTTGCTTTCGATTTGTTTCTAAGTTCTGGGATATACGGGCAGGGTGTGCAGATTTGTTACTAAGGTAAACGTGTGCCACGGTGGTTTGCGGCACCTGTCAACCCATCACCTAGGTATTCAGCCCAGCGGGCAGTAGCTGTTTTTCTTAACGCTCTGCCTCCCGAAAGGCCCCGGTGTGTGTTGTTCCCCTTCCTGTGTCCATGTGATCCCATTGTTCAGCTCCCATTATAAGTGAGAATGTGGCGTTTGGTTTTCTGTTCCCGGATTAGGTTGTTGAGGATAATGACTTCACATCACCAGTGTCTTTGTTGTTTATTATAAAGAGTAGTATTTTATTGAATAAGATTTACTTCCAGAAAAATAAGCTTTAATCTACAATGAATGCCAGACTCTACAGCACAAAGCAACTTTCTCAGTTTTCCACACACAAAGGTTCCTACTAAGTGAAAAAAGCCACAGAATTTCATACACAAATGTACTACTCTGTCTGAAAACATCTCACAGAATCATGCACTGTACTAATACCATTAGATCAGCTCTTCAGTCAGGTTAAAGTATCCCTCTAATAACTGATTTTTATAATGTTATCCACATCCACGCCCAATCAGTCTGCCATTGTTAATGGTGTACAGCATTATTGAACACAATGGAATTGATGGAGCCCATATCCACCGACAAACCGTGACTTAAGTTGGTTTGATTTATGAGTTTTCAACGTTATGATGGGTCTATTGGAATATTAGATGCGTTTCTGAGATACACTGGGTTTATGGGTATGCGACCCTATACTCCAGAAACAGGTGTATAAAGAAAAACAGGTGTACCTAATTAAAATATACTTAGTGACCTGGGATAAACCAATAGATGCTTACAACTGATGGAGAACCATGAAAGAGAGATAGCGGTAAATAATTACAATAACACAATTTTTCAGCACCTGTCGAGGATTCCTGAAAAAGACGCAGGACGTAGGATGCACCTAAGGCCTACGAAAGAGAGAGGGCAGAAGGAATAAGAGAGAAATAGGTGGAAGGAAGGAAGGAAGGAAGGAAGGAAGGAAGGAAGGAAGGAGGGAGGGAAAGACGGAAGGAAGGAGAAAACACCCGGTGTTACTGAAACCACAAAAAGTGGTTTCCCCCTGTGGGTAAGGCTGCAATGTGGATGAATCTTGAAAATACTGTGCTAAAAGTGTTATGTCAGTCATAAAAGCTCACGTATTGTGCAATTCCATTTATAGGAAATGTCCACAGGATGGAAATCTATGCATATGGGGTTGATCACTCTATGCAGTTGTTACCTAGGGCTGAGGGTCAGGGAGAGGGTTTGAGACAGAATGAGGAGTGACTAATGTCCACAGGGTTTTTCTCTGCTCGGGGGTGATAAAACCTTCTAAAATGGATTGCGAATTAAAATTGAATGTGCACAGGCACAAATATACTAAAATCCACTCAATTCATGACTTTTAATGGGGCAATTTTATGTGGCACACTCTTATGGAGACCACGGCAGACATAGTGAGAGAGAAAAAGGTGAGTAAATCTCTGAAACGGAGGCAGAAACAGAGAGAATGAGAAGCCCTGTGAATGGGAGGGAGAGAGAAAAGGGAAAATGGTCCTATTTACAAATGTCAGCTGTGAAACTGTGGTTCACATCAGCAGTGTCACTGCCAGGAAGGAGGGTCATGCTAGCCATGTCACCGGTAGCGTGGCCCGCAGGGACGCCAACACGCTGGAGCGTCGTGCCAGCATGGGCTCTGGCAGCCACGTGGGCCAGCAGGAGGGTCCCGCTGCACAGCCGTGGGGTGAGGATAGACTGGGCGGTGATATCGGCCATTACAGCGGCCTCTTCTGCTGGCAAGAGTGTGAGAGTAGCAAGTGGATGGACAGGCCTGTGTGTGAGGACGGAATGCAGGAGGGGCTCTTCTGCGGCTGGGTGTGGGGCCCTCCCCAGAAATGTGGAGATATGGCCAGGTAGCTGCATCATGTTGGCTAGTAGATTGGCCAGGGCTTCGAACTGAAGGACAATAACGGGGAGTAGCTGTCAGGCCCTGGGAGTGTCTGAGTGTAATTGGAGATGGGTTTGGGGTCACTGAGGGAAGCATGGGAGCCATCCCTGTATAGATACAGGTCATTGGGAGGTAGTCTCGTGAGGCCTGTGAGTGTCCAGGGTTCCCCTGGGTGCCTGGGGCTGACTGTGGCAGAAATCTGGGGAAGGCTGGAGAGAAGCTGGGAGACACAGGAGAGTCCCTGAAGGCAGGGGGTGAAGAGGTGAAAGAAATGGGGGAGGGTTGCAGTAAGGTCCGTGAGTTTGTAGGTGATACCTGGGTGTGGGAAGCTGACCCCAGGTGTAATGTGGAGATGGTTGGAGAGTAGCTGAGAGAGACAGAAGAGTCCCTGAGGGCTGGGGGTGAGAACATGGAGAGACTGGGGAGTAAGTCAGTGAAATTCGTGAGTTTGGTGGTGTGTCGTGGGTGCCTGGAACTGAGTCCAGCTGGAACCTAGAGAAGTTTTGAGAGTAGCTGAAAGAGACACAAGAGTCCCTGTGGGCTGAGGGCAAAGACCTGAGAGAGACCAGGGAGGACCTCCGTGAAGTCTATGAGTCTGTAGGTGATTCCGGAGTGTGCGAGGCTGACTCCCTCAGAAATCTGGGCATGGTGGGAGAGTAGCTGGGACAGACGGGAGAGTCCCAGGTCACTGGGGGTGAAGACATGAGAGAGACTGGGGAGTAACTCAGTGAAACTGGTGAGTTCGGTGGTGACTCCGGGGTGCCTGGAACTGACTCCAACTGAAATCTGGGGGTGGTTGCAGAGTAGCTGGGACAGACAGGAGAGTCCCTGAGGGCTGGAGAAGACATGAGAGAGACTGGAGAGTAATTGAGTGAAATTGGTGAGTTTGGTGGTGAGTCTGGGTTGCAAGGAACTGCTTCCAGCTGAAGTCTGGGCGTGGTTGGAGAGCAGCTGGGACAGACAGTAGAGTCCCTGGGGGCTGGTGAAGACATGAGAGAGACTGGAGAGTAATTGAGTGAAATTGGTGAGTTTGGTGGTGAGTCTGGGGTGCAAGGAACTGCTTCCAGCTGAAGTGTGGGCGTGGTTGGAGAGCAGCTGGAACAGACAGTAGAGTCCCTGGGGGCTGGTGAAGATACGAGAGAGACTGGAGAGTAATTGAGTGAAATTGGTGAGTTTGGTGGTGATTCCGGGGTGCAAGGAACTGCTTCCAGCTGAAATCTGGGCGTGGTTGGAGAGTAGCTGGGACAGACAGGAGAGTCCCTGAGGGCTGTTGAAGACATGAGAGAGACTGTAGAGTATCTGAGTGAAATTGGTGATTTTGGTGGTGATCCTGGGGTGCAAGGAACTGCTTCCAGCTGAAATCTCGGCGTGGTTGGAGAGTAGCTGGGACAGACAGTAGAGTCCCTGAGGGCTGGTGAAGACATGAGAGAGACTGGAGAGTAATTGAGTGAAATTGGTGAGTTTGGTGGTGATTCCGGGGTGCAAGGAACTGCTTCCAGCTGAAATGTGGGTGTGGTTGGAGAGTAGCTGGGACAGACAGGAGAGTCCCTGAGGGCTGGTGAAGACATGAGAGAGACTGGAGAGTATCTGAGTGAAGTTGGTGAGTTTGTTGGTGATCCTGGGGTGCAAGGAACTGCTTCCAGCTGAAATCTGGGCGTGGTTGGAGAGTAGCTGGGACAGACAGGAGAGTCCCTGAGGGCTGGTGAAGACATGAGAGAGACTGGCGAGTAACGCAGTGAAGTTGGTGAGTTTGGTGGTGATTCCGGGGTGCAAGGAACTGCTTCCAGCTGAAATGTGGGCGTGGTTGGAGAGTAGCTGGGACCGACAGGAGAGTCCCTGAGGGCTGGTGAAGACATGAGAGAGACTGGCGAGTAATTGAGTGAAATTGGTGAGTTTGGTGGTGATTCCGGGGTGCAAGGAACTGCTTCCAGGTGAAATGTGGGCGTGGTTGGAGAGTAGCTGGGACAGACAGGAGAGTCCCTGAGGGTTGGAGATAAAGACGTGCTAGAGACTGGGGAGTAACACAGTGAAAGTGGTGGGCTTGGTGGTGATCCCTGAGTTCCTGGATCTGACCCGCGCTGAAATGTGGGCGTGGTTGGAGAGTAGACTGGAGAGAGTGGCGGGTCCGAAAGGGCTGGGGGTGAAGACGTGGGAGAGACTGGCGAGGATCTCACTGAGGTCTGTGAGTTTGTAGGTGTTTCTGGGGTGTGGGATACCGACGCCGGCTGAAATCTGGGCGTAGTTGGAGAGTAGCTGGGACAGACAGGAGAGTCATTGGTGGCTGGGGGTGAGCTGCTGGATGATGGCAGTAAGAACATATGGCGCATTATTGATGAATGGGGTGACTGTGAGGAATCTCCAGAGGAGGACACGGGAGAACACAATGACATGAGTGATTGTCGTGCTTGGTTAGGAAAGGGAAATGTAAAGTTGTGGAATTCTGTCGATGACGGATGTGAGAGTGGTGAAGCCCTGCGGGATGATGCAGAGTACTTCCACATCCCTTGTGAGGAGCTGCCCCTTGGGTCTGAGTTCCTGGGAGGGGAGAGGTAGATGCTGGGTGAGGCAGGCATGAATCTTGAGGAGTCAGGGCTGGGGGACCTCTCATATTCTCCCGAGACCTGTGAGTATCTGGGGGACTCCTGGGTGCATGGGGCTGACTCCCGCAGGAACCTGGGGATGGCTTGAGAGTAACTGGGAGCCACAGGAGTGTCCCGGAGGCCTGGGGTTGAAGAGGTGAAAGACATAGGGGAGGAGCACCGTGAGGCTCGTGAGTTTGTAGGTGATTCCTGGGTGTGGGGGGCTGATTCCAGCTGAAATCTGGGGTTGTTTGGAGAGTAGCTGGGAGACCCAGGAGACTCCCCGAGAGCTGGGGGTGAGCTGCTGGGTGATGGCAGTAGGAACGTGTGGTATATTACTGATGAACGTGGTGACTCTGAAGAATCCTCAGAGGAGGACACGGGAGAGCCCATTGGCTTCATTGATTGCCCATCACGGAGAGGACAGGGAAATGGGAGATTGTGGGATACTGGTGATGACCGAGGTGAGTGTGGTGAAGCCCTAGGGGATGGTGAATGGTAGCTCCGGATCCCTGGTGAGGAGCTTCCTCTTAAGACTGAGTTTCTGAGAGGGGACAGGGAGAAGCTGGGTGAGGCTAGCATGGATCTTGGGGAGTCCGGGCTGGGGGAACGTTCATAAGAAGAGCCAGACAAGACCCTAGTGCTCTGAGGTGCAGACATGATTAGGAAAACTGCAGCTCCCAGAGACCCCTACTAATTTCCTGACCAGCAGAATGAAGGAGTCTGTGTGTGTGTGTGTGTGTGTGTGTGTGTGTGTGTGTGTGTGTGTGTGTGTCTGTGTGTCTGTGTGTGTGTGTGGTGTGAGGTATGTGCTCCTTAAGAAAATGGAAATAAACCAACCAATGAGACAGACAGACAGACAGACAGAGATCCACTTGCCCAAGTGTTCTGTCCTGTCCTCTGAATCCGCTTCCACGTCGCACGACGCTGTGAGCTCCAAGTCCACGCAGAGTCCGCCAAACGCTCCGGCCGCTGCTCCGCTCTGCGAAGATCTGAGTGCAGGCCAGCCAGGGTGGGTTTAAATAGCCTCGGGCGCGGCCTCGCAGCGGTAAGGGCGGAGCTTCACTCCTCCTTTCCATCAGTCACCCGCAACTTTCCCAGGCTACACCTCGTAGGAAACTGTTCTCCTGATTTGATTTCATGCGCCACCTTTGGGACAATCTAAGAACTTACAAGTTTTCTTGGCCAAAGGTATGATGAATTAAATGCACGGAAACACTGAAAACCAACTGGGGGTTCTGTGGTTCCCACGATGTGGTTTAGACACCAGCAGCATCCTTGTCACCCTCAAACCCCGGAGATCCACAGATCTGTGTGGTAAGAAGCCCTCCCCCTGACCCTGATGCATGGCAGTTTAGGAATTACCCGTGTAAGCGAAAAGACTTTGAAGAAGAGGTGGAGATAGGCGTTGTAGAAACATTCTTTTGCTCTGGAACCCCGTAGAGACTTGGGAGCCAGTTGGGTGGAGCATCCGTTGGATGCGGGTGCTGGGCTTAGGAATATCAAGGTGTGGCTCCAGATAATCCCATCATCTAGTTAAGTTCCCAGTTATGCTAATCTGTTTTAAAATTCCGTTTGTGTAAATTCTTTTACTCAGACTGAGAATGGCAAAGCCTCAACCCCAATTTCCAGGGAGGGTTGAGAGCCTCAGGTTGAGTTGATGACCAATAGCTTATGGTTTAACCCATCGTGCCTATAGAATGAGGTCTCCATAAAAACCCAAAAGGACTGGGTTTAGAGAGCTTCTGGATAACACTTCCTGGAAGGCAGTGCGCCCCTCCCCACATGCCGGGCCCAAACGTTTTTTCTGAAGTTTTTGCAATATCCGCTAACATACAAAAAATGGGAAATGTCAGTGTTTCCCTGCGTGCTGTGAGCTCTTCCAGCAAATGAATGCAACTAAAACTGGGAGTGGTGGAAACCTGACTTATAGCCAGTTGCTGAGAAGCACAGGTAAAACAACGTAGGGCTTCCCATTGTTATTAGTGTGGGAGGCCAGTCTTGCGGGACTCGGCCCTTTGGAATGTAATGCTATGTCCCGGTAGATAGCGTCACCGTTGAACTCGAAGCCACACGTATGTTGAGAACAATTTCTCTGGTCATCGGCTGCATGTCTTATTTACAATACGTAATCAAATTCTTTATCCTGATCTTATGGCACCTGGGTTGAGAACCATGATTTGAACCAAAAATTGGTCTGTCACTTTCTGAGTTTGAAACTTTGTTTTGCCGTTAGCGTTTTGCTATTGCTTTCTCGTTTTCTTTGCTTTCGATTTGTTTCTAAGTTCTGGGATATACGGGCAGGGTGTGCAGATTTGTTACTAAGGTAAACGTGTGCCACGGTGGTTTGCGGAACCTGTCAACCCATCACCTAGGTATTCAGCCCGGCGGGCAGTAGCTGTTTTTCTTAACGCTCTGCCTCCCGAAAGGCCCCGGTGTGTGTTGTTCCCCTTCCTGTGTCCATGTGATCCCATTGTTCAGCTCCCATTATAAGTGAGAATGTGGCGTTTGGTTTTCTGTTCCCGGATTAGGTTGTTGAGGATAATGACTTCACATCACCAGTGTCTTTGTTGTTTATTATAAAGAGTAGTATTTTATTGAATAAGATTTACTTCCAGAAAAATAAGCTTTAATCTACAATGAATGCCAGACTCTACAGCACAAAGCAACTTTCTCAGTTTTCCACACACAAAGGTTCCTACTAAGTGAAAAAAGCCACAGAATTTCATACACAAATGTACTACTCTGTCTGAAAACATCTCACAGAATCATGCACTGTACTAATACCATTAGATCAGCTCTTCAGTCAGGTTAAAGTATCCCTCTAATAACTGATTTTTATAATGTTATCCACATCCACGCCCAATCAGTCTGCCATTGTTAATGGTGTACAGCATTATTGAACACAATGGAATTGATGGAGCCCATATCCACCGACAAACCGTGACTTAAGTTGGTTTGATTTATGAGTTTTCAACGTTATGATGGGTCTATTGGAATATTAGATGCGTTTCTGAGATACACTGGGTTTATGGGTATGCGACCCTATACTCCAGAAACAGGTGTATAAAGAAAAACAGGTGTACCTAATTAAAATATACTTAGTGACCTGGGATAAACCAATAGATGCTTACAACTGATGGAGAACCATGAAAGAGAGATAGCGGTAAATAATTACAATAACACAATTTTTCAGCACCTGTCGAGGATTCCTGAAAAAGACGCAGGACGTAGGATGCACCTAAGGCCTACGAAAGAGAGAGGGCAGAAGGAATAAGAGAGAAATAGGTGGAAGGAAGGAAGGAAGGAAGGAAGGAAGGAAGGAAGGAAGGAAGGAGGGAGGGAAAGACGGAAGGAAGGAGAAAACACCCGGTGTTACTGAAACCACAAAAAGTGGTTTCCCCCTGTGGGTAAGGCTGCAATGTGGATGAATCTTGAAAATACTGTGCTAAAAGTGTTATGTCAGTCATAAAAGCTCACGTATTGTGCAATTCCATTTATAGGAAATGTCCACAGGATGGAAATCTATGCATATGGGGTTGATCGCTCTATGCAGTTGTTACCTAGGGCTGAGGGTCAGGGAGAGGGTTTGAGACAGAATGAGGAGTGACTAATGTCCACAGGGTTTTTCTCTGCTCGGGGGTGATAAAACCTTCTAAAATGGATTGCGAATTAAAATTGAATGTGCACAGGCACAAATATACTAAAATCCACTCAATTCATGACTTTTAATGGGGCAATTTTATGTGGCACACTCTTATGGAGACCACGGCAGACATAGTGAGAGAGAAAAAGGTGAGTAAATCTCTGAAACGGAGGCAGAAACAGAGAGAATGAGAAGCCCTGTGAATGGGAGGGAGAGAGAAAAGGGAAAATGGTCCTATTTACAAATGTCAGCTGTGAAACTGTGGTTCACATCAGCAGTGTCACTGCCAGGAAGTAGGGTCATGCTAGCCATGTCACCGGTAGCGTGGCCCGCAGGGACGCCGACACGCTGGAGCGTCGTGCCAGCATGGGCTCTGGGAGCCACGTGGGCCAGCAGGAGGGTCCCGCTGCACAGCCGTGGGGTGAGGATAGACTGGGCGGTGATATCGGCCATTACAGCGGCCTCTTCTGCTGGCAAGAGTGTGAGAGTAGCAAGTGGATGGACAGGCCTGTGTGTGAGGACGGAATGCAGGAGGGGCTCTTCTGCGGCTGGGTGTGGGGCCCTCCCCAGAAATGTGGAGATATGGCCAGGTAGCTGCATCATGTTGGCTAGTAGATTGGCCAGGGCTTCGAACTGAAGGACAATAACGGGGAGTAGCTGTCAGGCCCTGGGAGTGTCTGAGTGTAATTGGAGATGGGTTTGGGGTCACTGAGGGAAGCATGGGAGCCATCCCTGTATAGATACAGGTCATTGGGAGGTAGTCTCGTGAGGCCTGTGAGTGTCCAGGGTTCCCCTGGGTGCCTGGGGCTGACTGTGGCAGAAATCTGGGGAAGGCTGGAGAGAAGCTGGGAGACACAGGAGAGTCCCTGAAGGCAGGGGGTGAAGAGGTGAAAGAAATGGGGGAGGGTTGCAGTAAGGTCCGTGAGTTTGTAGGTGATACCTGGGTGTGGGAAGCTGACCCCAGGTGTAATGTGGAGATGGTTGGAGAGTAGCTGAGAGAGACAGAAGAGTCCCTGAGGGCTGGGGGTGAGAACATGGAGAGACTGGGGAGTAAGTCAGTGAAATTCGTGAGTTTGGTGGTGTGTCGTGGGTGCCTGGAACTGAGTCCAGCTGGAATCTAGAGAAGTTTTGAGAGTAGCTGAAAGAGACACAA